>NC_047044.1:68919678-70133833 GCF_011762595.2 Tursiops truncatus | reverse complement strand
GCCACACTGTGTGGCTTGCTGGATCTTGGTTCACAGGCCAGGGGTCAGGCCTGAGCTCCTGTGGTGGGAGAACCGATTCTGAACCACTGGACTGACAGAGAACCTCAGCTCCCAGGGAATATAAATTGGAGTGAGGTCTCCCAGAGGTCCTCATCTTGGCACCAAGACTCAGCTCTACCCAACTGCCTGCTAACTCCAGTGCTGGAAGCCTAAGGCCAAACAACCAGTAAGACAGGGACACAGTCCCACCCAACCAAATAAATGAGACAACAAAAAAATACAGATGAAGGAGCAAGGTAAAAACCTACAAAACCAAATAAGTGAAGAGGAAATAGGCAACCTACCTGAAAAAGAATTCAGAATAATGATACTAAAGATGATCCAAAATCTCAGAAATAGAATGGAGGCACAGACTGAGAAAATGCAAGAAATGTTTGACAAAGACCCAGACAGACTAAAGAACAAGCAGAGATGAACAACACAATACCTGAAATGAAAAATGCACTAGAAGGAATCAAAAGCAGAATAACTGAGGAAGTAGAACAAATAAGTAAGCTGGAAGATTTTATCGGCATAGAGTTGCTTGTAGTAGTGTCTTAGGATGCTTTGTATTTCTGCAATGTCTGTTGTAACTTCCCCTTTTTCATTTCTAATTTTATTGATTTGAGTCCTCTCCCTCTTTTTCTTGATGAGTCTGGCTAATGGTTTATCAATTTTGTTTATCTTCTCAAAGAACCAGCTTTTAGTTTTATTGATCTTTGCTATTGTTTTCTTTGTTTCTATTTCATTTATTTCAGCTCTGATCTTTATGATTTCTTTCCTTCTGCTAACTTTGGGTTTTGTTTGTTCTTTCTCTAGTTCCTTTAGGTGTAAGGTTAGATTGTTTGAGATTTTTCTTGTTTCTTGAGGTAGCCTTGTATAGCTATAAACTTCCCTCTTAGACCTGCTTTTGCTACATCTCATAGGTTTTGGATTGTCGTGTTTTCATAGTCATTTGTGTCTAGGTATTTTCTGATTTCCTCTTTGATTTCTTCAGTGATCTCTTGGTTATTTAGTAATGTATTGTTTAGCCTCCATGAGTTTGTGTTTTTTACGTTTTTTTCCCTGTAATTGATTTGTAATCTCATAGAGTTGTGGTCAGAAAAGATGCTTGATATGATTTCAATTTTCTTAAATTTACTGAGGCTTGATTTGTGACCTAAGATATGATCTTTCCTGGGGAATGTTCTGTGTGCACTTGAGAAGAAAGTGTAATCTGCTGTTTTTGCATGGAATGTCCTATAAATATCAATGAAATCTATCTGGTCTATTGTGTCATATAAAGCTTTTGTTTCCTTATTAATTTTCTGTTTGGATGATCTGTCCATTGGTGTAAGTAAGGTGTTAAAGTCCCCCACTATTGTTGTGTTACTGTCGATTTCCTCTTTTATAGCTGACAGCAGTTGCTTTATGTATTGAGGTGATCCTGTGTTGGGTGCATATACATTTACAATCCTTTTTTTTTTTTTTTTTTACGGTGTGCAGGCCTCTCACTGTTGTGACCTCTCCCGTTGCAGAGCACAGGCTCCAGACGCACAGGCCCAGCTGCCATGGTGCACGGGCCAAGCCGCTCTGCGGCATGTGGGATCTTCCCGGACCAGGGCACGAACCCCTGTCCCCTGCATTGGCAGGTGGACTCTCAACCACTGCGCCACCAGGGAAGCCCCCATTTATAATTCTTATATCTTCTTCTTGGATTGATCCCTTGATCCTTATGTAGTGTCCTTTCCTGTCTCTTCTAACATTCTTTATTTTAAAGTCTATTTTATCTGTTATGAATATTGCTACTCCAGCTTTCTTTCGATTTCCATTTGCATGGAATATCTTTTCCATCCCCTCACTTTCAGTCTGTATGTTTCCCTAGGTCAGAAGTGGGTCTGTTGTAGACAGCATATATATGGGTCTTGTTTTTGTATCCATTTAGCAAGCCTGTGTCTTTTAGTTGGAGCATTCACGTTTAAGGTAATTATCGATATGTATGTTCCTATTATCATCTTCTTAATTGTTTTGGGTTTGTTTTTGTAGGTCCTTTTCTTCTCTTGTGTTTCCCACTTATAGAAGTTCCTTTAGCATTTGTTGTACAGCTTGTTTGGTGGTGCTGAATTCTCTTACCTTTTGCTTGTCTGTACAGCTTTTGATTTCTCCATCGAATCTGAATGAGATCCTTGCTGGGTAGAGTAATATTGGTTGTAGGTTCTTCCCTTTCATCACTTTAAGTATATCATGTCACTCCTTTCTGGCTTGTAGAATTTCTGCTGAGAAATCAGCTATTAACCTTATGGGAGTTCCCTTGTATATTATTTGTTGTTTTTCCCTTGCTACTTTCAATAATTTTTCTTTGTCTTTAATTTTTGCCAATATGATTACTATGTGTCTTGGCTTGTTTCTCCTTGGGTTTATCCTGTATGGGACTCTCAGCACTTCCTGGACTTGGGTTGCTATTTCCTTTCCCATGTTAGGGAAGTTTTTGACTATAATCTCTTCAAATATTTTCTCGGGTCCTTTGTCTCTCTCTTCTCCTTCTGGGACCCCTATCATGCAATGTTGTTGCGTTTAATGTTGTCCCAGAGGTCTCTTAGGCTGTCTTCATTTCTTTTCATTCTGTTTTCTTTATTATGTTCCACAGCAGTGAATTCCACCATTCTGTCTTCCAGGTCACTTATCTGTTCTTCTGCCTCAATTATTCTGATATTGATTCCTTCTAATGTATTTTTCATTTCAGTTATTGTATTGTTCATCTCTGTTTGTTTGTTCTTTAATTCTTCTAGATATTTGTTGAACATTTCTTGCATGTTCTCGATCTTTGCCTCCATTCTTTTTCTGTGAACATTTCTTGCATCTTCTTCTTCTTTTTTTTTTCTTTTGTGGTACACAGGCCTCTCACTGTTGTGGCCTCTCCTACTATGGAGCACAGGCTCTGGACGCTCAGGCTCAATGGCCATGGCTCACGGGCCCAGCTGTTCTGCGACATGTGGGATCTTCCCAGACCGGGGCACGATCCCATGTCCCCTGCATCAGCAGGCGGACTCTCAACCACTGGACCACCAGGGAAGCCCTCTTGCGTCTTCTTGATCTTTGCCTCCATTCTTTTTCCTTACTCTTGGATCACCTTCACTATCATTATTCTGAATTCTTTTTCTGCCAGGTTGCCTATCTCCACTTCATTTAGTTGTTCTTCTGGGGTTTTATCTTGTTCCTTCATCTGGTACGTAGCCCTCTGCCTTTTCATCTTTTCTGTCTTTCTGTGAATGTGGTTTTTGTTCCACAGGCTGCAGGATTGTACTTCTTTCTTCTGCTGTCTGCCTTCTGGTGGATGAGGCTACCTAAGAGGCTTGTGGAAGTTACAGGATACAAATTTAATGCACAGAAATCTCTTGCATTCCTATACACTAACAACAAAAGATCAGAACGAGAAATTAAGGAAGCAATCCCATTTACCATTGCAATAAAAGGAGTAGAATACCTAGGAATAAACCTACCTAAGGAGGCAAAAGACCTATACTCAGAAAACTATAAAACACTGATGAAAGAAATCAAAGATGACACAAACAGATGGAAAAATATACCATGTTCTTGGATTGGAAGAATCAATATTGTAAAAATGACTATACTACCCAAAGCAATCTACAGATTCAATGCAATCCTGATCAAATTACCAATGGCATTCTTCACAGAATTAGAACAAAAAATTTTACAGTTCACATGGAAACACAAAAGATCCTTAATAGCCAAAGTAATCTTGATAAAGAAAAACAGAGCTGGAGGAATCAGGCTCCCTGCCTGACTATAATACAAACTATAGTATGAAGTACAATACAAACTATAATACAAAGCTACAGTAATCAAAACAATATGGTACTGGCACAAAAACAGAAATATAGATCAATGGTACAGGATAGAAAGCCCAGAGATAAATCCATACATCTATGGTCACCTAATCTATGACAAAGGTGGCAAGAATATACAATGGAGAAAAGACAGCCTCTTCAATAAGTGGTGCTGGGAAAACTGGACAGCTACATCTAAAAGAATGAAATTAGAACACTACCTAACACCATACACAAAAAGAAACTAAAAATGGGTTAAAGACCTAAAAGTAAGACTGGACACTATAAAACTCTTAGATGAAAATGTAGGAAAAACACTCTTTGACATAAACCACAGCAAGATCTTTTATGACCCAACTCCTAGAGTAATGAAAATAAAAACAAAAATAAACAAATGGAACCAAATGAAACTTAAAGGCTTTTGAACAGCAAAGGAAACCATAAACAAGCCAAAAACACAACCCTCAGAATGGGAGGAAATATTTGCAAATGAAGCAATGGACAAAGGATTAATCTCCAATATGTACAAACAGCTCATATAGTTCAATATCAATAAAACAAACAACCCAATCAATAAATGAGCAGAAGACCTAAATAGACATCTTTCCAAAACAGAAATACAGATGGCCAAGAGGCACATGAAAAGATACTCAACATCACTAATTATTAGAGAAATGCAAATTAAAACTACAATGAGGTATCACCTCACACTGGTCAGAATGGCCATCATCAAAAAGTCTACAAACAATTAATGCTGGAGAGGGTGTGGAGAAAAGGGAACCCTCTTGCACTGTTGGTGGGAATGTAAATTGATACAGCCACTGTGGAGAACAGTATGGAGGTTCCTTAAAAAACTAAAAATTGAACTACCATATGACCTAGCAATCCCACTACTGGGCATATACCCTGGAAAACCATCACTCAAAAGGACACATGTACCCCAATATTCATTATAGCACTATTTACAGTAGCCAGGACATGGAAACAACATAAATGTCCAAGGACAGATGAATGGATAAAGAAAATGTGGTACATATATACAATGGAATTACTCAGCCATAAAAAAGAACGAAATTGGGTCATCTGTAGAGATGTGGCTGGACCTAGAGTCCGTCATGCAGAATGAGGTAAGCCAGAAAGAGAAAAACAAATATTGTTTATTAACACATATATGTGGAATCTAGAAAAATGTTACCAATGAGCCTATTTTTAGGGCACAAATAAAGACAGAGGCGTAGAGAACCGACATGTGGACATGGAGTAGGGAAGGGGGAGTGGGATGAATTGGGAGATTCAGACTGACATATATACACTACCATGTGTAAAATAGATAGCTAGCAGGAACCTGCTTTAAAGCACAGAGAGCTCAGCTCAGTGCTCTGTGATGACCTAGATGGGTGGGATAGGGGTGGTGGGAGGGAGGTCCAAAAGGGAGGGGTTATATGTATACATATAGCTGATTCACTTCATTGTACAGCAGAAACTAACACAACATTGTAAAGCTATTATACTCCAATAAAAAAAAAATAAAAAGAGAAGGAAGGAGAAAATGAACCTTCAGAAAAGAAACCCCACATCTTATGGATGATAGGGTCTGCGAGCCCTTGAAACATGAGTTATGAACTGCACACAAAGAGAGATGCTCTGAGTGTCACAGTGGACCCAAACACATTCAAAAGTCCTTTATGTAAAAGCAAAAAAAAAAAAAAAAAAAAAAAAGACCTTTAATGAAGCCTGTTTGGATCTCTTTCATCTTCTCTATTCTTTTTCTTCAACATGTTAAAAGAGGAGTTTGACTCTCTGCCACTTTTTAAAAATCTCATTTATTTCTCAGTCCATTAAAATGTGATATGAGTATGACAAGTAACAACAGAATGACCAAATCCAGTTATACCATCTACTTCCCTAACCTTTCAGCTGCATTTGGTGCTATTGCCCATGTGTATCTTCTTGAAATGCTCTTCTTCCTTTGTCTCCATAATACCACACTGCCTTTCCTCCTAATCCCAGAACAGCTCCACCTGGGCTTAATTCAGTTTCCTATCTCTAAGTTTGGAGCTACTACAAGCTTACTTCTTAGAGCTTTGGGGAGAGTTAAGCAAACTGCCCAGTGGCTCTTGGTGTTCCAAGCTGGCAGGGAGAATGGAGCTGGAGGAATCCTTAGTGTGCAGTGCACCACCACCCTCCTGTGCATCTGGAGGCTCCCAGCCCAGAGGCTTGCTAGTCCACTGTTACTTTAGAATCGAACCCTTGGTGTTCATTCTCCCTTGTTGCAGCTTCAGGCTTTTATGTGATCCCTTCTGCTTTTCATCCTTCAGAGACTTCTCACAGTTTCTAATCCATCAAGGGTTTCCCTTCTTATTTTAAAGCATGATTATGATTCTTTTCAATATATACTTTTTTTATACATTCTGGGGTTTTGCTACAGGAAAGGAGATGCTAGTCTATGCCAGCATCAATGTATGGTAGTTTCTCCCATTCAACTTTTGGCCCTTTACTTCCAACTTTGCATGTCTCTCATAATTATTTATGTGTTGAATGTTTTTTTTGTGTGTGTATATTTTAAAAGTACAAGTTTTCTTTTCAGAATAGGGTAAGGACTACACTAGTAGTAGTAGTAGCAGTGGAAAATGAAAGTCAGGGATGGAAGCATATATATCAGAAGCAAATTTGAAGACTTGGTAATTATTAGAATGTAGCAGATTAAGGAAAGGCCTGGCACAATATTAGATGTTCTTATTAAACTTAAATTACGGCAAATTAAAGAAAAATTTGCCAACATTTACTAAATTACTTAAGTGTTTCATTGCTTTTTAAGTTTCACAAAAACCCGACATCAGGAAATTATCCCAGTCCTTAGTTTTACAATTTCACGCACATGGTAGTCAGTGATTTTAAATCGCACCCTAATAACTGCCACATGATCGAGCAATTCCACTTTTGGGTATATATCCAAAGGAAATGAAATCATTATCTCAAAGAGATATCTACACCCCCATGTTCATTGCACCATTATTTACAATAGCCAAGACATGAAAATAACCTAAGTGTACATTAAGGGATAAACGGATAAAGGAAATGTGGTGTATACATACAATGAAATATTTTTCAGCCATAAAAAGAAGAAAATTCTGCCATTTGCAAAACATGAATGGGCCCTGAGGATATTATGCTAAGTGAAATAAGTCAGACAGAGAAAGGCAAACACTGTGTTCTCACTTATATGTGTAATCTAAAAATGCCAAACTCAAATAAATAAAGTAGAATGGCAGCTGCCAGTGTCTGGGAGGTGGGGGAAATAGGGAGATGTTGGTCAAGGGGTGAAAACTTCCAGCTACAAGATGAATAAGTTCTGGGGATCTAATGGTAATGATAATTAACAGCACCATATTATACAATTGAAAAGTGTTAAGAGAATAGATATTATATGTGCTCCCCACAAAAAAGGTAATTATGTGACAGAATGAAAGTGTTAAGGAACCTTATTGTGGTAATCATTTCACAATATATATATATATATATATATCAAATCATCACATTGTACACATTAAATTTATACATATTATATGCCAATAATATCTCAACAAAGCTGGAAAAAAATCAGAAAATAAAATAAAATTGCACTCTAAGGTCTCAGTCCTTCTGCATACAACACAGATCATGGTATTCCCATAATACATAATTAAACATGCAGGTTTTTTACATTTTATTTATCATATGCCATTAAATTTTGCTTTTAAACCCAAAGATGTTTTAATGACTCCCGCTTCTGTGATATAAAGATGTTTTCCTTTCAGCTTCTGGTAACCATGGTGACCCAGTTAAGTTCAGAAATAAATATTTTTGAGCAATGTGTGCAATCTCAGATTCTATGCTGAGTATTGATAAGCCAATAATAAATGAGATACTGTGTTCCATCAAGGAGCTCACAGTCTAGATGTAGAAATGTTACCGAATCAGGTCTGGCCGCTTGCTGCTCGAAAATCAATACACGAGGGCAAAACAAATGTTGGTAGAAAGGAAAGTTGCCTGTAATCAAAATGTTGGCAATCTGGGGAAATGATGGACTCCAGTGTCCCCCAAAAACCACCTCTGAAGATTCTGATTGGCCATGAAATCTTTTAAAAGGAAAAAAGGAAGTAAGCTCAGTTAATCATTGAGATGGAGGTCAGAGTTGTTGCCATCCCCCACTGTGTGCAGGCTTGTCAACCTCTTGTGATCTTTCTTTAGATGCTATGTTGTCCACACAGTTTGTTCACACAGTTTGTTCACAGTTTGAGACTACTGAAGGAGAAGCTAGGGAGGAGATCTGGCCATCTGCTAATTACTTATTCTTCATTTCTACTTCTTTGATCTCCAGGAAGAACCAACAAGTTAGGCAAAGTACTGTGTGATCAAAAGATTTGAAAGGTGTGCTCCGGCTGGAGATAAGTAGAGCTTGGGGGTGACTTGTTAAAGGTTAGTGACGTGACAAAGGGGCCTCCTGCAGAGAGCTCTTTCCTGCAAAAGCTGCTTACAGAAATAGGAAGATATATATATAATTACACTACTCTGAGACATACACAATAATAAAATACAGAAGTGGTACAGAGAAACCAGTGACTAACTCTTTGGGAAATGGTCAGAGAGGAAATGGTACCTGAGGAGAATTTGGAGCAAGCCAATGTTTAAGGCAAGAGTAAGTCAAATGTGTGATGGCATCAACAAACACAGCAGGTTCATAGTAGTTCAGTCTAACTGGAGAGTGTTTTGGGAAGTGAAGAAAGACACAGGATAAGGCTGGACAGGTATGCAGGGGCCGGATAAGGAAACAACTTTTATGTAACAACTGGGAACTTGGACTTTATACTACAGGCAACTTTATACTACAAGCAATGGGAAGACACCTCCATGTTACAAGAGGCCTGAGGGAGTCAGATTGTTTCCCAAATCGACCCATTTTTGTAGGAGTGTGGAGGACAAATTTGAAGGAACAAAACCCAAATAAGAGATCCAAATTTTTATAGTCTGTGTGAAATGAAAAGGCCTTGAACTAAAATGGTGGGAATGGTAGAGTATAGATTCAAATAAATAAATAGTTGGCTTTTTAAAAATAAACAAAAATTATTTAGGTAGAGTGTTCTCCTTCCCCTGCATGATAGATAGGTGGTTATAAACCCTATTTTCTTTACAGTCAACTATTAACCAAAGTCATTCTGGCAAACTTGACATTCAGCACGATTTGTCCTCTTTGATAAATGTTCTGGGGAGTCAAGACAGTCACCTGTCAAAATTGATAAGTGAGACCACATTGGGGAATGCAGTTTTCTCCGTAACGGCACAGCTGCCAGCACTGGCAGCCTGTTTACCTCTAGACTGGTCTGTCTCGCTTCAAGACTTTTCTATTTCCACCCAGATAGCCCCCAAACACATCGAGGCTATGCCTACCTATGTGATATATTCATTCCAGAGTAGTCTGCGAGTGCAGGAGGAGGATAAAGAGGCCACTTTCATTAGGCTGTTTTCACAACTGAAGAGTTTCAACAGCTTTAAAAGGAAAAGGATGAACTTGACCAATTCTCTGTAGGCATGTAGCAAAATAAATAGTAAATTCTGTGAAATAGAAAAGCCCAAGGGATTACTGTGAAGCATCCTTCTAAGATCCTAAAATGCTCATTACCTCATGCATGGAAGGTATCTGAGGAATAAGAAGCCATTTTTTGATTAAAAGGACTTAGTTCTGAACAATAGAGTGGCTGGTATTTTTAAATTAAATACACAGGAAGGCACTTAAACTTCATCTTCTGCTTTTGTGAAGGAAAGAAATGAAAGTCTCAGAGGACCACCCCAGTGCTGATGAGAAGTCCGTTCTGTACAATAAACGTTTTCTTTCTTTCCTCTTTACAAATGGGATTGTGATTATCTATGTACATGAACACATTGCTCAAAAATCTAGGAAGGAAAAAGCCAAAATCTAAATAGAGTAACAGCGGACTGTGGTCTACCCATAGTGTGGTATTAATAAAACTTGCATTCACAGTGGAAACAAAAAAAATTCTTAAAGTGAACTTTCTCTTTAAATGAGATGCTAGCAACAGTTAGTAAAACTCTAATTATGGTAGGTGTCCACTGTTTCTCTTTTACCAGACCATCCTGTCTCATACTGTTTACTTCAGGAAACCATATTTTGAAGATTAAACTGATTTTTTCCCTAGAAAGCAAGTAATGATTTTTTGAAACTACAATGCCTTTGACCTTCCTGTACACAGCAGCGAATTGCAAGGTTTTCTCTGTCACACATAAGTTTTCAACAATAGTTGTAACCCTGGTAATATTCTAAAGGTACTGCCTTTCCTCTGCTGCAGAAGTTTGCCCAATTGAAACAGTTGAAATCAAATTTTTCCTTGATATTTTTAAGTCCTTCCTATGATACAGCCTTCATATCTCCTGCTGAGATTACCCCAAAGCCTAACAGACTCCATTATTAGAAAACATTTTATAGTACTTAAATTGGCTTTTCCTATGTTGAGTTTCATCCAGTTTTTCCCCTCCATTGCCCATTATAGAAGTAATTTGCAGGATTTCTGCATTTTAGCCAGGAGCATTCAGAAGGCGCGACCACCTCGGGTGCTGGATGCCACTGGCATAGCCAGGCTGGAAAGGACAGAGCCTTTTAGGGCTGGTATATATTCCAGAGGGATGTGTTTGTGTGTGTGTGTATATCTGGATTTCCATCTGTACATAAATTACTATCTCTTTCTATTACACATTTCTTGTTCCCTTTATAGATTCATGGACATGCTTGCACAGGCCCCATCCCAAACCCACATACTTGTCCTAAATTAGCTATTGAGTTAAATTTGGATACACCTACTGGTATTAGGAGACTAATAGAATGGCACTTTTTTCTGCAAAAAAATCATGTGCCTTCTTTTGTTTTTAAAAATGATATCCCTAATATCTAGTATCAGATATACTTAAAAGTTGCTTTGGGCTTCCCTGGTGGTGCAGTGGTTGACAGTCCGCCTGCTGATGCAGGGGGCATGGGTTCGCGCCCCGGTCCGGGAGGATCCCGCATGCCACGGAGTGGCTGGGCCCGTGAGCCATGGCCACTGGGCCTGCGTGTCCGGAGCCTGTGCTCTGCAGAGAGGCCTGGTACAGCCAAAAAAAAAAAAAAGTTGCTTTATTAGGAGTTCTGATGGATTTTTGCATTCATTCATGATTTTTTTATATCATGTAAAATATTATTATGATAAAAATATATACAATCTCTGCCCTCAGCAAATTAATATCTATTATTCATTTTAAGTGCATAGATAAGAGTTACCCACTTTCCTTAGAAAATGCCTGTGTTTAGAAAAAAGCACAGGCAGTAATAAAACAGTATTTTTCTGGCTATACTCTCTCCTCTAGTTTTTTGGGTTCTTCAAATCACCTGTCAAAATCCTTCCAGAAGCTTCTGGGAATCCTCATGGTATGGCACATATGTACTCTCAAACTGCCAAGTTGCTACCCCATAAAATCTGGCATTTTCCTTCTTTCTGACTTCAACTATGATGATCGTATCCCCTGCTGGACCTGACGTTCTGGGGCCTGGTCTCTCTCCCTTTCTCCATTTCTTACTGGCCCAGGCAGATTGTTGGATCACTGTGTACCTGCCATGCCGTTTTCCAAGAGTTACCTCCAGGAGAAAAAGTAACCAGTGCCTATCTTTATGCTTTTGGTGTTACAAAGAGCTAAAATCTACCTTTCATTTTCACTTGTTCTCATTGCACTTTTAGGACAACGGCATAAAATTGTAATGTCAGTTCTAAAAATAGTCTGAGTAATACTATGTTACAGTGTCAACTTTCCTTCAAACAGAGATGCAATAAATACCTGTCTGCTCAGTACTCAGTTCTAGAAAAAGAACATTACCATGATATTGCATGCCCCCTCCCAATCCTGTCTCTGTACTTTCTCCCTCAGAAGTACCCACTGTCCTGAACGAAGGAGAGCTCAGAATTGAGACAATTCTAACTCCTGCCAACAGCCTGGCAGTGCTCCTGGGTGCATGGCAGATAAGAGGACAGACTCTAATCCCAGCTCTTCCATTTTCTAGTTGTTACCTTGAGAAAATCACTTAACATCTTTGTGTCTCAGTTTTCTCATGTATAAAATGGGGATATTTATATACCAAACCCTTAGGACTGTGAGGATTAAATGTATTCTAGGGCTTCCTGGTGGTGTGGTGGTTGAGAGTCTGCCTGCCGATGCTGGGGGACACGGGTTCGGGCCCTGGTCTGGGAGGATCCCACGTGCCGCGGAGCAGCTGGGCCCGTGAGCCACAATTGCTGAGCCTGCGCGTCTGGAGCCTGTGCTCCACAACGGGAGAGGCCACGATGGTGAGAGGCCCGCGCACCACGGTGAAGGGTGGCCCCCACTTGCCGCAACTGGAGAGGGCCCTCGCGCAGAAACGGGGACCCAACACAGCCAAAAATAAATAAATAAATAAATTAAATAAAATGTATTCTAACGTGGTTAAAACACTGCTTAGCACAAATTGAATTTAATGTGTTTATTATTATTATGCTAAAGTGAACCTTTTCATAAAAGGTCAATTCATGCCTGAAAATAATATATATTCTGCATTTATTGGGAATTATATTCTATAGCTATACATTAGATCAAGCTTGTTAATCCTACTGTTCGAATCTTCTTTATCCTTAAAATTACATTGGCTGATTTATCTATCAATTGCCATTACAGTGATAGATCTGTCAAATTCTCTCTCTAATTCTGTCATTTTTGTTTTCTACAATTTTAGGTCATTTAAAAAAAATGTAGCGACATTTTTTGCGATTATCTTTGTTCTACAATACATTCTACTATACTAATAACATAGCTACACCAGCTTAGTCTTAGTATTTTGTGGCATAACTTTTGCCAACTTTTACTTTCACCTTTTCTGAATTGTTATGTTTTGCATGCCTTTTTGACAATGTCTTGTTGCGAGCCTTTCTTGTACCCTTTTTATAGAGCTGGAATGTTGTTCTTTTGTGCTAGCAGCAGTGGTGGTCTGTTTGCATTTGTATTTTGTCATTTTTTTGTCTTTTAACTACATGATTTTGTCTGTTTACACTCATAATTATTTATAAATTTGGGCATAATTATATTTTCTTATACTGTGCTGTGTTTTCACTTTTCTGTTTCTTTTTCTATCCTTTCTTGTCTTTAATGTAAATTGATTGTCTTTCTCATTCCAATTTTTCCCCTCTGCTGGATTACAATATGGTAATATGAACTATTTCTGTTCTTTTAGTGCTTATCTTATAAAACTTAGTGTATTGATTTTTTTTTTTGTAATTAACAATATCTTTACCCTCATCCTCAATAGGAATACTGTATAGAGACTCAAGAACACTTAAGCGAACCACACCCTTCCTGACTTATATGATACCTTTATAAGCATTTTAATTTTTCCTGGCCTTCTTTTAACCCCTTAAGCCATTATATAGTATGAGTACTTCATATTTCTTTAGATTTTCTTTATTCTTCATTTCTATTTGCACCTAAGACCTTCCATCTGAGTTTTCCTTCTGAACTTAACATACATCTTTTAGCTTTCTTTAGTGAGAGTCTGCTACTGGCAAAATAGTTTGGTTTTTTTGTTTATCTGAAAATATCTTTATTTTACTCTCGTAAAAAAACATTTTCCCAAGTATAGAACTCAAGGTCAGCAGATGTTTTATCTCAACACAACAAAATACCATTCCACTGTATCTTTACTGATACACAATACAGATACAGGTATGGTACACAATAAAGGTACTGATTCCTGATTTCAGTGGATTAGTGGTTTTCATCAGTTCTGGAGTATTTTCAGCCTTTATCTCCATATTTCTTAACTCCTGTTTCCTATTTTTCATTTCCTTGTCTCTTTGTGTGCATTCTAGATAATTTTGTCAAATCTATCTTCTAGTTCACTAATTTCTAGTTGAGCGATTCCTCAGGTCTGTCTAATCTGCTCTTAAACACATCCTTTAAATTTGAACTCCAATTATTATAATTTTCATTTCTATAAGTTCTTATTCTTTTTTTGTTTGTTTGTTTTTGTTTTTGTTTTTGTTTTGTGGTATGCGGGCCTCTCACTGTTGTGGCCTCTCCCGTTGCAGAGCACAGGCTCCGGACGCACAGGCTCAGCGGCCATGGGTCACGGGCCCAGCCGCTCCGTGGCATGTGGGATCTTCCTGGACCGGGACACTAACCCGTGTGCCCTGCATCGGCAGGCGGACTCTCAACCACTGTGCCACCAGGGAAGCCCCGTTCTTATTCTTTTTTATTGGTTATTTTTATACTCATTACTCACATTTACCATCCTTGTTCCTATTTCTTTCATTATGTTAAATCTCTCTGTATATATTCGCAATGTCTTTCCAGTTATGATTCCTATTTAATTTTTTTTTTCTCCTGCTGGATCTCACTCATGGTGCACTGTTTCTTTGTGTACTTTGTGAAATTTGACTCTAAGCACATTTTAATTCCAACTTTGTCCCTGGCACACTTTGAGGCCTGGGGTTCTCCAGCCAGAAAGCATGAGTTAGTTTCTGCTGGGCTCCTGGGGATATCACCCTCCCAGGACTACTTTAAACTTAATTATCAGCTTGAGCTGTTATAGATACCACCGTTACCCCTCCAGGTAGTCTGAATTGGAGGTGCAAACATCCATGAAGTTTGCGTAGGGGCCAGCTTGTTATTGCTTATTCTCAGGTGAGACTTCTCTCCCTTTCATTCAAGACCAAAATTCACGATAGACGGTTCTCTTTGCAATGCCCTGGGAGAGAGGTGTTGTATTTCTTTTTCACCATAACACTAAGTCAATAGCTCTTGGGCCTCCCAGCTTCCTTCCTGTGGTCTCCTGTTAGACTCTTTATCTTGAATAGGCTCTGGACATTGTCTCCTATTCTTTGTGCTCTGTGAAACTGTGGACACTGAGGCCTAGCTTCACTTAAATCAGTAAATACTCTCAAGGATAAAATCTGATTCCTGATTATTCTTTTCCAAATTCTCACCTTCACTCATTTGTTTTGTCCTCTGAGTATTTACTGTTATTTTGTCATCCTAGTAATACTTTAAAAATAAATAAAAGAAGTAGGTCAGCCTCATTAGTTGTTTTCAGCAGGAAGGCTCTTCAAAGTACCTAGCACAACATAACTGTCAAACACAGAAGTCTTACTTTTTGAGTCCTATTCTTTGAGTCTTTGTATCCTTTTTCACAGGGAGATTCTTAAGCCTTCTTACAAATAGTTCCTAGCGGTTCATCTATACTAGTCTTCTAGACATGGCCAGATGCAAGGAAACCCTAATGCCTATAAACTGGGAATGTCCCTGTCTTCCACAATGACATGTAAGGCCGAGCATGATTTGTATTGAATTAGAGATGCAGAGACCACTGTGTACCCAGAGGGATGAAGAGTACTTCTAGGTGATAAAGAGACTGTGATACAGGTGTAGTTTGAAATAGATTCATTTATTTAGCAAACAGGCACAAGCATTTACTACTTCCAAGTTCCTACTATCAACACTGAGATACAAGGTTGAATACATTTCCTCCACCTTTCGGAAGTTCATAATTTATTAGATGTTAAATATAGGCAGAATTTTAATAGGGATAGTAAATGAAGTGCCATACATTTTGGTAAGGAGGAAGAAAGTCTGACAGATCTGGGAAATGATTTCTACTCCAGTTTGGCCAGGTCATCGATCTTTAAGCAGAAGAATAAGAGATGCTTTACAGATGTCGTTTGGGATCAGATTACAGAGAGTCTGGAGAGTCAATCTGAGAACTTTTGACTTAATTCAGTAATCAGTGGGAACCATTAATGCTTTTGAGCATGAAATAATGTGTTAAAGACATATTAATAAGATTAATCAAGCAGTAATCTTCCAGATGATTCAAGGGGATTGAACAGGTGGAGAAGAAAAATTACAAGACTGAACCAGAGCAACAGCAAAGGGAGTAGGAAGAAAAGGAGAAAGGAGAATCATTTTATAGGCAATGTCCATTATCTGTAAAAGGCCGCAGTTGGAGAATACAAGATAACAGTGAAGACCTAAATGGGGCTGACTGACACAATGGTAATGTCATTAAGCAAGTTGGGAAAGAAGATCAGAATTGTGGAGGGTCGATAAGTCTGACGTGTTCATGTAGATTTGGCCCTACTACGAGCACAAAGAACCTACTAGAGCTCCATAAATGAAAAGCTTGGCTAAATTTGGGGCATTAAAAAACAACCAAGGGGCTTCCCTGGTGGCGCAGTGGTTAAGAGTCTGCCTGCTGATGCAGGGGACACGGGTGAGTGCCCCAATCCGGGAAGATCCCACATGCCGCAGAGCGGCTGGGCCTGTGAGCCATGGCCGCTGAGACTGCGCGTCCGGATCCTGTGCTCCGCAGCGGGAAAGGCCACAACAGTGAGAGGCCCATGTAACGCAAAAAAAAAAAAAAAAACAACAACCAAGGTTTTAGTGTCTGTGTCTCCTTTAGATGAAGATAATGCCCATAGTACTGCCATTGAGCTTCTAACCCTCACACAGTGTTTCTTTGATGTTTATGTTTAGTTTCTTCTCACCTCACTGAATTGATCAAATTACTTTTTTTTCCTTGCTTTTTAATTAGTATTTTCTAGTAAATAAGATGATTGTGTAGAAAGGAAGGAATAGAGATCTGCCGGCTACCATGATGTACAGAGCATCCATTTGTTTTCAATGATTAATATTTGTTGTTTTAAAATAATGCTTATTTTTCTGATTCTAGGTAAGTATATACTCACAGAAAATATGCTCGGAAATACAAGGATATATTAAAAAGAAAGGAATCATGATCATAACAACAGCAACTAGAGCTAACTACTCATATTTTCTTCCAGGAATTTTTATTTGAATATAAGACTAAAAAAACACACAAAAGGGAGATGGTTATGTTATATAAATTTGTGTCCTGCTTTAGTATTTATAATGATCATTTCCCGTGTTATGAAAGTTCTCCAGAGTCTTAATATTCCATCGTTCAGATATTCCCTTATTTATTTAAGAAGTCACATACTGTGGACATTGAGGACATTTATGATACTTTGCTATTATAAATTATGCGGTAATGAACAGATGCTGATATACTTCAGATTAATTTTGATGATCCATGTTTTTGTTTGTAGTTATCAAATCAGGCTGTAGAATACATAATGCAATGATGGAAATTACTTTTCAAGTGGTCAAAATATTCAGACTGATATCATTAACAACAAATAGAGAAACATGTCTACTCTTCAAAGGCCCAAGGAAAAAGCAGATCATAAAGCAGTTGGGCAAATAACCATAAAATAATTTAAATAAATAAATATTTAAAATAAATAAATAATTTAATCTGATCATTATTTATTTAATTGTCTATCCAATATAATAAATTACTACTACTTTAAATGCCACAAAATGGCATCATGGTTATACAAACATATAATTATACACCTATGCACTAGTCACTGGGGAAATTATATCATCTAGAATAAAAATTGATACATATATGTGAGAATATGTGCATTCTTATGAAACTTTACAAGCTCTGAAAAATCCATACCATTACTTATTTTCCATTTTTAAAAAATATATCATAGGATAATATGTGATAAATATTACAGGTCATTGTTAATTATGAATCATATAAGCACAGACAAGGAGCTATGACCAAACTTAGAAAATATGTATACATGAAATTATACCTGCAAATAATGTTATGTACATTTTGAGAAAGCTTCCCCAATGTTTAAAATGCACATACCTCTCCCAAATGAACTTTCTCCCTTCTAAGAATGGTTGTATTTCAAATGCATACATTGCTTCTTTTTTGAATAAACTACAATTATTTTTAGTTAAAAATGTGAAAGTGAAATATTATATTTATTGCATTTTTTTAACATCTTTATTTCAGTATAATTGCTTTACAATGTTGTGTTAGTTTCTGCTGTATAACAAAGTGAATCAGCTATACCTACACATATATCCCCATATCCCCTCCCTCTTGCACCTCCCTCCCACACTCCCTATCTCACCCCTCTAGATGGACACAAAGCACCGAGCTGATATCCCTGTGCTATGCAGCTGCTTCCCACTAGCTATCTATTTTACATTTGGTAGTGTATATATGTCCATGCCACTCTCTCACTTCGTCCCAGCTTACATTTCCCCCTCCCTGTGTCCTCAAGTCCATGCTTTATGTCTGCGTCTTTATTCCTGTCCTGCCCCTAGGTTCATTAGAACCTTTTTTTTTTTTTTGGATTCCATATATATGTGTTAGCATGGGGTATTTGTTTTTCTCTTTCTGACTTAGTTCACTCTATATAACAGACTCTAGGCCCATCCACCTCACAAGAAATAGTTCAATTTCGTTTCTTTTTATGGCTTAGTAACATTCCATTGTGTATATGTGTCACATCTTCTTTATCCATTCATCCATCAATGGACACTTAGGTTGTGTCCATGTCCTGGCTATTGTAAATAGAGCTGCAATGAACATTGTAGTACATGACTCTTTTTGAATTATGGTTTTCTCAGGGTAGATGTCCAGTAGAGGGATTGCTGGGTCATATGGTAGTTCTATTTTTAGTTGTTTTTTTTTTTAATTTAATTTATTTATTTATGGCTGTGTTGGGTCTTAGTTTCTGTGCGAGGGCTTTCTCTAGTTGCAGCAAGTGGGGGCTACTCTTCATCGCGGTGCGCGGGCCTCTCACTATCGCAGCCTCTCTTGTTGCAGAGCACAGACTCCAGACGCGCAGGCTCAGTAATTGTGGCTCACGGACCTAGTTGCTCCACGGCATGTGGGATCTTCCCAGACCAGGGTTCGAACCCGTGCCCCCTGCATTGGTAGGCAGATTCTCAACCACTGTACCACCAGGGAAGCCCCCTATTTTTAGTTTTTTAAGGAACCTCCATACTGTTCTCCATAGTGGCTGTATCAATTTACATTCCCACCAACAGTACAAGAGGGTTCCCTTTGCTCCACACCCTCTCCAGCATTTATTGTTTGTAGATTTTTTGATGGTGGCCATTCTGACCAGTGTGAGGTGATACCTCATTGTAGTTTTGATTTGTGTTTCTCTAATAATTAGTGATGTTGAGTGTCCTTTCATGTGTTTGTTGACAATCTGTATATCTTCTTTGGAGAAATGTCTATTTAGGTCTTCTGCCCATTTTTGGATTGGGTTGTTTGTTTTTTTGATATTGAGCTGCATGAGCTGCTTGTATATTTTGGAGATTAATCCTTTGTCCATTGCTTTATTTGCATTGCTTATTGATTTAAGAAAAATAAATAACTCACCAACTATCTTGAGCTTTTGGAGAAAATGTAAAAATGTTGAATAAAATGCAAAACTTTAACTTCCACACTTTTAACCTCTTGTTGTCTTTTGTAAGAGAAATGTTTTTAGGATTTGTTTTCCTTGGTTAGATCAGAAATATCTATGGCGGTAATGTGAACACATTTGATTATATGAAAGTGCTACTTTACCAAACAAGAAAAAGAACAGGGAAAAAATAATTTGGGGATAATTATTATAACTTTTATGGGATCTTGACAGGTTTAAAAGTCTTGTACCTTTTCCTGTTATGATGACCACAGGAAAAGCTCCCTAGCCCCCACCATAAAATGGCTTAGAAAAAAACTCGCCATCATAGCCCAGTGCCTCATTAGAAAAGCCTGTATTTCCTGCTCCAATAACCAGTTGATGGAAATAAAGTTCATTTTGTCAACAGGTTTATTTATTTCTCCTCTTCTTCTGCTTTGTTAATCTTCCTTTTATGTTTCCTTAATAACATATGCTGGAAAACTTCCTAAATGCTTTTCAAATAAAGAGAAGTTCTGAAAAGGATTGACAAATTTCTGTTGTGTCAACAGAGACACGGGCGTCTCCCAGTCTAGAATTCAATGTATAATATCTGAAATAGATAAATGTAGGCCCTCCTTTTCTCATTCATTAGATCCGGAGATATTCAGGTCTACTAATTGGTTTTAATGCATGTTATTAGAATTTTATTGCCAGTACAATAAAGATGCAGTGCATTTCATGTATCAAAACAGACCAGCCTTAAAAAATAACTAGGAGAGCTGACTCCGTAAAGAAGGGATAGAAAAGGAAAAATCTAGAATCTGTGCTATCAGATGAGTTCTTTGAACACTTTGGATAATGACCAGTGGCAAAACATAGAACCTACAAAATATGAAATAATGCATGAATTCAGGATCAGCCTGTTACCTACAATTAATCACTATGTATTTACAAAGAAATTTATTATTATACACTGTGGTACTAATCTGGAGATGTGGGACACCAAACATCTTTTCATAACGAATCTTGTGGAACAAGTTACTTACTGACCATGAGATGCTTGAATAAAATACCATATTTTTGAATGATCATGGTAAGGCAGATGATATTTTGGATTTTTGTAGTTAGAAGAAAATTTAATTCATTATTTGATCATATTTTCAACAAGGTCTTAAATATTAGGTATAAAAATATAATAACATAAAAGACTTCTTCCTCTGATCCACTTCCAGGAACACAAGTTTATTCTACGTAATGTTTTACAATGTAAAATCTTTGTAGTTTCTGTGTAAGTTTTACACCTAATTTTCCTACCTATGAAAAACACAGTGGGTTTGCACTATTTTTAGTGCAAAAAAACAATTTCCATTGCATATCAACGTATTGACCCAAATGGAGCATGACAAATGGAATATTATCTGATAACTTTAGATTACTATCTCCATTCAAGTTCAAAAATGTAGTTTTTGCTATCATGCCCCAGATTCTTTCCTTCCTTTAACTTTGGTTCACAGTAAATCTACCATCTCTACTAAACTCTGGGCCCTTTGGAGCAGTCTTTTAATCCTAGCCACCAAACATAAATATATTCCTTCTTGGGTTTATCTTAGACCACAGCCCTGTAGCTCTTCATTCTGCCTTCTTTGCCGCTTTGTCCTTATCTATATATCCTACCTGTCAAGGGATAGGCAGTATATCAACTTCTGTGCCAAATATTTAACAGGGCTTCCAATATTCCAAAAGGTTAGCTTCCAAATGACATTGTTTTCTCTTAGATAAAGCAGGGATAACTCTGTCACCCAGTGTTAATATTTATAACCTATTTCAGTCCTAGTTTACTCAATCCCCTTGTAGGTGCTCCTGAGGATCATCTTGCGAATGTGTAGATCTTACTTTTATTCCTCTACTATGCTCACTCTGCCACCCAGAGTAGCTATAGGTTGTCTTATATTTAAGTAAAAGGTATTTTTCTTTCTCAAGTAAATGTCTGCTTTTCAAAATGATTTTGTTTTTACTTTAAAACAGCACCCCAAATAGTAAATGGTATCTCTTTAGCTGATCTCCTTTATGGAAAACATGGCCAAGCTCAAAAGCATGACAGTGAATGGAACCAAGAATTACAATCACTGAATCAAGGACTACCAGGGCACAAAGGGTCACCCTGTCATTTTCGACTATTTACTCTTCAGAATGCACATGACCAATATCAAAGAAATGCTGTTAACACTTTCTTTTGAAAAAGCTAGTTTACTTAATTCAAAGAGAAGAGAGCTTACAAATGGCAGGAGTAGAGATACAATAAAGACAGCAGGACCAGGTGAAATGCAGTACTATGAGAATGACAATAGGTGTTTGAGCCTCTCAGAGAATGGACAATACTTTTATATAAAATTTAGTGTGCTATTTCTTCTTTTTCAGTCTACTATAGACACAAAGGGTTGAAAGAATAGTTTAAAAAAGATGTCAACTCAAGCCCTTTTCTCCTTGAGTCCTGTGTCATCACCCTGATTCAGTTTACCTTACAGCTAACGTCACTTGTCAACCTTGTTCCTGCTTCCACACATTTCACCTAGGTAACCCACTTCCATCAGCTGCTCTCATTTCCTGCAGTGATTTTCCCATTCCCATCACACTCTCCTCCCTGCACACCCCAAAGGACCATCCCAGGTGAGAATTACGTAAAGAATAATATGAGAATCAATGAGATAACAGTAAAAAAGAGCGATTGAATGAAAGTCAGGAGACTTGGCTTCTATCTTAGCTCTGCCACTAAATTACCAGGTAAATGTGGGAAAGTCATTTCTATTGATAAAAGTTGGAGGACAAGTTAAATTGTGTCTAAAATTTCCTTCCAAGTAATCCTATGAAGTAACTTATGATTATATTAATTTTCTTAAAATTTAATCAATATTAAAAATAAAATAGAAGAAATTTATGCTTCTGCCTCAGTTGAATATCAGAAAATCAAGTCCTTGCTTTCTCTCAGTAGTCCTAGTTTCATAACTCTTTGTAGTTTATAGAAGCTGGAATGCCCCAAATTTTGCATATTGATCTGTCTCTCCCTTTTCTGCCCAGGACTTTGGTTATGAGATCTTTTAGACTTTGGTCCTAACTCACCTCTCTAGCATCATCTCTTAATACTCCCCTCAGCAACCCTTTGCTATAGCTGCAATGAACTTCTTACCCACTGCGTGAAAGTAGCTTCTCTCTGGAACTTTCCCTCTTTTGGTTCATCCCTTGACTCATCTATTTTCTACCATGTAGCCCATTGCACTTTTCTGAGTTCTTTAAGTGTTTAAGCCTCAGTCTAATAATGAGGTCTTAAATCATCGTTGGACTAGAAGAGTGTATTGAGTGAAAAAACAAGCTTTGGAGTAAAAGCAAGAAAAAACAAAAGACTATATTCAATTTCTGACTCAGACAAATAGTTGCTAAGTAACCTTAGGTGAATTACTTAATGCTGGGCCTGAATTGTTTTATCTATAAAATGAAATTTATACTATCTACCAAAATCAATTGGGACTCTGATCCAAAAAACAGAAGACTCAAAACAAATACTTACGGAGAAAAGGAAGATGTATTGACTTTCTGAATTGAAAATTCCAGAAGTTTATGATTTCAGGTATAACTTGATGCAGGGGCTCAAACAATGCCACTAAATTTTAGTCTTTCTCCATCTTTTGGCTTTTATCTCCTCTTTGTTGCATTTACCCCCAGGCTCTATATATTGTGGGAAGATGAAGATTTGAGCTGCTTCTATAGTCTTGCAGGTTCAAGTACACCAGGGAAGGCAAGTGTTCTTTTCTCAATAGTTTCAACAAAACTCTCAGGCCTGATATTTATGGGCTTGAACCGTATCAAATATCCATCCTTGAAATGATCACTACAGCTAAGGAAATAAAATACAATCATTGGCTGATATCTAGGTCACATGACTGCCCCTAAAGCTGAAAACAGTGTTGAACAGACATATAGACAAGGAAAGAAGAAGGTGTGATTCTGCACAAGAAATTTAGGGTCATGCTTTCGAAAAGAGAGAGAATGAACGCTGGTTAGACCGTAAATAACTGTGATACACTATATTAGCCTGTCATATTTTTATAAAACTAAATGTGACAGTATTCCCAAAACATTTATCACAATGGTTGGTACCTAAAAGTTTCCTGTGCTAAATGAGGGCCTTGGCACATAGCAGGTGCTACAAAAGTGTCAGGTGAATAAAGTGAATAAAAACTAAACGTGCTAGAAGAATTCTTAGAATGAGTACTTTATAGTTAATTTGGCTTGATTTTTCTAGTTCACTGTGATTAATTATCTTGTTGGCAGAAATTATAAGAGAGTCAGTCACATTTATTGTTTGAACAGCTTTCTGAATCTATTCTACTTAATCTAATACGATTATACTGAGGTACAAACATAGCCAAAGCAATTATAGCCTAAATCCAACTTCACTATAGTAGTTAACTCATCCAGCAGATGCCTGGGGGGCTTCTCATAAATCCCCAAATTCTGCTGGTATTAGGAATGTAAAGAAGACGGCATGGCACTGTCCTCAAGAGCTGAGTTTCCTTCTTTCATATCTAAGGCTTGTGGGATATAATAAACATAACAGAAAATATCTGCTTAAAGAATAGTAAAGGAAACCAACAATAAAAATAAGCAACTTAATAAAATACAAATTTGATAATAAAAAAGAATAAATAATCATAGTTGTCAAGAAGTTACTAAGCATTGGTGAAATTTCTGTAGAAAATTTTGGAGACCCTGCTTCAGAAAGAGTGATGGAGAGGGATCCTATCCAGGATATTACTTAAGCTGAAAACTGAAAAATGAGAAAGAGCTGTAACTGGAACCAGAGCAAGGAGCTGTTGAGAATTCAAGATGAGTCCTTTAGTTAGGCCTTGAATCGCAGCTCTGCTTCTGACTTGGCTGTGTGACTCTGGGCAAGTTACTTATCTCTATGCCTCATTTTCTTCATCAATAAAGTAGAAATAATAGTAACGTTGTTTAAGGACTTATATGACACGGTTTACATTCAAGCTCCTACCTTCTCTTGCATGAACTGGTAACATTCCCAAACTGTCTCTCCATCTCTTAACCCCTCCAACTCACCCTCCATGCTACTGTTGAAGCCATTTTCCAAACTGTAAATCAGACTATGCTATTTCCCTTTCCGTGAGTCTTCTTTACTTTTTTACAGAGTCCAAATTATTCAGTATAGTTCAGTCATTCTTCTATGATCTTGCCACTTCTCCAGTTTTATTCTTCATCATGTCCACTCACCCACTCCAATCTTCAACCCTTAGCTTCACACACATTAATTACTTAAGGCTCCTCTAACATGATATGTTGTTCCCTATCTCTGTGCCTTTGCACGGTCAGTGTTCTCTGCTCGGAAATTTGGCCTTGGTAAGCACCAAGTCAATTCCATTATGTTTTCCAAGGCATTTTTATTTGATTCTTCCAGCAGCCCTCAACCTATAGCTGACCATCATCTTTGTGGGGTTTCCTCCCTCCCCGTCCCATAAGGATGATATTGTTCCTTTGTGTGTGTGTGTCTGGCAATGGGAATGATCTCATAGGGAAAGAGAAATTGATAATGCAGGAGAAAGAGAAGGAATAATTCCAGGAGGAAAAAAAATTGAAAAGAAAAAAAAGGAATGGTTTACCAAGTGGAAGAATTGGTCTTTGATAGAATTGGTGATCTTTCTTCCACTGTAACAGAATTATTGCCTACAGGGTGGATACAGATAAACTTAGATTAATATGCTGAGTGGAGGGAAGATACAGTGGTTTCCATTTCATGGCTTCTTTTTTCTCCAAGTGTGGAATAGAATGATTGGCTACGAGTGAAGAGAGAGAAGGCACCCTAGCAGAGTTGCAGAGAAAAGGGGTGTGAAATACTCATCTGGGAGAGCAGAAAGTTGAGGTAATAAGAATGTCTTAGCATCCAATGAGTTCTGAGGGGAGGTCATCAACTGAGAGTGGGCAGGTTGTGTCTGAAAATTGAGGAAAGTGGAGCAGCTTGACTAGGGAAGCATGTGCGATTGTCAGGCAGTGTTGATGGCCCGTCTGAGGTTTGTGGGAATGTGTTTACAGTGAAAGCAGTCCGTGTAGTTAGCATGGCTGTGTCTTTTCCTCCAGGACCATACAGCTGCTTAGGTGGGAACACAAGGAAGTGAATAGTTGGGCTTGGCAGTGATTGACCTTTGCTGGGTGATACGGTGAAGGCAGAGAACAGCAAGGACGTAGATTTTTATGAGTATCGTGACTAACTGCAGCTCCAAGCTGGGCAAGGAGAGAGGGGAGGGTGTGAGGGAATTATTGATAGTGAAAAGTGGAAGGGTCAACAGGTTCAGGGTCCAGTGAGAGAGCACAAATGGTGGAGTGGGAATGGAAGCTGATCAGACCATGGAGTGCTTAAAGTGGATATTTTAGAAGTAAAGCAACTATGAAAATGACATTTTGTGAGTAGTCTTTTCTGTACATTGCTATGACATGTTGAATTATATTGATGTAGACCTGCCCACAACTAACATATAAATCACAAAATCTAGACACAGATGATTGTGGATGTTTAGCAGTGCCACTTGTAAGCTAATAAATGATTATTTTATGTTTTGTTCAAATCTCAAGAGTCAACTGTGAAAAACCCTGAATTTCTGGATTCTTACAAAGGTAAACCACATGATCCTAATACTTAAAAACAAGTGCACTTTCTCAAAAGATACAATATCAAAATAGGAAGGAAGAAAAAAACATGTCTGATGCAAACAGCACGTTTTTCTGGTTTCCTGCCCTGCCTTTGCTCTTTGGTATAGACAGAGCAGGACTGAGTGAAAGCCCATTAAAGGGCAGGTGCCCATGCCGCTGGCCTGATTCTCTAGTTGACACAGCAGAAGTAACCATACAAAATACAAACCACTTGTCACACTCACCTTGATTTTAAGTTTCCCATTTCTATTCCTGACATGGACTCTTAATTACTGGCCTCCTGAATCCATTCCCTTCCCCAGTTAAAAGTATAAACAAAATTAACATCTTTTTCTTTGTTAGGCTGTAAAATTGATTACATTTCCACAAACCTCAAATGGGTAATTTAAGACTTCCTAAGGCAATTCAGAGTCCACAGTGAGAAGCAGACAACCTGGATCTAGAAAAATGTGGCAGTTTTATTTCTCAAAGGATTCAGAAAGAGAAAGTCGCTAAGAATAGGATAGGATTAAACACTGCCTGTATTTCACAACAATATCATTGAAAAGGGAAAGTGGTTGAGTGAGGAGATGAGGTTAGGGGTGTTAGTGTAAAGACAGGACCACGTGCTTTCGCTTTTACCCTAATGTCTCTATAAAATGTAATTTATTTATTAGTTGCAGTAACTTGTTTTGAATGTTTGGAGTTGGGGTGTCCAAGCCTGAAATGTTGTAGTCATAGCAATTTGGGTATTGCAGGAGTTTTGTCGTTTATTTTTTGCTGAGTTTTATACCTGATTTCCACTATCCAGAAGAGAGGGAATTGAAGCAATATTTTCACAGTAGAGTATCTAGGCTTCTCTTAGCTGTGAGGGTTAAAGTTTTCATATTTCCTACTTAATTCATTTTTAATAAAGGTTTTGTTGGAACAACTAAGCATGGTATTTCACTAGTTACTAATCAACATTACAAAATTTAAGACAATGATATATGATTAATACTAAGCTTGTGTAGTAATGGCTATGTTGTCTGATGAATAAAAACCAAACAACAAATAAAATTAAAAGAAAGATATGGACACAATAGACCCCTCTCTCGGGATTATCAGTTGATATCAGTGACCATCTTGTTTAGCCCTGTTTTTCATTCTGACTTGCGTAGACTGATTGCCTCTGAATTTTCTCACTCATGCCATGGGCCTCAAGAGCTCTTTAGAGCGTGGAAACAATTTGCTTAAAAAACCATTGCAGGCAGCTTCAAGCCTCAGTTCTTCTTCCAGCAAGAGAATTCCATCTAAAAAGCAAAAGTGTGTTTTATTTTCTTTTTAAGTTCCTTGTTCCACCTTAGACCCAATCATAAAAAAATATATAAAATATTCACAGCACTGTAGTGCAACCAATTTATGTAAAATCCCATTCTGTCTATAATTTGAAGGATATCTCACAACAAACTTTACTAACTTTAATCTCCTACTCCACTCTCAATCTCAATAATCAGTTTCTCACAGGATTAGATACTGTGATTTGATTTTTCTAAGGGACTGTACATAGTCCCAGAACATAGCATCTTAAAGCACATTAAGCCAAAATGAACGTGGTTTCATCGGGTATATGAAGTGATTCTTCCACTGCAGTCACAAATGACTTATGGATGGTTAGCAGTGCCATCCGTGCGGGCTTGCCTTTGACTTGTAGATACCCAAGCATTGTCTCCACGGAGAAAATGTACAGAGGTAGCATTTCACTTTTATGTTTTTCATCAAACAGCTTCCTCGTGACAGAGGGAAAGGTATGAAAGTTGTTAGGGAAAACATTCTCTATTACCAGAAGGTTATTTCTTCAGAAGTCAGAGGCTTGTGTGCACTTGTGTGAAGGGAATACTAAGTTAAACGTGGGCTAGAGGATGCTTTGCAGATAAGTAGCCTTTACAAAGCCTCCTTTACCTCATACAAACAAAATTGTCAACAGGTAGCTGCTTATAAGTTATTTTGTCATAGAATTAAAGAAACTTTGATTCTAAAATGTATGCTTTTGTGTACCAATATGAAATCTGTAGTATCTGAAACATTCTCAACCAAAGAAAGAATTGCAAGTCCGCACTTGGGGCTGGTGCTCGGTGGTTTGTGGGATCCGAGAAATCTCACTTGCGCCTCCTCTGGAGCTTGGAATCTTACTTACTTCCATAAGTTCAGTCCTTTGAACTAAGGCTTGTAATAAAAATTGTATTTTCAATCTTTATTGGTGTGAACCAAACCCTGGATGGGGCCACATTTTAAATAATTACTAATGATGATCCCTTTAAGAAACATTTATTTATCAATTATCTTTATATCTCAAGAGCTACTTGTGAGAGAATGGAAGACTACACCAAATACCAGGTTTTTCTAGGAGATAATTAGGATGGCAAGCCTGAAATCCCAATGGCTTCCTAGGTTGGCAGCCTTAGGAAATCCAGGAAGCAAAATAAATAGTAGGAGGATGCCCAGTATCTTAAAAGGGGGAGGGGGTGATGTTGAAAAAAAAGATGCTGTGGGTAACTTTGAGACCTGCTTCACAGTTTTGCTTAGGTTCAATAAGATGACAAGATTGAAGAGTTATTTTGACCTCAGGATCTCAGATTTCTGTTTCCCCGTGATTCTTGGTGATATTGGTGTTGTATGGGTGGTTCTACCCTTTTTATTTTAATAGATTGGTTCCATTGTACCACAAAATATTTACATATGCATCTTCTAAACAAACACCAAACCATAGTACAGCATGGAGAGTGTAGAGAAAACACTCACGAAAGGAATGCTTCCCTCTGGAAACAACTTCCCACAGGATGGGGTGTTTTCTCCAGTGCTATTGGAAGGACATCGAAAGTCAATGGATTTCAGCTCCGAATACAGATCATTTGCTTTAATTTAAAGGTCTCACTTTCAATTTTGTATGGGATGTTTAGGTTTCCTTGTAGGCCTCTTAGGAATCACAAGCTTCTTTACTCCTTAACTGTATACTTCATTGCTGTAATCGAAGCTCTTTTGTTGCTATAATTCCTTCCTAATGTTACAGTTTTAGTCAAGTATTCTTTCCCTCTAGAGGCATTAATTGTTGCCAATTTTGAAAATGCCCTTGATTGGTGTATACTTTTTGCTTCTGGTGCCAAAACATGTCACTGTTTGCTATTCTTCCTCTAGGTGAAAAGACTTTTTTTCTTCTTGTTCAACATACACCATGCCCTTTTTAAGCTCTGTAGTGTAATTTAGAGTATCTTTGTCTACCAGGTGTAAAGTCAGCATTCTTCATGGTTTCATGTACTTCACCAATTTGCAGTACATGTCTCAGGATAGAAGATTTAAATTTTCTTTTATTTGCTATTAGCTGTGAAATTATTGGTCACTGGAGCTTATGACAGTGTATCCTTGTTAAGGATTTACCTTTGGTTTATAGTACGTCACCAAAATAAATGGTTATTTTCCAATGACAAGACCTTCACTGAAATACAAAGTTAAAAGGGAAGATACTTCTTCAAATGTAGCATAGTGTACAGGAAAATATCCTCTAGTTTGAAATTAAGTGAGTTTCTCTTTATTTAGTCCTGGTAACTATTTCAGATCATATACAGTTAAATGGATACTTTATTAACAAACTTTATTCCCTTCATTCATACACACGTGCGCGTGTGTGCACACACACACAAAATCTACCTCCAGTTAAAGAGGAAATATTATTTAATTATTGTTTTACAAAAAGTTATAAACACTAGGATATATTTTGAAATAAAAGCCATCACCCTTCAACCAACATTAACTGAGTCCCCACACTGAACAGTCCCCTGTTCCAGGCACTAGAGAGAGAGCATTAAGCAAGACAGACAAATAACTCCCACAAAGCCTGAGTTTTAGAAAGATGGTCTAGATTTCATTTCCAATTTAAATTTATTCTGTTCTTCCTCATCTGATTCTTTACTAAAGGGCCTTATAACCTCCATCCAATAGGAACACGTTCTCCATGATGAGAGCACCAATTTGTGTTTCAGTGCTTGGAATTATGCAATTTATTCTAAAAGTCATCTGCTTCTGAGAGTAGTACAAGTCTATTTTATTATATAAAAATGAAATACACTGAAATTTACTATTATTTTACTGAATATAAATCAAGAAATAGATTCAATATACATTACCTAAGCACTGACATTTTAAGCCCCTTAGCCATGTGTTGCAGTAGATGTGTTTCCTTGTTCATTTACTGCTACATTTTTGAATCATTGCCTCTGCCCATATGACTGTTGATGTCTCTCCCTACAGCCTGGATGAACCTATTTCTTTCCAAGGGTGAAAGCTGCTACAAGGTAATAGAAAACCTTGGCCTGAGCTACACAGAACTCTTGCTTATTATAATGTTGTATAGAACTCAAAAGAAGTATTGATGTACAGTTTAGTCTTTTTTTATTTGAACTTAATTTTGTTTTATTAAAATACAAATAAAAACACAGTAGTTTCATAAACATTTTGCTACCTACTTTAACATTCTCAAATATTTTCTTGATTCCATATTTTTGATTTATACATATTTTATTTAAACTTCATTTGTGGTTTTGTAAAGTTTTATGATTTAATATAAAAAAACTGCACATCTCCAACTTTACAATGAAAAGTTAAAACACTGGCCTGAATATACAGATATACATGTTGAGAGTAAATTGTGAGGATTCTGGTAACATGGGTTAATTTCAGATGTTGGGCAATGATTATGAAGACTTCCCAGGATGGCCTAAAGAATATCAGTGAGTTCTCCATCCTGCTGCGGGATTTGATTTCTCTCTGAGATAAATGTCGTTCTGTGTGTGTTTTTCTCTCAGGAGGTCGAGTTGTGTCGTGTTAACAGTCAAGAGAAGCTGGGCCTGACAGTCTGTTACCGAACGGATGATGAAGAAGACACCGGCATTTATGTCAGCGAGGTGAGAAATGCCATGGAGGAGAGGTTAGAGGAGGCAGACAGCGAGCAGTGGAGTGAAATGACTCATGATGAGAAAATCCTTGGGAGGCTGGAATGGGAAGAATTGGCAATGTGCCAGTAGTTGTCACTTTCAATTAGGAAAGTAAATTATGTTGCCCAAGTAGTGGAATTATTATCAGCCTATTTAATGTGGATGCTTTCACCACAGAATCCCAGTAAGGAGAAGTGCAAAAATTGTAACATTGTCTAAATCTGAATAAAGTCCCTTAAGTACGCAGGAAGTCGAGCAAAGTTTTTGATCAGCAAACATTTGTCCTTCTGTTCCCGCTGTGTCTTTTAACTGTCCTGTTAACAATAGCATTGACTTTTAAATCTAATATTCACAATAATCAGATATTTTACTCTGCTGACAGAATTGATAAATTTAAATATCATATCCAAGAAGTGCATCCATTGGTTTGTTTTATTCAGCCCCATAATCACTTTCAAGAAGTGAGGTACTTACCCAGGGAACTGTATTCAATATCCTGTAATAAGCCACAATGGAAAAGAATATGTACATACATGTATATCTGAATCACTTTGTTGTACACCAGAAACTAACACAACATTGTAAATCAACTATACTTCAATTAAAAAAAGTGAGGTACGTAAATGTGAAATACCCTCAGTGTTAATAACTTTGAAAAAATGTGAAGCAAAATTTATTATTATAGGTGATTTTTTGAAACTCCCGAAAGAATCATTTTATGAGAAGTAGTAAGGTATTATGTGTGTGTGAGATATATATACATATACACATACAAACATATTTATAATTACACATATACATGCAAACACATATATGCATATACAAGTATATATAGATATGTTATCTAACTCCTGCATATATGTATGTACACACATATATGTGTGTGAAACCATGTACGTATATATGTATGTGTATGAACCCAAACTAAACACTAATTGCTGTTCTGTGCTGTTCCAAAGTTTCTTGGCCATGACTTTGAAAACATTACGTAACTTACTGCGCTTCGGCTTCCTCACCTAGAAACTTAGTACGATAATGCTTATCACATTACTTTTATAGAGATGTTTAGACTCTGGCAGAGATAATATAATTAATGAACTTAGAAAACTACTCAGCTCTATAAATGTATCAGTTTACCAAAGAATCTACTGACTGGCTCTCACTATGGAAAAATCTCCAGAGAATACTTCACTTATATACTTCTTTTAAATAAACAACTATGATAACCCCTCTGCTTATGGTGAGGAAGTATAAGGAAACACCTGCAGCATTATCTTTTGTAGTATGTATGGAGGTACAAATGCAGAATTTTAATATTAGTTTGATTACTGTTCTGAAGACAAAGTTTTAGTTGTGAATGTCTTGTAAATAGGATACAATTGATTAATCATCCCTTATTTCCTTCAAGTGAGTCTCTGTTTACTATTTAAGCATGTCAACTTTGGAATTTTACTTTTCAGGGATAATAAAAAAGCCACAGGAACAGAACAAAATTACTTGGAAAAAATGTTTCCCTATACCTCTTACATGTAATTATAGTGTCTTTTGTTCTTGATTGATCACTTAAAACTCATTTATTGACTGGCACCACCTAATTAAAAAGTAATATCTAACATCTGGATAGGATGGATCAACCTTACCCTACACTTGAAATACTTTGCTTTAAAAAGGAAAAAAAAAAAAAAAGGCTTTGCTAGAATAAGCTCCAATAAATTGTTTGAAGCCTTCCTGTGAAATGTGATAGATGGAATTACCCCCAGTGAACAGTAAGTCATCACTCAAGTTTGGTCCATTAAAATGTTGATAAACTATTAATAGAGCTTTAAATATCTATTTATTCTAAAATAAGTGACAGTTAATATACTTCACCCTATATGTAAAGTAGTGTCTAGTAATAATCTACATGGATAGGATTTTTTTCATTTCTTGAGCTACATAGATTATAAATCTCTTTATAACTTAATGTGCTCATAACACAGAAATCCCTTTAATAAGTTTGGACTTAGGGTATAGCTATCAGGTTTTCTCAGACAGCTAAGACAGGATTTAAAAATCACCCTAGCAGAAAGTAAATTTCCTGGGTCCTAATATTAACATCAGCTGAGGATCATGTCAGCTGAAGACCATGTCTGACAGTTGGGATACAGAAATGAGTGAACAGATATAAAAATAAATAAATAAAATAAAATAAAAAGGGGAGAAAGGATAAAAGGAAGGAAGAAACAAAGAGAGGCAGGGAGAGAAAAGTGGTCCACAAATCAAGATGTGCTCTAGTACTCTTTTTTTTTAAAAAAAAAATCTTTATTGGAGTATAATTGCTTTACAAATGGTATGTTCGTTTCTGCTTTATAACAAAGTGAATCAGCTATACATATACATATATCCCCATATCTCCTATAATAACTCTTTTAATGTCATTGACTGCTAATCTGACAGCTGTGTAAGTTCTAGTTTAGTTTTCTTTTATTGATTCAATCCTCATCAAGGGTCATATTTTCCTGCTTCTTTGTATGTCTAGTAATCCTTGACTGGATGCCAAACATTGTGAATTTTGCCTTGCTGGGAGGTGGCTATTTTTATTCCTGTGAATATTCTTTTTTTTTTTTTAACATGCTCTAGTACTCTTTAATTTTATTGTAATTAATTCTAAAATAGTTCATTTACATTTTTAGAATCAGTTGACAGAAGAAAAATTTGGCATGCACTCTATAAATCAATAGAAAAACTTGAAATATGTTTTTAAAAATATTTTTTAAAACCATATTTTTAAGTTCCTGGGAGGATATTGCATATCCAGTTGAAGCTGTGTGTCCTCTCCCTTACAGGTAGATCCAAACAGCATTGCTGCCAAAGATGGCCGGATTCGAGAAGGGGATCGTATTTTGCAAGTATGTGGGGTGGTTATTTCCTTTAATTTCCTACTATCTGTCCAATAGTTTTAATTTTATTTTGTTCCTTGAAAAATGTTAGAGAAAATAATTTGTGTTTGTTTCTGGATAGTAACATCTAAAAAACTAAAAGTGATCATTTAAACCTTTTTAAAAATAAGGATAGTGCCATTTAATAAGGATTATTAGCTAATAATTAGTGAGTAAGACATAATCTCTGGACTCAGATACCTCAACTTCAGCTTCCAGCTCCATCACTTACTTGGGCACTTTACTTAACCTCTCATTGTAAGCCTGTTTCCTCATCTTAAAGAATGGTAATAGTAAAATATATTGCTGCAAAGGTTAGATATGATTAAGCATGTGATGTGCTTAGCAGACAGTGCATGGTGAGTAATGAGCATTAACTGCTGTTGTTACTAGCATCAGCAGCAGTTATTGCTGCCTTTTCCACAATAAATTAGGTAAACAGGGATCCCAGTGTTCCATTACTATGGAAGTTTAGAAGTCTGAAGAAGTCTTAATTATTTATAAATGAGTTGCTGGGGACATGTGGAGGACGGAATATGAAAACATAGAGGCTGACTGAATTTCAGTTTAAAAATAGAGATGGTAAGCACCTTATAGGGGGTGTGTAGACTGGAAAGAGTTCCCGGCCCAACCAGGAAAAACTGCAAAAGCCAAAGTTTCTGTCCTAAATCTCCCTTGACCTGCGTTATCCCTTCTTAGTCCTTTCTCAAAAAGGGTGGCTGGAGGAAGACACACAGCGCCCCAGCTTTTATGTCCAGTTTAACCCAAAATAAGAACAGAGGTCCTTGGGGGTTGAGTTTCACTACAGATAACAACTGCAAGACAGGAAGGAGGACTCAAATGACAAATTGAAGAAGTTACAAACTGTTAAAACATTCTGCAAAAGTTTTAATTGTTATGAGAGATCTGTTGTTCCCATTTCTCCTTCCTAGATATGAACCCCTAACGAATGTTTCTTTCAATTTAATACATTTGGATTCAACACTCTACCTGGAAGCAGGGCTTTAAAAATAGACAAGATGCCATGGAAGCCTTTGGGGCATTCCCTGTGTATTTAGGAAGACAGCTGCTTACACAGATGATTACAGTACAATGCGACGTTGTCATGAGAAAGTTGTACCACACGAGGGCTATTCTGCCCAGACTTCTGCTGGTCTTCTTTCCTTTCTTTAGTGGGGGTACTCACTGAATCACACCACTTCTCCATACCCCTTCCCTTCTCTAGCGAGAGGCCACAGAACTCCTTTTTCATCAAGGACCCTCTACTAAGGCTCCAATGAGGAAAGAATAAAAGTATGAATTAGAGGTTATGGTCCCACTAGTCTTCAGAAAACTTGAAGAATACATAATTCCTACTTTAATGAGCTCCCTAAGTGATGACCTGTAGTTAAACAAAATGGGATGTGTCTATCACTGGATAACTCAGGGGCAGGAAAAGTGAATCAAGAAACCAAGACTTGCTACAATACTTTCAATGTTTTTCTCACACTCGTGTGAGTAAACGAGTGAATGAAACACGGGTATTCAGTAGAGAGAGTGATAGGATAAATGGAAGAATAAAATCTGCAGTAAAGCTTTACTTATACATCCTCGTTAATAAAAAGGGGTACCATCTTCGTGTGTCATCCAGATAATGAAAGCTTCAAAAATATTTCATTGAGTTTTTGATTTAGAAATCATTTTAAATGTGTTGTTTACTTTGTTAACATCTCCAATTAAATATACTGAAAAGAATGTAACCTTCCTTTGATGCTCAGGGTCACGTCACACCCAGCAATCACCATGCAGTGCTATATATAATAGAGTAAAATGCTCAATGGCTGAAAGAGCTGTAAGATTGTGTGCCCTGATATTAGATGACCCTAGCTGGCTACTTTTTCTGATGCATTGGGTCTATGTTTTGTCATTTTCCCCTTGCTGTTTCCATCTGTCACTTCTTCCTCTCACCATCTACTCACCACGCCCCATACCCACTACTGTGCACTCACTGGCTCCCTTCCTAGTTTCCAGGTCACCACCTCCCATAGGCTAGATACACAAATACAGTTAGTAAAATGGTGTCTATTAGTTCTGTGGGTAGAGTTTGATAGAAATAAAGTACATGTGCTTCCACAGATGCATACTGTGTATTTTGACACTTCCTTATTCTTGGCTCTATCGTGGGCAGGTAAAGTTTTCAGATAAGATATTTTCTGGATAATAAGGCATTCCTTAATGGACTTGATTCATTGAAAAAACAACAGCAGGATTGATAAAGTGCTGTGGTTTGCCTGATTAGTTTATGTTTAGTGACAAATATGTCACATCTAATGAATAAATACCTGTCACATTAAAAAGCCTAGAATTCAATTCTATCTGCACACACAGGAAACAAAGAATCTTGAGGGTGATAGTAAAATTATATAAAAGAAAACTGTGACAAAATTGTACCGATAGACGAATAGCTCCCGTGTGGCTGGTGAGGAGATTATGGGATACCCTGTAATGAACAATTAATGACTCCTTTCCCAGGGAGATGAGAGTGGGAGAAAGAGAGGATTTCTTCTCATCCTTTAAGTTTCCTGGCTGGCTTTGATTTAAATGAATCTCTTTAGAGCAATCATGATTTTAATTTCCTGTTCACAGTGACCTACGTAGAGTATTTCTATGGTCCTGCCTTCATTGTGTAGCTAAAATTTTCTAACTGTGGTGCTCCACGGTCCTGTCAGAGAACCTCACCTAATGGCACCACACACACAGGTAATCACATGATATTGTTAGAAGGTAGGGGTCATGCAGAAGAGAAACCATGACCCACCTTTGTGAGAACACATTCTAGCTCTCATGTGTTTTTTCTCTGCAAGTGCTTGACAGTTCTATTTGCTGTGCTTTTGCCACAAACTGCTGGTATCAGATGTGTTCCCAGGAATTAATATGGGGAAATTCTTTTACAAAATTGCTGTGCTGAGTCAGGAGAAAAATTAAAGACATACGTGATCAGCCGTCTAAAGTAAAGAGTGCTCTAGTCTCACGTTCTCTTTGGCATATACTATTCCATGTAAGCAATCTAATCTCATGTTGGCCAGAAAAGTCAGTCATGTTTCTAAGGATTATTCCTGACAAAATCCTGCAAAATCTCCAACAGTGGAACAATAAGACTTCTAATCAGCTCTCTTTCTTTCTCTGCCTTAAACTGGTCCTTACCGTTTCTTCCTACTCTTACTTTCTTCCCTTTGGATAACTGTTTTCCCCTATTTCTGTTTTTTTCACCTCTGTATTTCTATTCTTCACTCACCTTCTTTCTCTCCACACTAAAATATAAGCACATTTGAAATAATTTTTTTTTTCTCTTGCCTAAGATTCCTGGGTTTTCAAATAAGAAATTCTATAGGTGGTTGAATGCCAAGAAGTGTAGTTGCCTACCTGCCTATGGTACACTGGTACAGGAAACCTAAAAATTGGTATATTCAAGCAAAAAAGGCTATATAAATATATTTCTAGACTTTTAGGGTTTTACACACACACACACACACACACCCTCATATGCCCGTACAGGAGATTAGGCCTAAAGTGGAATTTCGGCTGATTTCTCTTTGTAATTGCCACAAATCTCTCCTAAACCAAGAAAATATACATTTTGAAACTAATATTTGCATATACCATGCACAGAAAATGAGACAGATATATTATCTAGCAGTTTTTCCTCATTGATAACAAAGGTTAAATATTACGTTCCTCCTTGCTCTCTTTCCCTCTCTTTTCTTGAAATGGAAGTATTCCATTAAATTGTGCTGACTCCAGTTCTCATCTATGCTCTCCCCTTGTTTCTGGGTCCTTCACCTTTCTGTCTGCATGATGTTTCCAGGCTCAGCAAGCTGCTTTTCCACAAGCAATCCTGTAGCTATGAGCCATCATTCAGCAACAAGAGCAAATGAAGGTGGAAAGGTCTCTCTGATTCCATTCCTCAAGTCTTGCCATTCCTTGAAAGGCATCTTTGATGAAACCTACGGCTGTATTTTTTGCCTCAGTATCAATCTGGGTATCAAACTAATGTCCCGAGTACAACGGGATCTACCAACCAAGTGGCTAAGGTGGCCTTTATTTTGAAAAATAAACAAAGATTACATTTTAATGCCAGTTTTCTGTGACAGATTTCTTTCATTCCACATATGATTCTGGATGTAAAACTGTTTCTACAATGTATGATCTGTCCTCCCAAAATAAGAACATAATGCCAGGACTGGAGACCATGGCTTTCGTCAGTATGAGTTCACAGAGGAGAGAGAACACCAACTATAAAGGAAATCAAATGTAGCCATATTGTTTCTTGATGGCCCTCTAAAAATTAAAAATATATACGAGATAGATATCTTTTAAACTAGAACCATGTTTCCTGCTATGGATTTCAATGTTATGCATGAATTTTATTCTATTTTTTTTTTTGAATTTTATTTTATTTTTTATACAGCAGGTTCTTATGTTATCCATTTTATACATATTAGTGCCCATATGTCAATCCCAATCTCCCAATTCATCCCACCACCACCACTACCCACATGAATTTTAATATATGTGCTTTGTTTAGAAGAAAAGAGTCTTTCTGAGGGATTAAAATATAAATAATCATAGTAATAATAATAACAACAATAGCATTAACAGTAATATGTGCAAGCTTGAGCACTTTCTGTATAACAGGCACTTATTTAAACTGTTCACATATATTAACTCTTTTAATCCTATAACAGTCCTCTGAGAAAAGCACTATAATCTGCATTTTAATAGAGGAAATGAACAACAACATTATCATGACTGAAGAGTGTTTAGACTAATGGTAAGTAAAGTTTAGATGAAGAATTTGGAAGTATGCATATACTCAAGTGAAAAAGTAGTAGTGAGAATTGTATTTCAAACAGAAAAGGTTAAGTTGTGTGAGATCATCCAACTCAGTCTCCTTAGGATCAATGCCTACAATGGAGGGAAGATGAATGATTAGGTCCACAATTGATAGACAAATAGATGCATCACAGATATACTACTAAGAATTACTATGAAATGGATAAAAGCCCTCAAAACTGAAAGAAATCATTATTTTTAAACTACACGCAATTGAGGTGGGGGAGGTGTAGTGGAATCCATCACTGCCAATTTATGTTTATTTGAAGAAAAAAAGGGCTTGGACTCAGTACAAAATTTTCAGATACATATTTACCAAAAAAAAAAAAAAAACCCATAACACATCCTTCTTGGTCATTAGTCCCCAGTTTGGAATCAAAGTTTTCATTTTCTAATTTGGTGAATTTTATTTGAGAATTGCCAAAAAAAGGGGGGGGGAATGTACTTTATAAAAGCTGAATTTCCTGTCCACACATACAAGTGAAAAACTAAGGAGCTATTCATTTGATCACAGTAAGAAAATACAGCATGAGGTTGTATGATTCCCCCCCCACCTTTGACTATCACTGTCTGCTTTCTTTGTGCTAAATATGAGTCTAGGAATAATAATCATTTATTGTGGTCCACAGTTGAGATTCCTGAGCTTGTCTTCAGATAATTATGTCTGTCTTCATGCATCAGCCAGAATCCCAGAGACCCACAAGGAGAAAATGTCAGGAGTCTACTTCATGCTTTTAAGCAGAAATTCTCAGTGAAAGATGTTAAATTAATTGTTGAAAAAAAATGGTCAATGCAGCCACACTTTCTGAAATAAATACTTATTTTAGACAGAATTACTTGACCTCTTCAATTGAAATTTCTTCCCACATTTTTGATTATGTGTTATGGATCAAAAATCTCATCTCTATGGAATTGAGCAATCAATAAAATAAAAGAAATTTAAAATAGCCAAAGAAAAAAGTGTATCAATAAGAGCTAAATACATTTGAACATGAAATGTAGTTTAAAATACAAACTTTAGGAACCTTATTTGCCCTGTAGAACTTAGAAAAAAGAAAAAGGTGCATTTCAAACACCGCTAGAATCTTTTGTTTTAATCGAAAGTTTACTCAAGCTTGGCTTCTTTCAGTAAGCATCCTTATTTAATTTTTTTTTTCTTATTTTATGTTAATTTTTAAAAATTTTATTTAAGTACACTTAAGAGATGAGCCTTAGGATATTTCATTAGTTTTGTTGTTTTAGGGAAGCGGATAGATCCGAGAAAGGAGCTGGAGTAGATGACAATGATACTGGTTCTTCGTTTGATTAGTTAAGCACTGAAAGATATCCCGAGAGTGATTTGGGGCAACTGAGTCAGACCCACACGCAAATACGAAATGATTAAATGAAAATGCAAGCAACAGCAGCCCGGGAGCATCGCCCGGTGAGAGATAACGCGGCAGCTCGCTAATTGGCTCACAGCAAGCGTGCAGGATGACGGATTTCAGTTGTGGTATTGCTGGTCCTACTTCCCCCAGCACCATTATCTCAGAGTGACACTTCCATTACTCTGAGCGGAGAAAGATGAACGTCACCTGTCAGGGGCTGGTTAATTGTGTTGCTAGATGTATGTTGCCAGGGCGCAGGTTGGACATTTATGAACATAACTGCTTCCTCTGATGTCCGCCATCCTTCAGGGATCGATACGGCTCTTACAGTAAGCGCGTAATTGAGTGAAGGCACTTACCACTGAGGGGCTGAAGACGAGCCCATTGTGTGAGCTTCATTGTCCATACATTTACCATAAATGAGCTGATATTTGCCATTTATTGTGTGCAGCATTGTGGAAATGGAAACTAATGCGCCACTTTCATCTGTTTTCTAGATAAATGGGGAAGACGCCCAGGATCGAGAGGCGGCGGTGGCCCTGCTCTCTAGTGATGAGTGCCGGAGAATCGTGCTGCTGGTGGCAAGGCCGGAGAGTCAGGTCAGAACAGAGAGAGCAAAAGTCTTGAGACTGCACTTTAGGTTCATTGTCTGCTATTCTATAACAGATCAGTGCCATGGATGTTTGTAAAACCAGGCATACAAAATATAATTGAGTCATCTTTCCCAACTGGCCAAACTTATCAAAACAGTTATAAGTAAAGACTCCTTAATATGGCTTCACAGAAAGGCAGCTAAACATTTTATTTTTTTGAAAACACAAAATTGAATCATTACTCTCTCCTTCCACTTGCCAGTTATTTAAATTAATTCATAAATGAAAAATGATTGACTTTATGTGATATTTAATTCTGTGTGGATCCTTGCTTTAGTTTTTCATCTAAAAATACTTAATTGGCATATTAAGGTATCTTGAAAGAATCTCTAATGAGAGAAACATTAGCATATCTAGCTATCAACTTAAATCTTTTTAGAATAACTTTATCCAATAAAATACCTTAAGAGTACAGTGTAGTTCCATGTATAGTAAATGAATTTTTTCCAACTTTAGTGTGACAAAAACAAATTGATAGCTTTTAAAGAATTTTTTTGTATCTTTACAGAGGGAGATGTCATGAAAGTAAAGGAGAGGTAATGGTGGAAGAAAAGTACTATTGGTACTTCTTTTTATATCCTTTTTATCCCCCACCACAATGCAGAAAGGACATTACGTTGTCACCATTCTATCCATCTGTCAGTGCTGGATAACCAACTTCAGTGAGTGAAGTTGGTTATATCACCATTTGTCTTTCAGGTTATTGATCTGATATATTTCAGACTCAATAACTACATACTATCTATAAATTACATTGAGTAAGTGTATTTCAGGGTCAGACCGAATCCTGTCTTGAATATAGTGGTTTTAAAAGATGACCCTTTCCACATATATTTCCATTATGCCCTTGACCATTCTGAATAGTTCCCATAAAGCCTGCTATAGCCTAGGGCAGACTAAAGTTACACACCTGAGGTCCTAGGAGTGGGAAAGGAAACCCCACAACTGGCTGTGCTGTCTATGTGGGAGTGAATTATTAAAATACATATGAAATTGCAATAATTACCTGGAAATTTTGCAAACTGGTTAATCTCAATGATCCCATTTTCTTGAAAAATAACAGAATAAAGGGGCTAAATACATATTAGTGAAATTAATGGTAAATTGACGAGTACTCAATAGTCATCCTTGTTGTAGAAAAGATATTTCAACTTTATAATGTGGTTTCCCTGCCCTTTCCATGTAACTGCTAGAGAACCTCATTTATTTATAATTAAAGCATTTTCTTTATTATGCCACATAACAGCTATAACATACTGTGGAAAAAATAGAAATTAATAACATAAAACCAGATCCTGTTAATCTTTAATGGCGTACATATGCTTGGTAGAACCCCTGGCGTTTTTGAATATCTGGTTACACTCCTGACCCAAGAGTCAATGTTGGAGGATGAATTTTCAAGCAAGACTTTCTTCCCACAGTTGATAAAAGATGGTTGTCTGACTCTGTAGCATATCATCCTGTCTGTCAAAATCAAGATCTGCCCTAGCCCCTTGATCCTAAAGAAGCTGTCATGACACTGGAAGGCAGCTAATTGTCTTTAGAAAATCAGATTTCTAGAAAAATAAGGAAAGAAAATGCATTTTAATATCATAATTTAAAAATGTAATTTAAGCAATACATGCTATAAGGTGGCAAAAACAACACAAAACTTGTATTTATATCACCATATTTTCCCATCAGTTTCAGTATATCTCATTATTGCATTTTTTGCATGTGTATTTTATTTAGGGAGAGTATAGAAGTTTTAGTGTGCTTTTTCTAGTCTTTTCTTTTTTTTTTTTTTTTAATGTTTCAAATTCTCTCTACATTCTCGGAAATGATCAGAGTTGCTGGGGGCAGTATTGTGCAACCGTGCAATATTTTTAAATAACTCATTTCTTTCATTCCCTGTCAACTTACTTTGATTTTCTGCCCATTTTCTTCCTCAGACCATTAAAGATATTGCTATTTTGTCCTATTCCCCTTGGGACATTGGGGCAGAGAGGACTCTTGTAAGAACTGTAGAGAACTTTTGAGACAAGTGCAGGTTGTTTCTTTCTTGGAAATGCCACGTGTGAGCCTCTACTGTGCAGACAGATCCCCCTGTATAATTATGACAGTCCCCCCTTTCCCATGACTCAACTCAAGGGAAAAGTCTGTCTCTGCCACAGCACTGAACTCAGACTGCCATGAATGTGTGTGTAGGGGGAAGGGAAATGCTACAGGGAAGGGAGGTGAGCCAGAAGAATCTCTCCTGACTTAGTGTGCTGTGTATTCCTCCAGCCTAGAGGGAAGTCTTAATCAAAGTAGACATACACTAACCACACATGGCAACTCAGGGATCTGTGGGGTTAGTCAATAAGAAAAGAGTTATAGGAAAGCATTAATTTCCAGCATGTGTTCTCTTTGTCTTCTCCATCCCTTCATTTCAATTTCAAAAGACTCTGTTCCATCATTCACTGTATCAGTGTTGGCAGATATTTTGTTTTGACCTGATTAAAGAAAAAGTCCTTGCTGTGCTTATAAAAAATAAACTTTTCTAGCTTTAAGTAATTTCTTTTGGAGCCTGGCATTTGCAGCTTCATGAAACTTAAAAGGGATTAAAAAATGTAAAACTTGGACAATTATGAATTGGACTGAATTTAAATTCTTAGTCAGCTTAATCTTCATAGCTCATCTGTATATCAAAGTCACCGGAGTGGAACTTGGTCAAGTTATTCAGGCCACCGTGAGATAAATGAGGATGCATAAATGCATTGATGCTTTTGGCCCAGTCAAGTTTGAAATAATTTAAGGTCTAGGTAGCCTTTAGTAAATAAAAAGAAACCTATGATTGCCTTCATTTAATGAATGTGATACGTATACACTCATGCCTCTTCTGGTGCAATTTAATGTCCTCTCAGGTTCGTTTGTTTTTAAGTTTTAGAAGTTCAGTTCTCTTAAAGACAAGCTTATTTTTTGTGTTTGTTTGGTGCTTACCCATTCGTCCGGTGGTGAAAACATCTCCCACTGTTGTCAATTTTGACTCACTAGAAAGCTGCTGATTCTTTGTAACACAGAGTAAAGGGGAGCTTTGACAATAATTCAGTTAATTCAATCAGCATAGACAGTTAATTTATGTAATCCAGCTCCAAAAACCCACTTTGAGGCAAATTATCTGAATTGACTGTCAACACTTATCATATTAGCAAGGTAACCACCAGTTTTCCACTTCCTTTTGTATTGAGAAACCAAAAGGATTTGTTTGGTTTAGTTTGTGTAAGACTGCCACAAGAATACCTACCTTCAGCACCCACAAAGAAAACCCTGCACACTTCACACGGCTCCCTCACCCTTACGTGCACATTTAAGGTCTTCCTCCTTGGAATTGGGTCTGAGAAATGAATCACAGTAGTCATGGCACAGCATCACTCTTTATTGAGAGTAACTTAGAATTTTCCTTTTTTTTTTTTTCAGATGAAATAAATGTTGTCCGTATTTGTGGCAAGCAGCCATCTTGTTAACTTGAAAGTCAGCCATCTAAAAATAAAAAAGCAAAATGAGGGTAGCATCAGTGTGTGTGTGTGTGTGTGTGTGTGTGTGTGTGTGTTGGTGGGGGGTGCTTTGTATGGAGTTGCTTTGGGGGTTTTTGTTAAGGAAAAAGGCCCGATTGTCTCATAGCCCTATTAGGACCATTGCTGTTCTTTAACACAGGGACTGTTGGGGGTAATGAGCATGACAGCTGTGGATTATGCAGGATGCTTTTCATACACTTTGAAAGGCAGTGATGTTCTGTGCTGAGGTCTACTCAGTTATGAGAGAAAATCTGTAGCTCTGTTTCAGGGAAGGATAAAAGGCATGAGTCCAATTTTTTTTTTTTATCACCTTTTCTTCCTTCTGAGAGGTGAACTATAGGAGGCTGGTATTTTGAAGAGAATCATTATGATAAAAGGAACTGGTCAGGCGTCACCATTTAAGTTTACCCTATTTTAGCTTGAGTTCTCATTAACTGAATGTAATGTACTAATGTATTCTTTTGCAGCTGGAGGAAGGCTGGCTAGAAGATGAAAGGAATGAATATTTAGAGGAGTTAAACTTATCGATGTTGGAGGAACAGCATAATGAAGCAATGCAGCGCACTGCCAGTCAGGTGGAGCAGGTAGGGCCACGATCTGAACTCCAGCATTTGAAATGATGCTAGTTCTTTTTTAAATGTGTAACCATAAATGGAATAAAAAAACAAAAAGCAAAGAGTTTGACCAAACATCTCTGTGATGGTAATTTTTGAAAGCAAATGATCATCTCAAATGAAGCAGAGGGAATAAATACAATTTTTTTCTATTAAGAATACTTCTACTTTGGGAAGCTTAGGGGCCATTGTGGAGAGTACAGTAGTATTCAAATGCTGACCCAGGCACTGTTCAACCTAATTCGGAAATTTAATAGTAAAAAATGCATGTTGCTTCTCAGTATACCAGTTAGAGATAAACTATATCTCATGAGGTAACCCCTCCCCCCCAAAAAAGTAATTTTGTATTTTAAAATATTAATGCATGTATTTGAATATTTAGGCAACTTTAGGAAGATGATGACATGATGTAAGCCATCAACCTTATTTGGGTATTTGGTATCGTGATTACACCTTTATACTCCTGAATTAAGAGTAGTTCAACTTGCGATTATTGATATCATTTTGTCTTAAGGTCATATATTCATTCAACAAAAAATTCTCAGCCCCTAATATGTTTCAAGTACCATGTTTGATCCTGAGAATACAAAGAAAATGAGCAAAGTTCCTGCCTTTAAGTAATTCGTAACTAGTGAAAGATCACAGTGTGGTTTGTGGCAAACCGAGTCTTAGTATTCTTTTCATTTTTGTTGTTTTTCTACTAGATAAAATCAAGATCGATATAGCCTAGATTTTTTATGTCAGATTCATGTCATTCATTTGCCTAATATAATTTTATTAACACTTCCGCTGTCAATCTGCTTATTTGTTTAATTATCATCCTATTCTCAACATTAATCCTTAACTCACCCTAAAAGGTAATTTAAAAAAAATCCTGGCAGTTAGGCTTAGGAATATAAAACACAAACATCCTATCACTTTGCCAAACTGAATGATGAGATGCACTGACATGCTGGCATCCCATAACAGAGGTGTGTGTGTGTGCGTGTGTGTGTCTGTGCATGCGTGCTCATGTGTATATGCTAATAAATTATTAGGTTGCAAACTACAGTTGACAGAGCCATGTGTGCTACACTCTGTGCTCACCATGGATGCTCAGTGGCCACTTCACAAACAAGAGTTCATGCTCAAAAGCAATGCTGCTACTGTAGCAATTGCTTTTCAATATAAAGAGGACAGGTTGAAATTTTAATGTATGACTTCAACACTGGCCACAAATAAAGATATTTTTGGTGGCAGCTGCTGGTTACAAGCAAGAAAGTCCTTGCTCCAGGCTTTTTCTCTCTTAGATAAAAAATGTGACCTGATACAAAATTGACAGGAGGATGTTGGAATAAAGAAAGAAGGGAGAAATCCTGTCCAGGTGAAGTGATATGGTGTCAGATGCTGCCTACTCATCAGATGTAATACAAATGCTAGGTCTTTTGAGGTAACACAAGATGTCCCTGAGGTGAGATTTTCATTGTGTAGAAATTTCTCTTCACCATGAGACTGAAAAATGATGAGAAGTACAGAAACCTTTAAAAGTCCTTTGTCCTTATAAACAATAATACTACATTAAAAGTGCCTTGGTAGAAACCTTGCCTGTCACTATAATAATTCCATAGGGAAATGATAAATTATAGAATAGCATTATATCAGAAACCAGGAATTCTAGGTTTGAGAATAGAAAATTGTTTTCACATGTGCTCATAAACCAGTGACAAAAGAAAGGGCAATTCAATTAAAAATTGCATATCCATATTTAAAAACTAAAATACATATCCATCTGAAGGTTTACTTCACATGCTGTCCTTGGTCCTGTAACTGTTGTTAACACACATTTTGCTAATTAATTTGTCTGTATCATTTATTGCATGAAAAATAAGAAAAAATACTGCCTTCCTGTATTTTTTCAGCTTACCATTAGATAGGAGAAAAAATATAAATGTAAGTTATATGGTATATAAACTCAAATGTCCAATATCAATAATATCCTCTGGGAGTTTTATGGCACACTGTGCAGATGTCACCACATTTGATGCTGTTGTCACCTTATAGCAAGGGACATAGGGATGTATCAAGCTTTCCATTGTTAGTTACAGTTACTTAGGTATAATATTTTTTATCAATAAGACATTTTAAATCAATCTCAGTATGTTCTTAAAAAATGAGGAAAAATATTTTAGGGAAAGATGGAGAATCCTAGAATAACCTGATACGTGTTCATATTCCCCCCCCTCCCCCGTTCATTACACTTTGTTCTGCCATTACTTAGGTGGAAGAAAACAACAATTATCTTAACCTTCCAGACCTGTTTTACCTTTTATCACCCATTCTGTCCTTCTTTGACACTAACAAGCTTGATTATATTTAATTATATAATTTCCTGCTAAAGGGAAAAAATATAAATATATATATATATAATAGTAAGTAAACTTAGACATAAGGAGAATACAATCTAGAAACTGCCATGTAGACTTTTATAAGAGAAGTGGTGGAAGAAAGAGTAACTTTATCCTATTCACAGAGAAACAATTAGATGTGCACTTCCCTAGGGCAGTGACAGTTAATTGTTCTACATGAAAAGCCAAAAATTACCAGGGAGTGAAGTTCACATATATTTACATACCTATCTCAAAATATGTTTTTTGACATTATGCCCATGTCTGGCAATCAGTGCTGCTCAGATTTTCAGGGGAACCGTCATTTTACTCTCAGTAGAATAAAACTCACCTCTGAAGGAAATTACTGGTTAAGAGTAGAAAAATCTTTTAAAGTAACCCAAGTGAGTCCAAAGACATTACTGTTGCTTTTGAGCAATGTGATTTGGAGATGCACTGAGGTCAAAGTACATGTATGCAAGAATACAGCATCTTGGACATGTAAGAAATCCTGGCCCTGGGGGATGGCATTGGCCCCCTAGACCTCTAGCCTAAGAAGCTACATCCATCTGGGATTAAGTTTCCTCATCTATAGATGGAAGGTCCTGGGCTCCAGTAATGAACCTATTCCTGAAATTTTGTGATGTTTGGCTTATCATTATCAGTGTATCACTAGATCCAATGAAGTCTCCTCTGAACTTGAGAAAAGTTCAGGAAAAAGAAAATAGTAACAAGATGATGTGGCTTCTGAACTCTAGGCCTTCCTATTTCTGAAGACTATTTCGGCACTCTGTCTTACTCATCCTTTTACTCACCACAGAAACTCATAAAGTCACCTCATTTACACACCTTCCCTCCAGTTTCCCAACTAAGAGAAAACCTTAAGACAAGAATCACTTATTTAAATGTGTCCTGTTTTATTTATCCTCAAGTGAGTAGCATAGCCATATTCAAGCAGCTTTTGTTTTCTTTATATTCAAGCATAAAAAGCTGCCATGAGCTAATTGCCTTTATTTCTAAAATTGTTATGGATACTAAAATGAGGGCAGCTTTCTAGGAACTGCACTTTTGCCAAGAAGCACTGTTTTTTCAAGCAAGTTTTCCAACACTTGGTGTTTTTCAAAATAATTAGCTTTCTTTCTTCTCTCAACTTTATTTTCTTAGCCAAAAAAACAAGAAGAAGAAGAAGGCACAACAGACACGGCAACATCCTCATCCAACAACCATGAGAAGGACAGTGGAGTGGGGCGCACAGATGAAAGCTTGCGGAACGACGAGAGCTCAGAGCAGGAGAATGCAGCCGAGGATCCCAATGGCACATCTTTGAAGAGCAAGAGAGAGCTGGGGCAGAGCCAAGACACTCTGGGAAGCACTGAACTTCAGTGTAATGAGAGCTTCGTGTCTGGTGAATACATTGACTCAGACTGTACTGGCAACCAAGATGAGGAGTGCGAAAGGTTTCGGCAGCTCTTGGAGCTCAAATGCAAGATTCGGAAGCATGGAGAGTATGACCTGTATTACTCAAGCAGCACAATAGAATGCAATCAAGGGGGACGAGAGGGAGTGGAGCACGAACTACAGTTGCTTAATGAAGAACTAAGAAACATTGAACTTGAGTGCCAAAATATCATGCAGGCTCACAGGCTCCGGAAAGTGACAGACCAGTATGGAGACATCTGGGCACTGCATGAGGGAGGATTCCGAAATTATAACACCAGCATAGATACGCAGAGGGGAAAACTAGATGACATCCTTGAACACCCAGAAAAGTCAGACAAAGACAGTTCTAGTGCTTACAACACAGCTGAAAGCTGCAGAAGCACTCCACTCACTGTGGACCGTTCCCCTGACAGTTCCCTCCCAAGAGTGATCAACCTCACCAATAAGAAAAACCTGAGAAGCACAATGGCAGCCAATCAGTCCTCTTCTGGACAGAGTAGTAAAGAGTCAACCAAAGCCAAAACCACTGAACAAGGTTGCGGCATTGAAGGCAAAGAGAAGACTTCAGAAAGCAGCAAGCTTTCTGATCCAGAGAAGACCAGCGGTGAACACATCCCTTACCTCTCTCCTTACCACAGCTCCTCCTATAGATATGCAAACATCCCAGCACATGCCCGGCATTATCAAAGTTACATGCAGTTAATTCAACAGAAGTCCGCAGTCGAGTACGCTCAGAGCCAGCTCAGCTTGGTGAGCGTGTGCAAGGAGTCTCAGAAGTGCTCAGAACCCAAGATGGAATGGAAGGTGAAAATCAGGAGTGACGGGACCCGGTACATCACCAAGAGACCTGTGAGGGACCGCATTCTGAAGGAGCGTGCCTTAAAGATCAAGGAGGAGCGGAGTGGCATGACAACGGACGATGACACCATGAGTGAGATGAAAATGGGGCGCTACTGGAGCAAAGAGGAGAGGAAGCAACACCTGGTGCGGGCCAAAGAGCAGCGGCGCCGCCGAGAGTTCATGATGCGGAGCCGGTTGGAGTGTCTCAAGGAGAGTCCCCAGAGCGGCAGCGAGGGCAAGAAGGAGGTCAACATCATTGAACTGAGTCACAAAAAGATGATGAAGAAGAGAAACAAGAAAATTTTGGACAACTGGATGACAATCCAAGAACTGATGACCCATGGGGCCAAGTCCCCTGATGGCACACAAGTTCCTAATGCCTTTTTGTCAGTCACCGCGGTATGACCGAATGGATGGAAGGCAGCTGACTTTCAGAGGGTGCTACCAGTTTGGGTAGAGGATGCTTGCCTCGTTCAATGTGGCGTTTTTATATATATTTTGTGACTCTTTATAGTTTAAATTTTTTGTAAGCAAAAATACCTGCTAATTTTTCATTTGTTTTTCATATACTTGTACCTTCTTTTTGGCTGAGATTTTTCTTTAACTTGTGATATATTCGTATTACTCATTTATATATAAAAACAAACAAAAGGAAAGAAAACAAAAAAAAATGAACAAAAATACTGAGGAGCTAATTAATTTCCTATTTTAATGTATCTATTGTAGATCTGGATTTATTGCTCTAGTTTACTTATTTTCTACTTTAATAACAACTCAATGCCAAAACATTTCTCTGCTTGCTTCTTGGCATAATACATATGAAGTCAAACCTGTTGATAAATCATGTGCCACATCTTGTCTTATACATAAAAGCCACCTCTTTTTAACATGCCGTTGTACATTTAACACATAAATGGCCGTTGTCTTTGTCTCAGTAAAGTGTAGGTGGACAATCTTTCTGTGGTATGTAGTGACATTGGTCATGTAGCTAGATAGTTGTGGTAATTGTGACAATAAAAGCAAAATAAATTATTGATTATCCCTGAGAAAAGCTATCAAGGAGTGTTTTATTTCCATTGTTCACTGTGGTTGCCAGATATAAATTAATTATATATATATACTATTTAGAAGACTCCTAATTGTGGATTATAAAATGCATACATTTTCTGTCCCTTTTTATTCAAGAAATTGTCCTGAAATACTTCCCACAGATAATTGTGTCCTATATTCTTACCAGGAGTAAGTTAGATAATGTGTGTAGAGCATCTAACAGATGCTGACTAAGCATTCAATAAACATGAGTTCATGCTCTCCATGACTGCCACCCATGTAAGGAAAAGCCAAGAACAATTTAGGGGATGACATGGACAGAGAAGATCAGTAAAATATCTTAGATTGTTTGTAAGGGCACTGTATTAGTCAGCTCAAATTACCATAACAACATACCATAGACTGTGTGACTTAAACAACAGGAATTTCTCACAGCTCTCAAGTCTGGAAGTCCAAAATCAAGGCACCAACCAATTCAGCTCCCTAATGAGGGCTCTGTTCCTGTTTTGCTCATGACCTCCTTGCTGTGTCCTCACATGGTAGAGAGAAAAAGAGAAAAAAAGCTCTCTGGTGTCACTTCTTTTAAGACACTAATCCCATCATGAGGGCCTCACCCTCATGACCTCATCTAAACCTGATTACCACCCAGAGGCCCCATTTCCAACTACCATCACATTAGGGGTTAGAGCTTCATCATATGAATTTGTTGGTGACACAGTTCAGTCCACAGTTCTATGTGCATTTATTTAGTTCATCCTTTGGAAATAAATTTTTGGAAACTATCTTTTTAATCATTTTCAGCATAGTCAACTATAAACGCCTTATTAAAAAGTGAGCTTGTTAAATTATCAGATAGATTTTTTAATCTGGCTTTTTATCATATAAACATCAACTATATTATATATCAATCATAATGCCTCCAGAGTGAAAGGCCAGATCAATGCATGCATGAGCTTGATCAAATTTTCATTCAATGCAAGAGATTGTTTTAACATAATGGAGGCACAGCATCCAAACATTTTTGAAGCTACTTTCCTGTTTAAAAACATATAGTGGCTCCTTACTAGCTCTTGAATCAGACTCTGATGCCTCAGCCTTATATTTCTGGTCCTCCATTAACTTGCCCACCTTGCCTATTGCCCCACTTCTTTAGATTTTCTGAGTTATTCTGGCTCCTGAGCGGCTTGCCCCTTTTCACTGAGGTTATCTAATGCTACTCTCTCGTCTGGGGTTTCTATGCCAAATCCTACACCCCTCTTAGAAGGTAATCACATATACATTTTCTCTTTGGAGCCTATTTTGATGACACTGGGTTTTCTCAGCATTTTGGCATACACCATGATGCACCTGCAGTTTATTTTACCTTGGAAATTTTATTCTTCTGTTATTTGAATCACATAGACAGAATTTATTGTCTCCCTGCACGGATATTATGTTCGTGGAGTTTGGCCCTTGTGTCACCCCTGTCTTTATAAACCTCTGGTAGAATGCCGTTTAAACAATTATGAATGCTATTTAAGATGTTTTATTCACTTATCTCACAGATTGGTCCTTTTGTTACTGTTTTCCGTACTCATCTACCCTTCTAAGTTCTTACCTTTTAAAGGGCTATTACATAGATGGAAAGAAATGAATCTTATTTATATGTAACAAAAAGCTGGACCCCAAAATTTTAAGATAATGACAGTACTAGCAACTTAAGGCAATTGAAAATTTCACCACTTCTAACTTTAGCTATTGATAATCCAATCGATAAAACTACTCTGAGTGCACCTAGAGTTAATTTTTGACCAGATAGTTTTAAATAAGAATGCCTATCTATCTTAAAAGCTCACTTCCTTCCTGACCTAATACCTATGGTTATTGTTTATCCTCTTGGTACAACTGGGTTTAAATATTCATTGAATTCAAATTACTCCTATAGATAAATGGGATTTGGAACCGACATGTAGATTTTTTTCCAGAAGAAACATGTACACATCTCACAGAATGCAGTGTTTCCAAAGTCAGCAGTTTAATTTTATTTTTATTAAGGCCAAGTGTGCTTGCCAATTTTTTAAAAATGTGCTGTTGGTGTTTTTCATGTCTGTGTTTATACAATTCTATGAGTTGAGAAATGTCTTTTTCAAAAATCAGTGAAAATCTGAGAAGTGTTATGTTTTACCTTTCTATATAACATATCTTTGTGCTAAACATGTTTTTTTTTTAGTAAGTGAATAATAAATCTGCTGCTCAGCAAAGAAAAGTAGTTGGCTGTATGTGAGATATTTCATTTTAGTTCAGAAGACATACGTGAATGTGAAAGGGAAAAATATTTTACTTAGGCTTAAGTAATTAGAAATTCCATCTTTTTTTTAAGTTTTGAATTTTATTTTATTTATTTTTTATACAGCATGTTCTTATTAGTTATCCATTTTATACATATTAGTGTATACATGTCAATCTCAATCTCCCAGTTCATCCCCCCCCACCACCCCCCGCCACTTTCCCCCTTTGGTGTCCATATCTTTGTTCTCTACATCTGTGTCTCTATTTCTGCCCTGAAATTCCATATTTTTTATTGACAGAAATTGGTGTTAGGCTCCATATGTGAATGACCTAAGGAGGGGAAAAACAATGTATATTCTACGGGCTTTTCTTCACTGTGTGCCATGAAGAAGACTATTGTTGCCATCTTGTTTTGTGCAGACTGTCCCTTTAGGAGCACATAATATGGACTCCTCTAATGTAACCTTTCCGTAGCTACATACTGATTTAATCCATGTCTTGTTGGTGTGTCTAAATCTTCCACCTAAACACATTTTTATGCTTCCAGTGAGCTGCTGCTCTCTACCTCAAATTCTTTATTTTGCGTTGGTGGCACCATTGGCCTGCTCTGTCATGCTTATCACCTGAGTCTTCTTGAATTTCTCTTTTATCTGGTAAGGCAAAAAAGCAGTGTGAATTTTTCTTCAAAGTATTTCAGGTTGTCTTCGATACCCTTACCCAGTCACCTTTCGGGCTAGGCTGTCTCCGTCTCATACCTAATTACCACCGCAGATCTAGACATGCTCTCCCTGGGCACTCTTTCCAGTCCCTCCTACGTGTGGCAGCAACACTGGGCCTCCTAAATATTACTTTCCTCACTGTGCTCGGATACCTTCAGGAGTCTTGTCCTGAGCATGGGATAAAATCTGGGTGCCTGAGACATTTATCAAGGACTTCATAATTTAACCTCAACCTTTTTTTCCACCTGATTTCATACCTCTCCAGGAAGAATTTTTAACTCAGACCTCAAGAAACCTGTGTCTTAGGTAGATGAATAATTTGATGCACCTTCAAACTTGATATTCTTCCAATTTTAATTAAAATTTAATTAAACTTTATTTTCTATTGATTTGTACTCTATTAATTAGTTAATTTCCATTATTTTTCTATTTCTAATCATTAATAGAATTGGTATGATATCATAAAACAATAATTATTATTAAATAATTTCTATTAATTTTTGATTAATAAAGTTGAACACTGCAATAGGTTCACCAACTAATTCACTTCTTAAAAAATAAAGTAAAAAAAATTTTTTCCAGCAAATTATTTTCCACTTACCTGAAGTCTGTTCTCTCTACAGTTTCTCATCATTATTTTCCAAACGTATATCTTTGGAGGTATATTAAAAGGACTTAAAATCTAGATAAAACAAACCATTTGCTCCTGTAAATATACATGAAATGGCTTCAGAGCAGAATTTCAGTGAATAGTAGCTACAGCAAACTACTGACAAAAATAATTGACCAAAATAGTCCTCAATAAAGTATTATTATGAGATTTTTTTGTCCTTCTGTTTTTTGCTGTTTCTGCTCAAGTATGCTACCCTTTTCAGCAGGACCAGTTTACACTGTAGCAGGTTTGTAAGAAGTCTCCTTGTAGAACTGCGTAAATGAGCCCATAAAGCTGATTATTTGGGGTATGTTTTGCGCTACTTCTAGCATCCCACTCAGATTCTGCTTTAGTCAGACAGGACTCCCTACAGTTTTTCAAACACGGTCATTCTCATTTCCATTGCCACACTGCTTGTGGTGCTTTCCATGTCAAATAAACCCTTCTCCTTTCTCTTTGTCCACGTCTTCCCATCTTTCCAGGAGACTTGCGTTAACTCTTGCTAACAGCCACTTATTTCTGCACACACATAGGTGGTATTGTCTTATCACTCCCTTGGCTTTCTACCCAATAGTGTCTAATATTTTTTTCCATAATGTGTCTCTCATGAGTGCAGTGTGTTGCACAGTTAATAACCAATGCCACATATATCCTTCTGGCATTTCTTCTGTTTTACCAACAAACGGCTGCTCAGGAGTTTTAGTGCCATGCATTTTTTACATGTCCCAGTCAACAGTGTTGTGTTGCAACAAGCACTGCCCCTGGGTTCACCGGCCAGCTCTAAACTAGGGTCCCATTTGTTATTCAGTACCCTACCACAAGTTTTTAACCTATTAGTAACCACTACTTACTTACTGCCTTCCAGCTCTGCCACTTACAAGGTGTGTATTCTTAAGAAAGTTGCTTAAGTTTGCTGCTGCTGGGTACGGGGGAGATAATTGTAGACTTTTTCATTGGTTGGGAATTAATTGAGTTAATACATATAAGGAAGCTAGATGAGTGTGGGCACAGAGTGGGCACTCAGTAGATATTAGAGATTATTTTTATTTACACATGAGCAAGCTGTGGCTAATATAATTTTAGTCATCTGCCACAAATTCCAAGACTAGTAGGCCATAGATTAGGGATTCAAATCTGTGATGGTCTGCCCCCCAAATTTCTCTTCTTTCTACTACTTGCAGCATCTAAGTTAATTCAGAATGGACATGAGAGTTAACAGCAACTTGTTCACTAAACTCCATCTGCTTCTGCTTCAAGCAGAAGTCCAGACACTGCCACAATTTTTTCTGTCATCAGAGGTGCTGATGAAACAGGAGGGAAGGGGGCACGGCACAACCTTTAAAAGAATGACATAGCCATTGAGAATATGACAAAAACTGGTTAGAACCAACTAGGTCCAAGATGGTGGAAGATTCAGCTTCAAGTAGACCTTGATCCTCATTATATGTTCATTGTAATACATCAGCATGCTAAATGACACACTCATCAGCATCATGACTGTTCCAAGGATGACAATAAAAGGCCAAAAAGTGGGCAGTGACCCAATTCCTGGAAATCTCACCCTTTCCCCCAAAATAGTTGGGATAATCCTCCCACTCATTAGCCTATGAAATTACACAGCACATAAAAACTAACCACCCCATATTTCGGAGCCTCTAGTCTTTTGAGATGGCCCACACTCAGTCTGTGTATTGTGTTTCTCCCAAGGCCATTCTCGTCTTTTAAGATGGACCATATTCTACCTATGGAATGTGTACCTCTCTAAATAAATCCACTTCTTACCTGCCACTCTGTCTCTCACTGAATTCTTTCTGCAATGAGACATTGCAGAAGAATAAAGAACCTGAGCTTCATCAGGTCCTGGGACCAGGTGTGTGATCTCAATTAAAAGACCATGGGTTGAAGTCCCAATCTGTGTTTAGGGTGGGTTCGAGTCCCAGCCCATGTGTTCGAGTCCCAATCTAAGTTGCATGGTTTCACTGACTTTCTTCATTTTGCTCTGTTTTTACCAGTCAGCCTATTTCTTGAAGTGTGTGTTGTCTATGATGAGGATTATGGTGGTAGATTTTGATTTTGATCAATAAGCCTATGATTCTTTCTCTAGAGCTAACCAATATATAACTACATTCTGCCTCAAGTTTAGTATCACCTCGTTCCATTATGCTGCCTGCCATGTCCATGATCAGAAAAGTGACACTTGTAAAGAACCTATTGGATATCCATTTATAGAACTGTCACAAATTCTTAAAGCCTAGTATTTTAATATGAAACACTGTCAATGCTAGATATTCAATCCTAAAATGTGTTTGAATAAGCAATTTAATAAACTGAGACATTTATTCAACTTTACCTCGTTGATGGTGATAAGAATATATTAGATGGGATGCAACTTGCCAACACATCTTGGAAAATTTGTGAGGTACTCTGTGAAGCAAAATGTACTCAAATATTTCCAGAAACTAGCTCTACCCTGATGTTCTCATTATGGTAGTGTCAATGGGTAGAGCATAGATTTCTATTTGTGTCCATTTAATTTAGTCTGACTTCATTTTTGAAATAGAATGCTAATTAGAAAATCAATCAGATGGAGGACACAAAAAAATAGAAATGGTACAAAACAGTCAAGAGAAGGAAACATATTTGAGAGCCTACAATGTTCACTGTGTTAGATACTTTACATGGGGCATTAATAAACTTCTTGTCTTGGGAAGATGAAATGTGAGCATGTGAAAAGAAATCTAACTGTATAAAGCTATTAGTGTAGGGTGACAGAGTGAGGAACACAGGAGGGTTAAGGGGAGTGGGAATTTATGGGTTATCACTATCTTTGGGAAGCCTTTCCTGGTCTCACAGCCTTGAGTAATGATTCACGCATAGAACAATTATCATCAATTCTGTGATCTTGAGCCAGTATGTCCCTTCTATGAGCCTCCATTTTCTCACCTTTAAAAATGAGAATATTGGAATAAGTGCTTTCCAACACCCATTTTATTTCTAAAATTCTAAAAATTGGCAATACATAATGAAACATTTTATTCCAAATTTCCTTTTGTTGCAGCCATACCACAATTTCTTATGGAGCTATCTTAAGTAAATTCATCATCTACCAGTGAAGAAAATAAAGATTTTTCAAAAGGAAAAATAAGAAAGCAATCCATCCACCTCATTACAAACAACTCAATTTTGTTTCTTTTTATGGCTGAGTAATATTCCACTGTATATATATGTGCCACATCTTCTTTATCCATTCATCTGTCGATGGACACTTAGCTTGCTTCCATGTCCTGGCTATTGTAAATAGTGCTGCAATGAACATTGTGGTACATGACTCTTTTTGAATTATGGTTTTCTCCAGGTATAATAAACTCAAAATTGATTAAACACCTAAATGTAAGGCCAGACACTATCAAACTCTTAGAGGAAAACATAAGCAGAACACTCTATGACATAAATCACAACAAGATCCTTTTTGACCCACCTCCTAGAGAAAGGGAAATAAAAGCAAAAATAAACAAATGGGACCTAATGAAACTTAAAAGCTTTTGCACAGCAAAGGAAACCATAAACAAGACGAAAAGACAACCCTCAGAATGGGAGACAAAGTTTGCAAACAAAGCAACTGACAAAGGATTAATCTCCAAAATATACAAGCAGCTCATGCAGCTCAATATCAAAAAAACAAACAGCCCAATCCAAAAATGGGCAGAAGACCTAAATAGACATTTCTCCAAAGAAGATATACAGATTGCCAACAAATACATGAAAGGATGCTCAACATCACTAATCATTAGAGAAATGCAAATCAAAGCTACAATGAGGTATCACCTCACACCGGTCAGAATGGCCATCATCAAAAAATCTACAAACAATAAATGCTGGAGAGGGTGTGGCAAAAAGGGAACTCTTTCCACTGTTGGTGGGAATGTAAATTGATACAGCCACTATGGAGAACAGCATGGAGGTTCCTTAAAAACTAAAAATAGAACTACCATACGACCCAGCAATCCCACTACTGGGCATACACCCAGACACTTGCATATTTATAGGGAAGATGAAAAGGGAAAGGAATCATCCTCCAACTGGATAACTCTTAGCTTTGCAGTCAGGGTTACAGCCCTCCTACTATGAGAAAGCTTGTTGCTGGGCTCCTTGAGGGACAGCCTCTGTGGTCATCTAGCAGACATATTGGCTAGTTTCTCCACAAAAAGTGTAGAATTAAATTAGAAGAAGGATAAGACAGTTAGGCGGGAGCCAAGTCATGAAGGGTTTCATGTGCAAAGAAGTGGGAGAGTTAAAGTGATCAAATGTATGTTTTAGAAAGATCAGTCTGTTAGCAATATATATTGGGTGGGGAAACATTTGGAAGAAGGACAACCAGTTAGGAGGTTGTTCCAATGATACAGAAGAGAAGAGACAAGAGCTTGAACAAAGAAAGAGTCAGTGAGTACAGAGAGAGGATTTGACAGATGTTAGGGACTAGGGTTACAGATTTAGAAAATAAAATACAGGATGCCCAGTTAAATTTGAATTTCAGAAAGAAAAAAGTCAATAATTTTTTCTATGTAAGTATACATTGGGGACATACTTATATTAAAGTTACTTGTTTTTCTGAAACTTTCGTTTAATTAGGCGTCTTAAATTTTATCCGGCAATCCTGCTAGGGAAGTAGAATAGCTGAGTCTTGGAAACTGATAGGAAAATAGAATGGAAGATAAGGAGATGGAGGAAGAGTTTGAGGATGTTGTCCAGCTTTCTGGTTGGGGACTAAGTGAATGATGGTACCACTCAGCAGGACATGCCTAACATGAGAAAGATATTCTGGCAGAAAAGGTGAATAATTCAGTCTCAGGTATGTAGATTTTAGGGTGCCAATAGGACAATACAGGGAAAAGTGTCTAATGGGCAATTTAAAAAGCAGATATGGAATTCAGAATAGGAGACGGGAACTTGAGGAATACATGTTGGGGGTGTGCATAGTACCATCCACTGGTTCTCTGTCTTTTACCAAGGCCCTTCCATGGCCACAGAGGTCTGGTTACCAGGAGAGGAACAGTGAACAGGAAACTGTTGGTGTCAAGGAGGTGACAGGTATGTAAAATTGCCATTGCCCTTCCTCCTCCTGTGCCCTGTCCTGCTTATATGGGGGACATGGTTTGCAAATATCACATCTCTGCCTCATTGAGAATGGAAGGTTAGATCATCCTGTTCACATGCCCTCCCAGCTCCGCAGATTCTTTAGAGCCACCTTCAAGTCTAGAGAACAGGTTTTAGAAACATTCCCAGTAGCATCTGATAAAGCACCCCAAAACCAAATACATTAATAGTTTTTACTGAAACATATGACTATTTAAGTTATAAATATCCCCTTGCAAGTTCGGTTCAAGTTTTGCAACCCAATTATTTATGAAAAATGTTCTGTTTTCAGAAACATAAACTTTAGAATTTCAGTTGAAGGATTATGAACCTTATTTACATCAATGACAGCATAGCTGAACAACCACTTTTTACTTAGTATCATTCCGTATTAGTCCATAAAGAGTCTCCTCATTCCTTTTGATTGTCCTCCTTTTTCATTTTTTTTTTTTTTGTTTTTTGCGGTACGCGGGCCTCTCACTGTTGTGGCCTCTCCCGTTGCGGAGCACAGGCTCCGGACGCGCAGGCTCAGCGGCCATGGCTCACGGGCCCAGCCGCTCCGCAGCACGTGGGATCTTCCCAGACCGGGGCACGAACCTGTGTCCCCTGCATCGGCAGGTGGACTCTCAACCACTTTGCCACCAGGGAAGCCCCTGTCCTCCTTTTTAAAGAGAATAATATTCCATTGTATTGATGTACCATAAATATATTAATCTATCACCCATTTATGTATACTTTGTCTCTAATTTTAACTATTGCAATGTCTTAATTAATAAACTTATAAATATATCATTTCATGATAAGTTTCTATAAGTGGAATTAGTATGGCTGTGATCATAAATACTACCCCTCCACAGAGGTGGCACAATTTTTATTTCAACTGCTATCAGCAGAGTATGAAAGGACCCTTTTCACCCACTTCCTTGTTGTGACATTTTGGCCCTATTTCTCTTCACCTACTCCTCAAATTCTCATGGGCTGTATGTCCTAAAGCTGTCAGGTCAGCTGGTCTTAGTCAATGGAGGCAATGACAGAAGAATAGAGGACAAAAGGAAGGAAAAGTCATGGCATTTTCCTTCTTTCAGGAGAATATTTCAGGTTTTGTGGGACCTGTGGCTTAAACACTCAAAAGTTCTAATTAGAAAGATAAATTTTAAAATTCTGAATTCAAAATTAGGCATGAAACAAAATATGTATTTAGAATGTGGAAAGAAAATGCAAACAACTAAAAATTTTGAAAAGTTTATAAATGTCACATCACAAAATTTTTAATTAATTTTTATTAATTATCTGTCAAACAGGTTTAATATCCATTCCACCTATGTTTTTGGATGCCTACTTTAAAATTTTCTCTTTGTATGACAATTATTTTGTGATTACCTGTATGGTTAGAATAAAAAGATAATATTTCCTTTATCATAGTTGATCAACATTATTTGATTCCTGATAGTTTAAAATATTTCATTTTCTCAACTCATTATTGGTAATGTCATCTAAATTTTTAGGATTGTTGTGAATTTAAGGAAAGCCTCTTCTAAGTTTCTTTCTTACATAAGCTGAAAACTATTTTTAAAATTTGACCCTAGATCCTCTTCTAACTGTATATTTTAAAGCTTGTTTCTCACCCACGACTCATATATTTTCACTGCTAGGAAGTGAAGAACAAATTCACAGCCCAATAGGAGTTCTGGCCCTCCTCTTTTGTATAATGTCACACAGTGAGTTAGGACAGAGGATATTTCTATAAGTTATTCCTATGCCAAGACAGCTAGAAATAACCTAATTATACACATAAGTAACTGCAAAACATGAAAATATATCCCAACAAACCAAAAATAAATATATTGTCAACTCACCTTCTCTTTAGTCTGAGCCCCAAAATGTCCATGGCTATTCTATCACCACCTGAGAGGAAGGGAAATGTGACAGGGAGAAAGCTGAGTGAAAAAAGCCTGCAGTCTTAACTGATTACAGTTATAATCTTAATTTTACTAATTTTACATAAGCATGAGACCATGTGAACACATTGACCGAGCCCCTCCCAGGAACTTACAGAGCAAATGAGGCTGAAACTCAACCCTCCCTGGGCTCTACCCTCCACCTCCTCTGGCTCTTCCTTCTCTCCTGGGACAACATCTGTGGCAGAAGCTGCACCTCCTCCATGGCCACATCTCCCACCAGACAAGGCCAACCAAGCTTCCAGATTCCAAGGGACCCTAGCCCCTGAATGCCTATAAAACCTGCCTGGGAATGATAGTGGCCTCCCACTGTTTCTAATTTATGGATTGTCTCATTCACACTTGTTCATCTCCCTTGATGAATTCCTTTTATTAAACTCTCTTATTTTAAGCAATTTCTATTCTCCTGCTTTAATTAACTAATACGGTTCTTGGTACTTACTAGATATGGTTCCAGTAAACAAACCCCCAAATAAGATTCTAGAATAGAGTTACTCTCTTGTTTGTGTGTGAACATATTCATAACCTCCTTGAAGATGGAAAATGAGACCTTAGTAATGTAGGAATGCAATATATCACCTATAGTTGCTTAGCATTAAGTACCTGTTGAAATCATTATTTTAGGAAACCAAATAGTTGCTAGGTTGTTATACTTGCCCAGTAAGGAAGTATTGATGATTACAAAGAATGTGGGATGAGGTAACTATTTTTGACAGCACTAGGGAACTTATAAGGGGAAAAACACTAGGGAAAAGGCCTGTTTTTAATAGAGACTCATCGATGGGCCATCAGAAATAACCGTCAGTCTTACAGTGCATCTCTCCTGGACAAGCTAAGTTTCAGAATGCCTAAAGCATCCATAGTTCCCTTCTAAGTAGGTTTTTAAAAATTACTTACTAATGATTTACATTTTAAACTTTTGTGTCAAAATAAAACACACATAGAAAAGTCTATAGAAAATTATCACAAAATGGACACACCTGTATAACCAGTACCCAGGTCATGAAACAACACTTGGCTGGCATTCCAGAATCCACCTCCCAAATATTACCCCTCCATCCTTTCCAGCTGTAAACACTATTCAGGCTTCTAACAAAACAGATTAATTTTGCCTATTTTCAAGTTTGTATAAATGGGACCCTACAGTGTGTATTCTTTGGATCTGGCTTCTTTTATTTAACATTTTTTTTGTGAGGTTGATCGATGGTGTTATATGTATTTGTAGTTTGTTTATTTTCATCACTATCAGTATTCTGTTGTGAGATGACCACAATTCCTATATCTATTCTATAGCTGATGAACATTTGGGTTGTTTTCAATTATTGATTATTATACTTAATATTTTGAACATTTTTCTATACATGGTACACACTTGTTCATTGGGCATATACCTAGAAGTTGAATTACTGGGTCTTAGATTATGCATATGTTCAACATTAGAGATATGAAACAGTGATTATAACAATTTATATTACCACTAGCAGTGTGTGAGTTCTCAGTATTCCGCATAATTACTAAGACTTGATATTTTTTTAAAATGGGGGGCAGAATTTATTTTCTTACAGTATTAATTATGCATGCCAACTCAGAACATCCAAAGACTATAAGAAATACTTATTTTTAGTATGTAAATGATCCAGTTTATTGAAACAATTGACCCAGTTTAGTAGAACATCCCTTATTGTTCTTTCCTTATTTAAATTTTTACCAGTTCTATTGATCTATAACTGGCATATAACACTGTTTAAAGTGTACAACATTTTAATTTGATACATGTATACATAGAAAAATGACTACCACGATAAGGCTAATTAACACCTCACATAATCACCAATTTTTGTGTGTGGTGAAAACATTAAGATCTACTCCCTTAGCAACTTTCAAGAATACAACACAGTACTGTTAACTAGAGTCACCATGCTATACCTTAGATTCCCAGAACATATTCACCTTATAGCTGGCAGTTTATACCCTTTGAACAATATCTTCCCATTTTCTCCACCCCTCAGGCCCTGGGAGCCACTAGTCTACTTGCTGTTTCTATGAGTTCAACTTTTTTAGATTCTACATATAAATGAGATCATACAGTATTTGTCTTTCTCTGGCTGGCTTATTTCACTTAGCATAATACACTCCAAGTCCATTCATGTTGTCACAAATGACAGGACTTTCTTCTTTATTGCTGAAAAACATTCCATTGTGTACATACATATATACATTTTCTTTATCCATTCATCTGTCAGTGGATATTTAGGTTGTTTCCATGTTTTGATTACTGTGAATAATACTGCAGTAAACATGGGGGTGAAGATATCTCCTTGAGAGAGCGATTTTTTTTTCCTTCAGATATATACCAGGTATGATTCAGGTTGCTAGAACATGTGGTAGTCATATCTTTAATTTTTTTAGGAGCTTCCATCCTGCTCTCCATAGTGGCTTCACCAGTTTACATTCTCCCCCGACAGTGTAAGAGGGCTTCCTTTTGTCCACATTCTTGCCAGGACTTGTTATCTCTTGTTTTTTAAATAGCCATTCTAACACGTTTGAGACGATAACTCATTGTGATTTTGATTTGCATTTCTCTCATGATTAGTTATGTTGAACACTTTTTCATGTACTTTTTGACCATTCATATAACTTCTTTGAAAAACTGCCTATGCAAGTTCTTTGCCCATTTTTAATTGGATTATTTATTGTTTTATTTATTGTTTTTATTTATTGTTTATTGGAGTATAATTGCTTTACAATGGTGTGTCAGTTTCTGCTGTATAACAAAGTGAATCAGCTATACCTATACATATATCCCTCTATCCCCTCCCTCTTGCATCTCCCTCCCACCTTCCCTATCCCACCCCTTTAGGTGGTCACAAAGCACAGAGCTGATCTCCCTGTGCGATGCAGCTGCTTTCCACTAGCTATCTATTTTACATTTGGTAGCGTATATATGTCAATACTACTCTCTCACTTTGTCCCAGCTTACCCTTCCCACTCCCCGTGTCCTCAAGTCCACTCTCTACATCTACGTCTTTATTCCTGTCCTGCCCCTAGGTTCTTCAGAACCTTTTTTTTTTTTAGATTCCATATATATGTGTTAACCTACGGTATTTGTTTATCTCTTTCTGACTTACTTCACTCTGTATGACAGACTCTATGTCCACCCATCTCACTACAGATGACTCTTTCATTTCTTGTTATGGCTGAGTAATATTCCATTGTATATATGTGCCTCATCTTTATCCATTCATCTGTCGATGGACACTTAGGTTGCTTCCATGTCCTGGCTATTGTAAGTAGAGCTGCAATGAACATTGTGGTACATGATTCTTTTTGAATTATGGTTTTCTCAGGGTATATGCCCAGTAGTGGGATTGCTGGAGTCATATGGTAGCTCTATGTTTAGTTTTTTAAGGAACCTCCATACTGTTCTCCATAGTGGCTGTATCAATTTACATTCCCACCAACAGTGGAAAGAGTTCCCTTTTCGCCACACCCTCTCCAGCATTTATTGTTTGTAGATTTTTTGATGATGGCCATTCTGACCAGTGTGAGGTGATACCTCATTGTAGCTTTGATTTGCATTTCTCTAATGATTAGTGATGTTGGGCATCCTTTATAAAGCAGTCCATCTTTATAGGTCACCTCTAACCATACTGATTGGACCAGAGGGTGGGCATCTAACCCCAAAGTATCCAAACTTCAGGCCAGCCATCTGTCTAAGAAGTAACCTAGAATATAAACATTGTCCAAACAAGAATAGTGATCAAGTGGATCAATCAAATTTCAACTGGAGCTTTGAGGAGGTCATCAGTTAATTACTAGCTGATGTTCAAGCCAATAGACACTCAGAGAAAAAAAAGGAGTCTCCATAATGGTGAAGAACTATAGCAGGGATGCATGTGTTCTCAAAGAAGGACAGTCCTGTGAGTGGTTATCTAGTTTCTGTCTCCATAAAGCTTGAACATTGCAGTTTATGCTTTTTTAGTAATAACTGGTATAAAGTTTCTTCTGTTTTAACATGAGGTCTGAATGTGTGATTGAGATTCCTATATTCCCTATGTTTATGTGTATGTTCGTGATGGGTCACCATTATATAAACCTGAAGAAGTTTCCATTAACTGCAACCAGAAGAACCCACCTAAAACAATGTCCTTCTAAACCTTTCTATGCATATGTATAACTTTTTTTTACAAAATCAGATCATGATACAAATGTTCATGTCCTAATATATTTTAAATATCCACCTATAACAATAAATGTTTATATGCAGTACGTTCAGTGTTTACAATATCCATTATATGGCTGAATCATAACTTATTTAACAATCACCCTTTTCCCTTTCTCTTACTATTTGCTGCTGGTATAATAAATAACGATTCAATAATCATACTTGTTCACACATCTATGTATGTATTCTATATATGTCTATATTCTGAGTGTGTATTCTATGTATACTTTGTATGTATGTATTCTATGTGTGTATTGGATTATTTCTTTTGGATAAATAACCAGGAGTAAGCCTGCTGGACTAAAGAATATGATCATTTAAAAGACTTTTCAATCATGTTCTTAAAATGACCTCCCAAAAGTTATTAACAATTGCATTCTCAAAAGCAATGCATGAGAATATCTATTTGCATGAAAAAATAAATATTTACCTTAGGATCTCACTATCTCTGAGGAATATCCCCAGTTGCAGTGACTACACATGCCAAGGGAAGCCTATTATTGAGGGAGGGATTTGGCGGTGAATAGGTCTATTGAACATAAACATGCTAAGTGGCTAGTCAAATTTTCAATAATTTGGTGGATGAAAAGTTGCTGGAGACACAGCTTTCTAAACACTTTTTAGGAAAAATAGTATGTACTTCATGGAGGGTTAACCAGAATTTCTTTCATATATGAGTTTTTCTTTCCTTACACAGGAAAGTTTGAAAGTTCTAGTAACTATTTACTTTCCTCTTGAGGTATATTTCTAAGTAATGAAAGACAAAATGAGGCATTTTAATATATGGATATTTCAATTGTGTAAATAAATATATTTGGAAAAATACATATTTGTATAAATAGTATGTGTGTATGAAAGAGTGTTTATTTGATATATCTAAGAGGTAGTGTGATATGGTGGAAAGAGTACTGAACTAGCAATCAAAATACTAGACACAGCTCTCTACAAACTGTGAACTTGAGCAAATTACTTGAACTTTTAGAGGCAATAAAATAAAAGAATTAAGCAACAGGATACTTTCTAGCTTTTAAATTATAAGAAATGAATCAGACAATGCATATTATCAATAGAAGGTGATTAGACCTATGAATTTCTTGAGAGGACTCAAAAAAGCTTCAGTGATTTAATTTGTGACCTGTGTAAGTTGTCAATCAAGGTAACCTGACAAGAGCCCTATGTGGTGACTGACAATGAGCTAGAAGGCTGAGGCTTCACTCTGTGGTCCCCAGTGGCACTGGCATCACACAGGCATTGCTAAAAACCCATGGCTTCCAGTGAGAATCCTGCCAAGAAGGCTGCATGAATCCTTGAGTCCACTGTTTTAATTTAGTCCTGAAAGTGTTGAGAAGTGTGTAAATAGAAGATCCATTCATCTTCTTCCTAAATGAGAAGTCATACATTGTGAATTAAATTTTTATGCTAGAAGACAAAAAGGTTGACACCATATTTATGATGGCTGGACCTTCTTTGGCGGTAACTGTAGAAAAAATTCAAGTAGGAAGTTGAGCAGTCAGCAAGCTCGTGAAATTCACTAGAGATCAAAACAGTCCCTTTGGCACTTTAAAGGTTTTCCTCTTGTTTTCTGAGGTTATTTAACCTTGCTGCCAATCTCAACTGTGCATAAATATTTTTGTTGCTTTGAAATCACCATCTTGTTGGCATATAGGTGCTATACAATGAACAGTATGATGTGTATAAATATTCATATCAGTCAAGATGCTGTCACACCTTAGACAGGATGGGATCTCCAAAATTAAAATATAAAAAAGATAATCCCATTTCCCTCCCTTTTTGTCTTTGACTTCCTACTTAAGTGAACAGTGAGGATAAAGAAATGGACCCTGAAATTCATATCAAGGTGTAAAACATTAAAACTAAAGACCAGTTCAACCCGACAGTTTAATTTACTTCTCTTAAGATCTTTAATACCAAACTTATCAGTTCTCTCTGTTAGGCATTAACTTGTTAAATGAGTCTTAATTATACATAAGCAGATGGAGATTTGAATTAAAATTACCTTACACTCGAGTGGCTTTAGTTCATTATAACATATCTTCCTCTTAATCATTTAGACAGTCTCATCATCTTTCATATAGAAAGTTATTAAAATATTCCAATTTCCATATTTCTTCAGATACAGCCACTATTAAATGGCAAGTAATGCACATTAGTAGGTGACTTATACCATCTAAGAATTGGTGAATTATTCATGTCAGGACAATTTTTGTGCTTTCTTGTCATCTGTAGCATTTTCTTTTAAATACTTTATATTTACTTGATACGTGGAACCTCACCTCATTTAATTTTAAGTACCAATTTTAATTCCATTCCATTTTCAAAGGGATGATGATAAAGGACTCCATCAACTTTATTTTGTAGTTTGGATCAGCAGACTCCAGAAAGTCGAGGTATAGGAGCATGTTCCTTGAAAACTCATAAAATGATCAAAAGTATGTACCTCTTAACCACATTAGCCTTCAAAAAGACTGCTGCGTTCCAACGCAGCACACGCATGAAAAAAACACAATGCTGAAAATTAGCTCACGTACTGCAAAATATTGAGAAGTAACTCAGTAGTAATTTTACCACTGGAAATTAATATTTCTTGACTAAACAACCAAACCTAAGATTTGTTCTTCTTCAAAGTTGCTGAGAATGCTGAGACCAAGCTCCACCCAGATCTTGTTCTAAGGTCAAAAACTCCAGTGTGCAATGACGTTAACTTAGACCAAGTACTAGCATTTTAGTATTCCTGAAAGTGAGGAATTACAGCTATTCCCACAGGAACCCTCTTGAGAAAATTTCAAAGCCCGACACTGCCCTGCCTTCCTTCAGAAGTCGAATTCCCCGTAGGCTGTTATTTTATCCAAGTAATCAATCCACATCCAGTAATGTTCTCTTCCTGAGGCGTCACTGGATTTACAGGCAGCAATGACAGTGGCAAAAGAATCAAACTAGACAGCTGACAATAGTAGAAGATCCTGAGTCTTGGCTGAGTCATCAAAAGTTGTCAGTCTTGTCAAGCATCATCATATTTTATTTATGAAATGAAGCACAATAGCATCCTTGACATTTGACAAAACTCAATATTCAGCACAGTGCTTTCTGCACTGCTTAGACTGTGTGAGTGAAGATAAATGATGTATCTCAAACCCATGAGTAAATTAAAAAGCAGAGTAAACTGGGTCTGAGTTACGATGAGCTGTAATAACGTCAAGTGGGATCTCAGTAATACTGTTCAGAACATCGCTTCTGAGAGATTACTCCTTGAATGAAAGGAGACTTTAACCAGCAAGCAAGAGTTATGTTTAAATGCCGCACATTAGCAGTTTGACATCACAGCTTGCTAATGCAGGTTTCCATAGGAATGTAAAGTAAAAAGTATAAACATATTTACACCTTGAAAGCAAATATTGAGAATATAAGATGTGATAGAGAGGAGACCTTCAAGATGGTGGAGGAGTAAAACATGGAGATCACCTTGCTCCCCACAAATACATCAGAAATACATCTACATGTGGAACAACTGCTACAGAACACCTACTGAACGCTGGCAGAAGACCTCAGACCTCCCAAAAGGTAAGAAACTCCCCACGTACCTAGGTAGGACAAAAGAAAAAACAGAGACAAAAGAATAGGGACGGGACCTGCACCAGTGGGAGGGAGCTGTGAAGGAGGAAAGGTTTCCACACACTTGGAAGCCACTTCGTGGGCGGAGACTGCGGGTGGTGGAGGGGGAAGCTTCAGAGATGCTGAGCAGAGCTCAGCAACAGGGGTGCAGAGGGCAAAGCGCAGAGATTCCTGCACAGAGGATCAGTGCCGACCAGCACTCACCAGCCTGAGAGGCTTATCTGCTCACCCGCCAGGACGGGTGGGGGTTGGGAGCTGAGGCTCAGGCTTCGGAGGTCGGATCCCAGGGAGAGGACTGGGGTTGGCTGCATGAACACAGCCTGAAGGGGGCTATTGCACCACAACTAGCTGGGAGGGAGTCTGGAGAAAAAGTCTGGAACTGCCTAAGAAGCAAAAGACCATTGTTTTGGGGTGCGTGAGGAGAGGGGATTCAGAGCACCGCCTAAACGAGCTCCAGAGACAGGCGCAAGCTGTGACTATCAGCGCGGACACCAAAGACGGGCATGAGACACTAAGGCTGATGCTGCAGCCACCAAGAAGCCTGTGTGCAAGCACAGGTCACTCTCCACACCTCCCGTCCCAGGAGCCTGTGCAGCCCGCCACTGCCAGGATCCCATGATCCAGGGACAACTTTCCTGGGAGAACTCAGTTTATTGCAATGTCATGCCGGTCTCTGCAACCACAGGCTCACCGTGCAGTCCATACCCCTCCCTCTCCCTGGCCTGAGTGAGTCAGAGCCCCCTAATCAGCTGCTACCTTAACCCCGTCCTCTCTGAGGGAAAAACAATGCCCTCAGGCGACGTACAGGCAGAGGCGGGACCAAATCCAAAGCTGAAGCCCAGGAGCTGTGCAAACAAAGAATAGAAAGGGAAATCCTCCCAGAAGCTTCAGAAGCAGTGGATTAAATTTCCACAATCAATTTGATGTACCTTGCATCTCTGGAATACCTGAATAGATAGCAAATCATCCCAAAATTGAGACACTGGACTTTGGGAGCAACTATAGACTTGGGGTTTGCTTTCTGCATCTAATTTGTTTCTGGTTTTATGTTTATCTTAGTTTAGTATTTAAAGTTTATTATCATTGATAGATTTGTTTATTGATTTGGCTGCTCTCTTCCTTTTTATATATATATATATATATATATATATATATATATATATTTTCCTTTTTATCTTTATGTGAGTGTGTATGTGTATGCTTCTTTGTGTGATTTTGTCTGTATAGCTTTGCTTTTATCATTTGCCCAAGGGTTCTGTCTGTCAGTTATTTATTTATTTATTTATTTATTTATTTATTTATTTATTTAGTATAGTTTTTAGCACTTATTATCACGGGTGGATTTCTTCTTAGTTTGGTGGCTCTCTTCTTTCTTTCCTTTTTTGTATTACTTTTAAATTTTTCATTTTTAATAACTTTTCTATCTTTTATTTTAATAACTTTATTTATTTTTCTTTCTTTCTTTCTTTTTTTCTCCCTTTTCCTCTCAGTCGTGTGGCTGACAGGGTCTAGGTGCTCCTGCCAGGTGTCAGGCCCATGCCTCTGAGGTGGGAGAACCAACTTCAGGACATTGGACCACCAGAGACCTCCCGGCTCCACGTAATATCAAACGGTGAAAGCTCTCCCAGAGATCTCCATCTCATCACTAAAACCCAGTTCCACTCAACAACCAGCAAGGTCCAGTGCTGAACACCCTTTGCCAAACAACTACCAAAACAGGAACGCAACCCCACCCATTAGAAGAGAGGCTGCTTAAAATCATAATAAGGTCACAGACACCCCAAAACACACTACAAGACGTGGTCCGGCCCACCACAAAGACAATATCCAGCCTCATCCACCAGAACAAAGTCACCAGTCCCCTCCACCAGGAAGCATACACAGCCCACTGAGCCAACCTTAGCCCATGAGGGCAGACACCAAAAGCAACGAGAAATATGAACCTGGAGGCTGCAAAAAGGAGAACCCAAAAACAGTAAGTTAAGTGAAATGAAAAGACAGAGAAACACACAGCAGATGAAGGAGCAAGGTAAAAACCCACCAGACCGAACAAATGAAGAGGAAATAGGCAGTCTACCTGAAAAAGAATTCAGAGTAATGATAATAAAGATAATCCAAAATCTTGAAAATTGAATGGAGAAAATACAAGAAATGTTTAACAAGGACCTAGAAGAACTAAAGAGCAAACAAACAATGAGGAACAACACAATAAATTAAATTAAATATTCTCTAGAAGGAATCAATAGCAGAATAACTGAGGCAAAAGAACAGATTAGTGACCTGGAAGATAAAATAGTGGAAATAACTACTGCAGAGCAGAATAAAGAAAAAAGAATTAAAAGAATTGAGGACAGTCTCAGAGATTTCTGGGACAACATTAAACACACCAATATTTGAATTATAGGGGTCCCAGAAAAAGAAGAGAAAAAGAAAGGGACTGAGAAAATATTTGAAGAGATTATAGTTGAAAACTTCCCTAATGTGGGAAAGGAAAGAGTTAATCAAGTCCAGGAAGTGCAGAGACTCTCATACAGGAAAACCCAAGGAGAAACACACCAAGACACATACTAATCAAACTATCAAAAATTAAATACAAAGAGCAAATATTAAAAACAACAAGGTAAAAACAACAAATAACATAGAAGGGAATCCCCATAAGGTTAACAGCTGATCGTTCAGCAGAAACTGTGCAAGCCAGAACGGAGTGGCAGGACATATTTAAAGGGATGAAAGGGAAAAACCTCCAACCAAGATTACTCTACCCAGTAAGGATCTCATTCAGATTCAATGAAGAAATTAAAACCTTTACAGACAAGCAAAAACCAAGAGAGTTCAGCATCACCAAACGAGCTATACGACAAATGCTAAAGGAAATTCTCTAGGCAGGAAACACAAGAGAAGGAAAAGACCTACAAAAACAAACCCAAAACAATTAAGGAAATGGTAGTAGGAACATACATACTGAAAACTACCTTAAATGTAAATGGATTAAATGCTCCAACCAAAAGACATAAAATGGCTGAATGGATGCAGAACAAGACCCGTATATATGCTGTCTACAAGAGACCCACTTCAGACCTGGAGATACGTACAGATTGAAAGTGAGGGGAGGGAAAAAGATATTCCATGCAAATGGAAATCAAAAGAAAGCTAGAGTAGCAACTCTCATATCAGAAAAAAAAGACTTTAAAATAAAGACTATTACAAAAGACAAAGAAGGACACTACATAATGATCAATGGATCAATCCAAGAAGAAGATAGAACAATTGTAGATATTTATGTACCCAATATAGGAGCACCTCAATACCTAAGGCAAATGCTCGCAGCCATAAAAGGGGAAATTGACAATAACACAATCATTGTAGGGGATTTTAACACCCTACTTTCACCAATGGACAGATCATCCAAAATGAGAATAAATGAGGAAACACAAGCTTTAAATGATACATTAAAAAAAGATGGAATTAATTGATATTTATAGGACATTCCATCCAAAAACAACAGATTACACTTTCTTCTCAAGTGCTCATAGAATATTCTCCAGTATAGATCAAATCAAGCCTTGGTAAATTTAAGAAAATTGAAATTGGATCAAGTATCTTTTCCGACCACAATGCTATGAGATTAGATATCAATTACAGGAAAAAATCTGTAAGAAATACAAACACATGGAGGCTATACAATACACTACTAAGTAACCAGGAGATCACTGCAGAAATCAAAGAGGAAATCAAAAAATACCTAGAAACAAATGACAATGAAAACACAATGACCCAAAGTCGATGGGATGCAGCAAAAGCAGTTCTAAGAGGGAAGTTTATAGCAATAAATTCCTACCTCAAGAAACAAGAAACATCTCAAATAAACAACCTAACCTTACATCTAAAGCAATTAGAGAATGAAGAACAAAAAACCCCCAAAGTTTGCAGAAGAAAAGAAATCATAAAGATCAGATCGGAAATAAACGAAAAGAAATGAAGGAAACAATAGCAAAGATCAGTAAAACTAAAAGCTGGTTCTTTGAGGAGATAAACAAAATTGATAAACCATTAGCCAGACTCATCAAGAAATGGGAGAAGACTCAAATCAGTAGAATTAGAAATAAAAAAGTAGAAGTAACAACTGACACTCCAGAAATACAAAAGATCATGAGAGATTACTACAAACAACTACATGCCAATAAAATGGACAACCTGGAAGAAATGGACAAATTTTTAGACAAACACAACCTTCCAAAACTGAACCAGGAAGAAATGAAAATATAAACTGAACAATAACAAGCACTGAAATTGAGACTGTGATTAAAATTTTCCAACAAACAAAAGTCCAGGACCAGATGGCTTCACAGGCAAATTTTACCAAATATTTAGAGAAGAGCTAACACCTATCCTTCTCAAACTCTTCCCAAATATACTAGAGGGAGAAACACTCCCAAACTCATTCTACGAGGCCACCATCACCCTGATACCAAAACCAGAAAAAGACGTCACAAAGAAAGAAAACTACAGGCCAATATCACTGATGAACATAGATACAAGAATCCTCAACAAAATACTAGCAAACAGAATCCAACAGCACACTAAAAGGATCATACACCATGATCAAGTGGAGTTTATCTCAAGAATGCACAGATTCTTCAATATACATAAATCAATCAATGTGATAAACCATATAAACAAATTGAGGGAGAAAAACCATATGATCGTCTCAATAGATGCAGAAAAAGCTTTGGACAAAATTCAACACCAATTTTGATAAAAACTCTCCAGAAAATAGGCATAGAGGGAACTTACTTAAACATAATAAGGGTCATATATGACAGACCCACAACCAACATCGCTCTCAATGGTGAAAAACTGAAACCTTTCCCTCTAAGGTCAGGAACAAGACAAGGTTTTCCTCAAAACTATTATTCAACATAGTTTTGGAAGTTTTAACCGCAGTAGTCAGAGAAGAAGAAGAAACAAAAGGAATACAAATGGGAAAAGAAGAAGTAAATGTGTCATTGTTTGCAGATGACATGTTACTATACATGGAGAATCCTAAAGATGCTACCAGAAAACTACTAGAGCTAATCACTAAATTTGGTAAAGTAGCAGGATACAAAATTAATGCACAGAAATCTCTTGCATTCCTATACACTAATTATGAAAAATCTGAAAGAGAAATTAAGGAAACACTCCCATTTACCATTGCAACAAAAAGAATAAAATACCTAGGAATAAACATACCTAAGGAGACAAAAGACCTGTATGCAGAAAACTATAAGACACTGATGAAAGAAATTAAAGATGATACAAACAGATGGAGAAAGCAATCTACAGATTCAATGCAATCCCTATCAAACTACCAATGGCATTTTTCACAGAACAAAAAATTGCACAATTTGTATGGAAACACAAAAGACCCTGAAGAGCCAAAGCAATCTTGAAAAAGAAAAAACAGAGCTAGAGGAATCAGGCTCCTGGACTTCAGAGTATGCTGTAAAGCTATAGTAATCAAGACAGTATGGTACTGGCAGGAAAACAGAAATATAGAGCAGTGGAACAGGATAGAAAGCCTGGAGATAAACCCATGCACATATGGTCACCTTATTTTTGATAAAGGAGGCAAGAATATACAATGGAGAAAAGACAGCCTCTTCAATAGCGGTGCTGGGAAAACTGGATAGCTACATGTATAAAATGAAATTAGAACACTCCCTAACACCATACACAAAAATAAAATGGATTAAAGACTTAAATGTAAGGCCAGACACTGTAAAACTCTTAGAGGAAAACATAGGGAGAATATGACATAAATCACAGAAAGATCCTTTTCGACCCACCTCCTAGAGAAAAGGAAATAAAAATGAAAATAAACAAATGGGACCTGATGAAACTTAAAAGCTTTGGCACAACAAAGGAAACCATAAACAAGAGGAAAAGACAACCCTCAGAATGGGAGAAAATATTTGCAAATGAAGCAACTGACAAAGGATTAATCTCCAAAATTTACAAGCAGCTCATGCAGCTCAATATCAAAAAAACAAACAGCCCAATCCAAAAATGGGCAGAAGACCTAAATAGACATTTCTCCAAAGAAGATATACAGATTGCCAACAAACACATGAAAAGATGCTCAACATCACTAATTATTAGAGAAATGCAAATCAAAGCTACAATGAGGTATCACCTCATACCATTCAGATGGCCAACATCAAAAAATCTATAAACAATAAATGCTGGATAGGTGTGGAGTAAAGGGAACCCTCTTGCACTGCTGGTGGGAATGTAAATCGATACAGCCACTATGGAGAACAATATGGAGGTTCCTGAAAAAACTAAAAGTAGAAATCCCATACAACCCAGCAATCCCATTACATTCTGAGGCATATACCCTCAGAAAACCATAATTCAAAAAGAGTCATGTACCACAATGTTCATTGCAACACTATTTACAATAACCAGGTCATGGAAGCAACCTAAGTGTCAATCGACAGATGAATGGATAAAGAAGATATGGTACATATATACAGTGGAATATTACTCAGCCATAAAAAGAAATGAAATTGAGTTATTTGTAGTGAGGTAGATGGACATAGAGTCTGTCAAACAGAGTGAAGTAAGTCAGAAAGAGAAAAATAAATACCGTATGCTAACACAATATATGGGATCTAAAAAAAAAGAAAAATGGTTCAGAAGAACCTAGGGGCAGGACAGGAATAAAGACGTAGGGAATGGACCTGAGGCCACGTGGAGGGGGACGGGTAAGCTGGGGCAAAGTGAGAGAGTAGCATGGACATATATACACTACCAAATGTAAAATAACTAGCTAGTGGAAAGTAGCTGCATCACACAGGGAGATCAGCTCGGTGCTTTGTGACCGCCTAGAGGGGTGGGATAGGGAGGGTGGGAAGCATATGCAAGAGGGAGGAGATATGGGGATATATGTATATGTATAGCTGATTCACTTTGTTATAAAGCAGAAACTAACACAACATTGTAAAGCAATAATACTCCAATAAAGATGTTTAAAAAATGTAACAGAGGCATTAATTCCAACTTGCCTTGTTGTTTCCTTGAACAGAGCATCCACCTACATATATATATATATATATATGTGTGTGTATATATATGTGAGTGTATATATATATATATATATATATATATATATATATATATATATATATTCCTTTTGCCAGACCTCATGGAAATAAAGATTTTCTAAACAGGCCTTTTTCCTTTCCCTTTTTGTATTTGTTTATTTCACCTACTGTCATATACTACTGAGGAAAAAGAAATATATAAATGTAATAAATATAATGTGCTCTCAAAAGCAATTTAAATTCAACAATAATCTTTAGAGGCTTTGAAAACTGTCCAGCCAGAACAGCTTCCTGCCAAGTGTGGTGGATTTCAGCATGGTCACTTCTCCACTGAAAGCCCGTACATTGTTTGGGAATCCTCCAGCCAGCTCAGGCTCTAACTCCAACTAATTAAGTTTTCTGCTTGCTGCCATTGGAAGCTTCAGTCAGGTATAATTAAAACTGAGCCAATGACAGCAGTGGCATTTGTCAGAATCATCCAGTGGTTCAAATACCAGTTCTGACAGAAATGTCAAACTGATAGCACTCCCATCTTCCCAGTGCATGCAAGGGAAGAGCAGGAGGGCTTTTATTATAAATGCTTGGCTGATAACCTTTTTGAATCCCAGAACACCAAGTGCCTCACATGAAATTTCATTATCCGGGAAGAAAATTCAGCTCATAAATGCTCCCTTCCCATGAAGTAAAGTTCAATCTAACTCGATGGTCTTTACTTCTATCAGCTCTTTTAGGGAATTTTGAAATTAAAAAACAAAAAATGTCAAATAGTTATGTGGAAAGGAATGCTCTAGTTGTAGGTACATCAATCTCTAAGTGAAAATTTTCTCAGACTTAAAACTGTGGTTATCAATCAAATTTCTATGTACATTATCAGATTTGAGCTTTGTCTTTTGTTTCAGTAATAAAAGATCACCCAAAATTAGTGAAGGCACCATCCTGAAAGGGGAAAAGCCACAGTCCCCTGGCACACACCATCACTGACTGATTTTATGATCTATTGCCTCACATAGTTCCTGGTGGTGCTCAAGGTATGCTTTGTGAGTTAAACAGTGAATGAATGAACCAATGAATGAATCTCACACACATTCTCAGGAAGATAATTTCTAAATCACAAAATGAAAGTGATCATAGTGAAAAGACAACTTTGTGATTATTTATTTTTAGAGGTGAGAAAGATGGGTGATGGAAAGAGGTGATTGTCTTCCTTCCCTTTCTGTGTGAGTGCATGGTATTGAAGATTGGATAAAGTAATAAATATAAAACCCTTTTGTCAGTCTTATGGCCAAGAAAAAATTACTATGTCCAGAAGCCAAACAATAACACATAAGAAATGGTTGAATTAAACACTTGAGCTGTTGTATCTTAAAGAAAGATTTAACATTATACACAGGGAATGTCATGACTGCATATTTCTCTCCATATTTTGTCCATATGTTTCTTAGTTATATCCCAAGAAAAAGTGTTGTGTTCTATGAAAAAGATTTATAAATACCTACCTGTGTGTGTGCATGTAAAACTATAGAGTTAGGAAACAGAAATCAGAGAAAGCTGCAATGACACAGAGCTACAACTCAAATAAAAAGTCAAAAAATACCAATATGCCTGGTACATGGGAGATACTCAAAAAATACTTGTTGACTGATGAGAAAGAAAAAATAAAAACAGAAAAGAGGAATTTGTTTAGAACAGAGCTCAGAAAGCCCTTCAAGAGTAAAAGATGAGATCCTAGGTCATAGATAGAAAAAGACAGGTGATGACTACACCACTCTCCATGGTTTAAAAACAGGAAACGTGAATTGGAGAGAGAAAAGCTCTGGACAGACGGCAGGGAGGGAGATAACGGCCAGAGCCACGTGGTAGGAAGTAGGAGCCTTTTGCAAGAGGTGACTAGCTAGAAAATTTTTAGTGAACAAGGGGATGAAAGACTTTTGAGACCAAGGATCTCAAGAGGTTTTAAGATGTTTGCTTTTCTATGCCTTAAACTCCTCAGTCAGTGCAACCAAACATCAGACAGGTCTATTATACACACTGACTAGAAATTGGATTTCTTAAAACCAGGGAGGATTGTTGAGTCAACTGTGTATAAACAAGAGCTGGATGATTTCAACTAATGCCTGGGTTTTGCACTCAGTAGCTTAATTAATTGAGTCATCTCTCAATTATGCATTTTTTATAAAGTCTTTCATTTAATTACCTCACACGCAGAATTGCTATACATCAATGTTTTTCCAAAATGTTTCACAAGAAAGACCAGTCCACTGGGATATCAGATATCTTTCAAAAACAACAAACAAACAAATAAACAAATAAAAACAGTCAGAGGAAGGGGATTTCTATTCCTTTGTCAAACTAGTTTGTGGATACTAAAACAAAAATAATACATGATTCTTCACAGCAGGATTTCTGTGAAAGCCTTAAGTATGCTAATCTCCAAAAGAGCGGTTGCATTTAGCAGTGTTACCTAAACATTTTTGATCATGGGCTCCTATTTCCACTGAACATCTTAAAACACTCATCAATATTTTTTGAGAAACACTAGCCCGTGCTCATTGGATCAACCCATGAAACGGAAATTAGACTATTTTGGGCCACAGATACCTTTGAGGATACCTTAAAAGCCTTACACTCTCTCCCCTCCCATTTACACACATATGACTTTGAAATATTCATATGACTTTGAAACAAGAATAGGGAGTCCTGAAATTCAGAGGGTTTTTAGATATTCAAAGGATATTTATTATATAAGTATGCCACAATTTATTTATCCATTCTATTTTGATGAACATTTGGGATGTTTCCAGTTTTTGTTTATTAAGAATAATGTTTCAATATCTTGTGACAAACCATAATGGAAAAGAATATGTAAAAGAATATATATATATATATATATATGTATAACTGAGTCATTTTGCTGTACAGCAGAAATTAAACACAACATTGTAAATCAGCTATACTTCAATAAAATTTAAAGATATTAAAAAAGAATAACGTTGCTATGAATATCTTTTAGGTCACAAACGTACATATTTCTGTTATAAAAATGAAGCATAGAATTATTGGGTTATAGAGTGTGCATATGTTCAACTATAGAAGATATTGCCAAATAGTTTTTCAAAGTAATTTAACCAGTTTACATTTATACCATCAGTGATAAGAATGTCATATACAGTTGTCCCTTGGTATCCACAGGGGATTGGTTCCAGGAGCCCCACGTGGATACCAAAATCCACGAATGTTTACATAAAATGGCAAAGTACAGTCAGCCCTTCTTGCCTGTGGATGTGGAACCCACTGATATGAAGGCTTGACTGTATCCTCCTTTCCAATTATTTTTAATATCAACCATATCCCACTTGCTAATGACAGGTATTTTGATTTTAGCCATTCTGGTGGGGATATAGAAATGTATCACTGTGGATTTAATTTTTATTTTCTCAATGAATAATAAAGTTCGGCACTTATCATGTGTTTATCAGCCAGTTGGAAATCCTCTTTAGTGATGGTCCTGCTCAGTAATTTTGCCTGTGTTTCTCTTGGGTTGTCTGTAGTTCTCTTAATAAGATATGAACCTTCTGTGGATATGTCTATTACAAATATCTTCTAGTTATGGCTTAGTTTTTTTCCCTTTCGGTAGTGTCTTGTAAATTTGCAGATCTGATCAATGATCTCCTCAAGTCTTGGAATTGAAAACCTTCGATGGCTCCCAATGCACTTTTAAAAATCTTCTTGGCTGAAGTGTAAGGAAGAGGTCAGAGGGGCTGCAGTGAGTTGAGGGAGACAAATGAGAAGTCCAGTGGATGGTGCCCAACTGACAGAGAGATGGACAAGGACCAATATTTGAACTGACAACCACAGTGGTCAGGGTCATGGCCAGAGGAAGACAGTCTTGAATGGAAAAGGCACTCAAGGGGCATCCCCTGTGTGGGCTGCATGCACCTGCCAGGTTTAGTGAGGCAGTGGTAGAGCACAAGACTGAGGCATGCCCTCCAGCTTTAGTAAAACTGGGAGACATTTTGGGTGCTGATCTCTCTGATGCAGGTTCCAAGTGTTGGGGTGCCTAATGTGAGGCACAAATCCCTTATTCCTCAGGGAGAAGCTCGATATTGTGAGATCTTTCCCAACTGTGGGTCATGGTTCCAGAGGTGGGGTTTTTGGCAAGACCATGACTCTGATTCTCCTACTCATCTCAATGTAGCCCTCTTATCCTTTGTTGCAGAGGAGATGTTAGTTAGTTTTCAGGTCTTTTTCAGAGGAATTGTTCTAAATGTAGCTATAGATTTGGTGTGTTTGTGGGAAAAGTTGAGTTCAAGATCTTCCTACACTATCATCTTGAACCTCCTCTCTACCAGCAATTTTTAGTTATAAATAGATGTTCAATTTTATCAAGTGCATTTTCTGCATATATTGAAATAATTGTATGATTTTTCTCATTTATTCTATTAATGTGTTATATCAAGTAACTTTCATATGTCAAAGGAAACTTGCATGGCTGAAATAATTTCAGCTTGGTCTTAAATATTATCATTTCTAGACTTGGTCTTGTAATACTTTATGAGGATTTCTTACATCTATATTTAGAAAGATTGTTCTGTAATTGTCCCTTCTTATAATGTTATTTACAGGATTTGGTATGAAAGTTATGCAGCCTTCATAAAATGAGTTGTATTGCCATTTTTTTTCTCTGGAATATTTTTGTCTAAAACTGAAAGTATTTCTTTCTCAAATATTTGATAGAATTCAACAATTAATATATTTGGACTTGGAGTTCTCATTGTGAGAGAGAGGGCTTTTATTTATAGATTCAATTTATTTAATAAATATGGGATTATTTCGTCTTGAATATGTGCAAACTTTTTCTAGGAATTTGTCTACATTTAAAATTTTCAAATATATTTGTTTAAAGGGCTATAGAACATCTTAATATCTTTTTTAATGTCTGTAGGATCTATAGCAATGTTCCCCTTCATGTTTCTGTTTTTGATAACTTTAACTTTCTTTAGTTTTTTTTTTTCCTCATCAGTCTTGCCAGAGATTTATCAGTTTTATTATTCTTTTCAAGAAACCAAGTTTGTCATTTTTAATAATCTCTATTATACATTGATTTCCTTTACCCTCTTATTTTGTGTTGGTTTTCACACCTACATGTGGCCTCTCCAGGTGGCTAGTTTGGGCTTTCTTGGCACATGGCAGTGGGTTCCAAAAGCAAGTGTCCTATGAGAACCAGGTGGAACCATTGCCTTTTTACAAAAAGAAAAGCTTTATTGAGATAAAATTCACATAATATACAATGGAGCCCCTTAAAGGTGAAATTCAATGGTTTTTAGTATATTTACAGTTGTGCAACCATTACCATAATTATTTTTAGAACATTTTTATCTCTGCAGAAAAAAGTTTATATTTCCCCAATCTTCGCATCCATAGGCAACAGCTAATTTATTTTTTGTCTCTATAGATTTGCCTATTCCAGACATCATATAAATTGAATCATACAATATGCAGTCTTTTGGGTCTGGCTTCTTTCACTTAACATAATTTTCTTTGATTCATCCATGCTGTAGCATGTACTAGAACTCGATTCCTTTTTTATGTCCAAATAACACCTCATTGTGTGATATACCACATTTTACATACCAGTTCATCTTTTGATGGACATTTGAGTTGTTTCCAATTTGAGGCCATTATGAATACTACTGCTATGAACAATCATATGCAAGTTTTTCTGTGGGTTATATTTTTATTTCTCTTGATTATATACCTAGGAATAAAATTTCTGGGACATATGATATTCTATGTGTAAACTTTTGATGAACTTTGGACTGTTTTTTAAAGTGTTTTCACAATTTTACATTCCTATTAGCTGTGTATAAAGGTTACAATTTCTCTACATTCTTGCTATCTCTTGTTTTTATTAATCATTTTGCTGCTTGTTCTATCACTTATAAAGAGAAAGAGAAGTATGTTAAATTTCTCTCCATGATTGTGTTTACAACTTTTTCTGCTTTTAGTTCTTTCAATTTTTGTTTCACATATCTTGAGGCTATATTATTAGATCCATACAAATTTAGAATTGTGATAATTTTGGGTAGAATGGCACTTTTGGTCTCTCTTTATCGTTAGTATTTCTTCCTACCTTAACATTTACTTTGTTTTTTATTATTAAAATGATACTAGCCTGCTTTGGTTAGTGTATGTAAAGTTATCTTTTTCCATTCCTTTAGTTTAATCTTTACATAATCCACACCAAACAGCCTATAGTTAAGTTTTGTTGTTTTATCCAGACTATAATAGACCAATATTACCTTCGATTTTTAATAGAAATATTTAGTCCTATTAATTTAAATATAATTACTGACATATGCGGCATTAAATCTACCACCTTGTTACTTGTTTTCTACTTGTTCTGGTTGTGCTATGTCCCATTTTTTCTCTTTTCTTGCCTTCATTAGAATAATTTATTATTGTTGTGATTATTTCCTTCTATATAAGTTTTATTATTATATTTACTATTTTATTCCATATGCATCACTGACTTACTAAAGTCTAATATAATTTACAACTTCCCAAACAATGGAGGGAACTTAGAACATTTTAACTCCATTTACCCATCTCCCATCTTTATGCTACAGTTTATATGTATTACTACATACATTTTTAATGGCAATTGACATTGTTTTTGTTATTTTAATCAATCATTATTCATCTAGACTTACCCACATACTTACACATTTTATCATTCTTCATTCTTTTTCACATCTGTCTGTTCCATCTGGGATAATTTTCCTTTCACCTGAATAAATCCCTTTTGTGGTTTCTTTAGTTAAATTATATTCATGAAGAATTATCTCATTATTGTATTTTTAATATATTTCCATTTTCCTTTATTTTTAATGTCTTAATTGAAGTATAATTGACAAAAAAAGCTGAATATATTCAGTTTATAGTATGCAGTTTCATAAGTTTTGACATACATATTCACCCATGAAACTATACCACAATCAAGAGAGTGAACATATCCATAAATCCCAAAAGTTTTCATACGGCCCTTGTATTATTCCCCTCCTGCCCCTAACTGCTCTCCCATTCCAAACAATCACTAATCTGCTCTTTGTCACATTTGCTTGAATTTTCTAGATTTTTATATACATAGAATCATGCAAGTATGTATTCTTTTCTGTCTGACCTTTTTCACTCGGCATAATTATTTTAAGATCATCTATTTTGTTATGTGTTTCAATAGTTCATTATTTTGAATTGCTGAGTAGTATTTCATTGTATGGATATATCACAAAGTATCTATCCATTTACCTTTTAATGGACACTTGGGCTGTTTCCAGTTTAAGGCTAATAAAAATAAAAGTGCTTTGAAAATGTGTGTACAAATATTTGTATGGGCACATGCTTTCATTTTTCTTAGGTAAATATCTAGGAATGGCATGTTTGATTCATATGGTAGGCATATGTCAACTTTCTGAGAAACTGCCAAACTTTTCCAAAGTGGTTATGACATTTTACACTCTACCAGAAGTGTATGAGAGCTCCAATCTCTACACATCCTTGCCAACACTTGGTATGATCTGCTGGTTTAATTTCAGCCTTTCTAATAGCTTTGTAGTCAGATTAAAATTGTGGTTTTAATAGTCTCTCCTCTAATGATTAGTGATGGTAAGCTCTTTTGTGTTCTTATTTGCAGTTTCTATATATTCTTTAGTGAAAAGTCTATTCAAATATTTTGCTCATTCCTTATTGGATTATTTGGTTTTTTTATCATTAACTTTTGAGGGTTTCTCCTCCCTGTGCTCTCAGCTGGAAAATCTTTCAAGTCATTAAGCTGGAGTAACTATAGTGTTTACTTCATTTGTTTTACATCTCTCAGGGATCACTCTTTCACTGCCTTTATGTCCAGTGTCTGCAAAACTTTTGTTTTATTTATCTTTTCCAATTTGGGGGATTTGTTTGTTTGTTTGTTTGTTTCAGACAGGAGGCTAAATATGGTCCCTGAAACTTCATATTGACTGGAAGAAGAGGCCCATATCTGTTTTGCCCTATTTTAATCCTACTTTTGCTGCACATAAAAATCTTCAGCACTTTGAAAATAACATCCTGTGTTCTGACTTGCATCATTTCTGTTGATGAGTCATCTCTCAGCCCTATTTTTGCTCCTTAAAATGTACTATAACATTTTTCTCTGGCTTATTTTAACATTTTTTTCTTAGTCTTTTGTATTCGGCAGTATTATTATATGTCTCTATGTAGATCTCTTTGTATTTATTCTGCTTTGAGATTATAGCACCTCTTGAATCTATTGCTTGATGTCTTTTTTACACTTGTACAATTTTCTGACATTGATCCTTCAAATATTTCTTTTCTCCCATTCATTTATTCTCTCTCTGCCTCCCTCTCCTTTCCTTCTTCCCTCACTTTTTCTTCCTTTTATAAACCCAATTACTTATATGTTAGACTTTTTTGGGGGCATCCCATACCTCCAATGCTTTTTCCTGAACTTTCCAATCTATTATCCCTTTTTGATTTAGTCAAGATATTTTCTCCTAACCTGTACTTTACTTAAATGAATAATTCTCTCTCCAGCTGAATCTAATCTGCCATTAAACACACCAGCTGACCTCTTATTTGGAAGTATATATTTGTTAGTTCTAGATTTTCCATTTTAGTAAGGGAAGATGTATTACTGCTCTCTTCCAAAATTCTTCAATTGTCATATAATTTTTGGAACTTGTATTAATCATACTCACTTTAAGTCTACTCCAATATCCATATTTCTTGTGGACCTGTTTCAATGGTTTTATTTGTTTGTTTTTGTCTCTTGATTTCTGGCTAGTTTTTACCTTTTTTATCTTATTATTTTTAAAGTCTGTCATACCTTTTGTGTGTGTGAAAAACTACAAAAGAACTTGAGGCTCTAGATGATGTTATATCCTCCAGAGTATGTTTATTTTCTTGAAGAAAGTTATTTGGGAGGATTACCTTAATATAATCATAGATTGAACTTATTCAAAGCTGAGTTTTTACCCTTTATTCCCATTCTATGCAGGAATTTTAATTAATTCCATGTATTCTCAAAATCTAAGAAGGGGGTTCAGATTCTGGGAAACTAAAAAGAATGACAAATGCTCACCTAGTATATTATCTAAAAAGTTTAAAATCTAGGAAAGTATGGATTCTACCAAGTTTTAAATACATGTCTAGTTGAGTGTATAAAAAACTAATTTGATCTGTTCAGAAATAACTTACTAATAATTGTCCTGGTGACCTGACACATTCATCAAATGTGGGACTCTAGATTTTATGCTAAGCGAGTGATAGAAGAGCTCCTTGTCATTTTAATTTTTCTGTGAACTTCAAGTGACACAGATGAAACAGAGAAAATGTACTTTTTTTCTGGAGCATAAATAGTTGAAGATTATCAATAGGATCTAGAGCAGCAGATACTAATCTTTTTTGGGGGATATATGAACTCCTTTTGGGAGCCAGTGAAAGTTATGGACTCTCCCTCCAAAAATGGAAGTGCACAATCCACATTTACATTCAACACGATGTGTACCATATCAGAGAGCTTAGAGCCCAGCTGAAGCTCATGAGTGAGCCCAGTATTAAGAATTCCTGCTCTACAACAAAGAACATTTGTTCTTTAAGAATGAACAAAAGATACAACATTGGAGTTTCAACATTGCTTTCTCATTCAGCACTTCAGTTTTGTATGTCACAGAACCCATATTCCACATTTTGCCTTTTATTTTACCTGAGAATTGACAATTGAGAGTCACTAATCATAGAGGGAAAAATTCATTTAACCTTTAGATTTAAAAATGTAATAATATATAATAATGAACAGCAATTCCACAAGCGCATACACTGAAGGATAGACATCTATCTTCCAGCAAATAGATTTCAAAGAATGAGAGGGTCGGGGTCAGACCCCTTGTATCACAGTGGCAAACTGTGAGCCTAAAGCTGTGTCTTGCTCACAGACAGTCTTTGTTAGTTCCACACAGTAATTTCAATTTAAATTAGTCGTACACACTTAGAAATTGGGAAATTACCTGCAAAATTTTCTTTTTCTGTCTCCTCTTGAAAAGTCAGAAGATACAGGCACAATTGGCCCATACTTCTGTGTAGCAACAAACCATAGGGGCCAAGTAGCCACTACCTGTTTCTCCAGCTCACTGTAATCCCCAGGAGCACCTACTTCACTCTTACTCATTTCTAGTAGGTAGAGTTGGCACTGGAGCTTGTGACCCATTGTAGTTAGCCCCTGGACATATGGGCAGCCTTTGAAAAAGTGGCTTTTGACACAGTGTCACAGAACACTCTCAGCCTGCTTTTCCCATTTCCTTCCAGCCTCTAATATTACACCTCATTCCTTGACAGGAGATTCCAAATTCATCCCATTCTCTCTGAATTCATCTCTACTCAATTTTTTCCAGATAATTTCCAGCTGACCTCCCACCATGCTCATCCAAAGAACAAAGCTTCCTTCCTGCAAGATGAAGGAGGAAGGACTAGGCCTGGAATGCTAACCTCCCAGTTAACAATCTCCATGGTGTTCACATTTCTCTACACCACTTTTTCTTTCCTCATTTTGCTTTCTGTTTTTTGTTAATTTTGACCTTCATTGGAAAGGTTAGTACACTTCATGAGGATACTTAGTGCTTAAAGCTATGTCTGAAAGGACTATATTTTTTAGTAAAAATGTCTAAGAGATCATGGTTAGTATTTGTAGCAGAGCTGGGTCAAAATTAACATATTACAACTGCTTATGTCAGCCTGGGTTGCAAACTTTCCTGAAGAAAGGGCACGCTGAAAGGTCATACTCGTCAGCTTGTACCACAGAGCACTGCAGAATTCTAAAAGATGATTTCTTCTCCTTATAAATAAAAGTCACTGATTTCCTGTTGCTCCAGCCACCACCCTCTCCTGCCTATACACTGGACTTACATACACACCACGCTCCCCACTGTCCAGCTACAGGAACAGCTACTTTCTCTCCTACGTGTTTCTGTGAATTTAAGTCTTTGAGCCAGTTCCTCGCTTTATTAAATAGGTGTTCCATTGTTCTACCTTTTCTGTTTGTTTGTTTGCTCTGATGGAAATGCTCTTTAAATCATTAATGAGCCACTGGCCCAGACGTGGACAATGCCTAGTTAACAACGCAGAGTTCTCACGCTCACTACACGGAGCATGTGGTCTGTGTCTGTGCCTGGTCTCCTAGCCCTGAAGGCTCGTCCCATTCTGCCAATACCACAGATGCCCTATTTCAGCTGCTGATGTGCAGGTTGTGGGCTGGGTTGCACAGCCCAGCCCACAGCCCGTCAGTGGGACGGGCAGAGTGTGCTGGGCCGCAGGTTGCTGCAGAGACGGATGCTCAGTGGATTCTGCCCTCAACTAGAAGGCTGAGCCTGACTTGGCTGCTCAGTCAGCATGATGGCAAAATGACAGGTTATTTTTCTGTTATTTGTCCTCCACTATTGGCTTTATTAACCCTTGGCTTTATTAAGGTTGGTGAACCTTAATAAAAGATGAAAAAAAAAATGAAAGATACCTTTACTTTACCACTAATGCTATTGCACTAATCTGTCCAGGTGAGAGCTGAGTCTCTGAAAGCCAAGCTGTGTCCTCCGAGAACAAAAGGTGAGGAGAACTTAAAGCACCTGCTGGGATTTTCCTTTTCTCCACTGGCTCCGGCATCACCACCAGAGAGCAAGCCAGTGTCTTCAGTTAGAAGACAGCGGCTAAATGGTGCAGTAATTGGAAAACGTTTCAATTTCCGGGGATCTCAGAAAGTCTCAAAGTTTCATGTCACCAGACATAATATTTGCTTAGGCTACCCAAAGAGAGACCTTTGATTTTGCAAAAGCCTATCTTTTTCACTGAGGTTCCATCCTTTCTATGCCCTTCATCCCATACCACCACCTACTCATATTACATCCTGTGCCACTAAAATAATCTCTCTCTTTCTCTCTTCTTCTCTTTCTCCTTCTCTTTCTCCCTCCCCTTTATAAAGCGTGCTGTCTTTCAATTAACATAGTGATGACCTATTGTCACCCATTACCATGCTAATCCTGAGCTGGTGTGAAATTACTTTATAATAAACACTATGGAGTTCTGACTTTCAATTAATTTTTCACATGCTGCACTAAATCAGATTAACTCTCCCCCCACCACCACCACTTTTGACCACAGATGTAATTCTTTTCTTATAATGAAATGGAAGATTAATTTATATGAAGCATATCTGTACACATTAGCAAATAAATGTAAAGATAGACTTTGTGCCATATTTGCATTATGCAGCATTGGGTCTAATGCAGAATCTCTGAGTTGATTAATTTTTTGTGTTCACTGGGGTGGGGAAAGACATTTCTAGTTGTTGTTGTTGTTTCTCTATTAAATTCAAACTAAATGTTTCCACGAAGAAGAGGCAAAGAAATGCTCACATATGCTGAAAGAGTGGTGACTTCTCCCATAAATCATACAATACCACACTAGGAGAAGCTGGAGGAAAATGTAAACACTCTGAAATGGAAACAATAATCATTAACTACTAAATTGATTGGTACTCTCCCTGGATAGGTACCTTCACATTCATCCCGAATAAAGGGGGGGATGGCTTTTTAAATGACCATTAAAAGGAAGGATTTTGATGACAATTGAAAGCAGATGATGGCTCATGCCTCTTGAAAACTAATGCAGCCCCTGCACTAAAGTATATTTTTGGTGAAGTAATTATTTTCATCTTTGAAACTCATTATTAGAATGGAGTGATGGAAGATGAATGTCGGCACACACTAAATGAACAAGTTTGTGTTAAAAAAATTAATCATGCTACCCAGATGCTGGGCTATATATTTTCCTCTGTCAGTCTCCAGTGTATTTCATTCAGCTTCTTTTATTACTACAAAATATTGATAGAAAAATTTGCGCAATACATATATATTTTTTTGACACCAAATGAGAAAAATTGCCAGAAGAACTAAAGGTATGGCACATATAAGAGATAAATGTGTACTTATCAAATCCTTTTAAACCAATCTTTTATTAACCATAGAAGAAATAAAATCTTGCTCAGTGTTGCAATAATGAAAATATTTACCATTGAGTTATTTTAAGACAGACTAAGCAAATCATGTCTGGCAAATACTAGAAATTTATTCATTCATTCAACAGGTATTTATTCTATGCCTGCTATGTGCTAACCACTACTTTAAGTATAACTGATAAATCAGTGAACAAGACAAACTCCCGTGCCCTCGTGGAGATTCCCATCGAGGGGGATGCAAACTTGAAATTATAAATAGAGTCTGTCAGCATCTTCCTGATCATTTATCGAACTCTTACTGTGTGCTCACCACTGTGCTAAATGCTTTCCATTTACATATTTCAATCCTCATGTTTAACACTTTCCTTCTCGGTTATTATCATACACATTTTATAGATAAATTTGTTACTGACCCTCCCCCATTTGGTCCCCAAGAAAGGTCCTTCTTCTGTTCCGTAGCAAAGGAAAGCTTTATTCTTTGATCAGAGAATGACAGAGTTGCGAGCTCAGGCTATGAGGCCCATGTTCTCCCAGGCAGGCGGTGGGTGGGGCTGCTTTATAGGTATCTCATCAGGTGGGGAGGGAGTGGAGTTCTCTCTGGGCATGTGCAGCCGTGCGGCTCCTCTCAGCGCTGGCGAGACCTCTGCACATGTTCCCCTATAAGTAAGTAAAACTAGGCTAAGCACAAAGGGAAGAAAGCTTAGATATCATTTTATTACCCAGATTCTGTTTTTATTCCCCAGGAATTGTTAATGGGCTTTGCCGCTGACAGAATAACTAAAGCTTAGAAGTTAATTTGTCCTAAACCCACAGATACAAAGTGGCAGAGGTAGAATTCAAAACTAAGTTTTTTGGACTAAAACTCCTGTGTTATACTGCTTCTGCTGTTCATTGTCTCAAAAGCACATATCATCATCTTGTATTTGTTCAAATTTTAGTTTATACACTATGGTGGGTGTAAAATAGGTGTAAGGTGTAAAATAGGGTGTAAAAATAGGAACAGAAGGCACATCCCTCACTTAAGATTTCCAGTCTATTGGGAGAAAATTACACACTTATGAAACAACTAGTTTTAAATTTTCTTTGGACAGCTAAGTTTATAGTCCATGGACATGAAGTGTGCATGTTGAGGGGGAAAGGGACAGGATTATTTGCAGACATTTATCTCTGTTTGAATAGCATATTCAACTTTTATGAATTTACCCATTGTAGAGTACATTATTAATTTAATAGAAGCTTTTAAGTAAAAATTGAAATAAGACAACATTAAATGTAGCCATTATATGCTATACAATGTGTCCTGGTTTCAGTTCTATGGAATTGTGAGAAGCTTGATTCTTAGAGTGGAGAATGTACAGCAGCATAAGAACAATCTGTACCTTGAAGGTTGAAAAGACTTCACTTTGAAACTGTATGGACCCAGAACATTTTAAAAAAGGATCTTCTGGCTCACTCTGGTAATCTCTTTCATGATATTATTAAATTCTGCTATTTTCCTAGATATTTTTTCCAAGTTTTCAAAATATATTATCATAAATACAATCAAAATATATCTTTATGACCAAATTAATCTTGACATCTGCAATTATTTCTAACTTTTAATGCTTATTTTTTTATTTGCTTTTTCTTTTTTCACTTGATCAGATTCATTAGTATCTTATCTCCTTTATTGTTTTTTGGTTATCTTCTTCATGGTTCTTCAAAGAACCATTTTATTCAAACTGTCAATTCTTACATTTGTTTTTCAATGTTCTTTATTTATTAATTCATTCATTACTGCTTTTATGCTCATTAATTGTTCTACTTACTCTACATAGGTATATTTTTCTTCTTTTTATAATTTCTTGAGTTAAATAGTAATTTTTAATTGTAATTTTTCCTCTTTAAATCCTGTGAATTTTCTTCCTTGGCTGTATCTCATGATTATTTTCCTAGATATTCTGTATTTTAAGCAGTTTTGAGATCCTTCTTTATCTAAGAATTTTTTAGAGTAATGTTTCCCAAATGATTCAGGTTTTTCTCTGTTTATACTTTCAATATTCATTCCAGTTTCAATAGAATGCAGTTCAGAATGTTGTCTAATATTTCATCACATAGGTACTTGAAATAAAATGCTTTTGCTGTTCTTATAGTATAAAGTTTGATGAGTATCAATTTAAACAAGTTTAGTTATCATTCAGATTATCCATGCCCTAGTTATTCCTTGAGCATTTCATTTGAAAATAACTGAGAACATTGTGTAAGATCTTCTAATGCTATCATATTTCTGATCATTCCTTTTTTATAGTTGCAGTAGTTCTGCTTTTAAATTTTAATACTGTGATATTCAGGATGTAAATATTCATAATCATTGTGTCTTCAGCAGCAAAACTGACCCTCTGGTTTCATGTAATAAACCAATATACTGGGATACTTAATGAGATGTTGTTTGTGACAGAAAAGATTTGAGGCAGACTAAAGGTCCATCAGTAAGGGCTTAGTTAAATAATTTATATACATCCATACAATCAAACATGTATACTCATTGAAAATAATGAGAAAACCCTATATGTACTAATTAGCGACAAACTCAAAGATCTAGTTCTAAGTGAACAAAGCAAGGTTCAGAATAATGAATAGAGTATATGTTATCAGGTCCATGGAAAGCAGAGTACCACAGTGGTAAGAACTCAAGTTCTCATGTTAGTCTGTTTAAATGAATCCTGGCTAAAACTCCTACTAGTTTCTTGACCTTAAGGTAAGTTACTTAACATCTCTTTATCTTCACTTGTAAAATGCGAACAAGAATTAAGTACCTATTTCTTAGAGTTTTTGGAAGGATTAAATGAATGAATACAAGAAAAGTGCCTAAAATACTGCCTGGCACCATGTGCTCATAAATGTTTATTTGTTAACATTTAAAGCAAAAAGAAAAAAAGACAAAATTAAGAAACCCTCACATACATAAATATGTATGTGTATATATATCTATATCTATATCTATATCTATATCTATATCTCATAACATATAGTTTGAAGGTACAGTGGAGTGATAGCAAAAGCATCTCTGATCCTTTACCCCTCCCTGTATCTGTGCTTTTACAAGGTGATTTACAGCTCCTCCCATCAAGACATGGAATCTCTTTCCTCAGCCCTTGAATCTGGGCTGGCCCTAAATATTAGAATGCAGCAGGAGTGGCAGTTTGCCAGTTCAGAACCTAGGCCTCATGAGGCCTTTTGTGCTTCTGCTCTCTTTCTCTCAGACCCCTGCCATTGCCACCATAGGAACAAGCCTGGGTTAGCCCGCTGAGTAAGGAGAGGCTACATTGGGGTACTCATCATCCTACCTGTCCCAGCCACGGTCATCACAGGCCAGACACAAACTGACCAACCCCCCCCCCCAAACCAAAGATTCATGAATGAGCCCAGCTGAGACCAGAAAACAGCCCAGCTGGCTCATAAAACTATAAATGCTTACTATTTTAAGTGACTGGGTTTGGGATTGTTTGTTATATATCAATAGCTAGCTGATAAAGAAGAATATATGACAACTGACAGCAAGGATTATCTTGGGGTATGAATTTTGGTTCATATGAATTGGGATGGACTGAGAAATAGATTTCACTGTAGACCTTCTAGATTTTTTTTATGATATACAGGTATCGCCAATTTTTAAATATCATTATTTTTAAGAGAATGAACCATGCACTCACTAATTCTCAATATAGGAGACTGACTAGATCTAAACTAGATATTTGGTGTGATTCTAAACCAAAAAAGATATAGAATTTTAAGATGATTCTGCAGTGATAAAGGTGTGTGTCATGAAGGTTTACATTCCTGCCACAGCCATACAGATGATTCATGAAAGATACCTTGAAGAGGCATAAAGAGTTTGTTTGACTCCTTGAATGTCAAGGAATGAAATTAGAATGTTCTCTAAAACCATGTACAAAACTAAACTCAAAATGGGTTAAAAACCTAAATGTGATACCAGATACGATACAACTCCTAGAGGAAAACATAGGCGGAACACTCTTTGACATAAATCACAGCAATGTTTTTTTTGGATCCTTCTCCTAAAGTAAAGGAAGTAGAGGCAAAAATGAACAAATAGGATCTAATTAAACTTAGATGCTTTTGCATAGCAAAAGAAAACAACACAAAAACAAAAAGAAAACTTACTGAATGGGAGAAAATATTTGCAAATAATATGACTGATAAAGGATTAATATCCAACATATATAAATAGCTTATACAATTCAACATCAAAAAAACAACTCAATTAAAAAGAGGGTAGAAGAACTGAATAGACATTTTTCCCCGACTATTGCAGACGGCCAACAGAAACATGAAAAGATGGTCAATATTGCTAATCATCAGGGAAATGCAGATCAAAATCATAATGAGATATCACCTCACACCTGTCAGAATGGATATTATCAAAAACTCTACAGGGAGACCTTCAAGATGGCAGAGGACTAAGACATGGAGATCACCTTCCCCCCACAAATACATCAGAAATACATCTAAATGTGGAACAACTCCTACAGAACACCTACTGAATGCTGGCAGAAGACTTCAGACTGCCCAAAAGGCAAGAAACTCCCCACGTACCAGGGTAGGGCAAAAGAAAAAAGAAAAATCATAGACAAAAGAATAGGGATGGGACCTGCACTTCTGGGAGGGAGCTGTGAAGGAGGAAAAGTTTCTGAACATTAGGAAGCCCCTTCACTGGCGGAGACAGGGGCAGGGGGGTGGGGTGGCAGTTGGGGAAACTTCAGAGCCACCGAGGAGAGCTCAGAAGCAGGGGTGCAGAGGGCAAAGCAGAGAGATTCCTGCACAGAGGATTGGTGCCGACCAGCACTCACCAGCCCGAGAGGCTTGTCTACTCACCTGTCGGGGAAGGTGGGGGCTGGGAGCTGAAGCTTGGGCTTCGGAGGTCAGACCCCAAGGAGAGGACTGGGGTTGGCTGTGTGAACACAGCCTGAAGGGGGCTAGTGCACCACAGCTAGCCAGGAGGGAGTCTGGGAAAAAGTCTGGACCTGCCGAAGAAGCAAGAGACCATTGTTTCAGGGTGCGCGAGGAGAGGGAATTCAGAGCACCACCTAAACAAGCTCCAGAGACGGGCGCGAGCCGCGGCTATCAGCACAGACACCAGAGACAGGCATGAGACGCTAAGGCTGCTGCTGCAGCCACCAAGAAGCCTGTGTGCGAGCCCAGGTCACTATCCCCACCTCCCCTCCTGGAAGCTGTGCAGCCCGCCACGGCCAGAGTCCCGTGGTCCAGGGAAAACTTCCCCAGGAGAACGCATGGCGAGCCTCAGGCTGGTGCAACGTCATGCCGGCCTCTGCAGCCGCAGGCTCGCCCCGCATCCGTACCCCTCCCTCCCCCCGGCCTGAGTGAGCCGGAGCCCCCAAATCAGCTGCTACATTAACCCCATCCTGTCTGAGCAGGGAACAGATGCCAAAGGGCAACCTACATTCAGAGGCAGGGTCAAATCCAAAGCTGAACCCCACGAGCTGTGAGAACAAAGAAAAGAAAGGGAAATTTCTCCCAACAGCCTCAGGAGCAGCGGATTAAATCTTCAAAATCAACTTGATGCACCCTGCATCTCTGCAATACCTGAATAGACAATGAATCATCCCAAAATTGAGGTGGTGGACTTTGTATGATTTTGTTTGTATAGCTTTGCTTTTACCATTTGTCCTAGGGTTCTGTCTGTCCATTTTTTGGAGGTTTTTTTACGTAGAGTTTTTAGCGCTTGTTATCATTGGTGAATTTGTTTTTTGGTTTGGTTGCTCTCTTCTTTCTATCTTTCCTCTTTTTTTATTACTTTCTAATTTTTTAATTTTTAATAATGTTTATTTTTTAATAACTTTTTCTTTCTTTCTTTCTTTCCTTCTTTCTTTCTCTTCCTTCCTTCCTTCCTTCCTTCCTTCCTTCCTTTCTTTCTTTCTTTCTTTCTCTTTCTTTCTTTCTTTCTTTCTTTCTTTCTTTCTTTCTTTCTTTCTTTCTTTCTTTCTTTCCTTTCTTTCTCCCTTTTCTTCCGAGCCGTGTGGCTAACAAGGTCTTGGTGCTCTGGCCGGGTGTCAGGCCTGTGCCTCTGACGTGGGAGAGCAGAGTTAAGGACATTCATCCACCAGAGACCTCCTGGCTCCACATAATATCAAACAGCAAAAGTTCTCCCAGAGATCTCCATCTCAACACTAAGACTGAGCCCCAATCAACAACCAACAAGCTACAGTGCTGGACACACTATGCCAACAACTAACAAGACAGGAACAGAACCCCACCCATTAGCAGAAAGGCTGCCTAAAATCATAATAAGGTCACAGACACCTCAGAACACACCACGGGACGCAGTCCTGCCCACCAGAAAGACAAGGTCCAACCTCATCCACCAGAACACAGGTGTCAGTCTTGTCTACCAGGAAGCCTACACAACCTACTGAACCAAACATAGCCACTGGGGGCAGGCACCAAAAACAAGGGGAACTACCAACCTGCAGCCTGTGAAAAGGAGACCTCAAACACAGTAAGATAAACAAAATGAGAAGACAGAGAAACACACAGCAGATGAAGGAGCAAGGCAAAAACCCACCAGACCTAACAAATGAAAAGGAAATAGGCAGTCTACCTGAAAAAGAATTCAGATTAATGATGGTAAAGATGATCCAAAACCTTGGAAATAGAATGGAGAAAATAAAAGAAATGTTTAACCAGGACCTAGAAGAACTAAAGAGCAAACAAACAGTGATGAAAAACACAATACATGAAATTAAAAATTCTCTAGAAGGAATCAATAGCAAAATAACTGAGGCAGAAGAACGGAAAAGTGACCTGGAAGATAAAATAGTGGAAATAACTACTGCAGACCAGAATAAAGAAAAAAAAAGACAAAAATTGAGGACAGTCTCAGAGACCTCTGACACAACATTAGATGTACCAACATTCGAATTATAGGGGTACCAGAAGAAGAAGAGAAAAAAAAAGGACAGAGAAAATATTTGAAGAGATTATAGTTGAAAACTTCCCTAATATGGGAAAGAAAACAGTTAGTCAAGTCCAGGAAGTGCAGAGAGTCCCATGTAGGATAAATCCAAGGAGAAACACACCAAGACATATATTAATCAAACTATCAAAAATTAAAAACAAAGAAAAAATATTAAAAGCAGCAAGGGAAAAACAAATAACATACATCAGAATCCCCATAAAGTTAACAGCTGATCTTTCAACAGAAACTCTGCAAGACAGAAGGGAATGGCAGGACATATTTAAAGTGATGAAAGGGAAAAATGTGCAACCAAGATTACTCTACCCAGCAAGGATCTCATTCAGATTCAATGGAGAAATTAAAAGCTTAACAGACAAGCAAAAGCTAAGAGAATTCAGCACCACCAAACCACCTTTACAACCAATGCTAAAGGAATTTCTCTAGGCAGGAAGCACAAGAGAAGGAAAAGATCTACAATAACAAACCCAAAACAATTAAGAAAATGGTAATAGGAACATACATATTGCTAACTACCTTAAATGTAAATGGATTAAATGCTCCAACCAAAAGAGATAGACTGGCTGAATGGATATAAAAACAAGACCCATATATATGCTGTCTACAAGAGACCCACTTCAGACATAGGGACACATACAGACTGAAAGTGAGGGGATGGAAAAAGTTAGTCCATGCAAACAGAAATCAAAAGAAAGCTGGAGTAGCAATTCTCATATCAGACAAAATAAACTTTAAAATAAAGACAATTACAAGAGACAATTACAATTACAAAAGAAGGACACTACATAATGACCAAGGGATCAATCCAAGAAGTAAATAGAACAATTATAAATATTTATGCCCCAACATAGGAGCACCTCAGCACATAAGGCCAATGCTAACAGCCATAAAAGGGAAAATCAACAGTAACACAATCATAGTAGCAGACTTTAACACCCCACTTTCACCAATGGATGGATGACCCCAAATGAAAGTAAATAAGGAAACACAAGCTTTAAATGACACACTAAACAAGATGGACTTAATTGACATTTACAAGGCATTCCATCCAAAAACAACAGAATACACTTTTGTCTCAAGTGTGGATGGAACATTCTCCAGGATAGATCACATCTCGGGTCACAAATCAAGCCTTGGTAAATTTAAGAAAATTGAAATTGGATCAAGTATCTTTTCCGACCACAATGCTATGAGACTAGATATCAATTACAGAAAAAATCTGTAAGAAATAGAAACACATGGAGGCTAAACAATACACTACAAAATAACCAAGAGATCACTGAAGAAATCAAAGAGGAAATCAAAAAATACCTAGAAACATATGACAATGAAAACATGATGACCCAAAACCTATGGTATGCAACAAAAGCTGTTCTAAGAGGGAAGTTGATAGCAATACAATCCTACCTCAAGAAACAAAAACATCTAAAATAAACAACCTAATCTTACACATAAAGCAATTAGAGAAAGGAGAACAAACAAACAAACAAAAAAAACCAAAGTTAGCAGAAGGAAAGAAATCATAAAGCACAGATAGAAATAAATGAAAAAGAAGTGAAAGAAAAATACAAAGAACAATAAAACTAAAAGCTGATTCTTTGAGAAGATAAACAAATTTGATAAACCATTAGCCAGACTTATCAAGAAAAAAAGGAAGAAGACTCAAATCAATAGAAATAGAAATGAAAAAGAAGTAACAATTGTCACTGCAGAAATACAGATGATCATGAGAGATTACTACAATCAACTATATGCCAATAGAGTGGACAACCTGAAAGAAATGGACAAATTCTTAGCAAAGCACAACCTTCTGGGACTGAACCAGGAAGAAATAGAAAATATAAACAGACCAATCAAAAACACTGAAATTGAGACTGTGATTAAAAATCTTCCAACAAACAAAAACCCAGGACCAGAAGGCTTCACAGGCAAATTCTATCAAACATTTAGAGAAGAGTTAACACCTATCCTTCTCAAGCTCTTCCAAAATATAGCAGAGGGAGGAACACTCCCAAACTCATTCTACAAGGCCACCATCACCCTGACACAAAAACCAGATAAAGATATCACAAGTAAAGAAAACTACAGGCCAATATCACTGATAAACATAGATGCAAAAATCCTCAACAAAATACTAGCAAACAGAATCAAACAGCATATTAAAAGGATCATAAACCATGATCAAAAAGGGGTTTATTCCAGGAGTGCAAAGATTCTTCAATACACGCAAATCAATGTGATAAACCGTATTAACGGTTTTTTCTCCTTCAATTAAATTGAAGGAGAAAAATCATATGATCATCTCAATAGATGCAGAAAAATCTTTGGACAAAATTCAACACCATTTATGATAAAAAACTCTGCAGAAAGTAGGCATAGAGGGAACTTACCTCAACTTAATAAAGGCCATATATGACAAACCCACAGCAAACATCGTTCTCAATGGTGAAAAACTGAAATCATTTCCTGTAACATCAGGAACATGACAAGGTTCTCCACTCTCATCACTATTATTCAACATAGTTTTGGAAGTTTTAGCCACAGCAATCAGAGAAGAAAAAGAAATAAAAGGAATCCAAATCAGAAAAGAAGAAGTAAAGCTGTCACTGTTTGCAGATCACATGATGCTATACATAGAGAATCCTAAAGACTCTAACAGAAAACTACTAGAGCTAATCACTAAATTTGGTAAAGTAGCAGGATACAATATTAATGCACAGAAATCTCTTGCATTCCTATACACTAATGATGAAAAATCTGAAAGAGAAATTAAGGAAACACTCCCATTTACCATTGCAATAAAAAGAATAAAATACCTAGGAATAAACCTACTAAGGAGACAAAGGACCTGTATGCAGAAAACTATAAGACACTGATGAAAGAAATTAAGGATGATACCAACAGATGGAGAGATATACCATGTTCTTGATTGGAAGAATCAACATTGTGAAAATGACTCTACTACCTAAAGCAATCTACAGATTCAGTGCCATCCCTATCAAACTACCAATGGCATTTTTCACAGAACTAGAACAAAAAATTGCACAATTTTTATGGAATCACAAAAGACCCCAAATAGCCAAAGTAATCTTGAGAAAGAAAAATGGAGCTGGAGGAATCAGGCTCCCAGAATTCAGACTATACTACAAATCTACAGTAATCATGACAGTATGGTACTGGCACAAAAACAGAAATATAAATCAATGGAATAGGATAGAAAGCCCAGAGATAAACCCACACACATATGGTCACCTTATCTTTGATAAAAGTGGCAGGAATGTACAGTGGAGAAAGGACAGCCTCTTCAATAAGTGGTGCTGGGAAAACTGGACAGGTACATGTAAAAGTATGAGATTAGATCACTCCCTAACACCATACACAAAAATAAGCTCAAAATGTATTAAAGACCTAAATGTAAGGCCAAACACTGTAAAACTCTTAGAGGAAAACATAGGGAGAATACTCTATGACATAAGTCACAGCAAGATCCTTTTTGACCCACCTCCTAGAGAAATGGAAATAAAAACAAAAATAAACAAATGGGACCTAATGAAACATAAAAGCTTTTGCACAGAAAAGGAAACCATAAACAAGACCAAAAGACAACCCTCAGAATGGGAGAAAATATTTGCAAACAAAGCAACTGACAAAGGATTAATCTCCAAAATTTACAAGCAGCTCAGACAGCTCAATATCAAAAATCAAAGCAACCCAATCCAAACATGGGCAGAAGATATAAATAGACATTTCTCCAAAGAAGATATACAGATTGCCAACAAACACGTGAAAGGATGCTCAACATCACTAATCATTAGAGAAATGCAAATCAAAACTAGAATGAAGTATCACCTCACAGCGGTCAGAATGGTCATCATCAAAAAATCTAGAAACAATAAATGCTCGACAGGGTGTGGAGAAAAGGGAACCCTCTTGCACTGTTGGTGGGAATGTAAATTGATACAGCCACTATGGAGAACAGTATGGAGATTCCTTAAAAAACTAAAAATAGAACTACCATATGACCCAGTAATCCCACTACTGGGCATACACCCTGAGAAAACCGTAATTCAAAAAGAGTCATGTACCACAGTGTTCATTTCTTCTCTATTTACAATAGCCAGGACATGGAAGCAACCTAAGTGTCCATCTAACAGATGAATGGATAAAGAAGATGTGGCACATATATACAATGGAATATTACTCAGCCATAAAACGAAACAAAACTGAGTTATTTGTAGGAGGTGGATGGACCTAGAGTCTATCATACAGAGTGAAGTAAGTCAGAAAGAGAAAGACAAATACCGTATGCTAACACATATATATGGAATCTACAACAACAAAAAAATGGTTCTGAAGAACCTAGGGGAAGGACAGGAATAAAGACGTAGATGTACAGAATGGATTTGAGGACATGGGGAGGGAGAAGGGTAAGCTGGGACAAAGTGAGAGACTGGCATGGGCATATATACACTACCAAATGTAAAATAGATAGCTAGTGGGAAGCAGCTGCATAGCACAGGGAGATCAGCTAGGTGGTTTGTGACCAACTAGAGGGGTGGGATAGGGCGGGTGGGAGGGAGACGAAAGAGGGAGGAGATATGGGGATATAGGTATATGTATAGCTGATTCACTTTGTTATAAAACAGAAACTAACACACCACTGTAAAGCAATTATACTTCAATAAAGAAAAAAATATTGAAAAAAATGTTAAAAATAATATCTACAGATAACAAATATTGGTGAGATGTAGAGAAAACGGAATCCTTGTATACTATTGGTGGGAATGTAAATTGATGCAACCACTGTAGGAAACAGTGTGGAGGTTTCTTAAGAAACTAAAATAGAATTGCTGTATGACTCAGCAATTCCACTCCTGAGTATATATCTGAAAAATTCAAAAACACTAATTCAAAAAGATACATGAACCCCAATGTTCATAGCAACATTATTTACAATTGCCAAGATATGGAAGCAACCTAGGTGTCCATCAACAGAAGAATGGATGAAGAAGATGTGATGTATATATATATATATACACACACACACACACACACACACACACACACACACACAGACACACACACACAATGGAATGCTACGCGGCCAATAAACAAAAGAATGATATTTTGCCATTTGTAGGAACATGGATGGACTTGGAAGGCATTATGCTAGGTGAAATATGTCTGACAGAGAAAGACAAATAACATATGCTGTCACTTATATGTGGAATCTAAGAAATACAACAGACTAGTAAATATTACCAGTGGAAGTGGGGAGGGGCAATATAGGGGTGGGGGAGTGTGAGGTACAAACTGTTGGGTGTAAGATAGGCTCAAGGATGTATTGTACACCAGGGGGTATAGCCAGTATTTATAATAACTGTAAGTGGAAAGCAACCTTTAAAAATTGTATAAAGAAAGAAAATTTTCAAAAAATAAAGCAAACATTTAAAATTTTCTAATTAATTTTTTTTTTAAGTAGTAAAGGAACAGGACATAAAATGTAAGGCTCGGGGCTTCCCTGGTGGCGCAGTGGTTGAGAGTCCGCCTGCCGATGCAGGGGACGTGGTTTCGTGCCCCGGTCTGGGAGGATCCCACGTGCCGGGGAGTAGCTGGGCCCGTGAGCCATGGCCACTGAGCCTGCGCGGCCGGAGCCTGTGCTCCGCAACGGGAGAGGCCACAACAGTGAGAGGCCCCAATACCGCAAAAAAAAAAAAGTATATATATATATATATATATATATATATATGGCTCATTTTAAAATGACATAATGCAAGGAAGATCTTCCTGTTACCTTTTTTTTTTTCTGTTTTGTTTCTTTCTTGTACTTGTGTCTGATGAATGGTGCACAAAATAAGCAGGAACAAAAGAAGAAAGAACATTTGCTCAGTTTGGAGGGAAAGGAAAAGGCTTGGTGCAGAAAAGTGGGGTAGAATTAGGCAAGGAAAGAGATGAGGGTAGGATATTGCAGTCTGAAGGGACAATGTGAACCAAAGGCCTCAGGTAGGAAAGTGTGTGTGTGCATACACATATGCGTGTGTGTGTGTTATGAAACGTGTATCTGTGTATCCATGCTACTTAAATGTATGCATACATATAAATATATTGATATGTGCATCCGTTTAAGGTAAGTCATTTAGTTCACCCAACAATCCACTAGACTCAACTCCTTGATACCTGAAACCTCATATTTGTCAGCAACTGTCATAATGTCTGATATATATTAGGTGTTCAATAAATATTTGTTGAATGAATTAAAAAATGAATGAATGAATGGACACAGTAGGATAGGTATGAAAAACCTGAGAGTCAAGGTGTGGCTTTCCCAAATTAAGGAATTAGTGGAATGTATTTCTGACAGTGTTTGTTTTTTTGGGTTTTTTGTTTGTTTGTTTTTTTGCGATACGCAGGTCCCTAACTGCTGTGGCCTTTCCCGTTGCAGAGCACAGGCTCCGGACGCGCAGGCTCAGCGGCCATGGCTCACGGGCCTAGCCGCTCCGCGGCATGTGAGATCCTCCCAGACCGGGGCACGAACCCGTGTCCGCTGCATCGGCAGGCGGACTCTCAACCACTGCGCCACCAGGGAAGCCCTCTGACAGTGTTTTCACCTCTATTTCCTTTTTACTCAAAGTCATCCATGGACCAGCAGCAGCAATATCACCTGGGAGTTTATTAGAGATTCGGAATCTCAGGCCCCACCCCAGACCTACTGATTCAGAATCTGCGCTGTAACCAGATCCCCAAGTGATTTGTACACACTTTAAAGTTGGAGAAGCACAACACTATCTTCACTGTATCCTGGAAGAAGAAGATAAATTAGAGAATTCTGGAGATTTGTGAAAGAGAACAATGAAGAATAAATGTGGAGATGTGAGTGGGAAGCACTTTGAGGAATACTATGAATTCAAAGCTAAGGAACTTCTCTTATAAACCAGGGTTTCCAGAGTGTCTTGACCCCCAGCGGTGCACTAGGTAATCAATCCACTAGGATGTGGGAAGTAAACTTTAGAACTCATTAATATTTAATTTTTATCTAAAAACAAGAAAGGAATTTGACTTTACTGATACTTAATATTCAGACAGACCACCATACCCTCACCAGGTCTGTTACTCAGGTTTCAATTCAGGTATGTCACAGGGAAAACCACAATTTTATTGTCCGTGTTCATACACTGGGTATTGAAATATAGGCATGCTTTACCTAAGAAAACACTTGTATTAATTATATCATTTTAATTAAAATAACATTCACAAAGTGGACAAGTGGTTCTAAGTGATTCCTGAGTAAGAACTGTGCAGGTACACATGTGCACATACCAGTACACACACATACACTCACATCGGATGGAGGATTAAAAATGCAGCAAAAATGAAAAAGAAAATAGTAGAGCTAATCATCCCCTTAGCATCTGATGAAAGCTCTTAGCCACATCACAAGGGGAAAATTATGACAATCTTACCAACTCTGACAAGAAGGCAGCCAACAAATGAAAAATATAACTGTTCTTCAAAGAGACTTATGTCATGAAGTTCGCATGTCAAAAATGGATGTCAGGAAATATGTATTGTGTTTTTGTTCACAATAATAATGTAAGTGTGTCTTCTATAAAAATTTGCATATATGCATATTTGAAACTCTTGCAAACAAATTTCTAACTTTAAAAAAGTCTTCTAAATAGAATGAATTACACTGAGTTTAAACCAATGTAAAAATTCAGCATCTTCTATTTAGTTTGCAAAAACAACTGATTGACATAAGGAAAGATGAAAATTTATGAGCTGGCTTTAAGCAAAAATGTTGGCTTTACTGTTGGTTGGGATTAAATAATGAATATTGTGATTAGTAAGTGTAGCTCATCTTTACTAAACTTCTTTAGTTTAGATGTACATATCCTTGTGAAATATCTTTCTCAATTATGACATAATACCAAGTACTTAAATAAACTGAATTTAGTACTTAAATAAACAAAATTTTTTTTAATAATGAAGCATATTCAACCACATTGTTCTAAATATATTATGAGAGCTAAGAAGTTTTATGCCACTAATAAATTTTTAATTAACATATTTAAATATTTACTTTCTTTACATAAAAATTTATTTTTATCTTTGCGTATATTTTACAATGTTTGGTATTATGTTACAATATGTCACCTTATTTCATCAAATATAAATGTCATCAATTAAAATAGGTTACATAATTATATGTTCCACTAAGAAAGGCAAGAACACTGTAATTATTATAAGATGTCATTAGTTGTAAGAAGCATTCAGATTTTAGAGATGTTAAAAAATCTGGTGGGGTGAGGGAGAAGGGCATTTAGAGTAATTATGATTAAGTTTGGCAGCTAATAACAACAACAAAACAAAAACAGCAGTGGCCTTAACAATAAAGGAGTCTTTCTCTTTCTCGTATAAAAGTCTGGCTATGTGCAGTCCAGGCACATAGTGCCGTTTCTTCTTGAAAGCACCAATAACTTTACTGCTTTGGGGCCTGCACCCCTACATCCCTATTCCTTTTGTCTATGGAGCATGCCTCTCACCTACTCTGGATTAATTTCTTCTCAACCATCAGGTATAAATTTAAATATTATTCTTCAAGGACATCTTGCTTGACTCATTACCCAAGTTAGGTTGTCCTCCCTATTACCTCTCATGTTCTTTCCTTTCCTGGCACTCATCACAATTTGTCATTAGACATGTGTGTGTGTGTGTTTGCTGTCTGTGACCCTTGCTCCCCCTGTAAGGCAAGGACTGTGTATGCTTGTTTGTTTCACTTTCAGGTACTCACTGTCCAACATGGTGCCTGGCAGGAAGTACATGCATGATGAACAGTTGCTGAAGAGCTACAGAGCTAACAGTTATTGAGCACTTACTCTGTGCCAGACACTCTTCTAAGCTTTCCATCCTCAACTAAGGCTCAAACTCTATTAGGGAGAAACTTCTACAGATGAAGACACCGAGGAAGAGGGGTGAAGCTACAACCCAAATTCAGTTCTTTCTTCAAATACTCTTTGCACATTTATCGAACACCTACTGTTTCAGTCACTTAGGCTACATCAGTGAGTGAAACAGAGAAAATCACTCCCCTCAGAAATCATACTATCTCTCAGATAGTAAATGACAAGCTAGGGTACAGACACTGCAGTGACTTGGGAGTCTGAGGGCTTGGTCCCTGCTCCACACTCCTCCCCCACGCTTCCGGAAGGAATGTTGAGGGGAGACTATAACAGACATTTCATTTTGAAAACCACACTTACTTAACTTCAGGTTATTCCTTCATTCCACTTTCAATTTGTTTGTTTTTAAGTTTCTCCTGATTTCTCAAAGAAAAATCATATGTAAAACTCATTTAATCTCCCGTAGAATCTTATTCTTCTTTATATCCCCAGTACCTTCATCTGTTAAGCACAGAGTGATACTAAAACACACATTTATTGAATGAATGAGTGAGGAGCAATAAATTGTTCTCTCCTATGTGCATCAACCACCCATCTATAACTGTGAAGAGTTTCTCTTATTTTTTGTTTTGATTTTTTAGGCAATAGACTCCATACTCAGCTCACTAAGACCATGTCTTATCAAATACATGAATATTTAGAGTGATAACTGGTGTAGTTTTCACCCCTGCAGGGAAGACAAGAGCATCGCAGAAAGTCTCAGGAGAGGACAGAGGCATTAATCTGCAACTGTATTTGACAACAGGAAGCAGGCCAGGCAATGGAGCTTGTGAGGAAGGGGAAAACTAGAAAGGAGAGAGTGAGGAAAGAGGGAAGGACAGAGAATAAAGGCACCAGTGAGAGTGAATACATGTAACAATACATAGTGGTAGTTTTATAAACGAAAATATTATTTACAGAATATATTCCTTGCCTCCCTCCTTTTCCTGATCCTTTTTCATTAACAACATAAGTATTTACATTTAATTTCTTGTCGGTTCAATGTTTAATTTTTTGTACCTAATGAAGTATTTCCACTTGAATAAATAATATTTAATATTTATTAACAAGGATTCAAAAAGCAGAAACCATTCACTTGCTTGATACAATATCCATGTTTTTTCATAAGATGAAGAAAAACATTTCCTAAAAGAAGCTTCACACTGTGACCATATGCCCATCATACTCAATGTATCTGACTATCACTGTATTCTAAAAAAATGTCCTGGCAAATTTGTCAGATAGTCTGAAAGGTAGAGAAGGGGGCAGTGATGAAAAGTGATTTTGCATCTCAGGAATTCCTTCAAGACACATCATTTCATCACTCTCACACCCAGGAGCTTAATCTGCATGGTTGAGTTATATAACATATAACACAGTAATTCTAAGTCAATTTGTTTCACTCTGGACTCTCTCCTGACATTCCCATGGTGGTGTTAACTGTGAAATGGGCTAATCTGCTATCACATCCTAGAAAAATGGAATAGTTTTGTGCACTGATGAAATATAATTCCTTTGATTATTGATTGTCTTCTCCGATTTTGAACATTAATTGGTATATAACATGCATGTCATAATGACATATTGGTGGCTATTGATTAAAAGCAAGGTTCTAGAATACTGTATGCATTTGCATAATTCTAAAGCAGTGTTTTGTAACACTATTCTGGTGAATCTCTCCACCCATGGTTACATTTTCAGGTTCTACCCACTTTTACCGTTAGACACTAGAAAGAATTGTAGCACCAAATTCCAAGCTGGATTGTAAATCTCAAAACCAAAACGACAAGGCTGACTCTTTCATGCGGCATATGATTCCCCATTCTTAAGGAAACAGAAATCAGGGAGAGGATTGAAGATAGGAGAATCTTGTATCACAACAATATCACTTAGCAGCCATCAGAAACCACAAAGGTCATTCTTAGCCAGATCCTCTTGAGTACAGAAAACTGACCAAACAAAAACAGCCAGGGTAATCCTGGCTTTTCCACATTCCCATAGTTCCTAAGGTGCCACAATGGAATATACATAGCTTTGATAAAATAGAAAGTAAATGCATGTAACAATCTTCCTCAAAGGGAGGTCAAGTCATTTTTCCTGAACAAGAGGTCTTCAAAAAATAAGAAGAAACTGGAGCCTTAAATATTTCAGAATAAAGCCTGTAACCTTCACAGAGATATTTATTCCAGCTGTGTTCACATTCATTATAATGACTCTGGAGAACAGCACTGACTCATTTTAGATGATGACTACATAACAATTCATTTATAATTAATGAGTTTATTCCACCAGGTATATGATGAACTCTAAACAAATAGTGTCATTGAATCACACATGTCAATAAATTTGAGTACTAATCTGATTCCACCTAACAAAGGTAATGATAAACTAGAAGGAAAGAGAGCTGTGTCTAATTAAGGAAAATGCCCTTTGTATTTTCTAATGGTTGAAACATTAACTCGAAAATGGCCTTCCCTGCAATAATTTACAGACGCATTCTTTAATGGGAAAACAATTCAAATTTATGTGCAATTGAACTACAATTATTTGATTAACTTTATTAAATTCTTGTTGATTCTAGAGTCTGGGTGAAATGTATCATTTTTTATGAGTTTCATACATTGCACTTTTAAGTTTTTCAACCTGAAGATTCAGTTGATCCTGAGAGTGTCCTTAAGTACCTGCTTCCGTGACTAGCGGACAGAACCGAGGTGGCTAGGATTCATTTCACTTGTCTCTTTCCATAATGGTCATTTTATTTTTGTATTCAAGAAGCACTTGAATAAATTTAGTAGCAGCATTTACATGACTCTTTGCTGCTTTGTGTGTATTTGAAACCCAGGGAAGCATTGTTTCCCGTTGACTGAAAGAAACTCCATTCAAATTAACTGAAATCCATATCCAAATGTTTAGTTTTAACTAGACACTACTGAAAACTCAGATAGTCTCTGCTGTATTTACATGTAGCATGAAAGGCTTATATTGAAAAGAGAGAGAGAAAGGTCCCAAATCAATAACCTAAACTTACATATTAATAAACCAGAAAAAGAAGAGCAAATCCAACCCAATGTCAGCAGGAGAAAGGAAATAAGAAAGGTAAAAGGGGGAAAAACCCCTAAAAACAGAAAAACAATAAAGAAATAAATTAAACCAAAAAAAGTGTTTCTTTGAAAAGAGCAATAAAATTTATTAATCCCTACCTGAAGTGGCCAAGAAAAAGAGAATACATAAATAACCAATAACAGGAATTAAAGAGGATATGTTTTTATAACAGTAGAAAAGGATAATCGGGGAATATTATGAATAAGTCTATGTCCATAAATTCAACAGCTTAAAGTGGATGAACCATTTGAATGATGCAAACTATCAAAACTCACTGAAGAAGAAATAGGTAACTTGACTAGTCCTAAATCTATTAAAGCAATTGATTTTGTAGTTAAAAGCTGTACAACAAAGAAAACTCCATGCCCAGATGAATTTACTGGAAAATTTTACTGAACATTTAAACAAGAATTAATATAAATTTTACACAATCTTTCACAGAAAATAGAAGGGAATACTTACTAATCTTGTGAGGCCAGCATTACCTTGATAAAAAAAAAAAGACAAAAACATTACAAGAAAAGAATATTACCGATCAATATTCCTCATGAAAATAAGCAAAAATCTTTAACAAAATGCTATCAAAATTGAATCCACCAATATGTAAAAAGGATAACATGTGACACCAAAGTAGGGTTTATGCTGGGAATGCAAGCTTGGTTCCACATTCGAAAATCAATGAAATTCAGGATATTAACAGTTTAAAGAAGAAAAGCCACATGATCATCTCAATATATACAATAAAAACATTTGACAAAAATGCAAAGAGTTTTTAGATATGACTCTAAAATCATGATCCACAAAAGAAAAAAATTGGTAAACTGGTCATCATCAAAATTTAAAACTCTGGGTCTGAGAAAGACACTGTTGAGAGAATGAAAAGACAAGCCACATACTGGCTTAGCAATTCACATATCTGACAAATGATTTATTAGCAGATTATATAAAGAACTCTCAAAACTCAACATTAAGAAAACAACCTCATAAAAAATTGGAAATGATTTAAACAGACACTTTACCAAAGAAGATATAAGGATGATAATTAAGCTCATGAAAAGATGTTCAACATAGATCATCACTAGAAAAATACAAATTAAAACCACGGTTAAATAGATACTACCACATATCTATTTGAATGACTAACGAAAACAGACAATTCCGAATGCTGCCAAGGTTGCAAAGCAATAGGAACTCTCATACATTGCTGGAGGAAATGCAAAATGAGGTAACCATTTTGCAGTTTGATAGTTTCTTATAAAGTTAAACATTCACTTACCGTATGACCCAGAAATTCCACTCCTAGATATTTACCCAGGAGAAAATATATGGTCATATAGTAAAACCTGCATGCAAATGTTTAAAATAGCCTCATTTACAATAATTTGAAGCTGGAAACAATCTCAAAATCCTTCAACTCATGAATAGATAAGCAAATTATTCAGTAATATTAAGGAATGAACTGATGTTACAACAAGATGGATGAATTTCAAATGCTTCGTGCATGATGGAAAAAGACAAGCTCAAAACGTGACCTACTGTATGTTGCCATTTTGAAAAGTCACAATTGTATGGGCAAAGAACCAATCAGTAGTTTCCAAAGATTAGGACTGGGTAGAGGTGTCAAATGCATAGAGGCAGGATGAGGGAATTTGTGGGGCGTGAGACTGAGGTGGTGATATTTACATGATCTGTGCACTTGTCAAAACTTATAGCACTGTATACCAAGAAGTGTGAACTGTGTGGTGTGCAAATTAAAAAGAAAATAAATCCATAAAGATCTAGAGTAACTGAATTTCACCTTATCTGATATTTCCACTTGTCTTATTTTGCCCCTAAATAAAAACTCTTTAGTAATTAATCCATCATAATTGGTGGAATCACCTTTCTTCTGATCCTTGATTATCATTATCTCCCTATCCTTGACTTAACTTCTTACATTCTGCAGTATTGTATTTCTAATCAACTACCAAGTTCTGCCAAATTTTCCTATGTAATATCTTTCATATTCACTTTCTCTTTCTCATTTTTTTAGCTACCGTGCTTTCCCCTTTTCACAAATCAATCACTATGTCCTACTAGCTAGTTTGCCTGCCTATAGCAAGGAGTTTGTCTTTTTGTAATATCATCTTTAAATATCATTTTCTTTCCTCTGATAAGAAATCTTCAGTGGTTTCCCATTTTTTATCATATCTGTTTCCAATGCCTCAAAATTATTGACTATCCTACATACCGTTTTCATCTTCATGACTTAGAAATCTCCATTCATTCCAAACTAATACTAATAAACCTAGTATTTACTCTTTATTTTTATTACATTTTATACCCCATGCTAAATTATCTCTTATTATTTCTATTTAATCCTGACAGCAATTCTATGATGTAGATTTATCCCCATTTTACAAATGAGAAAACTGAGGCCCAAAGGAGTAATTAAGTTTCCTAAGATCAGACATCAATCAAGGCTAAAATGGGATTTAAACCTAGTCTCCAAGCCCTGTTCTTTTAACTTCTAAACTCTTTATAAAGTCCTTCAAGTTTTACTTCACTTGATCCTCGACTATCTTCTCAAATTATTTCTTCGCCTGAAAGATTCTTTTCTTCCCGGCTGATCTTTGCCAAATTCTTTAAGAAGAGTTCCTGACTACCCCACACTACCATTTAATTGCCCTCAGCAAAAGTTTTAAAGATATATATTCTTGCCACAAATCACACATTGTTCCACAATTACTTTCTAAGATATTTCACATGTATATGTTTTATTTTCTCCCACCTCACAATCTTATTCATTCATTCACAAGAGAAAGTAACACAGATTTAATGAGCACCTATTATATGCCTAGCAACGAGCAGGATAGGTCACTGATTCAAGGAGCTCACAGCAAATTCCTGAGAGCTTGAATCATGTCTTTTCCCTTTTATATTTCTGCCTTCCTTCAACCTCCCCAAGAACCTATTATGCTGCATTCCACATGCTTTCAGGGCAGATGAGTGAATGCACTGGTTTGCCTTGCTCACAAATACACAACATCGGAAAGCCAGGAAGGGCTATCACAGCCCTGTGAAATTTTATGTTGAAAAACTGTTAATGATGCCGTCAGGCCCAGTGTCCTTCAGGGGAGAAAATGAGCTCTTGAGGCAAACATGTAGAAGCTGCAAACCATTTGTAATCAGAAAGTGAAGTATGCAACAGGGGAAGCTTGCCAAGCTCAAGGACTCAGTGGCTTTAATGATGGGATGGTATTACCAGTGGAAATCAAAGTTGCCTACCAGCTGAATTAGCTCATCTTCACAATGAGCTTTGCTGGCTGATAACCACAGGGTCCTGAGAAATTAAGCAGGCCCACAAATTACCTGCATAACATTCTGGCTAGATGTCAGAAAGTTGAATTAATTGCCTGAAAATAAATGAATGGGGTAGGGCCAAGAATTTCCTCATTAGTATTCAGCAGCACTGCTGTTTTAGGAAGAAAAGAAGAGGAGATGGGGGAGGAGAGCAAAACAATGGGAAGTAGAGAGGGAAGGGGAACTGGGAAGGATAATGAGAAAAATCATTATTTTACAAGTGCATTATGGGCACCCTGATTTTTCAGAGTAGTTACAGAATTTCCTAAGCTAGCCCAATTCACAATTTCTAGGAGGACTCTACTCACACTTTCCGATAGAACAGATGCTCTCAGCAGCCCAGCAATCGATACATGTGCAAAATACAAATCAGGCACTTGGACCCTTTCCCTTTATCTTCTGAATGAGAGTTAGCAACATTCAGGTGTTTTTCTTTGGCAAGAAAGTGGGGAAATGGAGAGAAACAGTGCCCAACATGTACACCACTGAAACATTTTCATCAGTGGCTTACTTCCAGCAAACGCTAGAGCTAAAGCCTGGATCCTTCAAGCATGAGTACGCTTTCTCTTACAGCATGTTTAATTTCTTCAATTAATAATTCTGCTCACTCTTATAAACCACAGTTGCAAAGCCATGTCTTGTGATGCTCATGTGCACAACAAGTTTCTCCAAAACTTCCTGTTAATGCATCATTAGAGGACGCTGCTCCTGTGCAGCTCCTTGGGAAAAAAGCCATGCAAAGGTCATAATATGAAGGGGATGGTGAGGCCACCTTGGTGGCTAGACCCTGACATTGGCAAGCAGCTTCCTCCCTAAAAATGGCAGTTTACCAGTAACTTACCAACTATTTCTTCCTGAAAACCTATGGAACCTTCTGTTTGATCTTTGCAGTACAATCATTTCCTAAAGTCAGTTTTTTTCAGGATCACTGACATCCTTATGAAATCAAAGCCCTTCTGCACTGATTTTATGAAGCCTAAAGGAAAAACTGCTACAATTCGGCTTCATTCATTTGTGAGCTGCTTTCCTTTGTTGTCAGGAGTGATATCTCTTTGTATGATGTATGTGCTTTGAGTAATTTATAACTAAATGCTTTTCTTCATTTTGAGTGCTGAGAATATGCCTGTCCAGGAGACTTAAACCTGCATTTCTCTTTACACCTCAAGGAAGATTTCATCTAATTGTCCTCACCACACCTTTTAGACTGTATAGCACCATAAGAGTATGCAAAATAAAAGTCATTATTTTTTATGTTCCCTGTAAGTTCCTTTGTCTTTCAAACATCAAATTGGCCATTTTGCTCATATTTTTCTTGTATACCCCTAAAATTCTGCTATATGCTGGCAATAATCTTAAAAAGCAAAAATATTCTCTCTGACCTATGATTTATCTTGGTGAGGATGTTTGCTTTACTTTCTTTATATCCAGTAAAAGAAAAGTGAATATCTTTTTTTATCATACATAGATAGCAAAAATATTTTAACTTCATTTCAAAAAACAAAGGAGATTTCGAAGTGAGAAACCAATAATCACCAAGTATATGTTGAGAATCTATTTGGGACACTGGCCTATGCACTCTGAGGTATGTATTTATGTAGAAGAACTGGGAATCCAACTTGTTTTATGGATGTTTTCTTCTTCTGCTTATTTCAAGAAGCTGGGTGCAAATGATTACACAAATGATTCATAAATTGCCACATATTTTTTTTTCCAGAGTAAGAATCTCTTGTGACTCTATGCATATTTCATTTATCTCAGGCTCAGCCTAAACATTCTCATTTTAGGAAGAGTCTGTCAGCCCAGGAGGCAAGCTTATGCTTTTATGTTTGCCCTTAAGTTTTCGTATTATTTTGGACTTGATGAATTCCTTTATCAGTTAGAGTCCTTTGGCTTGTAAACATAAGAAAATCCATCCCAAACCAACTTGAGTAATAAAGAGCATTTACTGACCAAAGTAACTGGAAAAGTCCAAAGTTAGAGTTATAACTAGGCATGGTTTGAGTGGAGCCACAGCCTATTTTCTGTTTTCTTCATCCCTGTCCACTGAGTGTCAGCTTCATCCTCAGAATGGAAGAAAGAACATCTTCTCACATCTTATGTCAGGGGTTGACAAACTATGTCCCATGAGCTAAATCCAGCCTGTCACATGTTTGTATAAAGGAATGTACTCTCATCCATTTACAAAGTGTCTATGGCTGCCTTCTCACTGTGAGGGCAGAGTTGAATAGTTGCAACAGATACTGCATGGTCCACAAAGCCTGAAGTAGGCACTGTCTGCCCCTTTACAAACAAAGCTGGCCTTTCAACTTTTCTTGTGGCTCTTTCTTGAGAGCTAAGAGACTTCTTTCCTACAATGTCGGTAAATCTCTTGACATCTCATTAGGCCACATAGCCATAAATAAAGCAATCTGTGGCCATATAATGCCGAACTGGTAGGCTTAAACCCACCGTGGCCCAGAGCATGGGACTGTCTGTAGATTAATCAGATTAGTGGTCTGCATGGGAGAGATTCATAGGAGTAGATATGATTGCTCTGTCGTTAGGACAGAGTAAAGAGAAAATGTACACAGTGTTATGAGTTGCATCCCCACCAAATTCATACGTTGAAGTTCTAGTTCCCAGTACCTCAGAATGTGAGTGTATTTGAAGATGTGGTCTTTACAGAGGTAACTAAGTTAAAAATGAGGTTATTAAGGTGGACCCTAATCCAATATGACCGGTGTTCTGGGAAAAGTTGGAGAGAGACTCACACATAGGCAGAATACCATATGGAGATGAAGGCAAAGATTGGGATGATGCTTCTAGAAGCCAAGGAAAGCCAAAGACTGCCAGCAAACCACCAGAAACATGAGGAAAAGCATGGAACAGATTTGCTGTCACAGCCCTCAGAAGGAATCAACCCTGCCAAACACCTTGATCTCATACTTCTATCCGATGAGATAATAAATCACTGTTGTTTAAGCCACTCAGTTTGTGGTGCTTTGTTACAACAGCCTTAGAAAACAAATACACATGGCAAGACAATTAATAATGTCCATGACCTTACCATAAATTTCCCTATCTGGAAAGTGATCTGAAAGACCACAAGAAACAAAATATCTCTTGAATCTTTCTGTGAATGACTTTCATGGTTACAACAGCTTAGTGGTACCATGATAGCAGAGAGTACATGTCAGGAGGAAAAGAATGCAACATCGGACAGACACAACCCCTAGACAAAGAATAAATATAACTTTGGGATAAAATTAAATAGTCTGAGAAGACTCCCCACCCAATGGATCACTCAACTGCCTTCTCCTTAACCTTTGGACATTGTCTGATTCTTTTTAAATTATCCTTTGTTACACTGTCTAAATCTATCAATCAGAGATTTGTCTAAGTTTCAAAGCACTCTGTTTTTAAAACATAAATATCCTGAAAGGGCTTCTATCCATTCCTATTCATACTGTTGGCATTTAGAGACATTTGGGAGTGAGAAGGAGTTAAAGTGAACAAGAAAACCAAGCATTATTTCTGTATGGCAGGCTCAAGTAAGAAGAGTTAAAAACACCAGCCATTGATATTGTAGTCCTGAGATTTATTCATTCAGTCACTCAACAAGTATTTATGGTGTTCCTATTTCCATATTAAATGTTAAGAATACAAGAATGAACAAAACAAACATGGTGTCTGTCCTCATAGGGCTTAGAGGTTAGTGGGGCAGAAAGGTACAGAAAGTAAGAAGAATATTACAATATGGTGTGACAAGTGCTAGCTTATAAAAACTAGGGGAAGTTTATGATTCATGGATACACATTAGGGCATGTAATCTGATTTAGAGCGGGTCTGGGGCAGTTTTCTAGAGGAAGCATTGTATAAGCTGAGACTTGACAAATAATTAGGATATATTCAAGCCAAAAGGAAGGGTAGGTCATGGGTAGTGATAAAAGCCATCTTAAAAATTATAGTCTTTATACAGAAGAAAATGTGGAGCCATGAGAAGAAATATAATCAGACAGTCCATTTAAAATGATGGTGTCAGCTCAGAGCAGTAAGGATGTTGTGCTAGGTTTGGCCTTGCTCTCACAAGGAATTATTTCTGAGTCAAGTAAAGATACATGACCCTATCTATGGAGATTTAACCCTTAGTTAACTCAAGCTAAAACTATCAATTAAAAATTAGCCAAAGCTTTACCCACCCAAAATAGTCAACTTACCAGTCATTATATGGAAGCCAAAGTAACCAGAGTAACGTAAGAAAGTATTAAAAAGGAGTTTTCTTCAGGAATGGGAACACCATGATACAACCTTTAGGCAAAATGATTTAACTTGTTAGTGATGACCATTAAAAAAGATCACAGCTATTTAAAACATGATATTAGAAATAGCACTACAGAGGGCAGATAGCAGAAGCAAAAAGAACTACAATCCTGCAGCCTGTGGAACAAAAACCACATTCACAGAAAGATAGACAAGATGAAAAGGCAGAGAGGGCTATGTACCAGATGAAGGAACACGACAAAACCCCAGAAAAACAACTAAATGAAGTGGAGATAGGCAACCTTCCAGAAAAATAATTCAGAATAATGATAGTGAAGATGATCCAGGACCTCGGAAAAAGAATGGAGGCAAAGATCGAGAAGACGCAAGAAATGTCTAACAAAGACCTAGAAGAATTAAAGAACAAACAAACAGAGATGAACAATGCAATAACTGAAATGAAAATTACACTAGAAGGAATCAATAGCAGAATAACTGAGGCAGAAGAATGGATAAATGACCTGGAAGACAGAATAGTGGAATTCACTGCTGCAGAACAGACTAAAGAAAAAAGAATGAAAAGAAATGAAGACAGCCTAAGAGACCTCTGGGACAACATTAAATACAACAACATTGCATTATAGGGGTCTCAGAAGGAGAAGAGAGAGAGAAAGGACCCAAGAAAATATTTGAAGAGATTATAGTCAAAAATTTCCCTAACATGGGAAAGGAAATAGCCACCCAGGTCCAGGAAGCACAGCAAGTCCCACACATGATGCACCAAACCAGCTCTACAACAAAAGCTAAAGAAACTTCTCTAAGTGGGAAACACAAGAGAAGAAAAGAATCTACAAAACCAAACCCAGAACTATTAAGAAAATGGTAATAGGAACATACATATCGATAATTACCTTAAACGTGAATGGATTAAATGCTCCAACCAAGGGACACACGCTTGCTTAATGGATACAAAAACAGGACCCATATATATGCTGTCTACAAGAGACCCACTTCAGACCTAGGAACACATACAGACTGAAAGTGAAAGGATGGAAAAAGATAGTCCATGCAAATGGAAATCAAAAGAAAGCTGGAGTAGCAAATCTCATATCAGATAAAATAGACTTTAAAATAAAGAATGTTACAAGAGACAAGGAAGGACTCTACATAATGATCAAGGGATCAATCCAAGAAGAAGATATAACAATTATAAATATATATGCACCCAACATAGGAGCACCTCAATACATAAGGCAACTGCTAAGCTATAAAAGAGGAAATTGAAAGTACCACAATAATAGTGGGGGACATTAACACCTCACTTACACCAATGGACAGATCATCCAAAATGAAAATAAATAAGGAAACAGAAGCTTTGAATGAAACAATAGACCAGATAGATTTAATTGATATTTATAGGACATTCCATCCAAAAACAGCAGATTACACTTTCTTCTCAACTGTGCACAGAACATTCTCCAGGATAGATCACATCTTGGGTCACAAATGAAGCTTCAGTAAATTTAAGAAAATTGAAATCATATCAAGCATCTTTTCTGACCACAACTCTATGAGATTACAAATCAATTACAGGGGAAAAAAACGTAAAAAACACAAACACATGGAGGCCAAACAGTACGTTACTAAATAACCAAGAGATCACTGAAGAAATCAAAGAGGAAATCAAAAAATAGCTAGACACATGACAATGAAAACACGACTATCAAAAATCTATGGGATGCAGCAAAAGCGTTCTAAGAGGAAAGTTTATAGCTATACAAGCCTACATCCAGAAACAAGAAAAATCTCAAATAAACAGTCTAACGTTACACCTAAAGGAACTAGAGAAATAAGAACAAGCAAAACCCAAAGATAGCAGAAGGAAAGAAAGCATAAAGATCGGAGCAGAAATAAATGAAATAGAAACAAAGAAAACAGTAGCAAAGATCAATAAAACTAAAAGCTTGTTCTTTGAGAAAATAAACAAAATTGATAAACCATTAGCCAGACTCATCAAGAAAAAGAGGGAGAGGACTCAAATCAATAAAATTAGAAATGAAAAAGGAGAAGTTACAACAGACATTGCAGAGATACAAAGCATCCTAAGACACTACTACAAGCAGCTCTATGCCAATAAAATGGACAACCTGGAAGAAATGGACAAATTCTTATAAACGTATAACCTTCCAAGACTGAACCAGGAAGAAATAGAAAATATGCACAGACAAATCATAAGCAATGAAATTGAAACTGTGATTAAAAATCTTCCAACAAGCAAAAGTCCAGGACCAGATGAATTCACAGGTGAATTTGATCAAACATTTAAAGAGCTAACACCCATCCTTCTCAAACTCTTCCAAAAAACTGCAGAGGAAGGGACACTCCCAAACTCATTCTATGAGGCCATCATCACCCTGATACCAATACTAGTCAAAGATACTAGAAAAAAGAATATTACAGGCCAATATCACTGATGAATATAGATGCAAAAATCCTCAACAAAATACTAGCAAACAGAATCCAACAGCACATTAAAAGGATCATACAGCATGATCAAGTGCGATTTATCTCAGTGATGCAAGGATTCTTCAATATATGCAAATCAATCAATGTGACACACCATATTAAAAAATTGAAGAATAAAAACCATATGATCATCTCAATAGATGCAGAAAAAGCTTTGGACACAATTCAACACCCATTTATGATAAAAACTCTCCAGAAAGTGGGCAGAGAGGGAACCTACCTCAACATAATAAAGGCCTTATATGACAAACCCACAGCAAACATCATTCTCAATGTTGAAAAACTGAAAGCATTTCCTCTAAGATCAGGAACAAGACAAGAATGTCCACTCTCACCACTATTATTCAACATAGATTTGGAAGTCCTAGCCATGGCAATCAGAGAAGAAAAAGAAATAAAAGAGTACAAATTGGAAAAGAAGAAGTAAAACTGTCACTGTTTGCAGATGACATGACACTATACATAGAGAATCCTAAAAATACCACCAGAGAACTACTAGAGCTCATCAATGAATTTTGTAAAGTTGCAGGATACAAAATTAATGCACAGAAATCTCTTGCATTCCTATACATTAGTGATGAAAAATCTGAAAGAGAAATTAAGGAAACACTCCCATTTACCATTGCAACAAAAAGAATAAAATACTAGGAATAAACCTACCTAGGGAGACAAAAGACCTGTATGCAATAAGCTATAAGACACTGATGAAAGAAATTAAAGATGATACTAACAGATGGAGAGATATACCGTGTTCTTGGGTTGGAAGAATCAACATTGTGAAAATGAATATACTACCCAAAGCAATCTACAGATTCAATGCAATCCCTATCAATTGACCAATGGCATTTTTAAAGGAACTAGAACAAAAATTCTTATAATTTGTATGGAGATACAAAAGACCCTGAATAGCCAAAGCAGTCTTGAGGGAAAAAAACGGAGCTGGAAGAATCAGACTCCCTGAGTTCAGACTATACTACAAAGTTACAGTAATCAAGACAATATGGTACTGGCACTAAAACAGAAACATAGATCAATGGAACAAGATAGAAAGCCCAGAGATAAACCCATGCACCTATGGTCAACTAATCTATGACAAAGGGGGCAAGGATCTACAATGGAGAAAAGACAGTCTCTTCAATAAGTGGTGCTGGGAAAACTGGACAGCTACATGTAAAAGAATGAAATTAGAACACTCCCTAATATCATACAGAAAAATAAACTCAAAATGGATTCGAGACCTCAATCTTAGACCGGACACTATAAAACTCTTAGAGGAAAGCATAGGAAGAACACTCATTGACATAAATCACAGCAAGATCTTTTTTGATCCACCTCCTAGAGTAATTGAAATAAAAACAAAAATAAACAAATGGGACCTAATGAAATTTCAAAGCTTTTGCACAGCAAAGGAAACCATAAACACGATGAAAAGACAACCCTCAGAATGGGAGAATATATTTACAAACGAATCAATGGACAAAGGATTAATCTCCAAAGTATATAAACAGCTCATGCAGCTCAATAGTAAGGAAAAAACAACCCAATCCAAAAATGGGCAGAAGACGTAAATAGACATTTCTCCAAAGAACACATACAGATGACCAAGAAGCACATGAAAAGCTGCTCAACATCACTAATTATTAGAGAAATGAAAATCAAAACTACAATGAGGTATCACTTCACACCAGTTAGAATGGATATCATCAGAAAATCTACAAACAACAAATGCTGGAGAGGGTGTGGAGTAAAGGGAACCCTCCTGCACTGCTGGTGGGAATGTAAATTGGTGCAGCCACTATGGAGAGCAGTATGGAGGCTCCATAAAAAACTAAAAATAGAACTACCATATGGTCCAGCAATCCTTCTACTGAGTATATACCCTGAGAAAACCATAATTCAAAAAGACACATGCTCCCCAATATTCATTGCAGCACTATTTACAATAGTTAGGTCATGGAAGCAACCTAAATGCCCATCGACAGACAAATGGATAAAGAAGTTTTTGTACATATATACAATGGAATATTACTCAGCCATAAAAAGGAACGAAATTGAGTCATTTGTTGAGTCGTGGATGGATCTAGAGACTGTCATACAGAGTGAAGTAAGTCAGAAAGAGAAAAACAAATATCGTATATTAACACATGTATGTGGAAGCTAGAAAAATGGTACAGGTGAACCGGTTTGCAGGGCAGAAGTTGAGACACAAATGTAGAGGACAAACGTATGGACACCATGGGGGGAAAACCTCAGGGGGTGTGGGGATGGTGGTGTGATGAATTGGGCAATTGGGATTGACATGTATACACTGATGTGTATAAAATTGATGACTAATAAGAACCTGCTGTATAACAAAATAAATAAAATAAAATTCAAAAATTAAAAAAAATATAAAGAAAGAAAGAAAGATATAGCACTACATGTAGAAGGTATAGGTACTAAACCAGCAGGACATTGTCTAAGTTTACCGAGGTAGTCAGTTATATTGGGAGCCCCCAGTGAATCGCATCATTCATGTTTACACCCTTGTAGCATCTCCTCACTTGAATTTGAAAGAAAACTATGGTTTGGCTTTAGCCAAGAGAATTTGGCAAATATGTTACTGTACATATTCTGAGCCTTTTTGTCTATGGTCCTGGAAACCTTGAGCCACCTCGTAAGATGTCCAGCTACTCTGATTAAGAGACCATGGTGAACAGACCATGCAGGGAGGCCATCTGGAGAGGAGTCCTGCGATTACAGGAAGAGAGAGTCCCAGCTGCCCCAAAGTCTTAGCCAAGCCTAACCCCAGGTGGCCCACACTGAGTGCAGCTGCCTGAGAGGCCGCTGGAGTGAGCTCAGTAAAGATTGCAGGATCGTCACAAATAAAATGCTTGTTTGAAGCCACGAAGTTTTATTATACAGCAATATATAACTGAAGCACTCCCCATCATCCTTTTAGAGGCAGAAATAATAAAGATTATAACTACTATAAGAGGAAAATGGAAATGATCCAGAGTAAGTGAGGCGATCGTGAGTCTGACAAACCAAGGACACTGGACACCAAGTCTGGCATCTGACCTTGGGGTGAAAGGAGCACTCTCTGCTCTCTTACTGTATTGCGTTGTGTATCATGTATGTACTCATAAGACCAAGAGGTTTGGGAACTCTTTACTACAGTACTACTTTACTACTAACGACTGAAAATCCTTTCTACTGATTGCGTGTCACTCACAGTGTGAAATGAGTGTGTTTCACACTGTGTGTTTCTGAGAAAACATTTCTCAAGTCTTACAGGAGCTGATCAGCTTACAGAGTCAATTGACATCAACAGGCACCCACTTGACTCCCGACAAGGTTGCACAAAAGATAACAGTACTTCAAGATTCTCGAGTGGATTAGTTTTCCCACGTGAGGCTTTCCTCGAGGTGCCTAATAATAAGGCCTCTTGGGTTCTTTCACATTGGCCCAGGACTCATGTCTTCGGAGGCATTTTATAAATAAGTTACCCTATTCTCAAAAGACTCTAGATGGAAACACTTTAATAGAGCAGACCAAGTTTTTCAATCTCACCTTTTGTAACTGAGTATGAATGAGGTATTCTTCATGTTCTTGTAGCTTGACAGGAACAAGAAAGTGTACCAAATCATTAATTCTCTAATTTGCCCACATAACATAAAACCAGCTGCCTTTTAATATTTAATTAAATTAGTATGCTCCCCGACTGAGTTCTAATATTCCAATTTCAATTTTCAGCACAAAGCTAATACAAAACCAAAGAAGCACTGAGTGATGTGGAAAGGGAAAATGTGAGCTTGGTAGGATAATGTGAAGGCGTCTACAGATGAAAAGAATCTTTTTTTTCTTAAGAATCTTTTTTTTTCCTTTAGCAGTATGTATAAGATGTCCAACTAAAAATATTGCATTCTCTTTTAAGTAGCATCATGTGGTAAAAATATGTGCGAATTGGGAGACCGTTTCTTTTTTCATTAGTTAATTCCTTTGTCCACTCGTTGGACATATCTTTTGCCTGTTGTGTGTCAGGTATTGTACCGAGAGTTCAAGGACGAGGGTGAATCACACTTTCCCTACTCCCAGGGGGACTTACCGTCCCTACTTCTTGCTAGGGACCTGTATATCACTTCATGTAATTTATCTAACCACTTGCCTACTGTTAGATGCCAATTTCTCTTCATTTAAAACAGTATTGTGATGTACATCTTCATAAAGAAATTTTTTCAGATTGACTATGTCCTTAGAAAATCTTTAAAATACTTCCCAGTACAAAATAACATAAATTTATTTAGAAAATTTTAGAAAACACAGCAAAAAAAAAATAACATAATGCCATTATTCAAATACAAACATGGCTATATTTATTATATTTCCCTCCAGTCTTTTTTTTTTTCTCTTATTTAGGTGCTTTTAAAATGGTTTTAATTATGATTTTGGTTTTGCTTTTTTCATAGAACAGGCATTTTTTCATACCATTTTATGCTTAAAAGGTGTTTTAATGGCTTCATAATAAATAGGTTCATTAAGAAAAGAAAAACAGAGACTTCCTTGACAACTCCTTTCCTTGTGTTTGGTGTTTGGACTTTGTAATAGAGTACAGCCTAAGATGCTGGAAAGAAAGAAAAGAAGGAAGGACGGAAGGAAGGGAGGGAAAAGAAAAAAAAGATAAGACAGCAGCTTAACCTAGCTGGAAGTTTATCTATCACATGACAGTCCACAGGTAGATAAGGGGGTCTGAGACTGGTAGGGTGCCTCTCCCTTCCTTATCATGGCTTCCACTTGTGTGTCCCAGTTGGTTAGTCTAGCTCTCATTATCTTTCAGTCAGCAAGAAGTGGGGAGAGGACCAGAGAAGTGCCCTCATAATCCCTTTGATGGCAAGACCTAGGAGCGGTACACATCACTTCCACCTTGTACTTTTGGCGTTAACTTAGCCTTACGGCCACTTCAGAAACAATGGAGGCTGAACACCTTACTTCCTGTAAAAATAAAAAACTGTATTGAATTAAATGACACTGATTCAATAGGCATTGTGTGTTCAGGGCTTTCAACAGTTACTTCATTTAGTATTCCTTACTAGATATTATCAGCAGCGTGGTACCTGGAGGTTACAGAGACTACAGATAGATAAAATAAGCTGGCCAAGGTCACTGCCACCTGTCACACACCAGAATCTGAATCCAAATCTACTGCTCTCTGACTACATTATTATTGCACTTCCTTATTAACCTAAAAAATTGAAATTTAAAAACATGTACAAGGTTTTCTTGTAAGACGTATGAATTTTTAAAAGTAACTCTTGTTGAATAGTCTCTGTCATGCATCCAAATACTAGTTTAGTAGAAAATATTTAGGTGGTTTTAGAATAAGTGCAGTCTCTGGGTTTCTGAGGTGGGTCAAATAAATAACTGGTGTTTATAATCCTTCAGTTTGTTCCTATATAAATTATGACAATGATAGTTATTGTTTTTCAAATCATTCTAGATCTTAGGGAAAAGATGTTTTGGTGACAAAATGAACTGGAAAAACACTCTCCCAATATACTAGCACAATAACAGCGATATTATTGTTTTGCTAGAGGCAAGTCCAAAGTCATAATCATAGGAATTCTGCCCTTTCTTCATAAGATGAGAAAATAAATAGGAATGTGGCAAAATGGACTTGTTTTTTTTAGGAAAACTAATGAGCCAATAAGCTGTGCCATTTGCTAACCGGGAGACTGGTCTGGTATTGAAGCACCTCCTTTCAGCTGCACTTACAAGACTGACGCCTTCACATTTAACTTGCAACTTTGCAGGACACAAGAAGGGACAGGAAAGGAGGAATAACTTCCTTCAGGGCATAACAGAGTTCCTCAAAAAGTGGGTGGGGTCTCTCAACTAGCAAAGGGGAATGAGGCCAGAGAAAGGCATACAGAGTATTTTCCTTTTGGGAGGACTAAGCCGTAAACAAAACCTTCCCTTACGTAGTTCAAGAACATGACTCAGAGTAAATTACAACCTCTGTGCTCCCATAGACCGTATTGCCTTTTTTTTTTTTTTTAACGTCTTTATTAGAGTATAATTGCTTTACATTGTTGTGTTAGGTGCTGCTGTATAACAAAGTGAATCAGCTATATGTATACATATATCCCCATATCCCCTCCCTCTTGCATCTCCCTCCCACCCTCCCTATCCCACCCCTCTACGTGGTCACAAAGCACCGAGCTGATCTCCCTGTGCTATGCGGCTGCTTGCCACTAGCTATCTATTTTACATATGGTAGTGTATAAAACTTTGTACACTTCCGTTATAGAAGGTTTGGTCTCAAGAAGACAGTCAATACAGTAGTTACTCAAAGAAAAGATGGCAGCTGCTCTCCAATCAACTTTCCAGGGCTACTCTTGACAAGGGAGGCTGGAGATTAATTCTTTGATTGCAACCCCCCAGGCCTGCCTCACCCCCTCCCCTCCACCACCACCCAAGTTAAGCAAGGAACTTCCTTCAGATTAGAAAAGAAGGAACTCTTTTACAAGAGGCTACATATGTGTTCGGTAAACCCAACTGAAAGTAATAGACATTGGAGCAAAATGTTGAGGATTTACAATTCCTATTGCCTCTCAGGGAGAGTAGCAACAGCTAATTGAAGGGAATACACAATCATTAAATAATATGTGGGGTTTTTGTAATATTCAACATTAGCATCTAAAAGGCTTCTACCGATTATGTTTTATTACCTGGTTTGTCAAGCATCTATTGTAAAGTGCTGTTAAATTATATTGAATTAGCTTTCCTTCCACAGAAGTGTCACCTGAACATACTTAGCTGGCTCATCAGTGCCACAGATGTGTAATTATTTATTTTATTAGGCTGTTTTTTTTCCTTTTACACAGTATGAAGTGCTTTTTCATTAGTTTTACTTGAAAACAAAAAAGATTATTGTAAAGTGCAGAGTTCTTAGTTAGAGTTATATACCCACAAAATTCCAAAGTTCTTAAAGTTTCTTGGCCCTCTGATACTACATAGAATTTTACTTTTGATCTATAGATCAAAGACCATAATGAGAATCTTATTAAAGCTATGAATCTTCTCCCAAGAAAATGAACGTAAACAGAGAATGTTACCTAATGCTTCAGGGTTTTTGTGGTTCCCCAGAAAGCTATTCTCTGGATGCCCAGCCCAGGTTAAGAAATTCTGAGTTAAAGGATTTTTAAATTCTTGATAAATTATGTAAACAATGAATTTTCTGATATTCTACACTTGACTTTTCAGGTATTTATGCAGTAAAGAAGCAGAAGACAAACACATATCACCGTCATGGCAGGGACAACAAAGATCACTTCAGTCTGGATTTTGTTGGTTAAAAAAATGATGCTCCATTCCCTTAATTTTCCCTTATCAACCAAGAATACATTGTCCAGCACCTTCTCTCAGTTGAAATTTACATGAAAAAGAGGAAAATTCCTTCAGTCATTTCAGCTGTCAAATCTTAAAGAATTGAGAAAGCATGTCTTGGTCTAAAATCACCGAGTTCTTAATGAAATAGTGCCATGGACCTAGAGATTGTCATACAGACTGAAGTCAGAAAGAGAAAAACAAATATCATATAATTTCACTTATATGTGGAACCTAGAAAAGTGGTACAGGTGAACTTATTTGCAAAGCAGAAATAGAGTCATAGATGTAGAGAACAAACTTATGGCTACCAAGGCGGGGGGGGCGGGACAAATTGGGAGATTGGAATTGATATATAGACACTACTATGTATAAAATAGATAACTAATGAGAACCTACTGTATAACACAGGGAAATCTACTCAATGCTCTGTGGTGAACTAATGGGAAGGAAATCTAAAAAAGAGTGGATATATTATGTATACATATAACTGATTCACTTTGCTGTACAGCAGAAACTAACACAATATTGTAAAGCAACTATACTCCAATAAATGTTAATTTAAAAAATAGATAACAGTTAAAATAAAAAGTGTCATTGAATTAAAAAAAAAGATAACCAACAAAGACCTACTGTATAGCACAGGGAACTACACTCAATATCTTTTTATAACCTATAAGGGAAGAGAATCTGACAAAGAATGTATACATATATATATATATATGTATATGTATAACTGAATCACTGTGCTGTACACCTGAAACTAACATGATATTGTGAATCAACTATACTCCAATTTAAAAAAGAAAGTTATAAAAAATTAAAAAATTTTTGAAAAAATAAAATTACTGAGTTCTTACTTTTTTTTTTCTGAGTTCTTACTTTTGCTAGACATTGTGCCAAGCACCTCCCATGCATTATTGCATTAATTCTTACAGCAAGCATATGAGAAAGCTACTGTTTTTATCTCCATCTTACTTATAAGGAAACTGTAAGAAGCACAGTAACTTGGCTGAGGTCACATGGTTGGTGGTAAATGATGGTGTTGGGATTCAATTTTTCTTTTCCAATTTGGCAGTCAGGCAAAACCCATCAGAAACAGGTGTCTTTTATCTGAAGTTCTGTGAAGGAAGAGCAGTTTTATTTCATTTCAAAGAAACAAATGACCTAAATCAATTTGCTTCTGCCCTTGATTTTGTGCAAATTTATTTATAAGAAATTGTGAAGGAAGGGAAGATAGTACTAAATTCAGAAAAATTAAAATAGTCTTAAATCAAGCAGGTAACATGCAATGCCATTTGTCCAGAAAAGAGGCAAAAGGCAGAACAGTAAATCTTTCCATAACAAAATTATCACAAGTCTACTCAGAATCTTCCAATCTCACTTTTCCCCTTTGAACGGAAACTGCAAATCACTGGGTTATCATGTGTTCTAAGTAGTGAGTCCATTAATCTCTTTCTCCCTTCATTTGTCTCAGATCTGATTTGATTTTGTGATAATGCATCACTCTGATCACGCTGTGCCCTCCTTGTTACAGAGTCTCCAGAGAAAGCTACAAATAGACAGAGAAAGAAGGCTGGAGGCTCAACCCCCGCAGGGTCTCAGGATGAGGAATGGCCACATGTTTGGAAGCATCTTCAACATAATCGTGGTACCCAAGGGAACTTTCAAGATATAAACCAGCAGTAAAATACTTGTAGAAGTGAATGATAAAGCAGAAACTGAAAATGAATCATTATAACCACTCCAATTCAGTGTAAACTTTTGCTCCTAAGGATATAATATTCAGATACCTGCTGAGCATACAAATGTGCATCTAAAAAGGCACCACAGCGGTTAAGGAAGAGAAAATGCAAGATTAGGGGTTTTCACTTGAGAACGTAGGGTTTAGGATACTTGAATTACTTGAAATCTCACTGACCATTGTTGGTAGTAGGGATTATTCCAATGTCTGCTCACTATACTTCATTCCTACGCTAGTCTATTCTAGACCAGGTGCTGGCAAGCTTTCTCTTGGAAGGTCAGGTAGTAACATTTTACACTTTGCAGGCCATTCTGTTTCTGTAGCAACTACTCAACTCTGCCATTGGAGCACAGAAGCAACCACAGACAATAAAACAATGGGCACAAGTTCCAGTAAGACTGTATTTACAGATGTGGCCAGCAGATGGTAATTTACTGACCCCACATCTAGATGACAATTTCCAGTTCTGCCATTTATTAATTATGGGCTTTGATTTAGTGTTTAGTCTTTCTCAACCTCAGTTTCTTCCCCCAGTGAAATACATTGCTTTCCCAGTAAGGAAACAATTTTTCTCAGATAAGTTTATCGAAAGTAGTTTCCATAGAATATGGTCTGGGAAATACCACTGTTCAGGTTTATAAAATCACATATAAATATGTGGTGTGTATGTGTATAATTTATTGAATACTATTATGTGCTAAACATACATTTAATACTTTACATCTGCTGTCAAATTCAATCCTCATAACTGCCTTCCGTGTAGACGTAAGGTGGTTCAGAGACAGTAGAGTCCTTGGCAAAGTTGCACAGCTCACAAGTGGTAGAACTGCAGTCAGTTGCTTTGGAAGCTTCACTATGCTAAGCTGTCTTTTTACTGTCTTATTTTAAATTTTATTTTATTGTGAAAAGAACACAATATAAGATCTACCCTACTAAGTTTTTAAGTGTACAATACATTGTGCTGCACAGTGTTGTCCCAAAGATCTCAAGGGCTATCATCTTGCTTAACTGAAACCTTACGTCCATTGGTTAGTAACTCACCATTTCTCCCTTCTCCCAGCCGCTGGAAACCACCATTCTACCAATCTTTGCTTCTATGAATTTGGCTATTTTAGATACCTCATATAAGGGGGATCATGCAACATTTGTCTTTCTGCAACTGGTTTATGCACTTAGTATATTGTCTCGTGATAAGAACATACTGGTGATCTTGAACAGTCATGAGGGACAGGAATTGTCATGTACATTGAATATAAGTTATTTTTGTGGGGAATAGCCTTCTGCCCAGATCCAAACATTCCTTGGGTCACGTTTTACTAACGAGTAAAGTGACAGTACTGAAATTTAGAGTTCAGATACTTTCTCATCCTGTTCCTGCTTCCTTTTCTCCTTTTAGCTACAGGGACCCCGACTCTTAAAGAGAAAAATACAGGTCATCTCCTCTCCAATCTCTCAAAGGAAAAGGCCATTTTCCCACCATAGACTATGCAGCCAGTCATTGGGGCAAATTCTTACTCTCTTGCAATCTTGTTCCTTTTACCCTTGGAGTAGTGGATAAACTTCAGATTCACTTTTTCTAGCAATGCAATGGTAAAATTCTATCCTCAAATCTGAGATGTATAATAGGCATAGACACAAGGAAAAAGAAGTAGAAAGCTCCAATTTGGCATTAGACCTAAACTGTATGCTATAATGTAGTTGTTAATTTAAGCTCTGCATTAAGAGGTTTGGGAAGTTCTCTCAAGTTAATGAAAACAATAATTTTTCTACCATTTGACCACAGTCTTTGTGCTTGAGATTCCCTTGCCAGGGAATGCCCCAGAGGAAGAGGGATAGTGGCCCGAAGACTCATGTAGCCCTTCTACATTTAAAACAAACAGTCAAAACAAAACCAAAAAACCTTCCACTGAAACCCTGCATTAAGCATTTCTCATGGATTCTAGTTCCTTCATCTCTTTTTCATCTTCCTCAATCATTGGCTTCCACCCTCATATTCCACAGGAACTTTTACCATTACATTTACCAATGGCCTCCAAATTCAAGTCCAATGGCCATTTTTCAATCCTTTTAACCCACTTGATCTTTCTAGGCTGATCCTTGTTTTTGGAAATCCTCTCCTCCCTTTGACTCCCTGAGAGCACTTTCCTTGTTCTCTTACAGCATGAGTCAAACTCGAATGCTTACAGGGGCCAGGCAGATGACATAAATGACTGAAGTGGTCTCTTTTTTTTTTCTTTTGCGGTATGCGGGCCTCTCACTGTTGTGGCCTCTCCCGTTGTGGAGAACAGGCTCCGGACATGCAGGCTCAGTGGCCATCGCTCACAGGCCTAACCGCTCCGTGACATGTGGGACCCTCCCGGACCGGGGCACGAACCCGTGTCCCCTGCATCGGCAGGCGGACTCTCAACCACTGCGCCACCAGGGAAGCCCCTGAAGTGGTCTCTTATGTTACATTCTTTCAAAACAGTTGCATTTGTACATCTATCAAACACGTAAGAGTATTCTTATCTCCTGCAGCTAACATGGTCTTGCCCATTGTTCTTGAAATTTGTGACCCACATGCCTGTCCTTAATTTTCCCACTTTTGATGGAAACATGGATACAAGAAAAGTTTCACTTTCCTCTTACCTATACTGTAAGAAAAACAGCTATCACCTAGATGATAATTAGCTCCAGACACTTGGCCCCAAGAAAACAGATTATGGTGAGACTATGGCAACCCAGAGTCCACAAATTCTACCTAAAGAGGAAGTTTCTACCCAGCTTCAGGTTATTGTTCACAAGTCTTGTTATTTGCAACAGGTGCTAGAAAGCCAGATTTTATGTAATCTCTGAATTTTTAAATGTTGGCAACACTGTGTAGGTCAAACTCAAACCCTCTAAGTGTGAGGGTTAGGATGCTAGTTTGCCACATTTGTGGTCAGAACCAGATGGTTTCTTCACTCACTCCGTTTCCACCAGTGTATCTCCTGGTTCCTCCTTGAGCCATGTTCTTATTCCAAATGCTCTCTTCTTTTGAGAAAGTCCATCCCTTCTGCCACATCTTCACCCCACAGCACTTTGTTGTAACTTTATTCTCATACATTATATTCCTCCTCATATAGTTATTTATGAAATTGTCTTATGAGTCTCATGTGCTTGAAGTTTATTATGGGTAGTAACCAATTGTATTTGTATATGCATTCCACGTAACACCTAGATCCATTGTTTTGCACAGGAAAGTTTTGTCATAAATATATCTCGATTCATTAATATTTACAGTCTCAATTTCTATAAAGAAAATGCTAAAAAAAAAAAAAAAAAGGCCTGCTAAATTCAAATGGTTCCAAGATTATGCAGGTATCCCACTCCGTAGATCTCCATTTGTATAGGGGAATAGTTCCTTCCTCAAATTCCTGCAAAATCCATATAGGGCCTAAGGCAGCTTTGTTCCCTAGGACAGTAGTTTTGCTAAAGGCAAAAAAGTATTCTGTGGGGGGAAAAAAGGGTGTGTTCCATGATCAAAAATGTCTGAGAAGTTCTGGGTTAAACAATGTTTAACAGATTTCTTTATTTCAGCACTTCTCAGAACCTTTACTGCACTAAAATGCACTGTGAGTATCTAAAAGAGTAATAGAGTGCTTTTAAGACATTTTAACTCTGGAACCATTTTGTGAGAATCATTATTAAGATCTCATGGGATGGGACCATAGTCTGATTGGAACACAGTTTGGTCTAAGTGTCTAAATGCTTGCAATATGAGGTCTTCTATGAACCATCTCCCACCACTATTTTCAGTGTTGTTTCCTACTGAACAAATCCTCCATCCATTCCGAAATTCGACTTATTCTTTGTTTCCTATACATATATGTTCTTACTTCACATTTTCTCCCCAAATTTCCATATCCTGAAGTATGATTCTGCCTTCACTACACCTAAAGTGTTATCCATCCTTCAAAACCCAGTTAGATACATACTTTTCTAAGAACTCATCAGAAGCCACTCCTGCCCTCGCTGACCTCTCTTTCCTCTAAGCAGCAGCTACACTAATTTTCTTTATCGGGCCTTTGATATATAAGACAGCCTATGCTAACTTCGTTTGTTATATTTGTCTGCACGTATCTCCTCTCTCCTCTTTAGATTAGTATCTTCTTAGGAGCTCTGTCTTTTTACCCAATGCCTTCTTCATAGAGGAAATTCAATCAGTGACTTTCATGATAAAACACAAAACAAAATAACTTGGCAACCTAAAATGAATGTGATTACAGATTCTGAGAAGTGAAGGGGAGGAAGTGACTGCCATTGTAGCTGAAGTTTCAGTGTAGCACAATACTCCCAGCAACCATGTGTACAAGGGAGGTTTTTATCTCTCCTATAGAAACAGTGGAGGCCTGGAATTCAGACTTTCAAAATAACAAAGACAGACCAAAGAACCCCCTCCAAGGGGAAAGAAAATACCCTACCTAGAGGGCAGGAAGTGCTGTCTCAGGGAGAAAACATGTGTCCAGATGTAAGCGATTGTTGAGAAGGCAGAGACTGTGACACAGGGTAGAGTCACACAGTTAACTCTTGCTGCCATCCAGCCTGCTTCTTGGAGGGATTTAGGATATGTTCTTTAAAAGAGAGTCAGAAGCTGGAAGAGTACTTTCTGAGGTTTCAAAAAGACCAGGCAGACAAAGAATGTTTGAAAGAGCTCTCATGTTTAGAAAAATTTTCCTTTTACCTACAAGATTTGGGGGTCTATCCAGCATGAAACACCTGGGTGCTATGACTGAGGACGAGGAATGCAAATGGCCCCAGCGAGCATCATGAAGACCCCATAGGAGGGACACAGCCAGGGAGGGAATCTCTGGGTCCGAGATGGGAGAGGTACCAGGGCACTCGTACCCCAGGAACAAACTGCAGACCACCTAGAGCCAAGGTCTGTAAGTGAAGCCCTTATTGTTGTTCTCCTAGCTGTAATATCCTGAGGAAAGAAGGCTATACTAGAATGCAGCACTTTATTTATCCCAATAAAGTAAATGTGTGGGTGGAGTCTAGAAATTTATTTTGCTTGCCGTTTCATTTCCTGGCCTGTTACTTTCTCAGAAAGAAAAAAAGGAATTCGAAAGTGAGAAGTATTTACTTATGTGGGAATAAATATGCATGAAAATGCTAAACAAAAGTGCAAAACCTGTATTTATGCCCATTTGCATGAATCTTAAAGCAATATGAATCAAGAGAGCTTCTAATATTATCATTCTGACTCTCTATAATGGAACAGAGAATAAAGTAATATATACATTTAAAATGTATTCTATGTAGGAATAGATAAATATTATGTGGATAAATTTCTGTATAAAATAATTGACTTTTTTTCTTGTAAACCTAATAACAACAGTTTGAGATTATCAAAATTAAGATATCAAGCTAGTGCAAAACAAAGTGAAGCATTTTAATCTGCATATGTAAATGAGGTAACAGCAGCACGTTCAACATCTGTCAGGTTCACAGTAAATAGTGTTCCTTTCATGAGGTTTGAAATACAGGCAGGAGTGTTATGAAGGAGAATATATGAGGGGTTCTCTCACATAGAGAACCTTATGTGACATTTTTTTTCATTTCATATTTACACTCTGCTGTGTGTGTAAATAAGCAGGTATTTTAATATCTGTACCAAATGAAAAAATATATTGCACTACTTTGAATTCTGATGCACATGGTTTATATATGTAGTTTAATTTTGAAGAAGAAAATGATGGAGAGCCTGGAGATTATCAAAGTTACACCAAGAGAAATGAGAAATTATCACCCTAGCCACCTTCCCTGTTGAATAGAAGTTCACCTGGAAATGCATTCATTTTTATATAAACAGAAAACACTCCGTTGCCTGGTAAATAGTTGCATATTATAATATGTAGATTATTTCTAATTAACAAAAAGGAAGACATTGCCTTTTAAAGCCTAGGAAAATTAGCTTATGGTTTTTGTCACAACTGATCTTTATTTAATTGTTCCATTTTAAGGATTATTTATCTTGTTTTAGCCTCTTTGATTGCTTCCTTCTAGTGCCTTATAAATTGGAACCACTATTAGCAACATCACTAATTTCCCCTAAAGATCATCTGAGCTTTCAAGCTGAAACATTGCACTCAGTTTTATTTTTCATAAAATTGAAATAGTTTTAGATGGCTAATTTTTATCATCTTTAATTTAAGCCTCAAAGGTAGCCAATTTTTTTTTACAAATAAGTAATTGCTTGGACTGAAAAATTAACTGCAATATTTCAAAGGGAAGATAATGCTGAAATGGTGTTGGTTATAATAATTAAACCCTTTGTTCAATCAAAAATAGACTCTAGCTAAAGGCCACTAAACTTTATGAGGTATATAACAAATCATGTTTCAATTTATTGAACACAGATTTTTTTCCTTCCCTGTGTTTAGTATGTCATTTAGGTACATAAATAGAGAACTAGATTCTGAATAAGTTAAGCATAGCAATAATTTGTGGCAGCTCTGATAAATCATATATATATGCATTGTGATTACATGAACTGAGAGGGCCATCACACATCAGGCTGATAAATTGCTCTAAGTCCAGAAAGCGTTGGTCTTCAGACCAGCTCTCTTTTCTTTCTCACTCAGGCAAAGACATTAGCTGTTTAACTAGAAAACCTTTACCTAATACTTGAAATAAACTTCAAAATATTACCAGACCTAGGCAGTATTCACCTATTAGGATTAAACACAACAAGATAAAAAGTATCATTTGAAAGACAGAACTGAAAACTAAAGTTGTGTGACACATTTCATTGAGAGCAAGGAGACTTGCCTGGCTGATGTGGAGAAAAAATAATATGATGTAAAGGATGATAAAATTGGAACAGAAAGCTATGGCTACGTTGTAAAAGGGATAAGGATGAGACATTTAATTTATAAGTAATGGGGAGCTGCCTTAGTCAGTTCAGGCTTCTATAACAAAGTACCATATGCTGGGTGGTTTATAAACAACATAAATTTATTTCTCATAGAAGTCCAAGATCAGGATGGTCATGTTCTGGTGAGAACTCTCTTTCTGGGTTGCAAATTGCCGACACCTTCACATGGCTGACAGCAGAGAGGAAGCAAGCTCTCTCGTGACTCTTCGAGGGCACTGATCCCATTCATGAGGGCTTCACCCTCATGCCTTGATATAATCCTAATTACCTCCCAAAGGCTCCACCTCCTAATACTATATCACTGGGGGGGAGGGCAGTTCAACATATGAATTTGGAGGGTACACATTCAATCCAGAGTAGGCCACTGTGAATTTTGCGTGGGGTGGTGTGTAAGGTAGGCAGCATTTTCTGAAGAGTGATCTGGCTGTTGTTAGCAGGAGATACCTTACAGAGAAGGGTCTGAATGTAGGGACATACTTTAACTGTAGTGGTTCAAGAGTGAAATGAGAAGTTGCTGAACACAGGTGTTGGTAGTGATCATGGCTAGAAAAGGATATTTTGAGAGATATTGTGGAAGAAACATGGACAGGGCCTTCTATCTAATATATATGAATGCTTGAGATGATTCCAGAATTAAAAACTGGAGGTGGATTTGGGGACAAGAAAGGCTATTTCTGCATATCGGTTGAGATGGTCTAAATTGTGCTACAGTAACAGAGTCACCAAATCTTGTGCTTGAAACACCAAACCTGTTGTTGTTTGTGTTTCCTGCTCACACTCCATGCCTACGGTGGGCAGCGGGGTCTCTGCTCTTCACTGTCAGCCTCATTTGGGGACATAGAGCATTGCTAGCAAGTACTGTCTCTTAAGCTTCCACATGGGAGGGACACATGAGACCTCTTGGCGCGTGTCATTAGTTAAAGCAAATCACATGGATTTGCCTGATTTCAAGGGGATGGATATTGGAGATCTGTAGTGCAATCTACCACTTTCTCTTTTGCAATGGGCCTGCACACTTGATGTGTAAAAACATTTTTTCTAGACTATATTCTACAAAACACAAAAAGCAAAGCTGTTTTCTTCTTCTCTTAGATGACAAATAAGTACACATAGACCAATTTAGAAGGAAATAGAAATGTAATTAAGTGATAAAGAATGTCCCCAGCTATGCACAGTTGGTTTTATCAACATCCAATTCTCCAAAATATTTGGTTTGCCACTTACTAGGACTTTCTGTATACAAATTAGTTTCTTACGGCTGCTGCCACAAATGTCCACAAACCCAGTGGCTTAAAAACAACATTCATGGGACTTCCCTGGTGGCACAGTGGTTAAGAATCTGTCTGGGGGCTTCCCTGGTGGTGCAGTGGTTGAGAGTCCGCCTTCCGATGCAGGGGACATGGGTTTCGTGCCCCGGTCCGGGAAGATCCCACATGCCGCGGAGCGGCTGGGCCCGTGAGCCATGGCCACTGAGCCTGCACGTCCGGAGCCTGTGCTCCTCAACGGGAGAGGCCACAACATTGAGAGGCCCACATACCGCAAAAAAAAAGAAAAAGAATCTGTCTGCCAATGCAGGAGACCCTGTTCAATCCCTGGTCCGGGAAGATCCCACATGCCACAGAGCAACTAAGCCCATGCGCCACAACTACCGAGCCTGCGCTCTAGAACCTGCGAGCTGCAACTACTGAGCCTGTGTGCCACAACTACTGAAGCCCGCATGCCTAAGGCCCTGCTCCATAACAAGAGAAGCCATTGCAATGAGAAGTCTGTACATCACAACGAAGAGTAGCCCCTGCTTTACGCAACTAAAGAAAACCCGGGTGCAGCAGCGAAGACCCAATGCAAGCAAAAATAAATTAAAAAATTAATTTTTTTTAAAAAAAATTCATTCCCTTTGAGTTCTGGAGGTCAGAAGTTCAAAATCAGTTTTACTGGGCCAAATTCAAGGTGTCAGCAGAGACACACTGCCTTGAAAATTTCTGAAGGAGAAGAGATTGCTTGCCTCTACCCACTTCTGGTGGCTGCCAGCACTCCTGAGATCTTGGTTGCATCATTCCAGGCTCCATCTCCATGGTCTCATTGCCTTCTCCTCTTCTGTGTGAATTCTCCATCTGCCTCCTTCTTGTAAAGACACTTGTGAGTACATTGGGTCCACCCATATAATCCAAGATAATTTCCACATCTCAAGATCCTTAACCTAATCACACCTGCAAAGTCTCTTTTGCCATATAAAGCAATAGTCACCAGTTCCAGGGATTATGACCTCAATATATTTGGAGGCCATTATTCAGCCCACCAAACTCATCACAGAACAGTACATTTCTTCTTGTGGCTCCCACTCTGTTTGGATAAGCATATGGAAGAAAATCAACCAAAGCACCATTAGCATAAGCCTGTTTGTGAAAATGCCAGGCAGAGAAGACTCTAAAGGAATATTCTAACTCAGGGCAAGAGGGTGTAAATTTATATAAGGCTTAAGGTGGAAGGGTCAACTAAAGCTCATCTACCTTTGGGAACAGTTGGTCAATGAAGGTTCTTGGAAGAGGCAGGATTGATCCTGTGGCTTAGCAGCCAACAGTATAAACTTTATTCCAATGGATGGGAGGGAACAGTTAGGGGCTAAAATCACACACAGCATTTGCAGATGAAGAACGTCTGCAGGCAAAGAGGTTAGGTGTGAGGGCCACAATGAAAAATTCTCAGGTTTTCTGTATCTCATAAACATAGAAGGGAAAAAAATTAATCTGTATTTGTTTATAGACTTCCAGTTGTAGAAGGACCTTTGTCTAGGTAATGGAGAAGCTTCTCCTACTATATGGGAAGTTTCTATGTAAACTTGACTCTTTGCTCTCTAAATTTTTTGTCATATTGGTCTGAAGAGAATAAAAAGAAACCAAGAAAAAACAGTCATTTATACATTAGAAAATGCAAAGAGTTTTCTGTGCAAGAAAATAATAGATCTAGAAAAGCAGTGAGTAAAGGGAAGAATTAAGACAGGTTGAAGAACAAATAGGAGAAATGGGGAAAGGTCATTTTAAATAATTGTTCTTGCTGTTAGGAATGTAATTTTTATTTACTTTTTCTAAAAACTTCAGAAAATACACAGATTGCCAAAACTAGATGCATATTCCCTACAGAGAAACTTCCTACTAATTATCTAGCCTTATACACTAAAATCCAGCAACTCTTGTCTTAAATATTTTTATGTGACATTTTGGAGGTTATATTCTTTCTCATTTGGTAGGCATTTTCCAGTTATAATCTTACCTTAGATTTTCTTCACATGTAGAAACCTGATAATGCTTGTTGTGTAAAGCCATTTTGGTCACTTAGGCATATCTGAATGACCACGTCAGAAGAACCAAGCAAAGATCTTAATGATTGCTCAGCAAGCAGCCATAATTAGAGAGCCAACAAGAAATGAACAAAAGATCGAATGATAAATTTGTTCATGTAATAAACAAACTATAAGATTTCATTTGTTCTTAGACATCATATCTGTCCTGAATCCAGAGGATGATAGTGAATATTATATTCTAATCATACTCTAAACAATCTCTTTCTTTCTCTCTAAATCATCCCACAAACTATTGTGCATGGAGTAAAGATGATCAGATTCTGCCTAGGTTTGGAGAGAAAGTCCACTCTGGAAAGTGACCAGAATCTTCAACTATAAATGCCTAGATTTGGAGGGAAAGTCCACTCTGGAAAGTGACCAGAATCTTCAACTATAAATGACAACATATACTATCATTGTGGATTTTTCTAGAGAGTTGTTTATAGCCCTTAATATTTGTTATCTTCTTTGGAGCTCACAAAATCCCTAAGAGTTAGTAAAAATAGCCATTGCATCCTGTTTGGTAAAGAAACTGCTTAAAAAATTGATGTTATTTTTGTTTACTGCAGAACAAGTTCTGGAACACAGGTGTCCTTCTACTACTCCCACACTGTCTCATAACTAATTCTAAAAAAAAAAACAGGCATTGTCTTTTTTGGTTGGCAAATAGCTCATATTTACAAAATCCCAAGGGCATAGATCAATTTAACAATCCTTATACCCCGAAAGATTCAGCTGAAAATTGGTCTCTGAATATAAAGGCAGTGTTGGTCAGAAGTAACTTCTGGGCTGTTAGGCTGGAGAAACCCCATCTCATTTGCTAGGCAGAAGGCCCTTATGCTATTTGGTCTGATTTTCCATGCAATTCAAGTGTATATTCTTACCTCTTAGGTTCTAAATCCAAATAAAACCCAAGAAAAAAGTTCTTCCCCAATGGTTCATTATAGCAGCCTGTTTATATACTACAGAAACCCTTTAGCAGACTTCATTAAATATTTTTAGGAAAATGGCAATTAAAAATGTTTTTAAGAAAAATCTTTGTTTAATAACATTTGCATTTTTGGCAATATGTTGTATCCCCAAGAACTTTCTTGGTCATTTTTCACATTAAAGTCTTGAATTTTCCCAATTAAACTGCGGATATGAAAATAACTCTGTGTAAATAGCAAAAAACTTCAATGGGTGACAGCTTTAACACGAAGGGGACATTCATTACCACTTACTGACCGCCCACTTACATGCACACACATCACACACATAATCTCCGCCTCATTCCCTACTCTATTTATTGTGCAATATATTTTCTACATGATTATTATACACTAATGAGCTGTGTAATATCCTTTCTAGATTTCATTGTAGGTATATTATAAAAATGAATAGATTCAATTATAGAAAAAAATATTAAGTCCTTGCCTACTGCTGTTTATTTTAATTGTAAGTAGTTAAGAATTTACAACTTGCACTCTTTGGCTTGGATCTAAATTATATGAAGGGTCAGATTCGCATTTGGAACTCTTTGTGCATTACCTTTGCATTATAGGTAGGCCAGGATGTGAATTTCTGCTATTATGTTGTACCCATTCTAATCAAAGCACGTAAATAAGCATCTGTCATCTTCATATGTTGTAGTTGGAAAAAGAAGGTTTCATTTATTTATTCATCCATTTCACAAACATTTATTGCCTGCCTACTATGTACCATGCACTATTTTAGGCACTGATGAAAGATCATTAGAAAAAAAAAAAAGATAACTTATCCCTGCTGTGATGAAACATTCATTCTAATTGGGGAAGACAGGCAATAAATAAACAAACTAGTGAAATATATAATATGCCACACAGCTAAATATACTAAAGAGGAAACTAAGGCACAGAAAGTGCTGGGGAGTTCTAAGCTGTTGCAATTTTAAATAAATTGTGGCCTTTCTGAGAAGCTATCATTTCTGAATAGACCCAAGGAAGATGAAGAAGCAAGCAATACAGATATCTTGGGAACATGGCAGGTAGAAGAAACAGTAAGAGCAAAGGCCTTGAGGCAAAATTGTGCATGATGTCCTAAGGCTAACCCAGAGGCAGTGTGCCTGGAACAGAGTGAGCAAAGGGAAGAGTAGTAGGAGATAAGTGCAGAGAACTAATGGTGAAAATTATACAGGTTTTGTAAGCTACTCTAAGGACTTTGGTTTTCACTCTGAGTAAAATACAGAGACATGATTTAACTGACATTCATTTGAAATGTGAAGTAAGTTGTCCAGCTGATGCTCCAGCTGGCCATCCTCTGCATGGTGATTCAGCTGGATCCACGATGATCCAGCCTCTACTTGTGGCTTTATTATTTTAACACAGCTGACATATTCATTAAGAAGGAGAAAGTGAACTGGAAAGTCCACAGACAACTTTTTCTTCTACTCACACTCCGTTGCAAAGAACTAGTCAAAAGACCCAAGAAATAGAGTCCTCTCAGGAGGAAAGGAAAACCAGATTTCAATGAGCACTAGGAATGTCTACCACTGGGACAAATGTAGAAGCAGCAAAGCCAGTAAGAGAATATTGCAATTATCCAGGAAGGGAGATGACAATTATTTGAACCATTTTGGTAGCAGGAGTCAGATTCTGGATACATTTTGAAGGTAGGAACGTTGGGTATACTGATGGTTTAAATGAGGGATTTTAGATAGGAAGAAAATTGAAAGCATGGAGTTACCATTTACTGATTAGAGAAGAATTCAGGAGTAACATGTTCAAGGGGCATAGCAAGAGTTTGGTTTTACAACACTAAATTTTTTATGGGATATCCAAGTTGAGATGTTGAATAGACAGTTGGGTATATGCGTCTAGAGTTTGAGAGAGAAATAATTTTAGGAACCATCAACATAGTGATAGTATTTACAACAATGTGACACAAGAGACCTAAAGAGTGAGTGCAGGTAGAGAAGAGGAAATTTCCAAGGACTGAACTCTGAGGCACTCCAATGTTTATAAGTATGATAAATAAGAAAGGCAGACAAAGGAGATTGAGAAGAACAGCTATGAATTAGTAGAAAAATCAGCAGTGTACAGTGTTCCAGAAACCAAGCAAAAAGGATACTGCAAGGTGAGAGTCAAATCCACACTGTCAAATCCTGCTGATGGATCAAGTTAGATAACGATTGACAATTGACCATTGGATTTAGCAACATGGAGGTCATTGCTGACCTTGACAGGAGCCATTTTGTGGAGTGGGGAAGACTAAAGCCAAAAGTTTTTTGGGAGCAGCAAAATGAGGTGGTAGTTGGAGTGGGATATGGAGAAATTCAAAGTGGATGTATGCTGATGAGGATGATCCATCAGAATGAGAACAGAGGAATACCCAGGAAGGGCAGGGGGGAATGCCTGGCGTGATGTATCAGGTAGATTAGAAGAAATAGGATCTGATGCATTGGTGGGAGGGTGGGAGGGGTTCATCTCTGAGTGGAAAATAATAGTTTCATCTGCTGAAGTAGAAAGAAGACAAAGTGTCTGGGCACAAACGCAGGTGGGTGGGAAGGGGTGATGGTGGGAACATGTGGGACAATCCTCTGATTGCTTCTATTTTCTCAGTGAAATAGGAATAAAAGTTATCACCTAGAACTAGAATGAAGAGAGAAGAGATGATGACTTATCACCTAAAGTGTGGATGAGTAAATAGACTGGAGGTAGAATATTACTTCCATGCTGCTCTGAGGAACCACTTGAGTTCATGAACTTAAACCAGTTAGCATGTTTGTATGTTTTTCTCAAGCCATGGTCAGCTGAGTAGATACAAGGGCAGGTGTGAAATAGACAGAAAGTTGGGTTTTAAGAAATCTCATTTTCATTGATCATGATCTTGCCATTAAAGTCTTGATTATTTGAATGGTCTCCTTTCCCACAGATGCTCTTGAGACTGATGAATCACTGTGGATTTGGCCTCCCACAGTCCACTCTAAATTCACTTACTCTCACTCCTTTGGTTCCAAACCCATTATCTATACCTGGTTCCCCCATAACACCCACCTCCTTTGCCAAGATTTCATCTTATTCCCACTTGGTCTCTTAAGGATATGGTTCCAATTTTCCTCAAGTGCAAATGAAACTGAGCAGGACCCTGTGGGGCCCTCCCAGGTACAAAAGCCTTTCTGTGTCCCCTGTATCTTGTTTGGAGGAAAAAGGCTTCAACCTCCTAGGCCTTCCCTGAGTTCCAAATGGCAGATTCAAGCAATCAATAATTAAGGAAGTGTGGGAATGAAGAAACAGAGGAAAGGCAGTCAAGAAACAATCATACAGCATCGGGCAGGGTCCTGGGTCCTCCTTAGGGGATGTGCATAGCAATATGATACATAACTTCCGCAGGACCTGGGGCCCCCACCCAGGTGGAGGATGGTAATCTCAGGCTAAGCACAAGCTTGTGGACCCCAGACTAGTTGGAACCAGAAGGCTGATGATTGAGATTCCTGGAACACCCCCTGTTACCTCTCCACCAACCAAACAGAAGAAAGTCACACACTCTGCAGCCCTCCCTCTGCCAATTTTGCCTTTAAAAACTCTTTGCTGAAGCCCATCAGGGAGTTTGGGCTTTTTGAGCATAAGCCACCCATTCTCCTTGCTTAGCCCTGCAGTAAATTTTCTCTGCTCCAAGCTCAGGTGTTTCCATTTGTTTGGCCTCACTGTTCACTGGGCACACAAACTTGGTTTCAACAACACAAGCCCAGCAGCCTCTGAGCCAGCTTCCCAGTTCTCTGTCTCTCCACATTCCTCCTGTTAAACCCTGTCTGCAGCCACTAGTCTGGATCATACCTGGATTCAGGAAGTTCAGAATATGGATTTGAGCAAAGAGTCCTACTGCAGAGACCTGTTCTCAAATAAAATAAGAATGAACTGAATATCACAGAGAGATGAAGCCAGAGGTACCAGAATCCCATCTATACCACCCTGCTTTCTGAGTCTGCCTTTCTCCTTCATCCAGAAGCCAATTTAGAGGCAGTTTCGGCTGTGAGTGACATGAGGTGACAGACTGCATCACGGAGTCTGTGCTCCTCACCTCGAATTGGACCACTTCTTTCACAGTCCAGATGGTTAATGGTGCTGTAAAGACCTAGTCAACATGCTGAGTTTACCATCTTGAGTAAGTCACTCCCAAGGAAATGTGAGAAATGGTTATCTAAACAAATGGGAGGTCAGCTTGTTTAGTTTGAAAAAAAAAAAAGTCTCTCTACAGAAACATTTGGGCAGGTTTCAATTTAAGCAAAAAACATTTTATTCGTTTCATTTTAATGGTCTCTGTTGAATAAGCATGAAAAATGGTTTTCATTAGTCCCTCTTCCACATTATACCTGACAAGCAGGAGGAAAACATGAATTTTTCCTGTACTTAACAAATATTCTGTAGTGATATGGAATAGCAGGAGAGATGCAAAAGGAATCGTAATTTTGCAAAATGAAAGGCTTGGGCCAAAACAGATCATTTATTCCCAAGAAGGAGCAAGAATATGCTAGCACATGATAAAAATAAACTGATGAAATTTCTAATATTAGAGATTATGATCAAAGATAATTTATAATTGGTCTGAAAATGAGGTGAGGAGAAAGGCTTCATTTTCATTATTTTCTTCAGCCTTATTTATTTTCCCAAACCCCATTCATTCAGCAGGGGACCTCCAACACTCTCCACAGGTAGAACATTTTGCCTCATGCCCTGGCTAAAGCTCGCTACCACACAGCTTATTTCACAAGCTACTTTTCTTGCTGGATCTAGGATTCTAACACTCATGTGATTTTTTTCTTTCTTTTTAATGCTCTGAGATTAATTGTACTTGTGGAATGTCTAGTTTTGAAATGTAAATGCCTTTGTCATTTTACTTTAATTCCAATTTGGCTAGTAATTTAAGGGTTTAATTAACAATAAAGATGAATCAACCAATAAAATGAATACATAAACAGGGAACAGCAATATACAAAATTGAAAAAAAATTTTTCTGATGCATTCTCTATAGATTCGTATTGGTGTGAGAAAGTAGTGTGTGTTTCTGTACTTCATCACACAATTTAGAATAGAGACAACCAAGCCTGAAATGTTGCCTATTCAAATAACATTTTAGGCCAGTTAGTGGCTGTGAATACAAGTAATAATAAATAGGAAAAATTGGCTATTTTGAGGAAAGAGTTACTAAAGCAAATAAGCAGTAAAAGTCTAAAAACAAAACAAAACAAAACCACTTCCCCTGTTTACATAAGCAAAAACGAGTAACTCAGTAAAGTATGACAGAATTTATATTGAACTCTAACTATGAGCCCAGGAATGTGCTAAATACTTCACTTGTATTGCTCATTTATCCTCATAGAGCTCTATGAGATAGATTCTATTATTATTCCTAGTCTACAGATGAAGAGACTAAAGTTCAGAGAGGTGAAGTAACTTGCATAAGATCACACAGCTAGTAAGCAGCCTTGGCAGGATATAAATTCAAGTCAGTCTGATGCCAGACTTATTTAATACAAAGATCATTTCTTAAAATCTATTTTTCTTTATTAAAAAATCCTCTCAAAATATATAGAATAGTATTAAGTCTGAACATGAGACTGCATACCCATTAAAATCAGATATATATTGGCACAATTTGGGCACAATTTGAAAAGAATTTTCCCAGAGGCTATGATACCAATTCTTGTACCACTTTTACCTTCTAGAAGCTCTCAGAAAAGTGTCAGAGGTGGTTACTAGCCTGCAACATTCAAAAGCTACAACTTTCTTAAAAAAACAAGGTGGAGTATCCACTCTGGAGCTGCATCCTATAAGGTGCACAAAGGAAATTGGCCTCATATCCTCACTGTGGGAACACAACAGGCTCCAGCTCCTTAGGGATGATCTGGCAGAATGTATTCCTTTAGGTTGTTTTGGTAAAGGGGGAACTAGAATAATATTTTCAGCGCACGCAAGTCAAATGGCATTTTTCTTTGCAGAAACTGACATGTCAACAAAAGATTCAGTCTTTTTCCTTAGAAAAGCAAGAAATAGAAAGGAGTTATTTTTTAATGTGGAACATAAATAGGGAAAACTAAGTAGATAATTTGTTAACTATTTATAAGCTCTTACATTACTATAGCACTTGACAGTTTATACAGCACTTTCAGATAAAATTCATGCATTTTGGTAAAGATCCCTTGAGTTGGGTGGGGCAGATTTTATCCTGCTCATTTAACAGAAAAAATAGAGGCTCAAGAAGGTCTAGGTGCTTGCCCATGGTTACCTGGATTTTAAGTGATAATGCTGGGCTCCAGCACAGGTATTTTGATTCCATCAAGATTTAATATTGATAAAATGTTTATTATCTGGAGGCTTTTATGGGAAATTATTTCTCTAAACAGAAAGCTCCCTTGGGGTTTTTCCTGAAGATTAATGCTTCTCACTACATACTACCCATGCCACAACATTTCACAGTACGAAATTCCAAGGATAGGACATCATCAACATCTTCATCCCCAGATCACAACAAATTTCACTTCCTGGGTTCCTCTGTGTTAGACATTTTCAAATTTTAACTTTTTCAGTCATCACAAAAACCCTAATGAGGTAGGTATCATTATTCCCTTCCCTACAGAAGAGGCTGAGAGAAGTAATTATCTTAGCAATGCTATTAAGTAATTATGTCATCAGACTATGCTGCAGTTAAAAACAAAAAATAAAAACAATCAGACAATAAACACTCCATGGCTCTTCACTACAGAGGTGTACTTATTATTTGTTGGCAGCAGCTCTGGTGTGGCTCTGCTCCCTGCCCTGCTCACTCCAGGATCCCACCCGTTGAGGCAGCCCTTTCTGGGACCTTATGGTCTGCTCAGAAGTTCATATCCCTTCTTCTTACAGCCTGAAGCAAGACACCTGAGCAAGTCTGACCTCAGTGGGGTGGGGATATATCATCCCTCCATAGAGAGGCAGCATGTATTTTGCACACAATCACACTTTACCAAAGTCTATAATCTGGGTTACAGACATTTGCTTCTTCCTTTATTGGAGTCAACCTCCAAATTTTATCTTGACATAAGACCAGACTGAAAGTCTAGGATTTTGTGAGGGTCTGTACCTAGTCTGGGTATCGCTCCTGGGGTTGTTGAGACCTATGAACAATCAATCAATCGGTCAGTCAAATTAAATATGTCTGCTTCATCCTCACACCAGTGGTGTGTTGGAACTAGCTTATCCTTAGGAGAGTCGATTGTCAAAATTTTCAGGAATTTTGCAAACATCACATTGGTAGTTTAAAATTGGTCATCATTGGAGTATTTACACCACAGAAAGAGGCAAATGCTATACAATGTGGCTTTTTTCACTAGAGAAAATTGTACCACATTTATCAGCATATCACTGCACATTTGGCATAGACTGACGGCATAGGAACAGGATAATGGCAATAAATTCTCCCGTTTGGAAAGAAGACAAAGGAAAACTACACAGCGGTCCTTGGCCCACAAGAATTCTGGAATGACGCTAGGCAGTTTTTGCAAGAGTCCCTCACCCTAGAGGTGGGGAACGTTCCTCTATTAACTGTTTCTGTTCCCTGGAAGTAGCTCTCCAGGAGACTGCTCTCAATGTTCTCTGTCGCCTTGTCTCTGCCCTCCAGGTGATCCTTTGTTTTCCTTTTCCTCCTTGGTTTCATCTAAAAAATACATTGGAAACGGTGCTCCTTAGAGGTCGTGTAGCTCTGGCTGCCTGCTTCTTGCCCCCAGAAGATTAGCTCTGTATCTGTTTAATTCCAGTCAGTTCCATATGCCAGTAGTCACACCACCAGTTCTTTTCCACATATGTCCCCTTTAATGGCTAATAATTTGAGCCTAACAGGCTTCTGTGGGATAGTCTGGAAGTCTCTTTACCTTGAGCCATGTTTTCTGTTTGAAAGAATTTCCTGGAGACCAGCTGAACTGTTTCAGATTTCAACAAAGAATATGGAAGCCACACCCTTGGTTTGGTTTTTGCCAAGAACTGGGGTTTTAATCAGTCCTGTAGCTCAAAGCTTTTCTCAGTTTTGTCATTTTTGGTTTTTAACACAAGTCCCAGAATTTCTGGATTCTCTCTATTCCTTTTTTTTTTCTTTTTTTTTTCTTTTTTTTTCTATTCCTTTTTACTTCTTCTTATAAATCAGTTGATTCTTTCTTGAGCTTATCTCTATCTTCAAGTACCTTATCAAATACAACCAATAGTGACCAGTTTATGCTACAAACATTCTATTTTCCCATCTCATCACCAAAAGTTACAAGTTAATTAAATACATTATCTGCTTTCCAAGCTACTGTGGGCTACGGGTTTGCTAATTGTTTCACTACTGCATTCAATGGCTTCCCGCCTACAATGACAGTCTCTTTGCCACCCTCTGACCAGTCCCAAAACAAGTCACATATTTCAAGCATTTTTTACCAGCAGAGATTCTACTTCTGGGACAATTTTCTGTATCATTCTGAACAGGTTAGTTTAATGGTAAGAATATCCCCAAATTTCAATAGATTACGCTAACAGAGTTTATTAAAGTTTATTTCTCACTTATGTTAATGTTGGTTACAAGGGAATTGTGGCCCTGCTTCACTCCCCCTTCATTCAGGGATTAGAGCTGAAGGAGTAGTCTTTATCTGGGACATCACTGGTCCCAAGGCAGAGGAGAAAGAGCACAGGTGGTTGACCATGAAATGGATCACTCCTTCTCACATTCCACTGACCAAGAAAGTGATAGGATTTGCATATCCCCCATGGGCAGAGACGGTAGGGGGCAAATATTTTGGAATAATAATGCAGTGCCCTGTGGCGGTAGTCTGTCTGACTCCAAAGCCTGTGTTCTTAACCACTATATCATACTCTGGGCTCCCCAAACTATGGCTTAGCTTCATTTTGTTATTTGATTAGTAACAAAAGTTCAAAGAGTGCTTTGTGACCCAGAGCGATTACTGTTGTGCTTTTTCTTTTTAATTCAACAGAATTTTACTTTGTTATAAACTATGAGGTTATATCCAACTTTTTTTTTTTCAGATGGTTTCCCACATTGTCACAATGCAATTCAGTGTATGATACATATTTTCTTCATTGACTTGAAATGTCATTCTTTTTATATATATGACAATGATCTCAGTTTTCATATGTGATTTATTTATAGGGTTTTGATTTGATTCAATTTTTTTCTTTTTCTTTTTTTTTTACATATACATGTATCTATTCTTTTTCAAATTCTTTTCCCATTTAGGTTGTTACAGAATATTGAGCAGAGTTCCCTGTGCTATATAGTAGGTCCTTGTTGGCTATCTATTTTAAATAAAGTAGTGAAGTAGTGTGTATATGTCAATTCCAAACTCCCAGTTTATCCGTCCCCATTTCCCCTTTGGTGAACTTCCCCATAAGTTTGTTTTCTACATCTGTGAGTCTGTTTCTGTTTTGTAAATAAGTTCACTTGTATCTTTCTTTCTTTCTTTTTTTTTTTTTTTTTTTTTGCTACAGTTTCCTTTCTTAAGTGACACAAAGGTAGTAACAGTCAAGGTTACCAGTCAAGGCTGAACTTTCCTCAAACTAGACTGAGACAAAGTTTATTTCAAACAGTGAGACTTAAGGAAAGGAGTTTGCCCACAGTGATAGAAGGTATATATCTGCACCCGCTTTAGAGCAATGAAAAAATTAAATCATAAAAAATTATGTTTTTAAATGATGTTTTTCATCTTGAGATATTACTTGTAATTACTTATCATTAGCTATGATTTAAAGCACTTAGAAAAATAAATACTTTATCCCTCCTATTTTATAAGTTAGGAAATGTAAACCACGTCTGTTATTTATATATTGGTACAAGAAATTTGGAGTTTAAAGCAATTATACAGATGATACATATATCACATATATATATATATATATATATATATATATACACACACACACACTTTGGAAATATATATATAGCTTTTTTTCCCCCTCATCTTTATTTAGCTGTGGTAAATCCAGCCCCAAGATCCCGACTCTCAAAAGAATATTTTAAAAGAAAGAAGTTTGGATTGTACATTGTAGCATCATTTTTACTGAAGACTTGGTTTGAAAGTGGAGTGCCTCAAATGTCTCCTACTATTTCCAGTGTGTCTAGGGTATACGGTGTAATGTGGGACTCAAGAGGCTATAGGCAACAGGGAGTTGCAGTGTCAAGATTAGAGTCAAATGAGTGGGCAGCAGGTTTAGGTAATGATTATCAGTGTGCAATTTTATAGTTTTCTAAAGCTATCAGAACCAGGGTCTCCAATCAAGATGGGAGTAGCAGGATGTGGAGCTCACCTCCTCCTACAAGTATATCAAAAATACATCTACAAATGGAACAATTCTCACAGAACACCTACTGAACACCAGCAGAAGACCTCAAACACATGAAAGGACAAGAAAGATCTTCACATAACCAGGTAGGAAAATAAGAAAAAGAACCAGGGTCATGCAGGAATTAAAGTCATATCTGGGCAGTGGAGGTTGAATATGTCCCAAAGGGTCTTTGATCATTGTTTTTAAGCCTGTGAGATAAAGACTGGGGAGGAAATTGTTATTTAGCTCGATGGAAGTACTGACGTCCTGGAAACAAAACCAACCTAATTGATCACGTAACAATCACTGGTTCTTTGGTCCTACTTTTCTCTTCTGATTTCCAGGCTGAAGTTTCTATTGACTTCCCACATTTGCCTACTGCCTTCCTAGTACTGATGCCCCTGAAAAACAGTGAGGTCCCAAGGGCAACGATGCAGACATCTTATATAATGACCTTTAATAATGGCTTCATTCTTATTTAAACAATTTCTAAGTCATAATGAACTAATTACTAATGTATATTCTACTAATGAGCAATAGATATTTGGAACTCGACACTGTCAATAGGCTATTTAAGCCCCACACTTGGTACATTTAGATCATAGATTGCAATAGTTTATTAGTCAGAAACAAAAGATATTTAGGAACAACAAGAACTTTTGAAGATTATACCCTGGAAGATACCTCTTCCCTCTCAAAAGCCCTCCCTTCATGTGATTTTAAGTGGTCTAACCTTGAGGTATATGGACAATTAGCTGAATTCAAGGGACATTGTTTTATATTCTTCCTAGATTAGAAAATCACAATGAATTAACATTTCTGATTTTTTGGCTTCTACATAGGCTCACCATAAACTGAAGTAGAGATCTGGGGTAATTATCCAGAAACATAAAATCCTAGCTTTCTTAGATGTATTATGATGAAAATATTTTCTACTATTAAAAGCACTAGCATAAAAGGTAACTGAAAATTTTAATCAACAATAAGCTCATTATGTGAAAATATTAAACACACTGGCCTCACAGATCCTTGGCCTTGTGATTTCCAAATTCGTTTCAAATATGTTTCCAAGTGGTGTTTCCTCATTCTTTCCACAGGCTTCATCACCACTTTCAATCACTTATTCTGCTTCTCACAAGGGAAAGATTCTTTTCTAACCATTACCTCTTCCGTTCACTTTCAAACACTTAGCCCTTCCCTTTTCTCTAAGTTCATTATCCAGCTTGGATCCTCTGATCATTTCTTTCTAGTTTGGTTTCCATAGCACCTCAAAACACCTTTCTTCCTTTCACCAAAACTGCAGTGTATTATGGGTCTAGACCAAGACATCTTGTGAGCCACGTTATCTTGATGGTGGCAGCATGAATGGTGACAATCCTTTCTGCATGAGTACCTGAAGTTCTCACCAGGAGAGAAAGTGTCCCGCAAGAAAAGATCTAAAAAGCTATGGCCTTGCAGGATATATGTCCTGAAGACTTCAAGAAAGAGAAAGAGAGAGAGAGAATATATGCAGACACCAGTAAGGTGGCCTGAATAAGGAGTAAATGAAACCCTGAGCTGGTCTGGAATATTTTGGATCTTTCACAGTAGATTGCAGTACCAGATGATGACTTCATTAAAACCTCAAAGCCTTGGCTCGCCAGTCTTCCTTTACACAAATAAGACAGGTTTTCTAAAAGTGAAGTGGAAGATCTAATACACCACTCCATAGGTTGTTGATCTAGTATCTTGAGAAGCATACCAGGCTGGGTTATAATACCTTACCTTGATTTTCAAGGTAACATGCTTGTTCATGATTGGGTTTACCCTCTCCCCCCATTTATAGCCAGAACTGTTTCCTTCCACTGGATCTTCCACGTACTTCTATTTCCACAGCTTGAATTTATTCTCAAACTGATCATGACAGTGTAGCTGTTATCAAAGTTTCATCTTTTAATTAAAGAGCATGTATACTAGTAAAACGTGAGTGTGGGAAGAAAGAAAATTGTTTTTATGAGTAATTGAATGCTTTGGAAAGACAGGGTTATAAAGAATAATTAATTATTAAAAATTTAGACATCTGTATTAGTCAGAGTTCTCTGGAGAAACAGAACCAGTAGTGTATGTATACATTACATATATAGAAAAATATTTAGGAAATTGGCTCAGAGAATTATGAAAGCTGAGAAGTCCCAGGATCTGCAGTTGGCAAGCTGGAGACACAGGAGGGCTGTGTAGTTCCAGTCTGAAAGCCAGCAGGGTTAAGACCCAAGAAGAGTCAATATTTCAGTTGGAGACCAGAGATCAGAATATACCAATGTCCTATCTCAAACAGTCGGGCAGGAGGAATTCCCTTTTACAGCAAGTCCCCTACATACGAACCTCAAGTTGCAAACTTTCAAAGATGCGAAAGTGCATTCACATGTCCAATCACATAAATTAGTTCATGTGTCTGGCGTACATTGTCACATGCGTGCATCCTTTCCAAGTGGTTGTGCTTTGTGTACTTTACTGTACAGTACTGTATAGAGTACAGTAGTACAGTATCCTTATTTCAAGCTAGATCTGCAGAGTTCATTGAACTCCTTGCTGTGCAACACAAAGAGCTTACTAATGAAGACCTGATGGAATTGGAGGCCCAGAGAAAGGACGAGGAGAGACAAGAGGAAGAAGAAGTAACTGAAGAACTGAAGAGATTCACGACACAGGAAATGACAAGGGGATTTTCTTTATGTGAGGAGGCACTGTTCGTTTTTGAGGCACAGCATCCAAATGTAGAATGGTACACCGAGGTTGCAGCAGCCGTTCAGAATGCAATCCAGTGCTACCGTGTCATTTATGAGGAGAAAAAAGAGTTACTATCCGGATATCACTGGATCGTTTCTTCGAGAGGGTAGATCGAACTGAATCCAGCAAGGAACCAGAACCTGTGCCATCAATGTCAGGTGTGAGTGAAATTGCAGCTTGCCCTCCATCCCCTATTGCTGACAATCCTGCAGCTCTACCATCTCCCACCTCCTCTCCCTCCTCAGTCAGTAACTCTTCTTGCCTGTTCACTCGATGCCAGCCCCTGGATGCCAGCTGTTGTACTGCACTACTGTACTTTTCAAGGTACTGTACTGTAAGATTAAAAATGTTTTCTTTGTTTTTTGTTTGTTTTTTATGTATTATTTGTGTGAAAGTATTATAAACCTATTACAGGCTAACTTTGTTGAACTTACGAACAAATTGGACTTACGAACCATTCTCAGAATGGAACTCGTTCATATGTAGGGGACTTACTGTACTCAGCCTTTTTGTTCTATTCAAGTTTTCAATTGATTGGATGAGGCCCACCCACATTAGGGAGGGACATCAGATTTACTTGAGTCTAACAATTCAAATGTTAATCTCATCCAGAAACACCCTCACAGATATATCCAGAATAATGTTTGACCAAATGTCTGGGCTCTCTGTGGCCCAGGCAAGCTGACACCTAAAATTAACCATCACAGCATCATCATTATGGCATTTATTTTAAAATTAGAGAAATCCACAAGAATTTTGAACTCAGATGCCATGTATGGAAATTATAGATGATATATTATGTGTATGGTTTATGTAAAAGAGGGGATAAAAGATCTTATGAATATGATTAGATTTATATCCTAAAAAAATCTATGTTCTACATTAAACATTTTGGAGAATAAACATGTTTTAAGGTAAAATAAAACGATGTTTGTATATTCTAATTTTGTTTATGATTCTTCACTTTAATAGAATTTTTTAAATTAACCCACCAAATGGCTATTCCAGATAACATTAGTTAAGAGTAGCTCTACTGTATAAGACCGTAAAATGGACAAGTACAGTCAAGGAAAAGAGACACATGACTGTCAGAACTGTTTATGAGGACAGCTTGATTTTGCCTAAATCTTTTTACCCTGTACATCCTATATATATGTTAACTCTTGCTATTTGGTGTTTTAAAGGTCCCTCTGAACCTGAAAATATCCATCATGGCCATTTCCAGCCTTGGGTAATGTCAATCATCAGATCACTCTTCTCTTACTATTGACAGCTGAGCATTGTTAGAAAAAAAACCACACAATCGTGCCAGCTGCCGTTACAACCAATCCACGTTACCCAACATCCGCGGGCCTATCAAGACAGCTGGGCAATCGTTTATCTCTAGCTGACTCTAACTTCATGCAATTTTTGTTAAACAGTTTTCCTGCTTTTTCCACTCATATAGAGTTCCCAAATGCATGTGCATCTCGTCACTTTCAGCAAATGGGCATCTTGCCTCCTACTTGAGAAGATAAAACCGTATTACATGAATTGCCTCCACTTAGCTCAATTCAGCCACAGTGAATATCACCCCTCTTTCTCTCTTACTTTCCTCTGACTTCAGGATTTTCCTCACTCTGTCCCTTGGCAATCTCACTCATTCCTACGCTATAATGGCACAAGCTATCATTTGACTACTGGGTGTCCCCAACTAGACTTTCTGTTTATGCTTTAAACTGAGTGCCCTTAAGTTCTTTAAGATTCCTTCCAATTCTATAAAATGTTGTGGGGTCTATAAAATTATCTGGATGGTAGTCTTTATCCTCCAATTCATTTATTCAGGTCAAGATAGGTGAGAGGGTTGTTTTTTTTTTTTAATCTCTGGCACTAGAATTCCATAATCCTTTTATTGTGTAGAATCCAATACCCTATCAAATTCTTCCTCCAGGACTTAGTCACATAATGCATTCACTTTGGCCATCTCAATTATGAGTTTATTCCTGTTCTAAAGTGAGTTTGCATTTCCCTGCTTCTCCAAACGACAAGCTAAATGAAAGATCCTTGCCAATAGATTTCTTAAATGATAACTTAAAGTTGCCAAAATGCTCTCCTGAGAATTCTCCCTTCACTCGAATAGGATCTAAGTGTGATAGACACGAGCTCCCTGAAGGCCATACCTGCCAGCTGTCACCGAGTGCTTCCAGGTGGGCGTCTCAGCTAATCGTCAGTGCTGTTGGAGGAATCGAAATCCAATTACAGTGACTCACAGCAAAGGCAATTTACCTTTCTTTCACAAATGGAAGGACGGAGTGCCAAATGCAGCAGGTTGCTTATTTTTGCTCACAAAATATATAATTTGTCAAATTATTTTTCTCTAAACATTTTTAATGGAAATCCTTGGCAGGCCTATACACTAATGATTTCCATGTTAATTTAGACTCAGGTCTTTCATTTTATCCTCAAACTCTTTGCATCTCTCAGGTAGTGCTATTATGCTTCTATCATAATCACATACAGACCATTTTCCAAGGAAGAGGACATCTCTGTTACATTTAAAGTGCTCTGTGATTCTCCTTGGATGGCTTGTGCTGAAATTAATAATTAGAGGCTGGATCAACTGCAGGGCAACACTGAACAACTTCTTGCATGTTGAATTATGTGGACCCAGAATAATGAAGATAAACATTAACAAGGGAAAGGGGAAAGAGAGTTTTCAAAGTTATGAAATCTCTTCTGTCAAATTTACCTTATTAAGCGTGATTTCCAGATTTCAAAAATATTAGAATATCGTGCATTTTACTGATAAGTTTGATTTTCTTTAGCTATTTCAAAAACTTTCCTCAAATAAAATTTAAAAATTTTACCTCATCCCCTAATGACAGGGCCATTTGGCTGCCAACTTGATTAGGAATAGAAAGGGAGAGAAGATGTGCTTTAAGAGAAAAAATCATCACCTTCCATTATATAATAATAGATCAAGGGTGAAGGTTCTTGGGCTCTGAAGTCTATGTGAGCTACATCAGTGGTCTTATTAAAATTCATATCACATTGCAAGTTTGTTTCTGCTGAAAACTGCTCTGCTTAATCTATGTTATCAGTCAGATTTTAAGCAGCACTCCTCTTACCTTTAAGAATGTGATAATGTGTCCTACGAAGCCATCAAACTCATTTTGTATTTTGTTTAGTTTAACCCTTCAAGACACTGTTGCCAGAAGGGTAGGGAGCCCAGGGAAGGCCATTCTGTTTGCTACACAAGTGCTGGCTGCCCAGCCTCCAGGTATGCATCTTCTATGTTTTCCTTGTCAAAGCTAAGCTATTCAAATTTCACAGCCCTAACAGTTTTTCTTCTCTTTTTCTCTCTTTGCCCTCAAGATATTCTCAGAGGGGCTTTATTCAATGCCATATGATGCTGAAGCTGTATAGGAGGATATGGTAATTGCATGCAAGCTACAGTTAAGGCCTAATGAACATTATGTTTATGAAGAATGTAGCTCTGATTTCTAAAAGCACTTTGGTAAATTATACAAATTAAATATTCATTACTTTGTACTTCATTAGTTCACATTTGTAAGACTTTTTCTTCATTATAATAGCCTGGAGTAAAAGCTTTTTGTTTTTTTTTTAATATATTTTATTCTGTTATTTTTCAGAAACTCTTTACTTACAGTGTTAGGAGAAAGCTGTATTTTTCCATGGGGAGGCCATAATATTCAGATTTTTCTTTTTTAAAAAAACTACATATTTATTTCATACAAAGAAAGTGAATATGTGTGTGTTTGCCATTCTTATTTCAATAGTCAGCATAAAAATATGTAAACTTTTCATTCTAATTTTCACTCAGAGTTTACTTACTACACTTCTTCCTATAAACATTGTTACTTCATTAGGGAGAACCCTTGGTATTAAGTTAAAAATACTTCAGAATTATAAACAATGTTCATTTTTCGTGTTGGAATAACTTTACAGTGATTGATTAGTCATCAGGCTCTGAGAAGTTAAAAATCCTTTAAATAGTAGGTTGTTTGTCTGAGATAGGTGGTAAATAAACAAGCTTCTCTGACACATGGAAATTAAAATAGAAAAAAAGAGTTATGATTGGAGCTACTCTTGTCCACTTCTAAATACCCTAGTTAGCTAAAATGTATTCTTCCCTCAATGTATTCAGCAAATGTGTGCATGTGAATACTGAAAATAACTGTTCCTCAAATTCTATCAATCGAATGTCTGTTGCAGCCAATCATACAGTTACACTCGAACAAATAGAAACAGGTGACTTAAAAATGTACTTGTAATCAAATTAAATATCTCTAGATCTAGAGATCTTCAGATTTTTTTCATTTAAGATTTACACAAATGGCAATTAATGTTGGGTTTTTACTAAAAGATGTTGGGCAGAGAAATGAATTCTGAGAAAAAAATTTTAAAGATTACAGATAAAATGGTCTGCCTGACTTGAAATGAAATGATATTTAAATTTTAGGGAGCAGTGATGGGACAGAAGACAAAAGACCTGAACCTGAGTTCTGGATGCATCATGTAGTCTTGCAGTCTTCATAAAACCCTGTAATCTCTTTAGACATCAGCGACCTAACCTGGTAAATGGGAATCATGATACTTGTTTTGCCCACTCCTCTGGTTTATGGTGAACATACAGTGAGATTATGAAACATTAAAAAAAACTCTTAAAACATAAAATACTCTATAGCTTAGTGATATTAGAAAACCAAATCTTGGGCTCCATAATTTCATATACAAAGATATCAATAATAAAATATTAACTCCATTTTAAAGCTTGCAAAGTGAAGAGAGAACTGTGGTTCAGCCAATTAATGAGATGCTATCTCCTCTCGAGTGCTAGCCGTATCCTACTCTATGAGCAAACTTCAGAGGGTCATCATTACATCTTTTAGGTGAGAGCTTATTCATTATTCTTTTTGCTTCTAGAATTTTTTAAACTGACTTTTATCTCTTAGGGAATTTAAAGAAAATAATAGGGTCATAAGAATAAGCTTTCAGTAGGAACTTGAAACAAAAGACAATGGGTGGCTTTGTAGGTGTTAAACCTACTTATTTCAAAATTGAAAGAATCCAGAGAATGTCATGAAGTGAGGAAAGGAGCAATGTGATGACTCAAGAAGCTAGAGAACAAAACAGCAACTACAACACAGGCTAGGAAAAACGTGTTGACTGATTGTTTTGTTTTTGCATAAGTTGGGAAAGAAGCTCTTGAAAGCAACTGAGAAAGAAGAAAGGTAAAAGTAAAGACCCTACTTCAGAAAACTATGTGAAGCTTTGATTGAGATAGAAGTATTTTGCCTGTATCAAAGAAAACATTACTAAAAGGAAGAGAGTCTTAGAAGCCAGAAAAGCAATCTACAAATAGATTCTGATATGTTATAAAGAAACAACATCTGAATTTGTCAGCAAGATTCCTTTGAGGAGAGAATGGTAATTGGATAGAGTCAAACACAATAGGGAAATTGCAAGTTAAAGCAATGGGATGGATAGGGAGCTTCCTACAGGTTAGAATGACAGGCTAGGATAAATATTAAGACTAGCAAAGAGTTACGTTATAATCCTGTTCTCTATTGATCTAAGTTCATTCCTGACATTAAAACTTGTTTAAAATTCACTTTACTCAGTGTGTCTTTTTTTTTTTTTTTCAGAAAAATCACAGAACCATGATACATATTTCAAGTAGTTCATTTAGCCATCCACTCCTTCAATCCTTTCAACAGCATTCCAGCCAATGGAACGTCTGGCTTACATATAGACACCTCCAGGGATGAGATAGTCATGGTTTCCTGAAGCAAAATATGCCACATTTGGTGACTTTGCATGTGATAAAAGTCTTACATTAAGCAGAAATCAATCTGATACAGCTTCTTCCCATTGTGCCTGTTCTACTCTCTTAGGGTCGCACAGCCTCCAAGCTCTGCTCAGTTCTGTATTTTTTACTTTCTCATATGAATGTATGGAACAAATACACAAACATTATATACTGTGTTATTATAATCCATCTCCTCTTTTATCTCTACAATGGAGCAGAGACCCCACCAAGCTCCATGTCTTGACATCACCACAGGTCCAAGGTTCTGTGACAAACCCACATTTCCTCAATTTCCCAGGAGGAAGAAAACTTACATTTGATAAATCCTGTGATGTCCCAGGGATATGACATAGATTATGTCATTCGTCAACTCTATAAAACAGGTAATGTTATTAACCACTTTAAACAGATAGTCAGTTTTATCCTTTTACACGTAGAGATTGACTATATGATTACTTTCCCAGGCACTAAGTTTCCATGTGTACTCTTGAATTCCCTAATATATATTCTGTTTCAGTATTCATATTTTTATACTTTTTTATATTTACTCTTCTAGAAGTGTTTTCCGATGAGGCGAGATATAAATAAAACAGATGGTATTTAAAATTGACATTTCACAGACAGAGTGCTGAAGCTCAAAGAGGTTGAATAACTTGACCAACAGATGATCAGACTCTGGAAAACGGATTCTCAGTAACTGAACTCTTCAGAATCTAATTTATAAATGTAAAGTTTAATTTACTACTTTCAGTGGAAGATCTATTGTGGAAGGACTACTGATGCCCACCATTGATTGCACAAACACTGGAAGACCAGGTCACAAATCAAATCACTGAAAAAGGAGTCTATGATGCCAAAATGATATTTACATAAATATAAAATAGCTTAACTTTTAGTCTTTGTCTAGAGATATTTCAAGCTAAGAAGTTTTTTAAAATGCACACTAAGATTATAACATTAAATCTCAGATATTTTTGAAGCAGACTATCCAGGTTTTATTTTTCAAATTTCTTTTCTCAACGTTACCAACTAATCACCTACATTTTCAGCCACAGGGCTTCCTAATATTGTAATTTCAAATTTCATGGTAAATTAAATATACTTTAAATATTTAGGGAGAAAATATTGTTAATATTCCAAAATACCACATTTATTTTGGTAAAATTTTTTTTTTCCATATCAGGGTACAACATTTTTTGACCTCATTCCTACATAATAGGATATGCTCTGTCTGAGACATGGAGGCCTGGCCACATACTGTGAAATGAGTGGGATGTTTCCCTTGAAGAAAATGGGTGATAATTAATGATGGGAAAAGATCTAGGACCAGGAGGAATGGATTCTGACGTCCAGGGATGGAGGACTCTTTCAAAGAGCCCAGGTTCAGAGAATAGGCCACAGTCATAAGGACACAGGCCTGGGGCTGAGAAGGAGCCAGTCTGGGGGACCCCTAAGATGAGAAGGGCAGGGTGATGAACTCTAGGAGTCCCTATTTCTCTCATAGAACTCTAAATTATCATATTCTGGTGTATAATTTTATTATGGAATCCTCAGGTCTTCAGGGAAATTTTCTTAAAATGTCACTTCTAAGTGTTGTGTTTGGTGGATTTAAGGGAGATGCAAACTTGGATTTCCTTAGGAGGAAGGAAGGGGATAATGAAAATTACATAAGTGACTAACAATATTTGCCTCAGAAAGTGAGCCACAGAATTGGGGAAAAAAGCAGTGTTTCTCCTGATGGTATCTATAAATATTGTCTTGAATTTTAAATTTTGACAGTCTCCATTGAATTTTCAAATGGATATGTAAAATCAGGGACACATGGTTTTATTTTTTACTTTTAATATTCATTTATTTACTTGACTGTGCCAGGTCTTAGTTGCAGCACTTAGGATCTTTGTTGTGGTGTGCGGGATACAGTTCCCTGACCGGGGATGGAACCTGGGCCCCCTGCATTGGGAGGGTGGAGTCTTAACTGCTGGACCACCAAGGAAGTCCCCAGGGACACACGGTTTTAGAGAGATAAGTATGGCAATTTGTTGTACTTACACTGATAATACAATTAATAGAAAACATACTCCTCTTCTTGTTTTATAATTATGCAAATGAATAATAAATGATCATCAAAGGGAACTTATAGCCATTTTAAATTCATTATAAAACTAGCTGTTACATATTTTGAGATTTTTTTCAACTAAGGCATCTTTTATATTTGGAACCAGATTTGTTAGCCTCTCAAAAATCAATAAAGGTTTCACGTTTCTAAAACATCATTCACTGAAATTGATTTGAAATAATTTTAAAAGTTTTCTCCTATCAGAGACTTCAGAAGCACATAATAACTCATATTAGCTTATATTACTCTTTAACCTACAGGAATTAGGAAATTAAAATTTGAAGTAAGCTCAGTTCAATTATATTTTAAAAGCTAATCGGTGCTTTCAACTCTTTTATCTTTCTTAGTCCTGTCATATAAATATGTTATCAAGAGTATTAACCTCATCTGAGAGGAATACAGATTTCTTAGGCTATAGACTCAAATGTGCAAAAAATGTCAATTTAATTTTCTATAATTGCACTTACTTTCTGTCTTGAACCTCTGTTCTATCTGATATTTACTTAATCTTTGTCAATTCAGAGTTTTGTCAGTCAATTTACACATTTTCTGAGTCAACTTTTATTTCCCTTTCAGCCCCTACCATTGTGTACAAGTTTTGAGAAGGCTCACACAACGAGTCTTACATAGACTCATGCCAGCTCCCCTGACTGTCCTTGTGCATGGATGGTCTCCAGTTTTTAGAACCTGTAGGCCATCTGATTTCTCATTCAGTCTCCATTCACAGATTGCAGTCAAACTTGCTGCTGCATTATTCTCCCAAGTAATGTAATGCTACTTCTGGTCTATAAGATCTTTATCACTACTGCTATGCTTTTCTCTTGTGCATGGGTAATATTCAGATGCTGTCCAAAACCCCTCCAAACCTACGCAAAACACACTGGGCTATCTCCTTCCTTCTCTGATCAGATACCTGGAGGGGCAGCCCTATGACTTTGGTTAGGGCTCTTGGTGTGACTTCCTAACATGTCTGGGTAATTGACTGATCTTATTCCACCAAGACTGGTGGAGGAATGTGCTCACAGCTGGCTGCATGAGCATGGGGTGGCTGAGAGTGATGGCCAAGAAGTATCAGTCCTCAGGGCATTGTGTTCTGTTCTTCAATAACTATAAATTCATTGTATACACCAGATTCCTGTGAGTCCAGGTGAATGGTTAATTTTCTTGTACATAGGAAAACAACAAGCCCTTCTTAGATATTTATTAGCATCTAAGCTCCCTCTTGTTCAAAACTTGCCCCATAGTCCCTCCCTGTGGAATTTTTATCTTCTTGACAACATCATGCACTTCTCTTACAAGATGTTTATGGAAAAATCCCTTGGCCATAAGTCCTCCAGGGCCATGGATTTTGAGATAAAAAAAGAAAGACATTGTAATTATTTCATGATGTATATGTATATCAAATCATCACATTTTACATTTTAAATATATACAGTTATATTTGTCAATTATTCCCCAATAAAATTGTGGAGGGAGGTATTGAGACTCAAAAATGTTCTCTGTAAACTTTTATTTCTGCCATGAATTTTAAAAATCATTATATGATTCAAGGATGTATTAGATCATTTTAAAATACTCTGGGGTTGAGAGTCCATCTGCCGATGCAAGGCACGCGGGTTTGTGCCCCGGTCCGGGAGGATCCCACATGCCGCGGAGCGGCTGGGCCCGTGAGACATGGCCACTGAGCCTGCGCGTCCGGAGGCTGTGCTCCGGAACGGGAGAGGCCACAACAGTGAGAGGCCCGCGTACCGCAAAAAAAATAAAATAAAATAATAAAATAAAATAAAATACTCTGGAATTTAAAAGACTATAACTTATATAATTAAACATATAAATCCATCCAATTTTATTATCAGATAAGCTCTTACCTTAATAACCAGCAGCTGTATAATTTTCTCTGAATTATAAATAATTTCAACTTAAATATGACATTGTGCTTTCTTGATTGGAAAAAGTGTTCTCTTGTTTAAAAAAAAAATTTTCTAAGTCTGTTTTCTAGCTCTTTCTCAGCATCAGCTCTTTACCAGTATTTAGAAGAATTTTTTTTCTCAAGCTAGTCTGGTTTTAACTATAGAACTCAGTCTTATAGCACAACTTCAAAAATACTCTCTGGAATCCAATTTTTAGACAATTTTCTTGCAATTTTCAATTTATCATGTCATTAAATTTGTACCCTCATTTGATGATGCATTATTTCTAGTATTTTTGTATCACCTATGATTTTATTTCTTTAAAGGTTTGGCTTTATTTTATTTCAGTCAAACTAACCTACATAGGGAAGGACTGAGTCCAGCTTTTCCTATTTATTAAGGCTGGGAGTTAAGATTTCTGTTCCATAATATAAAAATGACTTTCCTAGTCACTTTCTAGAATGTAGATCTTAGGTCATTCTTTAGTAAATCAGTAAAAACTCCAGATTTACTTTTGTCAAAGTGCTCTTCACATAAATACTCTCCTCCACGCAAAACACAAAAACATGAATTCTGACATATGTCAATGTCAAATATATGTCAAAGTCAAATATATGACTGTAGTCTATAGATACTTTCTAAGTAGAAATCACGGCTGATGGGAGTATCAAACAGTATGATCACTAGAGTAAATAATTCAGCAGCATTTAGAAAATTGAAACGGAGTTAGCTAGCAAACCCATGTCTAGGTAAATACCTTAAACAGACTTAAATATGTGCATAGGAGACACTTACAAGGATGTCATTACAGCATTCTTCCAATGGTTAAAATCTGATATATTCCGAATGACTTTCAGTAGAGGAATCAATAAATAAAATATCAGTACTTTAAAGCAGCTAAAAATAAATGTGATCTATATCTACCAGCACTACTAGATCTCAAAAACAATGCTGAGAAGAAAAAGCAAGCTGCAGTTTCAGATTAGTACATAGAGTGTGAGATAAACTGCATGCATTTAAAAGCACAGAAATAGAAACAACATGTTATTCATTTGCATATATACTTATAGGCATCGTACAAATTAAAACTGGATACACATCAAATTCTTCATCTAAAATGTAAAATATTCTTGGTCAGAAATGTTAGTCTTTTTTTTTTTTTAACGATGTCTTTCAAGCATCTAGAATTCCCTCTGACACATAGTAGGGGTTCACTAAATACTTACCGGAAAATGCATTTATGATAGTGATTGCCTGGGAGTTGGCCTGGGAAGGAAATTAAATGGGGAGTGGGAAACAAGAGCATCAATTTAATCTGTAATGAAATATTCCTCTTATCTGGAAAGAAAGAACAAAAGAGAGTGAGAAAGAGAGAGAGGAAAGGAAGGAGGGGAAAAAAGACTTGTAAATATTAGTAAGTTAACAAGTTTCAGTTGTTAATTGGTCCATGGATATCTTTTATAGCTTCCATCTGCTTTTCTGTGTTGTTTAGCTTTAAAAAAAATGCAGTCTCATAAACTGCAACCCATAATTTTAGAAGCCATGGGACTTGAAAATTAATAAGGAATTTTAAAGGAAATTCAGCAGGAACACCTTCACCCTTAATTCTAAGCCCTTGATATTTTATAATTATATTCTAGTTGTCTCATGTGTATTCATTTGGTTTTCTTCTTTAAATTGTGAGCAACTAATGTAGAATCCCTCCATCTTTAATTTGCCATGTTTCTCTTAATCTCCTGTTTCAAAAACTGGCTTCTAGCCTCAGTTCCACGTGTAACTAGCTGTGTGACTTCCATCAAGCTGCTTAATCACTGTGTAACTTTGTTTCCTCCCTTGAAAATTAGAGTCATTGTCAGTGATCTCTCTCTAAGCCCCTCTCATATTTAAGATTTTACAACTTTACAATCTATACTTCCTTTTAGTTCTAAAATTTGATATTGATTTTCCTACTAAATTCTTATTACACGTTTTGTAACTTTGCTACAGCAATAAGCACACTCTCTCCCCTGCAATGACTACACAGTACATGGGAGGACACAGTAAAGATTTGCTGTTTTAGGGTGAATAAGTCCTGGAATGCTAATTAAAATTGTTGAAAGAATCAAATCTAATGTTAGTTTTATGTATTCATAAATGTTGCATTAATTCAAGCCACAAGGCTATGAGAGAAGAGACTGTTTATTGGATTGTTTGCTTAGGGCAAGTCAGTGGTGGAATACATATTATTTCATCTTAATTTTGCAACATATTGTTATGAACATGCATATTGCCCATATCTTTCCCCCATACCTTTGAGCAATCATAGATCAAATGGCATGTAATCTATGACTGAATCTCTGCCTTTCTCCGGCATGATGCTTTTGAAGCCAGTGCAAGGTAGACCTGTTTCTGTGTGACTTTTAAGTTCCATTTCAACAGCCCTGCTTGAAAATCCAGTTACTATGGTGATATGTACCACTGCAAATAATCTCCTTCTCAACGACTGAAGTTATACCCTATTCAGTAAAAGTGGTATCTATGGCTTAATGGTTCAGCAAAAGGCCAACAGATCTATGGTCTTATTTCCAACTGAGAGGTTTTTAATAAGCAGTTTGAGCTCCTGAAATCTGAGAAGACTGAACAGGCTCTGTCTAAATTTAGCAGGGTCGATCTTTACACTTCCTCCACAGATTAAATACTGTATAAATTGGCATAGCTGAATCGGCATGCTAATATTTGACTCTTTATGGAGGCAATGGAAGAGAAACAAACCGAATAATTCCTGGGTCTTTGAAAAGAAAAGAAAACTGACCTACAGGGAGTGGACACCTCTCCCCCAGAGTGACACTCCTGCCAGGAGCCCCAGGTCAGCCCAAACTCACCCAGCGGGTCACCCACCAGCCTCCTGGAGCTTCGATTCTAACTCTCAGTCTCTCAGAAGATAAGGAGAGGGGCTTCCCTGGTGGCACAGATGGTTAAGAATCCACCTACCAATGCAGGGGACATGGGTTCGAGCCCTGGTTTGGGAAGATCCCACATGCTGCGGAGCAACTAAGCCCGCACACCACAACTACTGAAGCCCACGCACCTAGGGCCCATGTTCCGCAACAAGAGAAGCCACCGTAATGAGAAGCCCGTGCACTGCAACAAAGAGTAGCCCCCACTTGCCGCAACTAAAGAAAGCCTGCGTGCAGCAACAAAGACCCAATGCAGCCAAAAATAAATAAATAAATAAATAATTATTTTAAAAAAAAGATAAGGAGGGTGCAAGAAGGGCAAGTTTCCTATCACTGCAGAGAAGTGATCTTCTTTGCACTCTGAGTGGCATCTCTGAGTGCATTTTTCTTAAACATATTATTTTACAGAAGGATTAGATTCAGTAACAGCATATGTCATGGGTTATGCAGTACTGTGGTTGATTTGTTGCATTAACACCTTCTATGTCCTATTTATATGACAAACTACATGCTATGGTAGATAACTTTGTAAACTGCTACCCTATGAATACCTCAAAGGACAGAAACTGCTTTCTTTATCTTCATACACATCCAGCAATCAGCACATGCCTGACTAGCATAATGACAGGCACATGGCACCTCATAGTGTTTTGGTGTGAATAAGATAAGTGCGTAAGACATGAATAAATTTAATCAGAAAGTCTTCTGATATGCGAAACGTTTCCAGATATATTCCATCTGTTTATCACAGTTTATTTTTAGCTGTTTTTAGGAGAGATTTTTCAAAAGATTAGGTAAAACTACCAGTCAAACCATCCCGTGAAGGTACCAGCAAGTAAGGAAAGCAAAGAAGCTATGTGTTCATAAAATGAACCAATAAAAATTACGATTTTAATCAAGGACTGCAAATTAACAGGGTCGCATTCTGTAAATAAGAACATCTGATGACATAAGCAATTAATATCTTAAATTAATATCTGCTCTGAGATAACTACACAGCTTGAGGCAAAATGCAGGCTGCTTTAAACACTCTAGTGTGCACTATTGGTGATAAGGCCTGAGTCAGTAAATATTTTTATCATTAGATGGTACTTCTACTTTGGAGACTATGGTTTTAATTGTGCTTTCTATTTATAATTACTAATCAAAATTCTATGAACCAAAAAAAAATCTCTTAATAATATGCACTATATTTTCACTGAGAAAAGATTAATTCTTCACTTCATGTGTGGTATGTGTGTGTGTGTGTGTGTGTGTGTGTGTGTGTGTGTTTTCCAAGTTTGGCTACTACACGGTCTCAGTCAGCCATGAGTCCATGTGTATTTGAAACCCTTCCTAGGTGGCTAGATTGTAAATAACTCCAGATCAAAATGCTGAGAAACTTGTTACCTAAGCTCAGTGACCATTTTCCCAGCTTACTTAGAGATAATCACAGTTTCTTTGAATCCAACTTTAAAAAAGATCTTTCTGAACATGAAATTCATGAATTGTATGGTTTTTGATCAAATCATTTTGCAAAACATATTAAAAATAGGTTTCTAAAGCATCCGATTGATGTGGTTTCTCTCCTTCCTTAGCTTCCCAAGGAGTCCACAATCCTAATTGTCTTCTTTTTTTTTCTCTGCTGACTCTTGCTGTGGTCCCTTTTCCTCCAGTTTTATAAATATAAATGCTGTTTAATGTACTGTCTTAGAGCTTGGCAATCACATTTTATTTCCTCTGTCATCTCAACAATTCCCCACCTCTTCAACTATACTGCTATGGATGTGACTCCCTAAATCTACATTCCAATCCTAAATTCTCTTCTAATTCCAGACCTGTCATCTAGAACTCTTTATGAAAATAACGTATCTGAACAATATGTATGTGCTTCCCCTCCCCCCCCAGTAATCTCCTCTTGACATCTCTTTGCCTTATAAATACCTTTTCCAGACACTATTGCCCAAATCTCAAATCCTTGTTAATTTTTTCCCTTCCTTGACCCCCACATCAAAATAGTTCCATCCTGTAGTTTACGTCTACATTATTCTATTTCTTTCTTCCTGATCATTCCTAGCCCAGCTGTCTTTGTTCAAGTTCTCATTACCTTTCAGGTATACTATTACTCGAGTCACCTAACTGGCCACCGGATTCCTTGCTCCAAGTAACTAAGGTAGCACTGCCTAAAGTGACTCAAGTACATAATATATAACATTATATAAACAGCTGAATTTTTAAGTCATTCCCCCTGGTGTGTGTGTGTGTGTGTGTGTGTGTGTGTGTGTGTGTGTGTGTGTAAATCTCCATTTATACCATTTGACCATTTAAAGTTTCTGTGTCATTTGCTCTAGTACCTGGAAGTCTCATACACTGCTGGTGGGGATGTAAAATGGCACAATCACTAAGAAACTTGTTTGGCAGTTTCTTATAATGGTAAATGTGAACTTACCATATGTCTCAGTCATTCCATTCCTGGGTATTTATCCAAGAGAAATTATTTAAGTCATTTTGATAATCACCCTAATGCTTTAGATTAACCAGTTTTTAAACCAGTATTTTTCAACATATAATGATAACGCACAAGTGTGCTTTTGTAATGTTTCACAGCACCTTAAATCAAGCACGTTAAAGTGCTTGGAAGCAACAGAACTTCTCAGAGAATGGAATGTTTGGGGAAAACATCCTCTCTAATTACATTAAAGAAACAAGCAGGAATATGGTGCTAACTTCATTATTTCTCCCCCAAAGAAATTGAACTTGTCTTCAGTTTTACTGGCAGACTTGATATGTGTGAGTTTATTCACCAGCTCATTGATGGGAGCAATTGCATTTACAGTAGACAAAACTAATGAATACAGGGAAGAGGTGACTGTTGGGAAGTAGCAAACAGGACTTTTTAGTCATTAAACCTGTATAGACTCTGTCAAGCTCCTTTCCCTGAATACCTCCAAGGACTTTACAACTGTTATTTATTAAATCTGTCTGATCCTGATGCAAGAAGAATAATGGCATCACCACTTCCTTTTTGGAGTTAGAAAAAGAAATACCTCTAACAGAGAAAAAGGAAGACATCTCTTTACTAAATAGCCAAGGACAGGGAAGAGTACAGAGCCTTGTTCCAAGGCTGTGGCCTCTGAACCTCAGACATCACCAGCTAGGTGACTTCAAGTAGGCCAATTACATGAGAGAAAGGAGAGGGATTTAGCTAACCATTCACCCAAATTTGACGTTCTCAATTATCACATGTAACACCATATCTCCCTTTGTATCCCCCATATGACACATGATAGGTACTCCACATATTTTTGCATTTTAACACTTTTATTGAGGCATACACGACATATTATAAAATTCACCCATTTAACATATGCAGAATGATTTTTAGTAAATTTACAAAGTGACACACTATTATCACATTCCAGATTAGAACATTTCTATCATTCCCAAAAGTTCCATCGTGTCCTTTTGTAATTAATTTCCTTGCCCTCCCCTAGTCCCAAGAAACACTGATCTGTTTTCTGTCCTTATAGTTTTGCATTTTTTAGAAATTTCATATAAATTGAATGATACACTATATAATATTTTACATCTGAATTTTTTCACCTAGTATGTTCTTTAGTTTCATTCATGTTTTTGCATGGAACTGTTTTTTTTTTTTTATCGTTGGGTGGTGTTTGATCGTATGAATATGCCACATTGTGTTTATCCCTTCACCAGTTGATGAGCTGTGGACTGTTTTCACTTTTTGTCTATTATGAATGAAGTTCCAATGAACATTTGCATTACAAGTCTCAGGAACATATGTTATTTTTCTCCAAGATATGTACCGAGGAATGAAATTACTAGGTCAAATGATAATCATATGTTTAACCTTTTATGGAACTGCCAAATTGTTTCCCAAAGTAACTGTACCATTTTGCAGTACCACAAGCCATGTATGAGGGTTCTGGTTTCTACACATTTTCTCCATTTAGTATTTTCAATGTTTTTATTATAATTAATTTAGTGGGTGTATACTTAGCTGTATCTCACTGTGTGTGTGTGTTTTATTGGTAGCTCTCTGGACATATAATTAAGATACGATAAACTGAGTATGTTTAAAGTATATAATTTGTTAAGTTTTGACGTATGTATACAACCATGAAATAATCACCACAATCAAGATAACAAAGATATCCATCACCAACAAAAGTTTAATTTTGCCTCTGGGTAATTCCTCCATCCCACATTGCCATCTCTACTCCATGCCCAGAAAACCACTGATCTACTTTCTGTTACTGTGAGTTACTTGCGTTTTCTAGAATTTTATATAAAAAAATTCATACAATATACATTCTTTTTTATCTGGCTAATTTCACTCAGCATAATTATTTTGAGATTCATCTATGTTCTTGAGTCTCTCATAATTCCGTCTTCTTTATTGCTAAATAGTAGTGCATTGTAGGGACTATGGTTTACCAATTTACAAGTTGAAAAGCATTTAAGGTGATTTTTTTCCCTAATTTTTGGCTATTACAAATAAAGCTTCTATGAACATTAATGTCTAAGACTTTGTACGTTCATATGTTTGCATTTCTCAAGAGTAAACACCTAGGTGTTGAATGGCTGGAACATAGGTAAGTGTATGTTTAACTCTTTAAGAAACTGCCAAATTGCCTCCCAAAATGGTTATATTTTATGTTCTCACCCAAGGTATTAGAATTCTAGTAAATCCATTCTTACCAACACTTGGTATAATCAATCTTTTTAATTTAAGGCATTCCTGTAAGTGAGCAGTGGTATGTCACTGTGCTTCTATTCACATTTCCTAATGACTAATGATATTGAACATCTTTTCATGTCCCTTTATGAAAAATACTTGCAAACCAATATCTGAAGGAATTATAAAAAGAATTCTCAAAACCCAATAAAAAGGAAACAATCCAATAAAAAGTAGGCAAAATATTTGAACAGACCCTTAGCCAAAGAAGGTATACAGAGAGCAAATATGCACATGATCTGAGCTCATTTAGATAATCTCCTCACCTCAAAATCCTCAAATTAATCCCAACTGCAAAGTCCTTTTTGCCATGTAAGGTAACATATTTCCAGGTTCTGGGGACTAGGACATGTACATATTTTGGGAGGCTGTTATTCTAACACAAGTGGCATCCCATACATTTTTGGTATGTTATATTTTAATTTTCATTCTATTCTAAATACTTTCTTATTTCCTTTTTGAAGTATTCTTTGACCTACAGGTTATTTAAAAGTGTGCAATTATGTTCCAAATATTTATAAATTGTATAATATCTTTGTTATTGATTTATATTTAATTACCTGTCATTAATAACATTCTTTATATGATCTAATCCTAAAATATTTTAGACTTGCTTTGTGACCCAGAATTTGGTCTGTCTGTAAATGTTCTAAGTGTGCTTGAAAAGAATGTGTATTCTGTTGTTGTTGGGTTCAGTGTCCTATAAATTAGGTCAAGTTGATTGACAGTGTTTGATATTCTTACTGATTTTCTGTCCACTTGTTTGATCAACTATTGCTATTGGGTGTTGAAATCTCCAACTGTAAATGTAAACTTGTCTATTTTTCCTTGCAATTTTTATATCAAGTATTCTGAAGCTCTGTTATTAGGTACATAATATATTTAGGATTGTTATATGCTCTTAATAAACTGGTCCTTTTATAATCTTCAAGAGACACTTTTTATCTTTTATAATATATTTGTCTTAAAATCTATTTCATCTGATAGTGATATAACCACCATGGCTTTCCTTTGCTTCATGTTAGAATGGCATATCTTTTTTTCATTTTTTTACTTTAACCTATTTACATCTTTATACTAAAGTGTATTTCTTATAAGCAGCATATAGCTGGCTATTCTGTTTTATCCAACATTACATTCACTGACTTTTTATTGGAATATTTAGACCATTTACATTCCATTTTATTATTGATATTGCTGTGCTTAGATCTGTCATCTTGATATTTGTCTTTCATTTGTCCCATCTTTCCTTTGTTCCCTTCTCCTCTTTAATTGCCTTTCTTTTGGATCAAGTCATTTTTATAATTCCATTTTATCTCTTTTGGTGGCATATTAGCTAGAATTCTTGTGTTAACATTAATGATTACTTCAGGATTTATAATACATCTTTAACTTATTAAAATCTACTGTCATGTGATATTATATTATTTTACATTTTGGTATAAGAACAATAAAACAATATACTTATGTTTTCCCTCCTTGTTTTTGTGCAATCGTTGTCATACATTTTACTTTTACGTATGCCATAAATATTATAGTAAGTATATTATTGCTATTTTGGTTTTAAACTATAGATTATCTATTAAAGAGATTCTTTGTGTAGATCCATCTTTTTGACTAATTATATTTTTCTTGTGCTTAAAGGACTTCCATTAACATTTCTGGAAGTGAATGTCTGCTGTTGAATTCTTTCAGCTTCTGTATGTCTGAAAAGGTCTTCATTTCATCTTCATTTTTTAAACAGATTTATTGAGGTATAATATACATAGTATAAAGTTCACCCTTTGTAAGTATACAAGTCAATATATTTATAATTCAGTACATTTATAAAATTGTGCAAACATTCTAAAATCAAGTTTTGAACACTTCCATCATCCAAAAAATTCTATCATTCCTTTTTTCAGTTAATCCCTGCTCCAGGTCTCAGCCCCAGGCAACCACGAATTTTTTTCTTTCTATAAATTTGCCCCTTCTAAGCACTTCATATAAATGGGATTCTACAATACGGTCTTTTGTATTTGCCTTCTCTGAAGTAATATAATGTTTTTGTGGCTTATCCATACTGTAGTAAGTGTAAGTAATTCATAATTTTTATTGCTAAATATTACTTCATTATATGGATATACCACATTTCATTTTTCTTTTCACCAGTTGATGAGCATTTGAGTTGTTTACAGTTTTGGATGATGATGAAGAATGTTTCTATGGACATTTGTGCATGTGTCTTTGTGTTGACATATGTGTTATTTCTCTTATGAGTATTAACTTCATTTTTGAAAGAGATTTTTACTGGGTGAAGAATTCTAATGTGATAGGTTTTTTTTCTTTCATTATTTTAATGATATTGCACCACTGTCTTCTAACTTATATTCTTTCACATGAAAAATCTGCTGTCATCCTTATTTTTGTTTCTCTACATAAAGTGTTCTTTTTCCCCTCTGGCTCCTTCTTAGGTTTTCTATTTGTCACTGGTGTCAAGCAATTTGATTTTGAAGTATCAGTGTAGTTTTCTTCATGTTTCTTTGTGTTTCATGTCTGATAAGATTCCTCAATCTGTCAGTTTATACTTTTCATTAAATTTGGAAATTTGGGGCTATTATTTCTTCAAATGTTTTTTTTTCATCCACATCTCTCTCTCATCCCCATCAGTTCTGCTTCTCAATAGTCCTAATCTCCACTACTTTCATTCCTCCTCATTTTCAGGTTCAGCCTTCCACTAACTGTCCTCTCATCACAGACACTTACACCTACCAGATGGTGGTTTGTTCCTTTTCTTCACACTCTCTACACTGTGCACTGCATTGACGTTGAGTGCAATAAACATTTCAGCTTTTCAAAAACTGTTCTAAAATTTATGACATAGTTAGCTTTGTTAACCATTGTTAACCATGCTGGTTGTCATGAGAGACTGAGCTTTGGTTAACCCCAATGACTTCTCCAAATGATAATAAGTGACACATTTTTAAAAAGAAGTACCTTAAGAGAGTACTAAACACAGTGGAGTGAGTAACTCTGGGCATGGAGGTGTGTAGGATTTTCTTAAGAAAGCATCATGGAAGAGGTGATGTTTGAATTGCATCATGAAGGAAGAGCAAGAGTTTGTCAGACAAATAAGAAGGGAAATAACATTCTAGGTAGAGAAAACACTGCATTCAAGACTCAAAAAGGGAAATAACTAAATATCTTTTGTGTACAGTGAAAAGTTAAAAAATTCTGTAACATGTGGAGAGGTTATAAGGGCAAGTTGTTGAAGGACTACTCCAAAGATAACAGTCCTATTAAATCCTTTTAGAAAGTTTGTTCAGTAAATGGTGTGCTAAAAATATTAAAACAAACAAAAATAAACACTGTTGGCTTTGTTTTTTGCATCTGGAATTTCTCTAATTATCCACCACAGATAATTGTTCCAGGGCCAGGAAAGCTCAGTCTTTCCCTAGCTCCCTCTCTGACTGCCCTTTGTATAGACAACTTTAATGGACTGATGACTCAACCTCCACACTGATCTCCCTCCAGAACTTGACTTTTGTATATGCCTTCTGGTTCTATTGACCATGATCTCTGGAGAGAACTTTATGCCCTCCTCTTCCCACCCCCATCTCCCCACCGCCCACACACACACACCCTGCCTTAGGTTACATAGCAGTTACCTTCTGGGTCTCCACTCCCCCAGCCTTCCTCATCAGACACTTGGATCAGGCAATTAGCAGAACAAAGTCAAAGAGTGGTTTCAAGCAAAGAAAAAATGTGTTAGAGTCATCAAGAGTATTAATATTGGCCTTTTCCCCCTTATTAAATATAAAAGCAACAGTCGTTAAAATATTAGAGTTCAAAGAAAGCCAGGTAATGAAACTTCAACAAATTTTCTCAAGTGATAGGCCTATGAATGGCAAGGTTTTACAAATTAATTATGAGTATAAGAACACACTCAAGCACAATAAAAATAGTAAACTGTACAGGTTTTCTTCAGAATTAAATATTTGTCTAATATCCATTTTCTCCACTGCCATGAATTTCATTAACCAAAATAACATGAGAAGCCAAGAAAAGAGACAGAGAAAGAAGAGTGTGGTATAAGATAACAAACATGAGTACTCATTATTGGACTGTAACGCGAAGTAATATTAAAATGTAAATCCCCATAGCATGAATTTAGAGAGATTTGCATGATATCAATGTCATTTATTATTAGTTTTTCTGCACTTAGAGATAAATGTAGCCAAGAAAATCTCCATTTTCCTGGCTGCAAATTTTCTGACTATGGTGTAATATTAAGCTGTTGAATTGAAGAGTGTTGTCTGCTTTAACTACTAGTTTTGAATATAACATAAGTAATCAGCATGAAATAGTATTCTTAGACCCCTCATTGTAATCAGCATGTCATTGTTACAATATTATGGTACCCAAATAAAGTAGAGTCTCCTCATTCTTAATTTTTGAATAAGTGTTTAAGGCATAAATTATAATAATTTCCAAACACATGAAGGACAGCTTTGTAAGAGTGCATCTTTCTCCTAAAAATGATAAGAAATTCACTAATGAGTCCATTAAAGGTGACAAGACAAAGATCTCTTGGAGACCTCATCAAGCGGAGACAATATGCAGGATTAATTCAATGTCCATTCAGCTTTCTGCGCTCAGACAGGAAACGAGATTTGAGTGACAACTTTATTTAGCAAGTCAAAGACTGCTGAAAATTTTATGAAATGGTGCAATTCACATGCAAAACAAGGCAGAGTTTTATTAGGAGAGTTTGATATGATACTGTGAAAAATGTGAATAATTCTCATTAGATATAAGTTAATAAAAGTCATGAAATATAAATTAGTTTCAGGCTTGACTTGCATAAAGTTGAATTTGTGTTTGTGATAGTGGTGTTATCACTGTACGTTCATTAAACGGGATCTCAGTTATTGTTCTGTCTCCTTTTATACTCAACTCATTTGAAATCATAGTGGTTCCTATTAGTTAGGCTTCATTTAAAACTATCATTGATTGTTTAAACATCCAACCTTAGAAATGTATTTATAATTGCCATTTTTGGTTCTCAGAGATTTTGCTCCATTCAAAAACAAATTTTTAAATTAAGAAAATGTCTTATATACACAGATATACAAAGCAAGGGTTACTTATACTTCAACAACTGGAAGATTGAATTCTAAATTTTTAAGGGGTTAGTGGAAATATTCCCATCTGAAAAAGCATAAAGCTGTATGAACTAAAACCCACTGGGAACAATAATGCACATGTATAAATTTTATGATAAATATAAAAATTATTAAACTATATTGTTATTTTACATATTATTATAAAAGAAGCTAAATTTTAAACAAAGAATATGGAGACAAAGCCTAACTTTATTCTATTGTATTCTATTGTAATCATGATAACACAACTTAATGTTCACAGAATTGTAAACATAAAACATTCACTAAATAGTTTACATTTTTAAATATCTTAACAATATATAAGTTCAACAGATATTTGTGTATATTTAAGGATGTTTTGACAAAATAACCATTTCTAAATTGTTAATACATTAACCAAAATAACACTATTAGAAAAAAAACAAGATACGGCTGGCAAATTCAGTTTATGCTGATTTCTATTATTTCAAACAATGAAATTCTTAGTGTTAGGTCCATTTTGGAGTATTTTAGGGGTATTAATATACCACTATGTCCCAGGACAGAAACCAAGATACATAAGCCTGAAAATTCAAATGAGATCACTTTCACAATAGTACTTCAATCATGGAGTCTCTGGCCCCCCACCACATCTTTAACCATCAAAAAGTTGGCATCAGGCTAGTTGCCTGATGAATGTCCCACAGCACAGATGTGTTCATTTCCTGTGATATCATTTTACTGGTTCCTCTGATCCCTATGTCTTCTGTAGATACGTACATCACATCAGTAGGCCCCTGATGTTTGGTTTTCCCACTAGTGCTGTAAATTTGATCACTGGATTAAGATGGTGACACTAGGATCTCTCTATTATCAAGATAAGTTTTTCCATTTGTGGTTAACAAACAATCAATAGGGTGATACTTTGGCATCATGCGAAGTCTTTTGCCTAATGGTTTAGCATCAAATGATAATACTTACTTGAATCAAATATTATGTTAGGGGTTAAAAATTATTTGTTTAATTGCATCATTCCTTCTGCATTTAAGTTGGCATTCTGCTATGAAGTTCTTGAGAGAACTTCAACATGAGTTATTTGCTTACCCTGAACTATAGTCCTAGCAAAAATGTAGGATAAATACTTAATTCTCTTTTTTAATTACCAACTTCTAACGTAAGGAGTTCATTTAATAGTACTTGCCAATGGTGACAAAAGAGAGTTTAGTGTTCTGTTTTATTGTAGTTGTTAAATATCAATATAAATTCATGATTTTGATATATTCAATGACTTTCAATTAATTGCATTATTTATGATGATCAAATTTGGTAAGTTGGCGTCCTTTCAAATTGGTTCCCATATCCATTTGACATGATTTCTTTGATTACTTTTTTACTTTCTGACACAAAATATCTCAAACCTGGAAACAGCTATTTTTCCAAGAATTTTTTTCTATGTAAAGTGTTTAGAAATCATGATTTGGACACCAAGAGTTTCTTTCCTCCTGGGGTATCAGCGATTCTAGGTTTTCTCAGTGGACAGAGTTAGAAAAAATATACATTCTAATATCATGAGTTCATATGGATAGTTCCCATTCAAATGTAACATTTCAGAGTTTTACTTCATTTCTTGGATTCTGTACTTATATTTCTTTTCTCTTATACTTAAAATTTGTTTCCTACTAACCTTAGTATTCATTCTTGCTCTATCCTACAATATTAACAAAAATAAATTCTAAATAACTGTACCAGTATTATCAATACTAATGGTGAAACTACTGGCTGTAGTTTAATATTTTTCACAGTTGTTTTTTGTCCTTAGAATATATACCAGTAAATGTATTCAGAGTCTAAAGCCATTAGAAATACTTTTCTTTGCGTGTGGTTGTTTCCAACTTGGCATAGAGTTAAATTCGTTCTCACTCAGAAGGCTTCCTTTAGTTACAGCTCTGCAGTGCTTCATTAAAGGCACATACTATGGTTGACTCAACCATCCCCCTATGAATGTCCCTTTGTGTTGTTTCCAATCTTTTGTTATTACAGTTTGCCTTTAATTCAAATCTCACCACGCACCTCTGATACTATGACCTCTATTTAAATATGAAACTGAGGTTCAGAGAAATTGAGTACTTTTCCCAAGTTTGGATAGCTGTCTGAAACCAAAATCTTGCTGTTCATTTCCAAGAACAGTGCCCCTCAGGCATCCCCATCACCATAATCGTTAACCGTTTTCTGTGCTTCATTGTTTCCAGGGATCTCTGTGAAAATGAACAAACAAATGAACAAAAGAAAAAAAGCAAGTCTCCACAGGCACATTTGGATCCAAATGAATATGTGAAGAAGGCCTGGGCGGGAGGGGTATTATCTAACACCTACGGCTAGAACTAGCTCAATACCACCCCTACCCAGCCACCTCCTAAGGCATAGATAATTCACTACACACCCTCACTTTTGCTTAACCAAATGCCATATCTAATTGCCAGCAAAGTGGAGTGGAATGCACAAATCCTTTGTGACAGTGGATACTGATTCTATCTGCTTTGGTATCAGTGTACAGAGTTACATTGAAATAATACAGTTTTATTAAAATTTCTCTCTATTCAACAGTATGAGATCCACCAAAAAAATACCTGATATGAGTCTAGGTATAATATATGAAGAAACAGTACATGATTAAGAATTTGTTTTAGAAGCCCTAATGAATTTCCTGACCATAGACTGTTTTCACATGACAGAAATTAGCCACAACTTCAAAATGACCACTAAGATGTCATTGTTTCAAAACTAGCAGAAGCCCACACACTCTACAGGAGTGGCTTGATTTCCTGTAAGGGTGAGTGTCAGAGATTCAAGGGAAAGATTGTGCAGGCCCTTTTCCACTGATGCTTTGTGGTAGAAGTAGGGGGAGGTAGTGAACTGATTGTTCCTTTGCATATAGAAAAAAAAATAGAAACTCCTCTTGGTTTGAATTTATATTTCATTTTCATCAAGCTTACTTTGTCCTAGAAGATAGTGTATTACAAAGTTTCACCTCTGGGATTCCTGATGGCAATCCATCTCTTTCCCACATCTAAAGCTAAAATTGGAAGTATTCTCCTTATTCTGTGAACTACTTTTAAATGACATGCAGGAGAAGAAAGACACTGTAGTTAAATATATAAAAATAAATTTTCTTGGCTTACTGGAGTAGCAAACAAATATCTATGAGTAATGCCCCTATATCGCCAGCTAGAAGGGCACTTAATAAAACCCAAACAACTGTCACACACAGGTTATAAGGTCATTTCTCACATGTAAGATAAACTAGAAATCTATCCAAAGGGTAGAATCACGGAGAACGTTATGAAGTTTGCTGGAAAATAAAAAACGAGTTTCACATGTTATTTCATTTCCCAAGGCCACTTTGATAAGCATACACACATATTGTCAATGCATGTTGGGTCCCAGTGCATGTTATGGACACAGAAACAAGCAAGTTCAAAATAGTAAATGTCATTTAGAGTAACAAATTAAATATTTGCCACAGGTGACAGGAAAGCAAATAAGTAAAATAAAGCTGTATTTTTTCTGGTTGCCAGCAATGTGGAGAAAGACGTAAATGTAAAATATAAAGACACTGTCCTTCAGGAAGGTAATGATAAGGTTTATATTTATAACATTTCCATTTAAAATAGTCACAGAGGCTTGCACCTGTCCATGTTTGTTGAATGAATGAATGAATGGACGAATGAAAATAAATGTTGTGGGAAGTGAGTTTATACTCACTTGTAAGGAGAAAAGGGAGTTCATGGACATTGTTTCAGAATGGTTTAAGAAAAAACAGATTTCCAAATAAAATCTAAGACTAAAGAAATCATTCGTTTTCAACACTTTCCAATACTGTGCACACATGCACAACAAAAAATCTAACCTAGTTGTACTTAAACTTCTGTTACACTAAGATTCCCCTGGGGCATTTAACCAAAATGGAGATTCTGATGCAAGCCCAGGAATTCACATTTAAACGCAGCCAATGTGATTCTGAGACAACGTGGCCCAGAGACAGTACTTTGAGAAACACTGTTCTATACCAAGTGGCAGGCCTGAGGAGAGGTTTGGGTTTCCCCTCTCTCCTCTGTGGGTTTTCTGTGACAGCAGTTTTTATTTTGTTTGTTTTTATTGTCCACACCACACCTCACTGTCCAATACCATACAGCCTTCTTATTGTGAAATACTACTTCTTAAGCTCAGAGTTCATATTTGGAATGTATTTTAAATTAGAACCATTCCCACAAAAGCCAAAATTTAAACAGAGAAAATTAGTGAATTAAGAGTTTTGATTCTGTGGTAATTAAATAGAATTTGTAGTGGAAAACGTAACACAATAAAAATTGTTTTCTTTATATTAAAAATTAATTAAAAGTAATTAAAATACATATAAATGTTGTCTGATAATACAGGATGGTCAGCTAATTTTGAATTTCAGATATACAATGATTACTTTTCCAGTATAAATATCATCCTGTATTTTTATTTGTTAAATATGATAACTCTAATACTTCCCATGCAAAACTATTGTTAAAACCTACTTCTCTGGGGGCCATAGAGTGAAGAGCGTGAGTGATGTATCTTTGAATAGATCTCTGATATAACTGAGATCTGATTTCCACTTGAAGGAAACTTTACAAGATATTTCCCCTACCTTGGGAACTACCATTTATATCAAACGTCTGAGAAATTTCTGCAAAGACTATTTCACTCAGTCAGTAGAATTCTCTACCAGCAAGATCCTCTTAATACCCCACAGACTTTTTTAATGAAAGTGTGTAGAGGGCAGTTCAATGCACATTCATTTTTAAGTGTATATAATTATCTAATAACAATGTTGTATACATTAGGCTTTCTCTTCTTTCCCATGGAAAATTCATTTGTGCCTTCCTGTTTTAAACATTCTTAAGTTCTGAGTTTTTTGTGTGTGTCTCTGGTTTCCTCAAGGTATCCTATTTACTTCTTTACAACAACAAGCTTTTTTTTCAGTTCAGCACTATTGACATTTTGGGTCAGATAATTCTTTGTTGTTGGGGGCTGTTTTGTGTATTGTAAGATGTTTAGCAGCATCTCTGGCTTCTACCACTAGGCAACATTTTGAGTATTAGCCCATCAATAACTTTCCACATTTACTTTATTGCGGAAAACAAAACGAAAATGCATCTGCAATTGTTTCCAGGGTATTTTTCTTTAAGCAAGATAGAATTTGTTTTAAATATGAAGGCAAAAAATCCTTCTCAATATTTATAATGTCTTTCAGTATGTTGTAATTATCTATAACACTCTAAATTTAAAAGTATTTTTCACTTAGCAATTAATCTTTATTCTGTCTTTCTGAAACATTCAACTTAATTTTCACAGGAATACGTCTCTTCGACACTCATATTTTGCTGTTTTAAATAATATGAAGTTGAACATTAATTATATAATACATATAAATTTCAAGTGGCATGAATGAGTGTTGGAAGAGCACAGTTGATTCTTGGTAAGAATATGATAAATACACTTTAAATAAAACTGTACAATTAGCAGGAGATCCTCTAACACTAGCAGGACCCTAACTGCAAACTAAGAAAATAGACTAGTGCATTTCAGGAGCTTTCTGACCATAAAGATTGAAAGACAAATCCTCAGGTATGAGAATGAGTGAACTCCATAATGCTCAAATCGGTTGATGTTTGGGCTGTATATCGCTGTATTATAAAGAGGAAGGAGGAGACCTTCAAGATGGTGGAGGAGTAACATGGAGATCACCTTCCTCTGCACAAATACATTAGAAATACATCTACATGTGGAACAACTCCTACAGAACACCTACTGAACGCTGGTGGAAGACCTAAAACTTCCCAAAAGGCAAGAAACTTCCCACATACCTGGCCGTGTAGCTGACAGGGTCCTGGTGCTCCAGCTGGGTGTCAGGCCTGTGCCTCTGAGGTGGGAGAGCCAAGTTCAGGACATTGGTCCACCAGAGATGCCCCCAGCTCCACATAATATCAAACAGCGAAAACACTCCCAGAGACCTTCATTTCAATGCTAAGACCCACCTCCACTCAACAACCTAGCTACAGTGCTACAGTGCTAGACACCCTATGCCAAGCAGCAAACAAGATAGGAACACAACCACACCCATTAGCAGAGAAGATGCCTAAAATCATACTAAGGTAACAGGCACCCCAAATAACACCACCAGACACAGTCCTGCACACCAGAAAGACAAGATCCAGCCTCATCACCAGAACACAGGCACTAGTCCCCTCCACCAAGAAGCCTACACAACCCACTGAACCAAACTTAGCCACTAGGGGCAGACACCAAAAACAAAGGGAAATACGAACCTTCAGCCTGTGAAAAGGAGACTCCAAACACAGTAAGTTAAGCAAAATGAGAAGACAAAGAAACACACAGCACATGAAGGAGCAGGTAAAAACCCATCAGACCAAAAAAATGAAGAGGAAATAGGCAGTCTACCTGAAGAAGAATTCAGAGTAATGATAGTAAAGATGATCCAAAATCTTGGAAATAGAATGGAGAAATTACAAGAAACATTTAACAAGGACCTAGAAGAACTAAAGAGCAGACAAACAATGATGAACAACACAACAAATGAAATTAAATATACGATAGAAGGAATCAATAGCAGAATAACTGAGGCAGAAGAACGGATAAGTGACCTGGAAGATAAAATAGTAGCAATAACTACTGCAGAGCAGAATAAAGAAAAAAGAATGAAAAGAATTGAGGACCATCTCAGAGACCTCTGGGACAACATTAAATACAACAACATTCAAAATATAGGGTTCCCGGGGCTTCACTGGTGGCACAGTGGTTGAGAATAAACCTGCTGGTGGAGGGGACATGGGTTCGTGCCCCGGTCCAGGAAGATCCCACATGCTGCGGAGCAGCTGGGCCCGTGAGCCATGGCCGCTAAGCCTGCACGTCTGGAGCCTGTGCTCCGCAATGGGAGAGGCCACAACAGTGAGAGGCCCGCATAACGCAAAAAAAAAAAAAAAAAAAAAAATATATATATATATATATATATATATATATATATATATATATATATATATAGGGGTCCCTGAAGAAGAAGATCAAAAGAGAGGGACTGAGAAAATATTTGAAGAGATTACAATTGAAAACTTCCCTAATATGGGAAAGGAAATAGTCAATTAAGTCCAGGAAATGCAGAGAGTCCCATACAGGATAAATCCAAGGAAAAACACATCAAGACTCATATTAATCAAACTCTCAAAAATTGAATTCAAAGAAAATATATTAAAAGCAAGAAGGGAAAAACAACAAATAACATACAAGGGAACCCCCATAAGGTTAACAGCTGATCTTTCAGCAGAAACTCTGCAAGCCCGAAGGGAGTGGCAAGACATATTTAAAGTGATGAAAGGGAAAAAACTACAACCAAGATTACGCTACCCAGCAAGGATCTCATTCAGATTCAATGGAGAAATTAAAAACTTTACAGACAAACAAAAGTAAGAGAATTCAGCGCCACCAAATCAGCTTTACAACAAATGCTAAAGGAACTTCTCTAGGCAGGAAACACAAGAGAAGGAAAAGACCTACAATAACAAACCCAAAACAATTAAGAAAATGTTAATAGAAACATACATATCAACAATTACCTTAAATGTAAATGGCTTAAATGCTCCCACCAAAAGACATAGACTAGCTGAATGGATACAAAAACAAGACCCGTATATAGGCTATCTACAAGAGACCCACTTCAGACCTTGGGACACATATAGATTGAAAGTGAGGAGATGGAAAAGGATATTCCATGCAAATGGAAATCAAAAGAAACCCGGAATAACAATTCTCATATCAGACAAAATAGGTTTTAAAATAAAGAATATTACCAGAGACAAAGAAGGACACTACATAATGATCAAGGGATCAATCCAAGAAGAAGATATAACAATTGTAAATATTTATACCCCCAATATAGGAGCACCTCAATACATAAGGCAAATGTTAACAGTCATAAAAGGGAAAATCAACAGTAACACAATCATAGAAGCGAACTTTAACCTGATTTTCATGAATGGAAATGGATCATCCAAAATGATACTAAATAAGGAAACACAAGCTTTAACTGGTACATTAAACAAGGTGGCCTTAATTGATATTTATAGGACATTGCATCCACAAACAACAGAATACACTTTCTTCTCAAGAGCTCATGCAACATTCTCCAGGATAGATCATACTTGGGTCACAAATCAAGCCTTGATAAATTAAGAAAATGGAAATCAGATCAAGGATCTTTTCCAACCACAATGCTATGAGACTAGATATCAATTACAGGAAAAAAATCTGTAAAAAATACAAACACATGGAGGCTAAACAATACACTACTAAATAACCAAGAGATCACTGAAGAAATCAAAGAGAAAATCAAAAAACTACTTAGAAACAAATGACAATGAAAACATGACAACCCAAAACCTATGGGATGCAGCAAAAGCAGTTCTAAGAGGGAAGTTTACAGCAATACAATCCTACCTAAAGAAACAAGAAACATCTCAAATAAACAACCTAAACTTACACCTAAAGCAATTAAAGAAAGAAGAACAAAAAAACCTGAAAGTTAGCAGAAGGAAAGAAATCATAAAGAAAATATCAGAAATAAATGAAAAAGAAGTGAAGAAAGCAATAACAAAGATCAATAAAGATCAAAGATCAAATAAAACTAAAAGCTGGTTCTTGGAGAAGATAAACAAAATTGATAAACCATTAGCCAGACTTATCAAGAAAAAAAGGGAGAAGACTCAAATCAACAGAATTAGAAATGAAAAAGGATAAGTAACAACTGACACTGCAGAAATACAAAGGATCATGAAAGATTACTAAAAGCAACTCTATGCCAGTAAAATGGACAAGCTGGAAGAAATGGACAAATTCTTAGAAAAGCACAACATTCCGAAACTGAACCAGGATGAAATAGAAAATATAAACAGACCAATCAAAAGCATTGAAATTGAGACTGATTTAAAATCTTCCACCAGCAGCCGCATACACTGGGAGATCAGCTTGGTGCTTTGTGACCACCTAGAGGGGTGGGATAGGGAAGGTGGAAGGGAGACACAAGAGGGCAGAGATATGGGGATATATGTATATGTATAGCTGATTCACTTTGTTATAAAGCAGAAACTAACACACCATTATAAAGCAATTATACTCCAATAAAGGTGTTTAAAAAAAAAATCTTCCAAAAAACAAAACCTAGGACCAGATGGCTGCATAGGTGAATTCTATCAAACATTTAGAGAAAAGCTAACACCTATCATTCTCAAACTCTTCCAAAATATAGCAGAGGGAGGAACACTCCCAAGCTCATTCTACAAGGCCACCGTCACCCTGATACCAAAACCAGACAAAGATGTCACAAAGAAAACTACATGCCAATATCACTGACAAACATAGATGCAAAAATCCTGAACAAAATACTAACAAACAGAATCCCACAACACATTAAAAGGAGCATACACCATGATCAAGTGGAGTTTAAACCAGGAATGCAAGAATTCTTCAAAATATGCAAATCAATCAATGTGATACACCATATTAAAAACCATATGATCATCTCAATAGATGCAGAAAAAGATTTTGACAAAATTCAACACCGATTTATGACAAAAACCCTCCAGAAAGTAGGCATAGAGGGAACTTACCTCAACATAATAAAGGCCATATATGACAAACCCACAGCCAACATCGTTCTCAATGGTGAAAAACTGAAACCATTTCCACTATGATCAGGAACAAGACAAGGCTGTCTACTCTCACCACTATTATTCAGCATAGTTTTGGAAGTTTTAGCCACAGCAGTCAGAGAAGAAAAAAGAAGTAAAAGGAATCCAAATCGGAAAAGAAGAAGTAAAGCTGTCACTATTTGCAGATGACATGATACTAAACATAGAGAATCCTAAAGATGCTACCAGAAAACTACTAGAGCTAATCAATGAATTTGGTAAAGTAGCAGGATACAAAGTTAATGCCCAGAAATCTCTTGCATTCCTATACACTAATGATGAAAAATCTGAAAGAGAAAGTAAGGAAACACCAACATTTACCATTGTACCACAAAGAGTAAAATACCTAGGAATAAACCTACCTAAGGAGATAAAAGACCTGTATGCAGAAAACTATAAGACACTGATGAAAGAAATTAAAGGTGATACAAACAGATGGAGAGATATACCATGTTCTTGGATTGGAAGAATCAACATTGTGAAAATGACTATATTACCCAAAGCAATCTACAGATTCAATGCAATTCCTTTCAAACTACCACTGGCATTTTTCACAGAACTAGAACAAAATGTTGTGTAATTTGTGTGGAAACACAAAAGACCCCGAAGAGCCAAAGCAATCTTGAGAAATAAAAATGGAGCTGTATGAATCAGGCTCCCTGACTTCAGACTATACTACAAATCTACAGTAATCAAGACAGTATGGTACTGGCACAAAAACAGAAATATATATCAATGGAACAGGATAGAAAGCCCAGAGATAAACCCACGCACGTATGGTCACCTTATTTTTGATAAAGGGGTCAAGAATATACAATGGAGAAAAGACAGCCTCTTCAATAAGTGGTGCTGGGAAAACTGGACAGCTACATGTAAAAGAATGAAATTAGGACACTCCCTAACACCATACACAAAAATAAACTCAAAATGGATTAAAGACATAAATCTAAGGCCAGACACTGTAAGACTCTTAGAGGAAAATATAGGGAGAACCCTTTATGACTTAAATCACAGAAAGATCCTTTTTGACCCATCTCCTAGAGAAATGGAAATAAAAACAAATATAAACAAGTGGGACCTAATGCAACTTAAAAGCTCTTGCACAGCAAAGGACACCATAAACAAGACGAAGAGGCAACCCTCAAAATGGGCGAAAATATTTGTATATGAAGCAACTGACAAAGGATTAGTCCCCAAGATTTACAAGCAGCTCATGCAGCTGAATATCAAAAAAGCAAACAACCCAAAAACGGGCAGAAGTTCTAAATAGACATTTCTCCACAGAAGATATACAGATTGCCAACAAACACATGAGAGGATTCTCAGCATCACTAATCATTAGAGAAATGCAAATCAAAACTACAATGAGTTATCACCTAACATTAGTCAGAATGGCCATCATCAAAAATCTACAAATAATAAATGCTGGAGACGGTGAGGAGAAAAGGGAACCCTCTTGCACTGTTGGTGAGAATGTAAATTGATACAGCCACTATGGAGAACAGAATGGAGGTTCCTTAAAAAACTAAAAATAAAACTACTATATGACCCAGCAATTGCACTACTGGGCATATACCTTGAGAAAACCATAATTCAAAAAGAGTCATGTACCACAATGTTCAATTCTTCTCAATTTACAATAGTCAGGACATGGAAGCAACATAAGTGTCCATTGATAGATGATTGGATTAGAAGATGTGGCACATATATACAATGGAATATTACTCAACCATAAAAAGAAACAGAACTGAGTTAGTTGTAGTGAGGTGGATGGACCTAGAGACTGTCATACAGAGTGAAGTAAGTCAGAAAGAGAAAAATAAATACCGTATGCTAACACATATCTATGGAATCTAAAAAAAAAGTGGTTCTGAAGAACCTAGGGGCAGGGGAGGCACAGATGTAGAGAATGGACTTAAAGACACAAAGAGGGGGAAGGTTAACCTGGGATGAAGTGAGAGAATGGCATGGACTTATATATACTACCAAAAGTAAAATAAATAGCTAGTAGGAAGCAGCTGGATAGCACAGGGAGATCATCTCCATGCTTTGTGACCATCTAGAGGGGTGGGATAGGGAGGGTGGGAGAGAGACGCAAGAGAGAGGAGATATGGGGATTTATGTATATGTATAGCTGATTCACTTTGTTATAAAGCAGAAACTAACACACCATTGTAAAGCAATTATACTCCAATAAAGACGTTAAAAAAAATTAGAAATAAAAAAGAGGAAGAAGCATGCACAATTTCACACTTAAAGAAATTAGAATCAGTTACATCTAATATTTTCAATTATGTCCTCACACAGTAAACTGTTTCCAACTTCATAGATAAAATATATGAGAATATCTTTATAGTAAACGTTATTTTTCTTCTAAAATTTGGAATTTAAAATGTTTAATGCAATATACTTTACATTCACAAAAATATCCAGAACTCAAGAACACTGACATTATTTAAACACTTTGTTATGTAACTTTTAAAACTGATTCAAATAAATCTATATTTAAATTTCAAAAAAAAACCTGTACAATTATCAATTTTTTTCTTTATGTATTGTACTTTTGGCATCATATCTATGAAATCTGTGTCTAACCCAAAGTCACCTTTTCTTTTATATTACCTTCTAGATTTTTTATAGTTATCATTTTTACACACTGATCTATTATCCATTCTGAGTTATTTTTATACACAAATATTAATAGTGCAAAGAATAGACTGGATTAGAATTTTCTGCTACTCAAAACACACTGTTAAGAGCATGAAAAGACAAGCTACAATTGATGCAACTTAATTTGAAATTCACCTTGTCAAGTTCTACACAGGAAAAAACAAACAAACAAATGAGATTTTGATTTGAATTGTATTGATTGTATAGGTCAGTTGGAGAAGAACTGACAGTTCTAATATGTTGAGACTTCCAAACAATAAACGCTCAGTTTATTTAGATCTTATTTATTTATTTATTTAATTTTTGGCTGCATTGGGTCTGTGTTGCTGCACGCAGTCTTCCTCTAGTTGCAGCAAGCAGGGGCTACTCTTCATTGCGTCATGCAGGCTTCTCATCACAGTGGCTTCTCATGTTGTGGAGCATGAGCTCTCGGCGCGCGGGCTTCAATAGTTGTGGCGCACGGGCTTAGTTGCTCCGCGGCATGTGGAATCTTCCCAGACCAGGGCTTGAACCTGTGTCCCCTGCATTGGCAGGCGGATTCTTAACCACTGTGCCACCAGGGAAATCCTAGATCTTTTATTTATCTCAATAATGTTTTGCAGCTTTCTGGGTAGAGGCCTTACAAGTACTTTCTGTTTTATTCATAGGCATTTCATATTTGTTATCTTATTATAAGTATCATTTTTTAAATTCTTTTCTCTTTATATTTCTGTAATTTGGTATATGTTTTCTCTATGTTAATTTTGCCCCTTTTTTCTAATGTTGTGAATTATTCAGACTTTTTTCATGCTGAATTCAAGCTGCATTCTTTTAATAAACCCAACTTACATACTTTCTTATAGATCTAGTTTCAATCTAACTATATGTTGCTTAGAATTTGTACATCTGTGTTTATGAATAAGATTGGCCTGTAATATCCTTTCTAATAATGTCCTTGCCAGGTTTTGATATCAAGAATATGCTAGTCTAAAAAATAAACAAATGGGACCTAATCAAACTTAAAAGCTTTTGCACAGCAAAGGAAACCATCAACCAAAACGAAAAGACAACCTACATAATGGGAGAAAATATTGGCAAACAATGAGACTGATAAGCGGTTACTATCCAAAATATACAAACAGCTCATACAACTCAATATCAAACAAACAAACAAACAGCCCAATCAAAAAATGGGCAGAAGACCTAAAGAAGACATACAGATGCCAAACAGGTACATGAAAAGATACTCAACATTGCTAACTATTAGAGAAATGCAAATCAAAACTACAGTGAGGTAACACCTCACACCAGTCAGAATGGCCATCATTAAAAAGTCTACAAATAACAAATGCTGGCAAGGGTGTGGAGTAATGGGAACACTCCTACACAATTTGTGGGAATGTAAACTGGTGCAGCCACTACAGAAAATAGTATGGAGCTTTGTTTAACAAACTAAAAATAGAGTTACCATATGATCCAGCAATCCCACTCCAGGGTATGTATCCAGAAAGGATGAAAACTCTAGATACATGCACCCAATGTTCATAGCAGCACTAGTTACAATAACCAAGGCATGGAAACAAGTCAAGTGCCACTAACAGACTTAAGAAGATGTGATATATATATATATTTATCTGTATACACACATACACATACACACATACATACACACAGAGTGAAATATTATCCAGCCATAAAGAAGAATGAAATATTGCATTTGCAGCAACATGGATGGACCATGTTTAGATTATCATACTAAATGAAATTAGTCTGACAGAGAAAGACAAATATATGATATCACTTATATGCGGAATCTAAAATATGACACAAATGAATCTATATATGAAACAGAAACAGACTCACAGACACAGAAAAAAACTTCAAATTACTGAATGGTGGTGGATAAATTAGGAAAATGGGATTAACAGATGGAAACTAGTATACATAAAATAGATAAGCAACAGGATTTACTGTATAGCTCAGGGAACTATATTCAATATCTTGTAACAACATATATGACTGGGGGAAAAATGACAACTCTGCATTGTGATTGTTGTTGAACAATTCTGTGGGGCATTTGTTGGGTGAATGGAGTTCCTACCTTTCTCAGCTTAGTGACAAACTTCCAATAGAACTTCCCTTCCTAAAGTGTCCATCCTAAACATTCCAATAATTACAGTGATCTTGCATTGTGTTTGAACTTTTATAATGCTGTAAACTACTTTTATAATGCTGTAAACTACTTTTATAATGCTTTACTACCAGAAGTAAAATTAAAAAAAAAAAAAAGAAAAGAATATGCTCGTCTCACGAAAGGTTTGGGAATTGTTTCTTCTAGTCTCTGGAAGAGTTTGTGTAAGATTGGTGTTATTTCTTCCTTAATACTTATTAAAAATTAGTCATTAAAACCATCTAGTCAGAATCAATCTTTAATTAGTGCAAATCTCTTCTAATTTTCTATTATTTCTTATGCTAATTTAAGTAAGTTGTAACTTTTTAGAAATCATCTAAATATTCTAATTTATTGACATAAACTTGTTCATGATGACAATCAGAATACTGATGTTTTCTGTGGTATATGTAATAATGTTCTTTTTACATTTTATTCCTCCTATTGATTATTTGTTCCATTGCCATTCTTTACTTGACCAGTGTAGTAGAGGGCTATAAACTTGATTAGTTTCTTAAAAGAGCCAACCTTGAGCTTTATTGTTTCTCTTGATTGTATGTGTTGTCAATTCTAATAATTTCTACTTTTATGTTTTTTTCCTTTCTTCTACTCTCTTTGGATATAACTTGACATCCTTTCCCTAATTTCTTGCTATGAAATCTTAGCTCATTAACTTTTAGTCTCTTTTCTACCTTTGGGCTATACTTTTACCTGTAAAAAGTTCTAATATGCAGTATTTTCTTTTTCATTTATTTCAAAATATTTTCAAATTTCCATTCTGATTTCTCCTTTAACTCATGAGTTATTTATAATTGCATTTCTTAATTTACAAAAACATGGGGATTTTTTCATTTTATTCTGTTGTTTCTACTTTGATATCATTGTTGTCAGAGAACATACTCTATAATATTATGCTTTAAATATATTGAAATGAGATTTATAGCTTAAATATAGGCATATTTTTATCAATATTCTATTCATACTTACTTTAAAAGAGTGAAATCTCCAAATTTTGTGAACAGTGCTCTATGTACATCAAGTTTTCTAACAACCTTATTTGGACACTTAATATCTTTGGTAATTTTTCATCTGATTGTTCTACCATAAATAAGAGAAGTTACCCACATATTTACTATTTTCACTGCTTTTTTATTACTTCTACCACTCAAATCCTTCATCAAAAATATTTGTTCTGCTTGAAGAACAATTTTTGTTACTTTCTTTAGTGTATATCTGCTGTCAAATAATTTGCTTTGTTTTGTTGTTATTCATCTAAAAATGTCTTTGTCTTCTTTCTTGTAGGGTTTTGTTTGTTTGTTTTCTTTTTTGTTTGGTTTATTGGCTGATAGGTTTTTGGTTTTGAGGGGTTTTTTTTGCATATATAATTCTTTCAACACTTATAGACATCATGCCATTATTTTCTGTTTTCCATTGATTTTTACTGAATGACAATTATCAATCTAAATGTTGCTCCCTTAAAGACAATCTGTTTTTTCGTTTATGTTGTTATCTGCTTTTTAGTCTAGAGAAAACTGACAATATTGCTTCTGTCTAATTGCTCCTCTCCTCTTCTGCTGGGCCACGATCAGTTGTGTTACCGAGTTGAGGCTCATACTGCTCGCTGCACGTCAAGACAATGAATCGAGAGACGGAGCAAGGAATAGAGACTTTATTCAGAAAGTCAGCAGACTGAGAAGATGGTGGACTGGTGTCCCAAAGAACCATCTTACCTGAGTTAGAATTCAGGCTTCGTATATACTAAAAGGGGAGAGGGTGTGATTGGTTGTTGCAGACTTCTTTTCCTTCTTTTTTTTTTTTTTTTTTTTTTCAATACATGGCCCTCTCACTGTTGTGGCCTCTCCCGTTGCAGAGCACAGGCTCCGGACACGCAGGCTCAGTGGCCATGGCTCATGGGCCCAGCCGCTCTGCAGCATGTGGGATCTTCCCGGACCAGGGCACGAACCCGTGTCCCCGGCATCGGCAGGCAGACTCTCAACCACTGCGCCACCAGGGAAGCCCTGTTGCATACTTTTTGATGCCAGATCCTTTGTTCTTGCAGCTGTCCACATAGTTTTGGTCATGATATCCCTGTAAAGCGCCAATAAGACAAATGTTATTCTCTGTTCCTCGACTTTTTATCTCTATTTGAATGAAAAGTGTTATATCTTTAAAAGTCAAGCCTGGGAGGCAGAGCCTTGAGAATGGGCTCTCATGTCCATTTCAGGCTCTAGGCAACATTCTTTTAGACAAAGGTACAGAGCCAGCGTGACTAAGCACAGGCAACAGAGCACAGATGTTAGAGCTAAAGGAATAGTTGCAATATGGAGTCAGGTTTGGTCTTCTCTGTTACACATCTATATTAGACCTTATCATTCTCTTGTCTATGTCTCTTAATCTTTTCTTCTTTGCTTTAAATCTCTTATTTTTCTAATTTTACTATTAGAATTTACTATTCTAATTTATCTTCTTGTTCAATAAATCTCAGTTTTATCTAATGTGCTGTTATTCTCATCTTTGTGCTGTTAATTTTTTTTTTTTTTTTTTTTTTTTTTGCAGTACACAGGCCTCTCACTGTTGTGGCCTTGTGCTCTTAATTTTGATTATACTTTATAGCACTAGAATGAACATTTAATATTTTCCTATGTTTCCAATTCTCTGACAAAATAATCATGTATTTTTTTCAATTATAAATGTATATTTTTAAAAGTCTCTGTCCAATAGCTTCATCCTTCCAATATTTGAAGCCCCTATTTGTCTATCTCTATTGTTTGTTATTTCTACTGTTTGTTCATGTTGTATTGTCACCTTGTGTGCCTGATTTTTTTTAATTGTATGCCAGACATTGTATTTGCAAAATTGTTTGTAAAATTAACTTGGGCCTAAAAATTATCTTTCTCTAGAGAGAATCTGGAACTGATCAGAACCATGTGCCCCCACTCCCCCAGTACAAAGTCTCCTCCATGTCCCTTTCCCCTTGTTTGTCAAAAAGCTGAAATGACCCAGGCCTCCCTGAGTCACAAAAGGGCAGGCTCAAGTCATTAAAGATTAGGGCAATAGAGTCACAGGTTCAGTATCTGATGTACATTCCTGAGTTGTCTTACAGATACTATAACTGCCACCAGAGGGAAAAAGCTAACTGCACAATGACCAGACTACAGCCATGACATAAGCTGCTCCATCTTGAGCAATACTGAATCTATGGCTAGCACAGTTCCAAGAACTGGCCTTAAGAGAATGGGATTAACACTATTGCTCATAATAATCTATATCTTTATGCGCATCAAAATAATTGTAGCTTGTCCTGCCCGTATATGTAAACAGGCAACTACAATTGTCAGCAAAGAGATGCTACAGACCCATGTCAATATCTTCCACTCTAAGAATACAGTGCCCTCTGTTAGCAGGAAGAAGTTACAAAAGATGGACCTTTGCTCATAATCCCATAGAAATGGAATGATGTTCTAACAAGCGGGGATTTGTAAGCAGCTTTTGGCAGGAAAGAGCTTTCTGCAGGGGGCCCCTTGTCTTGTAGCTTTAGCAAAGCTATATTGTAACTAACCTTAAACCAGGCACCACATGCTCTGCTCATCTCCAGCACAATCACACCTTTTAAATCTTTTGATCACACAACACTTTGCTTAACCTGTTGGTTCTTTCTGTAGCTCAAAGAAGTAGAAATGAAGAATAAGTAATTAACCAATGACAAGATCTCTTCCTTAGCTTCCCCTTCAGTAATCTCACAAACTGTGTGAACAAGATAGCATCTAAAGAAAGATCACTAGATGTTGACAAGCCTGCATGCAGTGTAGGATGGTGAGGACTCTGACCCCCATCTCAATGATTAACAGATTATTTCCCTTTTCCCTTTAAAAACTCTCATGGTTGGGCAGAATCTTGGGAGTTCGTTTCTGTGGACGCTGAGTCTGCGTTCTCCCTGTATTGCCAGCTCTCTGATTAGAAGCAACGTTTCCCATTCTACCAACACTTGCCTCACAGGTATTGATTTTCGACTGGTGAGCAGCCAGACCTGAGTTTGGTAACAAGTCTATGTTGTTTTTGTCAACTATTTGGGGCCCCTGGCCATCTGGGACCACTTTCTTTTAGTTCAAAAATGAAAAGTATTTATAGGAAATCCAGTCCTTTCCAGGGCTGTTTACTCTGGTCTGTCTTTAGTCCTATAATGTAACCCCATGGAGTATGAGCCCAAAGCCAGAAATTTTCACCAGAACCTTTTTGTCCTCTTTCCAGCCCTGAATTCAAACTTCTATTCCTTTCAGGGCTGTCAAGACAACCAGTCAGGTTCTCAGTCTCTTACTTCTTTTCTCTAGAACCAACAACACACACCCTCCTAAGGAAAGCAGCCCCAAACGGAGAACTCACTTCTTTGGATCTCAATCCTTCCAGGTTCTAGCCTGATTTAACTCTACTCTCTTGATAACTCTCTGATGTCTTCACTGATAAATTGCTGTTGCCCTTTGGATCCTCTGAGCCCAGCAGAGTGGAGCCAGTTTTCCTATGTGGGTCATGAGCAAAAAGCATCATTGTAACATCAGTGACAGTAGAAGCTGAGGATGAGGCTTCTTTCCTCAATATTCCTTAACCACATAGACCCATGTTTTCTCCTTGTATTCAGTGGAAGAATTTCCTAAATTATTTCATAACAACAATTACAGAAGTGGAAGCCAACTTGTCTGTGGTTTATGTCTTTTTGGTTCCCTTTGTTACAGCAGTTTAGGTTTCAGACTGACTAATAAAACACTTATAAAAGTTGACCCATGAATCCTATTTCTTGGGGAAAAAATGATATGCTACATGATATGTATTGTAGCATTGTATACTTGATAGAAAAATCTATTGAAATGTGAATATGGGCCTAATTCTTAGAGGACATATAAGAAATATTTTTTCCCTTCCTTCCTTCACACAACGGACGTGTATGACTTTGTAATATTAGAAAGTTCAAGGGCCTTCTAGGAGTGGAGTTCCTGGGTGCTTAACAAGCTCTTGTTGTTCTCTTTATTTCAGAAGATGCCCTAAAGTAAACTCCCACAGAGGCCTTGGTTTGAGAGGTCTGGATTTATAAAGGAAGAAATTAAAATTGTCTAACACAGGATGGGAGCAGAAGCTGGGACCACCAGAAGAGCAAGTTAGTGACAGAAGACTTCAAGGAGGGTTTGGGTTTGGGATTTTTATGGGGGGAAAACTGTGCATATGATTGAGTACAGTGCTCCAGAAGTAGCAGAGGGAAGGTGGCTACCTATCCGAGCTGCTACCAGTGAGGCAGGGCTTCTGTGAACAGTCATCACTGCTGTCATTTGGAGCAGCCATAAGAGCAAGATGATGGGGACCAGCCCCCCACATTGGGCTGTAACAGAAAACAAAAGGAACAAAGATGAGCTGAGGTTAGGAAACCTTCTCTAATTTTCTTGAGCCACATTAGCCCCAGGTTTTTGGTAAAACCAATGAAAGACACAGAAACTGTTTCAGAAATGACTGGGATTGTATTTCTCATTAACCTTCACAGTTGGGAGCCCTAGCCAGATTTCATTTGATTTAGACAAATAAAGAAAAGTGAACTTTCTAATACTGGAGGGTCATGGAGCAATTTATTTAGGTTAGAGTCATAATAGTAAAATATAGAAAACAACCTAAATGTCAGACAACAGGGCAAAGATAGTCACACTATAGCAACTCTATAATATTTTATGCAGTTATTAAAAACTGTAACTACTCAGACTATTTAGAAATATAAGGAATGTTTATGCAACATTTTAAATGCCAAAAGAAAGCAAAAATTCATCTATGATATCAGTTTTTCAGAAATTGTGTACAGATAAAAATGAAATATGGAATAGAATAGAAAATAATGTAGATGATCTTTGGGTAATATACTTCGGGTTAATGCTTTTCTGTTTTGTTTATCATCACTACTACTGTTATTATTATATATCTTATCCCAAAGTTAAGCGATTTTTATTTTTTAATGATACATGATTTGTCTGCAAAGATTCAGTACATCTGAATTCTATTTTTTGGTTGATTATTAATCACTAATTCATTCAAAAAATATTTATTAAGCACTTGAAAATGTACCAAACACTATTCTGGGTGATATTATTATAAATATTATTTACAATAAAACTGAACAAATCTCCCATGGACCACAAGCTGGGGGGGGGGGGTAAGACATAAACAAAGCAAAAGTACAAATATGTATTTCAACTTTTAACTGCTACTATTCAAATTACTCCTTGCTAAGAATGAGTGGCATATAACACCCTTCAGGGAAGTTTGGAATTAATATTCAAGCTGAGACTTGAAAGATATGGAGCTAAGTAAGAAGAAAAGGGAAGAAACAGCTTTAGAGGAGATGCGTCAGAAAGTATCAGGCCCCGTTTTGAGGCTAGAAATGGGAGCAGAACATAGTAAGAGAATGGGAGCTGTTTAATGGTTCGAGTTTCACTAGTGTGCATCATGCTTTCTCAGATGAAGTATTAGTCAAAGAATAACCTCCATGCCATACTCTCTCATACAATTTTAATTTCTTCCCTCTATAAATTGGTCACTGGAGGAGAGTTTAATAATGGAACTATGTGTAGGGACTCAAAAAGACAGCAAATAGGGAAGCCACAAGGGGTAGTGCAGTACTCTAGGACAAGTAATGGTAGGAGGTTGTACATGTCCCCAAACTGAAAGATGGAGGGAAAGAGCAATTACCAGAATCTGAAACAAGTGTTGTGTGGAGAGGGCCACCTGAAAGGGCCTGTGACCTAGGGCCTGGACTACAGCCACCTGGCAGCAGCCCTGAAGAGAGGGGATAATCACCTTCACTTTACTCTCTTTCCTCCCATTGATCTCCAGATGGTGTTCCTTATTGGCCAAACCCAACTGGAAGCTGAAGGGCAAGAGAAAACTGGAATGCATGCCACACAGGTTGGGCTCCCAGGGCAAAAAGCAGTGAGGAGAAGGGTAGAGAGGGGAATCTGGAAAGGCACATGGAAAATATCCAGCATGGAGCATAAGTTGACCTTGGCTTTGCTGTTGGACAGAGAGCCAAGAGGCCCAGCAGTCATGAAACCAAGGTCCAGAAAGGGCCATTGCTACTGCATACTTTGCCTGCCACATCCAATCCAAGGTCTAACTGGTCCTGAGACATTCTTGCTTTCCAGGGTAAGAAGTCAAGGGAAAGACAGTTGGTGCCACCTCTACTTTTTCAGTCTTCTAAACCCCCTAGATTGGCTTCTATTCTATGAAATAACTCTATTCAATTGGTCCACATGGCAGGTTAGGGAGAATCAGGGTCAGCTAATGCTCTTAACCCACCCTTCCAGCAAAGGGCTCACTGAAGCATTCTAAAGTCCTTTTTACTCCTAATGTGTGAGTCATAAATATTTTTAGTTTTCTATATCTTCTCAAAAGTCCTCTGTCAACTAACTATGGATAGATTTTCCTTCCTTTTTTCCTTATATACATTCTGAAATGTTCTTACTAGTTCATTCCAGGGTACCAAAAAGCCCATTCAGCTTTGAATGTCAGGTTGAAGGATATATCCATCCATCTTAGGAACTGCTGTGATTTTAATGCACTGCAAGTGAGTGGAATCAGTAATAAACACAATTGCTGTACCCCTTTTGAAAAGGAACAAGAACAATCCCACAGCAACTGCCATTGTCTTGAAAAAACTCTTTCCTCATAACTAAATGAAGGAGTTGACTTCCTGACTAGGGCTTTAACAATTAGCTACTCAGGCTGCTGGTTCCTTGAACACAATTTGCAAAGTATCTGCAGAGTCACAATCACAAAAACAGGTCCAATATTGTAATGGGCAAGGATTTATTAAAGAAGACACAAAGTAATCCACAGAAAAGTGATAAATTTGATTTTCTTAAATAACTTCCATTATAAAAAGACATCATTAAAAGAGTAGAAAGGTAACAGACTAGGAAAAATATTTGTGATAAACATAGCTGACAAAGGACTCCCATCCAAAATATACAAAGACCTTCACACACCTGTAAGAAGGATATTAAATAACAAAATTTTTCAACGTGGGTACCAGACAGATGCTCCACACATACATACACACACAGGCACACACACACAGAGAAAAATGACCAATAAACATATGAAAAGGTGCTAAACAACATTGCTTATCAGGGAAATGTTCCCTAAATGAAATTCAGGAATATATCACCAATCCCTCACCAGATTGGCTAAATTTTTAGAAGACAGACACAGTCTCAGACAGTGAAGATGTGGGGCAGGTTTAACTCTTACACTATCAGTAGGAACATACACTAGAAAAGTCAGTCACTTGGAGAATTATTTGGCAGTATTTATAAAAATTATGCCTAGGCCTGCCCAATGGTCCAGCATTCCCACACTGAAGTATATATTCAAGAGAAATGAATGCACAGACCCACCAAGACATTCAAGAACATTCATAGCAGTTTTATTCACAGTAATTCCAAACTGGAAACAATCCAGATGCCCAAAAAGAGAATGAATGTATAAGCTCTGGTATATTCGTAGAGTACAATAGTGCTCAGCAATAAAACAAAATAAGCTGTTATACACAGCAACATGGATGAATCACACAGACATTATACTAAGTGAAAGAAACAAAAGTCAAAAGACTATAGAGTATAGGATTCATTTAGGATTCATTTCATGAAGTTGAAGAAGAGACTAAACTAAATCAATGGTGATAGAAGTTCAAGGTGGGAGTATAGGCTGGAAATAAGCATAAGGGAAACTTGTGGGATACAGGAACTGTTCTCTGTCTTCAGCAGGGTGGTTGTGATGTGCGTATACATATGTGAAAATTCACTGAGCTGTACGCTTAGGATCAATGAGCTTTCTGCTCATTACTATGTGTATGGTATGCTTCAATTTTACAAAGAAAAAAAACGATCAAGACCCATTCCCCAAATTTCCTCAATCAGGAGAGCCTCATGTGAGTTTAGCAAAATTAAAATGAATGCACTTTGCAGTTCCCTCAGGTGAAACTCTAACATGACAGACGACCACAAATTCCAAGCGTAATTGAATTGACTCAACACTCTCTCATAATGAAATTCTGCAAGTTTGGATTTAGCTGAGAGCACAGAGAGATTCGAAAAGAGCTATTAAGGATGGTTGGGGATTCAGGAGAAGGTGGCAGAAGAGTAGGACGCGGAGATCACCTTCCTCCCCAGAGGTACATCAGAAATACATCTACACGTGGAACAACTACAGAAAACCTACTGAACGCTGGCAGAAGATCTCAGACCTCCCAAAAGGCAAGAAACTCCCCACGTACCTGGGTAGGACAAAAAAAAGAGAAAAAACAGAGACAAAAGAATAGAGAGGGGACCTGTACCAGTGGGAGGGAGCTGTGAAGGAAGAAATGTTTCCACACACTAGAAGCCCTTTTGCGGGCGGAGACTGCGGGTGGCGGAGGGGCGAAGCTTCAGAGCCACGGAGGAGAGCGCAGCCACCGGGGTGCGGAGGGCAAAGCGGAGAGATTCCCGCACAGAGGATCGGCGCTGACCAGCACTCACCAGCCCGAGAGGCTTGTCTGCTCCCCCGCCGGGGCGGGCGGGGCTGGGAGCTGAGGCTCGGGCTTCCGTCCGAGCGCAGGGAGAGGACTGGGGTTGGCGGCGTGAACACAGACTGCAGGGCGTTAGTGCACCACGGCTGGCCAGGAGGGAGTCCGGGAAAAGGTCTGGCCCTGCGAAAGAGGCAAGAGACTTTTTCTTCCCTCTTTGTTTCCTGGTGCGCGAGGAGAGGGGATTAAGAACGCCACTTAAAGGAGCTCCAGAGACGGGCGCGAGGCGCGGCTATCAGCATGGACCCCAGAGACGGGCATGAGACGCTAAGGCTGCTGCTGCCGCCACCAATAAACCTGTGTGCAAGCACAGGTCACTATCCACACCGCCCCTCCCGGGAGCCTGTGCAGCCTGCCACTGCCAGGGTCCCGTGATCCAGAGAAAACTTCCCCGGTAGAACGCACGGCGCGCCTCAGGCTGGTGCAACGTCACAGCAGCCTCTGCCGCCGCAGGCTTGCCCCGCACTCAGTATCCCTCCCTCCCCACGGCCTGAGTGAGCCAGAGCCCCCGAATCAGCTGCTCCTTTAACCTCGTCCTGTCTGACTGAAGAACAGATGCCCTCAGGTGACCTACATGCAGAGGCGGGGCCAAACCCAAAACTGAGCCCCAGGAGCTGTGCGAATAAAGAAGAGAAAGGGAAATCTGTCCCAGCAGCCTCAGGAGCAGCGGATTAAATCTCCACAATCAACTTGATGTACCCTGCAACTGTGGAATACTGTGAACAGACATCGAATCGTCCCAAATTGAGGAGGTGGACTTTGAGAGCAAGACAGATTATTTTTTGCCCTTTTCCTATTTTTGTGAGTGTGTATGTGTATGTTTCTGTGTGAGATTTTGTCTGTATAGCTTTACTTTCACCAATTGTCATACGGTTCTGTCTGTCCGTTTTTTGTTTGTTTTTGTTTTGTTTGTTTGTTTTACTTTTAAAATTTTTTTCTTAATAATTATTTTTTAATAACTTTATCTTACTTTATTTTATTTTATCCTCTTTCTTTCTTGCTTTCTTTCTATTTTTTCTCCCTTTTATTCTGAGCAATGTGGAGGACAGTCTCTTGGTGCTCCAGCCAGACATCAGGGCTGTGCCACTGAGGTGGGAGAGCCAACTTCAGGACGCTGGTCCACAAGAGACCTCCCAGCTCCATGTAATATCAAACGGCAAAAAAACTCTCAGATCTCCATCATAACATCAACACCCAGCTTCACTCAACGACCAGCAAGCTACAGTGCTGCACACCCTATGCCAAACAACTAGCAAGACAGGAACACAGCCCCATCCATTATCAGAGAGGCTGCCTAAAATCATAATAAGGCCACAGACACCCCAAAACATACCACCAGATGTGGACCTGCCCACCAGAAAGACAAGATCCAGCCTCATCCACCAGAACACAGGCAACTAGTCCCCTCCACCAGGAAACCTACACAACCCACTGAACCAAGTTTACTCACTGGGGACAGACACCAAAAACAACGGGAACTACAAACCTGCAGCCTGTGAAAAGGAGACCCCAAACACAGTAAGATAAGCAAAATGAAAAGACAGAAAAACACACAGCAGATGAAGGAGCAAGGTAAAAACCACCAGACCAAACAAATGAAGAGGAAATAGGCAGTCTACCTGAAAAAGAATTCAGAATAATGACAGTAAAGATGATCCAAAATCTTGGAAATAGAATAGAGAAAATGCAAGAAACATTTAACAAGGACTTAGAAGAACTAAAAAGGAAACAAGCAATGATGAACAACACAATAAATGAAATTAAAAATACTCTAGAAGGGATCAATAGCAGAATAACTGAGGCATAAGAACGGATAAGTGACCTGGAAGATAAAATAGTGGAAATAACTAGTGCAGGGCAGAAAAAAGAAAAAGGAATAAAAAGAACTGAGGACAGTCTCAGAGACCTCTGGGGCAACATTAAATGCACCAACATTTGAATTATAGGGGTCCCAGAAGAAGAAAAGAAAAAGAAAGGAAACTGAGAAAATATTTGAAGTGATTATAGTTGAAAAATTCCCTAATATGGGAAAGGAAATAGTTAATCAAGTCCAGGAAGCAAGAGAGTCCCATACAGGATAAATTCAAGGAGAAACATGCCAAGACACATATTAATCAAACTATCAAAAATTAAATACAAAGAAAACATATTAAAAGCAGCAAGGGAAAAACAACAAATAACACATGAGAGAGTCCCCATAACGTTAATAGCTGATCTTTCAGCAGAAACTCTGCAAGCCAGAAGGGAGTGGCAGGACATATTTAAAGTGATGAAGGAGAAAAACCTACAACCAAGATTACTCTACCCAGCAAGGATCTCATTTAGATTTGGTGGAGAAATTAAAACCTTTACAGAGAAGCAAAAGCTGAGAGTTCAGCACCACCAAACCAGCTTTACATCAAATGCTAAAGGAACTTCTCTAGGCAAGAAACACAAGAGAAGGAAAAGACCTACAATAACAAACCCAAAACAATTAAGAAAATGGGAATAGGAATATTGATAATTACCTTAAATGTAAATGTATTAAACGCTCCCACCAAAAGCCACAGATTGGCTGAATGGATACAAAAACAAGACCCATATATAGGTGGTCTACAAGAGACCCACTTCAGACCTAGGGACACATACAGACTGAAAGTGAGGGGATGGAAAAAGATATTCCATGCAAATGGAAATCAGAAGAAAGCTGGAATAGCAATTCTCATATCAGACAAAATAGACTTTAAAACAAAGACTATTACAAGAGACAAAGAAGGACACTACATAATGATCAAGGGATTGATACAAGAAGAATATATAACAATCGTATATATTTATGCACCCAAGATAGGAGCACCTCAATACATAAGGCAAATACTAACAGCCATAAAAGGGGAAATCAACAGTAACACAATCACAGTATGGGATTTTAACACCCCACTTTCACCAATGGACAGATCATCCAAAATGTAAATAAATAAGGAAACACAAGCTTAAAATGATACATTAAACAAGATGGACTTAATTGATATTCATAGGACATTCCATCCAAAAACAACAGGATACACATTTTTCTCAACTGCTCATGGAACATTCTCCAGGATAGATCATATCTTGGGTCACAAATCAAGCCTTGCTAAATTTAAGAAAATTGAAATCATATCAAGTATCTTTTCCAACCACAATACTATGAGACTAGATATCAATTAGAGGAAAAGATCTGTAAAAAATACAAACACGTGGAGGCTAAACAATACACTACTTCATAACAAAGTGATCACTGAAGAAATCAAAGAGGAAATCAAAAAATACCTAGAAACAAATGACAATGGAGACATGATGACCCAAAACCTATGGGATGCAGCAAAAGCAGTTCTAAGAGGGAAGTTTATAGCAATACAATCCTACCTTAAGAAACAGGAAACATCTCAAATAAACAACCTAACCTTGTACCTAAAGCAATTAGAGACAGAAGAGCAAAATAACCCCAAAGTTAGCAGAAGGAAGGAAATCATAAAGATAAGATCAGAAATAAATGAAAAAGAAATGAAGGAAATGATAGCAAAGATCAATAAAACTAAAAGCTGGATCTTTGAGAAGATAAGCAAAATTGATAAACCATTAGCCAGACTCATCAAGAAAAAAAGGGAGAAGACTCAAATCAATAGAATTAGAAATGAAAAAGGAGAAGTAACAACTGACACTGCAGAAATACAAAGGATCATGAGAGATTACTACAAGCAACTCTATGCCAATAAAATGGACAACCTGGAAGAAGTGGACAAATTCTCAGAAATGCACAAACTGCCAAGACTGAACCAGGAAGAAATAGAAAATATGAACAGACCAATCACAAGCACTGAAATTGAAACTGTGATTAAACATCTTCCAACAAACAAAGCCCAGGACCAGATGGCTTCACAGGTGAATTCTATCAAACATTTAGCAAGGAGCTAACACCTATCCTTCTCAAGCTCTTCCAAAATATAGCAGAGGGAGGAACATTCCCAAACTCGTTCTAGGAGGCCACCATCACCCTGATACCAAAACCAGACAAAGATGTCACAAAGAAAGAAAACTACAGGCCAATATCACTGATGAACATAGGTGCAAATATCTTCAACAAAATACTAGCAAACAGAATCCAACAGCACATTAAAAGGATCATACACCATGATCAAGTGGGGTTTATTCCAGGAATGCAAGGATTCTTCAATATACGCAAATCAATCAATGTGATACACCATATTAACAAATTGAAGGAGAAAAACCATATGATCATCTCAATAGATGCAGAGAAAGCTCTGGCATTCCTATACACTAATGATGGAAAATCTGAAAGTGAAATTAAGAAAACACTCCCATTTACCACTGCAACAAAAAGAATAAAATATCTAGAAATAAACCTACCTAAAGAGATAAAAGACCTGTATGCAGAAAATTATAAGACACTGATGAAAGAAATTAAAGGTGATACAAATAGATGGAGAGATATACCATGTTCTTGGATTGGAAGAATCAACATTGTGAAAATGACTCTACTACCCAAAGCAATCTACAGATTCAGTGCAATCCCTATCAAACTACCACTGGCATTTTTCACAAAACTAGAACAAACATTTCACAATCTGTATGGAAACACAAAAGACCCTGAATAGCCAAAGCAATCTTGAGAACGATAAATGGAGCTGGAGGAATCAGGCTCCTTGACTTCAGACTATACTACAAAGCTACAGTAATGAAGACAGTATGGTACTGGCACAAAAACACTAATATAGATCAATGGAACAGGATAGAAAGCCCAGAGATAAACCCACACACATATGGTCACCTTATCTTTGATAAAGGAGGCAAGAATATACAGTGGAGAAAAGACAGCCTCTTCAACAAGTGGTGCTGGGAAAACTGGACAGGTACATGTAAAAGTATGAAATTAGGGCTTCCCTCGTGGCGCAGTGGTTGAGAGTCTGCCTGCCGATGCAGGGGACACGGGTTCGTGCCCCGGTCCGGGAGGATCCCACATGCCGCAGAGCGGCTGGGCCCGTGAGCCATGGCTGCTGAGCCTGTGTGTCCGGAGGCTGTGCTCTGCAACGGGAGAGACCACAACAGTGAGAGGCCCGTGTACCGCAAAAAAAGTATGAAATTAGAACACTCCCTAACACCACACACAAAAATAAACTCAAAATGGATTAAAGACCTAAATGTAAGGCCAGACACTATCAAACTCTTCGAGGAAAACATGGGCAGAACACTCTATGACATAAATCACAGCAAGATCCTTTTTGACCCACCTCCTACAGAAATGGAAATAAAAACAAAAATCAACAAGTGACACCTAATGAAACTTAAACACTTTGCACAGCAAAGGAAACCATAAACAAGACCAAAAGACAACTCTCAGAATGGGAGAAAATATTTGCAAATAAAGCAACTGACAAAGGACTAATCTCCAAAATTTAAAAGCAGCTCATGAAGCTCAAAAACACAAACAACCCAATCCAAAAATAGGCAGAAGACCTAAATAGACATTTCTCCAAAGAATATATACAGATTGCCAACAAACACATGAAAGAATGCTCAACATCATTAATCATTAGAGAAATGCAAATCAAAACTACAATGAGATATCATCTCACACCAGTCAGAATGGCCATCATCAAAATATCTAGAAACAGTAAATGCTGGAGTAGGTGTGGAGAAAAGGGAACCCTCTAGCACCGTTGGTGGGAATGTAAATTGATACAGCCACTATGGAGAACAGTATGGAGGTTCCTTAGAAACTACAAATAGAACTACCATACAACCCAGCAATCCCACTACGGGGCATATACCATGAGAAAACCATAATTCAAAGAGTCATGTACCACAATGTTCATTGCAGCTCTATTTACAATAGCCAGGACATGGAAGCAACCTAAGTGTCCACCAGCAGATGAATGGATAAAGAAGATGTGGGACATATATACAATGGAATATTACTCAGCCATAAAAAGAAACGAAATTGAGTTAGTTGTAGTGAGGTGGATGGACCTAGAGTCTGTCACACAGAGTGAAGTAAGTCAGAAAGAGAAAAACAAATACCGTATGCTAACATATACATGGAATCTAAGAAAAAAAAAAGGTCGTGAATAACCTAGGGGTAAGACAGGAATAAAGACACAGACCTACTAGAGCATGGACTTGAGGATATGGGGAGGGGGAAGGGTAAGCTATGGCAAAGTGAGAGTGGCATGGACATATATACACTACCAAACGTAAAATAGATAGCTAGTGGGAAGTAGCCGCATAGCACGGGGAGATCAGCTAGGTGGTTTGTGACCACCTAGAGGGGTGGGATAGGGAGGGTGGGAGGGAGAGAGACGCAAGAGGGAAGAGATATGGGAACATATGTATATGTATAACTGATTCACTTTGTTATAAAGCAGAAACTAACACACCATTATAAAGCAATTATACTCCAATAAAGATGTTAAAAAAAAGGGGGGGCTTCCCTGGTGTCGCAGTGGTTGAGGGTCCCCCTGCCGATGCAGGGGACGCGGGTTCTTGCCCCTCTCCGGGAGGGTCCCGCATGCCGCCGAGAGGCTGGGCCCGTGAGCCATGGCCGCTGGGCCTGCGCATCTGAAGCCTGTGCTCCGCAGCGGGAGGGGCCGCAACAGTGAGAGGCCTGCGTACCTCAAAAAAAAAAAAAAAAAAAGATGCACTAAAAAATTATAGGAAAAAAAAAAAAGGATGGTTGAACAAGCCGTTACATTCTTTCTCAACATATTTTTAAATGAAATAGGTATTTGAATACTTATTTTTAAATGAAATGAGTATTTAAATGTACCAGTTACGTAGGTCAATGGAGATCCATTATCATCAAATAAACTAAACCAAGGACTCTGCAATGGGGAAGGATGAGAAAAAAATTTTTTGAAAGTGCTTTGTGCTCATTTGCAGCCAAATTCAATAGCTTTCATGCAGAAACCCAGGGGAGTTTTTTGTTTAATTCAGTCCTTGAATTGTTTCAAGCTAACAGGCTCACTTCTATTTACAGCATTATTTTCTATTAAAGGACAAGCCTGGAAAGTCAAAGAATTTAGAGCTACTGTTTTACTTGAATAATCAACACTTCCTAGGCTGTCTTTATCATTCCCTTATAAAAGGACGGAAATCAAAATGACTGCTTTTATCAGCTGAGCTGAAACTTTCCAGAAACAGGGATTTGCATAAATATATATATACAGTAACTATAAAAATGTAATCAGCCATGAGAGGAAGCCAGTTATGATTCTATAATGGAAACCACTGGAATCAGTGGCCTTCTCACACTGAAGGATGATGAGACAGAAGCTGTCACAGCTCAGCTTCTCCATGATAGCAAATCTCATGTGGAGGCATTTTGTAATGCAACCAAAATATTTGACTTAAAGTTACCTTCTGAATTCTGAAGCAATCTTGAGCAAATCTCAAGAAAAACCACCTCTCATCACTCACTGATCTAGGAAACAACCAACTAACTTATTCTTTTAGAAATTAAAATTTGAACAAGTTTTCATTTATTCCAGAATCCATCACCTTGGTACTAAAGGCTTTGAAAAATCCCATCCCTGATCATTTACTTTGAGAGGGTTACCTAGGCACTTATACCGAAGTCTTTCTTTTAATTTTTTTAAGGGAATTATAAATTGCAATCAAACCATGGGTTTAAGTGACCTTTCAGAAGTAATATTCAAAAGCCCCAAGAGGACATATCAGGACTTCAAATCCTGTGTTTAAAACATATGATGATTTTTATATTAGTTAGCTGTCAAAGCACAGGAACAAAAACTCAGATCTGATCATTTCTAGACCAAGCCTTTCTCTACTAACCACAGTGACCCTCCTCTGCCCCCAGACATCTCTACCATTGACCTTGAAATTTCTTCCATGTTGTAATGCAAAGAAGTATCTGGGAAAACAAATTTATTAAGCTATTGCCCATTGTTTTACCTATTCACCCTCAGGAGAGCAAATCATCCTTGAAGCATCGAAGGTTTTTTCCTTCCAAAGAATGGGTGTCTGACCCTCGACACCACTGAGAGTAGCTGCCATCAGACAGATGAACAAGTGGCCAAGTAGCTCCACTGTCTGCAGAAAGTGGTGCAATCACATCTTTTTGTGTTTTGAGAATTTAAAAGAGATACCACCAGACCCTCACATAAGAGAGCAGAAGAAGGAAAAGCACCTGGGTTCTGGTAAATTCTGACCTGTGCTCTGAAGCCAAGGTGTAACTGTGGTCTTGAAGGTTCTATGTATGTGGACAGAGAAGAACTTCTGTAAATGGTCACTAGGGCTGTGACATAGCTATGATAGAAGACCCAACTTGACACCACTGTAAGCTGATTACCTTATTACTAGAGCTAGACTATCATTTTTTTTTTACTATTACTACTACTACTACTACTACTATTACTACTACTACTACTTGTTCTAAACTGTCTTTTGGCAACCCAAAGTCACTATCACTTTCTTCTAAGATCTCAGGAAAGGAGCCAGGAACAACAGTTTTTAGTATTTCTTCTCTGAATGGTTCCAAGTTAAATAATAAGAGACACTTACTTGGGATTTGAAAAGTGGAAAAGGAAAAGCCACTGCTCTCCAGAGGCAGCTGCAAGCAGATTTGAGCTTCTTTAGAGCAGCTTCCAGGGAAGCTTTTAAAAACTACCCTCTTTAATGCTTCAGGCTGATAATCTTGCTGGAGGCTTCCTTGCCCTTTGTTCGTACAGACTTTCTAAACATTGTTTAAGACTTTACTTTCCTTATTAAAATGTTTTTCATTTGAAATACAGAGAGTGGCCTATGTTTTCCTGGCTGACACTTTCCATCTCAAAATTCTGAGATGAACTACTATAACATCGTGAGACGCTGGTGTTACCATTTCTCTATACAAAACAATTATGCAGTCGAACAGCATTATTCATGGTAGTTACGTCCTACCAAGTCACCATGAACACTGAATCTGTGAATACTAAACCACTGCTCCTAAGGGAAACACAGGGTTAGGTTCCTGTGAGCCTCTGGGCACATTTTCATCAATCAGTCAATACATTGCCTTGTTTTGTGTGTGTTTCTCTTTAGAGACACTTCAGTTAATATATACTGTTGCTTAATTAACATTGAACTCAGGGCCAACAGCACTATAACTCATGTCTGAATGAAATGTAACTAACAAACATATTTCCTCCAGAAAGCACATCATAGCCTTCTTGCACTTAGGAACACAAACAGCATTGAGCACTATGTTCAGGGGCTATTTTGAAAAGAAAAGTCACCAACAAAAAAGCAAAAATTGGAACAAAATGTGGCACTTAATGGAGCATGAGAAGACACTTGTTTACAGCATAAGAGCTGAAACCTTGTTTGATCTCAGCAGGGAACATGGGCTTAGGGTGACAAGTTTTTCATTGCTCTGTGCCTGTCCACGAATAACAATAAAGTACCATGAATATTGACTTGGGGGTTACAAATAAATTTTAGCAAGTAGGAAAATTTGCAAATATGGAATTATATTTGAGAAATTAAATGCCTTCGTTTATTGACATAGTCAGTGACAGAATTAGGACCAAAATCTCTGCCTTCTGCTTCCAAACCTGCTGTCTTCCCTTCCTATGCACATCTGTATTCTCTCTTCTCTTTTTATTGCATCCATCCTGTAGGACCAGGAAGCAGGGCTTACTGTGTTTATAGCTTAAGAAATAAATTCATAACTCAAAACTACTCTGAAAACAAAAACAAAAATGAAAGTCACTCAAGACACACTGGCTGGGAAATCATGTGGAAAGCTGTCAGCAATGTCACAAGTTTCTGCAGACTTTTTTGTTGTTCAATCAATTAAAAATATAAGGAAATTGCAAAGAAGTAGGAATGAGTTAATACTAATAACCCATTGATTGGCCCATATTTTTATAAGTATCCAGTTTATTCTGACCTATTAATAAAAGATATACATGTAGGACCAGGTTTCATAGCAAACAAAGAGAGGACAGACCAGGAGTTTTCAAGCCCATCCAGAGAAGAGCTTGGTGGAGTGTGGTTCTCCTTCGTGCCACATGTAAAGAATCCACACATTGTGCACTTCAGTGCCTTATTATCCTCCCCTTTCCTATAACCAAAATAAAACTTCCATATTGTTTCATCAACTAGTGACATGGTTAAAAACATATCCATTGTTTTACTTCTATATTCTTTAGAATTTCAGGGTGCTATTTTCAATGCTTTGGGGTCAGTTGTGCACATAAAGTATTTAAAACAGATTGCATTCCAGCTCTCTAATGCCTGAACACTGAAAGAGATCCTGTCTGTTGAACTAAAAGCATTTAAAACCTGTGAAATGCAATGGGATGAATCTTCCCAGAACCAAAAGAAAACCTATATTTATAGCAGCTGATTTATTTGGTTGATATACATTATGTGCAGTGGTTTATAATTTTTAAGGCATGTGAACTGGGACACATTAGATATTACAGAAAGAGTGAGTTGATGATTTACAAGACTTCATATCAGGCCTATAGACCTTCTCAATAAGAAAGGTTGGTGGTCATAAGAGCACTGAAAAATGCAGCCCTCGGGAGTCAATTTAATGTAGAATAAACTCTTTAACAGCCAGCAAGATGACCGTATCAGCGCTCCATCTGCAGATTATGCTGCTGTTGTAAAAAGCACTTTTTAATAAAAAATGCATAGGCTTTATTTTTGAAAACATATGTTTCCCCTACCAAACCAGCAGTTTCTCCCACATAAGCACCCTTGCATTGCAAGAATACTGGGTGTTAACAAAAACAAAAAAATGAGGGAGGGGGAGTGCCCTATTTTCCCAATACAAAGAATGCTGGCAGCAATTTGCTTAGTGTCCTTCTAAAAGTTAATTATGGGTCACAAAACAGAGATATACCTGTGTGCCCTTTGTTCTGATTAGACACAGTCATCTCACTCTCAATGTAAACAATATTAGTCCATGTACAACCCAATACAATCAATAAATGGACTCAGCAATTGATGGTACTTCATGTTAACACCCTCACTCTAAAGTTGATCTTTTGAGGACTTGATGTCTCACTTAATTACCAGAGTCATATGTCAAGGGGATTCCATACTAAACCTATCTCAAACATAGTAAATCAAGATTGAAAAAAACTCTAAAAATCTTTATTAGCACAGATTTACTGGGAAATCATTCACCTTTCTACCACTGGAATTAAGAAATAAAAATGTATTATAACTTGCATGGTCTTTGACTCTGTTTAGGGGAGGGGGTTGTGTCCATAGCATTCCATAAGCAATTAGCCAAAATCACTCAAGGAAAAAAGAAAAAAAGGAAGCATGATTGATCCCCGTAGAAAAAGTCAAACTTTTAAATATTAAAATATATTTTTGTTTATGAAAACAAAACAGTAGTCGAGTGAGACTGAATCTGTAAACACCAGTAGAGCATTGGGAAGCAAAGTGAACAACTGAAACAATAGAGAGCATAGTCTAGTATTTGCCAAGCAATGATTTCGGTTGAGTCTTCTACTGTGTCAGTTTTTTGGATGATCAAGACAAAGCTTACCATCCCACAACTTTCCTTCAAAGATTTCCTTTTATTTGTAAATCCCTGTGTCCACCCCTCTGTCTTAGAACTTATGCCGTTGCCAATTTGTGTCTCCGTCTCCCTATTATGTTGTGAGGTCTTTGACATTGTGACCATTTCTTAGTGATCTTTGAATTCTCCAAACCTAGTATAGTATATCTAGCACATAGAAATCATTCAATAAATATATTTTAGATTGAATAAACTGTGTATATGCAAGTCCTTTCAATACTAATGGTGTTTTCTCTAGTCAGACTCACTGGTACTCATCAGAAGTTCCCTGGGATGCAAGTATCCTTTTGAAAGTATCCAGTAAGCCAAAATTTAATCAACATTCATTCATCCAACATATCGATATATTTACGGAGCAGCTGCTGTTTGAAGTCACTCAAATAGGTTATGTCGAGGATAAAAAGAACGTTAAGATGTTGTCGTTGTCTTCAGTAAGACTTTATTCAGAATGAGGATATAAAGTTTAAAATCTAATAAGGTAAAGAACACAGAAAACTTAGGAGTTGCATGGGAATGGATGAATAATTACCAGGTGAATGGAACAGGCAAGAAACACCGAGGGGCACAAACAAAGGAGACATTTCTTTAAGCTGCAGACTGGACGATCAGGAAAAAGGCATATAGCAAGTAGGATCTGAGGTAGATCATAAAGGGAAAACGTGCTCTACTTAGTACAGAAAGCCCGGGAAAGCAGCTGAGTCGTTTGAAGGGATTTTATATCCTTTCTCCAACTTCCCTTTCCCCTCTATGCCATTTCTGGTGAGGACTAAGACGGAGTAGCGGCAAAACAAAGCATTTTAAAGCAATGATTAGTATGTTCGGGAGTAAAACACTTAGGCTGTGCTGCTTGTGGGGCTTCGCCTTCTCCAGTGAGCACTGGTGAACTGTCTCCAGGGGCGCTGCTTCCGCGGCCATCTCCTCCGGTGGGAAAGCTCTGTGCCTGGCGGAACACGCCTTCCTTCAGCGCTGCTCTCTAGCTCCCTGGGGGTCTTCTAAGTCTCCTTTTCTTTTCTTTTCTTTCTTTTTTTTTTTTTTTTTTTATACGGTACGCGGACCTCTCACTGTTGTGGCCTCTCCCGTTGCGGAGCACAGGCTCCGGACGCGCAGGCTCAGCGGCCATGGCTCACGGGCCCAGCCGCTCCGCGGCATGTGGGACCTTCCTGGACCGGGGCACGAACCCGTGTCCCCTGCATCGTCAGGCAGACTCTCAACCACTGCGCCTCCAGGGAAGCCTAAGTCTCCTTTTCTAATATGAATTCTGGTTACAAGGAAGCTTCCAGAAAGGCAAATATCATATAATGTGACTTTTTAAAAGATAAAATGCAGTCTAAAAATGTTTAGTTTTAGTTTGGAAAAATGCAACCTGGCAGATACATTTACAGTACTTCATATACTACAACAATGCATAGGAATTTTTTGTCCTCAATTTAACTGATAAATATCTCTCTCCCCTCTCCACACACAGACAGGGAGAGAGACACGTACATTTCATGGTGCAGTCAGTCATCCAAGGGTCTTCAAGACACTATTATGAATTCTTGATGAATTGTTTCTAACAGAAAAAAGAAAGGAAAGGCAATTAATTTTTTATGTTGGTAATCTCCAAAATATTTAAATCTCCGTGCAGGTACACATGCACTAATTGATATTTAAGTAAACCTTCAGAAGTTCTTAACTTGGATATCCTCCAAGATGGCCTGCCTGCCTGGAGAAGTTAGGTCAGTTTTCAAATGTCGGTTGCTAGGCATTCCTTCTGAAATAGTCTGACTCTGGGTTTGAAGCCAAGTTTCCTTAAAATAGTGCTTCTCAGTCTTTTCCCTTGAAGCAGCCCTAATAACAGAGGGTGAACCCATTCTTAAAAAAGCCTGAGGGCATCAATTGCTTTGAAGTCTCCTGTTTCACACCAAAGTGTCATGCTTATCTTAATATAAAATCAGTTTCAAAAAAAAAAAAAAGGCAAGGGGGGAATAGTGCTCTTAAAAATGTGCATTTTAGCATCCCATCTGGCACACTGAGATACCCCAGTGTTTTGTGGTCACCCCACAGAGGCAAGATCAAGCCCCCAACCAAAATTGGTTAGGATGCTGACACTGATGAGGCCACAAAATCACTGAGAGGGTGACAAGGTTAATGACTCATGTAATGAGGCTCTCTGTGGAGAGGAGGGTAACTGCTTGTCCAAAATACCTTGAACAAAGGGCAGGGTGAGCGATTTGAGAGTTTTATTATGGTTGGGGAATTAGGCCAAGGTGAGAGTTTCCACCTGAAGTCCAGGGTTTGCGTGGTTTGAATTTCTGACCCAAGGGAGGGAAAGTGGGGGAATTTCTTACCAGCTTTGCCAGATTTGGGACAAGAGGGGAAGAGGTAGTAGAAAGACTTGAAAGATATCAGCAGTCACATATCAAAACCTGAGTCAGAGTCTTCATTAAAATTCACCCCTGATGTTTGACCAATGATGGAAATGTGTCATGTCTCCTTTAATTGAATTGGGACTGGTTGAGGTAAACAATGGTGGCAGTCTTTGAGGTCTGCCGTATGAGGTCAGTAAGAGTCCAGCATTGTGCACTTTGAGAAGTGAGTACCACTGGGTATTAGTTTCCTATGGCTGCTGTAACAAATTACCACAAACTTAGTGGCTTAAAACAACAAAAACCCATTATCTTACAGTTCTGGAGGTCAGAGGTCCAAAATCAGTCTCTGGGTTAAAACCAAGGTGTCAGCAGGAATGGTTCATTCCTAGAGATTCTAAAGAGAATATGTTTCCGTGTTTTTTTCCAGCTTCTAGAGACTGGCCATGTTCCTCGTTTTGTGGCCCCTTCCTCCACCTTCAGAGCCAGCAGTGTAGCAGCTCTCTCTCCGATTTTCTGATTTCTATTTCCATTTTCATAGCTCCTTCCCTGACTCTGGTCCTCCTTCCTCCCTCTTATAAGGACCCTTTTGATTACTTTGAGCTCATGATCAGGGATAATCTGCACATCTCAAGAGTTTTAAATTAATTGCATCTGCAAAATCCCTTCTATTAGGTAACATATCCACAGATTCTGGGGATTAGAATGTGGACATCTTTAGAGGGTTATTATTCCCTATATCACAGTTTGTAACCTTCAGTAGTGTCTAGAACTTCAAAGGGGATAAGAAATGTTAGCGAGGCTGTGTTCTATGGTTTTAGTATACGCATAGACATGTGTAGACTTAATTTATATTTTGGATATCTGTGAGACAAGAAACTTCCAGAGTTTTTTACCTCAAAGAGGAGGACATTGGATATGGAATTGTTGTTGATATTGGTAGGACTAGACAGCCAGACCATTGGCAATGGGCCAAAAGTCTAAAATTGTACACATGGAGCTGATTGTTGGCCAGAGAAGCCTCTAGTGCTAAGATAATTGCCTGAAGTTCAGCCTGCTATGCTGACTTTCAGACCTCATGCTTGATCAGAGACATCCCAGTCAGGGGATGGATAGCAGTAGTGTCCAGCAGACTATAACAAGTGATGGTGACACTACCATCCATGAAGTGCACAGACTCCCTTTCTGGATTACTCAGGTGATCTCCAGAGGCTTCCCAAGGGGCCAGTGGATCCAAAAGAGAGGTGACTTCCTTTCATGTAATTACACCCAGCAAGGAACTGAGGACAGGGGAAACCACTTCCTTCTGTAAGTGGGATATGCTAGAAGGCCAGGAGTTGGATCTATCTTGTGAGTACCATTTTATGTCAATAAGGGAATCTTTGCAGCCATGGCAATCCTGAAGGGTGCTGCCTCCATGACCTAAGATGTAATGGGCAGCTGGGGGCAGGGAGTCACAGGCTCAGGACTTATGAGAGCCTCTGTCTTCAAAGGGCCCAGTGTATGGCCAAGAGTTGCCATCCTAATGGTGTGTGGTGTGGACTGAGAAGGGCAGTTTCTTGCACTAGAAGCTCATGGGCAACTAATGGCCATCATGGGTTGTCCAGGAACTCCAGGAGGCTTAAGAGGAGCCTGCTGAAATCTCAACAGTGAAGGGATCTCTGGGGATCACTAATAGTTGTATTGCAATTTAGATGGATTTTAGAGCATTCCTCGTACAAGACTCCACTCAAAATAGGCCAATTTGTGGGACAGTATGAAAGGGCTTAACTAAAACTTAGAAATAAGAAACATGTTGCATCTAAAATCTAAAAAGGCCTGTTTCAATGTTGGGAATGTTAGGAGGGACATTAGTTGCTTCCTCACAGTGTAGGGACAGAGCACATCAGTGGGTGTCCAAATAATTAGCAGAAATTTTACTGAGGTGTCTGGACCTTGTAATTTGTATAAGGCAATGGGCCATCCCTTCTTGTGAGAGCTCCTTTGTAATTGTAGGTCCTGAATGGATGTGTTCAGTGAATCTCCTTGAAAAATGTCATCAGTAGGATGTCAGACCTGTGTTTCTGGGGAAAGTTGGATGTGGCTGAACTCTTGTCTGCAAAGACTGCGTGCACGTAAAACCTATGTTGTAGAGCTGCAAAAGCCAAATGATACCCCTTTTACCTTTTTTAGTTTTGGTTTCTTTCTTTTTTGTCTGTTTTAATTTTTGTTTCCTGTCCTTGCGTCAAGGTGTTTTGTTCTGGCTTGTTTTGGTTTGGTTTTGATGGTTACGAGATACACTTTGGGAAGCTCTACCCTGCTCACATTGACAAATTTCTTCCTCCAGGGATCGCCAAATCAGTATCGTCAGGGTAAGAGACCTCCCCCGTTGCTCTACTGAGTTTAGGGACCCTGGGCCTAACCCTTTGCTGTGTTGAAAGTTTCAGAACTCAATCAAACCCAGAGTCTTTGTCTATCCATTTTGCAGGTGTTCCATAGGACAATGGTGTCTTTGCATCCTTTAAAGGGCATAGGGTAAAGCATTAGGGCTGCCATTCTTAAGGGTCTGGGCTATGGGTGCATTCCCTAAAATCCAGAGGATCACAATCTTCTTGATGACAGAGGCCTGGGCAGCAGCAGAAGAATCATTATGTAGAGTCCTAATGAGCCATGGGCTTTCTGGAGTATGGACCTCAGCACTCCACATAGTGACTACTCTTCCTCATGTGAGTGATCACCTGATGAGCCATATACTGCCCAGAATAGAGTCTTTCCCTTGAGACAGAACAAAGGCCAATGCCTACTTGAGACAGATCCAACGATCACAGGGTAAGAGTCATTCCCCTCAGTCCAGTATCAATTACTGCTTATGCTGAAATTGAGACACACAGTTTAGTCCAAGACTCATAGATAGATCCAGGACAAAACACATGGCCCATGGCCACTTCATAACCAAGACATGGCAATAATAAGTGTCCACTGACAGATGAATAGATAAAGAAAATGTGGTATATATGCACAATGGCATGTTATTCAGCCTAAAAAAAGATGGAAATCCTGCCATTTTTGACAACATGAATGGACCTTGAGGACATCTTGCTATGTGAAATAAATCAGACAGAGAAAGACAAATACTGTATGGTCTCACTTATATGTGGGATCTAAAAAACCCAAACTCACAGAAACAGAGAATAGATTGGTGGGGAGCAGAGGCTGGGGAAAATGGGTGAAAGTTGTTAAAAGGTACACACTTCCAGTTATGAGATAAGTAAGCTCTGGGGATGTAATGTACAGCCTGGTGGCTACAGTTAACCATACTGTACTGTATATTTGAAAGTTCCTACAAGAGTAGATCTGAAAAGTTCTCATCACCAGAAAAAAAAATGTAACTATGTGAGCTGATGAATGTTAACTAATTATTGTGGTAATCATTTTGCAATACATACATATATCAAATGGAAAAAAAAAGAAAAAGAAAGAAAAGGAAATAAGAGAAAGACCCAGTCTTTTCCTCCTGTCCCTAAGCACCAATTACCAAAACTTCCAACAACTTGGGTCAGTGAAATCTATAACAGAAGTTCGGTAGGACTTGGCAAATGTAGTATAAAGTGGGACAGTTCAAAGCATACACTAGCCAGCAGGCAGGAACTCAGAGTGCACGCTCACTGTTAGCCAGTTAGCAAACCAAAAGCCAGAGGAGAGATAGTCACCACCTCGACCATACTGCTCATAACACCAATCATTTTGTGGTTGCCCTCAGACAGCAGGATCAATGCCCCACACACAATTAGTTCAGATGTTGAGGTTATTCATGCAACACATGCACTGTAAAGGTCTGAAAGGTTTATTATTCACATAATGTGGCTTTCTGGGGAGCCGGGGCAGACACCCAAGCTGGTCCGAAATGGCTTGAGTGAAAGGAGTGAGTGGCTTTGGTTTTTACTGTGGTTAGAGTGTAGGGCCATGATGAAAGTTGCTGGCACCGAGGACAGGAGTCCACAGCTTCCATATTGGCTTGCCCAGATGTGGGTATAAAAGCTGTCAGCAGTCAAGCATCCAACATGGAGTCAGACTCTTTACTCCACCTCCAGAACCATGGTTTTACGTTAACTGATTTTAACATTTTTCTTGGTTTATTTAGTAACAAACTAAACTTTCTTCTCTCTTTATGCTGAAACAGGAATGTCTAAGAAATCTATTCTTTGATTCCCTGAATCTCCAAATATTTTCCTAGTGCCAGGAGCAGAGATTCAACTCTACAGGTGCAAAACATAAATACTTAGAAAAAAATCTAAGTCTTCAGCAAAATGCAACTCAATGACTTAAAATGCCAGAAATTGATTTATCCTATTCTTATGCTAGACTCAAGAGTAATTAGGAATTACTTTTTCACTTTTTTCCCAGTCAAAAATGAATACATTCTTTTTATTTTGAAAGGAAAGCTAAAAATGTATGATTTTGTGACATGGAATCTGGATCCAAAAGACTACAAAAGCTTCCAGAGAAATAAAGCATTTTGGTGTCATTAAAGCAATTATCCTTCTCAAGGAAAAAAGAAATAACTTTCCAAATTAGATACATCAATAAAGACTGAAAGTTAGTCTGCAAAGAACACAGGTCATGTTTTTACGTGGTCACTGACTCAGATCGTTTCCAGCTTAATTTTTTTTCCAGCCAACTTAAAAGACTTCTTCAAAATCAATGGAATCAACGATCTAGTCAATTCAATTTAGTTATTAAGGCAGGTAAAAACAATGGATTGACTATATTTTTGATCCAGTTGTGTTTGGGGAGATATTTCAGTCAGAGAGACATGGCAATAAATTTTCTTTGAAAGGAAATCTGGGTGGGAAAAGAAATGGCAGCATTAGCTAATAAATGTTGCTTTTCAAACCCACTAATGCTCTCAGATGATTTATCACCATTTGAAAGCTTTGGGCTACTTTACCAAAGAAAATGCATCATCCCTTGAAGTTGTGTAAAATTTTTCTCAAAGTCACATTTATAAAACCGAATACCACCTGAAACGTGCAAGTTGTCCAGCTGCTCGATACCTAATGGCCGACAACAGCAAGGCAGCCTGAAAGATCTTCTGCCGTCTCATTTCAAAAGGTGAGATTTCACGTATCACGTATCTCCAGATGCTGGCTTCCCATGCCCCTCTCAGAAAGGAGTCTAACTGGTGATAGTATTTGAATGGTCATCACAGAAGTCTCCCCAGAGGTGGTATCTGGAGTATTCACTCCTATCTATCTGATGAGAGAAAGATGGAAAAAAAGAAACCCTAAGAAACAAGACTTTGGAAGACACTACACTATTTTGAGGACTTTTATATGGATGCCTGTGTGGTTTGCCGAGATAGAGCTCCCCTCATCCACAGCCTGTCAAGTCCCAGCCAGGCCTCGTGGCGTGAGGCAGCCAAGAGATAGTCAGTCCATGGTAGGGCAAAGGAATATAAACAAATCCCTCCTGCTTTGTTTTCAAATCAAAGGCAAGACTTTTAAATGAGACAGTACAGCATTTGGCAGGTGCAGTTTGTATCAGCAGCAGCATCAGAGGAAACTTCAACCCCTGAAAATGAAAGAGGCTATACTATTGATCATTCACTGCAAGTTCATTGACATTCTGTGGTTTACTTTTAATCTTCTTACCCCAGGTATAATTCATCAGAAAACACACATGGTCTTCTAAATTTTTATGAAGAGGCGACTGTTCCAGCTGAAAGTTAAAAAGTCCCCCAACCCCTCCTCCCCAAAACAAAGAGAGAGAGAGAGAGAAAGATGTGAAAATAACCTGAAATGAGGTTTCAAGCAGATAAGCTTCCCCTTTCCTCTGCAAGTCCAAGTTGAAAAATCTCTTTCTCGTTTAGTAATAAATAATTACTGAGCACCTACCGTGTGAAAGATGTAAGACCAGGCTCCATGGTCATACACACAAAAACTGATAACTGTATCATGGTAAATAATAAATAAGTGATAAAGTGTATCATGAGCGATAGAAGACTTGCTCAAGAGGGGAAAAGTGAAGAATTGTACCATATGATTAGTTATTCCATTCGATGTAGATAATCACTCATGGATGCATGGCTACTTGTTTATTTATTCATTTGACTCTGGATTAAAACCTCATACTGTCATTATTTTGTTGCTTAACTGTTTCAGTTTGGGCCATTAGAAGCTCCTTCAGGTTGGCTCCTGTATTCTTTCAATAAGCACCACCACTTCCAGGTTTTTTTGAGCATTTCCTTATTTTCCGGCACCACAAGACATTCCAGGCTAAGTCTGTATTTTCCCTGCAGCAGCCCCAGCCCCAGCCACTTCTGCAAGGAGCGTTGGCTCCCTTTTTCTTGAAGAATGGTGTTTAGAAACCAAGATCTGTGTGCTAGACATCAGTGATTCTTGGTCCTCTCACTGGACAGAAGTGTATGTATGGAAGTGTATGTATGGACTCTATCCCACCTCACACACATATCTATATTTATGTATTTATCTACCTGTATGTGTAATAAAAACCAGGAGCTCATAGTGACACCTCTGATTCCAATCCAGTCCCGCAGGCTTCATTTTAACCTTCCCTTTTCTTTATTCATAACTTCTTTCTCTAACAAAGAGAACCCAGCTTTCATTATCTACTATCTATTCACTTATTTATGCAATTCTAGTAAGTGCTTAAAAGAGTTTCAGAATTCCCAGTCCAGATCCTGGTGACAGAGAACTGACCTACTTTTACTAACGAGATAGCTGCGAGCATGTGTACAGTTCTTCTGCGTTGGCCTCAGAGTAACTAATCCAAGACCCTGTTTTCCAGTTACTTAAGTTAGGTCTTTTCTTTCCTGTCCCGTCAGTGTGGGTATGTTATTTGTTTGTAACACAGTAGGTTTGTTTGTTAGTGTTTGTATTATTCCATTTTGTGTCCCTCCCACTGCCTGCTTGCTTTTCATTGTTTACTCATTAAGTGTGTGAAATAGTACTATGATTCTAAGAGTCAGAGCTGTATGAAAATTACACTCACAAAGTGTCATCCCTCCTTGTCCAGCTACCCTTTTCCCATGTCCCCTTCTTTCCAGCCCAGCCCAGCCCACCGTTTAGGAAACCAGTCCCTTAAGTGTCTGGTTTATCTTTCCTGATTTTCCTTTGGCAAATATAATCAAATATCCATGTAAGTACTTATATCCGCTTCCTTCTTACAAGAAAGGAACAACTATAGATACTCTTCTGAGCTTTCCTTTTTTCACTTAACAGTGTGTTATTGCTGCAACTTCTTGCTTAGGCTTCACTCCTGGCTCTATCTTTGGTAAAACTTATTCTTCGTATGGAGTTTACAGGGTTTTCTCTGACTTCTAGTTTCACTGAAAATGTCATTTACGGGCTTTGTTTTTGTATTCTCCTTGTTGCTGTAGGAGGTTTCCAAGAGGGAAAGCAGATTCGGAACTAAGCTGTTGCCTTATTCTCACTGAAACCAGAAACCCACAAACTATTTGCATTTTAAAATGTTTCCCCTAGAAGAAGACTGAAGACAATGACTTTATAATGCAGTTTGAAGCATTGAGTTCCTTCCTGGAGATGTTTGAACTCAGTGAGGAGAGAGGGGCCTTTATAAAAACAGTATCAATTCATTACTCAGGCAGAGTCACTTAGCAAGTAGTTTTCAGTGCCTACTATGTGACAGCATTGATCTAGGTACTGGGCATACATCAGTGATCAAAGCAAAGATACCCATCCTCATGGAACATACTTTCTAGAATTCTTTCTATATGCAAGATACTATACTAAGGACTTAAAGGAAAATAGATATATAAAAGATAGAAATACATAGGTCCCTGCCTTAAGAAGTTTCCATTCTCACTAATAGACAATATGTATACACTTTTTGAGGGGAACTAATGTGCACATTCATGAAAAATACAAAGTGACACCCTAAGTTCCAAATGATTAACATGAATTTCTTTCTTCTTTCACTTAAATATTTATGGAGCATCTACTATGTGGCAGTCACTATTCTAGGCACTAAGGATACATCACTGAACAAAAGAGGAAAAAAATCCTGTTTTCATAGAGCTTACAGTTTTGTGGTGGTAGAAACCCCATTGATCAATCAAAAAATATAAAGTCAAAACACATCAAATATCAGGTAATATAAGTGCTCTGAAGAAAAATAAATAAATTTATTTTTTCAAAAAAAAAAAAAAGAAAGCAGGCAAGGGGAATGGAGTGGTTGGGATACAAATGGAGTTTCAAAGTCTCAGGAAGTTCATTTTAAGGAGTAAAGACCTAAATGATGTGAGGACTGAGCCATCTGGAGGAAAGCATGCCCAGGCCAAGGGAGCAGCTGGGGGGATTTGGAAGGGAGGAAGTCACTTGCATTGGTTTCCTGGGAGACCTCGTGGGGGAGATGCTGTGTGTCTAGTCTTTGAAAGATGACTAGCCTCTGGGATGTGGAGAGAATAGGAAGGGCATTCTAGGTGAGGTAATAGAACTAGTAATGGAGCACAGGCAGGTCCAAATGAGTTAACCCACCTGATTGTAGAGGCGAGTTTGGATAAAGCCAGAAAAGCAGGTTGGAAACAGTTACGAAGGTGCTGAGTGTAGACCAAGGAGTAGTTCCTTTTCCTGTAGGCACTGGGGAAACCATTAAAAGAGCCTGAAAGCAGAATACACAGTACTGTACAGTTTGACCTCCATTGTATTATCAGGGAAAAAAAAGCACATGTATGTATCCTCAGAGATAAAAGTTTACAAGGACTATGCCAAACGATAACACTAGTTACTCCTGGAAGATGGAATGATGGGTGATTTTTATTTTTCTTTGAACTCCTCTACATTTTCCAAATTTTCTGAAAATAATAATTATTACTTTTACAATCAGAAAAAATAATAAGCCTTGCCATCCTCACAAAAGAAAGATTTAACCTGGGCGTAGCCCCAGGAAGTGTTTTAGAAAAATTAACCACAGTGGATACAGATGGACAAGAGAAGGAAGAAGGAGGCTACTCTGTAGGAGCATCATTTGAGCTCCAGAACCCCAGCTCCTTTCTCCCGTAAGCCTGGCCCTGGTGCTGCTGTTGGAAGTCAGCAATAAGACAGCTGTGCGGATGGTGACACTGCTCCCCATTTCACCCAGCTGTAGGCAGCAGGCCCATTTTCTCCCTCCTCCAGTGTAGAAGGAGAATCTGCTAAGTTGGAAAAAGAAAAAATCCAAATCCAAAATCCATTAAGATATAGCTCCTATGTTTATTCCTTTTACATATTTGTGTTTCACAGCTCACGTTCCAATCTAAAAGTGATAAGAGAATGAACATTCCTTGAGAAGTGAGATGGAGTCTCCAATGTATGAAATTCTTCCTCTGGGGTGTGCACAGAAGCAGTCATCCTCCTTTATGTAACTTTGGGAAATGAAATCGCATGGGAGAGGATGTCTCTCATGGAATCTGTCAGGATTGGAGGGCATTATATGGGCAGATCTTTGTCCTCAGAGCAGCAGTGCCAGAAGCTCACCTTCTGCTGTGGACTGAATCATGTCCCCCAGAGTCATATAGTAGAGCCCTAACTCCAAGTGTGATGGGATTGGGAGATAGGCCTTTGAGGTTAAATGAGTAATTAAGGTTAGATGAGGTCATGAGAGTGGAGTCCTCATGATGAAATTAGTGCCCTTATAAGAGGAGGTAACAAAGAGCTTGCTCTCTCTCTCCACCACGTAAGGATGGAATCCCCTTTTCTATGCGAGGCAGCTGTATGTTGATGGGGAAAAACACACAAGGTAGGTGACTAGTCAGTGATGCCCCAAAAGCCTATCCCATTTCTTTAGTAGACTCACATTGCCCTCCACTCAATATTTCATACCTCTTTCACTGTCTTCAACTCTATCACACCTCAATCCACTCACAGCATATGACCTTGCCATATACTCTAAGGAAGTATAAGCCATCAGATCTAATATCCTACATCTGCCCACCCCAAACCTACCAACTTAGTTATCCATGTACACATCCTCTCTACTCCTGGTACAATGGGGAAGAATCTCTCCCTGTCAAAGGACAACTGAATCCACCCTCTTTTCCCTTCAAAGATTTGGCTCCTTCAGTTACCCCCAGTTATTCCCTTTCTCTAATTTGTATGAGTATGGATCATATTCTTGTGTATCTCTCACTTTTTAAAAGTATATATATATATATATCACATGTACGTATACACATATTCCCACACCCATTTCCAGCTACTGAACCATTCCTCTTCTCCATTTCATAGCCAAATTTCTGGAAACACCTGTCTACAAAGGCTGTCTCAACTTCATCTCCACATACTTCATACCCCACCACATACCATCATCTATCCCAGTCCTCCACTGAGACTGCCATGGTCATCAAAGACCTCCATGTTGCTGAAACCAATGAAAATGTCTCACTAGGCTGAAACACTAGGTGGCTCAATCAGCTTCCATCTATGCATATACCATTTACATCTCTAGTCTACAGCATTTTATGAGCCCTAGAATTGCCTTTTGTATTGCCTAGTTGATACCTTTGATGCTGAAACTGGCCTCTGTACACTGACACTGAATTAAATCTCAGAGGTAGAGTTTTGGGTGAAGTGGAAAAGAATAGCTTTATTGCTTTGCCAGGCAAAGGGGACCACAGTGGGCTAACGCCCTCAAAACTGTGTGTCCCATACTGGAGGGGTTATTGAGGAATTTTATAGTAATGGCTCAAAGTGGAAGGCGTGATCAGCTCATGGACATTCTTCTGATTGGTTGGTGGTGAGGTAACTGGGAGCTAACGTCATCAACCTTCTGGTTCCAACCGGACTGAGGTCTACGTGCTTGTGCGCAGCACACAGTTAACTTTTCTTACCTGGTGGGGGTTTCAGTATCTACAAAACAGCTCAAAGATATTGTTATGTGTATCCCTTGTGGGGGAACCAGGACCCTGCCCCAAGTCTGCACTATTGTTTCTTTTTTTTTTTTTTTTTTGTGGTACGTGGGCCTCTCACTGTTGTGGCCTCTCCTGTTGCGGAGGACAGGCTCCGGACGTGCAGGCTCAGCGACCATGGCTCACAGGCCCAGCCGCTCCGCGGCATGTGGGATCCTCCCGGACTGGGGTACGAACCCATGTCCCGTGCATCGGCAGGCAGACTCTCAACCACAGCGCCATCAGGGAAGCCCTGCACTATTGTTTCTTGACTGTTCCTCCTTTGTCTCTGCATCCCCTCCCTTCCCTGATTAGCAACTGTTTGAACCTGCTTGTTGGAACTCAGGAAAGGTCATGGAGACTGAATGAAGCCTATTTCCTGTAATCAAGAAATGGGGGACACAGAAAGGCTTTTGTGCCCAGGAGCCCCACAGGGTCCTGCTTGGTTTCATTTTCCCTTGGATGTCTCACAGTCTTCTAAAACAGCCCCAGAAAGTGACCTTCCTTCACCTCAGTCTTCCTCTTCTCAGTAAATGTTATCATTGTTCATTCAATTCACAAGCCAGAAAGATATTAAGAGATATTATTTTTGGTTGCTTCACCATTTTCATCGATATCCTCCCAGCGTATAGTTCCAAGAGTATGAAGAAGCTGTGCTCTCAGCTCACCTCCACTGTAACCCCCACAGTCCAGCCTCCGTCATCTCTGTCCTGTGTGACAACCTCCTCCTATCTTGTTTCCTTCATTTCTTCTCTCACCCATCCCATTGTCCACTTGCCTGCCAAGGTGATCTTAGGAAATAGAAGACCCTCTTCTTCCATGGGTCCCTATTCATATTGCATAATTCTGTCCCTCCCTTTCTCTCCCACCACGTCTCAACCCACTCTCACCATATCCATTGAGCTTCAGCCACAGTAGTCTTCTTTCAGTTTCTAGAACAGACTATACTACTTCTCACCTCAGGATCCTTATCCATCTTGTTTTGTCTCCACACAATGAGCTTCTCTCCCTCTTTAAATGGCCAAATTCTTTCTCATCCTTTATGTCTTAGCTTTTGAAAGAATGGAAAATCAATCTTCAATATTATGGCTGTTGGGTTTTAGTTGATAAGAATGTAGAATGAATATCAAGCAGGATGAGGGGGAGAAGGAAGAAGAAGAAAACAATAGAAGAAAATAAACTAAAATTGATGAACACATCACATATCAGGTGCTATCACTTGAGCAGATAACAGAGATGCTTACAGGAGCAAAATGAGACTTAGAATGGGACCAGGGAAGGGAAGGGAAGAAATGAGCAGAATTGAGGATGCCTTCATTCAGGGAGATTCCACCTCACTTTATAATAATAACCACAAAGGTGGTTGTTGGGGAAGACAGGAAACTGGTAAATGAGCCAAAGAATGACTGATGTCACTGACCAGCCTCAGAATTTCACTTAGGACTTTAGTGTCCACTCATCATAGTTTCCTTCCAAGCGTCAGGAGAGAAGCACGGGCCAGGCTGAGCAGGCATGTGTACATGCCACGTTCAGACACCAGCCCAGGGATATGAGCAGTGAAGCACCATCCACCCAGCTGGGGTGGAAGATGGGTGCATGGCGGGGCAGACAAAGGGCAGGGAATGGGTAGGCCCAAGGACAAACGTTTAAACTCCATCCCAGAGTAACTGCTCAGTGAATATATGTACAGCACCCTAAGTCCTTCACATAATGAAGGTCCTTAGTAACTCAGAGAAAAACATTTTTTTTAAATGCTGTAACTGAAGTCTCAAAATTAAAGCTGTGTGGTTCTAAGAAGCTACACCTTAAACCCACTTTTCCAAAAATTAGCAAATTAGAAAAAAATCTTTGCTTTGAATATTTTACAATACTTTGTTTTTCATTTTTCATGCTAACAGTATTTTATAGAGATACAATTTACGAAAGAGTCATATGCACAAAGATCCAGTACCCAGGTCCATGACTGCTAACATATGTATTCACCCTCTGTCACCACTGCCCAGCCCAAGAGGACAATGCAATACAAGTACTACCATCGGTTCCAAGGTGAGAAACACAATTCCTTGTGCTAAGCAATACCCATTATCGGTGACCACCCCCTGACCTTCAGTCTAAGACAGCCAAGGTAATTTTGGTATGGTTGAGTTAATGCCTGGTATAGAAAAGCCATTTTCACTGAAGTTACCTGTACAATGTCAAAAACCCAATAGATACCATTCTTTTCTAAAAGAAGTGCCAGCCATAGTAGCTTTATATTTAGAGGAAAATGAGAAAAAATATTCTTATGCTTTGGAGAGTAATTTGTGACCCTGCTTCTCTGAGTGGGGTTTTGCCAGGTTATTCTGTTTCTTAAAGCCACTAATAACCCCAGCTCTACCGGTTTTCTTTACCCTGTACCCCCAGAGGGAAAAATGTACAGTCCTGCCATGTGTAAAAGCAGAGGGACAAGAGCCTTTTAAAAATTCTGTTATTACACTGCTTTCGCCTTTGTGGGTCTCACCCTAGTGGGAGGGTCTGTGGTTTCCATGGCAATGATACCTGGCATCAATGCTGGGCAGCCTTCCAGGGACTGGGGTTGGAAGCTGTGAGGCTAAAATACGTCTGTCAGAGGTAATGAAGAGTTCTCTCTGTAAATATTTCTATCTGTCTGCTCCACTCAGCCACCTGCACAGGTCCAGAAGGTAAAGCGAATGATGCAGGGGTAGGGATCGGGGGATGGGAATGTCAGCCTGAGACGAACATAACACGTATCACACAGAGCATCTCTATTGCATGTATGATGATAGGGCCAACACTCCCACCCAAATGGATGGCTTATTTTTCCAGATAATAAATTAAAAGCTGATGCTGGGTGACTGCTGGAAGTCTTTGCAAAAGATTTGCAACAATTCTCAGATTCAGCTCTAAAAGTTGAATTCCCTCTGTTCCTACTCCCTGCCATCTTTCATAAATTGCTTTCCCCAAATTTACTGTCTTTTAACACTATCATCATTTTCCTATGCATCTAATGCTTCAAGTGGGGCTTTCAACCCATTTTTTAAATTGAAATATAGGTGACATAAGATAATAGTTTCAGGTATATAACATAATGATTTGACATTTACATATATCACAAAATGATCTCCACGGTAAGTGTAGTAACCATCCGCCACCATTCAAAGTTATTACAATATTGTTGAGTAATTTCCTGTGCTGTACATTACAGCATGACATTTATTTTCTGACTAGAAGTTTGTACTTCTAATCCACTTCACCTATTTCCATTCCCCCTCCCCCTTCCTCTCTGGCAACCACCAGTTTGTTCTCTGTATCTATGAGTTTGTTTACATTTTGTTTTGCTTGTTTGTTTTGTTTTTTAGATTCCACATATAAGTGAAATCATATGGTGTCAATATTTGTTTTTATCTGATTTATTTTGCTTAACATAATACCCTCTAGACCATACACGTTGCTGCAAATGGCAGTAAGAGTGGCTATTATCAAAAAGACAACAAATAACAAGGGTAGGTTGGGGGGGTGGAGAAAAGGGAACCCTCTTGCACTGTTGGTGGGAATGTAAATTGGTGCAGTCACTATGGAGAACAGTATGGAGGTTCTTCAAAACATTAAAATAGAACTACCATATGATCCAGCAATTCCACTGCTGAGTATCTATCCAAAGAAAACAAAAAACATTAACTCAAAGAGACACAGGTACCCCTATGTTCATCACAGCATTATTTATAGTAGCCAAGACATGGACACAACCTAGGTGTTCATGAACAGACGAATGGATAAAGAAGATGTGGTACATATGTATAATGGAATATTACCCAATCCATTTTTCTAATTGAGTCAACAAATAATCCTAACAGCTTCTACTTCCCATTTTTATATCAGCCATTTATATCCATTCATTTATTCATGTATCCATTCACTTAAAAAATACTGAGGATGCAACAAAGAACAAAATAGAAAAAAAAAGTTCAGTTTCTACAGACAGACTAGCGCACAGAACAAGGTGAGAGCTGTAACTCTATTGTGACAGCTCAAGTCAGATTTCTGCCCACTAGACTAAGAATTTTTCCAGTTGTAAAGATCAAGTAATCCTCTGATAGGCTGCCCATTTCTTTCATACCTCTGCACTTATGATGAATTAGCCACCAGGAAATATCCTTTTCAGGTCCATGTATTCTGATAACATTCCTGTTGTTATTTACTGTTTCTACTCTGTTGGTGCCTTATTTCTGGAAGTAAGTGCTGGTGTTTGATCTCTGCCACTGTAGGAGTCCTTCATCCCCATCATAATGACAACATCTCCCATCACCAATCTAGCCTACAGAGGCAGCTTCCATTGAGCTTTTCAAGAATGTTGGTAATTGATTCACTAGTTTATTTTTTAGTGCCTTCATGAAGTGAGTACCTCGCGGGATTACCAAAGCACATCCACCACAGAAGAGGCTCTTAATATCCAACCATTCAAGGAAGTGTGTTTTGTGGCAGGTAGCTGCTTTCCCCAGCCACCTCAATGTTCTTAATGGCAGGGATGGAGGAGCTTACGATCATGGAGTTCCACTCTCCAAAGCTGAACTGGCAATCACTATGTCTGAGTGTTTAACCTACCAATAGCATAGACCAAAACTATCATTTGCACAGAAACCAAGTAGAGAGAGCTACCTAGTAGAGGATTACTTGTATTGGAATGCTTCAGCATAGGAGGGAGCCACTTGTGCTGATTGGAACATACATGTATTAGAGTATGGACTTCTCTTCCCTATCTTCCCTATTTCTGCCCATACCATTATCCTTTGACTCACATAATGCCTTATTCACCAACATGGTATCCCACATAATATTGCTTTTAACCAAGGAACTTATTTCATGGCAAAAGAAGCATAGTGGTAAGTCCATGCCCATAGAATCTACTAGTCTTACCAGGTACCACATCACTCAGAAGTAGTTGCTCTGATCAAATGGTGAAATGCCAATTAAAGGCCAGTTGAGAGAGAAAACCCTACAAATTCTAGGTTCTATCCTATTGGATGAAATACATGCTTTCAACCAGTGACCAATACATGGAGCAATTTAGCCCACAGGCATAATCAAGTGGTAGAATTTGGGAATAGACCCTCCTACAAATACATCTTATAATCTACTGAGATAGTTTTTGTTTTCTGTCTCCACAGTGTTGGCTTTGCTGGTTTAGGGCTCTTAGTTCACAAGGAAACATGATTCCACTTCAGCTTCTCTGACCATTTGGGTTTCTCATGCTACTGAACGAAAAGGCTCAGAAGAGTCTTATATACTGCTGGGAAATTTGGGTTCTGCTCCTCATGGGGGCAGAAAGGACTATGTGTGCAAACTATAGTCTTCTATGGGTATCTCTTAGTACTTACATGTTTAAAATTTGTGGGAATCTACATCAACCCACTGAAATAACGACTTCTGGGAATTCAGACCCTTTTAGGAATAAACGTTTGAGTCATGCTACAAGTAAAAAAGCTTTACCAACTGAGTTGCTACCTTAAGATAAAGGGAACATCAAATAGGTAGTGGAAAGGAAATTATAAATATCAATCATGGCCTCATAAACAATTACAAAAATGTCACTGTTATAAATATTTTCTACCATGTTTGTAGTGTAGACATTGCTAATGTTAAGTCATGTTTTTCCTCACACCTCCTTTCTCCTATTATTTTAATTAAGCACTACTGTTGGTGTAACAAATCTATAACTTTTTCTTTACATTACAGAATATTCAGATATATGTGCATATGATTTCTGTAGGAAATCTTTCCTTTTGGGGAGAGAGTACAGTCTTGGTTTGTATGAAAGATAATTGCATCTTTAGTCAGAAGCATAAAACTCTATCTTGGTTGGGAGAGTATGGATGCTGATTAGCTGAGGAGATAGATGGTATTGGTTATTTACCTGTTTTCTCAGTGCCCCCAAGTGCTTCTGTGCTCTGGGCCTAGATCTGCATACTCCATTCTTCACACTAGTTTGCCAGCTGGCATTCTAATAGGTTTTGCTGATGGGAGGCACCAAAGGAATGGAAGGTGGCAAGAGGAGAGAAGGGACATTCCTCCTGTTTTCAGTCCCTTTAGCAAAGCTCCAGCAAACATAGATGATTGAGTCCAGCCTCCAGCCTTCTTCAGTATTCCCAGCATCAGCCTTTCCATGCCTCTTCATAGGTACCAGCAATAGTGAAGCTGGGGATTCTTTGGCATTCCAGTACTAACCACGTCACACTCCCTCACCTGCTGGGCCTGGCCCCCTTCCACAGTCTGCACCCATCAGATCATGCTGACTCTCAGAAGTCCAAGCACCCGTTAGGTCACACACCAACTTCAGAGGTCCAGCACTCACCTAACTATACCCTTCCTTAGAATTCTGAACACCAGCAGTGAAGGGGTGTTTTATTTTTTAATATAAATTCTAATATTGCTTTAAAAGTGATAATATAGTTCTATATGTTTTCATTACCAAAACAGAGTTCTGTCTATAATAGGAGTATCATGTATTCTAACAGCAATCAATCTTTCTAAAGAAGACTCCTTCTTCTCTGTTTGCAATAAAACTGGCATTCATTCAAACATTCCTGACGGAGGGTAAGAAGTGGGAAAATGATGTACTCTCTGTTTTAAATGTCTAGTTTCTTAGGTTTTATGGGGTTGTTTTTTTGTTTGTTTGATTTCTGACTGGACCCTGCTTGTTATAGAGAAGAGTGTCAGGTTTGGATGGGAAACTAATTACCACCACCATTCATCGTTACTGTATTCATTCATCCCTTCCACATTTGATACTTATTGGATACCTATTAGGCTTTGGGACTGTAAAGATCAGCCAGGCATTGTTCCTTCCAGCCATCAAAGAACTTAGAGTTAGTGAAGGAAACAGGCAATTAAAGCAGTAAGAGAGTGTAATAGATGATAGAAGAGTGCTTATCTCAGTCAGGGATTGGGGGAGAGTGAGCATAAGCTTCCAGAAGCCATGATATCTGAACAGAAACACAAAGTGTGAATAGTAACTAACAAGGTAGAAAGTGGAGGTTGGGGAGAAAATGTTCCATGCAGAAGGAACATGTGCCAAGAAAAAATGTTTAAGAAAATGTGACAAGTTTAATACAGCAGTAAGGACGGAGCTTAGCTTGCAGAGTAGGGTGGGCCAGAGCTGGAGGGGATGGCGGGGAAGGTATAGAGGAAAAACCAGGCAAGAGAACAGAGGTTGAGGGGCTTCCCTTGTGGTGCAGTAGTTAGAAATCTTCCTGCCAGTGCAGGGTACACGGGTTTGAGCCCTGGTCCGGGAAGATCCCACATGCCATGGAGCAACTAAGCCCGCAAGCCACAACTACTGAGCCCTCGTGCCACAACTACTGAAACCCACGCGCCTACAGCCCATACTCTGCAACAAGAGACGCCACCACAATGAGAAGCCTGCACATCGCAACGAAGAGCAGCCCCCGCTCGCTGCAACTAGAGAAAGCCCATGCACATCAGCAAAGACCCAACACAGCCAAAAATAAATAAATTAATTATTTTTTTTAAAAAAGAGAGAGAACAGAGGGTGGGTGGGTAGGAGGAGGGGAGCCTGATGGCTCTTGTAACCTCTTTTCTTCCCTCTCTTGTTCCATACAGTGTTCAGAGCTCGACACAAAGAGGTCATCTTACCCATGGAAAAGGAATAGTGCAATGAACTGGAGCCCCCCCCTCCCAATTCATATGTTGAAATCCTAACCCCCAAGGTGATGGTATTAGGAGGTGGGGGTCTTTGGGAGGTGATTAGGTCATGAGAGTGGAGCCCTCATGAATGAGATTAGTGCCCTTATTAAACAGACCCCAGAGAGTTCTTTCCATCATGTGACTTTGTTATAGCAGCCTGAACTAAGACGAGTGGAGTGTGAGTGTAACTGAGCAAGACCCTATGGGCCCTTCCCAGGAACAGACACCACCATCCCCCATGTCTTCTGCCTGTCTCTTGTTTATAGAAAAACTTTAGCCTCCTAGATCTTCCCTGAGTTCCAAAGAATAAATATAATCAGAGAAGTGAGAAAATGCAGAAAGAAAGGAAAACAGTCAAGCAAGAAAAATAATAACAGTTTAGCCATTAAACAAAGTCAAGGACTTTTAGTTCCTCCTCAAGGGCTATGGTTAATATTCTGAGGCATGTGCTTTGAGCTGTTTTTTAGGTACTGAAACCCTAACCAGGTGGGAGAAGTTAACTGTGTGATGCCCACAAGCATGTAGATCTCAGATTGGTTGGAACCAGAAGGTTGATGATGTTGATTCCCAATTACCTCACTACCAACTGATCAGAAGAATGTACACTATCTGATCATGTACCCCACAATCCCCCTCCCTCACCCTGTCTTAAAAAACATTTCCTTGAAAGCCATCAGGGGGTTCAGGCCTTTAATCACTAACTACCTAGACTCCTTGCTCGGCACCTGTAATAAACTCTGTACTTTCCTTCATCACAACCCAGTGTCAGTAGTTTGGCTTTGCTGTGTGTGGGCAAGTGGACCCAAGTTTGGTTCAGTAATATGATGAGTCCCTTATTCAATTCTGCAGCCTCAGTCCAAGAGTACCAATAAGAACACTTCCCAAGTAAGTCTTCTCACCTCCAGGTTACTTAGCTTCCCCTCACATGTGGCTCTCCACTTCTATTTCCCTCTAGATTTTTCTCTCCTTTGTTTTTCCTGGGCTTTTTCCTTCTCAGACTCTCCCTCTTCCTATGCAAAGCAATCTTGTTCTCTCTCAGCTGTCCCAAACGTGCATCATCACCCCCATCACATTAATTCATCCAATTACCAGGGCCCACCCTCCTTAGCAGGCAGTCAGATTACATGTGACAAAGCATATTTTCTTGTTGGACTTCCCTGATGGTGCAGTGGTTAAGGATCCACCTGCCAACACAGGGGACACAGGTTTGAGCCCTGGTCTGGGAAGATCCCACATGTCGCGGAGCAACTAAACCCATGCGCCACATCTACTAAGCCTGTGCTCTAGAGCCCGTGAGCCACAACTACTGAGCCCGTGTGCCACAACTATTGATCCCGCATGCCTAGAACATGTGCTTCACAACAAGAGAAACCACCGCAATGCAAAGCCCGTGAACCGCAACAAAGAGTAACCCCGCTCGCTGCAAGTAGAGAAAGTCCACACGCAGCAATGAAGACCCAATGCAGCCAAAAATAAAATAAATAAGTAAATTTATAAAAAAGAATATTATCTTGTCATTGAATGAATACAGTAAATAACTTGAGTAAGTGTTAGGAGTGTGTTAGAAAGTCATTTGAAGAAATTCTGTGTGAAATAGCTACCTCTCCTTGCCAGGCTCACAGTGAGGTTGGCAGCAGAAAGAGATACTTTTAATGCCTGGTGAGTATTCCCAAATCCAAGAAGATTGTGAATTCATCTAATTACTTTTTAGTAAAAGATTTTGTGAACAAAGTACAACCTAAGTACCTTAAATGATTTTTAAATCCATTTCAAATGCTGCATTTGAAGTTACAGGATTCTTATATGAAGGATGTATTCCACGTGTAATTAAAATTTTGTTAATGAAATTCTATTTCCTCTTGATTGCCACATTTAAGCCATGTCTATATTCCCTCACAAACTATATCCTGGCACCAACATTTGGATATTCTCGCCACATGTCAGAATGCCCAGCTGTCATCCCATCACTTGAAATCCAGAGCAAACACAGAACCACACAACCATCCAGTCACTGTTATGAAGAGAATCACCAAAGTAAGATGCAAAATTATGTGTGTGAGAATAAATCTCTCTCCCTCACACATGATCTCACTCCAGGTTTCCTTCTCCCAATGCTCTATATCATCAAATATGGTGGCACCATGAGTATATTTTTCTATTTTCCAAACTGTCCACAATGCAAATGCATGCCTTTGTAATTATGTAGTAGAGCCTTTACACGAGGTATTCAAATATCTGAGAATATCTAGCAAGCCAATGGGGTCAGCCTTCCTGATATGTATTTGCATGAGGAGTTGAAGAGACTTCTCAGAGAAAAGGTCACAAAACAGAGCCAAGAATGAGAGTCTTGACCCAGCAAACAAGCCATAGTCATCAAAAGGGAGGGATGATCCTGAATACATCCTGATATGGGTTATTGGATGTGGCTGTCAACTTTGCTTTCATATCTGAGTTTTTTAAAGAAAGTGTGGCTGAGATAAATGTTAACATCACTGTATCACTGAACATCCTTTATGACACTTGGGTACAAGTAGCCCAGGTTCAGGATCCCTCAAACTAGGTATAACACAGGGACAAACATTCTTCCCTCATTCACAATGGAACTGCCTTGGCACCTGAAACAATCTGGGGAGAGACTGTGATGCCCAGCAAGAGGATGTTGGGTCTGGAAGTCACAGAGATGCTCAACTAGGAAGAGAAGTGACTCTCTGCAGAAGAAGTGGTATTACAAGATGATTCTCACAGAAGAGGCAAAAGTGCCCATTAGATGTGAAAGGTACCAGGTGGACCCTGAGGTCGTATCCAGAAATGTCAGACACAACAGTGTGCCTGGCAGACTTGATAAACCACTTGAGGAAGACAGTGCCAGGAGAAGATGAATAAAATCCCCAAGCCACATGGAAACACATCAGACATTCCTTGGGGACTCCCAGGAAAACACAGCAAGAATTTTCAGGATGCCAAAGCAAGAGTTTGAGAAGGACATCTAACAGTATCTCACACAGTGTAGGCATGCAAGCTTTTTCCTTTAGAAGTGTGAGTTTAAATGCCAGTAGAGCAGGTAGAGAGTATGATACAAAATGAGTGACTCATATTTGTAATGAGGTGGATGGACATAGAGTCTGTCATACAGAGTGAAGTGAAAGAGAAAAAACAAATACTGTATGCTAACACATATATATGGAATCTAAAAGCGATATTGATGAACCTTGTGTCAGGGCAGCAATAAAGATGCAGATGTAGAGAACAGACTTGAGGACATGGGGGTAGGGGGAAGGGGAAGCTGGGACAAAGTGAGAGAGTGTCATGGACTTATATACACTACCAAATGTAAAATAGATAGCTAGTGGGAAGCTGCTGCATAGCACAGGGAGATCAGCTCGGTGCTTTGTGACCACCTAGAGGGGTGGGATAGGGAGGGTGGGAAGGATGCTCAAGAGGGGAGATATATGAATACATATAGCTGATTCACTTTGTTGTACAGCAGAAACCAACACAACTTCATAAAGCAATTATACTCCAATAAAGATATTAAAAAAATGAGTGACTCAAATTTATAAACATATCCTCTAAATAGTGTTACAGTCTGCTGGAGGAAATGTCTGTCTTCTGGTCCTTGCTCTGCTCTCCATAGCAGAGACTTACCAAACTGTATTTTATGGATTACTGGAGGCTCCTCAGAGGGAAAGTGAAGGTCTCAGAGGGAAAGTGAAGGTCTGTGGGAGGGGCTCAGGTGTGATTTTTCTCAACTTAAGACAAAGTCACTGCTGTATGGCCATATAATGTAAGACAACTTATTCTTCAAAACCGTAACACTTACTATATTTGAAGACAGCTGTCATGTCTCTGCTGAGTCTCTTCTGAGGCTAAACACCTTGGACATCTGTTCCTCAGATAACACTGCTGCAGCCCCTTCCACATGCCAGTTGCTTTCCTATGTTGCCCTCTGGTTAGTTAATCCATGTCTTTTTGAAAAGGTGTGTGGCTGAATCAGAATTCACAGATGTTGATGCAGATGTGCTTTTTAAGAAGTTTTCATTGTCGACAATTATTTTTGTCTTACTCGCAAGCCCCTTTCCTAATCATGAAAAGAAAAATTAGACTTTCCAAATAAATTTAACTATTTCTCCTGATTTAAAATATAGATTATTCTGTTACAATGCACATCTTTATAGCACCAATTACTCATACATGATTGGTTAGTAGGAGAATGATGTCTATATAATGCAGAAGTTACTTTGGTTTATACATCATTCCTGCTAGGCAAAGAAGCAGAATTAGCAGGGAGAGAATTAAAACCATCAGCAGAAAAAGAAAACACCCTCAGCTTGACACCTACACAAGCAAGAGCCTTCTACTCTGCACTGTAAGAAAATTAAAAATGGGTCTCTACTAATGAATTGTTTGTTTGCTTGCATCAACACCAGGGGCTCTTCCCTGTGCTCAGGACTCCAGCTCACCTGCCTTCCCTCTGCACAAAAAGCCTGTGCCCTTGCACTATTGTTTCTCAGAATTCTTATTCCCTAAGGTAGCCTGAGGCCATGGATCAATGCTGGGCAGTCCATGTCAGTCCTTAAATGGATATGATTGTTTGGTTAGTGCTCTGGTGAACCAGGCATGTAGGTTTTTCGAGTGGTTTGTGCCTAAAATTATTTTTCCTACAAACTTACTATTCTTCCTGAGCAATTTTACAGATTGAGAGGTTTTTCAGGTACAGGTACATGGAGTTGTAACAGAAAGACCCAGAGACTCAGCCATGTCAATATTCAATCAATTCAAAGGTTAGCGTCTCCATAAGGCTGTTTCTCCCTTCTCAAAGCAACTCCCACCCCCACCCCCTGCTTTTCCCAAAACAGTGTGTAAGTTCAGAGGCAGCTTTTGTATCCTAATGGCAGTAGAGATGGGGAAGGGCCTCCGACCTCATTCAGGATGATCTCTGGGTCATCACTGTCCTCTGCGGAGATGTTCCCTCTCATCTGGTTTCTGGTCCTCTGGGCTGCCATTAGCGTGCCCTGCCCTTCCTAGTGTCTCTAGGTATTATGTGAGCACCAACTGCTAAAAACCCTGATCCTTCCTATACCCTTCATTCGCAAAGTCTGTCACCTGACCCAAGACCTTGCCTGGTCCACAGGCCTCCCAACCCCTCCATCCCCCACTGGAAGAGGCAAGAACCTCTGGGTACACTGCTCAGCCTTTGCAGGATGCAGGGGACCAGCAGCATAGCCCAGCCCCTCCCTCCACACTGCTGCTCTTCTGCTCTGCATGGAGCAGTAGTGTGGCAGGAACTCTCCTTATACCTTATCCTCCACCTTCTTAAGATCTGATTTCTCTTATAACTCTATGCTCAGACTGTCATAATCCACCCTGGATAGCTAAAGGGAAACATGGAAATTTACAACCTCTTTATATCTGGCTTTCAAGATTATTGCCTCTCTATATTCTCAAGAATAGTCAAACTTGAGTCTCAATATTGAAAATTATCTTTGCCATTTTTTTCCCATTCCCATAAATGGCTAATAAACAGTCATTTATTAGGTTGTTATTTTCCCTTCCCCTGAAACAATGATTGTCAATGATTTGGGGTGAAGGAGCCATGGGACAACAAGGAAGTCAGGAGCATCAGGAATCAAGACACATTGGTGGATATGTTTCTAAAGTTTATCAAGGTTTCATGTGATGTCCAGAACTGAAAATGGAGGTCTGACCAACAGAGAGTTCAGTAGGACTAGAGCCGGGAGTGAGTTGACCTCTATAAAGGGTCTTCCTTTTTTCACTATGCATATCATGTTTTTGATTCATGTAACTAAGTTAAATGACTATTGCAAAAGGGAAGATGTGGTCCCCCCTTGGGTCTGCAGGGTCCCACACTAGTCATTTCCTGAGCCAAAGATCCTGCTGAGATTTCCCCATCTGCTGTTTTCATCACCATGAGCTGCCTCTGCTCCTGGCCCTACTGATCTATTAGTTTTACTTGTTCTATTACCTTATGTCTCCAAGTTCCTTTGCTCACAGGAGTTCCCTGCAGCTTCCAAACACAGGGAACAATAATGCAGCCTTCCCCACAGGCAGCTGACCCAAGCCTCCCCACACCAGACACCATGGTCGAAGAGCACCCGGACCTTTGGGAGAGGCTGACCTCATCCCATGCCTGCTCTCTCTGCTCTCCACAGGTCACCTAGTGCTCTTGCCTGCCCCATGCCTTACAACCTGATCAAATATTCTTGTTATTTTTTCTTCATTTTCAATTAATAAACTTCTAGAAGAGGGTTCCAGCATCAAGAAAGGGCTACACCAAATGGCAAAGTTCATGTTAAAGAAGAAACAACAAAGAGATGGGTATTTCTATGAGGAGCACTACCTGGTTTCCCCTGGTGGCTTCCTTCCAACATGCCTAAATAAGGAGCATCCCTGCCAAGGAGCCTGTCAGACACCCTGCATCTGACATTCAGAGCTCAGTGTCCTCTGCAGGGGAAATGTGTTTTTATACAGTTTTAAAACCTAATTTATATTTTTTATTGTCATCATTTTAGTAGGTGATTTCACTTCAAATGAAATAATTGCCCATTTTTTTACTAGCTTGCCTTTAATTGGAACAAATATTACAGTAAGTTTAGGGGAGGCCTCAGGATATGAAATGACAGACTTGCTCACTCATCTTTTGACTCTCTCTCTCTAGAAATGATAGAGAAAAAATTGTATGACAGAATGAATTCATTTGTGACAAAATGAAAGCAAAATAGGATTTTTGCTCTCAGAACTGAACTCTTGAAGCCTAAGAACTACATTTTAACAGAAGTGTGTTTTCTGTCTAAAGAGGTAGTAAGGATACATGACAAGGCTGACAGGACTGGAGGAAGAAGCCAAGTTTGAGATAAACCTGGACCTCCAGGAAACAATGAAACAGAAAGTGAGTGAAACAGATAACAGCTCTGCATGCCCAGAATCATGTTACCTGCTCAGGTGCACAACAAGGAATCTATTGTGCTGACATGCCCCCAAATACACACATCTGCAGTCAGCCCTCTTCAGAAGAGAGGTCTTCTGGATGCAGGGCCACCCACATCAGCCACCTGTACTCATCAATAGAGTGCTCCATTTGCAAAAAGGAATGGAACACCCAAAGAAATCCAAAAGAATAGGAGAACAGAGAGGGCAGACAGCAGAAGCAAGGAGAACTACAATCTTGCAGCCTGTGGAACAAAAACCACATTCACAGAAAGATAGACAAGATGAAAAGGCAGAGAGCTATGTACCAGATGAAAGAACAAGATAAAACCCCAGAAAAACAACTAAATGAAATGGAGATAGGCAATCTTCCAGAAAAAGAACTCAGAATAATGATAGTGAAGATGATCCAGGAACTCGGAAAAAGAATGGAGGGAAAGATCGAGAAGATGCAAGAAATGTTTAACAAAGACCTAGAAGAATTAAAGAACAAACAAACAGAGATGAATACAATAACTGAAATGAAAACTACACTAGAAGGAATTAATAGCAGAATAACTGAGGCAGAAGAATGGATAAGTGACCTGGAAGACAGAATGGTGGAATTCACTGCTGCAGAGCAGAGTAAAGAAAAAAGAATGAAAAGAAATGAAGGCAGCCTAAGAGACTTCTGGGACAACATTAAATGCAACAACGTTCACATTATAGGGGACCCAGAAGGAGAAGAGAGAGAGAAAGGACCCAAGAAAATATTTGAAGAGATTAGGGTTGAAAACTTCCCTAACATGGGGAAGGAAATAGCCACCCAAGTCCAGGAAGTGCTGAGAGTCCCATACAGATAAACCCAAAGAGAAACACACCAAGACACATAGTAATCAAACTGGCAAAAATTAAAGACAAAGAAAAATTATTGAAAGAAGCAAGGGAAAAATGACAAATAACATACTAGGGAACTCCCATAAGGCTAACAGCTGATTTCTCAGCAGAAACTATACAAGCCAGAAGGGAGTGGCATGATATACTTAAAGTGATGAAAGGGAAGAACCGACAACCAAGATTACTCTATCCAGAAAGGATCTCATTCAGATTTGATGGAGAAATCAAAAGCTTTACAGACAAGCAAAAGCTCAGAGAATTCAGCACCACCAAACCAGCTTTACAACAAATGCTAAAGGAACTTCTCTAAGTGGGAAAAACAAGAGAAGACAAGGACCTATAAAAACAAACCCAAAACAATTAAGAAAATGGTAATAGGAACATACATATCAATAATTACCTTAAACATGGATGGATTAAATGCTCCAACCAAAAGACACAGGTTTGCTGAATAGATACAAAAAACAAAACCCATATATATGCTGTCTACAAGAGATCCGCTTCAGACCTAGGGACACATACAGACTGAAAGTGAGGGGATGGAAACATATTCCATGCAAATGAAAATCAAAAGAAAGTTGGAGTAACAATACTCATATCAGACAAAATAAACTTTAAAATAATGTTACAAGAGACAAGGAAGGACACTACGTAATGATCAAAGGATCAATCCAAGAGGAAGATATAACAATTATAAATATATATGCACCCAACATACGAGCACCTCAATATATAAGGCAACTGCTAACAGCTATAAAAAAGGAAATCAAGACTAACACAATAATAGTGGGGGACTTTCACACCTCACTTACACCAATGGACAGATCATCCAAACAGAAAATTAATAAGGAAACACAAGCTTTAAATGACACAATAGACCAGAGAGATTTAATTGATATTTATAGGACATTCCATCCAAACATAGCAGATTGCACTTTCTTCTCAAGTGCACATGGAACATTCTCCAGGATAGATCACATTTTGGGTCACAATTCAAGCCTCAGTAAATTTAAGAAAATTGAAATCATGTCAAGCATCTTTTCTGACCACAATGCTATGAGATTAGAAATCAATTACAGGGAAAAAAACGTAAAAAACACAAACAAATGGAGGCTAAACAATATGTTACTAAATAACCAAGAGATCACTGAAGAAATCAAAGAGGAAATCAAAAAATACCTAGAAATAAATGCCAATAAAACACGATGATCCAAAACCTATGTGATGCAGCAAAAGTGTTCTAAGAGGGAAGTTTATAGCTATACAAGCCTACCTCCAGAAACAAGAAAAATCTCAAATAAACAATCTAACTTTACACCTAAAGGAACTAGAGAAAGAAGAACAAACAAAACCCAAAGTTAGCAAAGTTAGCAGAAGGAAAGAAATCATAAAGCTCAGAGCAGAAATAAATGAAATAGAAACAAAGAAAACAATAGCAAAGATCAATAAAACTAAAAATGGTTCTTTGAGAAGATAAACAAAATTGATAAACCATTAGTCAGATTCATCAAGAAAAAGAGGGAGAGGACTCAAATCAATAAAATTAGAAATGAAAAAGAAGTTACAACTGACACCGCAGAAATACAAAGCATCCTAAGAGACTACTATAAGCAAGTCTATGCCAATAAAATGGGCAACCTGGAAGAAATGGACAAATTCTTAGAAAGGTGTAACCTTCCAAGACTGAAACAGGAAGAAATAGAAAATATGAACAGACCAATCACAAGTAATGAAATTGAAACTGTGATTAAAAATCTTCCAACAAACAAAAGTGCAGAATCAGATGGCTTCACAGGTAAATTCTATGAAACATTTAGAGAAGAGCTAACACTCATTCTTATCAAACTCTTCCAAAAAATTACAGAGGAAGGAAAACTCCCAAATTCATTCTATGAGGCCACCATCACCCTGATACCAAAGCCAGACAAATATACTACAAAAAAAGAAAATTACAGACCAATGTCACTGATGAATATAGATGCAGAAATCCTCAACAAAATACTAGCAAACAGAATCCAACAACACATTAAAAGGATCACACACCATGATCAAGTGGGATTTATCCCAGGGATGCAAGGATTCTTCAATATAGGCAAAGCAATCAATGTGATACACCATATTAACAAATTAAAGAATAAAAACCACATGATCATCTCAATAGATGCAGAAAAAGCTTTTGGCAAAATTCAACACCCATTTATGATAAAAACTATCCAGAAAGTGGGCAGAGAGGGAAACTACTTCAACAAAATAAAGGCCATATATGACAAACCCACAGCAAACATCATTCTCAATAGTGAAAAATTGAAAGCATTTCCTCTAAGATCAGGAAAAAGACAAGGATGTCCATTCTCACCACTATTATTCAACATAGTTTTGGAAGTCCTAGCCATGCCAATCAGAGAAGAAAAAGAAATAAAAGGAATACAAATTGGAAAAGAAGAAGTAAAACTGTCAGTGTTTGCAGATGATATGATACTATACATAGAGAATCCTAAAGATGCCACTAGAAAACTACTAGAGCTAATCAATGAATTTGGTAAAGTTTCAGGATACAAAATTATTGCACAGAAATCTCTTGCATTCCTATATACTAATGATGAAATATCTGGAAAAGAAATTAAGGAAACACTTCCATTTACCATTGCAACAAAAAGATTAAAATACCTAGGAATAAACCTACCTAGGGAGACAAAAGACCTGTATGCAGAAAACTATAAGACACTGATGAAAGAAATTAAAGATGATACCAACAGATGGAGAGATATGCCATGTTCTTGAATTGGAATAATCAATATTGTGAAAATGACTATACTACCCAAAGCAATCTACAGATTCAATGCAATCCTTATCAAATTATCAATGGCATTTTTTTACAGAACTAGAACAAAAAATCTTAAAATTTGTATGGAGACACAAAGGACCCCGAATAGCCAAAGCAGCCTTGAGGGGAAAAAATGGAGCTGTAGGAATCAGACTCCCTGACTTCAGAGTATACTACAAAACTACAGTAATCAAGACAATATGGTACTGGCACAAAAACAGAAATATAGATCAATGGAACAGGATAGAAAGCCCAGAGATAAACTCATGTACCTATGGTCAACTAATCTATGACAAAGGAGGCAAAGATATACAATGGAGAAAAGACAGCCTCTTCAACAAGTGGTGCTGGGAAAACTGGACAGCTACATGTAAAAGAATGAAATTATAACACTCCCTAACACCATACACAAAAATAAACTAAAAATGGATTAGAGACCTAAATGTAAGACCAGGCACTATAAAACTCTTAGAGGAAAACATAGGAAGAGCACTCTGACATAAATGACAGCAAGATCTTTTTTGATCCACCTCGTAGAGTAATGGAAATTACAACAAAAATAAACAAATGGGACCTAATGAAAGTTATAAGCTTTTGCACAAGAAAGGAAACCTAAACAAGACGAAAAGACAACCCTCAGAATGTGAGAAAATATGTGCAAATGAATCATCGGTCAAAGGGTTAATCTCCAAAATATATAAACAGCTCATGTAGCTCAATACTAAAAACAAACAACCCAATCCAAAAATAGGCAGAAGACCTAAATAGACATTTCTCCAAAGAAGACATACTGATGGTCAAGAAGCACATGAAAAGCTGCTCAACATCACTAATTAGTAGAGAACTGCAAATCAAAGCTACAGTGAGGTATCACCTCATACCAGTTAGAATGGGCGTCATCAAAAATCTACAAACAACAAATGCTGGAGAGGGTGTGGAGAAAAGGGAACCCTCTTGCACTGTTGGTGGGAATGTAAATTGATACAGCCATGATGGAGAACAGTATGGAGGTTCCTTGAAGAACTAAAAATAGAATTACCATATGACTCATCAATCCCAGTACAGGGCATATAACCAGAGAAAACCATAATTCAAAAAGACACATGCACCTCAATGTTCATTGCAGCAGTTTTTACAATAGACAGGTCATGGAAGCAACCTAAATGCCCATTGGCAGACAAATAGATAAAGAAGCTGTAGTACACATATATAATGGAATATTACTCAGCCATGAAAAGGAACAAAATTGGGTCATTTGTAGTGACATGGATGGATCTACAGACTATCATACAGAGTGAAGTAAGTCAGAAAGAAAAAACAAATATCATATATTAACGAATATATGTGGAATGTAGAAAATGGTACAGATGAACCAGTTTGCAGAGCAGAAGTAGAGACACAGATGTAGAGAACAAATGTAGGGACACCAAGGGGGGAAAGCTGCAGGGGGTGGGGGTTGTGGTGTGATGAATTGGGCGATTGGGATTGACATGTATACACTGATGTGTATAAAATGGATGACTAATTAGAAAATAAATAAATAAGCATAAAAAAATAAAAAGAATGGGAGAACAAAGACCGAGATGAACAAAAAGAAAAACAAATCTGAGAAACAATACCAGAATCAGACTTTAAGTTGTACTTGTCCACAAGGACAAATTGCTACAAAAAAGGAACAATTCGAGAACAGGAAAGATTGGAAATGTTATGGTCAACTTAATGTAAAGGATAGATTAAATGATAATAAGAAAGTAGTCAAAGATAGGACTGGTGCTATATAAAACAGAGTCCAGGAAATCTTCCAGAATGCAGAACAAAAGTCAAAATAATGTAAAATATGAGAGAAAAAGGGCAAGGGTTATAAATTTTAAAACTTTAGTGTTCATTTGATACTTCCAAAAACAAAAAACAGAGACATTAGTGTGGAAAATATATACACATATAACAGAAATAGGAAAAGGTGATTTGCCTCAGTTGAAAAGACCAAGGTGTGAAGATCCACACAACTGGTCATTTCCTACTGAAATTTTAAGATAGGATAAATTAAGATCTGAGAAACTTCCAGAAAGAAAAAGAAAGCAGGCTAACTGCAAAGGAAAAAGCCACAGTTCATACTACAGAATAAAGAGCAGAGTCCAGAGAGGAAAGTTTTCTCAAATTTAGAAACCTATGGACAGTACAGCCAAATTCTTAACTACAGGTGAGGAGTTTTTTTAATGTTTTTTGATGCAGGATATCACAAAGTTTAAAACCCATGTTCCACATATGAAAAAAAAAAGTTAGAAGTATATACCAGCAAAAGTAAAAAAACAAAGACATCCAACAAAGAAAGGACATAAAATAAAAGGAACAAGAGCAACTGTGACACAGAAATAGTAAAGGAAATGAGATGGAAAACAAAAGAAACTCCTTAGGCTGCTAAACTTCAAAGATTTTATTTCAAACAGCAAAAATTTAATTTGCTGGATTATATTTCAATTCACCTTGCATCTAATTATTCTATGTAGTTCTGGAGTAAATAATAGTTTATGATTGTAATATTCAAAACATTAATTAATTTTCTTATTTTAGAATCAGCCTATGGACAGAATATGAGAGAGTTAATTATAAGCACAGAACTGAAGGACAAAATATAGATGTTATAAATAATGTACAATAATAAAACTAGGAAATAGATGGAAAAAAGTAAGAGTAATGTGGTTGGAAGAATTGATATTATTAAAATGACCATACTACTCAAGGCAATCTACAGATTCAGTGCAATCCCTAGCAAAAGAAAAATGGCATTTTTCAGAGACCCAGAACAAGTAATTCCAAAATTTGTATAGAAACAAAAAACGACCTTGAGGAAGAAGAACAAGGCTGGAAGTATCATGCTCCCTGATTTCAAACTATACTACAAAGCTACACTAATCAATACAGTATGGTACTGGCACAAAAACAGACACACAGATGAATAGAAAAGAAAAGAGAGCCCAGAAATGAAACCACATTTATATGGGCAATTAATATATGACAAAAGAGGCAAGAATATACAGTAGAGGAAAGACAACCTCTTCAATAAATGGTGTTGGGAAAACTGGACAGCTACATGCAGAAGAAACAAACTGGACTACTCTCTCACACCATGCACAAAAAAAAAATTCAAAATAGATTAAAGACTTAAATATAAGACCTGAAATCATAAAACCTCTAGAAGAAAACATAGGCAGTATGCTCTTTGAAATCAGTCTTAGTAATATTTTGGGGGCTATGTCTCCTCAGGCAAAGGAAACAAAAGCAAAAATAAACAAACAGGACTATATCAAACCAAAAAGCTTTTGTATAGCAAAAGAAACTATCAACAAAACAAAAAGGTCACCAATGAACTGGAGCAGGTATTTGAAAATGATATATCTGGTAAAGTGTTAATATCCAAAATATACAAAGAACTCATACAACCCAACACCAAAAACACCAAACAACCTTATTAAAAAATGGTCAGAGGATCTGAATAGACATTTTTTCCGAAGAAGACATACAGATGGCCAACAGGCACCTGAAAAGATGCTCAACATCATTCATCATCATGGAAATGTAAATGAAAACAATGAGATATCACCTCACATCTGTTAGAATGGCTATCATCAAAAAGACAACAATAACAAGTGTTGGTGAGAATTTGGATAAAAGGGAACCCTCAGGCACTATTGATGGGAATGTAAAGTGGTGCAGCCACCATAGAAAACAGTATGGAAATTCCTCCAAAAATTAAAAATAGAACTACTACTTGGTTGAGCAATTCCACTCCTGGGTATTTATCTGAAGAAAATGAAAACACTAATTAGAAAAGATATATGCACCCCTATGTTTATTGCAGTATTATTTATAATACCCAAGATACAGAAGCAACCTAAGTATCCACTGATAGATGAATGAATAAAGAAGGTTTGGTGTATACGATGCAATATTACTCAGTCACAAAAAAAATAAAGAAATATTGCCATTTGGGACAACATGGATGGACCTAGAGTGTATTATGCTAAGTGAAATAAAGAGAAAGACAAATATTGTATGATTTCACATATATGTGGAATCTGAAAAACAGAACAAATGAACAAACATAACAAAAGAGAAACAGAGTTATAGATACATAGAACAAACAGGTGGTGTCCAAAGAGGTGGGGGATGGGAAGAGGAAAGAAATATGTGAGGGAGATTAAGAGGTACAAGGTCCCAGTTGCAAAACAAATAAGTCATGGTTATGAAATTTACAGTGTGGGGAATATGGTCAATAATTATGTCTTCACTTTGTGTGATGGGAGATCATGACTAGACTTATCATGGTGATCATTTTGAAATATATAGAAATAACAAATCACTATGTTGTGTACCAGGAACTAACAGTGTTGTAGGTCAATTACACTTTGAAAACAAGCAAACAAACAAACTCATAGAAAAGAGATCATATCTGTAGTTACCAGAAGCAGGGGGGTGCATGAAGGGGGAATTGGATGGAGGCAGTCAAAAGGTACTAACTTCCAGTTATAAGATAAATAAGTCATAGGGATGTAATGGACAACATGATAAATATAATTAGCATCACTGAATGTTATATATGAAAGTTGTTAAGAGACTTAATCCTAAGAAAAAAACTTTTTAAAATTTAATTTTGTATCTATGTGGATACATATAGATGGATGTTCACTAAACTTATATGATAATCCTTTCATACTATATGTAAGCCAAATCATTATGTTGTATGCCTTAAACTTATACAGTGCTTATACAATTATATCTCAATGAAACTGGAAGGACAAAAAGAGAGGAAAAAAAGAATAAGGTAAGAACACTAAATTGCTCATCTTTTGTAGGAAAGTTAATATATAATGTTTAAAATTGATAAAGCAAGAGATAGAGGCATAAAAATATTATTTCAGTGTATAATGGAAACCTCCAGAAGCACTAAAAACCAAATCTGCCTCCACAGTTGCCTCTGGGAACTAAGACTGGAAACGAGGTGTGGCGAGACCAGGAAATTGTATGTTTCACACTATACTCTTTTGTACCGTTTAAATCGTCTACCTTTTGGATGCAGTCATTCTATTACTTTGTACAAAAATGTGGAGAAGGAAGCACTATACATGAAGAGCATACCCTTAGTGTATATATTTTGGCTATTTAAATAGAAAAACAAAGTAGGTCTCATTGTATGTTTAAAACTTTGTTTTTACAAATCCTGAGTTTTCAGAATAAAGTCTGGGAATCTTTCCATTAGAGGCCCAAGTAGCTATGGGTCCACCAGACCTGTAATCCCCACAGTTATTTGCAGTTTGGGATTTAGACATGGAAGGCATGTAATCTGTAAGAACAAGGTAATTGATATTTAACCCTTTGTTAAAGGATTGAGAATTTAGCATAAATTAGTCAATCAGATTAGCTAGTGAGTCACAAGGATGCCCAAAATTAATTGGAGTTTTGGTTTGGAAACAAATGGGAAAGTAAAATGGAAGAACTCCCATAAAAAGAATGTCCCTTGAAGGACCAAGAGGATAACATAGAGTCATTTGACACCTAAAGACGGGAAAAGGCAGGAAGGAAGCTACCTATTTCACAATATTGCTTTGGGTCAGCCCTGACTGTAAACCTGGACAAAGCTGAAGTCTTATCTGAGGTTTGAACGTCACATTTTAGATCACTTTACTAAAAATATCATTGATATTTTTATTACAGGCCTCTAAAACAAAGCTTTATCCAGTCATCCTCAGAAACCAGGGCCAAAGTGACAAGTCTATTTAGGCACAATGGGATCCACAGTGACCAGGCGCAGGTATATGTTGTAAATATCAAAGCTGACCCCAAAGCACATTTAATAATGAATCTTTTATAAGAATGAAGACTCTCAAAAGGGCTGTATGAGATATTAAGGTAATAGTCACACAATATTATGTAATGGTTAGAAATGCTTTGAGGAATAATAATATTTACCAACTTGCTAGTATATTGGTTTTAAGTGTAATTGTGTAAGGTCATTTGCATAGAGTTCTTTTTAGCTTATCATCTCTGTGTCTTTTCTCATCCTTTGCAAATTCATTTCAGCTATGTAACTTATGGTATCTTGCTGGATACAAACAGCTACGTCAATCTGAAGGTGACACTCAGCACAAGAAGAAAACAGGTGACAAACACAGATCAAAGGTGTCAAAATAAATCATATGGGATCACTGAGTGAGAAAATATATTAATAAATGGACTACAATTTTTATCATTTATATTTAACCCTATGAGTGAGAAAAAGTAAGTGTTAGACAAATTTGATCTTGAGGCCTCTAGAGTAAAATCTGTACATTGACTAGAAGAGCAAGGGAAGAAATACAAAGGCATCTTGCTATCAAATGCAAACAGAGAGGACTTTCCCAGAGCCGTCAATGAAGTGACAGCCCAGGTGGGTCTGGGGCTGGCTGCTGAAACACCTCTCAACCTCCATCCAGCCCTTCCTCAGGCTCCACCTGTCCTGTAATGACACCTCCCACCACTGCACAGTTGCCTCCAGGGCTCACCTTGTAACCCTGTTTTCTTTGTATGTTTGGGAAATCCTCAGTTTGACTTACTTTGGGAATTCACCTCTATCTCAGATCACCTGGAGGAAATCTTAAAGAATAAATCTCCAAGAGAATAAAATATCTGATTAGCTGATCCAATCAGTATGACAAAATTTAAGGAGGGAGCAACTCATGTTCCAATACGGTTTCTATTTCTTTTCATTTTGAAGGCAATCGGGTCATTTTTTAGTAACATATCTTCTGTACTACAAAGATGGCATAGCTTTAAAATTTGCTACAACTGAATTATTTCCCATGTTTCTCTGACTCTTTCCTTGTATAGGGTCTGAATTTCTGTATCATATTTATTGGATAATTCACCACTCACCAGTGCCAGCATCTCGGGAGCACATGAAAGCCCTGCTAATTACCGATCCGAAGCATTTATTAAACTATTCTGAAACACGACAAGCACCACTCTATCACATAAAATAAGGTGCAGGGTACACATTCATGCCTGCTTGTTTAGTGGTAATACGGATTTTAGCGTGCATTGTCATCCACTTTAGGTTCTCATTACTGTCCTGCTCACCCTAATTCAGTGATGTATCATCTTGCTGCATTTGTCTAAATCAGTTCAGCAGCCGATAAATCAAAGCTTTTCTTGCCCTTGTCCTTCCAAACTGTTCAAATCATCCATCTGACCATGGAAGAAAGGAAGTAATCACTTGCTTGGAAGAAGAAAATATCTGCATTAACTCTACAGTAAACTTCTGCGTCAACGTATGCAAATATGCACGTGAAGCCTGTATGTGCACATATCCTACACTCTGACGTCACACACCTTGGGTCAGGTTCTGAAAGAAAAACATCAAAGCCTCAAAATGTTGCACTTTTCTTTTTTTTTTTTAAGGAAAGAGAAAAGCCATTTTCAATTCTCTTCTTTTAAGAATAGAGTATGGGGCTTCCCTGGTGGCGCTCAGTGGTTGAGAGTCCGCCTGCCGATGCAGGGGACAGGGTTCGTGCCCCGGTCCGGGAAGATCCCACATGCCGCAGAGCGGCTGGGCCTGTGAGCCATGGCCGCTGAGCCTGCGCGTCCTGAACCTGTGCTCCGCAATGGGAGAGGCCACAACGGTGAGAGGCCCACGTACCGCAAAAAAAAAAAAAAAAAAGAATAAAGTATGTCCTCCATTTCAAAAGCCATGTAAGATCCTATTTTTATATCCTCAAGAGCTGTAGGAGCTGGAAATTAATTGGTCCTTTAACTGGCAAATCCTTCGACAGACAATACACCCTGGCATTTGGAGACCTAATACATTTTTCTCTTTGTGGTTCAACAGAGGAAGATTCCTAAACCAGGAAAGACTTCCTGGGTAGACCTAAAAAAGGCAGCACCGCCCTCTTGTCCTTTTCATTCCCTTTCTCCAGCCCACTCCCACTTTTTGATATTTTATTTTATTTTTTTTTCCTTGCCCTTGGAACTTTTGCTTCTTTTTCTAGGAAGAATGTTACTGGAAAATAATATATATATAGAGAGAGAGAGAAAGCAAGGGCTACGGCTAATGACAAGGGAGACTAAGGTTTCCACCATATCCTCCGCTGGCATCTGCTCCATTTCCCATGTCTCCATCAGGACAGGGGCTACACAGCTCTTCCCTCTATCACAGAATTAACTCTGCTGTTGCTGGATCATTTGCTGGCATGCCAGAAATGAAATCAGGGCATTTGTCTTCTTTCACGTTCTGCGGGATATCACGCAAAACTCCAGTTTTACAGAAACAATAAAATAAACTGACAGGAGTCTCCCCGTGTTCTGGAAGGGATCCAAACGTGCTTCTCTGAACTGCTTTTACTGTGTCACTTTGCCCAGGGTAGAATCTAGGTTGAACTCTGGAAGCTAGGATTTTGAATTTCTTTCTCTTGAGGCAAAAGTAGCAGAATGTGGTTGTACAGTCTATTTACTTCAATTTATAATTTTATCAAAAATTGCACTCTCCCCATCCTACTTACTCTTTTGTTTTATTATTATATATGTCTTTATACATATGTTCTTTCTTTTTTTAAAAAATATTTTTTTAGAGCAGTTTTAGTTCACAACAAAATTGAGAGGAAGGTACAGAGGTATCCATACCCCCTAACCCAGCACATGATAACCTCCCCCAATATCAACATCCTCCGCCACAGAGGTACATTTCTTACAATGGATGAACCTGCACTGACACATCATAATCACCCAAAGTCTACAGTTTACATCAAAATTCACTCCTGGGGTTGTAAATTCTATGGGTTTGGAGAAATGTATAATGACATATGTCCTTCATTATGGTATCATACAGAGTATTTTCACTGCCCTAAAAATCCTGTTCTCTGCCTATTTAGACCCCGACCCCAGCCCCACCCCCGGCTACCATGGATCTTTTTACCATCTCCATAGTTTTGCCTTTTCCAGAATGTCATGTAGTTGGAATCATACAGTATGTAGCCTTTTTCAGATTAGCTTCTTTCACTTAGTATATTATGCATTTAAGTTTCCCCTATGTCTTCTCGTGGCTTGATATCTCATTTCTTTTAGTTCTGAATACTATTTCTACTGTCTGAAGTAGCTACAAACATCTGTGCGCAGGTTTTTGTGTGGACATAAGTTTTCAGCTCCTTTGGATAAATACCAGGAGTGTGATTGCTGGATCGTATGGTGAGAGTATGTTTACTTTAGTAAGAAATTGCTTCCAAAGTAGCTGCACTATTATGGAGTCCCACCAGCAATGCATGAGAGTTATTGTTGCTCTATATCCTCATAAGAATTTGATGTTTTCAATGCACCTTATATTTTATATAAATTAATTTTCTCAGCTATGAGCCTAATATTTTTAAATTAACTGATAAAAGTAATATATATTTTCTTTAAAGTTTTCATGTCATGTATCTGTGGGTATAGATACACACAAACACATACGTTCTCTATCTGGTTTTGAAGAGCCTTTCTTTTGATTCTTTATGATTTCATCAACATCCCTAGGCTTACTGCCTCTGTCTTATTCCCTTTGTATACTAATTCTGTCTTCTCTTTCTTATCCTAAAAAATTCTGTCCTAATGTTTCACTGGACAGCACCCAGAGGAGAGAAAACCTCCATAAGCCTGCAGGTTCATTTCCTCCCTGGATCTGTTAGTAGTTAAGAGAGAGCTGACTCAACTCCTCTGAGTTAGCTCAAGAGAACAGACTGATAGAAATCCCTGAGTCCCAGAGGTTTCCCTTTCTAACAAAGCCACTTCCCTGATTGGGGAGCACAGCTGTAACCTGCTCCTCCAGTCCCTACGGTACATACAGCATCACATGTCCCAGGCTCTTCTCTATGGACCATTGGCCATGGTGCGCGCAGTTCACCCATGTCCCGCGTGAGCTGTGGGATAATGAGATTTTGATGGATTTGTGTGCACTCTGCTACTTCTCTGCTTCTGAGTTTTTCCTCAATGAGGTCTATTTTCTACCTGCATCCCCAGTGGCTCTGGTGGTCTATTTCCTGACCCCTCCTTACACAGTTCAATCTCTAGCTGGTAACTCTTTACCTAACTTCTTATGAGGCATCCCTCACCATCTAGAGGCGTGGTTTATAAACTGTTGTACAAGTTTCTCAGGCTAGTTCCAAGGCGTGCATCTTAACAGCGTTAATGTTTATTTCACACAGTGACCTTGTTTCTGATTCAAGCAGTTTTCTGACAACATCTCTCACAAGAGAGCCATCAAGGCAAGTCCCATTCTTATAAGAATTTGGGAGGTTATGAGCACAGAACCAAATGAGTGAGGGGTGTGGTTTTTGTCCAGCCCCAGTTATCTGCAGATTAAGGACATTTGACTCTGGCTCCTCAGATTCCTGCCCTTGTTGTCCCTTTACTAGTTGGTCTGTTCTCTTGATTTAGGGCAAGCATATGTGTGTAGAGGGTAGGGTGGGATGATAGCGTATGTTACGCACGATTCTAACGTTTTTCAAATTGCTGAAGCACGCATTTAGAATACTCACCAGTCATGGCCTGTTGCTTCTAAAAATATTTAGAATTTTTCAAATAATCAGGCAGAATAGAAACTCACAAAGTTATCATTCATTCTTTTATATATAAAAACCTCAATTAAAAATTATAGCTGGAGGTGTCAAACATAAAAATAAAAATTAAGTAATAGCCTGTGTTTGAAAAAAGTTTAAATAAAGATATCAGCAACTCACCAAATATTTTATGTACTAAAGGGAATTTAAGGGAACATAATTCCTTATCTTTCTACGTTTCAAAGAAAGCTTACAGCAGCACATGTTCTACACAATTTAGTCAGAAACCTCAGAGGATTCAGAAATATAGTCATGGGAAGAGTGCTTTTCCAGAATGACAACCCGACAAGAAGTGAAAAGAAGATAAATGGATTACAACAAGCATACTAAAAAAGGAAAAATAATGTTAGATCAATTTCCCCAAGAAACTAGTGATAAAGGAATAGATTTTGTCTGGTTTTTTAATGTGCTTTGTTTTCTTATTTCCAAATAACATGTGCCGTTCAAAAAATAAGATAACATCAAATAGCATTATTTTCCAGTTTATCTCAGGGGAGCTTAGCATTATAAAATAACAATAACAAATAATAATATATTTCAGGGGATAGGACTGATTTATTAAGAGATTCAAATTACAGAAATCTAAAAGGGGGGAAGACAAAGGCTATGATACATTAATAATTCTTTGTAAGTAGCAAGCATCCCTAATGGGAAAATAATTTAATTAACATAAAAGCACTGAACAATTAGTGGTCTTTATCTGGCTCAGGACCCATGAACTCATCCCATTAGTGAAGCTTAAATTTGAGAAACTTTGGAAACTGTAGACAAGAATGTGATTCAGCTTCAGTGTTTGCCAAGTTTGAACACAAAGTACCAGATAAGGGAGAGCCGTGCACCCCCTACATTTTCACTGCTGTATGTTACAGCTGAAACGTAGCATTGATGCCAAAAAAGTGTGGTACAGTGTCCAGCGAGAGCTGAAAAGTGTGGAAACAAGGGGAATGGTTTATTTTACTTTCACTTTGAGAGGTGGAGTTTGGGAAGACAGGCATGATAGGCTCAAAAAATTCTCAACCTACATACACCACTGCTACTTCCCCTTAACCTCTTTGAGAGCCAACCTGAGGACCCTTGGAACCTCTGTTGTGATGTTGGTTTAGAAACCACTGGTTGGCAAGAGCAAATACAGAGAGTGTCAGGGATGGAGGTGTGAGTGGACAGGTGAAGGAAGTACTTCTAAACTCTTCCATCAAAGAAAAAAATGGTGTCAGTGTCACCAGCCTATCATAAAGAAAGCATTGCAGGCCAGGTTAAAGATTTTGGTCATCGTCCTAAAAGCATCAGGGAACCCCTGAAAGATTTATGTGATGTGACGCTATCTCACTGAGGATTTATTGGGTGTGAAATTAGTCAGATACTTGAAAGCATACAGTCTGTCCACAGATGCACCTTTGGAATTCTGCCATGTTTCTTGTACAGCCAAGAAGCCCAGACTGCCAAGCCCTTAGGCATTGTGACATGTGCTGCTTGTGCGAGATAACACACCCACAATAGGGGTTAGTAAATACATCGACACTCCAGAAACCAAACCAGAGGAATGGGGTCCATCTGGATGTCATTTCCACGCACGATTGAGAAAATAAGACAAAACCATGATAATGGCCACAAAGCACTGTAAAAGCCTGTTCTGCATCAAGACCACGTTCCGAGCAACGTTGCAGAACAGGTGGGACATCATAGGGATAATTCTGGTCATTCCAACACCTTTTCAGTAAAACAATATGTATAGTATCTTCTCAGCCCCTCAAACCCGGCTCACCTATTTACTTATTTCCAGAAATGGGGCTTCATATAAAACTGAGAAGCACTTATCTGAAAAGTGGAAGAATCAGGGATCAGGGGAGCAAAATTCTTAAATCAGAGCATTATTTTTCAGATTCAAACTAATTAACAGTGATTCTGTAACAAAGTTACTTTTTTTTTTAAACATGATTTTTTTAATACAATTCATGTGCTTAGATTAGAATTAGTGGGTAGTATTTTCATTTTAGCTTGGCTAATATATATTTTCTTTATCACATTTCCCCTTCCATTGACTATGTAAATTCATGTCTTTTTAAATTAATAGATAGAAAAATAGTCTTTTCCAACAATCCTTTAAAAAAGTAAAGCTGTATTTTAAAAATAATTACGAAAGACCAAGGTGGCAGCTTGAGCCTAGGCACCCAAAGACAAAGACTCTTTTGACTAAACCTGAGTTATACTACCCTGAGCCCATTTCTCTACTAGGTCTTGACCTTGGGCTCTGCCCTTGGCCTGCTTAGTCCATTTTTAACAAGAATCCTGCCAGGTCAGTTTAATGGAAATCCCCCACTCTCAATATCTAACCAAATTCCTTATCCCTTACCCTGGATACCTTATTGCCCTGGCCTGCCTTCAGCAAGAATTCCTGTCAAGTTAGTTTAGCCAAAATCCTCCCTTACCTCTGATGTTTCCTCTTAGTAACTGTCTATCACGGACCCCACCCTGCTTCTTTGCTCTAAATCTCCACTTTCTTGGCTGCATTAGGAGTTGAGCTTGATCTCTCTGCCCCACTGCAACAACCCCCACTGAGTTGAAACCCTCTCGAATAAAGTCTTCCTCACCATTTTTTTTTTTTTTTTTTTTTTTTTTTTTTGCGGTACGCGGGCCTCTCACTGTTGTGGTCTCTCCCGTTGCGGAGCACAGGCTCCGGACGCACAGGCTCAGCGGCCATGGCTCACGGACCGAGCCGCTCCGCGGCATGTAGGATCTTCCCGGACCGGGGTACGAACCCGTGTCCCCTGCATCGGCAGGCGGACTCTCAACCACTGCGCCACCAGGGAAGCCCCTTCCTCACCATTTTTAACAAGTGTCATAAGTAATTTTTTTCTCTGACACCAGGATTCTTCAAAATTCACATAGAAATTATCAGAGAATGTTCTGAGAGAAACATCTTCATCCTTATTGCAATCAGGAATGATCATCATACATATACCAGAGATCTGGATGAATTTCAGTTAAATGCAGTCCCTGTGGCGTGAATTGATGAAAGGCAGGGACCACCATTGTCAGCATCCCTCAGAGAGCACAACATTGGGAAATTAGTGGAAAGTGACACCGACACTTGCAAAAACCAGAGTTGCAGTAATGGTAGATCAAAGTAATGAGAAGGGTAACGAAGAATTTTGGTACTTTGGTCCTTCTGGCCTCTATAGCAATGTGATCCTACCAGTCAGAAAAGAAGCATAAGGGAAACTTTCTCTGGAAATACTGTCCCTGTCAGTATCCTTGAAAACCTCTGAGCTATGGCCCTGGTCCAGCTGCCTCCCCAATCCCCCAAACTGCTAATCCTATGATGGTTCTCTCCTGCTTTACTTCTTTCTCTACATTCTAAATAGAGAAATCTTCCTATAAAACTCATTGGCAGAGAAACATACATCAAACTGTGTTAAGAACCCAGCCTAATCCTACTTAACAAAAAGTCAATGAGACGGTTTCTTATAAAGCTAATCATACACTTATCTTGCGACCCAGAAATCCTACTCCCAGGTATTTGCCCATGTATTAGTGTCCTATGGATGCTGTTACAAATTATCATAAATTTAGTGGCTTAAAAGCAATGCAAACTTATTATCTTACAGTTCAGAAATTCAACACAGGTCTCACTGGGCTAAAGTGAAGGTGTTAGCAAGGCTGCATTTCTTTCCAGAACTTCAAGGGCAAAATCTGTCTACTTGCCTTTTTAGCTTCTAGAGGATGTTTGTATTCTTTGCCCCTTCTATCTTCAAAGCTAGTGACAATGGATCAAGCCCTTCTCAGGCTGCTATCTCTCTGGTTTTCTACAACAGTTAGGAAAGGTCCTCTTCTTTTAATAACTTATGTGATTTGGTTGGGTCCACCTGGAAAATCCACGTGGTAAGCTCCTTAGCAACTTCAATGCCATCTGCAACCTTAATTCCCTTTCACCTGTTATGTGGCATATTCACAGGTTTGAGGATTTGGGGATGGGCGTCTTTGGGAGCCATTGTTCTGCTGCTACAATCCAAGAGAAATGAAAATATATGTCCATACAAAGACTTGTATTCAAATGTTCATAGCAGTTTTATTCATTAAAGCCGGTAACTAGAAACAATCCAAATGTCATCAACTGGCGAATGGATAAACAAATTGTGATACATTCATATAACAGAATACACTCAGCAATAAAAAGGAACAAACTACTGATACACACAAAAAATAAATTATGCTGAGTGAAAGAAACTAGATATAAAAGGCTCTATACTGTATAAATCTATTTGTATGAATTTCTAAGCAAAGCAAAGCCATAGTGTTAGAAAGCAGTGATAGGATGCCAGAGAGGAGAAGAGACTTACCACAAAGGCAGAGAACTTTTTGAAATGATGGGCATGGTTTATATCATGAATGTGGTAGTGGTTACACAATCATATACATTTGTCAAAACTTATTGGATCATACCTTAAAATTGATGAACTTTATTGCATATAGATTAAAATATAAAAAATGTAATTATATAAAATATATAATAAAATATAAATTACATTAAATATATAAAGAAACTGAAATAGATTTTAAAAAGCCACTAAAAGGACTATCATAGACTTCCTAGTAAGAATGAGTAAAGAGTCATGAGGTCCATGAAAATTCTGCAATGCAAAAGATAAATACAAAAGAAGAGAACTCTGGAAACTGACTTCCTCTGCAATAAATTTTCTAAAAAGACCAAAAAAATCAAAATAATATCTGATTTTTATTTTCACCTAGAGAAACTGCACCTATGAAAGAAGAGGAAAACATCATGAAAAAGAAGAATCTAAGACAAGGAGAAACTGGACAGAGATGCTAAAAAGCCAACGTCATATTGAAATTAAAATCCACAGAGTAGACACTTTTCCCCACGTGAGCTAATTGTGTTTACTCATTTGTTTACTTGGTGATTGTCTCTTCCTCCGATGTAACCTGTGCGCTCCCTAAGCACCAGAACCTTGTCCTCTGTGTTCACCTTCTGCCCTTGGTATCCAGCAGAGCCTTGCATTTTCCAGGTCTCCATAATACTGGTTGAATTAAAGGATGCATTATTTAAAATTAGAAAACATAAAAAGAGTTATTACACAAAATGGAGGGATACACAATGAAAAAGAAACCAGCCCCTCCATAAGAAATCAGTGCCACTATTTGTAACTAGAGAATTACCAGGAAACCTCTGAGAGCCCTTCAGAATACGAGTGGGCAGCAACCCTCTGTATGTAGCCTTTTTGAAGTTGGCTACATTAAGATTGCAAGGTTCCCCTTCCTTTCCCCTGCTGAACATGAGCTCTCCTCTCCCCCGAGTGAGTATCTCCTCCCCTGCTTGTCACAAAGCAATCTTGGAGAAAGTCTTATGTTGCACTCGGGTATGACAGTTTGATGGGAGCTGGGGTGTGGCGAGGGCCGCTGCCAGCTTCTTTGCTTTTCTTCCTTCCTCTTACAATGCTGTTCTTGTACATGACATTGTACTTAAACTCTTAGACTGTGGTCTTATTTTCTACAAGAGTAGCTATTAAGGTAATGCTAATAAAATTTTGTCATCAGGAAAATGCTTATGAAGTGACATTAAATTTTTTAAAAGCACTAGATAAAAATACACAGAAAAATACTGGGAGAAAATTAACCATGTTGCTAATAATTGTTATTTCTGTATGGTGGAATTTGAGTCATTTGAATTTTTATCTTTATACTTTTCTAGTGTTTTTCTTTCATTATTTAAAAAAATTTTTGAAGAAAGAAAATGACAAACAAAAAAATTTGAGAGTTCTAAATGAAGTGTGATCTACAAAGGAATATCAAGTATTTTTGTTTAATATTGAGCACCAGCTATGTCTAAACCCTAAGGATTCACAGTCTAGAAGGTATGCCCACATACACACTTATACCTATAGTAATAGGCAGAATGTGGTAAGTACGACAGATAACACTGCATGGGAGTTTCAAGCATGAAAACATGAATATGTATGTGAGCCCTTTAAGACAGTACTGAGAACTGTTATACTTGACATATAAGAGAGGATGTGGAATTTTTCTGTATTCACTTGAAATCATTAAAGTAGTTCGGAGACTGGGAAGGAGAGAGGGACATAGATTTCGACCAGTGGTTTTCAATCAACATGATTTTGCCCTTCAGCAGACATTTGGCAATATCTTGGAGATGTTTTTGGTTATCACAACTGATGGAGAGACATTACTGGTATCTAATGGGTAGAGTCCCAGGATGCTGCTAAAAATCCTGCAGTGCGTAGGACAGCCCTCCACAACAAGGGATTACCCAACCCAAAATGTCACCATTGCCAAGTTTGAGAAACTCTGAATTAGACAGATAATATTGTATTGGGATTGGCCAAAAAGTTCCTTTGGGGTTTTCCATAACATCTTATGGAAAACTCCGAAGGAACTTTTTGGCCAACCCAATATAAAGCATGTATGTATTTACATAGTGGAAAATTCATCTGAGGGATTTATAATTTATTAGATATATAAAATTAATACTTTACCCTGAGATCACTAATAGGTAGTTGAGTAATCCTGCCAACACTTATACTATTCCCAATGACCATATCCTAAAGGATTTTGAAAGACTCAAATTCCTATACTAACATCAGATTAAAACATGAAACACTGCTTAGCCCAATTCATGGATGTTGACTGGAAATAACATAATTGGCGATGCAAACATAAACAGAAGAAAGAAGATCTGTCTGATGTGTCTCAGATATGATATTCATCCTACAATTACAGATTAGGAGGTGAAAGGGAAGAGAAAGAGCCCATCATTCTCTAGAGACATTTTTCTGAGTATTTACAGCTCCCTGGGAGTAATCTTCTGTTTGGTAGGTAGCAAAATTTGTGTAGCTCGGTGAGTCGGTCATTAAACATTTGCCTGAAGATCTGAGTGTTAGCATCAGTGACAGGGTTTCCTAAATATGTCACATTTCCTCCAGCTGTCATGAAGAAATTATAGCTTCTGTGATTCACGTTATAATAGCAGCTACTTGTGATATTTTAACCTAATGTACAGCCCCAGAGGAGAAACAACAGAAACAATAAAACATCTGCCAGGGACTTGCTTGAAGGAAGGGCTTCTGAGTGTTCTCAGGATTCCAAATTAAAGAGTAAAGTCTCGGGTGTCAAACACTAAAGGGTCTGCCTTTATTAACTACTCAGTAATTTATGTCTTGATTATCTCCATACCCCAAAGGGGGACATTCTAATTCACCTGTGTTGGCTTTATTTGGTAAAATCATAGGCAAAGCCAGAAAATGTAAAGAGCCTAATTTTGTTTTTCTATTTCCACGGGCTGCAGTGGGGCAGGGGAACTACTAAACTGAAATACAAAAAACAATCCTCTTTAATGAGAGTTTATTCTTCTGCGTGGTTTCCTGCCATGGCTAGATTTTTGCTGTGTGGCAGGAAGGGAGGGTGGCAAGGGAATTGGTTGTTTTCTTTTTTCATGAGAAGCCCAGGGTCAAAACCACCGTCAGGATTTCTCCTTTCTTCCTCTTCAGCCTATCAGAGCCGAAGGTTCGCAACAGGCTCTGGAGAAGCGAGCACCAGCTTTGCAGAGACCAAATCCACTAAACAAAATAAACCGTGTCATTTCATGCTAATCCAAAGACTCATTCCAACTGCTGTGTGATGAGGAAGCCAAGAACCGAACTGTAACCCAAACACAAACACATCGCATTGCCAGGAAACGGCTAATGCGGCCTCCCGTTACAGAGCTTTCAAAATGTTTTAAGCGTTGATGAATACCTCGTTTTGGAAAGAGTTCAAACATATGCAGCATTAATTCTACAACTATATCTTTCTTTCAAAATTAATACCCTTGCCTCGGAATGTGGATGGGGAAACGGGGCCTTTGAGTCGAGGCGCGTGGATGGTGCTTCCTGGTGGTTTGCTCACCCGCAGCACGGTGCCCATTTCCTGCAGCCTCATCAGAGCATCTTCCACTGCATTTATCTCCCTTTCAGAAAAAAGCACAACCATGCTAGAGCCTTACTCTTCAAGAACGGGGGATACATTGAAAGTCTCTTTAGGGTGCTCTGTGCAATCACAGGCTTCAGGGACAAAGACACAAGTGTATTCACTTTAAAATTCATTTTTGAAGAGAAGGAAATGTGATGCCCTGTCCCATAAAAAGGAGTATATGAAGACTGATAATCCCCTTTGTGCCCATTTATAGGAAGGTGCAGCAAAATCCACAGGGACTATGGAACATAGTGAATAGCCATCGGGTACCGTTTGCAAAAAAAAAAGCTGCCCCTAAAAGTAGATTGGCCACACTAGGTTTGGCGCAAGAAAAATATTCCTTCATCGAGGCCCAAACACTTACCAATATCAAGCCAGTTTGAAACAATTTCAATCTGAGTTGAGCTCTGGACTTACTTTAGTCTACACCTAGACGGCTAGCAGACCTGCTTTTAAAACTCAGACGAACACAAGAAGTTCCTCTTCCAAAGGTTCTAACTGGGTGCTGCCAAAGCCAATGTGAAGACCTGAGCCAGGCCCCTCTGGTGAACTGAGGAAGCCACCAGGTTAAGTTAGCTGGTGCTTCACAGTGGGAAGGAGGACCATTTCAACCTGGCTGTGCCAGTTTGTTAGTTACCTGTTTTCTCTCCACGCTAAGGAGGAAGGGAGGGGACAAGGGTAAAGGAAACCTGGGTTTATGAAGTCAAGGTTGTCCACTTGTTGGAGGATCAGCTAAAAGCGAGGCTGTGGATCAGTGTTGTCCAAGAGGGTAGTCTTTGAAAGATGGCTAGTATGACTCTGGGACTGAACGTAAGTCATTTTTTGGTATTCAGTTTGGTTATGTTTAGAACAACTTAAGTAAGTGAATGTACTCTTTTAACTGCACATTTTATGAAATCTATATAGAGATGAATTATCTCTAATGAAAAGGTTGCATACAAATTGAGATATGCTATAAGATACATGCTGGATTTTGGAAGCTTCACTTTTTTTTTTTTTTTTTGCGGTACGCGGGCCTCTCACTGTTGTGGCCTCTCCCGTTGCGGAGCACAGGTTCCGGACGCGCAGGCTCAGCGGCCATGGCTCACGGGCGCAGCCGCTCCGTGGCATGTGGGATCTTCCCGGACCCGGGCACGAACCCGTGTCCCCTGAATCGGCAGGCAGACTCTCAACCACTGTGCCACCAGGGAAGCCCCGGAAGCTTCACATTTTTAAAAAAGAATGTGAACATCTCATTAATAATTTTTCACAATGATAATATGTTAAAATATACTACTTGGGATATATTGAGTTAAACTAAAGGTATTATTAAAATTAATTTCACCTGCCTTTTTTGTCAGTGTGGTCACTAGAAACGTTTAAATTACTTATGGAGCTTGCATTCTATTTCTATCACACCATGCTGCTCTGGGCTCTGATTTCTCACACCCTCAATATCCAGGTTCTTCATCCAAATACATTGCGTTAGTTATTGTGCATTTGGTAGCATGTAACAAAAACCAACTCTGGACAGTTTAATAAGAACAAATTGCTGGATACCAAAGCAATAGCAAGCAGAGTAGAAACCTGAAGTTAAAACACTAATGTAAAAATGTCTGGAGAAACAACACTAACCTGAGTTTGACACCAAAGAACTCCACCTCTGTATACTTCCTCACGTCCCAACATGCTATTGTAGAGCCAGATGACAAACAAGATAACCGAAACACATAAACAGCAAAGCCAGATAAAAGAATATCCCTCTAAATTCAATCTAACAGTTGCAGATAATTAGCTTATGATGTCTGAGTCATTCAATATGCTTTCAAATTTCACAACAAAGTCATTCAAATGATTACAACTCATTTGTTATGAGTCAAGTTTCGCCAGTAAAATAGAGTGAGGATTCTGGATTTGGGGTTTCAGAGGAAGAAATACAGCAAGATAGCATCAGCAATTATACCATACACTTAAATTGTACATTTCTGTGTATTCCCATGAGACAGGTTTCCTATTAATGTTGTCTCTTTTCTAATCATAAGAAAACTAGTTTGCATACAGAATTTTTCTCTGTTATAGCCAATATGTTTCCATTACAATTCTTTAAATTCTGTAAGAACCTACAGACCAATCTAGTAATATGCAAATGCTTATTCAATGTCTACTAGGAAACAAAGCACTAGGTAAGGGGCTTGGGTGTTGAAGAAATAACCGTGTCTTCTTGGCAAGAAACTTGCAAATGAGAGAGAGAGGGTGAGAGAGAGAGAAAATACAGAATACTACAACTTTAGCTTTGGAAGAAACTTAGAGGTCACCTAATCTAATCCTCTAGCTGATGGTTAATTCAGCTTCTGCAACTGTCCCTGTGAACATTCAGCTTCTGCTTAAAGCTGCTTAAACAGGAACAGGTAATTCACTACCTCGGGATCCTGTCTACTCCATGTTTGTACTGATTTGATTTTTAACAAGATCTTTATGCTAAATCAAAAAATGCATGCTTATAATTTCTACTCACTGTTCCTTTTTGTGTCTTCCTTTACAAATAATAGACCTTCAAGTATTTAAAGTGCCTTATCACATTTTTGTCTTCTTTTCTATTGGCAGTATTGCCCTAGTATGTTTCATGAACGGGAAAAGAGAGCATTCCATGGGGAAATACTCTTATAAAATAGAACATACTTTAATCTTGTCTTGAAAATACAACTTTTTTGAAGGTTTGAGCAGGAAGGAAACGTATCTGACTGCACTGCACTTTCCAAACCAATTTGACCACAGAAATTTGATTTCTCCCAATTTTACCCTTTTACCATCACACAGATTTATGGTTCAATGGAAATTTTATCTATTCATTCACTCATTCAACAAATATTGAGTAAGCATCCATTTTGCACCAGGCATTGTGATATGTGCTGGAACACTATAGTAGACAAAACAGAAATGATTCTTGATGTCCGAGAGCTTAAAGTCTAGCATGAAAAATAAATGATTAAGCAAAAAACACATAAAAAGTTAACATAGGAGTTGTTGGGGAAGTGCAGTTCCATGGGTACACACTTTGGGTACTGCTACTCTGTGCTGAACAGTCTCAGATTTTCCCCTGGTTCTTTTTACATCAGAGTTTCCAGAGTCTGTGTCTTCCTGATTCTTTGCACACCATCTAGTTTGTCAATGTCCCTCAGAAAGGACCCCAAACTAAACATAATACCACAGGAATGATTTGCCCAGTAGAGCCTTGGGCGAGATAATATCTTCCTTGTTCTGGGCATTGAATGCCTATTAACACAACCCGCTACACAAATATAAAACACTAAAAACAACCATAAAAGAAAAAAATAGCTTATTACAAAAAAAATTAAGAGCTGCTCCAAGAAATCCCTCTAATTATCAATTAAATGGTAGACCAAAGTGACTATCAGAAAAGAAACCTCATCACCATTGAGAGATTAGATAAGACTTCAAGAAATATTTGAGTTAAATCTTGATAAGAGAGTAGAATTTGGATGGGAAATGCCTTTAGATTGTTCACAGAAACATAAAAACTAAATGAGATCTGGGAAACTCAAGCTTAACCAAGATCCCTATAAGCTGCTTAGAAATACAGGAAACAAACTCAGGGTTCAGAAGCCAATATTGTGGCACCTAATCATAGATTCAAAGCTTTACAATGAAAATGGGTGGCATATCAGACAATTTGTGTTTAGAATGGCCTTGACTGAACTTTCAGATTCCTCAGGAGATCCAAGGATCTAACTCCTCTCACCTAATGGAAGCTAACAGTGAGTACAAATGGTGCTTCTCATCCTGGCAGTGGTTCAGGATGGGAACCACTCAGCATAAGGAAAATCTGTGCTTGAATGGATAAAGAAGATGTGGTACATACATACAACAGAATACTACTCAGCCATAAAAAAAAAATAATAATGCCATTTGCAGAAACATGGATGGACCTAGAAATTGTCATACTAAGCAAGGTAAGTCAGAAAGAGAAAGACAAATACCATATGACCTCACTTATCTGTGAAATCTAAACTATGACACAAATGAACTTATCTACGAAACAGAAGCAGACTCACAGACATAGAGAACAGACTTATGGTTGCCAAGGCGGGGGCGGGCAGGGGAGGGATGGGTTGGGAGCTTGGGATTAGCATATGTAAACTATTATATGTAGGATGGATAAACAATAGGTCCTATTGTATAGCACAGGGAACTGTATTCAATATCCTGTAATAAACCATAGTGGAAAAGAATATGAAAAGAATACATATATATGTATGTGTATATATATGTAACTGAATCACTTTGCTGTACACCAGATACTAACACAACATTGTAAATCAACTATACTTCAATTTAAATAAATAAATAAATAAGAATCTGTGCTGAAACAGAGATCTTAAACTAACCTCAAAGAAGTGACAATCTTTTATGTCAAGATGGCATCATAACTAACATGTCAGTATTATTAATAGGTAAAAGCAGCCCTGAAGGTAAAATGTGAAACAAACAGACAGGCAAAATTGCAGACCGACTTCCTCATTGCCCACATAGCCCTCTGGAACCCTTGATGTAACCAGTACTGCGCTTGCTAAATCTTCCCCACCATTTCCAAAGGAAAGAATAGATAATTCAGCCCTTTCTACTCCTCTGGCTAAATGGTAGAGGATAGTCAAAGAATAGCTGAGATTATTTTTTATTATTACTATTATCATCCTGGTTTTCATTCACCCATGCCTCCTGTCTCCCCGATTGGCATGGATAATTGAGAGCTAGATGTGGTACGCTGCATTTAAATCAGGAATATTTAGTACTAATAGCCTGATCCTCTTTCCCTCTCCTGACATCCCACCACCTGACTGCACCTAATACACTGAAGGACACGAATGCCCTGATATCATAATTGGCCACAACTCATTAGTTACACATGAGAAGGCCTCCTCTGTTTACTTTTAATTTGAGTTTCAGAAATTGTTCTATTCATCATCAACAATGGAGAATCCACAAGGGCAAACCAAAAGCTGTATGCCAAGCACCCTGATGAATGAAAATTTTAAAACAATCGTCTGAAGAGGTTTTCTATACCTGGTAAAGCCTTCAAAAGTATGGGCACTTTTAGGTAACTGACTGAATTTTTCATATTTAATTAGGTTGCTTGACCTCAGCATTTATTTACATTTCCCTAGCTGGATATGCCAATAATCTAAATTAGCTGTGAAAATGACCAGCAACAGCCAGGTACACTTTATTTCCAGCCAGGCTAAATAGAAATATCATTGGAGGGAGGGAGAGGAAATTGATGGAGGCTAATGGAACAGAGAAAGACGAACTGGAAGAAAAGAAGGCCAACAAGCAAAATGCAGAGTAAATCACTTCTCACATGCCTGACGCACGTAGGGACTGCAAAACCTTCTTTAGTTTTTCTATGTGTTTGCTCATTTAATTGATGAGATTTTCTGTTGAGTGATGAGTTTTCTCTTGGTAATATTATGAATGGATACAAAAGAAAATAAGAGTCACTGTCTTGGCCTTAGAGCACTAAAAAGCTAAGTGTCAAGATTTTTTTTATCCCAACGTGGTAGGCTGGATAAAGGCCCCCAAAGATATTCAGGCCCTAATCCCTGGGACATGTGAATGTTAATTTATATGGAAAAAGATCTGGTTACATGAGAATAAGATATGGATTTTGAGATGAGGAGATTATCCTGGGTTATCCAGGTGACCCTTAACTTCTATCATGTTTCCATATAAGAAGGAGACAGAAAGAGATTTAACTATAGATTTAACTGTAGAAGGCTATGTGACCAGGAAGGCAGAGATTGGAGTGATACAGCCATCAGAAGCTGGAAGAGACGAGGAGTGTATTCTCCTCTAGAACCTCCAGAGGGAGCATGACCCTACCAACACCTTGATTTCAGCCCAGTGAAACTGGCCTAGGACTTCTGACCTTCAGAACTATAAGAGAATACATGTGTGATGTTTTAAGCCACCAGGTTTGTGGTAATTTGTTCCAGCAGTACTAGGAACTGATACACTACATTAAAAAAAATTTAAAAAGCAAGCATCCAGTATCTTCAAAATCCATTCCAAACTGCCAAGTATCCTTTGGCAAAGAGGTCCGTCTCCACGACCTCAAGCCACAGATCCCATACATTCCCTAAGTACCCACTTGAAGAACAAAAGCTCATCTCTTCCTGGGAAAATAGCCAATGTGGGCACCCATCAGCAGTGAAATATTATAAAAACAAAGTGAATCTATAAATAGTGAGATTATACAGAATGTCTTTTCAAAGACTCCTTACAAATCAGGAAAGATAAAATACCACCGAAAAGTTATGAAATAATGAGACTTCAAGAAAGAATAGAGAAACAAGTGAAGTAAGAAAGAAATGTCCTACGAATGCATGAAATAGGAAAATATCTGAGTGTAAGTATGTTCAGAATAGGTACTGATCAATAATTCTAAAGAAATTTCCAACTTCTTTATGAAATCCTCCCTAAGGGTGAATCAGATTTTCCCTCTTATCTCCTCCACGGTGCATTGAAATATGTAAGTCAGTGATTGAAAGGGAGCTCAATTAAAATGCATGGCAAAAAGTCAGAAAGCTGTGCATCTCGCACGCATGCACACACACACACACACACACACACACACACACACACACACGCCTGTCCCATCAAAGTCATATGTTGAAACTCTAACCACCGGTACCTCAGAATGTGACTGCGTGTGCAGAAGGGTCTTTAAAGAGGTAATTAAGGTTAAATGTAGCCATGTGGGAGAGCCCTTAATCCAATCAGACTGGTGTCTTTATGAGAAGAGGAGATTAGGGCACACAGAGACACACAAGGGATGAGTGACCAGAAGAAAGATTTCTGTGAGAAGCTGGTGGTGCCAGGCATTTGCCTTCTCAGCCTTCTTTGCAGCTGGATGTAGGAGGAGACCCAAATTCTGCTACCCCCACACACCTGCCTGGCCTAAGTCTGTAGCTAGTAACACAAACAAGGCAGAACTGAGGTCCCTCTCTGGAAGTGGTGGCAGTCACAGGCAGTAGCAGATGTTCTGGGGGTGGACAGTGGCGGCAGTGCCCGCTGCACCAGGAGAGCCAGATGTCAGCCGGGCCCCCAGTGTAAGCTACAGTGTTTGGCTCGGTCCTGGCAGGATCAGCCCTGCTGTGTGAGTCCAAGTGATACTCCTGGTTGCTGCCCAGCCTCTTACCTCAATGCCCAGCCTCCAAGTAATTGCATGAGCTGCCCCAAATCCTTTTTTTTTAAATAGATCTTTATTGGAGTATAATTGCTTCTCAATACCATGTTGGTTTCTGTTGCACAACAAAGCAACTCAACCATATGCATACACATGTCCCCATATCTCCTCCCTCTTGAGCCTCCCTCCCATCCTCCCTATCCAACCCCTCTAGGTCATCGTAAAGCACGGAGCCGATCTCCAATCTCCCTGTGCCATGCTGCTGCTTCCCACCAGCCAACTATTTTACATTCAGTAGTGTATATGTCGATGCTACTCTCACTTCGCCCCAGCTTTGCCCTCCCACCCCATGTCATCAAGCCCATTCTCTATGTCTACCTCTTTATTCCTGCTCTGCAACTAGGTTCATCAGTACCATTCTTTTCCTTAGATTCCATATATATGCGTTAGCATACAATATTTGTTTTTCTCTTTCTGACTTACTTCATTCTGTATGACAGACTCTAGGTCTATACACCTCAGTACAAATAACTCAGTTTTGTTTCTTTTTATGGCTGAGTAATATTCCATTGGATATATGTGCCACATCTTACTCATCCATCCATCTGTTGATGGACATCTAGGTTGGTTCCATGTCCTGGCTATTGTAAATAGTGCTGCAATGAACACTGTGGAGCATGTCTCTTTTTGAATTATGGTTTTCTCAGGGTATATACCCAGCAGTGGGATTGCTGGGTCATATGGTAGTTCTAATTTTAGTTTTTTAAGGAACCTCCATACTGTCTTCCATAGTGGTTGTATCAATTTACATTCCCACCAACAGTGTAGGAGGGTTCCCTTTTCACCACACCCTTTCCAGCATTTATTGTTTCTAGCTTTTTTGATAATGGCCATCGTGACTAGCATGAATTGATAACTCATTGTAGTTTTAATTTGCATTTCTATAATAATTAGTGATGTTGAGCATCTTTTCATGTGCCTCTTGGCCATCTGTATGTCTTCCTTGGTGAAATGTCTATTTAGGTCTTCTGCCCATTTTTTAACTGGATTGTTTCTCTTTTTGATATTGACTTCCATGAGCTTATTTTATATTTTGGAGATTAATCCTTTGTCTGTTGTTTCATTTGCAAATATTTTCTGCCATTCTGAGGGTTGTCTTTTTGTCTTGTTTATGGTTTCCTTTGCTGTGCAAAAGCTCTTAAGTTTCATTAGGTCCCATTTGTTTATTTTTGTTTTTATTTCCATTACTCTAGGAGGTGGGTCAAAAAAGATCTTGCTGTGGTTTATGTCAAAGAGTGTTTTTCCTATGTTTTCCTCTAAGAGTTTTTAGTGTCTGGTCTTACATATAAGTCTTTGATCCATTTGGAGTTTATTTTTGTGTATGGTGTTAAGTAGTGTTCTAATTTAATTCTTTTACATGTAACTGTCCAGTTTTCCCAGCACCACTTGTTGAAGAGGCTGTCTTTTCTCCATTGTATGTTCTTGCCTCCTTTGGCATAAATTAGGTGCTCATATGTGCATGGGTTTATCTCTGGGCATTCTATCTTGTACTATTGATCTATACTTCTGTTTTTGTGCCAGTACCATACTGTCTTGATTACTGTAGCTTTATGGTATAGTTTGAAGTCAGGGAGCCTGATTCTTCCAACTCGGTTTTTCTTTCTCAAGATCACTTTGGCTATTTGAGGTCTTTTGTGTTTTCATATGAGTTGTAAGATTTTTTGTTCTTTGAAGAATTCTTTGAAGAATGCCATTGGTAGTTTGATAGGGATTGCACTGAATCTGTAGATTGCTTTGGGTAGTATAGTCATTTTCACAATGTTGATTCTTCCAATCCAAGAATATGGTGTATTTCTCCATCTGTTTATGTCATCTTTGATTACTTTCATCAGTGTTTTATAGTTTTCTGAGTACAAGTCTTTCACCTCCTTAGGCAGGTTTATTCCTAGGTATTTTATTCTTGTTATTGCAATGGTAAATGGGAGTGTTTCCTTATTTTCTCTTTCTGATTTTTTGTTATTGGTGTATAGGAAAGCCAGAGATTTCTGTGTATTAACTTTACATCCTACAACCTTGCCAAATTCATTGATTAGTTCTAGTAGTTTTCTGGTGGCATCTTTAGGATTTTCTATGTATAGTATCATGTCATGGGCAAATAGTGACAGTTTTACTTCTTTTCCAATTTGTATTCCTTTTATTTCTTTTTCTTCTCTGACTGCTGTGGCTAGGACTTCCAAAGCTCTGTTGAATAAGAGTGGCAAGAGTGGATATCCTTGTCTTGCTCCTAACCCTAGCGGAAATGCTTTCAGTTTTTAACCATTGAGTATGATCCTTGCTGTGTGTTTGTCATATATGGCCTTTATTATGTTGAGGTAGTTTCCCTCTATGCCCATTTTCTGGAGAGTCTTTATCATAAATGGGTGTTGAATTTTGTCAAAAGATTTTTCTGCATCTATTGAGATAATCATATGGATTTTATTCTTCAATTTGTTAATATGGTGTATCACATTGATTGATTTGCATATATTGAAGAATCCTTGCATCCCTGGGATAAATCCCACTTGATCATGGTGTATGATCCTTTTAATGTGTTGTTGAATTCTGTTTGCTAGTATTTTGTTGAGGATTTTTTCATCTATATTCATCAGTGATATTGGTCTGTAATTTTCTTTTTTTGTGTTATCTTTTTCTGGTTTTGGTATCAGGGTGATTGGGACTTTGTAGAATGAATTAGGGAGTGTTTCTCCCTCTCAATTTTTTGGAAGAGTTTGAGACAGATCGGTGTTAGCTCTTCTCTAAATGTTTGATAGAATTAGCCTGTGAAGCCATCTGATCCTGCACTTTTGTTTGTTGGAAGATTTTTAATTATGGTTTCAATTTCATTACTTGTGATAAGTCTGTTTATATTTTCTAACTCTTCCTGATTCAGTCTTGGAAAATTGTACATTTCCAAGAATTTGTCCATTTCTTCATGGTTGTCCATTTTATTGGTCTATATAGTTGTTTGTAGTAGTCTTTTATAATCCTTTGTATTTCTGCAGTGTCAGTTGTGATTTCTCCTTTTTCATTTCTAATTTTATTGATTTGCATCCTCTCCCTTTTTTTCTTCATGAGTCTGGCTAAAGGTTTATCAATTTTGTTTATCTTCTCAAAGAATCAGCTTTTAGTTTTATTGATCTTTGCTATTTTTTTCTTCATTTCCATTTCATTTATTTCTGCTCTGATCTTTATGATTTCTCTCCTTCTAGTGACTTTGGGTTTTCTTTGTTCTTCTTTCTCTAGTCACTTTAGGTGTAAGTTTAGATTGTTTATTTGAGATTTTTCTTGTTTCTTGAGGTGAGATTGAATTGCTATAAACTTCCTTCTTAGAACTGCTTTTGCTGCATCCCATAGGTTTTGGGTCATCATGTTTTCATTGTCACTTGTTTCTATGTATTTTTTAATTTCTTCTTTGATTTCTTCAGTGATCTGTTGGCTATTTAGTAACACTCGGTTTAGCCTCCATGTATTTGTGTTTTTTAAAGTTTTTTTTCCTGTAATTGATTTCCAAAATCATAGCATTGTGGTCAGAAAAGATGCTTGATATGATTTCAATTTTCTTAAAATTCTGAGGGTTGATTTGTGATCCAAGATGTGATCTATCCTGGAGAATGTTCCATGTGCACTTGAGAAGAAAGTATATTCTAACACTTTTGGGTGGAATTTTCTGTAAATATCCATTGATCTATCTGGTCTATTGTGTCATTTAATGTTTATGTTTCCTTAATTATTTTCTGTTTGGATGATCTGTCCATTGGTGTAAGTGGGTGTTAGAGTCCCCTACTATTATTATGTTACTGTCGATTTCTCCTTTCATGGTTGTTAGCATTTTCCTTACATATTGGGGTGCTCCTACATTGGGTGCATAAACATTTATAATTGTTATATCTTCTTCTTGGATTGATCCCTTGATCATTATGTAGTGTCCCTCCTTATCTCTTATAACAGTCTTTATTTTAAAGTCTATTTCATCTGATATGAATATTGCTACTTCAGCTTTCTTTTGATTTCCATTTGCATGGAATATCTTTTTCCATCCCTTCATTTTCAGTCTGTATGTGTCCCTAGGTCTGAAGTGGGTCTCTTGTAGACAGCATATATATGGGTCTTGTTTTTGTATCCATTTAGCCAGTCTGTGTCCTTTGGTTGGGGCATTTAATCCATCTACATTCAAGGTTATTATTGATATGTATGTTCCTATTACCATTTTCTTAATTGTTTTGGGTTTGCTTTTGTGGGTCTTTTTCTTCTCTTGTGTTTCTGGCTTAGGGAAGTTTCTTTAGCATTTGTTGTAAAGCTGGTTTGGTGGTGCTGAATTCTCTTAACTTTTGTTTGTCTGAAATCTTTTGACTTCTCCATGGAATCTGAATGAGATCCTTGCTGGGTAGAGTAATCTTGGTAGTAGATTTTTCTCTTTCATCACTTTAAATATGTCTTGCCACTCCCTTCTGGTCTGCAGATTTTCCACTGAAAAATCAGCTGATAACCTTATGGGGATTCCTTTGTATGTTATTTTTTGTTTTTCCCTTTTAATATTTTTTCTTTGAATTTAATTTTTGTTAGTTTGTTTAATATGTGTCTTGGTGTGTTTTTCCTAGGGTTTATCCTATATGTGACTCTCTGTGCTTCCTGGACTTGGGTGACTATTTCCTTTCCCATATTAGGGACATTTTCCACTCTAATCTCTTCAAATATTTTCTCAGTCCCTTTCTTTTTCTCTTCTTCTTCTGGGACCCCTATAATTCAAATGTTGGTGCATTTAGTGTTGTCCCAGAGGTCTCTGAGATTGTCTTCAATTTTTTTCATTCTTTTTTCTTTATTCTGCTCCTTGCAGTTATTTCCACCATTTTGTCTTCCAGCTCACTTATTCGTTCTACTGCCCCCGTTATTCTGTTATTGATTCCTTCTAGTATATTTTTCATTGCAGTTATTGTGTTGTTCATCTCTGTTTGTTCTTTAGTTCTTCTAGATCTTTGTTAAACATTTCTTGTATTTCCTCAATCCATGCTTCCATTCTATTTCTGAGATTCTAGATCATCTTTACTATCATTACTCAATTCTTTTTCAGGTAGAATGACTATTTCCTCTTCATTCACTTGTTCTTGTATGTTTTTACCTTGCTCCTTCATCTGTGACATATTTTTTTGTTGTCTCATTTTTTTCTTTTTTTTTATGAGTGGGATTGTGTCCCTGTTTTACTGATTCTTTGGCCTGAGTCTTCCAACACTGGAATTTTTAGGCTATTGGGTAGAGCTGGGTCTTGGTGCTGAGATGAGGAAGTCTGTGAGACCTCACTCCAATGAATATTCCCTGGGGTCTGAAGTTCTCTGTTAGTCCAGTGGTTTGGACTTAGAGCTCCCTCTGCAGGAGCTTTGCCCCTGACCCCAGGCTGTGAATCAAGATCCCACAAGCCACATGGGGTGGCAAAAAGAAAGAGAAAAATAACAAAGTAAAAAATAAAATTAAACTAGGAAACTAACAGATATGTTAGAAAGAATGTAAAAAATATATATAGATGAATTGACAACCAGAAGGTACATCGGTACCACAATAGTAAAAAAGAGGAGGGGGGAATGAAATTTAAAAAGTGGGAGGGGAAGGCCTTGGCTGTGGAGAGCAGGGTTTGGGAGGTGGGCAAGGCTAATGCTCAGGACCCACAGAGCTGGAAAAAGCCCTGGGGGCTGTGGGGGGTGGGGCTTAGGGTCAAGGAACAGAAGGGGCCCAGGCATGCCCCCCAGCCTGGTCTCAGGGGCAGGGAACCTCACCTGGGAGCCTAGCAAGCTTCCTGGGCTCAAGTGGGTGGAGCAAATGTCGTCCTCTCCTCTCCTGCTCCTCCAGTCTGGGGTCAGAGAGGGCCCCTCCCGCCTGCCTCTCCTGATCTCCCCAGCCTCCCTCCTATGCCCCCAGGGCCAATATGGCTGGTGGGGGGAGAGGGGGACCTTGCAGGGCAGGGGACCGTTCTGGGAGCTCAGCAGGCTCCCCTTGCCCAATTGAGTGGGGCAATCACCCTCTGCCCCTCTCCCACTCCTCCCTGAGAGCCCCTCCTGGCTGCCTCTCCTGTTCTCCTCCTGGCCTCCTTCCTACACCTCCAAGGACCCACGCAACTTGGAGAGGGCTTTGGAGGGCAGGGGATTGGCCTGAGAGGTCAGCAGGCTCCCCGGACCCCAGTGGGCAGGGCGACCACCCTCCTCTCGTCTCCTGCTCCTCCTGGATGGCCCCTCCTGCCTGCCACCCCTGATCTCCTTGGCCTCCCTCCTATGCTCCCAGGACCCACGCAGCCTGGATGGGGCTTTGGATGGGAGGGAAGCAGCTTGGGAGCTCAGCAGGCTCCCCTGCCCAAGTGGGCCAGGTGATCACCCTCTGCTCCTCTCCCGGTCTTCCCGGAGAGTCCCTCCCACCTGCCTCTTCTGATTTCCCTGGCCTCAGGGGCACTGATCTTGTCTGGCCTCCACTTCTCCTCCCTCCTCAGTCCCCCTACATCCTACCAGTTCACTTTGGGGTTCTTCCTGTCTCCTTGGGGATCAGAGTCCCCCAGCAGCAGCCAGCAGATGCCCTAGTTGTGGGGAGACGCTAACTCTGCGTCTTCCCACATTGCCATCTTGACTCCTCCCCCCCAAATTCTTTTAACAAATTCATTTTCTGCTCAAAATCAACCAGTTTTTCTGTGATTGCACTGAAAACCCTGACTGACAATATTGCTATCTGAGTTAGAGCTCTTTGCTGTCTTTGTCTAAAGTTCTCACCTATTCCAGGAAGCAGCCAACCTTCCATTGTTTTTATGTATTTTCCTTCTTACCCCAAACGGTACCTCACCCTGTACAAGACCATGTTAGTCACTTGGCTTGATGATACTCTGCCATGACAGCATGTGTCTTATATCTTATGTATATCTTCACTTAAAGCAAAAAACAAACAAAAAAATTTTAATACATATGTATTTTCATTTAAAGCAAATATATATTTTAAATATATATTTTAGGAATGTTAAATATATCGTAAATATTGATCTCAGTTGCATACTTATGAACTGTGTGAGGTGCAGAATTGTGAAAAAACACTGAGTTAGTTAAAGTAGGAGAATGGATCTACTCACTTTCTGGAGGCAGAGAAGGGAGCCTAGGGCAATGGTTACCAATCAGATGATCATTAGAACATTCCAAGGGCTTCCAATTTTAAATATAAATTCCAAGTCCCTCAGAGAAACTTATTTTATATATCTAGCATATAGCCCAGAAATATGAGCTTTTATAATGCTTAGCAGAATGAAAAGAGACTGTCCAAACTGACCAAATAAGAATGGAGGTTCAAGTTACAAAGGTAAGCAATAAAAAGATTAATGTAAAATATAACCAACAAAACTTGGGAGAAGTGTTGTGGAGTAGGGAACTATTATAAGAAAGCTAAATACTTCATCTTTCATGATGAGGGATCAATAGATAAGGACTAAAGATGATAAATCTACAAATGGACTTATAAGCCTTATCACTCAGAATTATGGCAGCAACCATCTGGAAAAACTAAAACTATCTTTTCAAGGTTCTGGCCCGATTAACTTCATCCACAGTCTCTTCCTACCCATTATGCTCTTTTTTCTGCAATTCTTTATACTTTTTATCTGATAATACATTTTATTTGTTTATTTCTAAAGTTATAGCAAGGCCCATTAGGCAAGGATCTTGTCTGTCTTGTTCTTTGTGTCCCCACAATTAGAACAGTGCCTGTATATAGCAGGTGTTTAATAAATTTTTGAAGAAGGAAGGAAGGAAGGATGGAAGGAAGAGAGGGAATAAGGGAGGGAGGGAAGGAAGGAAGGAAGGAAGGAATGAAGGGAGGAAGGGTGGGAGGGAAGGAAGGGAGAGAGGGAAGGAGGAAGGAAGGAAGGAACAGAGGGAGGGAGAATGGGAGAGAGGGAGAGAGGAAAGGAGGGAGAGAGAGAGAGAGGGAAGGAGGAAGGAAGGAAGGAAGGAAGGGAGGAGGGAAGGAGGGAAGGAAAGTAGGGAGGAAGAGAGGGAAGGAGGAAGGGAGGGAGAGGGAAAGAGGAAGGGAGGGAGGAAGGGAAGGGGGAGGGAATGAGGGAGGGAGGGAGGGAGGGAGGGGGGAGGGAGGGAAGAAGGAAGGGAGGGAGGGAGGCATATGTAATGGTAGATACTCCTGGGGAGTAGAATAAGGATGGCAGAATTTTACACTTTATTTATGCTATTCTGGACCATTTGAACATACTTTTCCATGAAAATGTATTATTTTCTAATAAAAAATGTAAATGCTCTCCTAGCAGCTCTGATGTGTAGCCAGGTTTGGACACTGGACTAGGGCATGAAAGAAAATACCTATACGGTTAGAGAAGGATTTAGAATCAACTTAGATAAGTGTGTGTGTGTGTGTGTGTGTGTGTGTGTGTGTGTGTGTGTGTGTGTGTTTGGGGGGGTTGCTGATTTTGTTAGTAAGCTGTTTTGTTTTAACATTGTTTCTTTTTTTTCTGATTGTGTTAGTACCAGGCTGTCCCCCATATTATGTGATGCGAATAGCCTTGGAAAGACAGTACCCAATCTTCTCCTAACAATTTAAAATTATCCATTCCTTTATTCAAAAAACTTTTCCAGATTGTTTATCCTAGTTGGATGCCCACTTCAGTCCTCTTTTAAAATGCGAACACTCTATAGAGGGGTGGCACACATTATGTGATCAGTATCTTAGTGTGAATTTCTTGTGTGGTTTAATCATCTTCTCAATCTGTTTAAAGGCCAAAACACAGAAAAAGGAGATAAATCTCTCTACAGGATTCCAGCTACAAATGTTTCATATGATGAATGATGAATTTGATCTTCTCTTTCATATTTGCATTTATTTACACAAAGGCTGAGAGTAAATATGGAACTTTCAACTTAGCCTTTTTTTCTTTTTTGAAAACTGATTTTTTCTTTTTTATTGAAATATAGTTTATTTACAATGTCTCAGGTGTACAGTAGAGTGATTGAGTTATATATATCCAGTTATTTATACATATATATTCTTTTTCAGGTTCTTTTCCATTATAGGTTATTACAAGATATTGAGTATAGTTCCCTGTGCTATACAGTAGGCCATTGTTGGTTATGTATTTTATATATAGTAGTGTGTATCTATTAATCCCAAATTCCTAATTTATCCCTCCCACTCCCTTTTCCACTTTGGTAATCATAAGTTTGTTTTCTATGTCCATTTCTGTTTTATAAATAAGTTCATTTGTATCAATACTTTAGATTCCACATATAAGTGATATCATATGACATTTGTCTCTCTCTGTCTGACTTACTTCACTTAGTATGATAATCTCTAGGTCTATCCATGTTGCTGCAAATGGCATTATTTCATTCCTTCTTATGGCTGAGTAGTATTCCATTGTATATATGTACCACATCTTCTTTACCCATTCATCTGTCGACGGACATTTAGGTTGCTTCCATGTCTTGGCTCGTGTAAATAGTGCTGTTATTGAAACCACACTCCTTCAGATGGGGCTCGAACCCAGCCACACCTCAGATTGGGACTTGAACCCACAGCCCCTGACTTAGGAGGGGACTTGAACCCAGTGTCTTTTAATTGAAACTGCTCACCTGGAGTCAGGACTTACTGAAGCTCAGGTTCCTTTGTTTCAGCACAGAATGAATTCAGTGTGAGGCAAAGAGTGAGTTTATTAGCATAGGATGCTTGTGAGAGATACAAGCAGGCAGGCAAGGGAGCACAGCCCAGAGAAAAAAGGGGGCTACATTTTTATAATCAAAGAAAAGGAGGGGAAGGGAGAAGACCACCTTCTTTCTCATTCTTTTTCCTCATTCTTTGGTAAATGTCAAGGCTTACACTATGAACATTGGGGTGCGTGTATCTTTTCCAATTAGAATTTTCTCTGGATATATGCCCAGGAGTAGGATTGCTAGATCATATGGTAACTCTATTTTTACTTTTTTAAGGACTGAAAACTGATTTTATTTTATTTTTTATAGGTTATTACAAGATATTGACTATAGTTCCCTGTGCTATACAGTAGGCCCTTCTTGTTGTTTTTCAATATTTATTTATTTATTTTGGCTACACCAGGTCTTACTTGCAGCACGTGGGATCTTCACTGAGGCATGTTTAATTGCGGCATGCAGACCCTTAGTTGTGGCATGCATGTGGAATCTAGTTCCCTTACCAGGGATTGAACCCAGGCCCCCTGCATTGGGAGTGTGAAGTCTTACCCACTGGACCACCAGGGAAGTCTCTGAAAACTGATTTTAATAACAAGGTAGTGAAGCTCTTGACAGAGTTTGCCTCATATCTGTTTGAGCCCCATTTGGAGTCAGTGTTATATAGCCAAGTGTACCAATGATTCAGTATTTTTAAAGGAAGAGGAAATAAGTGAGTGGCATGGCTTGCTTTTGCTGATGCACTCTTATATCTACTTGCTCTGAAAGAGATGAAAGCTAATGTATACGGAAAGTCCTCCCACACAGACACCACTGTGGTGCATTCTTCAAATCACTTCCCTTCTAAATGGAAGATCAGGCAGCTCTTCTGCTCCTAATATAGATTCAGGGCTAAGGACTCAGAGTGATCCAAGGTTGCAGAAGCCCAAGAGTCAGGTCTCAGGACTTACCATACAGGTTTCTGGAAGTAACAAGGTCACATCACCATTCATTACCTGTTTCATCCATTTTCAGGTCAGTTTGTTTTTCTTCTGCATATACTACTTTTTCTCACTTTCCATTGATGACCCCAAAGATTAGGATCTACACACCTTAAGGAGGATTTTGCTTTGATTCAACACAATGGAATTCTCTATCCAAATAAGTTTTACTCAATTAAATACTTATGTTGGGAAACCAAAGATTCATTCCACTGATGTACCATAATACAGAACATTTTCAGAGGTCCTTGGAAATTGTCTCAGGGCCTACAGCACATTTTTTTTTTTTTAAGTTCACAGTGGTAACAAGTAAGTCTTTAGAAATTTAATTGACTTAAAGCAGCTGGTCTCAAAATTTTTGGTCTCAGGATCCTTTCACACAGGTAAAAATTATTGAGGATTCAGAGAATGTTTATGTAAATTGTTTTACAGTATAAATATTTACCATGTTAGAAATTAAAATAGAAATTTAAAATTTTTTCATTGACTAGTTCATTTTAAAATAATAAACCCATTAAATGTTAACATTTTTATAAAAATAATCACTATGTTTTCTCAAACAAAAAACTTTTGTGAGAAAAGTAGCACTATTTTACATTTTTTTTGTAAATAATTTTAATGTCTGGCAATATAACACAGCTGAATTTTTATATCTGTTTCTGCTTTCAATCTGTTACAATGTAATTTTAAATGAAGTATATGAAGAAAATCCGGACTCACACATATGTAGCTGGAAAAGAAGGATTCTTTTAAGAGTTTTTTAAAATAATTATGATATTCTTCTTTGACACTTTACTAAACTCAACAAGTGGTAGTTTCTTAATGATTAGTTGCAAAGTGAAATCTGAAACCATATCAATAAGCTTTTCATATTCTATTACATTAATATCCCTTGGTCTAACTTGCACTTTGAAAGAATTCTTTATCCATGCATAATTTTGTAGCATCATGCATTGGCTATTTGGAAACTATCAATTCACTGAGGTGTGCAGCTCTTCCAAATATCAATACATTTCATTATATAATGGTATCACGTGCCATGAAACCTCTGGAAAACTCCACTGTACTCTCATGAGAGAAAAAGAAAAAAGACAAATAATGTCTCAGTATTATTAGTTAAAAATAGGTTTGACTTTATTAATCCCCCTAAAAGAGTCTCAGGAACCCCAGAGTCCCCAGACCACACTTTATGAACCCAGACTTAGAGAGTAAGCTAAAAGTGTTTTAGAGTCAAGTTTTATAAGGCATGTTTTCAAATTAAGCAACACAAAGCACATCATTTAGGAACTTAATAATTTCAGCTACTTTAGCAGCTTTTGTGGAAAAATACATTTCAATGAATTTTTTCTGCTGTCAGGTGTACTGATTAATGTCAAGTTTCATCCCCGTACATCATATAAGACAGTTCATGATGTTGGCCCATTTTAGGTGCTAGAATTGCCCTAAATCACACAGCCAGTTAGAAACCAAGCTGGGTCAAAGTCCACAAAATTTAGCACTGTCACAACAAAACTATTTTTATTTTCTAAACCCACACGGGGACCATTTATATCAAGAAATGTACAAAAGGACCGTGGTTAGTATTAGGAATAATGTGGATATCCTATAGCGTTTACTGGAAAAAGATTTTCTATAGCTCTAATGCAAACATTCCTGTCTGTTCTCTTTTTAAACTGTGATTTACAATTGTAGAATTGAAGAGCTATAAAGAACTAAGAGGCAATCTAGTCTAATGTTCTAATTGCACAAATCATAAAAGTGAAAATCAGAAAATCAAAACTACGTATCTACTCTGAGGCAGAGCTGAAACCAAAATCCAGATCACGTGACATCCTGCTCAGTATTCTCTGCATAGACAAAGAAGGTTCTCAAAAAAAAAAAAACTTATCTCAGCTTTGTATTTTCCAATTATCACCCAATCCAAATTGGAGATGTGCAAAAATGTGTCCACTAATTTAGAAACATTTTGGACTTTTTTTTTTCCAGAAACAAGTGTGTCAGTTTTAAGTTATATTCTTGTAACCGACCCAAAAGTTATAAGTGACATTTCATAAGCAAGGGATAAAGAAATATTGAAATAATTTGGTGAAATGCCCACACATTGCAAAGCTAACCAAAATCAGAAAAGTATTATCTATTTTATCTGCCTTGGTGATATTCTTCCAAATGTAATAAACTAAGGTTCATGGTCTTGAAATAGGCATAAAAATGGTACTTAACAAGAATGACTAAAGATAGGTGGAGTGCCATTAATTAAGCCATAATCCCTTTGAAATCAGTCATTACCAGCAGTTTTTCCTATGGGTCATTACCACTCTAACTAGCAAGTCATTAATAGTGGTAATAACAAATTCTGAGGGGATATTGCTCGAATAAACTGTATATAATGATTTTTAAGCTTTGTAAAAATTTTCACACTTTTATGTTAACCTTTGAATAATAATTATGAAAGGAATTAGCTGAGAATATTACTGGCTAATTTTTTAAAACATAAATATTTATCTCTCTCCATCTATTCCTATGTATTCCTATGTCTATCATGTCCTTCACATTTGAGGGTGGTGTTCCTGATACTCCAGTATGTAGAGGGTTTTGCTATCCTCGTTTTTTTTTTATTGAAGTATAGTTGATTTACAATGTGTTAATTTCTGCTGTACAGCAAAGTGATTCAATTATACATATATATATACATTCATTGTCATATTCTTTTCCATCATGGCTTATCACAGAATATTAAATATAATTGCCTGTACTTTACAGTAAGACATTGTTGTTTATCCACTCTATACATAACAGTTTGCATCTGCTAAACCCGTACTCCCAATCCACCCCTCCCCCACCCCCCTCCCCCATGGCAACCACAAGTCTATTCTATATGCCTGTGAGTCTGTTTCTGTTTCATAGATAAGTTCATTCGTGTCATATTTTAGATTCCACATGTAAGTGATATCATATGGTATTTGTCTTTCCCTTTCTGACATTTCACTTAGTATGATAATGTCTAGGTCTATCCATGTTGCTGCAAATGACATTATTTCATTTTTGTATGGCTGAGTAGTATTCCATTGTGTGTGTGTGTGTGTGTGTGTGTGTGTGTGTATACACAGCACATCTTCATTCATCTGTCAGTTGTTTCCATGTCTTGGCTATTGTAAATAGTGCTGCTATGAACATAGGGGTGCATGTATCTTTTTGAATTATAGTTTTGTCTGGATATATGCCCAGGAGTGGGATTGCTATCCTCTTTGTATACAATCTTTGTAATGACTGTGTGGTGTTTTGCAAACTGCCCTCACTCGTTTAGAACCCAGCATTACTACTGACTTCATCTTTTAAAGTCCAAACCTGCTTGAAGTCATTTTTTGTCCAATTTCATCTAGGTCACTTTGCTGATTTTTCTTTCTTTTTTTTTTTTTCAGTATTCCTGTAACACTGAGTATCTTCAGTAATGTAGACAACCCCTATAGCTTGCTCTAAGTGCAAAGGGCCACACCCAACACAGAAACTGACCCAATTTAAGGGAGTGGATTGGTAAAAGGGTTCCCGATTTTTTGATCCATAATGGTAGCCTACAGGTAAGCACTTTGGCCCTGGCTTCCTCCTTTCTCCCCAGCTCCTGGAACTCCAGCAGGGCTTTTGGTGGTAGCTTTACCTTAGTTGCCTAGTTATCATAACTTGTTCTTTTTTTCCTTCATGTTGCATCTAGGTCAAAGAGGGGATGGGTGTTGGACCTCTCTGATACAGTTCACATCACAACTTGACTCAGATAATTTTACAAATTATAAAGCAATATTGGGTAAACATAGACCCCCCCCAACCAAAAGAATGAGTCAAATAATGGGTATAATAACTAATAACTATTAACTATAACTTTTAAACACTGTGAATCACTATGTTGTCCACCTGAAACTTATATAATATTGTACATCAATTATACTTCAATTTTTTTAAAGTTTTAAGAAAAAAATAAAAAGAAAAATCATGGGATACATGCAAAGATCCTGGAAAGAAAAAAAGAACACTGAGTAGGGAAGAGAGAAACACCTTTCTTCAAAATAATTAAAATTTTTTCTTTGCTCAGAAATAGTATTAAGGCATAAGAATAAAACCTTTCATTTTGTACAACCCTTCAGAGAGCCCTTATATTTACTAGATGGGAAGCTGCCCAATTCGTGAATCATTCAATAACGCCAATTAGATCTTCAAATTGACTCAGTTGAATTTTGGTGTTTTTTTTGTTTTTTTTTTTTGCGGTACGCGGGCCTCTCACTGTTGCGGCCTCTCCCGTTGCGGAGCACAGGCTCTGGCCGCTCCGCGGCATGTGGGATCCTCCCGGACCGCGGCACGAATCCGTGTCCCCTGCATCGGCAGGTGGACTCTCAACCACTGCGCCACCAGGGAAGCCCTGAATTTTGTTTTTTAACACTACGAACTGGGTTGGAACACGTGACTACTTTGACCAATAAAATACGAAGAAGCTATGCTTTATGACTTTCATAGCTAAGTTACAGAAAGGATACAACTCCCACCTGGTGATTTCTCACCCTGTGAGGCTCACTCTCAGAACCCAGCCCCGTGATGTGAGGAAATCAAGCAGACACGTGAAAAAGCCATGTTCCAGCTGCAGCCTCAGCTGTTTCAGCCTCCCCAGTCAACCACCATTCTCAACTGCCAGACACTTGATGGAGCCATGTGGAGCAAAGATGAGCTTTCCCCACTGAGGCCTCCCCACATTGCAGATTCATCAGCAAAATAATGTTTCTTTACCATCCTTACAACTCTCATCTGTGTTGGTTTAGAAGTCTCAATCCCCCCCCAAACAAATGTTTCCAACAGGAGCTACCATGATGGTCCAGTGAACTGGAAGTTATTACTACCACTGAGTTATTACTACCACTACCACTCTCCAGGCTACTGAACCAACAGGCAAAAAAGGGACTACAGTACTGGCCTGAGAAATTATCATTATTAACAAGGGGAAGTTGGGTTACTGCTCCACTTTGTGGGTAAGATGGACTGTGTCTGGAACTCAGGGGATTCTCTGGGGCACCTCTTAGTAGTTCCTGAGTAATGTTTAGGTTATGGTTACTGGAAGTTTACAAACTTTCAAAGTAATATGCTAAATCTTTTGGTCCAAGGTGAAGACCAAAGGGACCATCTTGGTCACCAGCTTTACACACAGAGCCCAGACACAAGGAGCCTATGCACAAGAGGGGACAACAGTGACCACCTAGGTCCTAGAAGAGTGAGTCCCTCAAACTCAAGAGAAGATCCTTTTCTGAAGCATCGAGTTTTGAGAAGTTCAGGTTGCCAGATTGGATGGAAGGAGAGAGGGGGACAAAGTAAGCTTGGCACCTGCCCCTATACACTTACATATTTCATCAGTTCTAATTCCAGTCATGGATACATTTTTATCTTTCCCAATCATAATTGCATAATATGATTTACAAAACTATCTTATGAACCAATTATGCTCACATATAAAAATTAGAATACATTTTCCATTTCTTTATGGAGATGTTCAAATATTCAGAATCTGGTTTCTAAACAAGATTTCATTACTAAAGAAAAGAAACTTTTAAGGTTAGAAGCAAATAAGTCTTTAAATAGAAATTCTTCATCCATTTGGACTCAGCAAAAAAAAAATAGTGACTTTTTTCTATTTTAAAAATGGGGAGGTTGGGCTTCCCTGGTGGCGCAGTGGTTGGGAGTCCGCCTGCCGATGCAGGGGACGCGGGTTCGTGCCCTGGTCCGGGAAGATCCCACACGCCGCGGGGTGGCTGGGCCCGTGAGCCATGGCCGCTGGGCCTGCGCGTCCGGAGCCCGTGCTCTGCAAAGGGAGAGGCCCGCGTACCGCAAAAAAAAAAAAAAAATGGGGAGGTTCAAGCTGGTGTCAGAACAGCTATGGAAACACAAGTGAAAGTTGACAAAAACACACAGCAAGTGAGATAGTTGAGAGAAATGCAGGAAGGAAGAAAATACTTGGTTGAATATATAAATTTCCTCTATCTGAATTTGTCTAATTTTTTTCATGTCCCCTGAAAACTGATAACTTATCTTAAGCTACAAACCCCAGCCAAAACCAACCAAAATATGTAGATAGTATTTAAACAAACTACCATGTAACCCAATTTTCAGTCTTCCCTCACTTCATGGGTCACCTTCTTTGTCAGATTGCTCATGTATGTTTTTTTGCTCATTTATCCTTTAAAGGAATTTTGAAAAATGATGTACCCCCCTCACCTATTTGTTTAATTTAAAATTAACTTTTTTATAACTTTTCATGATTGCAAAGGATCTACTTTCCAGTGTGTTAAAAATATTAACATTTATAGATATAATTGTTACTGCACTCTTTTAAATATATCCAACAGATCCTAAGTATTATGATTTGGGGTATTTTTTTTTCAAATTTTAACATCTCAGAAATTGAAATGAATCTCATTATTGCTCTGTTCAGGTAGCAGGTGTGCCTGTGTCAGTCATTAGGGAGAAAATAGCATTTAAGAAATGCTGTACCAAGGCTTTTGATGACTCACCCAGACACTGACAACGAAGCAAAAAAGTGTATTCAAAGACTGAGACTCTGAAGATTAAAAAAAAAATTTAGTAATAAAATGTTCTAGTACCAGTTCTAACGTGGTGGAGGTGTGGTCGGGGGGATAGAGTGCCACACCACCAAACAATTCTCCGACACCAGATGGGAGTCCTACATTTCAATTCAATTCTGACACTATCTACCTGGACACAACATCAGATTCCACAGGTTAAGGTCTCAGTCCTACAAGACAGCCCCCCTATCCCCCTACTTCAGACACCAGTCACAAATCCAGGTTGTGACTTCTGACCGACAGGCTGTCAATCTGAGGTTCCAAGGACACCCTCCTTGGGTCTGATTAATTTGCTAGAGCGGCTCACAGAACTCAGAGAAACATTTCACTTTACTTGCTCACAGGTTTATTATAAAAGGATACAGTCATCCCTTGTATCTTTGGGGCATTGGTTCCAGGACCCTTCTCTGATGTGAAAATCCTCAGATGCTCAAGTCTCTTACATAAAATGGCATAGTGCAATCAGCCCTTCATATCTGCAGATGCAGAACCCATGGATACAGACGGTATAACTCAGGAACAGTCAGATGGAAGAGATGCATTGGGCAAGTTCTGGGGAAAGGGTACAGAGCTTCCATGCCCTCTCTGAGCCTGCCACTCTCCTCAAATCTCCACCTATTCACCAACCCAGAAGCTCTCCCAGCCCCACCCTTATGGGTTTTTATCGAGATGTCATTACATAGGCATGATTGATTAAATCATTGGACATTGGTGATTGATTCAACCTCCAGCCCCTCTCCCTATCTTAGGAGGTCGGGTGTGGGGGGATGGAACTGAAAGTTCCAACCCTCCAATAATATGGTTGATTCTCTTGGCAACCAGCCTCCATACTTAGGTGGGGTCCAAAGTTATCCCATTAACATAACAAAAGACACCTTTGTTGCTCTCATCACTTAGGAAATTTCAAGGGTTTTCAGAGCTCTGTGCCAGGAATAGTGGACGAAGACCAAATATATATTTCTTATAAATCACAATATCACAAGTAGTATCTTAACTAATTTGTTCTGTTCATATTTCCACATATACATGAGAGTAATTGATGGTAAAAATCCAAATAAGTCTAAAAGATCTGTTTCAGTAATAATAGAACAAAATTTGTAAGTGATAAAAACCATCATAGTTTGTTACAGATTTCTTCTGGCTTAGTTATACAAAAGTAATAGTGCATCTAAACAATCAGTGGTATCTAAGATTTAATAAAGTATGAGACTAATGATTTAATACCCACAGATATTCACTTTTTTAAAGTTACATGAATAAACTCTTCTTTTTATGTGGTAAAATACACATAACACAAAATTTACCATTATAACTATTTTTAGTGTACAGTTCAGTGGCATTAAGTACATTTACTTTGTTGTACAATCATCACCTGTATCCATCTCCAGAACATTTTCATCACCCCAAACTGCCACTCTGTACTCACTAAATAATAACTCCCCATTTTCCCTCCTCCCTAACCCCTGGTAACCACTATTCTACTTTCTATCTCTATGAATTTGACTATTCAAGGGACCTCATATAAATGGCATTGTACAATATTTGTCCTTTCGTATCTGGCTAATTTCACTTAGCATAATGCCTTCAAGGTTCTTCCATGTTGTAATATGTATCAGAATTTCCCTCCTTTTAAGGCTGAATAATATTCCATTGTATGTACGTACCACCTTTTGTTCATCCATTCATCCATTGGGGTACATTGGGTTATCTCTACCTTTTGGATATTGTGAACAATGCTGCTGTGAACATTGGTGTGCAAATATCTGTTCAGATTCCTGCTTTCAATTCTTTTGGGTATCTGACCTGAAGGGGAATTGCTGGATCGTATGGTAATACTATGTTTAATTTTTTTTAGGAACCTCCACACTGTTTTAAAAATGCTTTCTTTATAGCTATTTCCATGCCACTTCTCCCACAAGAATTAACCTAACATAAAAATATTTTTTGTTTAAAATTTTTTGATTATTTATCATAATCTTCTACAAAAAATAATATAAATTAAAACATAAATTTCCTATTATCATAAAGACCTAGGTGTTAAAATTTCTTCTAGATTGAGTTATCAATAACAGTATTACACATTTGATCAAAACAACATAAATGGGTTATAGATTTTATAGATATTAAGAAAGGGATTATTTACAAGTCAAATCATTTTAACTTTTAAATGAAATTGGTATTACTTTAGAATTTCAGTGAACTGCTATGAAGATTGGATGAATGTATCTTTTCAAATTGATGTTTTTGTTTTCTTTGGATGTATACCCAGGAAGGGAATTGCTGGATCATATGGTAGTTCTAATTTTAGTTTTTTTGAGGAACCTCCACACTGTTTTCTATAGTGGCTGAACCAATTTACTTTCACACAAATAGTGTAGTAGGGTTCTGTTTTCTCCACATCTTCACCAACATTTGTTATTTGCTGTCTTTTTGACAATAGCTATTCTGACAGGTATGAAGTAATATCCCATTGTGTTTTGATGCATTTTTCTGATGATTAGCAGTGCTAAGCATCTTTATATGTGCTAGGTGTCCATCTGTATGGCTTCTTTGGAAAAATGTCTATTGATGTCTTCTGCCCATTTTTTAATCAGGTTGTTTGTTGTTTTCATATTGAGTTGTATGAGCTGTTTATATATTTTGGATATTAACCCTTTATTGATCATATCATTTGCAAATATTTTATCCCATTCAGTAGGCTGTATTTTTGCTTTGTTAATGGTTTCCTTTGCTGTGCAAAAGCTTTTAAGTTTAATTAGGTCCCATTTGTTTATTTTTGTTTCCTTTGCCTTGGGAGATAGATTCATGAAAATATCACTATGATTTATGTCGAAGAGTGTTCTGTCAATGTTTGCCTCTAGGAGTTCTATGGTTTCCAATCTTACATTTAGGTCTTTAGTCCATTTTGAGTTTATGTTTGTATATGGTATTCGAGAATGTTCTAATCTCATTCTTTTACATGTAACTGTCCAGTTTTCCCAGCACCACTTACTGAAGAGACTACCTTTCCTACTGTATATTCTTGCCTCCTTTGTTATAGATTAATTGAAAATAAGTGCATGGGTTTATTTCTGGGCTTTCTATTCTGTTCCATTGATCTATGTGTCTGTTTTTGTGCCAGTGCCATACTGTTTTGATTACTGTAGCTTTGTGGTATAGTCTGAAGCCAGCCAGCATGATACCTCCAGCTCTGGTTCTTCTTTCTCAAAATTATTTTGGCTGTTTGGGGTCTTTAGTTTCCCATATAAATTTTAAAATTATTTGTTGTAGTTCTGTGAAAAAAAAAATGCCATTAGTATTTTGACTGGGATTGCTTTGAATCTGTAGATTGTCTTAGGTAGTATGATCATTTTAACAATATAAATTTTCCCAATCAATGAATATGATATATCTTTCAATCTGTTTGTGTCATCTTCAGTTTCTTTCATCAATGTTTATAGTTTTCCAAGTAGAGGTCTTCTACCTCCTTAGTTAGATGTATTCCTAGGTATTTTTTTTCTTTTTGATGTGATTATAAATGAGATTAATTTCTTAATTTCTCTTTCTGATAGTTTGTTTTTAGTGTATAGAAATGAAACAGATTTTTGTATGTTAATTTTGTATACTACAACTTCACCAAATTCATCGAGTTCTAGAAGGTTTTTTTTGGTGTTGTCTTGAGGATTTTCTATGTATAGTATAATGTCATTTACAAATAGTGAGAGTTTTATGTATATCTCAGAAATAACTAAATTTCCTTGTCAATTTCATTATTATGAACTTTCATCAAATCTTTAACTGTGGTCATTTTTAAGTCTTTTGTCATTTGCAGACAGTTCTGGGTGTACTCTGATGCTTTTGCAAAAATGTTCCTATAAGAGGGTTTCATCTTCAAGGAATTCATGGAAAAGACTCTGACAAGTACTGGTTTCTGGTAACTGACTATACTGCTGAACTGAATGAATAAGCATTTTTCAGAACTCTAATGGAAAACTGATAAATTCATAAAAGTGCTAACAAAAGATCAAGATGAAAAAAACATTAATTACATGGGACTGAGTGAACTGATGAGGATGATTATAATTTGGGGGACTTTCTGTTTGAATAAAAAAAAAAAAGCGGACTTCCCTGGTGGTGCAGTGGTTGAGAGTCCGCCTGCCGATGCAGGGGACGCGGGTTCGTGCCCCGGTCCGGGAAGATCCCACATGCCGCGGAGCGGCTGGGCCCGTGAGCATGGCCACTGAGCCTGTGCGTCCAGGGCCTGTGCTCTGCAACGGGAGAGGCCACAACAGTGAGAGGCCCACGTACCGCAAAAAAAAAAAAAGCAAATAGTGAGAGTTTTAATTCTCCCTTTTCGATTTGGATGGTTTTTGTTTCTATTTCTGATTGCTGTGGCTAGGACTTCCAATACTATGTTAAAAAGAAGTGGCAAGAGCAGGCATCCTTGTCTTGTTCCTGATTTTAGAGCTTTTTTTAAAAAATTTATTTATTTTTATTTTTTATTTTATTTTTGGCTGCGTTGGGCCTTCATTTCTGCGCACAGGCTTTCTCTAGTTGTGGCAAGTGGGGGCTACTCTTTGTTGTGGTGTGCGGGCTTCTCCTTGTGGTGGTTTCTCTTGTTGCAGAGCACAGGCTCTAGGTGTGTGGGCTTCAGTAGTCGTGGCATGTGGGCTCAGTATAGTTGGGGCTCACAGGCTCTAGAACACAGGCTCAGTAGTTGTGGCACATGGGCTTAGCTGCTCCATGGCATGTAGGATCTTCCCAGACCAGGTCTCGAACCCATGTCCCCTGCACTGGCAGGCAGATTCCCAACAACTGGACCACCAAGGAAGCCCAATTTTAGAGCTTTTAAAGCTTTCAGCTTTTCATCATCGAGTATGATGTTAGCTGTGGATTTGTCATGAATGGTCTTTATTATGCTGAGAAATTTTCCCTCTATACCAACTTTGATGAGAGTTTTTATCATGAATGAATGTTGAATTTTTGTCAAGTGCTTTTTCTGTTTCTATTGAGAGGATCATGTGAGTTTTATCTTTCTTTTTGTTAATATGATGTATCACATTGATTGATTGGGGATATTGAACCATCCTTGCATTCCTGGAATAAATTCCATTTGATCATGGTGTATGATCCTTTGTATACATTGTTGGATTCAGTTTGCTAATAACTTGTTGAGAATTTTTGCATCTATATTCATCAGAGATATTGGTCTGTAGTTTTCTTTTTTTGTAGTGTCTTTGGTTTTGGTGTCAGGGTAATGGTGGCCTCATAGAATGAATTTGGGAATGTTCCCTCCTCTTCAATTTCTTGGAATATTTTGATAAGGATAGGTAGCTCTTCCTTATATATTTGGTAGAATTCCCCTGTGAAGCTGTCTAATCCTGGACTTTTATTTTCTGGGAGTTTTTTTTATTACAATTTCAATTTCACTACTAGTGATCAGTCTGATTAGATTGTCTATCTCTTCCTGGTTCAGTCTTGGCAGGTTGTATGTTTCTAGAAATTTTTCCATTTCTTCTGGATTGTCCAATGTGTTGGCATAAAATTGTTCATAGTATTATCTTATGATCTCGGTAATACTGGTTGTTATTTCTCCTCTTTCACTTCTTATTTTTTTTATTTGGGTATGCTTTTGTTCTTGATGAACCTGGTTAAAGATTTATCAATTTTGTTTACCTTTTCAAAAAAAACAAGTCTTGGTTTCAATGATTTTTTCTGTTGTTGTGTTTTTTTGTCTCTATTTTATTTATTTCCTCTCTGATCTTTATTATGTCTTTCCTTCTACTACTTTGGATTTTTTGTTCTTTTTCTAGTTCCTTTAGTTGTAAGGTTAGGTTGTTTGAGATTTTTCTTGTTTCCTAAGGTAGGCTTGTATCACTATAAACTTCCCTCTTAGAACTGCTTTTGCTGCTTCCAATATTTCAAAGTGTTCCTTTGACCTAAAGTTTAAACACACAAGGACAATGTACCAAGCAGTGCACCTCAGTAAGATTTCAATGGGTGAGAGATTTGACTCTTTTTTAAATTGGGAGAAAGAAAGTTTATAGCTCTGGCAAATCTAGGGGAAATGGAACTTGTTTCCTACCTACCCAAGTCTCAGCTAAGTAGCTGTTCCTACTCATCCTGTCAACCCCTCCTTGGGCATCTGCCAGCTTCATCATGGTTACACCTTGAATTCCAAACTATTCTTACCCTTGATAGCGCTGGCCTCACTGAGAGGCTGAAATGGGAAAATCCTATACTTTCCTTTGTGGTGTAATCCTTAATTCCCTTCAACTACCCCAACATGAGGCATTGCAATAACAGGTTTTAGGTTCTAAGATGCTATAGACAACCAGAGAAATTGCAATGCAGAGGTAAAAACTTTAAACTGCACTATTCCCACAATCCAAAGAAAAAGCTGAATAAAACAGGGAAAAATTTAGAATCTTCCTTGAGTGCCATAATGGACACACTTGCCCCTTCTCAAGAATCAGCCTCCTCTCCTCCTGTCTGAAACAAATCCATCCTTATTTTTTCCAGTGCAAATCTCCATCCATTGCTGCATTTGGAAAATTTAATCTACTCAGAAGGGATAGCCATGTCCTCTCTCTCTGGGTGGGGTGGGGGGCATTCCAAGGCAAAAAATTACCATCAGTAATACCTTTCCTCAAGCTTAAATTAATTAATTGAGAATAACATCATGAAAGGCTCCAACTAAACAGTCCAAATTGGCTTTGTTACCTTAAGTCTTGTACCATTCAAGATCTCTCTGCAAGTGAATTATGTTTATATTCATCCCCTTCTCCCTGTAGTCTTATAGTGGTACATATCGGACCAAGCATGCACACACACAGACACACACTCACTCCTTTTAAAGAAAAAAATTACAGTAAGTCCCCTACATATGAACCTTCAAGTTGAGAACTTTCAAAGATGCAAACATGTCTCTGGTTCCAGCAAGGAATCAGAACCTGTGCCATCAACGTCAGGCGTGAGTGAAATTGCAGCTTGCCCTCCATTTCCTATTGCTGATGATCCTTCAGCTCTACCATCTCCCACCTCCTCTCCCTCCTCCAGTCAGTAACTCTTCTTGCCTGTTCACTCAGTGCCAGCCCCTGGATGCCAGCTGTTGTACTGTACTACTGTACTTTCCAAGGTACTGTACTCTAAGATTAAAAGTGTTTTCTTTATTTTTGTGTTTGTTTTTTATGTATTATTTGTGTGAAAAGTATTATAAACCTATTACTGTACAGTACTATACTATACTGTATATATAGTATAATACTGTATGTATATTATGTGTGTGTGTGTGTGTATATATATATATATATATATAGCCCATTGTGTTAGTTGGGTACCTAGGCTAACTTTGTTGGACTTATGCACAAATTGCACTTACAAACGTGCTCTCAAAATGGAACTCGTTAGTATGTAAGGGACTTACTCTATTTCCAAAGACAGTACACATTAAGTCCATATTAAAATAGTATATCCATTAAGATAAGAATCAGCTGCATATAACCAAGGACCTAAAGAAGTGATTTTAACAAGGTAGAGGTTTCTTTCTCTATCATAGTCTGCAAGTAAGCAGTCCTGAACTGGTCTGGTTAGGGCCCAGGCTCTTTCCAACTCCCCACGTCCCCAAGATCTGGCTTCATCCTCATGGTAACAAGATAGATGCTTGAGCTCCAGCCATCACATCTGAGATCCTGGTCCTCCCTTTGAAAGGACACCTCTGGAAAATTTTATATAACTCTTCCATTTACATGTCATCGGCCAAAATTTCACAAATTTCCCTGCCCATACAAGAAATCAGATTTTACATTATGGTACCAATTATTTTATCAATACCTGAGGCCCCTCATAAAAACAGGACTCATAGCAATGTCTTGCCAAAAGCAAAACTGTATTATCTGATGACCATTTTAGTTATACCTAAGCCTGGAAGAAGCATTGATTATTTTTCAAATTTGGATCCAAGTTAAATTCCAGTGTTGAGCATCCTTCTCTCACTAATATTTATAATCTGAATGGAGGCCATATATAGATTCATTATGCTCTTTAACAAAGAAAATCCTCTATGGCCAGAGAGAAAGTGAGGGGTGGGAAAGCTCATTTTAGGTTTACTCACATCTTGCCACTTTCTTAATTTTACTTATCCTTAGACTGTATGTGTCTAATGAGTGGCAGCTTTTTCTTTTTTTATATATAAAATATATGGAATATACTTCCAAGTGTAACACCCAAATAAGCAAGTTTTAAATGGCTCATTGGGTAAATTGCAGACTGCTATGAATGGGAGTGAGAGAAGAGAGCAATTGTAGCAATGCAACAGTGATTCAGTGACTTCTGCAAAAGGGGAGATGTTTTCAGTTAACCATCAGATTGGAAGTTTTCTACTTTCCACCAAAAGCAAAAATTATCTATATAATCCCTCCCACTGATACATCACAGAAAATAAGGAACTCTCTTCAGGTGTTAAGACCCTACATCAGGCATTTTTCAGAAAGTTCACTGAAGCAGTTTTTGGCATCTCATTGTTGCATAGATCCACACAATGGAAAATTTAGAAACTCAGAAATAACATTAATAACTCCCTATAGTTAAAGTGTGAGTTTTCAACAAATAAATGTAGAGTTTCTGAGAATTCTGTGTCCAGGAATGAGTGAAATTTGGACCAGCATGGAAAGAGAGGAAGTAACTGACAGATGATCAAAAACCCCTTGAAAAAGAAGAGAAAACTCAGGAAGAATTAGAACACAGATATTTCTCTTAAACAAATGTAACAAAGTATGTGCCTGATTATTCAGTGAAAAATATTAAAATTAATTAATAATCATATACTACACTGTATATTATTTCTACTTTGTTATGTGTAAATCCATTTATAAGACAATATTTAAAATATGGTATGTAACCCATATTTGTCCAGGTCACACAAACCTGCAAGTACAAATCAGTTAATATAAACAGCATAGTGGTAGAAAAGAACAGGCTATGGGCAGACTATCTAACCAAAAAATAGAATAGAGAGTTCAGAAACAGTCTCATACATATATGGTCATCCGATTTAAGACAAAGGTAACACTGCAGTGCTATGGGGGAAAGAAGGCCCTTTCAGTTAATGGTGTTGGAGCAATTGGATATTCATATGGGAAAAAAATGTACCTTGACCCCCAACCTCACACCATACATTTAAATTAAGTCCAGATAAATTACAGATCAAAATGTGAAAGGTAAGCAATAAACATAAGAGAACACATTCATGATCTTAGGGTAGGCAAAGATTTCTGAAAGAGAATGTACAAACACTAGCCATGAAAGAAAATAATTGATAAACTGAACTATGTTAAGGTTAAGACTGTCACTGTTCTTCATGATGTCTTCATAGAACATCATAAGAAACATCATAAAGACACCATAGTCTTCATAGGAACATAAGAAAATTAAAGACAATCCAAAAAATGGAGGACATATCACAACACATATCCAACGAAGTATTCGTATCAAAAGTATAGAAGGAACTCCAGTACGGTGGTAATAAAAAGACATATAACACAATAGGAAAATGCCCAAAAGTCTTGAGCATACTTTTCACAAAAGATGATAAACAAATAACCAATAAACATGAAAATGTACAGGGTAAAGAGAATTAAAACGACCCACAGCATGATACTGCTCCAATCCTGCCAAAATGGTTAAAATGAGAAAGATAGGAAATAACAGGTGCTGACAAGAATATGAAGCAGCCCTAACTCTCACATGCTGCTGGTGCAAAAGCAAACTGGTTCAAGCACTTGGAAAACTATTTGACAGTACCTGCTAAAGATGAACATACATCTACTCTGTGACACAGCAGTTCCACTCCTAGGTAAATACCAATAGAAATGTATAAATAGATTTACCTAAAGACATGTACTAGAATATTTATAGCAGTACTATCGTCAATAGTCAAAACTGAAAACTACCCAAATGCCTACCAATAGTACAATGAATCAAATACTATACAGCAATAGGAATGAACTAGCATGCAAAAACATAGATAAAACTGGCAAACATAGTGTTGTGTAAAAATAAAAAGCCAGACATAAAAGAGAATACTGTACAATTTCGCTTATAAAGGGTACCAAAACAGTTAAAGCTACTCTATGTAATTGGAAGTCAATAGCAACTGGAAAGAGACCTGAGGGCTCTGGGACACTGGTCGTGATCTGTTTCTTCCTCTAAGTACTGATTACACATGCATGTGTGGTCTGTAAACGTTAATTTGTACACTTAAAATATGAGCACTTTTCTGTATGTATATTACACATTAGTAAAGAGTTTTTTTAGAGTAAGTTATGAATTGAGACTGCCTAATTTCACATTCACTAGCTGCATGATTTTCAGTAGACTAATCTTAGAATTTCATGCTGATAAATTGGGAATAAAAGCAATATCTACTTCAGATAACTATAGACGAGATTAAAACTCCATCATAATGTAATAAATAGGGGTCCCCAAATTCGACTAGGTATAAATATAAGTCACATTGAAAGGTTAATCGAATGGCAAGGCAGTCCTGGGCAACTCACCACCTGGGGGCTCTAGGAGTCCAACTAAACAATTCAAATCCATCCCAGTCCTGGTAAATGTAGGGTTTGGTTTGAATATAATGGGATCCAATTATAATATAATATAATTATAGTATAATAATTCTGTATTATATGGATAGCCAGGACTTCCAACACAAAGAGTTAGTTGGTGCCCATTTTGTCACCCACAGAGAACCTAGGTTGGAAAAGTCTTGGGTCTCTACCTTCTTGCTTCCTGAGCCAAGGTTGCCTTCAGTTTCCTAACTTAGCATGACCCTCTCTTCCATTTTCCCTCTCTCTCTGAAGAGGAGAACTCTACCTCATCCTTTTTATTGAGAACATGGGCTGAGAAGAGGACAGGAGAGAAACATAAACCCCATAATATCTGAATTTGCATGTTGCAGGATAGGAAGTTATTAAACATATAAATCACGTGAATAACAAGCACACAATAAATATTAGGTAGTTTCCCCTTCCTGGGTGTTGACCCACCCACTTTGCAAGACCTCTGAACCTCCCCAAGATCTTTCCCAGCTATTCCTATAATCCTCAGAGGATATTTGGCATTTTCTGCCATGTACTGATCCCATCATCCCTGAGACACTGGGCTAATAAACATTGTAACTCTTCATTATTTTTTTAATAAATTTATTTATTTATTTATGGCTGCATCAGGTCTTTGTTGCTGCGTGTGGGCTTTCTCTAGTTGCAGCGAGCCGAGGTTACTCTTCATTGTGGTATGTGGGTGTCTCACTGCGGTGGCTTCTCTTGCTGCAGAGCATGGGCTCTAGGCACGTGGGCTTCATTAGTTGTGGCACACGGGCTCAGTAGTTGTGGTGTGCGGGCTCTAGAGCACAGGCTCAGTAGCTGTGGCACACGGACTTAGTTGCTCTGCTGCATGTGGGATCTTCCTGGACCAGGGATCAAAGCCATTTCCCCTGCATTGGCAGGCAGATTTTCAACTACTGCGCTACCAGGGAAGTCCCAGCACTGAGAACTAGATCACCACACTGCTAGTTCTCTGAAGGAAAATTATTGATATCTATTACAAAGATACATTTCTGTCTGGATGCAACATAGTTTCTATCCTGATTATGACATTTACCGCATGCAGGCGGTAAAACTAACAGAAAAAGTCTCAAAAGAAGGCAAAATCAGATCCTAAGAAGTAGAAACCAATAAGTGGTTTTCTCAGTTAAAACAGCCCAGTTGAAATCAAGGTTGGATTGAATATCACAGCGGTGTGAAAGTGAGTGAAAGGAAGTTGTTTGTGACAGCCTGATGGCTCCCCATGATAAGGCACTGATCCCCATCTTTAATAATAGCCAATAATAAGCACACTGCACGACTCTCTTTTACTTCTAATATTATGGGTAAAATTGTGCAGGCTGAATCAAATGCAATTACTGCTTAAGGCAGAATGGATGAAAACCCACAGCTCCTACACATTAAAAAGATTCAGTGGGTGAAAGACCTAAAGGGGGAAGATGTAATAATGTTTTTTATGATTATTACTTCCATTGTTATTATTTTGGCTTGGGTTTTTATAATTATTATTATGATAATTACTTTTTTATTGATACTTCTCGTTACTTTTATCTTGAGACAGAAACAATAACTGCCCAGCTCTCCTTGTAAAAGTGCCAAGGGAGTAGTTGGAAGTAATGATGAAAAAATCTTTTTCTTTTATATTAGTTCTGCCATAAAAGAAGTGGTTACTCTTTCTATAAAAGAGTGAAATAAAGTCATATATTTTTTCCAAAGCTGTTCACTCAAATCTGGAAGTAACTTTTTGTTCCTTATGAAAAGGCATACTTGAGTGATTATCAATCAAATCTTCTGAACTTCCCTTCTTCATATAATATGCAGAGGTAATAAAGAGGCATGGCCCCTGTTTCTGTGCCTGGGTCCCATTTTCCCCCACGTTCCGGTGCTTCGTTGACTCCGTTGATTAAAGAGCTCACATAGCAGGGTTTCATGTGACCAGTGTTTTTCAGGAGGAGAAGAACAGGGATTAATTGATCTTTTGTCCCTGAATAATACTAGATGATAGAAATTTAATAGGAACTGGTAGATTTCAATATCACCAGGAAGCCATAGAGAACTTGACATTTCAATTTGTTTCTGAATCATTCATACAGGAGAAAAGCCAGGAATATACATACGTTAATAAGCTTTCTGACAGAGCAATGAGGAGAGAAGGAGAGAAAGGACTACACAGATCATTCATCCACAGGAGACTCAGCAAGAAATGGGTTTGAGCCGTGTGTAGAGATTTCTTTTCATCCATGTTTACGAGCTGGGAATAAATAAGTGTGTTACTCTGGGGGATTATTCCACTGAGAGCCCAAATTTAAGGTAATGCAGATTTGGGAGATTTTAGGGGACCTAGGCAATTCCTTCACCCCTGCTTCCTCCCCAGCTGAGGCCCCTGTCACCTGCACTGGGCGTGGACAGTGGGTGAAACTAGTGCCCTGTGCCCCAGTACAGTCCTCCTGCATCCTCCCTCAGTGCCCAGCCCCCTCTAGTCACAGCAGGAAGCAACCTAGATAACCTTCTCTTTTCCAGACAATAGTGACTTGTGTCACCTCCGGGTGGGGGGGGATTGAGCTTAATTATCAAGAATGACCTAATTACGGGTGTTCCTGCACCCTGCAGCCCAGTACCTGACAAGTCCTGCTACAGAGGACAGTGCCTCCTGCAAACACCTGGATGCCACAGGGTGTACTCATTAGAGAAAATAATAGCTTCTAATCTAAATAAAGATATAGATTTTTCCTAACTTACCTTTCAGAGCACCTAGATAAGCCCTCCTTAACTAATCTTGATAATAGACATTTTAGAAAATTTTGCCTTAAGGTTCTTGGTAAAGAGTGAGGGTAAAGAAAGTCCATTCAAGTATTTTTTATGTAAAAAATTAATATGCACACAACTTTTTAAGAAAAAAAATTTGAATAAAGAGAGGTTTGCCACACATACATGTGAACACCCACCCTTGTTAAACTCAAAAAGATGAAAAATGGACAATTAGACCACATCCATTTAAGATGTCTCCATCATGGAAACTAATAAACCATTGATGCCATCTCTGGCTTTATGAGCTGTTTACACCTGGGGCAGCCTATGTGGATGGTAATTAATCATCATACATCACCAAGCTCCACTCACTGCCTAACAGATGAACACTCTGCAACCCTCATGGTTTCCCCACATTTCTTCATCTGTGAATTCATTTAACCTTCAGAATACTGCACAATTGAGTGATTCTGCATCTCAAGTAACTTTTCCTTCATTTTGACTTTTTGTTTGAATTAACATTAGCCAGGTGTAGTAAGAAAAATAATGCCCACCTACCCGCAAGTTGTTTGCATTCTCATCCCCAGACTCTGTGAAGATGTTTCCTTATATGGAAAAACAATTTTTGCATATGTGAGTAAATTAAGGATCTTGAGATAGAGACAGTATCCTAGACTATCTTGTTGAGCCGAGTGATGTAATCACACGGGTCCTCACGAGAGAGAGGCAGAGGGAGATACTATGACCAAAAAGGAGCAGGTGATGTAGGTGATGTGATGCCGGCAGCAGAGACTGGCAGAAAACATGTTGAAGATGGAGGAAGGGACCACAAGCCAAGGAATGTAGTTAGCCACGAAGCTGAAAAAGGCAAGAAAATGGATTCTCCCCTCGTAGCTTCCAGAAAGAGCCAGCCCTGCCAACATCTTGACTTTAGCCCAGTGAAACTGATTTCAGACTTCTGACCTCCCAAACTGTAAGATAATAAATTTGTGTTGTTTTAAGCCCCTAAATTTGTGGTAATCTCTTACAGCAGCAAAAGGAAACTAACATGCCAGACAAATGTTTTGTTATCATGTGAACAAATGCCCTTAAAATTAGGAGGACGTTTTTAGCCTCCTATGATGTATATTATCTGGGAAGCATGTAAATGGCATTCAGGATAAAAATGAAAACAACCCATCTCATAATTATATGGATTATTAATCAAAAAGTATTTACTCAATACCTACTTTGTAGAATACATTGTATTGTGAGAGACAGTTGCATAAGTACATTGCCCTTGAAGAACTTTTTTAAAATGGTAGGAAAGCTAAACATGTATAAAATTAAATAACTTTGAGTATTGTTTTCAAATCACCTGTTAATATCCAAACTATTTTCTGGAATATAGTAGGAGCTATACATATTCTATTGCACTATATAAATTAAGTTCATGTGATGTAAAACAACAGTGCAAGTATTGCTGTGAAACAGCCTGTGATTAGCTGTGAAATTGTTGTTATTTTAATTAATAGCTGAGGAACAGAGAAAGAGAAGGAAGAAGAAAAGGGAGGAGAGAGGAAGAGAGGGATGGAGGGAAGGAGGGGGAGAGGGAGAGAGGAAGGTGGGGAAAGGAAGAGAATTCTACCAGCTGGCTTTCCAAACAGACTGGACTAGAAGGTGAGTGAACTTCTCAGGGGAGGGCCTACAGGTGTACCAAGATTTGGCTGTTAGTGGTGCATGTTCAGGCCCTCAGTTTACTCAAGGCTCATTGGGTCCTAGAAGATCATCAGGTTTGGAGGTTGTATTTGAGAATCCTAAATTTTAAAGAAAGGTTATGCATCTGAGTCTGTACATTTCACTTGATGCTGCTGCAGGGGGTACAAGCTGAAAAATCCAATCACAAATAAACCAACATCAGGACCCTGTTTGGTTCAGAACTCAGATGGCAACCGTAAAGTTACTATGCCTGGGGAGTGATTAAAGCCAAGGGCAGGACAGGAAAATAAGGCAATGATGACAAAACACTTACAAATGATACAAGCACATAGATGCAAGAATGAAGGACGGGAGCATAGGAAAGGATAACACCAACTTCCACGCCCAGAAGTTGGTGTCCAGAAGAAGACAGTGTGGCAAAAGGTAACTGAGCATGGGCAGCTGTGAGATGGTTACAGAACAGGCATCATGAAAGTGACGCAGAAGAAAACAGAATGGGCACAAGAGGAGTCCAGGACTCAGGCCTAAAGCACCTCATGTGTGAGGATGCTGAGTGTGAGTAGCTTGAAAGTTTCTTTGTGAGTTGGTTGGGTGGTAGTTATCTGTGGCCAATCCTCAGAACTAGCTATTTTGTTGGGCTTCAGTATTTGTAGCACGTGGGTCCATAGTTGTGGCTCGCAGGCTCTAGAGCGCAGGCTAATTGTGGCGCTCGGGTTTAGTTGCTCCGCAGCATGTGGGATCTTCCCGGACCAGGGCTTTAACCCTTGTCACCAGCTTTGGCAGGTGGATTCTTAACCACTGTGCCACCAGGGAAGTCCTTGAGCTAGCTATTTTGGCTGAACTTAATCCAAGTCATAACAGCTAACTTTTATTAAGAACTTGCTATTCTAAAGACCACATCTCATTCATTCTCCCCAACAACTCTATGAGGTATATACTGTTATTATCTCCACTTTATAGGCGAGTAAAAGGCAGCATAGAGAAACTAGACAGCTTGCCCCAAATCACACAAAGAAGTGGTGGATCTCAGATTAATTTTCTCTTCCTGAGCTATCAACGTCATTATCTTAATCCTCATGTTATTTCCAGACCATGACAGGTCATGACTGTCATCAGAACAAGTGTTCTCATCCACTTTCAAATTATACCCCAGAATCTGACCTTTTTTTTTTTTTTTTTACCACCTCCACTGTTACTGCCCTAGTCCACGCCATCATTTAGTCTCACCTGGATTATTAAACTAGCCTCCTAACTAGTCTTCTTGCTTCCATACTTGTCCCTAAATAATCTACTTTCAACACAGCAACCACAGCAATGCTTCTCAAATACACCATACTTCACAAAAGAATCTATCCAAGTAACCATTATGCACATGGAGAAGGGGTGTTCAACACTATCACTCATCAGGAGACTACAAAATTAGACCACAATGGAGTGTCACTGCACCACCACCACAATATCTAAAATGAAAAAGTAGAACAAACCAAGTGTTGGCAAGAATGCAGAGCAGCTGAAATTCTTATATACTAGGTGGGTACAATCGCAGCGGGAAACAATACCTGCTAAAAGTAAGCATACTCAAAAAAAAAGTTTAAGGGAAGCATACTCTATGACCCGACAATCCTACTCTCAGGGGTAGATCTAACCAAATGTATATGTACATTCACCTGAAGGTACATAAGAACATTCAGAGCAGCACTGTTTATAATAGCAGAAAACTCCAGAAAAACTCATAAATTCTTCTATAACTGAATGGATAAATAAGATCCATGGTATTTGATTGTGCCCCATAGTCACATACATACAGCAATGGGAATAAACGAAGTACAGCTACATGAATCTCACAATGTTGAATGAAAAGAGCTAGACACAAAATAGGACATACTATTAGATTCCAGAACTAATTCTTTATGTTAGAAATCAGAGTAGAGGTTATCCTTGTGGAGGGGGAAAGGTTTGTGACTGGAGAGAGGACACAGAGGAGATTCTGGGGTGCTGGGAGTGGGTTTCTTGAGTTGGAAGCTAGTTACACACATTGACTCTTCACTTTGAGTAAACTCACTGAGCTGTATACCTATGAACATTTACATATGTAATATATTTATATTTAATATATGAGATATACATCATATAAATATTATTCAGTAAAAAGTTTACAAAATAAATATATGTCATATCATCTAACTTCACTGTTCAAAACCCCCAAAGACTTCCAATCAGATTAGTAAAGGCCAAAGTTCCACTGTGGCTTCAAAGGCCTTGCTTGATCACCATCACCCATGTCTGATCTGACCTCCTATGACTTCCCTTGCTCACTGTGTGCTAACAATACATGCCCCCTTGCTCTTGCCTCAGCACCATTACACTTCCTGTTCTCTCTGCTCTACCCCCAGTTATCTGCATGGCTTGCTCCCTCCTCTCCCTTAGGTTTTGTGTAAACGTTATATTTACAGTGAAAAATTTCCTAGCCACATGTCTGAAATGACAAGCCCTCCCTAGGATCCATTTTAACAAAAAATCAGGGGGAGTCAAAACCTGTTAGCTCTAGATTCCTGTGTGATCTCATGAAACATAAGTCCAAACTGGTGACCCAAAACATTTTGGGATGTGGTAAAATTTAAAGCTTAGAAATTTCTTATTTCTTCAAAAAAAATCCTTAACTCTAATAAAACCATATGGTGAGACAAGAGTCTGACTGTAAGGTCTGCTAGTAAGGAGAGATCAATAGTTATTTGAGGCACAAAATAACTGAGGTCACAGTCTCAAAACCTAATTGAGATCGAAACAGTTTATCTTCCTGCATGAATATCTTAATAACAACCCTCATATATTGAGTTGGCCAAAGAGTTCATCCATTTTTTCCGTCAGATGGCTCTAGATTGTATTGTGACAGCTGTCATATCAGTGTGCATTTTTTAAAAAATCAAAATTGGTGAATTTTTGTGTAACCATTTTAATATTGAAGATGGAAGAAAAAAAGCAACATTTTCAGCATATTATGCGTTATTATTTCAAGAAAGGTAAAAAGGCAACTGAAACACAAAAAAAGATTTGTGCAGTATATGGAGAAGGTGCTGTGATTTATCAAAGCTGTCAAAAGTGACTTGCGAAGTTTCGTGCTGTAGATTTCTCGCTGGACGATGCTCCACGGTCAGGTAGACCAGTTGAAGTTGATAGCGATCAAATTGAGACATTAATTGAGAGCAATCAGTATTATACCACACAGGAGATAGCCGACATACTCAAAATTTGCAAATCAATCACTGAAAATCACTTGCACCAACTTGGTTATGTGAATCGCTTTGATGTTTGGGTTCCACGTAAGTTAAGCAAAAAAAACCTCTTGACTGTATTTCTGCATGTGATTCTCTACTTAAACTTAACGAAAACATTCCATTTTTAAAACAAATTGTGACAAGCGATGAAAAGTGGATGCTGTACAATAAGGTGGAAGGGAAGAGATCGTGGAGCAAGTGAAATGAACCACCACCAACCACACCAGTCCAGTCTTCATCCAAAAAAGGCGATGTTGTGTATATGGTGGGATTGGAAGGGAGTTCTCTATTATGAGCTCCTTCCGGAAAACTAAACAATTAACTCCAACAAGTACTGCTCCCAATTAGGCCAACTGAAAGTGGCACTCGATGAAAAGCATCCAGAATTAGTCAACAGAAAGTGCATAACCTTCCATCAGGGTAACACAAGACTGCATGTTTCTTTGATGACCAGGCAAAAACTGTTACAGCTTGGCCGGGAAGTTCTGATTCATCTGCTGTATTCACCAGACATTGCATCTTCGGATTTCCATTTATTTCAGTCTTTACAAAATTCTCTTAATGGAAAAAATTTCAATTCCCTGGAAGACTGTAAAAGGCACCTAGAACAGTTCTTTGCTCAAGAAGATAAAGTTTTGGGAAGATGGAATTATGAAGTTGCCTGAAAAATGGAAGAAGGTAGTGGAACAATACGGTGAATGCATTGTTCAATAAAGTTCTTGGTGAAAATGAAAAATGTGTCTTTCATTTTTACTTAAAAACCAAAGGAACATTTTGGCCAACCACATAGCACAGCTGATTCTAAAAGGCTGAATAAACACCCAGTGAAGATATTTGGCCTTCAAAATATTTAAAGCCCTCTCTGAATGATCAACTCTATCTTTGCTCTTATTAATCCCTCAAACCTGGTCCAGTCTCTGGACAGAATGCAATTTGTCCCATATTTAAAATGGAAATTGCTTAACCTTTCACAGTTAAAATACCCCTCCATTATTTCAGCGAGGGAAAGAGAAAACAAGGGAAGAGACATTCCATCCAAAGTGTAGTGGTTTCCTGCTTGAATAATCTCAAACCCAGCCCCTCAGGCTATCGTGGTCTATGAAGAGCAGATGGGTTCACCTCAAAATGGACCCATTCTGGACCACTGTTAACAATTGACAGTCTTCATGAGAAATCTGCTAAGGATTACATTCAATTATTGCAACTTTTAACCATCTTTCCTCAAACTTTGACTCTGTGCTCCTGAGTTAGAGAATGTCAGATTTTTCTTTTTATCTCACTTTGAACTGAGGTCCCAAGACAATAGAAACACATGACTCCCACATACCAAAATGAACTACTTGATCACCTATAAGATTTACAAAAGAAGTGCTCAAGAAAGTTGTACGACCCTTCACTGACCACCTTCATTCAGTCTATAAAATTTGCTGGCAAAGATAAGAATGGAGATGGAAATTTTAAGTTGTTTATAGTCACCTCCTGAATTTGGGTGAGATGATGGAAAAACCGATTGAACTACACTCAAAATATCAATAGACAACCAAGAAACATAATTTAAAGAAAAAAACAAGACAAATGAGAAAAATAAAGAGGAATGAGTAGAACACTAGATTTCAGCAGAAATAGCAGTTAGGCAGCATAAAAGGACTTTTCAATATGTTGAATGTCCTCACAGACATTTGAAAACAATTTGCATCCAGAAAACAAGAACAGGCTGCCATAAGGAGAGAATCAGAAAACAAGAATTAAATGTTAAAAACAAGAAATAAGTGTGAAAACAAGAAGTAAATGTGAAACAAGAATGTGAGGCAAGAATTAAATGATAAAATTTTAAATGCAATAGAAAGACTGGAAGAAAAAGTCAAGGAACTCTCCTAGACTATAAAATAATAATAAAAAGAAATAAAGGGCAAGAGAAGAGCAGAAACACAGAGAATCTGTCAAGACATCCAATACTGAGATTCTAATAAAATAGGGAAAACAAAGAGACAGAACTTGAGAAAATTGCCTAAAGCTAAAGAAAGAAATGCTTCTTTAGACAGAAAGTCTAGTAAATGCCAAGAACCTCCACCTAGACACAGCCTCATGGAATTTCAGAACACCTTAGACAAAGATCCCAAAGACTTCCAGAGATATAAACATGTCTAGAAAGAAATAAAAACTATATTGGATTCAGAATTCCATTAATAATAATAGATGTTAGAAGATAATGAAAACTTCAAATCAATGCCTTCCATAGTTTTAGGAAAAAATACTCTAACTCCAAGAGTCTAGAATTCTAGACTCAGTTTAAACTATTAATCAAACGGGGAACAAAATAAAGATACTCAACAACAAAGAAATGTTTACCTCTCAGGCAGTCTCTCTAAAAAACTTACTTGAGGTTGTGCTCCAACAAAATGAAAAATATCCACTCTTTTTAGATCCAAGAACAAAAAGGTATGAGACCTCCCACCCCACACACACACGTAAAGAATGTATCTAACCCACAAGTGGCATAGAGAGTAATATTAGGCTGATGACCGTACCGCTGGCATAAAGGGCAGCTAGCCAGAATCAAAGCAGGAGATGAGGGAAAGGGGTACCAGGCTAAAAACCATAAAGAAAAGAAGACAATAGCCTTAGCATAAAGTTAACATATAGTATGGTTAGAAAGTTGGATTATTTTGGTGATAAATTGAAGGCATTTGCTTACTTCTCTCATTTACAAAAAGAAAGAAACATCAGAAAACTTAAAAACTATATGAGAAACCTGATGGCAAAATGAAAAGCAAATTAAAATGTGGTATTCTCTGGTAAACTATGAGAATTTATTTGCCCTTAATTGTCTTAACATTTAAGCCTTACTTGTCTTAACTCCTGGGTGCACAGATCTAGCAAAATAGCATGGGCTTTCCTGGTGGCTCGGTGGTTGAGAATCCACCTGCCAATGCAGGGGACATGGGTTCAATCCCTGGTCTGGGAAGATCCCACATGCCGCAGAGCAACTAAGCGTGTGCGACACAACTACTGAGCCTGCGCTCTAGAGCCTGTGAGCCACAACTACTGAGCCTGCACACCACAACTGCTGAAGCCTGCGTGCCACAACTACTGAAGCCCACGCGCCTAGAGGCCATGCTCTGCAGCAAGAGGAGCCACCACAGTGAGAAGCCCGCACACCGCAACGAAGAGTAGCTCCCGCTCACTGCAACTAGAGAAAGCCCGGGCGCAGCAACGAAGATCTGATGCAGCCAAAAATAAATAAATTAAATAAATTTTTTTAAAAATAGCATGAATCTCCTTCCCTGGGGTTCAAACCATTTTTGATTCTATGGTGAATAGTATATTAACATGTCATACTAATATAATGCTCTTAATTCATTTTGTAGTTTTTGGATAACTTATTAAAGCATGAAAATACATAGTTACAAAATAGAATCTAAATGTGAAAGCCCTCAATAGTACAAAATAATGTATCAATCTATATAAAAGAAGGTCATGTGTGATGAAAAGGAGGTGATGTGAGGGGAAGATAGGAAAGGAAAATGTGAGTGTAATCATTTCCTCAATATCTTTCCTGGTGAAAATTTGATGAGTTTTAAAGTTGATAGATTAAGAAATAAAACTTAAAACAAAAATGGTTATGAGAAGTATTTCTATGGGGCAATGCACTGTAGAGGAGAATTTGGCTTATATTTTTATGATTTTCTGAAAGGTTTCAATTCATTGTTATTTACAATGTATCTGCTATTGCTTTTAGTCATGGGAGAAGCAATTCAGAGAACATGGGTTAAAACAGACTCCAGAGCCAAAACATGGGCTCACATCTCGGCCCTGCCACTTCCTAGCTGTGGGGACTTGGCCAAGTTAAACACTCTGTGCCTCATCTATGAAAAAGGGATAATAACAGAATCACTTCACAGAGATGTTGTGAAGATGAACTTCTTTTTAGTATGAAAATTTTAAAGCATAAACAAGTAAAAACATAGTGGTATCCATATACCTCATGTTTAATTATATTTTATTTCACTTTATTTGTTTCAAATCATTGGGTATTCTTTTAAGAAATAAAATAATACAGATACAGTGAATGCTCCTAACTGATCCCAGTAGACTCCCTCCCTCTTGAAGGAAACCACCCTTAAGAGTTGGGCATGTATCTTTTATATCTTTGTTTTTATATTTTTATTACATTTATATGGACACATGAATAATACATGGCATTGAATATATGTTTATAAGTTACATAAATGATGTTTAACTCTATAGATCTATTTTCAACTTGTTTTTTGTCATGATTTTGAAGTTTATCCATTTTCACATACATAGATGTAGTACAATCATTTTTATCTGCTGTGTGATATTCCATCACATGATTATAGTACAGTGTAGGTATCCATTGTCTACTAATGGGAATTTATGTTTTTCCACTATAATCCCTTTCTGCCTTAAAATATTTTTCTAGCAGTTATTATGAGCACTTGCATATAGTTTGTCCTAACTAATCTCTGTTTGCCTATTGCACTTCCTAGCTACTCTTCCCCATACCACCAGCATGATTTTTCTGTATATAAATTACATCCAACCACTCCTTAAGCACTTTATCATCTCCGAAAATGAAATCCAAGCTCTTTAGCTACGCGTGTAAGTCTGGCTTTTGCCCAACCTCATTTTCTGCCACTCCCCACTCTCCCTATGCTTCCCACAGGTCAGCCCTGGAACACTACTGCAGATTCCTGAAGGCACCATGCTTTTTGCAGTTACCTATGAGGTCTATGCCTTCTTTTTTTTTTTTTTCTTGCCTGGACTGGAAGCCTCCTCTGTCCTCTTCAAGCAGAAATAAATGTTTCCTCTTCTCTGCTCCCATGAGACATTGTGTATAATGCTACTAAAATGCTTACACAATTCATTGTCATTTTTTTCAGGTATGTCCCCTTACTATTCTGTATATTTCTGGGAAGGAGGGTCTGTATTCTAGTCATCTTTGTATCCCCAGTGTACAACAGAGTAGGAGCTTAATAAATGTTCACTGAAAGAATGAATTGAAGAATGGAACTAATTCTATAGCAATCGAGAACACCTGAGTATTTGTGATAAAGAGAGATGAAGAAAATCTGATGTCTGTGCTTGAAACTGCTTAAAATGGAAACTAGAGGCAAGAGATCAAGTTAAGAAAGGTATTGCAATGTTCTAACAAGGTCTCAGCATGTGTTGTTGCCTTATGTCAAGGGATATGATTTAAATAGTGATATGTCTTAACATGTGTAATACTAAGCTATAACAGGGTCTAATATTAGGCAGGAAGCTGATTGCAATTACGTTGATGGTAATTTCCTTTCACATGTACTGTGGTGTGCCCCTAAGCCCCATCTTCACTTCCACCATGGGACATGTGTCATTTACAGTTTCCCAACCTTCAAAAAGCTATTCCGTGGCAACAGACTGCAAGCTTCTAAGAAAGGCCTTAAGGCACTCATCCAGGGACTGCTGTGTGCTAATAAATGTTTCTTAAAATGACATGGAAGTTGTATATTAGATGAATTGTGCACTTATTCATAAAGAGATCATTAATTAAACTTTTCTATAAACAAATGTGTCCACATGTATAATATCAACTGAGCAAGAGCTCAGAAAGCTTGTTGTTCATCCTTTACCCACTTTGAGGAACAGACAAAGAGGGATGACAGATTTCAGAGCCGGCAGTCCAACAAAGTTCCAATCATAATGCTGGCACTTACGGGCAGTGCATCAGGCTTGGGTAAGTACTTCATGTACATTATTTCATTTAATCTTGACCACAAGTCAATGTCCATTCTTACCAAGTAAGAAACTGAGGCTTAGATGGGTTAAATAATTTGTTTGGGGTCACACAAAACATAGGTGATCGAGTGAGATGTTCACGAAGTTTTTCTGACTCCAGAACTTTTGCTTTTAGCTGCTGTTATGACATTGTGTTGGCAGCTGTTTCCACTTCATGTACGGGGCCAAATCCAAGCTAATGTTTTTCATCTTATCCACTGCTCAATTAAGAAAATTACTGCAGTGTGCTTTGGATGCCTAGGCTTCATTTCCTCCTTCCTGACAGTATGCTGGCTTTCCCATTGCTGAAGCCAAGAGTTTCCGATGTTCCTTCCATCTGAGTGTTTCCTCTCAGTATAGTCAGGGGCTGGTATGGAGCAAAGCTCAGCTCAGTCAACCTCTCTCTCCCAGGGCTCTGAATCACCAAAGGGCCTCAAACGCCATAGAAACCACTGGAGTTAATGCATTCTAGGCCTCAGGCGGGAAGATTACTGAACAGGTCCCATTAAAGAGACCCAGCAGAGATGCCTGGGCTTGTACTTCCTGGCCCTGGTTTTTCATTCTTCCTGTCAATTTTGTGAGAGCTACATCTCCGTCTAAGGAATTCTATTTTTGCTTAAAATATACAGAGTCATTTTCTGTGACTTCTAAACAAATAACTAAATTAACCGAGTTCATCTCTAATTCCTAGGAATATTTCCCTTAAATGTCCCCTTATGGAGAACAACATACAATGAGTACCATAAGGCAGACAAATGCACTTAATACAACACTCAAAACTGTGTCAGAGGACTTCCCTGGCGGGCCAGTGGTTAAGACATCACCTTCCAATGCAGGGGGTGCGAGTTTGAACCCTGGTTGGGGAGCTACGATCCCACATGCCTCAGGACCAAAAAACCAACACAAGAAACAGAAGCAATATTGTAACACATTGAATAAAGATTTTTTAAATGGTCCGCATCAAAATAAATAGAGTAAGTCCACGTCGTGAGTATCCTGTTATGATTTCAAGATCATAATCTTTCCCACTATGACGGCAGACTGCCCCTCTCCCAGTGCTAGAAGAGAATCCGGCACCTATACCACCCCTGACCTCCTAGCTTCTTTGTTGAGCAAGGTACTGAGACTCTAAACTGTTGCCAGCTGCTTTGAACTAGGGGAAAATATAAGAGAAACAGTGGTCATGAGCTCAACTCTAAAGGTCTTTGCAAGTGGTATAGGAAGACCAAATATAACTTGTATGTTAAGAAGAATGAATCAGTGTAGTGATTTAAAATAAAATAAATGACAAAAAACATCTCAGAAGCTAGACTGGGAAAAAGAGGCAAGAAACAGACAAATGGACTGTGTGCAGGATGGTAGGGACCATGAAGAGGAAGCCTCTGGGTGTCAGGATACGGCAAAGAGTGGATATGAGAGTCAGGGGTAGGAAGCTGAGGATCCCACTCTGTATCAGGGCGTAGCTATCACAAATGACACTTTGCTCCCATCAGTTAGGAAATCACTATATAATGACTGGAACATATGGGTGGAATATAGAATAAAAGACTGCAAGGACAAATACCAATATTTTAACAGTAGTCATTCCAGGCAGTGAGAGCATAGGTGATTTTTATTTTATTCTCTATATTTTCTAAATTTTTCAATAGTCAGTGTTCAATTTTTCTGAATTCTTCAAATGTTCTGCAATGAGAATTTTTTTGTGGGGGGCACTCTATAACATCTAATAAACTGGTTCTGGAACTCTGGAATCACCTAGCACATCAGTGTGACTTGGAGATGATAACTCTCTGTGGAAAGCTCTGTAATACCCACTTGCCTAATACCCATTTTTCCTTTAAGTGGAAAAATAAATTACGCCAGAACCTGTATTTCCCCTAATCCCATCCTTCAGCCCTCCTCCCAGGCATCTGCTGATAAAGTTGGCCAATTCACCGATCCTCAACATTTACTCCGTCAATACCGATAGAATGTGTTCTCCCTGAAATAGTTGTCATTCAATACAGGAACAGGACCTTGCTGTGAACAAATTTCCTGGAGTTTCTACAGCCTTCATTCATTCAACAAACATTTATTTGGAACTTGCAGTGGTTGAAGAAAGTTAACTTTTCTCTGTTACGTGGAGTAAGTACGTTGCTCTTTGGTCTAGGTAGGTGGCCACTGCAATGGCCAGAAAGAAAAACAATTTATTTCCTTTCATGAGAAAGAGAGGCAGGATTCATGGTGTGAGATAAAGAAGAGGTCCATTATGTATTATTTGTCTTGTGGGCTGCCCGTGCTCAGTTGAACATAGTAGAAGCCCTCTTATCTGATAAAATGGGACTAATATTTGGTGGTCCTGATGATTATAATTCTGCATCATTCCTAAACGACCACACCTAGAATGCATGTTTACCACTGACATTTTGCTTTTTTGAAAGTGTAACAAAAGAACATCAAGATGCTTGCAAAGTTCCCGAGTATAACGAAATCTTTTCCAATTGTCTTACCTCCACTTAACTCAGTAGATGTTCTTTTACAGTGATTCCTCTTTGTCTTTCATCTGCATTGTTATTCAACAAGAACACTCTGCTTCACTCTCCTAAGTATGCATTTTAGTAATATTTAATTTAATAACGTATTTATAATAATAAGTACAGTGGACACAAACAAGTTTAGAAACAAACAAAACTGACTCTTGGGTAAGAAACCAGTTGCTTGAGTGGAGCCCACAGGCCCCCAGCGTTCAGCAGCCCTGGGCATCAGTCAAAGGGAGAGTTGATTAGGCAGGTCAGGTGTACAAGTGGCACTGGTTATGGAATTCCTATTGACCATGCTTCTGGCCTTGTAACTACTTATTCCCCTACCTCGCAGCTGACTCTGTTATTCACTCTCTAACTCCTAGCAACTGAAGAAGAGATTGCAGGAACTGCCCAGACCAGAAGTTGGCAAATTATGTTCCATTGGCCCAAGCCAGCCCACTGCCTGTTTCCATAAATAAAGTTTATTGGAATGCAGCCATGCCCATTGTTTACCTACTTTCTTTTGCCCTGCAAGGTCAGAGTCAAGTGGTTGTGACAGAGACAGTATGGCCCACAAAACCTAAAATATTTGCTATCTGACCCTTTACAGAAAGTTTGCCTACCCCTGGTCCAACCCAACCAAAAAATGAGTCATAGGCAATAGTGTACCAGTAAAAGTTAAACAGCTGGCCCTCTGGAGGAAAAAGTCCTTATTTGTAGCAGATACTGATTTCCATAGTGTGAGCACTGCCACCATTTCAAGCTACCCCTGACTTTGGAGTTGGGGAGAGATATCACACTAGAGATAGTCTTTTGCTTGTCTGTTTTAATTTTTTATTGAAACGACGATCAAATCAAATCAAACACAGTGACCATTTTAATCAAACTTTTACTTTGAAAGTATAAAAATACAATCAAAATTTCAAACAGTATCTTTTACACATGCTTTACCAAATTCATGCCAGAAGAACTCTCAAAACCAAACTATAAATGATGCCCATACACTATGATACGAACACAGTAACCAAAAGTTCACATTTTTAAATGCACTGATCTTTCCCTCAACAGAGCAGCATACTCTACACATTTTCCCAATTTATCCCTCATCTTACAAAACACTAAAGTCACACTCTCAAGCCAGTGCAAGCCTGCTCCAGCACACTACTGAGTACAGAAATCAGCTTAAATGGAGGCTGGAAATAAGGAAGGAACAATAAACCCTGGATTCATATAAGACCTTTCTTGAAGCTCCAGGCCTAAGATCCCACAAAGAGCCTACCTCTAGTTCCGTCTCTAGCTGCATTTATAACATATTCTGAGTGCTTACATTTTATCTGGGACTGTTCTTTATGTACAGTACTTTACACATATCAATTATTTTAACTCTCACAATAACCTTCTTTTCTTAAGGTAAGTACAATCATTATGCCCATTTACCAGATGAGAACGTTTGAAACAAAGAGAGGTTGTGAAATCTGACCTAGAAAAGAAGTTTTTGAGAAACCTGCACAGCAAAGCAGTTGATTTGGAATATTCCCTTCATTTTCAAGTCATGCTCCTGCAGTCTTCTATCCTTTTCCATTGTAATGAAGATCAAAAATGTTAATGCACAGGTATTTCTTTCCCAATTCAAAAGAAGGCGGCTCATTTGTGTTTTGGGTTGTGTTCATCAGGAAAACTGAAAAAAATTCTGGAGAAACTACATTCATGAGAAAAGGGGCAAAGGACAGAAGGGGGTGGGAATAGAACCTCAGTGAAAGAGAAAGATAGCAGCCAGCACAAGTTGAGCCTTTAAAGACTCTGTGGACGAGATAGAGAGAGATTGGGGGTAGCTGCCATACTGTGATATGCAAGGTGCTAGGGAGATGGGAAAGAGGATTTTAGGTAGTTTTGCTCTATGTAAAAGAATTTCCATTAGGACCCTTGTTAAGAGACATAAGTGAAGTCTAAACGAATTTTCTTGTGATTTTTTGGATATTAGGCTAATGTTTTCTTAATGCAGCACAGTGTTGAGACAATTCAAAATGTGCTAAGATTAATATGTTACCCTGTTAAAGCTAAAACTAAAGAGAATGAAGTCCTTTTCTTTAAAAGACAAAACAGTTGGGTTGTGGCTTTTATTACCCACAATAATGAATCATCCATCAGTCCACCCAGTACAGAGAGCAGAGTAGACAGACCCCAGGACTTGGTGGGTGAGCCAGTGAAGCCCACTGTCTCCAATGGAACCCCATCAAAGGAACAGAACAGAGCCCACATGTGTCAGGGGCTACAAAGGTGACCAAGTCCCAGTATCTCTCCATAAGAAGTGCACCATCTGGCAAGAGAGACCAGACATATAATGACAACTATAAATAGGTGCTGTAATAGTACTATATCCAGTGGTACGTGGAAGAGCCTCTGCGTTCCTGCCTTCACACCCTTCCGCCTTTGTACTGCATGTTGATGTTTGCTACCTGTGCAGGGCCAGGCTGCTAATGTTAGTCACAGCTAGTCTGATTTTTAAAAGGCATAAAGTTGGGAGCATTTCTTTTACAGGCACCATCTCTCCATTCTAAATCTTTTCCTTCTTTATTGGGACCTTCTTCCTACTTCCCTCTGACACCTGCTTGGGACACAGCTGTGTGGGGATGTGATGCTTAATAATATGGCAGCCAAGTTGTGAGCATGAAGAAGGATATCAGAGGCACCTACCCAATGTCCTGACATGGCAGGTCCCCTGAATGAACCAACTATAGATTCACCACTTTCCAGATTTCTTATGTGAAAGAATCGTCTCTATTATTTAGCCACTTGAATTCTGGTTCTGCAATTTACTAGCTGTGTGACCTTGAACAAGCTATTTAACCTCTTTGTACATATTTCTTCATTCAAATAATGTCAATAGCAATACCATTTACCTCATAAGGTTGTTGTGACATTTCAACGAGTTAATACATGTCAACAGTAGATTTCCTAAATAATAGTTAAATAATAAATATTAGTTATTAATATTATTTACATTATTAGTTGGGTATTTTGCTGCTTATAGTCATAAACTCTTCCTAACTGATACAGACATTTACCTAAAGATGTGATAGAGGCTCCCAACGTTATTTTGCAAGATTTCCAGATACCATTCTGTAACAGAAGTCAGTGAGTATTTATTGAGCCCTTCTTAAGGACAAGTCTCTGTTCTAGAAACCAAAGGAATGAATCTGTGGAACTGGGATTTACAGACTCACCGTATCAATGGGAGAGGTATTTGGGAGGGACAGAGGACTGCTCCTGCTAGATCTTGGTATCACCTATGGGTACACAGCTCCCTTAGGATGTAGAGAGTTGATATATGCTTTGCCCTATACTTGGCTATGAGTTGGTAATGACATGGTTCTCCACTCACAGATCACAAACATCCCACTTAAACATCCAGGCACAGATGATGCCTCTACAGCACATTTCATACATTCTTTTTACTGTATGAAGTTTTACTGTGATCCCGTTACCTTCTACCACGGTATCACTCTGTTCCCACCAACTTTCACTCTTGGTTCCAAATATTGCCTTCATTTTTTCCAGCTTATATTACAGAACATCATGCATCAACATCCAATACAGATGGTCCCCGACTCATGATAGTATGACTTACAATTTTTTTGACGACGATGGTGCTAAAGCTATACACATTCAGTAGAAACTATACTTGGAATTTCGAATTTGGATCTTTTGTAGGGCTAGCGGTATGTGGTACAGTACTCTCTCTTGTGATGCTGGGCAGGTGAGCAGCTGCAGCTCCCAGTCAGCCAGGTGATCACGAGGGTAAACAACTGATACATTTACAACCATTCTGTACCCACACAACCATTCTGTTTTTCACTTTCAGTACAGTATTCAATAACTTACACAAGATATTCAGCATTTTGTTATAAAATAGCTCTTGTATTAGAGGATTTTGCTCAACTGTAGGTTAATGTAAACGTTCTGAGGTAGGCTTGGCTAAGCTACAATGTTCAGTAGGCTAGGTGCATTAAATGCATTTTCTTTTTTTTCTTTAAAAATATTTTTTTAGGGCTTCCCTTGTGGCACAGTGGTTAAGAATCTGCCTGCCAATGCAGGGGACACGGGTTCGAGCCCTGGTCCGGGAAGATCCCACATGCCACGGAGCGGCTGGGCCCGTGAGCCATGGCTGCTGAGGCTGCGTGTCCAGAGCCTGTGCTCCGCAACGGGTGAGGCCACAACAGTGAGAGGCCCGCGTACCAAAAAAATATATATATATTTTTTTTTTAATTAATTAATTTATTTTTGGCTGCATTGGGCTTTCTCTAGTTGCAGAGAGTGGGGGCTACTCTTTGTTGTGGTGCGCAGTCTTCTCATTGTGGTGTCTTCTCTTGTTGTGGAGCATGGGCTCTAGGCACGTAGGCTTCAGTAGTTGTGGTATGAGGATTCAGTAGTTGCAGCACAAGGGCTTAGTTCCTCCGCAGCATGTGGGATCTTCCCGGGTCAGGGCTCAAACCCATGTCCCCTGAATTGACAGGTGGCTTCTTAACCACTGCGCCACCAGGGAAGTCCTAATGCACTTCAACTTATAATATTTTCAACTTATGATGGTTTATCGGATGTAACCTCATCATAAATCAGGGAAGATCTGTAAGCTCAAAGAGCTTTGTTCTCTGCCCCCAGGCCATTCCATTTTAACCACAGCATGTGGCCTTGAATCTCCTGCTGGAAGTTAGAAAAAGATACTGGCCTTCGAGCCAATTGGCTTTGGGTTCAACTGTTTTAACAGAGAAGTAAATTTAACATCTTGGGCCAAATTTGTTTCCCGTTCTGTTTTGGCATCCTTGGGCTTACATTTTTACAGGCTGGGATACAGCAACGGACCTGACGGGATATCTTAGCAATGGCAGCTGTTGCTGCTAGATTAGATTTCTCCCAACCTCTGATGACTTGTCAATGCATCTTTTGTAGGAGTCTTGTCAGTTTCCTTCCGCTTCAGCCCATGTCTTTATAGCCACCTTATCAATGCTACATGATTCTTTCTTTCCTTGTTCCCTTTATTCCAAGAATTACTTTTTCCCCTGGCCATTTGCTTTCTTCTAAATAGTTTAAATTTTCTTTGGCAGCTGCAAGAATAAATCTACCAAGGCCCTTGTCTACTCTCGTGTCCTCCCAGTGGGAGGTCTCTTCCGGAGCCCCGGCAGGAGGTGCTCCCCTAAGCACATGGGCTGCCCACCTCAGATTGTCTGGCGCTGCCGTGTTCCTGAACATGACTTGGTGTTAGCAGGTCTGCTCCATTTCACTGCTGATGAGGGGATCAGGCTGATTCCTGCTCACTCCAACCCTCACCCATGGCTCACAGGCCTTATTCTTACCCCCCGCTGGTAATTCTCAGTGCTAAACTGAAGTAGGTTGTCAACTGGTAGGCATATTGAACATTCCTTCTCGTTCTGGAGATCTCAAAAATAAATAATGAGGCCCTAGGTGAATTAACCTGACAATCCACCAGAGCAGGGATTCCCAGGCAAGTGACAATACTTTTTGGCAAGACGACCCAGCTCTTTTACACCGCAGCCCCTGGTTTCCAGGAAGTAAGGAAACGGTTAACACTAATCCGCCTGGGAAATGACTTCTGAGTCTGTCTTCTCAGAGTATTGTTTTTTGGAAATGGTCAAGTTAGGATAAATGTGGAATTCATCCTGTGTCTGTCTGGTTTGTTGTGCAAGCCCTGGTCCAAGAGGCATCCCCTGGGCTGAAGGAGCTGTGAAATGGCATGCAGGCCTTGGGCTTTCACGTTTAGTGTGGTAAAAAATGATGGTGGGAAATCACCTGTACCATACATATAGCTCCATGAAGGGGAGGGGAGAAAGGAAACGGTGTGCTTCAGTAGCTGCCAGGACTTCCAGTGAATTGAAGATGCCCCACTGCTGCGTCCTGCCCTTCACCCTTCTATAAAGCTAAATAAATATAGTAGTAGATTAAAGCCAATCGTGCCTTGTGCATTTGATTGTCACCTTGAACTGATGCCAACCACTGTGGAGTGCAGAGGAGCAATTCAGCTATAAGGTACTCTATATATTTAGAAAATTGTTTGTATTAGAAAAGGATGAAGCATCAATGACATAAGAACACCCTGGTTATACCCGTTACATACCAGGTTATTCGTTTCTATTGTCCTCCTGAGTTTTCTGCCCAGGAGCTCCCACTGCCCACGTCTCCACACTTCAGGGTGAGGCTGTCTGTCAATGATCTCCACAGCCAAAGTCAGGTTCTCTCACAGATCTGACAGTCCTGTGTCCTTCCTCAGAGACCAAGTCTAATCTATGGAGCTTCCTCTTCCACCCTGCTCATTCCATCTTGATCCCAGTTTCCTCACCTCTAAAATGAAGAAAGTAAGAATGATAAAGAAAATAACATCGAACTGGAAATAAATTATTCCAGTCACTGTTTTAATACAATTTGATTCACACAATTCTTTCAACATTTCTAAACTCTAACTTGACATTTGTAGAGAATAAGTGCCTCAAAGGCAAGATCCATGTATTCTTTTATTCAGTTTGTATGAATATAATACCAAAATCAACTGGTATTAAGATAGTGGCCAGGGCTTCCCTGGTGGCGCAGTGGTTGAGAGTCCGCCTGCCGATGCAGGGGACACGGGTTCGTGCCCCGGTCCGGGAAGATCCCACATGCCACGGAGCGGCTGGGCCCGTGAGCCATGGCCGCTGAGCCTGCGCGTCCGGAGCCTGTGCTCCGCAACGGGAGAGGCCACAACAGTGAGAGGCCCGCATACCGCAAAAAAAAAAAAAAAAAAGATAGTGGCCAGAGCCAGTGTGCGGGAGGGAGGGAAAGTGTTTGGCTTTTGTTTGGGTTTTTAGTTGATGAAGCCATTGGGTTGATGGCTTTATTTATTATTTAGTTGATGAAGCCACATGGCTTTTTTTAATAGCCATGCTATTATCATGCCAATAGTCTTGTGGGAGATTGAATAAGGTATCTGTCCATGGCTGGTGGGCATTTTCTTCAAGACTCTCAATATAATAATAATAATAATAAAAAAGCCAAATGGAAATGATGCTAGATAATGACCAAGCTGGAAACATCGGTCCCAGTCAAAGCAATATCAGAAAGGTTCCATTTTCCCTTTGTCAATAGCAAATTAAGTAGTTCTTCAGCTGACCAAACAGCATTTATACCTAAGAAGAAAGAGTAGGGGAGGAAGCACCAACCAGAGTTATTTCCCCTACTCTGTCTCTTTCTTGATGTCTGTCACTTTTACCAATTGCCTACACAGATCATCAGAACTATGCTTTTCAAACTTTTTGACTCCAGGCAACAAAGAATGATTTATTTCATATCTTGGCCTAGTATGTTTCCCATTTGTTTTTCAATGTAGACTGTGACTCACTAAATTGATTTCACCCCACAAATAGGTTGTATCCTCCAGTATGGAAATCACTGGACCAAATCATGTGAGAACTCTTCAGAAACTGTGTTAAAATTCAGTAATAATACTTACCCAGTGGTAGTTTAGATGATTCCAGGGAAAGCTCAAGACTTCTACCCTCTCCTCCTTACTTTCCTCTTCCCCCAAGAAGGAAGATCCTTCTCTGGACCGATCTCATTCTAGGACAAGGCACTAGGACTCAGTCTAGTGAGTAGAGAGTTCTAAGGGATCAAGTGGATGAGTACAGGGTTACCTAGAAGAAGAGGAACTTCCGCTGGAAACGTCTGAGACAGACAACTGGAGGCCCCTCCTTAGGCCTTTGGAAAACTGTCTCATCAGTTTCCCTCTGCTATTCTCTCTGCTGGGGGATATTTTAGGTGGTTCTTCCACACATTGGAGCAGCAATATCAAAACTTTGGGATGGAAGCAGGCAGAGTAGTTCTTTCATCCCACTTGGGTTTTGGCCATCAGCTGGGCCAGAGTTGGTATTGTTTCTTAATGTAATATTGTACATGTTTGGGAGTTCTTAATAATTCTATAAACTACTTTACTCAAACTGGCAGGATTCTAGTGAGTAAAGAGGTCTTAACTTCTGGGTTTTCTTGAGTTTCTGTTTACCCTCCACCCCATCCTCAGCTGCTTGAAGGCTGCTGGGGACAGCATTATTGGTATATTGTTGTATCTGCCTGGGAAATCATCTTGTAATTATCCTCTGTCTCATTTTTTAAATCACACAATAAATTTTATTCTATAACAAGGGTCAAATCAAACAGGTACAGATGAACAAAAATTAAGAGATTTTACTACCAATTTATTACAGTAAAGAAATGTCTAAAGTGTATATGTGAAGAAGAAACATAACCACAAAAGAAAAATAATTATAACATAAAGTCTCTGCCTCATTTTTAGTGAAGAAAGCCTTTGTATTTGATGAACTTGAATGTGAGCCAAGCAAGCCAAAGGGAATCTTTTTACTGCCTAAAATATGACATTTGTGGTCTACTAGCATCTAAAAATTAAAGATCTATGAGTAATCATGTTACATTGTAAGTTATCTCTATGAACATATCTAAATATAAGACAGCTATCCAGGCTCAAATACTATGCAGTATGACCCAATTCCACAGGTGGAATAATCCTCTTTGGCACAGGTGGTTGAATAATCCTCTTTGGTTCTGACTCATTCACTGAGGAAAATGTAAGCTCCATGAACATAAGAAGTATGTCTGGGCTTCCCTGTTGGCACAGTGGTTAAGAATCCGCCTGCCAATGCAAGGCACACGGGTTCAAGCCCTGGTCCGGGAAGATCCCACATGCCACAGAGCAACTAAGCCCGTGCACCACAACTACTGAGCCTGCACTCTAGAGCTCATGTGCCACAACTACTGAGCCTGTGAGCCACAACTACTGAGCCCATGTGCCACAACTACTGAAGCCTGTGCACCTAGAGCCCATGCTCCACAGCAAGAGAAGCCACTGTGGTGAGAAGACCACGCACAGCAATAAAGAGTAGCCCCAACTCACCACAACTAGAGGAAGCCCGCGTGCAACAATGGAGACCCAACACAGCCAAAAATAAATAAATATTTTTTTTAAAAGATACTTTAGGTTAATCAAAACCTTCCAAAAAAAAAGTATGTCTGTTTTCTTCATCAGTGAATTGTCAACTCACCATACAGTGCCTGATTTTAAAAATACATCCACTAAATATTTGTTGAATGAAAACAAAGGACAAATAAATAATAAATAAATAAGTAAGGGTGCTGAGAAGGAAGGAAAGGAGTTGGCTCTAACAAAGTGAGACAATAAGCAGGAGATACAGGAGCCTTTACGATGTATTGGACAAGGATCCTTCAGCTATTTCAGACCTGCCACCTACTGCCTCTCCCACCTGCAACGTGGAACCAGAGGAGTAGCTGGGCGTCTTGCCCACCTCCACCAACTTCACAGTCCTCTAAATAACTGCAGTAATTGCAAACATTTATTGAACTTTGAGGATATATTGAAGCCCAGCTCCAAACACAGAATTAGACTCTGTGTCTCCCTGTAAAGCAAATCCAAAGAGCTACCAAAACACCAGCAAATAATGACTTTTCAACTTAGTATCTCGAGACAAATATGTGTATGACCACAAAGGTTAAGAGCTCTGCTCCCAATTACTAAAGAGTGCCAGTCTTCTTCATTTTTAATCATCGGTTTTATTGCTATTTTGTTGTCAGAGTCATCACCAGGGTGCCTAGCTCATTTTTTATACAGTTAATACAGATCTTTATCAAGTGTGAGAAGTGTGCTCATTTTCCTTCTTAATGCCAGACTCCTTCATGAATTGTCTCTGACGGATGAGATAGGATGAATCCTGTGTGGGATTAATGAGAAGCTATACTGTCTGCTCTGAAACCCTTTCATTTATGGGCCTTCTTGAACATTAACATGATCAAAGGATTTCAAAGAAGCCAGGACCCCTATTCACACTAAAGCAAGAGTCGATAGAAGGAACCCATCTAAGAAAGAAGGAAGCGCTTTTAAAAACAAATGCAAAAGCCAGTTCTCAAAGTTTAGACAGGAAGGCGAATCTTAAACAGCTTCACATGCAACTCAGTGTTTGTTAACAAAAGAATAAAGATTAAAAGAGAGGCTTGCCATTCCAGATTTCCTGGTTTTCTTCACACAGCTCAAAGACCATTTTTGCTAGCAGTCTTTTGACAATGGAACTACATGTCACAATCAAAACACGGCATGGTGATTTCAAATTGATAAATCATATGCATGGTATTGATATCTGAATGTATTAAATCACTAAAGCGAGGCAATATTTCAATGCAAGCACATGAGTGGGCGTTAGCATAAAACTTCCAGCCATCAGTACTACACACAAAGGGGAAATGTCAGGCATGGAAACTTTTGTCCTTCAAAAAAATAAAAGAATTTTAGTAAAATAGGCCATACCTTATTTATATCTTGACTTCTCGCTGCCTAATGGCTACTGTCCACTTTTATGTTTTTTCATTTACCATTAGGAGAAAAGCCCGCTGTGTTTAACAGGGTGATAAGACTCCGACTGAGCCAAGGATAGTTTTTTGTGGGTGAAGAATTGTTGGTTGGGACTCCCCTGGTGGCACAGTGGTTAAGGCTCCACCTGCCAATGCGGGGATACAGGTGTGAGCCCTGGTCCGGGAAGATCCCACACGCCGCGGAGCAACGAAGCCCGTGCGCCACAACTACTGAAGGCCTCTCGCCTAGAGCCCATGCTCTGCAACAAGAGAAGCCACAGCAATGAGAAGCCCACACACCGCAACGAAGAGTAGCCCCTGCTCGCCGCAACTAGAGAAAGCCTGAGCGCAGCAATGAAGACCCAATTCAGCCATAAATAAATAAACAAACAAACTTAATTTTTAAAAACTTACCATTAAAAAAGAAAGAATTGTTGGTTGAAGGTAAAGAAAACTGTTATTTTTAAGTCTGCAAGTGGTTTTTCTACTTTTCTGGAGAGGAAGTCTTCAATTCCTTGGGTGCAAACTGCTCCTATGATTTGAGAAAATCCTTTCAATGAACTTTCTGTTTATGCAAAGATAAAGCAAAGAACTTATTCTGGAATAGAGGTGACAGACTCGGTGCTGCTAAAGGCTGAGCTGGTTATTCTGATCAGTATTTTTATAGGAAACTATAAAGCATAGTTTAGTGGTTATACACTCAGATCATGGAGTTAATATTACCTAGGTTCAAATCCTAGATTCTTCTGTTTACTAGCCATGTGACTTTGATACTGACCAGCGTTCTTGGCCGTCCCCAATCATTAGAAATTGACTAGAGGCCAGACAACAAATTCAGGCAAGGCTCTATTGGGGCCCCTGCTGCAGCAGGGAGAGTGAGAACAAGTAACAGGTTCCCTCGCTCGCTCCCTGGGGGGTGGAGGTGTGGCAAGCTTGCTCCTTATATGGAGTAAGGGTTGAGGTGTGTCCAGGGGTCTAGCTGGAGGGGTGGCTTGGTGTTTTGCCCACCCCTTAGGTGGTGTTGAGTGCAGGAGGCACGTGCAGTACCCTGCTTTTGCTCCCAGCTCTTCAGAAGTGGCAGTTGGGATTTTTTTTTTTTTTTTTTTGGTCTTTTTATATCTTTTGTCCAGAATTTGCCCCAAAGGTGTATGGACACAGTTATTTTTAGTCCCATACAGTTTCTTTGTATTTTGTTGCTCGAGGAGAGGTGTGTCCAGGTGCAGCATTGCAGCACTGCAGCAGAGGGTCCCAGGCCCCAGACTGTCTCAACTTCTTCACAGTTTACTAATATCTTTGTGCCTCGGTTTTCATCTGTAAAACTGGATAATAGTCCTCTTCATGGGTAACCTGAGGATTATGTGGGTTGATATATAAGAAATTTAGAATGGAATCTGGAAAGTGATGATCTCTATATACTTACTAGCTTGTTATTCTCTGTTGACCAAGTTTCATCTCACAGATTATTTCATTTTAGGAAGGAAAGAGAAACAAGCTCAAGGGCAGGGAGATGAAGAGGCATTGTTGACAGGACAGCAGTCTGGTGCTGATGATGGAGTCGTAGATGGTAGCTCATGGACAGGGCTTCACTCAAACAGCAGCCATGTCTGGTATACATTTCATTTTTCTCAGTTACAATCACTTTTGATTAGTTTTGATTATTCCATTAAATCTCTTTAACTTTACAACCTCATCTCAACATAATTGTGGGAGGGATGAACTTTGAAGAAAGAACAAAGACCCAGAGCCAGAGGATGGGCTAAGGGGACAACCCGAAAAATCTGAGGAGCCTGAACACATGTCCTGAGGATTTCTAGGGACAGGTGAATCGAAGACTGTGGTAAAAGGCATAGCAAGCAGGATAGGAACTTGTATGCTAACGATCTGGGCATAAAATGGAAGCATGGCTTTATTCCATGGTCACATGTAGATATTCACCTCTTTAGCTGTCTAGCCCCATTGCCAATGTTTAAGGGATTCCTTCAAGTCCAGATATTGCCTTCCTTATCCCTAAACCTTAGTGCCTTCCCTACCCCTACACTCTAGTGACAAATTGTGTGACTTCAGCCGGTCTGAATGCCCTCACCTGTAACTCTTTATCTGACAATCAAAGAAGTAAAGCAGGAAAGATTGACTCTGGAAGAGTTAACAGCAACACACAGCACCACTGGGAGCCCAGACTGACATGCTGATTGCAACAGTACCCAGCAATGTGTTCCAGGCTGTGACTTTGACTTTGGTCCTGGTTGCCCAGCCTCCCTGCATTCCTATCCCTGTCCCAAGCCTAGCTCTTTAGACTTTCTGTCATTTCTGGGTCCAGTGTTCTTCAATAAGATTTCCTTATCTACTTAAGTTAACACAAGTTTGTTTCTATTGTTATAACAAAAAATCTTAATTGGTACAATCAGGTCACCTGGATTATACTTGAAACACGAAAGCCACTTATTTGGGTCTTCCAACACCAATAACAGATATTTTGAAAATGACAATTTAAATTTGGTTCAAAACTACAGGTTCTATTGATAGAATGGACCACAGAATTATACTGTCAACTGAATTGCCAGGTCATAAGTATTTCTCCAGACTCAACAATTTTTATCTGACTTTACTTGCCCTTAGCAGGATAATTGTGGTGATATTACTGATCAGAATATCATTAGCCAATGTACAATTCATCAAATCCACAAATATGTACAAATTCCTGTTAGCTTAGACAGCCAGCTGACTAGCCACACTCTCATCCAAGTGATGTCCTATGAGCCCCTGAATCCCTGCCTGGGACAGCCCTCCTGCCACCAGTATACCTCCCAGCCATCCAGTTCAGCACTGGAGTGGTTACCCTATAGTTACTAGTCCATGCTAAAAGTGTTGCTGCTGTTAAATTTTTTAAAAACTGATATTTTCATAAAGCTGAATTTATTTTGTTTAAAGACAGCCTTTCCACTATGGAAAACAGTATGGAAATTCCTCAAGAAATTAAAAATAGAACTATTATATGATTCAGCAATCCCACTTCTGGGCATGTATCCAAAGGAAACGAAATCATTATCTCAAAGAAGTATTTGTACTCCTATGTTCATTGCAGCACTATTCACAATAGCCTAGGTATTAAAACAACCTAAATGTCCACTGAGGGATGAATGGATAAAAAATATATATGTTATATAGGCAATGGAATATTATTCAGCCTTAAAAAAAAAAAGGAAATTCTGTCATTTTTGACGACATGGTTGGGCCTTGAGGGAATTATGCTAAGTGAAATAAGCCAAATGAAGAAAGTCAAGTGCTGCATGGTATCACCTATATGCAGAATCTAAGAAAAAGTCCAACTCATAGAAACAGAGGAGAAAAGTGGTTGCCAGGGGCTGGGAAGGAAAGGAATAGGGAGAGGTTAGCAAAAAGGTACAAACTTTCAGTTATGGATGAATATGATCTGAGGATCACGGTGACTATAGTTGATAACATTGTATTGTATAATTGAAATTTGCTGAGAGAGTAGAACTTAAATGTTGTACGCAAAAAAAGAAAAAGGTAAATACATGAGGTGATGGATGTGTTAATTAACTTGGTGGGGGGAATACTTTCCCAATGTATACATATATCAAATCACCACATTGTACACTTTAAATATCTTAAAATTTTATTTGTCAATTATACCTCAGTAAAGCTGGGGGGGGTGGTTAATTGACCTATGTTAAAATAAGTATGTTCCATACTACTTTTACTCCAAAAAAGTCCAATCTTTTATGAAATAATGATGAATGAAGATCATAATTAAGCAGGATTTTAATATCATTATTTGGAAACTAATTTTTTTTGGTAACTCAAGAATTCCAGCAGACTTGGAGCCACTGATTTGGGGAATAGCCCCCTACCAATACCTTGTTTCCTGCCATTCTTCACACTCCACTGATTTCTTCGGTGACCAGCACACTTGAAGAGTAGAAGTTTTATTAAATAGAGCAATTTTAGCAGTCAAAGATGATAATTAGAGGTCTTAGCCATAGAGAATCAGAGCCCTCTGAGGAAAGGGGAGAGGGTTAACAATGACAGAAATGGACTCGTTCTCCTTCCAAGAAATAATCACGGAGCATAGGTAGTCTATGCAGTAGCACTCTAGCATGGGGATTTTTTTACAATATGACTGCATTTCTAATAATGTTTTTCTTATTTTCTCTTCATTGGCAGACTCACCCAAGGAAGAAGCATCCAATTCAAACCCCTCTTAGCCATACCTCCAATGCAACTAAGAGGTTACATGTCATGGAAATAAGCTTATCTCATCAAGATTTTTTCCTTCCTGGCAGAAGCTAAACAGATCCTGCTGCTTTCCCATTATCCCAGGTGCCTGCTATTTTCCAAATTTTTTGACCTTGTTCTGCCTAGCAAAACGTTTCTACCCAAGAGAGTTCAGGAACACAAGTACATGTGTAGAAATTTTTCTTTGCCCGAGATTTTGCATTTAGTTCATTCAACATTACTTGAGCAGCTACTATGTGCCCTGCATTATGGTGAAAGAAGCCTGTAGGACACAAAGTCCCTACTCAACAAGGGTTTATAAGGGCTGAATTGATCTGTTCAGATGGTACTCTTAGAATCATACTAATGTATAATCTTTTAGTAATGAACAAAATGTGTAAATATTTATTATTGATCACATCTTCAGAAAAATTCCAAATCTATTCAATATCATCCTGAATACACTGGCTAAAGTTTGAAGACCCTAGAGAAGCTTGTAGGAAGGGCAAGTGGAAATATTTGAAGTGTTAGGCTAAGGGCCTTTTTCCAACTTCACATATAACCATGGAGATATCTGAGGAGAGAGCTGGCAGGGGGCATGGAACTTAGGGAAAGTAAAAATGTGATTGAATCATTACATTTGTGATTTTCATCAGGGTAGCAGAAAGGGGAGGAAGGAGCAGTGGTAAGGGAGAGGAATGCAATATCTACAAAGGATTTTTTCTGTAAACCCTACATTTGAGCCAGGGAGAAAAATACACATACTCTATCTTGCCCAAGAGGGTAGAATTAGGACAAACGGGACCAAACGTGGGTGTTTCATTTGAACAATTACCATAGAAGAATGCTTTCAGAGGGACTGGCCCTGAAAGTGACAAGTCTCCCATTACTGGGATTGGTAAAGTAAGGCTAGATGAAGCCCAGCCAGGATACTGCTAAAGGGACTCCTACTCTAGGTGAGAGAGTAGACAGCAGAATCTACAGTTTCAGTGGTAAAAACATTAACAGAAGTGCCTGAAGAGTTAAACCAATCAATTTTACATACAAAACAATCTCAATATGGAGTTTTTTAAGAGTTATAAATAACTTTTTATATATCATCACCAGACTCTCTCCAAGGACTCTGCCTAGCAAAACGTTTCTACCCAAGGGAGTGCAGGCCTGGGAAGCCACTTATTACAATGTCATCTCTTTTATGAAACAAATATTCTTCAGTATTCCTTTAATCACAAATGACCTTCTTAGAACTAACGCTGTAGTTATGAGCATGTTAACTAGAGCCAGCCAGAGGACTGAGTAAGAAATTTCATTTTGTTCACAAGTTGCTCTATTCATTATGCCCCTCTTCACATCATTTAAACTCCTTACACAATTAGAAGACATTCCGTAACAGGGTTAGTTACAGAATGCTGCATCTGACAGTTACCATGAATAAAAACAGAAGCTTTTTCAAAGGCCTACTATGTCCCAAAGAGCTCAGCATGGCCTAAGTGATAATTAGATGAAGAGTAATGTTGCCTGTGTTGTAGAATAAGGCCTGTTACGCCATCACACATAAGATACAGAAAATGGATCAAACACAGCAGTCAGCACATAGGCCCTCCAATTAATTACCTTGTGTGGTCTCCCATTTGACAAATCACTTTCATTCTATTGTCTCATAAACTTCTCAGAACAAATCTATAAGTTTTCAAAGCAGATATTATGGTCTCCCTTTTAAGTGAGACATTGAGAGTCTGGTGAGCCCAAGATCTCAGAGCTACTAACACTTTTAATCCGAAGTCGGTGGTCCTTTCCACTGACTTTAAGAAATGAGCCAGATCCCCGTTTTTAAAAACGTACCAGGATTTTTACATCTGAATGATTATTAAATTTCCTTCTCAATGGTCACAGATCGATACTTAGACAGTGACAGCTATTTGTGCTAGATGAACAAAATTACATATGTGTAAGCCAGTGGCTCTTCCAAATCTATAGGATAGTCTTTGAATTTTTTCAGTGCTTGTAAATCTTTGTCCACAAGAGTGAGTATCCATGGTTGTAGCTGGGCAACCTGGGACTAAACACAACATTGTTCAATGTAGTTTCACAACTGGTAAGAAACTAAATGTAATAAGTACTCTGTTCTTTCTTTTTCCTGTTCCATTTGTTTAAAATCACAGACTAAAAAACTACAAATTCTAATAAATACTATAGCTATTTTGTTACCTTCCTCTCCACGAAGATTTTCTACTAACTTCAACATATACAAAATGCAAATCATCTTCCATCTAAATCTATTACATCCCTTCCTGTGAACCTCTAGCCTTCAAAATCCTTGACACTTTCTTCCCTATAATTCCCCCTTCCCATTCCCATGCTCTCTTGCCCCACAAACTCACCCTTTCTATGTGTTAAATATATTTTTAGATATGTATATATCCTTGAAAGGTGTTTTCATTCATTTATTCAACAAAATATTATTATTTTGTTTTATTATTTTCTTTTATTTTCCATGTACAGTCCTATAAGCAGGTATAATAGTTAGCTTTCCTGCATAACAAATTACCCCAAAATTTAGCGGCTTAAAAATTATCATCTGTTTAGTCCATAATTATGTAAATCAGTATTTTAAACTGGACTCAGCCGAGCAGTTTTCTGCTAGTCTTAGGTGATCTCTGCTGGGCTCTCCCATGCTCCACCAGGTCAGCTGGAGGCCGATTCTCTCAAATCACTAGAGCCTTAGCTGGGACAGCTCATCTCTCTGCTCCACAGGTCTCTCATCATCTAGGAGGCTAGCCTGGTCTTCTTCACTTGGGCATCTCAGGGTCCAAAAAACAGCAAGAGAGGTTAAGTAGCAAAGAACAAATACTTTGCAAATCTCTAATTGAACCACTTTTATTATTTTTCAGCAGTCAAAATAAGCCACATGGCCAAGTCCAGAATCAGTGTGGAAGTGGACCACCCAAGCGCATAACTATAGGGCATTTATGCCTGCAAATTGGAATCTACGCCTGCAGAAAACCTTTTATAGTGGAGATTCAAAACTGGACAATGTCCCTGCCTTCATGAACCTTGTTTCCTCACATTCTCCATCAGCACTTGGTACTTTCCCACTTCCTAAGGTTGGCCACGCAGATAGGTGTAAGCCAGTATTCCTTTGTGATTTTAATTTCTCTGATTACTGACAAACATTTCTTTTTTTTTTTTTTTTTTTTTTTTTGCAATACGTGGACCTCTCACTGTTGTGGCCTCTCCCGTTGTGGAGCACAGGCTCCGGACGCGCAGGCTCAGCGGCCATGGCTCACGGGTCCAGCCGCTCCGTGGCATGTGAGATCTTCCTGGACCGGGGCACGAACCCGTGTCCCCTGCATCGGCAGGCGGACTCTCAACCACTGCGCCACCAGGGAAGTCCGACAAACATTTCTTTATACACTTGATAGCTATTCATATTTTCCCTTCTATGAATTGCCTATTTGTATGTCTTGTTTATTTTTTTATTGGATTTCCTATGGTTTTCTTACTGATTCTAGGAGTCCTTTGTGCATTAGGTAACAAAAAAAAAAAAAAAACAAAGATATTCATAGATAAAGGAAGCTGTATAAGGGCCAAAAGACCCCTTAGTTGCTATAAGTCCTGAGATTCTCTCTGATTTTGATTAGCTTAGATCACATGTCCTCTTCTGCACCATCAACCATTGTGGCTAGAGAAATAGAATGTCCTGACTGGCCTAAGTCATATGTCAAGCTATAGGTGGAGCCAGCTTACCTGGAAGTGTTTTGATTCCCAAACAGAAATTATAGATGGTTAGGATGGATGTCCACCAGAGTGAATTATTTATTTGAACAAATCACTGCTAAATTGCTTCCAAAAATTTACACTACCACCAACCATGTATGAAAGCAGCTGTTTCTCAATATCCCCACCAATATTTTCTTTTTAAAAAAATAAATTTATTTATTTATTTTTATTTTTGGCTGCATTAGGTCTTCATTGCTGCATGCGGGCTTTCTCAAGTTGTGGCGAGCCGGGGCTACTTCTCGTTGCAGTGCACTGGCTTCTCATTGTGGTGGCTTCTCTTGTTGTGGAGCACAGGCTGTTGGCACGTGGGCTTCAGTAGTTGTGGCATGCAGGCTCAGCAGTTGTGGCTCGCAGGCTGTAGAGCGCAGGCTCAGTAGTTGTGGCGCATGGGCTTAGTTGCTCCATGGCATGTGAGATCTTCCCAGACCAGGGCTCAAACCTATGTCCCCTGCATTGGCAGGTGGATCCTTAACCACTGCACCACCAAGGAAGTCCCATCTATTATTTATATTTTATTCATATTTACCGAATTTGTTGATGAGCATCTTTTCATGTGTTTATTAGCCTTTTATATTTCTCCTATGTTACCTATTTATAACCTCCACCCATATTTCTATTTTTGAAATATTTATAGAAGCTCTGTATACAATCTACACAATAACCAATCATCCATAAATTTACTGCAAATAGTCTTCTCTGTATGTTACTCATCTTTTAACTTTATCATGCCTTTCATTATGCTGAGATAATTTTTAATTTTTTTGAGATTATATCTGTCGATCTTTTTCTTTTATGGCTTCTGGTATTTATGTCTTATTTAAGAAGGCCTTTTCCACCTCCAATTTTATAAAAATTTGCTACAGGGCTTCCCTGGTGGTGCAGTGGTTGGGAGTCCGCCTGCCAATGCAGGGGACACGGGTTTGTGCCCCCGTCTGGGAGGATCCCACGTGCCGTGGGGCGGCTGGGCCCGTGAGCCATGGCCGCTGAGCCTGCGTGTCCGGCTCCGCAACAGGAGAGGCCACAGCAGTGAAAGGCCCGCATACCGCAAAAAAAAAAAAAAAAAAAAAAAAAAATTGCTACAGTATGGTCTCCAAATACTTTAATGATTTCTTTTATATTCAGTTGCTTAGCCCATATGATTTATGGATGGTTAAGGAAGCAGTCTACTTTTTCTTTTTTCTGAATCAGTAACTAATTTTTCTAACACTACTTATTGCATGGCTTATGCATTCCTCTATGGATTTGAAATACCATCCTTATCACCTAAATTACTACAGGTGATACATAGATCTGTTCTAGTCTCTCTGTTGCACTGATTTCCACTAAAGTACACCACACAGTTTTCATCATGCCTTTGGCATATGCTTTTACCATATGTTTTTAGTATTACTTAGCAATGTCTATAGGACATGCCCAAGACATGAGATGGAAGAATCTCTATGATGTGAGCTTCATTTTTTTCCCAGCCTCCTCACTTATCATTTAGCTCCTTGTCTTTTAGATTTTAGTAAAACCAAATGTAGATAATTCCAAACACACACGATTCTGGAGCACAGCTTGGATATTTTTCTTTCCTCTTCCTGAAACAACCTGTCCTCCTTCTTTACTTGAGTAATTCTTACTTGTCCTTCAGAATACAGCTCAGTCAAAATTACTTGCTTACTAACCTTTCCTGAAACTTTAGGTAGGCTTCTCTCCCCTGTCCCCCCATTCTCCAATTATACCTTCCACATCAATTAGACAGAGACAACCTCTTCAAACATGTGCCTTTTTTGCAAGCTTTCCTATGACAGAGCCAATATTTATTCTTCTTTATACTTCCAGCATCTAATGCAGTCCTTGTACATAGGAATTACTCAGAAATATTTGTTGAATTGAGCTATGTTCTTCTTTTCTTCATTTTATTATGTGTTATATTCTATAAAGATACCTCCATCTGTGGAATTAATTAGTCTTCTTAGACACTAAATTTGCAAGACAAATTTATTTTTAAAAATTCTTGTCAGCTCCATCCACCAAAAAAATATCTTATGGTTGAGAAAAAAAATTTCTCTAGCACCTGCTATAGATATAGGTTATAAAAACAGCACTAGCTGAAGTATCTGATAACTGAAAGCAAATACTTATTAGATCCAAATCATAATTGTTTTAATCCATTCTGCTTTTTAAATTCATCTTATTTTTCTTCCAACATACTTCCCTTAAAGTTGACTATGTGAAATCCATTTCGAGAAATTCTGAGAAATTCTAAAATTCAAATCAATCATTTGTTATTTGCTAAGTTTTATACATATGCTGGTAACATATCAGGGACTTGAGAAAAAAAGAAAAGAAAAGAACATCGTCTTTTAGGGGGAGAAACCTATGTAAATAATAAAAGCAATAATGACTTATCAATACAAGGCTAAAATATTTAGAGGGTTTGGTGGGACATAACAAATTCTTTCATTTGTTACATTACCAGACCAGGTAAGTAGACTGTAAACATCTTTCATAACGTTCTGAAAATCTAATGTTACTGGTCTTCTTGAGCCAAAAGTCCTTATGACATCTAGTATTTTCTTATTCCCTAAAATGCATGTTTTAAAAGTTTTACCCCTGGAGCTTGAACTGAGCTACATTGATTCTAGGATTTAGGTGTGTCTAAAGGAATGGTGAGACAAACCCAGAAAAGTTATCTTCATGTAAGACAACCAAGAACCTCTTGAGAAGAAAATCCTAAGCCTTGAGGACAGAGGAGCAAAAGTTTCACTCATCCAAGGACAAAAGGCTAAAGTGGGAGAGAAAGCACGATGGTGAGCATAGCAGAGCATCTGCTGTCGGCATCATGCTGCTGCCTCACTTCCACCTATGCAGATCCACTTTCAGTTATGTGAATAATTCTCCTTTCTGATTCATCTCTAATGGACAGTAATTTCAGAACTAGTGTCAATGTTCCTCTCTATCTCTTTCCCATCTCCCCTTTCCTCCAAGAAGAGGAAGCCTTCTATGACTGGCAAAACTCTTTGACACTGATTTGTTGTGTGACCTTGAACAAGTTAGTTACTTAAACATTCTGAACCTCAGTTTCCTCATATGTAGAATAAGGTTAATAATAGTACTTACCTCCCAGGATTAAAAGATTAGTCAAAAAAAATTAAACAGAAAAATTATTCAAAAATGATTAAAAGAGCAATCAAGGATTAAAAGTTAATACATAAAGCACTGAGAACAGAGTTCAACACATAGTAAGCTCTCAATAAATGCCCACTATTATTACCCTTCTCCTTCTTCTCAGTAAGCTTATCCCCCACTCCTTACCTTCTCTCTTTTCTGTTCTCTCACACCACAAGGTAAACTGGCCCTGGGTATTTTTTTTTTTTTTTCTGATTTTCTGCCACTTCTTCTCTCATCCCCAAAGGCTTAGGGTGGGGGTCCATCTTAGCTCTGCAATAGACTTCTGTGGAAATATATTCTTTTCTTACATTCTCTTGTCTTACATTTGTTTTAGGCCTCTGAGACCAATTTTGTGAAGGTAGAAATCATTCTGCATGGAATCTAGCCTAGCTTTATCTAGTTACTGTATCAGAAGTTCTACTTGAGGTTTAGCGTCAAAGCCACAAAAGGTTTAGAAAAAAGTAGTTTGCCTTATTTAACTCCCCTTTGCTCGTATTCTTGTACAAAAGTTCAGGAAGAGGTAGCTAATAAAAGGGGGATCCAGGCATTTATGATTCCACTAGCCTCCTATCAGCAAAATCTATCACCTGCCATCCTCAACAATCTTCCTCTTGCTGAAGTCAAGAGGAAGAAAAAATATTCTCATAGTCTTTAGAAACAACCTGGGTTTATCTATTATTACTGATCATAAGAACTATTGGTAGAAGTCTCTTTGTGCTATTTATTGAATTGTATTTGTAATCTAATTTATGTTTCTCAACCATGCCTTGTCAAGTCTCCTTACTCTATGAGATACTTTGTTAAAATCTGAATATATTGTTTTCTGAATTGGGAGGTATTTCATTATTTCAAATATTCTATTCCAATGAAAAATCTGGATTTATGTTAGTTACTACCCATCTCATAGTATAGCTTAGAAGCACAGGTGAAAGTGCCCTTCAAAGTGTCTGGTACCGAATGGTTCTAAATGGGCCATGTATTGCAGGCATTGAGAATACAATGACAGACATGGCTTCTGCAAGTCCAGGAGTTTACATTATAGGTGATAAGGTAGAACATTGAAAGAAGTAGTTATAGCACAGTATGATATATCACTACATGATACAATGACTAGAACTGTACCTGGAACACTCAGTACTTGTTGAATGAATGAATGAGTGAGTGAATGAATGAACTACAGGAATATATTGAATACAAGAAAAGAAGTAAAGAACAGGGCAAGAAGTGAATGACACTGCTAAAACAGAGGGGAAGATAAAGAGGATACCTGAGAATCACTGTGTTTTTTGTTTGTGTGTATGTGTATGTGTGTGTGTATGTGTTTCTTCCAGTTTTATTGAGATAAAATTGACACACAGCACTGTATAAATTTAAGGTATACAGACAGCATAATGATTTGATTTACACACCTCATGAAGTGATTATAACAATAAGTTTAGTGAACATCTATCATCTCATACAGGTATGAAATTAAAGAAATGAGATTTTTTTTCTTGTGATGAGAACTTGAGATTTACTCTATTAACAATGTTCGTATATAACATACAGCAGCGTTAATTACATTTATCATGTTGTACATCCCTAGTACTACTTTACCTTATAACTAGAATTTGTACCTTTGACTGCCTCGATCCAATTCCCCATCTCCCCACCTCTAGTAATCAGATCTCATTTTCTCTGTTTGTTTGTTGGTTGGTTGGTTCTTAAAGTATAAGGACCTATAGCACTGTGTTATAACACTATGCTGAAGTATAGTGATTCTATATTTCTTTGTATTTCAAACTGATCATCATAAGTCTAGTTACGATGTGCCACCATACAAAGATATTACGTAGTTATTGACTATATTCCCCACCCTGTACACTTCATACCCCTGACTTATTTATTTCACACCCCTGACTTATTTATTTCACAACTGGAAACTTGTACCTCTTAATCTCCCTCTAACCCCCTCACCCCCATCAAACACCTATTTGTTCACTCACCTATAACTCTATGTTTTGTAATTTTTGTTCAATTGTTGTTTTTTTTTAGATTACACATATAAGTGATATCATACAGTATTTGACTTTCTTTGTCTGACTTATTTCACTTAGCATCCATCCATGTTGTCGCAAATGGCAAGATTTCATTCTTTTCTATGGCTAATATTCCACTGTGTGCGTATACACACACACACACACATATATACATACATATATTTATCATGTCTTCTTTATCCATTCATGTATTGATGAGTATTGGATTTCTTCCTTATCTTGGCTATTGTAAATAATGCTTCAATAAACATAGTGATGTGTGTATCTTTTTGAATTAGTATTTTTGTTTTCTTTTGATAAATACCCAGGAGTTGTATTTCTGGATCATGTGGTGGTTCTATTTTTAATTTTTTGAGGAATCTCCATACTGTTTTCCATAGTGGCTACACCTATTTACATTCCCACCAACAGTGCACAAGAGTTCCCTTTTTTCCACATCCTCACCAACACTTGTATTTTGATGTCTTTTTGATAATAGCCATTCTGACAGGTGTGAGGTGATATTTCACTGTGGCTTTGATTTGCATTTTCCTAACAATGAGTGATGTTGAGCACCTTTTGCATGTGCCTGAGGGCCATCTGTGTGTCTTCTTTGCAAAAATGTATATTCAGATTCTCTGCCCATTTTTTAATTGGGTTGTTTGGGTTTTTTTGATGTTGAGTTGCATGAGTTCTTTATATATTTTAGATATATCACTCTTATCAGATATATCACTTGCAAGTATCTTCTGTTCTGTAAGTGGCTTTTTCATTTTGTTCATAGTTTCCTTCACTTTGCAAAAACTTCTTAGTTTGATGTAGTCTTGTTTGTTTATTTTTTCTTTTCTTTTCCTTGCCTGAGGAGAGAGATCCTAAAAAATATTACTGAGACTGATGTCAAAGCACATACTGCCTACGTTTTCTTCTAGGAATGCTATGCTTTCAGGTCTTCCATTTACTCTTTAATCCCTTTTGAATTTATTTTTATATGTGGTGTGAGAGAGTAGTCCAATTTGATTCTTTTCATTTAGCCCTCCTAGCACCACTTGTTGAAGAGTCTGTCTTTTCTCCATTGTATATTTTTGCCTCCTTCATCACAGATTAATTGTCCATATAAGTGTGGGTTTATCTCTAGGCTCTCTATTTTGTCTTGTTGATCTATTTGTCTGTTTTTGTGCCAGTACCATCCTGTTTTGATTACTGTAGCTTTGTAGTATAGACAGGAAGCACAATACCTCCAGCTTTGTTTTTCATTCTAAAGATTGCTTGTCTATTCAGGGTCTTTTGTGTTCTACACAAATTTTAGAATTATTTGCTCTAGTTCTATGAAAAATGGCATTGATATTTTGATAGGGATTGCATTGAATCTGTAGATTGCCTTGGATAGTATGGTTATTTTAACAGTATTATTTCTTTTATTTATTTATTTATTTTTGGCTGTGTTGGGTCTTTGTTGCTGAGCATGGGATTTCTCTACTTGCAGTGAGCAGGGGTTACTCTTCGTTACGGTGCACAGGCTTCTTATTGTGGTGGCTTCTCTTGTTGTGAAGCACAGGTTCTAGGCAAATGGGCTTCAGTAGTTGTGGCATGTGAGCTCAGCAGTTGTGGCTTGCAGGCTCTAGAGCACAGCCTCAGTAGTTGTGGTGCACGGGCTTAGCTGCTCCACGTCATGTGGGATCTTCCCGCACCAGGGCTTGAACCCGTCTCTCCTGCATTGGCAGGCAGATTCTTAACCACTGCACCACAAGGAAAGCCCCAGGATTTTCTCTATTTAGTATCACATCATCTGCAAACAGTTACAGTTTTACTTCTTTTCCAATTTGGTTTCCTTTCATTTATTTTTCTTGTCTGATTGCTGCAGCTCTGATTTCCAATACTATGTTGAATAAAAGTGGAGAGGGTGGGCATCCTTGTTTTGTTCCTGATCTTAAAGGAAATGTTTTCAGCTTTTCATCATTGAGTATGATGTTAGCTGTGGACTTATCAAATACGGCTTTTATTATGTTGAGGTATGTTCTCTCTATACCAACTTTGTGGAGAGTTTTTATAAATGGATGTCGAATTTTGTCAAAAGCTTTTTCTGTATCTATTGAGATGATCATGTGCTTTTAATCTTGAATTTGTTAAGGTGGTATATCATATTGATTGATTTGCGGATTTTGAACCATTCTTGTATCCCTGGGATAAATCCCATTTGATCATGTGTATGATCTTTTCAATGTATTATTGAATTTGATTTTCTAATATTTTGTTGAGGGTTTTTCATCTATGTTCGTCGGTATTACTGGACTGTAATTTTCTTTTTTGTGCTATCTTTTTCTGTTTTTCTTATCAGGGTGATGCTCACCTGGTAGAATTGAGTTCAGAAGCAATCTTTCCTCTGCAAGTTTTTGGAATATTTTGAGAAGGATAGTTGTTAACTCTTCTCTAAATGTTTGGTAGAATTCACCTTTGAAAACATCTGGTCCTGGATTTTGTTTGTTGGGAGTTTATTACTAATTCAATTTCATTACTGGTAATTTGTCTGTTCATATTTTCTATTTCTTCCTGGTTCAGTTTTGGGAGATTTACATTTCTAGGAATTTGTCCATTTCTTCTAGGTTGTCCATTTTGTTGGCCTATAATTATTTGTAGTGATCTCTTACAATGTTTTGCATTTCTCTGGTATCAGTTGTAGTTTTTCTTTTTCATTTCTGATTTTATTGATCTGACCCGTCTCTCTTTCTTTCTTGATGGGCCTAGCTTAAAGTTTTATCATTTTTTTAATATGTTTTCAAAGAATCAGCTCTTAGTTTTATTGATCTTTTCTATTTTTTTTTTTTTTTTTTGGTCGCTGCTTCATTTATTTCTGCTCTGATCTTTATAATTTCTTTCCTTCTACTAACTTTGGGTTTTGTTTGTTCTCCTTTTTCTAGTTCAGTTAGGTATAAGGTTAGGTTGTTCATTTGAGATTTTTCATGTGTCCTGTAGTAGGCTTGTATTGCTATAAACTTCCTTCTTAGAATTCTTTTTGCTGTGTCTCATAGATTTTGGATCATTGTGTTTTCATTTTCATTTGTTCCCAGTTTTTTTTTTTTTAATTTCTTCTTTGATTTCTTCAGTGATCCATTAGTTATTTAGTAGCATATTTTTTAGCCTCCACATGTTTGTGGAGGGTTTTGTTTTTTTTTTTTTTTTTTTTTGGTAGTTTTTTGTTCTTGTAGTTCATTTCTAGTTTCATAGCATTGTGGTCAGAAAAGATGCTTCATATGTTTTCTATTTTCTTAAACTTACTGAAACTGGTTTTGTGGCCTAGCATGTGATCTACCCTGGAGAAAGTTCCATGTGCACTTGAAAAGAATATGTGTGAGTGTGTGTTCTGCTGCTTTTCAATGGTGTGTGTGTATATATATATATTCACCCGTTTGTACTGATGTGTCATTTAAGGCTAGTGTTTCCTTACTGGTATTCTGTCTGGATGATCTGTCCATTGATATAAATGGGGGGTTAAAGCCCCCTATTATGGTGTTACTGTCAATTTCTCCCTTTTCATCTGTTAATATCTGCTTTATGTATTTAGGTGCCCCTGTGTTGGTACATATATATTTATAATTGTTATATCTTCTTCTTGGATTGATCTCTTGATCATTATGTAATATCTCACTTTGTCTCCTGTTACAGTCTTTGTTTTAAAGTCTATTTTGCCTGATATATGTATGGCTACCCCAGCTTTCTTTTTATTTCTATTTACATAGAATATATTTTCCTTCTCTTTTTCAGTCTCTGTGGGTCTTTAGATACACAGTGAGTCTCTTGTAAGCAACGTAAATATGGGTCTTGTTTTTTAATCCACTCAGCCACTCTGTGTCTTTTTTTTTTTGGAGCATTTAGTCCACTTACTTTAAAGTAATTCTGATAAATGGGTATTTAATGCAATTTTATTAATTGATTTTGGGTCATTTGTAGTTCTGTTTTGTTCCTTTCTTCTCCCTTTGTTCTCTTCCCTTGTGATTTGATGACTGTCTTTGTTATGTTATGTATGGTGTTATGTATGGACTCCTTTCTCTTTTTTGTGTGTGTATATATTATAGATTTTTGTTTTATGATTATCATAAGTTTATATATAGCAATCTAATTTATATATGTGGTTATTTTAAGTTGCTGATCTCTTGAGTTCAAATGCATTTTAACCCTGCATTTCTTACTCCTCTCCCCCCATGTTTACTATTTGTGATATTGTATTTCACATCTTTTTGTTTTGTGTATCCCTTAACTACTTATGCAGATATGGATGATTTTACTGCTTTTCTCTTTTAACTTTCTTACTTGATTTATATGTGATTGATCTATTTTACTGTACAAATAACATTTTTCCTTTCTTAATTTTTATGTTTCTAGTTGTAGGCTTTACTTTTTCCCTTAGAGAAGTCCCTTTAACATTTGTTGTAAAGCTGGTTTGGTGATGCTGAACTCTTTGAGCTTTTGCTTGTCTGTAAAACTTTTAATCTTTCCATTAAATCTGAATAAAACCATTTCCAGTTAGAGCAGCAGTCCCCAACTTTTTTGTGACCAGGGACCAGTTTCATGGAAGACAATTTTTTCACAGACAAGGGGGGGAATGGTTCAGGTGGTAATGCGAGTGATGGTTCAGGCAGTAATGCGAGCAATGGGAAGCAATGGGGAGCAACAGATGAAGCTTGACTCACTCGCCTGCTGCTCATCTCCTGCTGTGTGGCCAGGTTCCTAACAGGCCATGGACCAGTATCAGTCCATGGCCTGGGGGCTGGGGACCCTTGAGTTAAGGTATTCTTTTTTTTTTGAATTTTTTAAAAATTTATTTATTTTATTTTTGGCTGCATTGGGTCTTTGTTGTTGTGCATGGGCTTTTCTCTAGTTGTGGCAAGCAGGAGCTACTCTTCCTTGTGGTGTGTGGGCTTCTCATTGCCATGGTTTCTCTTGTTGCGGAGCATGGACTCTAGGTGAGCAGGCTTCAGTAGTTGCAACATGTGGGCTCAGTAGTTGTGGCTCGCAGCTCTAGAGCACAGGCTCAGTAGTTGTGGCACATGGGTTTACCTGCTCCACAGCTTGTGGTATCTTCCTGGACCAGGGCTCAAACCTGTATCCCCTGCATTGGCAGGCAGATTCTTAACCACTACACCACCAGAGAAGCCTAAGTTAGAGTATTCTTCGTTTCAGTTTTATCTCTTTCATCACTTTGAATATATTGTGCCACTCCCTTCTGGCCTGCAGGGTTTCTGCTGCAAAGTCAGCTGATAGCCTTATGGGAATTCCTTTGTATGTAACTTGTTGCTTTTCCCTTGCTGCCTTTAATATTCTCTCTTTATCTTTAATTTTTGCCATTTACTTACAATGTGTCTTGTTGTTTTCCTCTTTGGGTTGATCCTGTTTGGAACTCTCTGGGCTTCCTGGACCTGGATGTCTGTTTCCTTTCCCGGGTTAGAGAATTTTTCAGCTATTATGTTCTCAAATACATTCTCTTCCCCTTTCTCTCTCTTCCCCTTCTGGGACCACTATAATGTGAATGTTATGATGCTTGATGTTTTCCTAGAGGTCTCTTAAACTGTCCTCATTTTTTTTTAATTCTTTCTTTTTTCTTTTCAGCTTCAGTGAACAGTAGTGGAAACTACTGTGTCTTCCAAGTGGCAGATCCATTCTTCTATATCCTCTAATCTACTGTTGATTCTTTCTAATGTATTCTTCATTTCATTTATTGTGTTCTTTATCTTAGTTTGGTTCTTTATGTTTTCTAACTTTTTGCTAAAAACTTCTAATTTCTCACTCCATTCATCCAATTGTCTCCCAAGTTCTCTGATTATCTGCATGATCATCTTGTACTCTTTATCACATAGATTGCCTATCTCCACTTCACTTAGTTCTTCTGTGGTTTTTATCTTTCATTTGGAACACATACCTCTGTCACCTCCTTTTGCTTAATTTGCTGTTTTATTTCCATGTCTTTAGTAGGTTAGTTACATTTCCAGACCTTGGAGAAATGGCCTTTTGATTTGCAGCAGTGCACTCCCCTTTGGTCACCAGAGGTCTATGTTCTAGGGGTGCCCCTACTGTTGGCTGCATGGGTCTTTCAGTTGTGGTGGGTGAACTATTGTGGGCTGTTTGGTAAGTGTGGCTGGCCCCTAGTCTGGTTGGTTTCAAGGCCCTGCCTTGTGTGGAGGCTGCCAGCCACTGGTTGGCAAGACCAGGTCACAAGGCACCTAGCTGTAGAGCCCCAGGTGGTCCTAGGTCTAGTACTGGCCCATCACTGGGTGGAGCCAGGATCTGTAATGGGTGGTTGCTGGACAAGTCTTTCAAGATCATGGGTTGGGCCAATTCCCGACATGGTTGGCTGCAGTTTCCAGGGTGTCCCAAACCTGGTGCTAGTCCACAGATGAGTGGGGCTGGATTCTGGTGTGGCTGGCTGAGGTGTCCAACGTGTCTCAGAGCTGATGTTGTCCTGATGGTGGGTGGGACTGAGTCCCAGTAGGTTCCAGAGCTGGTGTCAGTCTGCTGGTGGGCAGGGTTTGCTCTCGGGGGTCCCAGGCCTAGTGCCAGCTCACTGTTGGGTGGAGCCAGGTCCCAGTGTCTCTGGCTGCAGGATCCTGGGGGTCCTGGAGCCAGTGCTGGTGCACTGGTGTGTGGCACTGGATCCTATGCCCTCTGGTGGGCAGAGCCAGGTTCAGAGGTGACTGTGGGTTCAGGGAGTAAGGCAGCTGGTCTACTCGTGGGTGGGACCATGTTCCTGCCCAGCTAGCTGATTCCTTGAGTATGCCAGTACTCGTGCTGACAGGATAGTGGGTTAATCCGGGTCTCAGTGCTAATAATTTGGAGAGAGGATTCTAAAATGATGCTTACAAGCACCAGTGTCCACATGGTAAAAGGTGGTCCCCAAAATGGCTACCACCAGTGTCTGTGTCCCCAGGATGAGCTCTAGTTGCCTCTTTGGAAGGCTCTCCAAGATCAGCTGATGGGTCTGACCTAGCCTCCTTTCAGATTACTGCTTCTGCCCTGGGTCCCAGAGCATGTGAGATTTTGTGTGCACCCTTTAAGAGTAGAGTCTCTATTTCCCACAGCCCTTTGATTCTCCAGAAAGTAAACTCCATTGGCCTTCAGAGACAGATGTTCTGGGAACTCATCTTCCTGGTGCAGGATCCCCAGGCTGGGGAGCCCAATGTTGAGCTCAGACCCCTGGTCCGTGGGGAGAACCTCTGCAGTTGTAATTTTCCTCCCATTTCTGGGTCACCCCCCTGGCAGTACAAGTCTTGACTACACTGTGTCTCTACACCTCCTACCTATCTCACTGTGGTTCCTTCTTTATATCTTTAGTTTCAGAAATCTTTTCTGCTAGATTCTGGTCTTTCTCATCAATAGTTGCTCTGTATATAGTTGTAATGTTGGTGTGCCCATGGGAGGTGGTGAACTCAGGGTGTTCCTACTCTGCTGTCATGGCCACCAATTCTCTGAGCATTATTATTATTTTTTTTTTATTTTTATTTTTTTTTGCCATACGTGGGCCTCTCACTGTTGTGGCCTCTCCCGTTGCGGAGCACAGGCTCCGGATGCACAGGCTCAGCAGCCATGGCTCACGGGCCTAGCCGATCCACAGCATGTGGGATCTTCCCAGACCGGGGCATGAACCTATGTCCCCTGCATTGGCAGGCGGACTCTCAACCACTGCACCACCAGGGAAGTCCTGAGCATTATTTTTAATAAAGACCAGGACATAGGAGAATAAGGTCAAGGTGGGTGTGAGTATTTTAGGGAAGTAAGCACATCCAAAAAGACAGAGAAGCTTTAAATTATGTGATTTGTACAGAGAATAAGTCTTTCAATAATGGTAAAGAGAAAAGTGCAAGAGGCACATGAGGGAAGTTGAGCTAAAAAGGGTGGGGAAGGAGGAGAAAGAGGAGAGCAGCCAAGTACTATTTGAGCATTTTTCATATGTTACCTCATATAAGTATCATAAAAATCTTATCAGATAAGTGTATTACAATAATTTTTCATTTTACAAATGAAAAAACCTGAGGCACAGAAAGGTAAATTATGTTGTTCAAGGAAAAGAAAATTAGTAGACATGTTTGTTTGGCTTCTGAAATTTCCATGCTTAGTAATAGGGGTTTTGCTATTTTACTTTTTTATTGAGGTATAATTGACATATTAGTTTCAGGTGTAAAACATAATGATTCAATATTTGTATATATTGTAAAATGATTACAATAACCCTAGTTAACATCCACCACCATACATATTTACACAATTTTTTTGTAATGAATAACTTTTAAGATCTACTCTCTTAGCAACTTTCAAATATACAACACGGTATACTTAACTATAGTCCCCATGCTGTATCTTACAACCCCATGATTTATTTTATAAGTGGAAGCTTACAACTTTTGACCCATTTAATAATGTACTTTTTAAGTTTTTAAAAATTTGTCCAGCATTTTAGGTGCTTTATTATAAGGATGATTTTTCAGAGTATGTTGTCTCATTGCTAGATATGGATTTATGGTCAATGTTTAAAGGCTGGATTATAGAGGTGGGATTGGTTGCTTTCCTCATCATGAATTATTAATTTTTCTTCTTAGCTAGGTCTTTCCCATCCATGAGAAACACACTATAATCTCTCCTACTTAAAATAATTCCACTGACCTACAGTGAATGCTATTTTTTCCTCTCCTCCATCCTTTATTTAACCGAGTTGGTGGACCCTTCTCCAGGTGCTATGTTGGTTGCTAATAGAGCACCGTCTTCCACCTTGCCCTTGGCCAAAAGGGAGCTGCCTTACCCAAATCACCATCCATGAGTTATATCACCACCCATGACAGACTGACATGGGAGCACAGAAGTCCAGCCCCTTGCTTTAAGGTAGGACCAACTTTGTGGTGTAATTCATATTCCAGAGTACCCCATGGGATCAAAGTGAAGCAAACTCAACTGAAACCTCATCTTAAACAGCACCTTCCCCTTCCATCTCCTGCTTTCTTCACCCCTCCATCCCAAGACATTCCTTCTGTAAATCACATACACCCAAAACTCTATCTCAGTCTCTGCTTCTAAAAAACTCAGCCTAACATTCCCTCTAACTACTACATGATTTCTCTGCTATAAACTCCTTGAAATAGTCATCTAAATTTGCTGTCTCAGACTCTGACTTTTGTTCTCTCTTGAACCTACACCAACAAAATTTTCATGCCCACCACTCCAACAACATAGCTCTTTGTCACAAATGATCTTCATATTCCTAACCTTAAATGTCAGTATTCAGTATTTATCTTACTCATACAATGAGCTATATTTGACATAATTGATGATTTCCTTCTTAGAACACTGTCTCCTCTTTGCTTCCAGGACACCACTTTCTCAGTTCTCTACCCTCACTGCCCCTTTACCTTTTTTACTACTTCATCCTCCTTTACTCTCTGATCTCTACATTTTCGAGTTTCCTCAGAAATTGATCCTTGAACCTCTTCCACTTCTTCATCTATAATCATTCTCTAGGTGGTATCATCCATAGCTGACACTCCAAACTTTATACCTGCAACCTTGACTTCTCTCCAAATCCCAAATTCATATACCCAACTGCCTTTTCAACATACGCATTTGGACGTCTAGAGGCATCTCAAATTTAAAGTGTCCAAAGCCAAACTTACAATTAATGACCCACACTCCAGCCTAAATATGCTTCCTTTTTTATAACTACACTTTCCCTTATCTCAGTAAATGTCACTTATACCCTTCTAGTTGTTCATACCATAAGCCTTGGATTCATTCTTTGTTTCTCTCATTCTTTTACACTCTACACACAGAATCTGTCAAGAAATCCAATCAGCTCTGCCTTCAAAGTATATTACAAATTAACCCTTCTCCAATGTCTACTTCTATTACCCTAGTCCAATGCACCATTATTTCTGCCTTCACTATTAAAATAGTATCCCCTCCACCCTTGTACCTGACAGTCTATTGTCCACAGAGCATTCAGAGTGATCTTTTTAGAATACAAATCACATCATTTCTATGCTCAGATCCCTCCAACAGCATAGTATAATGGCTAAGAGCATGGACTCTAAGCAGGTTTGAGTTAAATCTGAGCTCCCTTAAACTGTGCCCCATGCCTCAGGTCTCTCATCTGTAAAATGGAAAGAATAATACCTACTCCTAGGTTTGTTATAAGGGTTAAATGAGTTTATATTTACATAGCACTAATGATAGAGCCTGACATTATATGATTACTTGATAAACAGTGCCCTAACTTGCTCAGAGCAAAAGTATTAGTCCTCTCTTCTCTCACCCCTCATTCACTCCACTCCAGCAAACTCGACCTTGCTTTAGAAGGTAGAGCTGAACAAGGAACACACCAAGCTTGTCCCCACCTCTGCTATTGCCCCTAATATATGCATGGCTCATTCCTCCCTTTCCATTCAGAGTTCTTCTCAAAACCCACCTTATCAATGAGTTTTCATGGGACATAATAAAAGCAATGCTTGAGGGTGGAGTCAAGATAGCAGAGTGGGAGGATGTGGAGTTCCTGTCTCCCCACAACTAGGGCACCTACCAGATGCTCGTGGGGGATCTTGATGCCCAAGGAGATGGGAGGAACCCCCAAGCAACCAGGTAGGACGTGGAGGGGAGTGGGGGGGAGGGGAAGTGGAGGCCAGACGGAACCGGTATCCCTGAAGGGTGGCTGGGAGAGGGGTGGGTTTCCCATGCCTGTGGGGACTCTCGGGGCTCGAAGAATCAGGAGGGAGCACGGCTAGCATTTCCCCAGCCCAATTGGACCCTGGGAAGCCTGATGGGCTCCCAGGCCAGATCCTCCACCCTCCGAAGCCTCCTGCAGCTGCATTGGTCCTAGGGGCATAGGAGGGAGCAGGGGAAGAAGAGGAATGACAGACAGCAGGGCCCTCTGGATCGGAGGATCAGGGGAAGCACGACAGGCATCTCTTCCACCCACTTTGGCCCTGGGAAGTCAGCTGGGCTCCAGGGCCGGGTCCTCCACTCTCCATGGCCACCTCCACCCATGTTGATCCTAGGGGCATGGGCAGGGGGAAGAAGAGGAGAGGTGGACAAGAAAGGGCCCTCCAGGATTGGAGGATCAAGGGGGAACACCCCTAGCATTTCCCTTGCCCACTCGGCCCCAGGGAGACTGCTGAGCTCCTGGACCTGGCTCTCTACCCTCCAGGGCCCGTGCCAGCAGCATGGGCCCTAGGGGTGTGGGAGGGAGGGAGGATCAGGGAAGAGGAGGAGAGGCAGACAATGGTGGTGGTCCCTCTGGGATCAGAGGATCAAGGGAGTCATGGAGGGTGTTTCCCTCGCATGCTCAGGCCTAGGGAGCCTGCTGGGGTCCTGGACCTGGTCCCTACCCTCCAAGGCCAGAGGCATTCCTAGGTCCCTCCGGGGGTGAGGAGCAAGTCCCATCCCCCACACCACCAGAGCCTTTTCTGGCCCTGTGGGTCCTAAGCATAGGCCCTGCCCCCACCTAAACCCAGTCCCTGCCTAAGCTCTGCCTCCCACAAACAAGGTATTTCCTGGCTTTTATTTCTTTTCTTTTTTTTTTTTTTTTTTTCTGTTATGGCTCTGTTTTACATTCCAGTTGTTGTTTCATCTATATTTTTATTTTTTCTAACATATCTGTTAGTTTTCTAATCTTATTTAATTTTTTACTCTTTGTTATTGTTCTGCTACCTTTTTTTTTTTTTTTTTTTTTGGCCACCATGCATGGCTTGCGGGATCTAGATTCATGAGGTGGGGGTTGGACCTGAGCTCCTGTGGTGTGAGCTCTGAGTCTGGACCACTGGACTAACAGAGAACCTCAGAACCCAGGGAATATTCATCAGAGTGAGGTCTCCTTCAGGTCTTAATCTCAGCACCAAGACCCACCTCTACCCAATGGCCTACAAACTACAGGGGTGGAAGCCTCAGGCCAAACAACCAATAAGGCAGGAACACAATCCCACACATCAAAAAAAAAGGAGACGAGGGCTTCCCTGGTGGCGCAGTGGTTGAGAGTCCGCCTGCCGATGCAGGGGACGCGGGTTCGTGCCCCGGTCCAGGAAGATCCCACATGCCGCGGAGCACCTAGGCCCGTGAGCCATGGCCGCTGAGCCTGCGCGTCCGGAGCCTGTGCCCCGCAACAGGAGAGGCCACAACAGTGAGAGGCCCGCGTACCGCAAAAAAAAAAAAAAAAAGGAGACGACAAAAAAAAACAATGTCACAGATGAAGGAGCAAGGTAAAAACCTATAAGGCCAAATAAATGAAGAGGAAATAGGCAACATACCTGAAAAAGAATTCAGAGTAATGATAGTAAAGATGATCCAGATTCTCAGAAATAGAATGGAGGCACGGATGGAGAAAATACAAGAAATGTTTTACAAAGATCTAGAAGAACTAAAGAACAAACAGAGATGAACAACACAATAACTGAAATGGAAAATACACAAGAACGAATCAATAACAGAATAACTGAGGCAGAAGAACGAATAAGTGAGCTGGAAAACAAAATGGTGGAAATAACTGCCAAGGAGTAGAATAAAGAAAAAAGAATGAAAAGAATTGAAGATGACATCAGAGACCTATTGGACAACACTAAATGCACCAACATTCAAATTATAGGGGTCCCAGAAGAAGAAGAGGAAAAGAAAGTGTTTGAGAAAGTATTCAAAGAGATTATAGTCGAAAATTTCCGTAACACGGGAAAGGAAATAGCCATCCAAATCCTGGAAGTGCACAGAGTCCCATACAGGATAAACACTAGGAAAAACAAATTAACAAAAATTAAATTCAAAGAAAAGTATAAAAAGCAGCAAGGGAAAAGCAACAAATAACATTCAAGGTAATTCCCATAAGATTATCAGCTGATTTTTCAGCAGAAACTCTGCAGACCAGAAGAGAGTGGCAGGATATACTTAAAGTGATGAAAGAAAATCCAACAACCAAGATTGCTCTACCCAGCAAGGATCTCATTCAGATTTGATGGAGAAATCAAAAGCTTTACAGACAAGCAAAACTTAAGAGGTTTCAGCACCACCAAACCAGCTTTACAATAAATGCTAAAGGATGTTCTCTAGGCAGGAAACACAGAAGAAGAAGACCCACAAAAACAAACCCAAAACAATTAAGAAAATGGAAACAGGTACATACATGTCGATAATAATCTTGAAAGTAAATGGATTAAATGCTCCAACCAAAAGACACAGACTGCCTGAATGGATACAAAAACAAGACCCATACATATGCTGTCTACAAGAGACCCACTTCAGACCTAGAGACATATGCAGACTGAAAGTGAAGGGATGGAAAAATATATTCCATGCAAACAGAAATCAAAAGAAAACTGGAGTACCAATACTCATATCAGGTAAAATAGACTTTAAAATAAAGACTGTTACAAGAGCTAAGGAAGGGGGGGACCTTGAAGATGGCGGAAGAGTAAGACGCGGAGATCACCTTCCTCCCCACAGATACACCAGAAATACATCTACACGTGGAACAACTCCTACAGAACACCTACTGAAGGCTGGCAGAAGACCTCAGACCTCCCAAAAGGCAAGAAACTCCCCACGTACCTAGGTAGGGCAAAAGAAAAAAAGAAAAAACAGAGACAAAAGAATAGGGACGGCACCTGCACCAGTGGGAGGGAGCTGTGAAGGAGGAAAAGTTTCCACACACTAGGAAGCCCCTTCGCGGGCGGAGACTGCGGGAGGCGGAGGGGGGAGCTTCGAAGCCGCGGAGGAGTGCACAGCAACGGGTGCGGAGGGCAAAGCGGGGAGATTCCCGCACAGAGGATCGGTGCCGACCGGTACTCACCAGCCCGAGAGGCTTGTCTGCTCACCCGCCGGGGCGGACAGGGCTGCGAGCTGAGGCTCTGAGGCTCGGGTTTCGGTTTCGGACGGAGCGCAGGGAGAGAACTGGGGTTGGCGGCTTGAACATAGCCTGAAGGGGTTAGTGCACCACAGCTAGCCGGGAGGGAGTCCCGGGAAAAGTCTGCACCTGCCGAAGAGGCAAGAGACTTTTTCTTCCCTCTTTGTTTCCTGGTGCGTGAGGAGAGGGGTTTAAGAACGCTGTTTAAAGGAACTCCAGAGACGGGCGCGAGCCGCGGCTAAAAGCGCGAACCCCAGAGACGGGCACGAGCCGCGGCTGAAAGCGCGGACCCCACAGACGGGCGCGAGCCGCGGCTGAAAGCGCGGACCCCACAGACGGGCGCAAGCCTCAGCTAAAAGCGCGGACTCCCAGAGGCGGGCGGGAGACGTTAAAGCTGCTGCTGCCGCCACCAAGGGGCCTGTGTGCGAGCACAGGTCACTCTCCACACCCCTCTTCCGCGGAGCCTGTGCAGCCCGCCACTGCCAGGTTCCCGGGATCCAAGGATAACTTCCCCGGGAGAACGCACGGCGGGCCTCAGGCTGTTGCAAAGTCACGCCGGACTTTGCCGCTGCAGGCCCGCCCCGCACTCCGTGCCCCTCCCTCCCCGCCAGCCTGAGTGCGCCAGAGCCCCCGAATCAGCGGCTCCTTTAACCCCGTCCTGTCTGAGCAAAAAACAGACGCCCTCCAGCGACCTACATGCAGAGGCAGGGCCAAATCCAAAGCTGAGCCCCTGTGAGCTGTGAGAACAAAGAAGAGAAAGGGAAATCTCTCCCAGCAGCCTCAGAAGCAGCGGATTAAAGCTCCACAATCAACTTGATATACCCTGCATCTGTGGAATACCTGAATAGACAACCAATCATCCCAAATTAAGGAAGTGGACTTTAGGAGCAAGATCTATGATTTTTTTCCCATTCCTCTTTCTGTGAGTGGGTATGTGTATGCTTCTGTGTGAGATCTTGTCTGTATAGTCTTGCTTCCACCATTTGTCCTAGGGTTCTATCCGTCCATGGTTTTTTCTTAAAATTTTTTTCTTAATAATCAATTTTAATTATAATAACGTTATTATACTTTACCTTCGTTCTTTCTTTCTTTCTTTCTTTCCTTCCTTCCTTCCCTCCTTTAGACAACGAATCATCCCAAATTGAGGAGGTGGTCTCTGACAGCAAGATTTATGATTTTTCCCCCTTTACCTCTTTTAGTGAGGGTGTATGTGTATGCTTCTGTGTAAGATTTTGTCTGTATAGCTTTGCTTCCAACATTTGTCCTAAGGTTCTATCTGTCCCTTTTTTATTTTTCCAAATAAGAATTTTTTAATTCAATAACTTTATTATACTTTATTTTATTTTTCCTGTATCTTCTTTCTTTCTGTCTTTTTCTTCTTTCCCTCCTTCCTTCCTCCCTCCCTCCCTCCCTCCCTCCTTTCTTTCCTTCTTGCCTTCTTTCCTTCTTTGCTTCTTTCTTTCTTTCTTTCTTCCTTCCTCCCTTCCTTCCCTCCTTTCCTTCTTTCTTTCCTCATACTTCTACTAATTCCCTCTACTTTTTCTCCCTTTTATTCTGAGCCGTGTGGATGAAAGGCTCTTGGTGCTCCAGCCAGAAGTCAGGGCTCTGCCTCTGAGGTAGGAGAGCCAACTTCAGGACACTGGTCCACAAGAGACCTCCCAGCTCCACATAATATCAAACGGCAAAAATCTCCCAGAGACCTCCATCTTAACACCAGCACCCAGCTTCACTCAACGACCAGCAAGCCACAGTGCTGGACAACCTATGCCAAACAACTAGCAAAACAGGAACACAACCCCACCCATTAGCAGAGAGGCTGCCTAAAATCATAATAAGGCCACAGACACCCCAAAACAAACCACCAGACGTGAACCTGCCCACTAGAGAGACAAGATCCAGCCTCATCCACCACAACACAGGCACTAGTCCCCTCCACCAGGAAGCCTACACAACCCACTGAACCAACCTTAGCCACTGGAGACAGACATCAAAAACAGCAGGAACTACGAACGTGCAGTCTGCAAAAAGGACACCCTAAACACAGTAAGATAAGCAAAATGAGAAGACAGAAAAACACACAGCAGATAAAGGAGCAAGATAAAAATGCACCAGACCTAACAAATGAAGAGGAAATAGGCAGTCTACCTGAAAAAGAATTCAGAATAATGGTAGTAAGGATGATCTGAAATCTTGGAAATAGAATGGACAAAATGCAAGAAACAGTTAACAAGGACCTAGAAGAAATAAAGATGAAACAAGCAACGATGAACAACACAATAAATGAAATTAAAAGTACTCTAGATGGGATCAATAGCAGAATAACTGAGGCAGAAGAACAGATAAGTGACCTGGAAGATAAAATAGTGGAAATAACTACTGCAGAGCAGAATAAAGAAAAAAGAATGAAAAGAACTGAGGACAGTCTCAGAGACCTCTGGGACAACATTAAACGCACCAACATTCGAAATATAGGGGTTCCAGAAGAAGAAGAGAAAAAGAAAGGGACTGAGAAAATATTTGAAGAGATTATAGTTGAAAACTTCCCTAATATGGGAAAGGAAATAGTTAATCAAGTCCAGGAAGCACAGAGAGTCCCATACAGGATAACTCCAAGGAGAAATATGCCAAGACACATATTAATCAAACTGTCAAAAATTAAATACAAAGAAAGCATATTAAAAGCAGCAAGGGAAAAACAACAAATAACACATAAGGGAATCCCCATAAGGTTAACAGCTGATCTCTCAGCAGAAACCCTACAAGCCAGAAGGGAGTGGCAGGACATACTGAAAGTGATGAAGGAGAAAAATCTGCAGCCAAGACTACTCTACCCAGCAAGGATCTCATTCAGATTTGATGGAGAAATTAAAACCTTTACAGACAAGCAAAAGCTGAGAGAGTTCAGCACCACCAAACCAGCTTTACAACAAATGCTAAGGGATCTTCTCTAGGCAAGAAACACAAGAGAAGGAAAAGACCTATAACAACGAACCCAAAACAATTTAGAAAATGGGAATAGGAACATACATATCGAGAATTACCTTAAATGTAAATGGACTAAATGCTCCCACCAAAAGACACAGATTAGCTGAATGGATACAAAAACAAGACCCTTATATATGCTGTCTACAAGAGACCCACTTCAGACCTAGAGACACATACAGACTGAAAGTAAGGGAATGGAAAAAGATATTCCATGCAAATGGAAACCAAAAGAAAGCTGGAGTAGCAATTCTCATATCAGACAAAATAGACTTTAAAAACAGGACTATTAAAAGAGACAAAGAGGGACACTACATAATGATCAAGGGATCGATCCAAGAAGAAGATATAACAATTGTAAATATTTATGCCCCCAACATAGGAGCACCTCAATACATAAGGCAAATACTAACAGCCATAAAAGGGGAAATCGACAGTAACACATTCATAGTAGGGGACTTAAACATTCCACGTTCACCCATGGACAGATCATCCAAAATGAAAATAAATAAGGAAACACAAGCTTTAAATGATACATTAAACAAGATGGACTTAATTGATATTTATAGGACACTCCATCCAAAAACAACAGAATACACATTTTTCTCAAGTGCTCATGGAACATTCTCCAGGATATATCATATCTTAGGTCACAAATCAAGCCTTGGTAAATTTAAGAAAATTGAAATTGTATCAAGTATGTTTTCTGACCACAATGCCATGAGACTAGATATCAATTACAGGAAAAGATCTGTAAAAAATACAAACACATGGAGGCTAAACAATACACTACTTAATAATGAAGTGATCACTGAAGAAATCAAAGAGGAAATCAAAAAATACCTAGAAACAAATGACAATGGAGACACAATGACACAAAACTTGTGGGATGCAGCAAAAGCAGTTCTAAGGGGGAAGTTTATAGCAATACAAGCCCACCTTAAGAAGCAGGAAACATCTCGAATAAACAACCTAACCTTGCACCTCAAGCAATTAGAAAAAGAAGAACAAAAAAACCCCAAAGCTAGCAGAAGGAAAGAAATCATAAAAATCAGATCAGAAATAAATGAAAAAGAAATGAAGGAAACAATAGCAAAGATCAATAAAACTAAAAGCTGGTTCTTTGAGAAGATAAACAAAATAGATAAACCACTAGCCAGACTCATCAAGAAAAAAAGGGAGAAGACTCAAATCAATAGAATTAGAAATGAAAAAGGAGAAGTAACAACAGACACTGCAGAAATAAAAGAGATCATGAGAGATTACTACAAGCAACTCTATGCCAATAAAATGGACAATCTGGAAGAAATGGACAAATTCTTAGAAATGCACAACCTGCCAAGACTGAATCAGGAAGAAATAGAAAATATGAACAGACCAATCACAAGCACTGAAATTGAAACTGTGATTAAAAATCTCCCAACAAAGAAAAGCCCAGGACCAGATGGCTTCACAGGCGAATTCTATCAAACATTTAGAGAAGAGCTAACACCTATCCTTCTCAAACTCTTCCAAAATATAGCAGAGGGAGGAACACTCTCAAACTCCTTCTACGAGGCCACCATCACCTTGATACCAAAACCAGACAAGGATGTCACAAAGAAAGAAAACTACAGGTCAATATCACTGATGAACATAGATGCAAAAATCCTCAACAAAATACTAGCAAACAGAATCCAACAGCACATTAAAAGGATCATACACCATGATCAAGTGGGGTTTATTCCAGGAATGCAACGATTCTTCAATATACGCAAATCTGTCAATGTGATAAACCATATTAACAAATTTTAGGAGAAAAACCATATGATCATCTCAATAGATGCAGAGAAAGCTTTTGACAAAATTCAACACCCATTTATGATAAAAACCCTGCAGAAAGTAGGCATAGAGGGAACTTTCCTCAACATAATAAAGGCCATATATTACAAGCCTACAGCCAACATCATCCTCAATGGTGAAAAACTGAAACCATTTCTACTAAGATCAGGAACAAGACAAGGTTGCCCACTCTCACCACTATTATTCAACATAGTTTTGGAAGTTTTAGCCACAGCAATCAGAGAAGAAAAGGAAATAAAAGGAATCCAAATCGGAAAAGAAGAAGTAAAGCTGTCACTGTTTGCAGATGACATGATCCTATACATAGAGAATCCTAAAGATGCTACCAGAAAACTACTAGAGCTAATCAATGAATTTGGTAAAGTGGCAGGATACAACATTAATGCACAGAAATCTCTGGCATTCCTATATACTAATGATGAAAAATCTGAAAGTGAAATCAAGAAAACACTCCCATTTACCATTGCAACAAAAAGAATAAAATATCTAGGAATAAACCTACCTAAGGAGACAAAAGACCTGTATGCAGAAAATTATAAGACACTGATGAAAGAAATTAAAGATGATACAAATAGATGGAGAGATATACCATGTTCTTGGATTGGAAGAATCAACATTGTGAAAATGACTCTACTACCCAAAGCAATATATAGATTCAATGCAATCCCTATCAAACTACCACTGGCATTTTTCACAGAACTAGAACAAAAAATTTTGCAATTTGTATGGAAACACAAAAGACCCCAAATAGCCAAAGCAATCTTGAGAACGAAAGAAGCAACTGGAGGAATCAGGCTCCCTGACTTCAGACTATACTACAAAGCTACAGTTATCAAGATGGTATGGTACTGGTACAAAAACAGAAAGATAGATCAATGGAACAGGATAGAAAGCCCAGAGATAAACCCATGCACATATGGACACCTTATCTTTGATAAAGGTGGCAGTAATGTACAGTGGAGAAAGGACAGCCTCTTCAATAAGTGGTGCTGGGAAAACTGGACAAGTACATGTAAAAGTATGAGATTAGATCACTCCCTAACACCATACACAAAAATAAGCTCAAAATGGATTAAAGACCTAAATGTAAGGCCAGAAACTATCAAACTCTTAGAGGAAAACATAGGCAGAACACTCTATGACATAAATCACAGCAAGATCCTTTTTGACCCACCTCCTAGAGTAATGGAAATAAAAACAAAAATAAACAAATGGGACCTAATGAAACTTCAAAGCTTTTGCACAGCAAAGGAAACCATAAACAAGACCAAAAGACAACCCTCAGAATGAGAGAAAATATTTGCAAATGAAGCAACTGACAAAGGATTAATCTCCAAAATTTACAAGCAGCTCATGCAGCTCAATATCCAAAAAACAAACAACCCAATCCAAAAATGGGCAGAAGACCTAAATAGACATTTCTCTAAAGAAGACATACAGACTGCCAACAAACACATGAAAGAATGCTCAACATCATTAATCATTAGAGAAATGCAAATCAAAACTACAATGAGATATCATCTCACACCAGTCAGAATGGCCATCATCAAAAAATCTAGAAACAATAAATGCTGGAGAGGGTGTGGAGAAAGGGAACACTCTTGCACTGCTGGTGGGAATGTGAATTGGTACAGCCACTATGGAGAACTGTATGGAGGTTCCTTAAAAAACTACAAATAGAACTACCATATGACCCAGCAATCCCACTACTGGGCATATACCCTGAGAAAACCAAAATTCAAAAAGAGTCATGTACCAAAATGTTCATTGCAGCTCTATTTACAATAGCCTGGAGATGGAAACAACCTAAGTGCCCATCATCGGATGAATGGATAAAGAAGATGTGGCACATATATACAATGGAATATTACTCAGCCATAAAAAGAAACGAAATTGAGCTATTTGTAATGAGGTGGATAGACCTAGAGTCTGTCATACAGAGTGAAGTAAGTCAGAAAGAAAAAGACAAATACCGTATGCTAACACATATATATGGAATTTAAGGAAAAAAAAATGTCATGAAGAACCTAGGAGTAAGGCAGGAATAAAGACGCAGACCTCCTAGAGAACGGACTTGAGGTTATGGGGAGGGGGAAGGGTGAGCTGTGACAGGGCGAGAGAGAGTCATGGGCATATACACACTAACAAACGTAGTAAGGTAGATAGCTAGTGGGAAGCAGCCGCATGGCACATGGATATTGGCTCGGTGCTTTGTGACAGCCTGGAGGGGTGGGATAGGGTGGGTGGGAGGGAGGGAGACGCAAGAGGGAAGAGATATGGGAACATATGTTTATGTATGACTGATTCACTTTGTTATAAAGCAGAAACTAACACACCATTGTAAAGCAATTATTCCCCAATAAAGATGTTAAAAAAAAAAAAGAGCTAAGGAAGGACACTACCTAATGATCAACAGATCAATCCAAGAAGAAGATATAACAATTATAAATATATATGCACCCAATATAGGAGCACCTCAATACATAAGGCAAAGGCTAACAACCATGAAAGGGGAAATTGACAGTAACATAATAATAGTAGGGGACTCTAACACCCCACTTACACCAATGAACAGATCATCCAAACAGAAAATAAATAAGGAAACACAAGCTTTAAATGACACAAGAGACCAGATAGATTTAATTGATGTTTATAGGACATTCCACCCGAAAGTGGCAGATTACACTTTCATCTCAAGTACACATGGAACATTCCCCAGGATTGATCACATCTTGGGTCACAAATTAAGCCTTGGAAAATTTAGGAAAGGTGAAATTGTATGAAGCATATTTTCTGACCACAATGCTATGAGATTAAAAATCAATTACAGGAAAAAAACTGTAAAAAACAGAAATATATGGAAGCTAAACAGTGAAGTGCTAAATAACCAAAAGATCACTGAGAAAATCAAAGAGGAAATAAAAAAATACATAGAAACAAATAACAACAAAAAACAACTACCCAAGACATATGGGATGCAGCAAAAGCAGTTCTTAGAGGGAAGTTTATAGCAATTCAATCTCACCTCAAGAAACAAGAAAAATCTCAAATAAACAATCTAACCTTACACCTAAAGCAACTAGAGAAAGAAGAACAAAGAAAACCCAAAGTCAGCAGAGGTAAAGAAATCATAACAATCACAGCAGAAATAAGTGAAATAGAAATGAAGAAAACAATAGCAAAGATCAATAAAACTAAAACTTGTTTCTTTGAGAAGATAAACAAAATTGATAAAACTTTAGCCAGACTCATCAAGAAAAAAAAGGGAGAGGACACAAATCAATAAAATTAGAAATGAAAAAGGAGAAGTCACAACTGACACTGCAGAAATACAAAGGATTGTAAGAGACTACTACAAACAAGTATACACCAATAAAATGGACAACCACGAAGAAATGACAAATTCTTGGAAAGGTACAATTTTCCCAGACTGAACCAGGAAGAATTAGAAAATATAAACAGACCTATCACAAGTAATGAAATTGAAACTGTAATTAAAAAGCTTCTAACAAACAAAAGTCCAGAACCAGATGGCTTCACAGGCGAATTCTATCAACCATTTGGAGAAGAGATAACACCTATACTTCTCAAAGTCTTCCAAAAATTTGCAGAGGGAGGAACACTCCCAAATTCTTTCTACAAGGCCATCATCACCCTGATACCAAAACCAGACAAAGATGTCACAAAAAAAGAAAATTACAGACCAATATCACTGATGAACACAGACGCAAAAATCCTCAACAAAATAGTAGCAAACAGAAGCCAACAACACAATAAAGGATTATACACCACGATCAAGTGGAATCTACCCTTGGAATGCAAGGATTCTTCAATATATGCAAGTCAATCAATGTGATACACCATATTAACAAATTAAGGAATAAAACCTGTATGATCATCTCAGATGCAGTAAAAGCTTTTGACAAAATTCAATACCTATTTATGACCAAAAAAAAAAAAAAAACTCTCCAGAAAATGGGCATAGAGGGAACCTACCTCAACATAATAAAGGCCATATAGGACAAACCCACAGCAAACATCATTCTCAGTGGTGAAAAACTGAAAGCATTTTCACTAAGATCAGGAACAAGACAAGGATGTCCACTCTCACCATTCTTATTCAACACAGTTTTGGAATACCTAGCCATGGCAATCAAAGAAGAAAAAGAAATAAAAAGAATACATATTGGAAAAGAAGAAGTAAAACTATCACTGTTTGCAGATGACATGATACTATACATAGAAAATCCTAAAGATGTCACCAGAAAACTACTAGAACTAATCAAAGAATTTGGTTAGGTTGCAGGATACAAAATTAATGCACAGAAATCCCTTGCATTCCTATACACTAACAATGAAAAATCAGAAAGAGAAATTAAGGAAACACTCTCATTTACCACTGCAACAAAAAGAATAAAATATCTAGGAATAAACCTACCTAAGGAGACAAAAGACCTGAATGCAGAAAGCTGTAAGACACTGATGAAAGAAATTAAAGATGATCCAAACAGTTGGAGAGATACACCATGTTCTTGGATTGGAAGAATCAACATTGTGAAAATGACTATACTACCCAAAGCAATCTACAGATTCAATGCAATCCCTATCAAACTACCACTGGCATTTTTCACAAACTAGAAAAAAAAATTTCACAATTTGTATGGAAAGACAAAAGACCCCAAATAGCCAAAGCAATCTTGAGAAAGAAAAACGGAGCTGGAGGAATCAGCCTCCCTGACTTCAGACTATACTACAAAGCTACAGTAATAAAGACAGTATGGTACTGACAAAAAAACAGAAATATAGATCAATGGTACAGGATAAAACCCAGAGATAAACCCACACACCCATGGCACCTAATTTGTGACAAAGGAGGCAAGAACATACAATGGAGCAAAGACAGCCTCTTCAATAAGTGGTGCTGGGAAAACTGGACAGCTACATGTAAAAGAATGAAATTAGAATACTACCTAACACTATACACAAAAATAAACTCAAAATGGCTTAAAGACCTAAATATAAGGCCAGACACTATAAAACTCTTAGAGGAAAACATAGGAAAAACACTCTTTGACATAAACCACAGCAAGATCTTTTTTGACCCACCTCCTAGAGTAATGAAAATAAAAACAAAAATAAACAAATGGGACCTAATTAAAATTAAAAACTTTTGCACAGCAAAGGAAACGATAAACAAGATGAAAAGACAGCCCTCAGAATGGGAGAAAACATTTGCAAAGGAAGCAACTGACAAAGAATTAATCTCCAAAATATGCAAACAACACATGGAGCTCAATATCAAGAAGACAAACGACCCGATTATAAAATGGGCAGAAGATCTAAATAGACATCTCTCCAAAGAAGCCATACAGATGGCCAAGAGGCACATGAAAAGCTGCTCAACATCACTAATTATTAGAGAAATGCAAATCAAAACTACAATGAAGTATCACCTCACACCGGACAGAATGGTCATCATCAAAAAATCTACAAACAATACATGCTGGAGAGGGTGTGGAGAAAAAGGGACCCTCTTGCACTGTTGGTGAGAATGTAAATTGATACACCCACTGTAAAGAACAGTATGAAACTTCTTTAAAAAACTAAAAATTGGACTACCATATGACCCAGCAATCCCACTACTGGGCATATACCCTGAGAAAACCATAATTCAAAAGGACACATGTACCACAATGTTCATTGCAGCACTATTTACAATAGCCAGGACATGGAAACAACCTAAATGTCCAACAACAGATGAATGATAAAGAAGACATTACTCAGCCATAAAAGGGAACAAAACTGGGTCATTTGTAGAGACGTGGTTGACCCTAGAGTCTGTCATACAGAGTGAAGTAAGCAGAAAGAGAAAAACAAATATCATATATTAACACATATATGTGGAATCTGCAAAAATGGTACAGATTAACCTATTTGCAGGGCAGGAATAGAGACTAGATGTAGGGAGTGGACATGTGGACACAGCAGGGGAAGGGGAGGGTGGGACGAATTGGGAGATTAGGATTGACATATATACACTACCAGGTGTAAAATAGATAGCTAGCGGGAACCTGCTATAAAGCATAGGAAGCTCAGCTCGGTGCTCTGTGACGACCTAGAAGGGTGGGATGGGGGATAGGGGGTGGTAGGGAGGTCCAAGAGGGAGGAGATATAGGTATACATATAGCTGTTTCACTCATTGTACAGCAGAAACTAACACAACTTTCTAAAGCAATTATACTCTAATAAAATAAATAAATAAATACTCCACACCATTCAAAAAAAAAATGGGTGAACTGGATGGTTTGTGAATTATTTCAATAAAGCTGTCTAAAAAAAACAATGCTAGTCTACTTTGCCCTGCTTATTTTTCTCCATATTGTTCATTATTTTCTAAAATATTATGAATTTGCTTGTCTTTTTTTAATTGCCTCCCTTGCCCCACTGTAGCATGAGCTCTTTAATGAGAGAGATCATTTTGTCTGTTTTGTTCACAGCTATATCCTGAGTTCCTAGAAGTGTGCCTGGTACATAACAGCATTCAATAAAGTTTTAATGAATGAATTAATAGAAGGACAATAAAGAAGCTCTTGAAATATGTCAATGGGGAATGAATGAGATATGAATGAGGAAAGTGACAGTGGCAATTGAAGGGATGAAGTGGCAAAAATCAAAGAGACACAGTAGGGCTTCCCTGGTGACACAGTGGTTAAGAATCTGCCTGCCAATGCAGGGGACATAGGTTTGAGCCCTGGTCCAGGAAGATCCCACAGGCAGCAGAGCAACAAAGCCCATGTGCCACGACTACTGAGCCTGTGTTCCAGAGCCCATGAGCCTACGTGCCACAACTACTAAAGCCCGTGTGCCTAGAGCCCATGCTCTGCAACAAAAGAAGCCACCCCAATGAGAAGCCCACACACCACACAGAAGAGTAGCCCCTGCTCGCCGCAACTAGAGAAAAGCCCGCACACAGCAACAAAGACCTAATGCAGTCAACAATAAAATTAATTAATTAAAAAATCAGAGAGACACAGTAAACAAGATGGGATCTGAGAGAGAAGAAATTTGGGGAATTATTTTGAGATGCTGGCCAAATTAAAAGATAGAATAGGATGGTGGTGCTCAAAAGCAGAATAGAAAACACAAACAGAGGAATCAGTCTGAGGGAAACTATAAGAAACCTAAGTTATCAGAAGTTAGACAAACGTCTACATGGCCAGCAGGCAGTTGTAAATTCGACTTTATTAACAAGAGAGATCAGAACTGTAACTGTGGTTTTGAACGTCACCAGGATAGACTGTCATTCAAAGACAAATACTGGAATGAGCTTGCCCAAGGGAAGAGAATATGATCAAGAAAAAAGGAAGAAGACAAATCTTGGGGGACATCTGTATATTATAAGTGTGCAGATGAAAGAGAAACTAGTGAAGGAGACTGGTGCAAAGGAAATATGAACAAGAATGTCTCCAGAAGTGATGAAATATATGTAAAACAGTATCTGCTGAAATGATATGAGTTGTGTCAACTAGAAACCTTTTCAGCCCTATCAAAAATCACTACAATAGAAGTGGCAGAATATAGGATTTTCATACCTTCTGAAAAGATTGAGCTAATGGGGCACTTTTGCCAGTCAGTCTAGAAACAAGGAGATCTCCCAAGCTCCTCCCCATCTTCCAGATCAGTTCAGCCTCTAATACGTTTTTTAAGACCCATGGGACTTCTGTTCATTCAGTACAGTCCATTATACTTTCATTATCTCATTACCATTTACCTTCGCTTTCAAGACTCGCTTCTCTAATAATGTTCTTACTGGTTTTACAAGGTCTCATTTCATTAACCCATCTTTGTTCCAGAAATGTAATTATTTTGTGGTCACTACTTTCTCATAGTCTTAGATGAAACCTTTTGTTCTCTGTGTGTTATTAGCAGCATCTTCAGGATTGAATACCTCTTTCTGCCTCCTCCACATTTTGGCATAAGAAATTATCCTCTCATCCTAAGAAGATCTCCAACAATAAGTAATTCATGATGTCTAACTACTCACATACTTCGTACCTAACAAGTTATCTTAAACAGTGATGGAAATGGTAATTATTTACTCTGGGAGCCCTGTCAATGTTACTGTTAAATCATTGCCACGCTGTTAAATTGGACTAGGAGGTTCCTCCCTATTCCACTATTGATCTTATGGGTGAATTACCCCCCAAAACCTTTCCAATGTGCTATTGGCTAATTCATTGCAGTGCAATATATATTAAGTGGAATGTGAATAACATACATCTTATTTGTAATATGTTTTAGATGCACAAATTTGAAATTCATAGCAATGTTCTAAAGCAATGTAATATAGATGAAAAAATACAATTTCTAATGTACTATTCGGTGTTCATAAATATACCAACTTGGAAATTACAACAAGTAATGTACAAAGTAAGGAAATCAATAGACTCTGGGCACTAATACTATTTCTCAGGGCAAGGATCTAACTTGTGTGACAGTAAACCAACCTCTGTGCTGACAAGGAAATTTGGACTATGATGAAAAAATGACTACACCATTTACAATTACTATGTTTTAATCCCATGGTTGTCAAGTGTACATGTGGGGGCAGGTCGTCATAGCTGCTCATCCACATATTGTCACACTGTAGTGGGGGTTTTTAGGGTGGTGGCAGTATAGTCATGGAAGTAGTGAAGGGTTAGGGAGCTGAAGAGAATGGAGTCATGTTCCTGCTAATGCTGTACTCTAGATAATAGAACATGAAGTCCATTTCACAATTTGAAATCAACTTTTAAAAATTTCTTATACATATGTTTGAGAAAGAAAGAAATGAAAGCAAGAAAGAAATGAAAGCAAGAAAGCAAGAAAGGAAGGAAGGAAGGAAGGGAAGGAAAGAAAGAAAGAAAGAAAGAAAGAAAGAAAGAAAGAAAGAAAGAAAGAAAGAAAGAAAGAAAGAAAGAAAGAAAGAAAGAAAGAAAGAAAGGAAGGAAGGAAGGAAGGAAGGAAGGAAGGAAGAAAGAAAGAAAGAAAGAAAGAAAGAAAGAAAGAAAGAAAGAAAGAAAGAAAGAAAGAAAGAAAGAAGGAAAGACATGATTCTATGACCAGGAAATTGTGGCTTCAGTCATTCATTTCATATATGCTTATTGGGCATCTCCATATGCTAGGCTCCATGATAGACCTGGGAAAGTATCAGCAAACAAGACTGCTATAGGCTCTGACACCACACAGCTTAGAGTCTAGACAGACTGAGCAAGTAGACTTTGTCTACATGCAAACAATGAATGTGACAATTGAAGCAGGGGCATTTGTAAATTCATTTTATTCAACAAGCATAATTTGGTTCATGTTTAGTGTGTATTTAAGGACACTAATGGTGCAAAGAAAGTAAAATATATAGTCCTCGTTCCATGGCTTCCAACACTTTAGAAAGAAATATTTGTTCAATGGCTTGAGGAAAACAAAAAAAACAAAGAAAGATATGTACAGTGTCTAGGGTCATGCTGGAGAGATGTGGAATAACAATAACTTCATTTCCTACTACTCTCTCCCTCCCTCACTCTGCTTCATCCATACCCCCCACCCCATTGCTGTTCCTGCCTTCCACACTCCCTGCCTCAGATCATTTGCACCAACTCTTTCCACTGCCATGATCAACTCCCTCATTTACGTCAAGCTCTTGCTTGAATACTTTCTCAATGAGGCTGACCTTGACTACGCTGTATAATATTGCAATGTACTGGTCCCTGGTGTTTCTGATTCTCCTTTCCCTACTCTACTTCCTCTTTTTCTCATAGCACTTATCACATTTTAATACACTAGATAATTTACTCACATATTATGTTTGCAGTTTATTGTTTCTGTCCCCCTATTTGAATGTGAGCTCCACAAAGGCAGAAATTTTGTTTTGTTCACTGGTGAGTGCAAGGCACATAGAACAGTGTCTGGCAGGTAGTAGGTATTCAAAAAGTATTTGTTAAATGAATGATAACGATGATCATACTAATATAAATTAAGTGTTGAATACGTGCCAGGCAGCCTACTAAGAGCTTTAAGTATGGGACCTCTAAATCCTCTAATGCATTATCTCTGTTTTAGCCTCAGAGTAGATACTAGTCCCAGTTCTTGGTTATAGTCAACAGAAAATAAAAGGAACAGAAAAGAAGTTCATTGGGCATTTATCAGGAAGCTCAAAGAATGAATATGAATGCTAGAGAATCTGACTCATAAAAGAAATAACTGAGACTAAGCACTACTGAGATTCTGTCACAGGAAAAATCTGCTGAGGACACCATCCCTGGCATAGCCACCACTGGACACTTTCAACCACATGGCTGAATTCTGTTGCTCCTAGTGACTCACCACCGAGATGCTGAGACTCTTCACTCCTTCTTGTAGATCTGAAGTTCCACTAAGTCATTAATTCCTTTCAGCCAGAAGAACTTCTTTTGGCATTTCATTTGTGTGGGTTCTGCTGGAGGCAAATTCTCTCAGTTTTAATTTATCTGGAAATGTCTTTATTTCTCTTTCATCCTTGAAATGTATTTCCTCTAGATATAGAATTATAGATTGACTGTTTGGGGTTTTTTTTTTTTTTCAGCATTATATAGATGACACTCCATCATTGTCTTCTTTCAGTTTTATCTGAGAAGTCAGCCATCATTCATATTAACATTCTTCTGTATGTAGAATGTCTTTTTCTCTCTGGCTCTTTCAGATTCTTTTCTGTAATTTTCATTAGTGAACTTCCCTGATATGGGGGGGTGGGTGGTAATAAAACTTGAAAAAAGGCCAATTATTTTTCCTGATCCATTCTCTCTTTCCTCTCTTTTTAAGTTTCAATTATATGCAGGATATATTGCTTCATAATTTCCCCCAGATCATTTAATTTCTGTGAGGATTTTTTTTTCAGTGTTTTCAATATTGTTTCTCTCTGTGTTTTAGTTTGAATAATTTCTATTGAACAGTCTTCTGTTGGATCTAGCCTGTTAATCCCATGCACTGATTTTTTTTTTAATTTCAGAGATTATATTTGTCAGTCCTAGGATTTGGAAACTCTTTTTTAGAGTTTCCAGATCTCTCCTGAAATTTCTTATCACTTTACCATTATAGATTTAATGAAAATGATAAACCTCTAATAAGACTCAGAGAGATGGAGAGAGTGAGAGACAGAGAGAGAGAACGAATTACCAATACAAGGAATAAAAGTAGAGACTTTGCTACATCATCCTGCAGACTAATGATAATATTATGAATATTATGTTAACAAATTTTACAATTTAAATAAAATGTGCAATTCTTTTTGAGAAAAACAACTTTCTAAAATCAACCAAGAACAAATACAAAATCTGAATAACCTGATATTTATTCTTTAAATTGAAGTTGTCACTTAAAACCTTTCCACAAAGAAAACCCAAGGCCCATGTGGCTTCCATGGTGGAAGCCTATCAAACATGTAAGGAAGAAATAATGCTGAACTTAAACCAACTCTCTCGAAAAATATAAAAGTGAACACTCCCAATTCATTTTATAAGCTTAGTATGCTGATGCCAAACCTGAAAAAAGCAATACCAGGAAACCAGTACACCTCAAGATCATAATTACAAAATTGGTCAACAGTACAGTTGCAAATCAAATCCAGCAATATGTGAAAAATAAAATAAAGCATGAACAATAGAGTTGATCCCAATAATGCAAGGTTAGTTCATTCATCAATGTAATTTGCTACATTCCTAGAATATGATCACCTCAATAGATGCAGGAAAATCATTTGACAAAAATTAATGTCCATTCACATTTAAAGGTTTTTTTAAAAAATGATTGCTTTCCCTCTAAAACAGAAAACAAAGCAAGGATATCTGCTCTCAATACTTCTATTCCGAGATTAAGAGTGCCTAGACTGAGAAATAAAGCAAACAAAGGATATAAAAAGCATAAAGATTGCAAAGAAAGCTGTGTGTATTATCAGACAACTTGTTTGCATGCATAGAAAATCATAAGGAATATATATACCGTTAGAACTAACGAGTGTACTTAGCAAGGTCCCAAGGCACAATATCAATGTACAAAAATCAGTGTATTTCTACGTAACAGCTACAGATAATTGAAAAGTGAAATATAATGAATAATACTAAGTTGGTCTGAAACCAGCTCCAGTGGGGGAGGTGGGGAGGTTACCCTACAGCACCAAGCAATTGCACAGTGCTTGTGTCTGAGAATTCAACTCAGTTCTAACACTATCTATACAGAGATAGCATCAGATTCCACAGTTTAAGAGTTCAGTCATATAAGTGTGCCCCCCACCTACACTTCAGATGCCAGTCACAAGCCCGAGTGTGGTCAGATTCTGTGCCTCAGACAACAAACTATAGATCAGAGATTCCAATGACCCACTCCTTGGACTTCAGATGCCAATCAAAATTCCAGGTTGTTACCTGTATTTCTGACCAACTAGCTATATATAAATCAGAGATTCTCACAATCCCCTCCTTGGGTTCAATTAATTTGCTCACAGAACTCACAGTTCTGTAGCTCACAGAACTCAGAGAAACAGTTTACTTACTGTATTACTGGTTTACTATAAAATGATATAATAAGGGATACAGATGAACATCCCAATGGAAGAGATTCATAGAGAAGAGTATGGGGAAAGGACACAGAGCTTCCATACCCTCTCAGAGCATGCCAGTCTCCCCAAATCTCCACATGTTCACCAACCCAGAAGCTCTCTAAACCCTGTCCTTTGGGGGTTTTAGGGAGGCTTCATTACATAGGCATCGTTGATTAAGTCATTGGTCATTAGTGATTGATTCAACCTCTAGCCTCACTAGAGGTCAGGGGGTGGGACTGAAAGTTCCAATGCTCTAAACACCTGGTTGACTCTACTGGCAAGCAGCCTCCATTCTTAGGTGCATTCCAAAAGTCCTTCATTAACATAGCAAGGACACTTTATCACTCTCCACACTTAAAACTTTCCTAGAGTTTTGGGAGATGTGAGCCAGGAACAACCTTGGACAGAGACCAAGTGTTCAATATATATAAGAATATATTTTGGTCGTGTGAATGACCCAGTATATTTTTTTCTCCTAAATCACTATATCAAAATACTGCTAGAGGTAGCATCAAAAAACCAAATTAATAAATTAATTGTTTAGGAATAAATTTAAATGTGCAATATCTTTACACTGAAAACTATAAAACATTGCAAAGAGAAATTTTTAAAAAGCTAAGTGAGTATAGAGGTATGTCATGTTCTGTGAAATGGAAGACATTTGTTAAGGTGTCAATTCTATGCAAATTCATCTATATATTCAATGCAATCCCAATCAAAATACAAGCAGACCTTTTTATAGAAATTAACAAACTGACTTTAAAATTTGTATGGAAATGCACAGGATAGAATAGCCAAAAATATCTTGAAAATGAAGAACTTTTCCACTACCTGATTTTTTTTGGTATGCTTTACAATGGATTTTAATTTTATCTCAATTTTTAAAAATAAAATAAGCAAAGGAGCAGGTAGTCTAACATAATATGTACAGAGCACCTGTATTCATTTTCTATTTTTGCAAAACAAATTACCACAAATTGGGTGGCTTAAAACAACACGCATGGAGGAGCTTCAAGATGGTGGAAGAGTAAGACGTGGAGATCACCTTCCTCCCCACAAATACATCAGAAATACATCTACACGTGGAACAACTCCTACAGAACACCTACTGAATGCTGGCAGAAGACCTCAGACTTCCCAAAAGGCAAGAAACTCCCCACATACCTGGGTAGGGGGAAAGAAAAAAGAAAAAACAGAGACAAAAGAATAGGGATGGGACCCACACCAGTGGGAGGGAGCTGTGAAGGAGGAAAGGTTTCCACACACTAGAAGCCCCTTCGCAGGCGGAGACTGCAAGTGGTGGAGGTGGGGTGCTTTGGAGCCACGGAGGAGAGCATAGCCACCGGGGTGCGGAGGACAAAGCGGAGAGATTCCCGCACAGAGGATCGGTGCTGACCAGCACTCAGCAGCCCGAGAGGCTCGTCTGCTCACATGCCGGGGCGGGAGGGGTCTGCGAGCTGAGGCTCGGGCTTCGGAGGTTGGATCCCAGGGAGAAGACTGGGGTTGGTGGCGTGAACACAGCCTGAAGGGGTTAGTGCACCACGACTAGCTGGGAGGGAGTACAGAAAACAGTCTGGAGCTTCCGAAGAGGCAAGAGACTTTTTCTTGCCTCTTTGTTTCCTGGTGCATGAGGAGAGGGGATTAAGAGCACCCCTTAAAGGAGCTCCAGAGACGGGCGCAAGCCGCGACTATCAGCGCGGACCCCAGAGATAGGCATGAGACACTAAGGCTGCAGCTGTAGCCACCAAGAAGCCTGTGTGCAAGCACAGGTCACTCTCCACACCACCCCTCCCGGGAGCCTGTGAAGCCCACCACTGCCAGGGTCCTGGGATCCAGGGACAACTTCCCCGGGAGAACACACGGCGCGCCTCAGGCTGTTGCAACGTCACCCTGGCCTCTGACGCCGCAGGCTAGCCCTGCTTCTGTACCCCTCCCTCCCCTCTGGCCTGAGTGAGCCAGAGCCCGTGAATCAGCTTCTCCTTTAACCCCGTCTTGTCTGAGCGAAGAACAAATGTCCTCAGGTGACCTACACGCAGAGGCGGGGCCCTATCCAAAGCTGAACCCCAGGAGCTGTGCGAACAAAGAAGAAAAAGGGAAATCTCTCCCAGCGTCCTCAGGGGAGGCGGATTAAATCTCCACTATCAACTTGATGTACGCTGCATCTCTGGAATACTTGAATAGACAATGAATCATCCCAAACTGAGGAGGTGGATTTTGGGAGCAATGGTATCTATTTTTTTTGTCACTTTTTCTCTTTTTCTGAGTATAATCATCTGTGTATGATTTTTCCTGTATAGATATGCTTTTACCATTTGTACTAGGGTTCTGTCTGTCCATTTTTTTAATTTTGTTTTGTTTTGTTTTGTTTTTTAGTATAATTTTTAGCACTAGTTATCATTGTTGGATTTGTTTTTTGGTTTGGTTGCTCTCTTCTTTCTTTCTTTTTTTTAATTACTTTAAAAAAATTTTAATAATTATTTTTTATTTTAATAACTTTATTTTATTTTATCTTTCTTTCTTTCTTATTTTTCTCCCTTTTATTCAGAGCCATGTGGATGACAGGCTCTTGGTGCTCCAGCCAGGCATCAGGGCTGTGCCTCTGAGGTGGGAGAGCCAAGTTCAGGACATTGGTTCACAAGAGACCTCCCAGCTCCACGTAATATCAAAGGGCGAAAATCTCCCAGAGATCTCCATCTCAATGCCAAGACCCAGCTCCACTCAACGACCAGCAAGCTACAGTGCTGGACACCCTATGCCAAACAACTAGCAAGACAGGAACACAACCCCACCCATTAGCAGAGAGGCTACCTAAAATCATTATAAGGTCACAGCCCAAAACACACCACCGGATGTGGACCTGCCCACCAGAAAGACAAGATCCAGCCTCATCCACCAGAACACAGGCACTAGTCCCCTCCACCAGGAAGCCTACAGGACCCACTGAACCAAGCTTAGCCACTGGGGAAACACACCAAAAACAACGGGAACTACAAACCTGCAGCCTGCAAAAAGGAGACCCCAAACACAGTAAGATAAGCAGAAGGAGAAGACAGAGAAACATACAGCAGATGAAGGAGCAAGATAAAAACCCACCAGACCTAACAAATGAAGAGGAAATAGGCAGTCTACCTGAAAAAGAATTCAGAATAATGATAGTAAAGATGATCCAAAACCTTGGAAATAGAATGGAGAAAATAAAAGAAACGTTTAACAAGGACCTAGAAGAACTAAAGAGCAAACAAACAGTGATGAACAACACAATAAATGAAATTAAAAATTCTCTAGAAGGAATCAATAGCAGAATAACTGAGGCAGAAGAATGGAAAAGTGACCTGGAAGATAAATTGTGGAAATAACTACTGCAGAGCAGAATAAAGAAAAAAGAATGAAAAGAACTGAGGACAATCTCAGAGATCTCTGGGACAACATTAAATGCACCAACATTCGAATTATAGGGGTCCCAGAAGAAGAAAAGAAATAGAAAGGGACTGAGAAAATATTTGAAGAGATTATAGTTGAAAACTTCCCTAATATGGGAAAGGAAATAGTTGGTCAAGTCCAGGAACAACAGAGAGTCCCATACAGGATAACTCCAAGGAGAAACATGCCAAGACACATATTAATCAAACTATCAAAAATTAAATACAGACAAAAAATATTGAAAGCAGCAAGGAAAAATAACCCACAAGGGAATCCCCATAAGGTTAACAGCTGATCTTTCAGCAGAAACTCTGCAAGCCAGAAGGGATGTTTAAAATGATGAAGCAGAAAAACCTACAACAAAGATTACTCTACCCAGCAAGGATCTCATTCAGATTTGAGGGAGAAATTAAAACCTTTACAGACAAGCAAAAGCTGAGAGAGTTCAGCACCACCAAACCAACTTTAAAATAAATGCTAAAGGAACTTCTCTAGGCAGGAAACACAAGAGGAGGAAAAGACCTACAATAACAAACCCAAAACAATTAAGAAAATGGCAATAGGAACATACATATCGATAATTACCTTAACTGCAAATGGATTACATGCTCCAACCAAAAGACATAGACTGACTGAATGTATACAAAAACAAGACCCGTATATATTCTGTCTAAAAGAGACCCACTTCAGACCTAGGGACACATACAGACTGAAAGTGAGGTGATGGAAAAAGATATTCCATGCAAACGGACATGAAAAGAAAGCTGGAGCAGCAATTCTCATATCAGACAAAATAGACTTTAAAACAAAGACTATTACAAGATACAAAGAAGTACACTACATAAATCAAGGGATCGATCCAAGAAGAAGATATAACAATTGTAAGTATTTATTCCCCTAACAAAGGAGCACCTCAATACATAAGGCAAACACAAACAGCCATAAAAGGGGAAATCGACAGTAACACAATAATAGTAGAGGACTTAACACCCCACTTTCACCAATGGACAGAACATCCAAAATGAAAATAAATAAGGAAACACAAGCTTTAAATGATACATTAAAAAAGATGGACTTAATTGATATTTATAGGACATTCTATCCAAAAACAATAGAATACACATTCTTCTCCAGTGCTCTTGGAACATTCTCCAGGATAGATCATATGTTGGGTCACAAATTAAGCCTTGATAAATTTAAGAAAATTGAAATCATATCAAGTATCTTTTCCAACAACAATGCTATGAGACTAGATATCAATTACAGGAAGAAATCTGTAAAAAATACAGACACATGTAGGCTAAATAGTACACTACTTAATAACCAAGAGATCACTGAAGAAATCAAAGAGGAAATCAAAAAATACCTAGAAACAAATGACAATGAAAACACGATGACCCGAAACCTATGAGATGCAGCAAAAGCAATTCTAAGAGGGAAGTTTATAGCAATACAATCCTACCTTAAGAAACAAGAAACATCTCAAATAGACAACCTAACCTTACACCTAAAGCAATTAGAGAAAGAAGAACAAAAAAAAACCAAAGTTAGCAGAAGGAAAGAAATCATAAAGATCAGATCAGAAATAAATGAAAAAGAAATGAAGGAAACAATAGCAAAGATCAATACAACTAAAAGCTGGTTCTTTGAGAAGATAAACAAAACTGATAAACTATGAGCCAGAATCATCAAGAAAAAAAAGGAGAAGACTCACATCAATAGAATTAAAAATGAAAAAGGAGAAGTAACAACTGACACTGCAGATATACAAAGGATCATGAGAGATTACTACAAGAAACTGTATGCCAATAAAGTGGACAACCTGGAAGAAATGGACAAATTCAAAGAAATGCACAACCTTCTGACACTGAACCAGGAAAAATAGAAAATATGAACAGACCAATCACAAGCACTGAAATTGAAACTGATTAAAAATCTTCCAGCAAACAAAAGAGCAGGACCAGATGGCTTCACACCTGAATCCTATCAAACATTTAGAGAAGAGCTAACACCTATCCTTCTCAAACTCTTCCAAAGTATAGCTGAGGGGGGAACACTCCCAAACTCATTCTACGAGGCCACCATCACCCTGATACCAAAACCAGACAAAGATGTCACAAAGAAAGAAAACTACAGGCCAATATCACTGATGAACATAGATGCAAAAATCCTCAAAAAAAATACTAGCAAACAGAATCCAACAAAATAAAAGGATCATACACCATGATCAGGTGGGGTTTATCCCAGGAATGCAAGGATTCTTCAATATATACAAATCAATCAATGTGATACACCATATTAACAAATTGAAGGAGATAAACCATATGATCATCTCAATAGATGCAGAGAAAGCTTTCTACAAAATTCAACACCCATTTATGATAAAAATCCTCCAGGAAGTAGACATAGAGGGAACTTACCTCAACATAATAAAGACCATATATGACAAACCCACAGCCAACATCATCCTCAATGGTGAAAAACTGAAACCACTTCCACTAAGATCAGGAACAAGCCAAGGTTTCCCACTCTCACCACTATTATTCAACATAGTTTTGGAAGTTTTAGCCACAGCAATCAGAGAAGAAAAAGAAATAAAAGGAATCCAAATTGGAAAAGAAGAAGTAAAACTGTCACTGTTTGCAGATGACATGATACTATGCATAAAGAATCCTAAAGATGCCACCAGAAAACTACTAGAGCTAATCAATGAATTTGGTAAAGTAGCAGGTTACAAAATTAATGCACAGAAATCTCTTGCATTCCTATACACTAATGATGAAAAATCTGAAAGTGAAATTAAGAAAACACTCCCATTTACCATTGCAACAAAAGGAATAAAATATCTAAGAATAAACCTACTTAAGGAGACAAAAGACCTGTATGCAGAAAATTATACTGATGAAAGAAATTAAAGATGATACAAATAGATGGAACGATATACCATATTCTTGAATTAGAAGAATCAACATTGTGAAAATGACTCTACTACCCAAAGTAACCTACAGATTCAATGCAATCTCTATCAAACTACCACTGGCATTTTTCAGAGAACCAGAACAAAAAATGTCACAATTTGTATGGAAAAACAAAAGACCCCGAATAGCCAAAGCAATCTTGAGAAAGCAAAACGGATCTGGAGGAATCAGGCTCCCTGACTTCAGACTATACTACAAAGCTACAGTAGTCAAGACAGTATGGTACTGGCACAAAAACAGGAATATAGAGCAATGGAACAGGACAGAAAGCCCAGAAATAAACCCATGCCCATAAGGTCAACTTACCTTTGCTAAAGGAGGCAAAAATATTCAGTGGAGGAAAGACAACCTCTTCAACAAGTGGTGCTGGGAAAACTGGACAGCTACATATAAAAGAATGAAATTAGAACACTCCCTAACACCATACACAAGAATAAACTCAAAATGGATTAAAGACCTAAATATAAGGCCAGACACTATCAAACTCTTAGAGGAAAACATAGGCAGAACCCTCTATGACATAAATTACAGCAAGATCCTTTTTCACCCACCTCCTAGAGAAATGGAAATAAAAACAAAAATAAACAGATAGGACGTAATGAAACCTAAAAGCTTTTGCACAGCAAAGGAAGCCATAAACAAGCCGAAAAGACAACCTTCAGAATGGGAGAAAATATTTGCAAATGAAGCAACTGACAAAGGATTAATCTCCAAAATATACAATCAGCTCATGCAGCTCAATATCCAAAAAACAAACAACCCCATCCAAAAATGGGCAGAAGACCTAAATAGACATTTCTCCAAAGAAGATACACGGATTGCCAACAAACACATGAAAGAATGCTCAACATCATTAATCATTAGAGAAATGCAAATCAAAACTACAATGAGATATCATCTCACACCAGTCAGAATGGCCATCATCAAAAAATCTACAAACAATAAATGCTGGAGAGGGTGTGGAGAAAAGGGGACCCTCTTGCACTATTGGTGGGAATGTAAACTTATACAGCCACTATGGAGAACTGTATGGAGGTTCCTTAAAAAACTAAAAATACAACTACCATACGACCCAGAAATCCCACTACTGGGCATATACCCTGAGAAAAGCATAATTCAAAACCTTCATGTACCAAAATGTTCATTGTACCTCTATTTACAATAGCCAGGACATGGAAGCAACCTAAGTGTCTATCAACAGATGAGTGGATAAAGAAGATGTGGCACATATATACAATGGAATATTACTCAGCCATAAAAAGAAATGAAATTGAATTATTTGTAGTGAGGTGGATGGACCTCAAATCTGTCATACAGAGTGAAGTAAGTCAGAAAGAGAGAAATAAATACCGTATGCTAACACAAATATATGTAATCTAAAAAAAAAAATGGTCATGAAGAAACTAGGGGCAAGATGGGAACAAAGACACAGACCTACTAGAGAATGGACTTGAGGATACGGCAAGGGGGATGGGTAAGCTGGGACAAAGTGAGAGAGTGGCATGGACATATATACACTACCAAAATTAAAATAGATAGCTAGTGGGAAGCAGCCGCATAGCACAGGGAGATCAGCTCGGTGCTTTTTGACCACCTAAGGGTTGGGATAGGGAGGGTGGGAGGCAGGGAGATGCAAGAGGGAAGAGATATGGGGACATATGTATATATATAACTGATTCACTTTGTTATAAAGCAGAAACTAACACACCATTGTAAAGCAATTATACTCCAATAAAGATGTTAAAAAAAAAACACCCATTTATTATCTCACAGAATTCAGTTCCTTTTTGGTTATTTCTTTATTGTTTGTTTTATTACTTTTTTTTAAATTTTAGGACTTATTTGAAAGATGTAGTAATAAAGAGAATGTGGTACTCAGTGAGACTAGACAAACAGATGGGTGGAACAGAATAGAGACTCTAGAAATAGACCACACATGTAGAGTCAGTTGATTTTCAACAAAGATGTCAATGTAATTTAATAAAGAAAGAAAGTCTTTTCAACAAATGCTTCTGGAACAATTGATATTTTTACTTTCCTGTTTTAGGTCCATGTAAAGCATTATAAAGAATATTAGAAGTGTATAGAGGTCCCTATTCTCTAGAGACATAGGATGTAGTTAAACAGCCAAGGCTAACATGCATATGTTAAACAAAAACTAATACAAGGTGTATTAGTTTCTCATGGCTGCTATACCAAATTAATACAAATTTGATGACTTTAAACTATAGACATTTATTTTCCCACAGTTCTTTAGGTCAGAAGGTCATAATCAAAGTATTAGCAGGACCACACTGCCTCCTGCCTGGTTCTAGGCGAGGTTCCTTCCTTGCTTCCTTGCTTCCTTGTTCCTTCCTTTCTTCTTCTAGGGTTTCTGGAAGCTCCTGACATTCCTTGGCTTGTGGCCAAACAGCACTTAAGAATGGAGGCTGCTTGCCTGTGGAGTCAACCAAGTGTTTAGAGGGTTGTAACTTTCAGTCCCACCCCTTGACCTCTGGGGAGGGAGAGGGGCTGGAGGTTGAATCAATTTCCAATGACTGTCTTCATATGGCCTTCTTCCCTGTGTGTGTCTCCTTTTCTTTTAAGGTTAACAGTCACGAGATTTGGGAACTCACTCTAATCCAGTATGAACTCATGTTAACTAGGTACATCGGCAAAGTTGTGTTATTTGTAAATTACAAATAAGGTCACAACTGAGGTTCCAGGTAGACATGAATTTGGGGGAGGGACACTATTCAACCCACTACACAAGGTAATTTTAAATTTAAATTAGGTGCTGAATTGTTTAGCCATAGGAATTCAAAGAAAGATGTGATCATTGTGATCTGAAAAGTTAGAGACTGTGTCACTGGATGATTAGCCCTTGAGTTCTGCTACTGAAATTAAGCACAACTCAGATGAACTTTAGCACAGCACGACCTGGCAATGGAAGGGGAGGGACACAGAGGCAGATCTGAGTGATGGGGAAAGTTCCCACTGAGGAGTGGGAGAAGATAAACAGAGTGAAGCCAAGTCATGAGAGTCCTTGAAAACTTGGCAGATGCATTTAGACTTGATCCAGTAGGAAACAGGAAACAACTGTAAATTCCTGAGCAGAGAAGTGACATGGTGAAAGCAGTGTTTCAGAGAGATTGTTTTGGTGACAGTATGCTGGATAGATTGGAGGTAAAAGAGGCTGAGGGCTGATGTACTTTGTCTTTCTGCTCTGGACGAACCTATGGTAGCAAGATATATGAAGTTTAATTTAAAAAAAGAAAATGCACCACTACAAGTACTCTCCTAAATCTTATTAAACTTTCCAAGCTCTTTCTGAAATGGAAAAGTAGCTCAGGTGACATTGAACCTGAAAATGCTCATTGTTCCTCAGTTAGAAAGTCCTGTTTAGGGAAGAATAGGCAAGAACTTACCACAGTTCCTTGTTACTCAAAGTGCCACATCAGCATCACCTGGGAGCCTATTCGAAACATAGAACTTCAGGCCCAGAATCCCAGACCTACAGAAACAGAATCTGCACTTTTACCAAAATCCCCAGGAGATTCATATGCTTTTTAACTTCATATTAAAGTTTGAGATGCACTGTCATGGTAAATTTCTGTTGAACTTCTGCAGTTTGTGAAAATGTGGGCATATAACTGCTGAAACTGCTATGTTAACTTGAAAAAAAAGTAACTATGAACTCTGCTTCCTATGATAAGGCTGTCACATCGAGGCACTCGCCAGCCCCTGAGCTGTGGGACTCACTCACCCACTTCCTGGTCTCATGGGGAATAATGTTACACGGATGAAATGCAGCATCTGGTTGCCTTGTGAAATGTGTCACTTAGCACTTGTACTTAAAATTGAGACATCTGTTTTTCTCCCACCATTCTGTGGACTTTTGCTCTAAAGTGACACTTTCTTTCTCATTTGAAATGTAGCTTCCTACTGCAGTGGCTTCATTGCCTTAACTTGAGAGTACAGAAGGGGAGAATCAGATTGGTGCAGATAATGAAAATCAGCAGATCATTCACTTCTCCAAAGCCATGGCAGGACCACTACCTTAGGAACACAGTTCCAGCCCAACCAAGCAATTCTTCCCTCTGGCACGCCACTCCACAGCTGCAAATGTCAATGGTTACCCCAGCTCATCACAAAGTAAAAAATATTTGGTAACTGTCCCTTCTGTGTCCAGGTTGCTAGGAGAAACTGAGTTTGCAAGGCCACACTGGAGAGAGCTTCTCAAACTTTAACATATATACATATTACTTGGAGATCTTGTAAAAAGACACATTCTGTATCTATAGACCTAATGTGAGGGCTGAGATCCTGCATTTCTTTTTTCATCTTTTAAAGCTTCATTGAGCTAAAACTGATAAATGTAAATTGTATATTTAAGGTGTACAACTTGACTTTTTGATATACATGTACATTGTGAAATAATTCCCACAATCAAGTTAATTAACATATCCATCACCTCAAGTAGTTACCATTTTCATTTGTGTGTGTGTGTGTGTGTGTGTGTGTGTGTGTGTGTGTGTGTGTGGTGAGAACACTTAAGATGTACCCTCTTAGGAAATTACAAGTATTCAACAGAGTGGTGTTAACTATAGTCACATTGCTGTACATTAGATCTCCAGAAATTATTCCTCTTGCATAACCAAAACTTTGTACCCTTTGAGCAACATCCCATTTCCCCCTGCATTTCTAACAGGCTTACAGGTGATGCTGTTGCTGGTGGTCCAAGGACCACACTTTGAGCAGCAAGGCCACTTGCTTGGCAAGATTACATCAAGCAAGTCAAGAAAGCAATAGCAAAATGGAATCGTAGAAATATCTCTGTTGGTGGGAAGAAATAAAGTCAAAAATAAGAGTTATGAACAGACTTGAAATGGAAGAACAGAAGATAGTTAAAAAGAGAAAGTTGATTAAGAAAAGAATTTATAAAGATGAAAACATCAAAGGAGTTTTAAATATATCAGAACTGGGTTAGTCTAGTAACCTAGACTCTGTTTAGCAATACTTCTACTAAAGACATATACAACTAACTACTCCTGATGGGGATTTCCAAATCCCTGGGCCAGCAGGATGACAGGGGAAAAGTATTGACTCTGGCAGGCAAGATCTTCCTCACTGATCCTGGACATCTGGTCCCTAAATCGTTCAGAAGTGTAGATTAGAGATGGTGAATCGAAAACCCCTCCAGCAGAGGCACCAATAGCGATTTTTAAATGAGTGTGGAAGCTAGCCAATCTCTTGCTGTCAGATCTGCAAAACCACATTACATATTCAGTCTTGCAAATAGAAACAGAAGAAAAAAATTTTGCCAGACCACTTTTTCTAAGGCCCTAAAGTGTTACAAGGACAACAAAAAGAGTGAACCAAAGACTTATTTATTTGCCCAGAATAGGTTATGGCTCAACTAGGTCAAGCAGCTTTTAGTAAGGTAACTTCCATATGGTGATAGGGAATCTCTACAACAAGCAAACATTGAAAACAAGTACAGTGCTGTGTACCTTGAAGATGCTCACGGGATGACGGCTTTTTAAAATGGACACTTAGCAGTCAGCAGAATTTACACTTAGGTTTCTGTAATGAAGTAAACAAACAGCTACACATACTTAGCTTATCATTTTGTTTGAGGTTTCATGATATACATTCATCAGGAACTGAGGGCAGAAATAGACTTTGCTCACAATTTGTCTTCCTATAACAATGCTGCAAAAAAAAAAATAAGAAGGGCGTGGTGGGGGGCAAGTCAACATAAAAATCAAAGATCAGTCTACTCCAGGAAATCTCCAAATGTCATCACCCCCTCACCTAAAGCCATCACCAACAGGGGATGCAGGTGATGGATCTAATTAGCAGCTGTCAGTAAAACTCTATTTTCCGATGGGAACAAGTTTTACTTAAACTGAGTGCTGAAATGAATTTACATGCCTTCTTCTATAGTCTCACTGTGTCTTCCCTGATTCAACTTGAAGACTAAAGACAGGCCTTGACGTACTGTACCCCAAGGAGCCTAGCACAACATGATCCTACACCTGTCCTCCTGATGCTGCCCCATGCCACCCCGTGGCGGTGACTCAGTGCCCGAGGCTGACAGTGGGGAGCCTGCTCCCCTCGTCCTCCCTGCCACTCACAGTCTCCCGCGGTGGATCTTTGATGGTGGGGAGAAACAAGAAGGGGGATGAGCCACGCGCTGTGAACTCTACCTCCCTCCCACTGTGTACCTGATAGAGACAGCCTGAGAGACCACCTATGCGGCCACCCTGTCTCCTGACAATCCCATACCAGGTTCTTGACTCAGATGTGAAATTGATTAGGAGTCATGGCCCCCAAATCCAAAAATATATATAGTAGTATCTAGTGTGGGAAATGGGAAGCAAAAAAAGTGCAGCTATGGTACAAGAACTCGGACACCAAGCTCGAGATCTACTCCGTGGGTTCTGTCACTTAGAGAAAAGAGTAATGTACATGGCCTCTCTGAGCTTCTGTCTTCTCCTTTGTAGAGATAATAATGCCAGTATCACAAGTATCTGAGGATCCAAAGAATGTATTTAAAGCAGCTAACACATGGCCATGTCTTCTATAAAAAGTTTTTTAAAGGAGTCTAGTGCAAGAAACAAAAATGGAAGGGTGCTTACAATAGAAATCGACAACTGTTCACTTGTTTTTTTTAAGGAAAAGCCATCTTTGTCTTAAGACATTTTTACTTAAAACACAAACATGTCCAAAACTTTTCTCTGATGTTCTATGTTTCTTTGAGACTGTTCTTAATTATTTAAGTCCTTTTCTAAGGTTGTTGTAATTTTTCTTAGACCCTTTAACATTTTCTGTTTGAGAACTTTATCCACCTTGAAATCCCTGTAAACATATTTGGTGGGAGTAAATTGATGATTATTGCCAGCACTTAGGTGTCCTCTTACTGACCATATGAATTAAACCCTACTTTTAAAATGATGAGACTCTTTTCTTTCTTCATCACCTTCCAAAGTAGGCCATTAACCCTCCTTTCTTTGCCATAGTCTCACAGACCTCCAACTCCTCCCAAGCACAGAGACGGCGCTGAACAGATTGTGAAGGCTGCTTTGGGGGAAGAAACCTGCAAGCCACAGCCTCGTGGCTTAAGGAGGGATTCAGGCACTTGTGCTGGAGGCAGTGCTTGCCAGCCACATGCCAGACATGCTTGTGGGTCAGTGACAGAAGCTACACAGCATGCCTCCAGTACCCAACACGTGTGTCCCTCAGGCCAGCCTGTTGCCACACACACCCCTCAACCCCAGTCACCATCTGGCCGGGCTTCACAACAGCTTTGCTGACTTCATGCTCAGTGTCTTGGACCTTCCTGCTATGGGCTAAGGGACCTTACTTAGAGCCATTTCTTCCCACCAAGGAGTTAATCATTTGTGTTTTCAACAATACAACCATCTGGGCATCCGACGCCAGTCACGAAGTAATTAGAGGGAAATGTTGCAACATGTCCAGGGATATTTAATAAGTATTTCTTGAATGAATAAATGAGGCTCAGCAACTCCACATTTGTTTGCTCCACAAGAGAACAATCGAGAAGCTTCTTATACTTCTCTGGGCCCCTTTTGATGTCCCGAAAGCCCCCATACCTCTGCCCACACTCTAAGTGTGGCTCTTAGAGCTCTTCCCTAGTGCCCATCCTTGGGCTACTGCTCTTCCTGACTCCTCTCCCCACTCCTCTCTAGCATCTCATCCATCACTTCCACTACAAGCATCACCTGCATTCCAATAATTGCCAATATTTATTCCCAGTCTACGGCACTTCCCTCAACAGACTTGAAAATCCAACTTTCTAATGGTCATTTCCATCAGACATTCACGGGCATCTCAAACTCCACACATCCAATACTGAATTCATTATTTTATCCCTAAAGTGTTCTTCTATCCTCATGTTCTATCTCAGTTGGTGGCCTGACCATCCATTCTAAAAATCCTGGGAATATTCCTCAACTTCTCTAACTCCTGTGGCCACTCCTAAGCAATCAGTTTCCAAGTTCTGTTCATTTCATCAATACTTCCCAAGTATTGTTTGAATCGGACCCTTCTCTTTCCTTCCAGTTTCCCCAGTTCTGCCTCAAGCCTGCATCATCTCCAGTCTGGAGTGTTACATTAGCCTCCTAATTAGTCTCCCTGTCTCCTTACTTCAAGCTCACGGAGAAGTAAGAATGATCTGGATCCGTACAAACTTGATTCTCACATTCCCTTTTTTGAAAACCTTCAAATGGTTTCTCTTCAATTAACTATAAAGCTCACACTGGGTGTTTATGTACCAGGCTACACACACCACACCTTCCTGGAATATTAGGTTTTCTCAAAGAGTTGGCAGGGCAAGCTTTATTTTTTATGAAAATAAGCAACATTATAGAGTACAATGCAAAATTTAGTGACCCATACCTGTGAGTTAGCATAACCTCCTTCCTCTGCAAAATTCAATTTATTGCTTGCTATTTTCAAGGAATATCTTCAGTGTATTCCACAGAAGCCAGTTTTATATGTTTTGTTCACATAAAAACCTATTCTAGGTTCTGTAGTCCCAGAACCTAGAATAGGATCTGGCACACAGTAGGAACTCAATAAATATTTATTGTATAAATAAGTAAACCCAAAAACCAATCTGTCAGCTGAAGTCACCACAGGGCTAGATGTTTACCTGTCTTTTTTTTGACTCTGGTTTCTGCTTACCCACCTCTGCAGCCCGCATAGACACTCAGAGAAACATTCTGACTATCACCCACCATCAAGTTCACACCATTGTCCACTCCAAAGACCTGAACCCAGAATGCAGGTGGGTTCCAAGTAGATATGGTAAAATGACCACCTAAGCTCTAAAACAGTTCTGTCTGTGCCTGGAGTCCCAAACACCCTTGAGGTTCCACAAGTTCTTGGCCTCCTTTCTCTGTAAGAAACTCAAAATTAATCTGCAGCACTCGGTAGACTTCATCCCAAATTTCCTCTTTCTGCAATCAGTTATAAAATAATAGACACCGTGCATTAGAATGAAGCAGGTAACCAAGCATGCCCTAAAACAGTACCAGACTAAAAAGATATTCCAATGATTTGGACAAGCCCCTCTGCAACTGGAGAGTTTAACTGGCAAAGTTTTACTCATCCTCTAGGCCTCAGCTTACATGTTCCCTTTTTAGGGAAGCATTTGATCCCTGCCTTTCCATTACTACCCCATCCCAAACTGCAGATGCCCTCAACAGCAGATGCTACCTCTGTCACCACCAGGGCAGCTTCAGGTTTGGGGGTCTTGAAACTAATACAATTTCTGTGACCCTCCTTAAGCAAAAGAATACAAAATTACAAATATAAAGTTGGATGCAAAAATCACATCAAATTATAAATTTTGAAAAGTCAAAAAATAAACCATCTATCAAAAAAACAGAAAAAATAACATCACGTTTAGTTGATTAGCTGCCTGATACCTTTGGCATACCTTTCCTATGTGTTTTCCTACTTGTTGACTGCATACTCTTTATCACCTCTTTGTATGACCATGATTTTGTCATATTTTTCCATAGAGAGGAGAAATGTAATTCAGTCTTTCTTTTGCCAGAGTTGACCAACATTTGTTTCTTATTATTGATAGTTGGGCTTCATAAAACATGCTACATTATACACAGACAAGTTCTCTGTACTGCTACAAACACAGAATTTCTGATAATTCTGTTTCACACAATTCCCATCCAAAATACAACACATGGTGTGTTTATAATTGTATATGAAAGATCTTCCATTTTAACCAGACATCAGTGAAAATCAAAGCCTTTGCTTATAGTTTTACACATTAGATGACTGGAAACTTTTTCCACAGACTACCTTCTGGCTCCATTTATTTCAAATTTTGTTTTTTCTCTACCCACGTTCTTTCCATGACAGGACAGTGGAACACATTCATATCATCCTACAAACTCTAGCCTCGTACCCTCATGTCACAATGTCAGGTGAGTTGACACAATAGGAAATAAAGCATTCCTAAAATACCAAGATGATTAGTAATCACTTAACTATATATGGAAGTGACTGAAAAACACATAAATATATCTCACGAAACCCAAATAAAATGTATCAACTCAACTTCTCCTTATCTAAATCCCAAAAATGTCTGCTGCTCGTCTTATGCTACATAATACAAGGGAAAGTGAGGTGCGGGGGGAAGTGCAGGGAGAGAATGCACTCCTACCCAAGTGCACTGAAAATAGCTGACATTCACATATTTTACAAAAGCATATGACCATGCGAATACATTGCTAGGACTTTGGAGCAAGCCCAGCAAATGAGAGTGTTGTAACTTAAGCTTCATTAACTTCACAGGCAATCCATTTCTAATCACAGCATTTACCAGATTGTATATCAATTAATTAATTATGTCTGTTTCCCCCTCCAGACTCTAAACTTTTTAGAAGTAGGATTATGTCCTATTCATTTTTGCATCTCCAGTACTTAACACTGTCTGACATATAGTAGACACTCAATAAATGTGTGTTACCTGAGCTGAACTGAGACAGCAGAGAAGCCAGAACATTTAACAGAGCCCATCTATGTCATTTTAAAAGCATTAAATCCCTTCCTACCACAGAAAGGAAAGCATGTTGGTGTCAATCAGGCATTTGGCATTTAGTGAAGGTGACTAACCAAGCACAAGTTTAAAAATAATGTATTTACCTAAAATGTCATGAGAGAATTATGAATCTGAAGTTGCCTTACCAATAGGCAGGATTACACCCATCTGGCCAAAGTACCCAAGAGTCTGCCAACCCAGCAAAGCAGCGCATGCCTAAACCAAAGGCAATAGAGTGAAGAAAGAAGTCACAAAGCAGTTGCAAATGAGATTTGGTAAATGTTTTCGTGTGCTTTGATTACATTTCCAGTCTACTTATTCATTCAGCAGGTATTTAGTGAGTTCCTGCTATATGCCAGGCATTGTGTGTTAGGGCTTAAGGATTGTGACATGAGTCAGATTAGACATAGTCCCAGTCATATGAAGTATGGAGCCTTATGGAGGAGACAGACATTAGTTAAATTTAAGTTAAAAAAAATAAAATAAAATAAGTTATCACACTAATAGTGAGATAATTACAAACAGAGATAAGTGCTGAGGAGGAAAGGAATAAGACCCCATGAGAGTACAAATGAAGGAGCTTGATCCGTGAGTTGATTAAAGATCGCTTCCCTTAGAAACAGACACTTCATTGAGGTTTGAAGGATGAAAAAGAATTAACTATCTGAAGAGAATCCGCATCAAAAAGGGGTATCTAGACAGAGCAACAGAATATGCAAAATTGCCATGGTGAGAAGGAGCTGGAGGTTATCCATTACTCTTCCTAATCCGCTCTCCACCCTTCTTTGCCCCACTCTGTACCCCCAAAAGGTTAACTCCTATGTATAACTCAGGTTCTTTGTCCACTGGATTCTGCTAACTTTTAGCCAAGAGTTTGAGGCATTTATTCTCCTGGTTCTCTCCCTGCTGGCCCTTGGGTTGGCAATTGCTGTGATAGCCTCTCTAAGACAACAACTCCTGATGGGTTGTCTTATCCAAGAGCTACAGCAAGGGCCGTCTCAGGAACCTGTAGTTATTCCTTCTGCTGGTACCTACAGGGATCTACATTCTTGGTAACAGCTCTCAGATGCTTGCTTCATCATCTCTTGTTTTCTTTTAACCCTGACTATACCTTTGTATCTAGTCCTTCATAAACTCTCCTCAATCACACAGTTGGAATGTACAAGCTAGTTCCTGCTGGGAATGTGATACAATATGTATTAGAAACTGAAACGTGATAGTTGTAACGTGAAATGAGGAGAGTAGTGTGAGACGTGGCCGGAGATCTCCATAGGAGCCAGACTGTCTAGGGTCTTATAAGCCATTTTGAGAATTTGGATTCTTTTTTTATAATTTACCTATTTTCTCTTCTCATTTATTTATTTTTTTTGTTAGAGTATAGTTGCTTTACAATGTTGTGTTAGTTTCTGCTGTACAGCAAAGTGAATCAGCCACATGTACACATATATCTCCTCTTCCTTGGATTTCCTTCCCATTTAGGTCACCACAGAGCACTGAGAGGAGTTCCCTGTGCTGTACAGTATGTTCTCATCAGTTATCTATTTTATACATAGTAGTGTATATGTGTCAATCCCAATCTCCCAGTCCATCCCACCCCCTTTCCCCCCTTGGTATCCATACATTTGTTCTCTATGTCTGTGTCTCTATTTCTGCTTTGCAAACAAGTTCATCTATACCATTCTTCTAGATTCCACATATATGCATTAATATACAATATTTGTTTTTCTCTTTCTGACTTACTTTACTCTGTATGACAGTCTCTGGGTCCATTCACATCTCTACAAATGACCCACTTTCATTCCTTTTTATGGCTGAGTAATATTCCATTGTATATATGTACCACATCTTCTTTATCCATTCCTCTGTTGATGGACATTTAGGTTGCTTCCCTGTCCTGACTATTATAAATAGTGCTGCAATCAACATTGGGTGCATGTATCTTTTTGAATAATGGTTTTGAGAATTTGGATTCTTACCCCAAGAGCAGTGGACAAACATTGAATGGTTCTAAGCAGAAGGAACATAATAGGATTTTCTGTTTTGATCAGAGTTAGACTAGAGTGGGTCAAAAAACAAGTGAGGAGTGCGAAAGTGGAGATAAGAATTGTCATTATTCATAAGAAGTTTGACTTTGAAGGAGGGAAAGTTTTAGGGAAGTAACTAAAGAAGGAATATATGATTAATAACAAGCTTTATTAAAAAGTAAAATAGAAAGAGAATGGGTTGTTTCAGTTAGGAGAATGAAGTAGAATATGCATGAAAAAGATGGCGGATGGTTAGTATTTAGGTGTCAGAGGGCAAGAAATAGCACAGATAATGGCACTGGTCATAAATAGAAAGAGGAGGGCTTCCCTGGTGGCGCAGTGGTTGAGAGTCCGCCTGCCGATGCAGGGGACATGGGTTCGTGCACCGGTCCGGGAAGATCCCACATGCTGCAGGGCGGCTGGGCCCTTGAGCCATGGCCGCTGAGCCTGCGTGTCCAGAGCCTGTGCTCTGCAGCTGGAGAGGCCACAACAGTGAGAGGCCCGCATACCGCAAATAAATAAATAAATAAATAAATAAATAGAAAGAGGAGTCCCTGTTCTAGTGAAACAGAAGGGAAGAGGATAGATGTAAACGTAAGCTCTTACATTTGCATAAGTGTCAGGTAGCAGGAAACTGATGACCTTTGTAAGATAGAAAAGGTCATTCATCACAGAAAGAGAAAACATTGAGGTCAGAGGTTTGATAACAGTTGAGATGGTTTGAAATATTTGTTGTTAAGAGCAGAAGTGCAGCTTGGACCAGAAGATTGCAGTAGGAGGCGCTAAGAAGTTTTGAGAACACTTCTGAATTTGATTATTGACATGGGTGTTCCCCTCTCCCACTCTACAGCAAGCCTGCTCAGCCCAAGAGATTTAAGTGGACCTAGCCTGGACCTTGACCCTAGGTGTAGACTTAGGACTAAGACTTGAGTTACTGGTCTAAGGATGAGCATGTGACCCAAGCTTGGCCAATCAGACAACAGCCTGAAAATTTCTACTGTCATCAGAAAGAACATTCTTTCCCTCTCACTGCTATTAAAAGTACAAAGACAATGTAAGCTTAGTTAAGGCTGCTAGATGTCATCTTGTCATCAAACTGAAGAGAAAAGCAGAGCCCTGATGATACTGTTTGAATGTTCAGATCCAGCTATGCCAAAATCTTGACCATCCCTTTAGCTTTCCACTTACATAAGCCAATAAATTCCCATTTTTGCTTATGCAAGCTTAAGTTGGTTTCTAACATATATTAGTTATGAAGTAATCATAAATTTTTAGCCCTACCAATCTCATCTCACTTTCTCCAGAAATGCTTCACTGCTTCAATATAGGCACAGAAAAATGTGGGTGCCTACCAGGGTTTATCTAGGGGAAAAGTTCTGCCAGGAAAGTTCAATAATAAGTAAAAGGTACAAGAGAATCACATAAGCCTGGTGGCCAATTTTTGTTCGTTTAATCTATATGCCTGATTTAATATGCCTGAGGTTAGGATTACAATTGGATGCCACATGTATTCAAGGTTAAATCCTCATTGAGAAAAATCTAATGTGATCACCCCTCCTACCCCTACCACCCCCAACTCCACTACCACTGGCCAAGGCAGGAGATTGCTGGCAAAACTACATTTACTGCAGGCAAGGCTACTTCTGGAGAGACATGCCACTGACATTAGAGAAGGAAGAATAGAAAAGGGAACCAAAAGAGATGGGGGAGAATTAAAGTATGTAAAATAAATCTAAAAACATAAAAAAGAACTCAGCCTGTTGTGTTTCCAGATACAACAGGTGTAATGGCCAGCAATGGTTAAAATCAAGACAAAGCATGAAAGGTAGTCTTGCCAATTACACGCTCTTCCCAGCTTCTTAACAGAGAGAGAGGAAAGTACTATAGGTCCATGAATCATCTACACTTGTGCCCGGCAGGAAACTTCTAATAATTTATACCTTCCTTCTGGATGCAACTTAAAAGACTAATTACCAGTGACATTGACTAATACCTACTAAGATTAATGGATGAGGGTCTTAAAAATAAGGCCAACAGGAACCCCAAACTCAGCATGACTACAGACAGACAAAAAGTTTTCCTGGGACATAAGCAGATGGTTTTTAAAGCTTCCAGTTTGACACAAGTGAAAGGTAGTCCCCTTGTTGAGTTAATTATTTAAACTTCACTCCAAGATCAATAATTTCATTTAAAATGTCACTGATATCTTTCTATTATCACCTTTACCTTTTGAAACTAAGAACATAAAGAAGTTTTTGAAAGAAGGAAAGGCCATCTGGCCCACCCTAGTTACCACTTGTGGTTAATTATTGTTAATATTAATAATTTTACATAAAAGCACACAAACCTTGAGGCTTCAAAGTCCTTCAGTAGACATTATAGATCAGGTAAGTCTTGCCAAGGCACAAAGCTGGGGAAGTAATTAGCTAGTAAATCCCACTGAAAAAGTATTAAATCAAAATAAAAGTTGAGCTTCTGTACAGTATATAATGACCTTTTCCTGAAAGACTATATATTTCCTAGTCCCATTTTCATACCAGATCCAATTCCCATTGCCCTTTGAAGTCAAAGTCACCTTTGTACACAGAAGATACAGATGGAAACTTGGAAGCAAGTGGAGAATCAAGTTCTAGTTTCATCTTAACTACCTTAATGAAAAGCATCCACGGTCATTTTAAAATCACAACTAATTTGTCTCATAAATGCCTTTCTTCACAATTATGCTTTGCCTTATTATGCCTGTTTTGATTATTTTCAAAATATTTTTGTAGAATAGGTAACAGCAGAAACTTTATTCCATTTTATACTGAAGATTAGAGAATTTCTGTGACTTTGACTAACATTATACTATTAGTAATCAGGGTTTATATAATCTTAGTGCATTATTCAAACCACTGAATAAGCTGTTCTATGGAACGTTTTTGTTCCATATGTAAATTCTTTCTCTTTTCAATCCACAATATCCATGCCTCTATAGTTAATTCATATTTGTTATGTCCTTGCAAAACAATCTAGAGCATAGAATGACAACTGGACAACTTCTTCATCCACAAAATGGAAATAATCTTATGAGATAATACAGGGAGATCACATAGCACAGTGCATAACACATAGTGTTTTGTAAATAGTAATAATTATCACAAATATAGTTTTGTCTTTTCCCTCCTTCCTTTGGTCCATCTTTCCATATTTCTCCTCACCCTGTCGTTATTCTGTCCTACGCTTACATAGTACATACCTCCCAGGAACCCAGAGAATTATTATCCCATAATAATTATTATTTACTTTCCTCTTTTCTTTTTAACAAGGTCTCACATTGTCTTTCTTTAGACCCAAATCTTGCTAATTATTGTCAAGCCTCTTCTGTCTGTAAATAATATCCAGTCGTCCTTTGCAACTCTATTCTCAAAGAACATTTGCCCTGTGTCACTGTCATCGTATACCTGCCTTTTCGCTGCACTCCCTGTGAAGCTCAGTGGCTTCTCCCACAACAATCCATACACTTGAAGTCAGATGGAAATTCACTTCACATAAGTAGGTTCTACATCCTTCCAACAGCAGCACCACCCCAGCCCATGCCCTTCTGGCATCCACTATTTCCATGGTGTTTAAAATGGAAAAGGAAGCGGGTACAGGATCGTTGAATCAAAAGGTGGCTGCATCTAAGCCCAGTTCTGATTACAAGTGTCAAGTTCTTCCTGAAATGTTTCTGGGAAGTGAGGGAACAAGCAGATTTATAGGGTACATACTTCACTGGTTTTTATTTTGGTGGTGCGTGTAGATGAGAAAAGATTAAAGCCCAAACAAATGTCTAAATCACTGTGCATGTTGCTGCAGTACATCTCCCAGCCATAGGCACCATGGACAGCACTCTACAAGGGAAAATAATCCCTGGCCTGCTCCTCCCAGAAAATGTAAGGGGGAAAGATCCCAAAGAATTAGAAGGGAAGTTCCAAATTGTCAAAACTATATTTCATGAGAAACAGTGATCTCATTTTTAATATGAGTCATCTTTGAAGTTTTAAGTACCAAAAAACTAATTCAAAGGTTTGTGTATGGTGTAATTCAAAGTGTGATTTATATTGAAGATTTAAGGGTCTGGGGTGTTAATTCTTCCAGAAACACAAATCTAAAATAAGAATAGTACAATGTTTAGAGAAGAGTTTCAAATCTCATGGTTCTGAATTCAAATCCCAGCTTGAACACTTTCTAACCAAGTGAAATCAGAAAAATTACTTAACTTCCCAAGCCCCTAAGTATTACGTATGATATTTAATTTCTCAAGGCTCTCTAAGCATCATCTATGAAATAGGAGAATTAACACTTTGCTCTTAAATTTAAATAAGTCAATGTATACAAGTATTATATGCAATCATTAAACTAGTTGATACTAATTATATGATCGCTAATTTTAAAGGAAAATTATGGTCATAAAGAAATGGATCCCTACCATTCAAATTCTGTTTTACTGAGGGCAATGTTTGGGGCAGAGGAGCCTTCTCGAACTTTCCAAATGACATTTAAAAAGAAGTAGCTACTTTGCCCGCCCAAAATCTAGTCTACCTTCTATATTTTCATCTGGACCAGTCCCACGCACCCTTGGCATCCAACACTTCACCACTTTGTTTTCTTTCCAACTGCTGATGTTCCTGCCTTTGATACTGGTTCCTATTTCAATGCTTAAATAGTGGAGTCCACTGTTTGCAGCCACCTTGTATATATAAAAGAATCCAGCACTCAATATGCAAAAGAAAGATGTTTATTTCCAGGGGCTTGGGGGGATGGTGTAATAATAAGGGTCAGATTTCATGTGTGATCAATTTTGGCCTTTTGCATGTCAATTAACATATCACACTTGGATGTTTTATCGATGAGAAATCCAATAGAGAGATGTTACTGTGCTGATATTTTAATGTCTTAGGGGTTAGCCTCTTGCACACAGATATCCACTAGCATATACTCAAATGCAGAATTGCTAGCTTTATCATTTTAAATTATTTAAGCCAATGAAAGGACATTGCATTTGTTTGCTCAATAGTCAATTGAAATGGAAACGGTTAGCTGAGTGCATCTCCCTTGAAAGTCTCTATCCCTCTCGCACCAATTACAGAATATGAAAGGTGCACTTCTCACAGCTTGCTCAGGATAATAAATCACTAAATTGGAAGCTTCACTTACCTCACTGATTTTGATAAGAAAATTAATAGAATTAGCAGCTTATCTGCCCGACCAGGAGATTCACATTATGAAAAGAAGAAAAGGGGGGCAAAAGAGAAAGAAAAAGAAAAGAGAAAGGAAGAAAACTGTTTCCATGGCCCGAGCTGCCTCTTTTTCTTCCTGGTGACAGGGAGACCATTTGGATAGGTTTTTTTTGGCCCCCTATGGTGATAAAGCTCTGTGGAAAACAATGCAAGAAGCACTATCAATTATTGTCTACTTGTTCTGTTTTCATGCATAATTAAAGAGGGACAAAGCCAACACTGGATCAGACGTTAAATAAGGCTGTATCAAGCAAAGTCCGGCAGCGGTCCTACTGCTGATAAACAAAAATTCTAAATAGCCCCAAATTGAAAAGCAGTGAGGTTGAGATTATTTCCAAAAAGAGGATTTACGGTCTTACGTTTTCTTGGAGAGGGAGTATTAAAGTGCCTCTCTTCTTTTTGTCTACGGAAGGATAATTGTTTGCAAAAAAGCTGCTGCTCTCAAAACAGAATGGAAAGACAAGAGTCATTTGTTTAAAAAGATCCTTAGTAACCTTCCCTTTGCTCCTTTTTTTCCCTTAAATATATATGAAAATCTGTAATTATTTCTTTGAAGACCATTTTTCAACAGCTGTAAATGGTAATGAGCCAATCACTGTGTGCTCCTTTTTTTCTCCAGCAGCTGCAGAACTCCCCATTCAAAGCAATTAATTGATATTTGTAAAGTGCTTTGAAACTGAGAAGTGGAGCCTCATACGTGCTAAATATTGTTCTTATTGCTGCTGCATTAGGAATTAGGAAAACCAGGCCCCCTTCAGACAGGCCTCAGAAGAACAGCAGTAATTCTAAGTGTCTGAAACAATCATCCAAATCTCCAAGGCACCCAAAAAAAGATTCAGATTAGCAGACCTTTTGAAGAAACATCAGAGGTTAATTACTAAAGATAACTGCTCTGGAAATTATATATCAAGTGTTGAGCAGGGTAGCACTTTAGCTGTCTGCTACATTTATCATTTTCACACATCTGTACCAAGGTGTCAGCTTGCACCACACTTTTAAAACACACTTCTCAAGCAATGTATGCTTGAGAATATAGTACTTGTTTGTACAACATGTCTAAATTAAGACTTTCATAGATCATCAGGCCAACTTAGAGAAGGTTTGGAATTGTATGATTGATTTGGAGTGGAAAATCCCTCAACTAAACCGAAAGATACTCTAGATTATCTCAAATATTTCTTATTTTCTGACAATATATAGATTTTGGAAAATGCTTGAGCCTTAGATATTGCTGTGGGTTCCAGCAGACCTCACTGTTTTCATTCCATATTTCAATTTTTAAAAATCTTTACTGATATATACATCTCTGCTATCTACATCATTGACAGTTTTGGTCATAAGGAGCGTTGGTCCATGGACAGTTTCAAAGCAAAAGGTAAAAGAATCTGTATAGAGACATCTCACAGAGATAGCTACAATTGAAATATTATTTCTTGGGGCAATAACTCTAGAGATGGAGTCATAAACCTGCTGGCATCCACTGCTGTTACGAAGAGCTATGGCAGCAAAATTCTGTCCCAATCATAGACCAAGCACATGGATAGGATTTTCCCCTTGGTCCTGAAAAGCGGCAGATTGCTTAAAAATACTGTGTGGCTAAGCAATTAATTGTTGACCGTCCAATGCCATTTCTTTATTGAGAAATGAAGAAAATTACAGATGGTTAATACTACCACACATTTTGAAACCAAAGGTAGGTATTTGTGAGTCAAACAATAAAACCAGTGAGCATGCATACATAACAACTCTGCAGGGAAAAAAAAAACAAAGGATACTACATGACAGCCATATATAAGGCAACCCATTAATTTTTGTGTCATTAAAACAAAAATTGCAATCCGTGCAGTTTGTTTTTTAAAGCTTGTACCCAAGCTTGTCACTCCCATCATAAGAAGATATTATTTTCAAGGTAAATGGTTTCAATAAAGATTTTGAACACTAGGGAATTCAAGGTTTTAAAATCCTATTGTCAATTTAATTATCCAAGCAAAACTACGAAGTTTTATAAAATTAAAGCAAGAACCTGAGGGCTCCTTTTTCCGTCATCCTAACTGTCTCAAATTTGGCAAACAGGGCCAAACTTAATTTTTCTCTAATAGTGCAGGAGTGACATAAAACGGCCAACGAATTACCCTTCTGAACTACTCACAGATTAAAGTGAAACAGAGAAGGAAATAACATTAGACGTCCTCTCATTCCAAATTACTTAAGAAGCCTAATGTAACTCCTTGGAACAAGAGCTTTGCACATGAGTATAAGCTTTTAGAATATTTATGTCCTTTCTCCTAACATATTTTACATTAGCGTCTCTCCTGCAAAGAGGTGGTTTTATTTAAAATGCCAAACCTAAACAACTTTTTAAATTAATTTATTTATTTTATTTTTGGCTGTATTGGGTCTTCGTTGCTGCAGGCAGGTTTTCTCTAGTTGCGGCAAGCGGGGGCTACTCTTCATTGCAGTGCACAGCCTTCTTATTGCGGTGGCTTCTCTTGTTGTGGAGCACGGGCTCTAGGCACGCAGGCTTCAGTAGTTGTGGCACACAGCCTCAGTAGTTGTGGCTCACAGGCTCTAGAGCACAGGCTCTGGAGCGCAGGCTCAGTAGTTGTGGCGCACAGGCTTAGTTGCTCTACGGCATGTGGGGTCTTCCCGGACTAGGGCTCAAACCCATGTGCCCTGCATTGACAGGTGGATTCTTAACCACTGCACCACCAGGGAAGCCCCCAAACAATTTTAACAGTGCCCTCTTCTACGGAGTCATGAGACATAAAAGAATTACCTGATCAACTTTTCCTCCAAATAGAGCTAGGTTGTAGTTTTAAGTTATGAAAATCAAATCACAAGATCATGCAACCAAAAAAATGGGTTTGAGAGAAAGGAGAGGAAACTAATTTTGTTGCAAATTTAATTTTGGGCTGGCACTTTACAATGATAATCTGATTTAATTTAATCCTCACAATGCTGAAAGAGAGGTATCATTGCCCACATTTAAAAAGTGAAAAATCTGAGGTTCTTGTGAGAGCCCAGAAATGGCCCGGAAATATGGATTTAGGACTGTGTGTCTCCAAAGTGCTTGCACTCTCACTGTGTTATGTAGTCTTCCTGCCTGATACAAACCAAACAACTTTTTAAGTTACTTGCCCATAACAAACCACCTGCAAAGTAAAAGACATCAGTGTACTGTTACTGATTAAAAGACTGTGTTCTTTTGTCACAATTTCCTTAATAAAGGGACAATATTGGATTTATTTTTAACTGATAGAGAAACAGCAAACGCTGGGTGGCGTCACCCAAGTGTCTGACTCATCACCTGCAACAGTTTTCCAAAAGGCACCAAATGAATCCGACCTCCTGAACAGTTTTCATCCATTCCTAGATGAGTACCCCTTTCAAGACTCAGCACATTTGTTCTGCACTAATAATAAAATTAGAATAACCTATTTCATATAAGTAATAAAAATCTAATACTTCATAAAGCACAGTCTAATAAGTTCTTTTTTTAACCATGAATCAACTAATCTGCTGACCAAGAAATCTCACAAATGCCTAGTGAATACTACTCCTTACCTCGTAATTTACTTCCTGCCTCTGCTCATTTTCCACAGATGAACTCAAATCACACATGAAGCGTGTTGAGCCCATGCTCATAAATTTCAGTTGGCCTGTAATTTGTGATACCAAAAAGTCAATACAACAGAACTAGATTCTTCCTTCATAAGCTCAAAACCTTCCAGTTTCATTAAAAACAAACAAATGAACAAACACCTGTTCTAGAAATGTGTCAGTGTGTTCAGACCTAGATCTTGTTTACATTGCTATGTCTACAGTGAAAAGGCATGGAAAAAATTTAGTGGGCAATACACACTGCCCTCAAAATCCCTTTAAAATAGAGCTAAACAAGAATAAAGATGAAATAATCCTGTGAAATCCTCTGGAAATTGTCAAGGGTTTAATTTTGGATTATGACTGGCAGCCCAGGATCTCTTTAACCACACAAGTAAATAATAATGACTGCCTTCAATGCCCTTCCACTATCAGGCAATGTTATGTTTTTAGTGCAGGACTGGTTGACCCTGACAGGACTGCTCTTACACACAGGTGAAGAGTTTTCCATCCACAGCTTTATCTGAGTGCCAATGCAAACAGTTGATTTGTGTCCCCCCAAAATTCGTATGTTGAAGTCCTAACCCCTAGTACCTCAGAATGTGACCTTATTTGGAAATAGGGTCATTACAGAGGCAATCGAATTAAAACTAGTCATTAAGGTAACCTCCTATCTGACTGGTGTCTTTATAAAAAAGGGAAATCTGGACATATATAGATAACACACACACACACACACACAGAGGAAAGACAGTGTGAAGACACACAGGGAGAAGATGGTCAAATGATTAGAATGATGCATCTACAAGTCAAGAAATGCCAAGGAGTGCCAGCAAACACCGAAAGAGGCAAGGAAGGATTCTCCCCTAGAACCACTGAAGAGAGCATGGCCCGGCTGACACCTTAATTTCGGACCTCTAGATTCTGTAACTGTAAGACAATAAAGTTCTGTTGTTTTAAGCCACTCAGTCTTTGGTATTTTGTTGTGCAGCCCTAGGAAACCAATACAGCCACTATCATGACTCCTTTTCTCCAATGCCTGTTTCTCCTGGGAAAGGAAAACATTATTCCAGGAGAGGAAAACTAATTCCAACCTACATGCCAATTCTGATGAAGTGTTAGGAACTCCTGGAGTTCTGTGTTGAGAAAGGTTCTCAGGTCAAGCCCAAGATCAGCAAAAAAGTACACCATGGCTGCTTACTTTAGGTGCTGGAGGATACATGTTGATATTAAGCCAAGCATTTGCCCTGACTACATTAAACCGCCATATCAGTCATCAACACCATAGTATAAATTATTTTTTCAAGACTTTTCAATATAGACCAGATAAGAGTAGAATTTGGAGGAGAAGGTTAAAAAGTATGTTCAGAGAAACAGTTTTTCCCTCAAGGGAGCAGGCCTTGAGGAGACCCCTATGTAGTCTGGGATTGCATGAAGACCCTGGAACCAGAGATCTGGAAAGCCTATTCATAAAAAAGGAAAGGGCTTCCCTGGTGGCGCAGTGGTTGAGAGTCCACCTGCCGATGCAGGGGACACAGGTTCGTGTCCCGGTCCGTGAGGATCCCATGTGCTGCAGAGCAGCTGGGCCCGTGAGCCGTGGCCGCTGAGCCTGCGCGTCCGGAGCCTGTGCTCCGCAATGGGAGAGGCCACAACAGTGAGAGGCCCGCATACCAAAAAAAAGAAAAAAAAAAGGAGAAAGGACTGCCTCTTCCACCTACATCACAGTTTTGTCCAGAAAGCCCTGCTGCTTATCTCGTTCAGGCTATATGTCCATAATTAATAGAGCCAGAAGCTAGATTCTTGTCCATCTGCAATGGCCTATCATTATAGAATACAAGGTAATATTTTTGTCACATTGCAGTTCCATATTAATTATTGCATATTATAGTAATTATAACAGTTGGGGCATTGGTGCAAGAAAATGGAAGACCCATGTTTATAAAGAAATAATTATATAATAAGGTTACATTACAAATCAGAGGAAGAGAATAGAAATTCAATAAATAATAGTGAGTCATTTTGCTAATCACCTAGAAAAAAATTAAGATCCTTAGCTTCACAAAATATAGAACAACAAATCTGGATGAACTGAGTCTAAATATTAAAAAATAAAATTTATAAAAATACAGGTAAAATTATCTAACAGTATTTTTATAATCTTGATTTGGGAAGGCCTTCCTAAGCAAGACCCAGAGGCCTAAAGAAAATGACTGATAGATTCAACTATTAACAAATTTAAATATTTCTAGGATTTAAAAAATACTACCTAAATGTTTAAAAAGATAAATAAGTAGCAAACATATGTGTAAATCTAAGTGAACACTGATTGTAAAAATAAGTATTGTAGAAGAATAATAAAATGTCTTCTACAGTTCAAAATGTGTGCCACATTACTACATAGCAAAAATAGCAGATAAGGACACTAAAACAGTTATTTAACTGTTCCTTAGGTTCAAAAAATTATGTAAAGACATGGAACATATTTAAAGACTTGAATTTTAGAGATAAAAATTATAGTGTCTCAGAGAAACATAAACTGCATAGGATCAACAGCAAATTAGAAAAGGTAAGATAAAAGATTAGTTAACCTGAATACATCCCAATAGAAACATTTAAAAATGAAACACAGAGAGAAACAAAGAATTCCGAAAAGGAAGGAAGGAAAGGAGGGAGGGAGGGAGGGAGGAAGGGAGGGAGGGAGGGAGGGAGGGAGGAAGAAAGGAAGGAAGGAAGAAAGAAAGAAACAAACAAACAAACAAACAAAGAAAAAAGAAAGAAAGAAAAAAAAGAAAAAGAAAGAGAGAAAGAAAGAAAAGAGCATCCATGTTCTGTGGAACAATTTTATCAGCCAAATAAGTTATCAGCCTAATAAGTTATCAGCCTAATAAGTATATAATTGGGGTCTCAGAAGAAAATGGAAAAGAGGAAAGGGAGAAAAAACTTTTTGAAGAAATAATGGTCAAATAGTTCCTAAATTTGATGAAAATTATAAACCTACAGATCCAAGAAGCTCAAAGAAACACAACTGCAAGAAACATAAACTATGCCAAAGCACATTATAATCAAATTGCTTAAAGCCAGTGATGAAGAGAAAATCTTCAAATCAGCCAGATTTAAAAAGATATGCTACCTGCAGAGAACAAAATGTTCAAAGAAAAGGGTGAGGGCAGATTTCTCATTAGAAACAGTGCAAGTAAGAAAATAATGGAGCAAAATCTTTAAAGTACTAAAAGAAAAGAAAATTATTAACCTATATTTTTATACCCAGTGAAAATAACTTTCAAAAATTAAGGCAAAATAGGCTTTTAGAGACATAAAATAGCTGAACAAATTTGTCATGAACAGACCCATATTACAAGGAATTAAAAAATACTACATATTATAAGAAATGTTAAAGGATGTGCTTCAGGCAGAAGGTAAATGATACCAGATGGAACTATGGATCTACACAAGTAAGAGCACTGAAAGAGACGCCTATATTAGTAAATATATGACATTTTTTATTATTATTTATATCTCTTTAAACAATAATAGATGACTCCTAACAGGTATGGGGTTTCTTTTTTGGGGTGATGAAAATATTCTGCAATTAGATAGTGTTGAAAGTTGTACAAACTTATGAATATTCTAAAAACCACTGAACTGTAAGCCTTAAAAGGTAAGTTTTATGGTATGTGAATTATATCTCAGTACAAACAATAAATATTTTAAATAATTGATTAAACAAAATCATAATGTATGTAGGATTTATAACATATGTAAAAGAAAAATACATGACAATAATAGATGCTAATTCTCCCTCAAAGTGATATATAGATTCAAGGCATTACCATTCAAAATCCCAGCAGTATCTTTTTGTAGAAATAGACAAGCAGATTCTAAAATTCATATGGAATGCAAAGGACCCAGAAGAGCCAAAACAACTTTGAAAAGGACACCCACCAGAACACAAAAATTTTTTTAATTGAAATACCCACTATTGAAAAGGAAATAAAGTAACAGGATGGCATTTTGGGAAGTATACATTGCATACCTTATGACCCAGCAATTCCACTACTGGTTATATACCAACAGGAATACAGGCACAAGTGCACCAGGAGGTATATACAAGCATGTTCAAAGCAGTACTAATCATAATAATCAAAAACTAGAAGCAACCCAAATGTTCATCAGCAACAGAAGAGATAAATTGTAGCAGATTCATACAATGGAATTTTAAGCAACAATAAAAGGCATGGATAAATTTCAAACATAATATTGACTGAAAGAGGTCTTAATTCCATGAAGTTCAAAAATAGGCAAAACTAATCCATGCTGTTTATAGATGGCTACTTATATGGAAAAGTATAGAGAGAAGCAAGAAAATGATTGCTCCCAGAACAAGAGGATATTGGTTCTCTTTAGTGGGGAAGGAAAGAAAAGGAAAGGAACGGGTACCCAGGGGAACTTCTAAGGCACTGGCAATGCTCACTTTTTTAGGTAATAGTTACCTGGCATTAATTTTATAACAATTTTTAAATTTTTTACATTTATTTATTTATTTATGGCTGCATTGGGTCTTCGTTGCTGTGTGCGGGTTCTCATCATGGTGGCTTCTGTTGTTGCGGAGCACGGGCTCTAGGCGCGCAGGCTTCAGTAGCTGTGGTTCGAAGGCTCTAGGGCACAGGCTCAGTAGTTGTGGCGCACGGGCTTAGTTGCTCCGTGGCATGTGGGATCTTCCCAGACCAGGGATCGAACCCGTGTCTCCTGCATTGGCAGGCGGATTCTTAACCACTGCGCCACCAGGGAAGCCCAAATTTTTTTTTTTTTTTTTTTTTACATTTTTAAGCACATTTTCATAAGTAAGGCTTATTTCAAAATAGAAATGCTTGGGGTGAAAAAAAATCCCTTTGTTTTCATTGTAATGGAATTTGGGTTGTGGCTATGTGTTGAATCTGCTCTCTTTATTCCAAACAGACTAAAACATTTTACTCTATATATTTCTATACTATGTGTGTTTTTAAAACAATAATCATGTATTATTTTGTGGTTAAAAACAATAAATTGTGAAACTTGGGAAATGAAAGATTCTGGAAATGATACAGAATGAAACTTGAATCAATAAGGAAGAAATAACTCCTATTCTCAGCCAGCTTAAAACCTGTGGAGAGTAGTGGTAAAGAACAAGCAATTCTTATGCCTCTTTCTTTACTCGATCAGAAACACTTAAGCTCCTTCCAGGAGTATAATGTAAATATGAGTAATAGAATTGATTTTTTATCAAACATACAAGAATAAATCAGATGAGTTCTATTCCCTTCAAGGTATTCATCTCAGGAAGTTAGACATTTTTTCCAATGAAGCTTTTATTAATGCAAACATTTTGGTATGCCTCTTGGAGAATTGCTTTCAGAGCCTATAGCATTGTTTTTATAACCTCCAGGATGGTAAATTCACCCTTTGAGAATGAACTGAGAAAGTTATTTGGATCCACACCTGATAAATAACATAAGTAAGCTCACTCATTAAAAGTGTATTGATTTGATCCAAAAATTGAAGTATGGCTCTAAAGGAATGGGACCAGCTTAAAGGAAATTCCCAAAGAAAAATTCCTTCCAAAAAATAGTTTGAGCAATGACAGTATTATTGAAATGTGTTTTGAATCTTAAGTAACCACTTTGGAGACAAGAACGTATTCCATACATTTATTCAATAAATATTTATTGAAGTCCTTCTGTGCACCAGGCATTGTTCCACAGACCCTGTAGTGATAGAGCAGGGAACACAATAGACCAAAAAAAACAGAAAGAAAGAAAGAAAAGAAAAGAAGAAAACCCACAATCCTGCCCTCATGTATCTTATTTGAATATATGGTTATTAACAATTTGCTGCATAATTTCCAGGTACACTTTTACTTTCTGAATTTGTGTATTTAATGATTATAATGAACATCTCTGCATCGTCTTTAAGATATGCTTAGTATTTAGTAGGTCCTCTGAGAACAGCTTAGAATTTAAATCTCCTTGTCCAGTACAACACTATAAGGATGCAGGTGATAGACATCCAAACCGCCTTTCAAGGGGAAAATCAAGAGTTGCTTGTATTTAACTTCAGAGCTTTTAGTAAAGAAATGTAGTTGATAATCAAAAAATATATGGTGATTTTTTCGGGAGGCTTGACAAGATTAATTTTAAAATTCACTAATGCATTCGTAAAAGTAACGATATGATCAGTTCGACCGAGCTTAGTAGGAAAGATTTGGTCAAGTAATTCCCCTGATTGTATTGCAGTCATACAGAGAATTTTCCGAGATGCGCAAGGAAGAGTGCATCACACTAGTCCAGTAGCTCATAACTCAGCAGCCGAAATCCCTAAGTGCAACTGGAAACAGGATGGCAGCATCTGGAAATTAGTGGCCTTACTCCTCAGGCTCTGAAAAAGAAGTCGGCCGACTAACCAAACTCTCAGAATTGAGGTGTCAGAATTTGGTGAGTCCCCACCCCCAGCTCCACAGCTGCCACCATCAGCACCTCATCATTCCTAATCCGACCTCATCAAAAACCTCTTGTTCCATTTTTAAAGTGAATGGGAAAAGCTCTGCTGAACCTTCAAATGTCGTTGCCCCTACCTGTCCGCAAAAAGGCGCAGAGTTTTGTTTACCAAGGCTATTAGCACTGCGTTTTAGCGAAATCTGCAGACTAGTAAATCAATAAGAATGCGGCGCTCTGCCGCCTTCAGGGGGCGCACGCTTCCCGGCCCTAGGCCTTCGAGGCCCCCGCCCGCGGAGGCAGCGGGAGACGCAGCGGGGCGCACGCTCTCTGAGGCCCAAGCAGCCCCGCCGCCGCCTCCATGCTGGCGCCGCCCCTAGCCGTGCCTTCCCCTCCTCGCCACGGCGTTCTGCCTCCTGTTTTCCCAATCTAAGTGCCTTTTTTTGGTTAACATCTTTATTGGAGTATAATTGGTTTACAATGGTGTGTTAGTTTTTGCTTTATAACAAAGTGAATCAGCTATACATATATTCCCCTTTCTCCTCCCTCTTGCGTCTCCCTCCCTCCCACCCTATCCCACCCCTCTAGCTGGTCACAAAGCACCGAGCTTTTTGATGAGCCTGCATCTCTTCTCCAATCTGACTACAACCGTTACCGGTTCCTTGCCCACAGTGTGCCCACCTGGCACACCCCGAGCCATACCTTTCCCCAGACCAGGCCCACCGGCCTAGTTCCTCAAGCATCCATATGTTTAAAGTGCCCGTGAATATCTAGAATCCATGGATTCTGTTTACGTTTGTCCTGCTTTTCCTTGTCTAGCACCTTTGTGCTTTTGAGGGGGCAAGTTCCTACAGGCAGATGCTTAATATTAATGTTATTTGTCTGGCATGATTTTATTTCTGGCTAAGTCTCCTAAACCATTTTCAACACTATGTATTTTGGGGGTGGGGGGATGGGAAGGGGGTAATATGCCTGTTTGCCTAGAAAGCAAAAATATAATATGTGTGCAGAATTTGGAATTGATTTTAAATTCACATGCAGTGGTTTGGAAGGGGGTGCTTTTTTCACATCTTTAATTTATTGTTTAATTATTTTATTTAATTAATTAGTCTCTGTAACTCGTAATTATGAATGTTGTCATTTGTAATTTATTTGTTTAAAAAGGAAAAATGGTTTTTTTCTGGAGGAAGAGAATCAAAGTATGGACAGATTAGATCAGGACCTGTCATGATCCAAAGGGCCTTCGTCTCCTAGGAAGCTCTTGCCCAGCCTCCCAGAAGTCTGCTGAACACTTCCCCACCTTGCTGCCTTCCCCCTGCCCCATGGGGACATCCACCCACACTCTGACGTTCAACAGAGCCCCAGAAATGCAGCAGATAAGTCCTGGAGCACAGAGGCCTCTGTTAGAAGAGTTTTTGCTGAGCCTTGTCAGTAGAAACACACACACACACACACACACACACACACACACACACACACACACGCACTCGGAGCTAGTCCCTTAAAAGCAGGAAACCGGTCTTTGGAGTAAGAACCATGTGCTAGGAGCAGCCTTTGCCACTGAGGAGCTTAGCAATTCATTGGGAAACAGACAAGTAATAATATGTAACAGGGTGTACCTTTTTAAGTAGCCTGGATACTATCAGAACACAGAAGGAAGGGTCTGGACTCAGGCAGGGAGGGGAAAGGTGAAGGGGGCCATAAACTAAAGCTCCATCAGGAAATTATAAAGTATAAGCCAAGGGTGATGAGAAATGAGGGCCAAGAAGAAACGAAAGAGTTCTGCTTTCAGTTAGGCTGTAAAAGGTCACAAGACAAAGAGGGATGAGCTTTTTCCACGTGAGAATAGGGTAGCTGCTTTTGTCCCTGGGAGCAGGGCAGGTAAAGGCACCTGCTACAGGACTTCAGGAGGGTAATGAGGAACCAGGGGGCTGTTAATAGCCACGCCTGAGCTGGCATGTGGATTGGAACAAGGAGAAGCCCAAAAGACACATGGCCCATCCATTCTTCTGCATGAGGCCTTCAGAGGATGCAAAGCTGTGGAACGCTGAGGACCCACGGCTGGGCACAGACACCTTCAGGGGCACAGAAAGCTGGGGGCAGAGCTCGATGTCAAGGGGAAGCTCCACAAACTCCTGGGTGCTTAGATCTCAAGCCTGCTGGAGGGAGGGGCCAGAGTCCACCTACACAACCACCCAGAAACCACAGATTCTACACTGACTAGAGTGTGCAGCCCAGCCCTACCCATCTCAGCTCTGGAGTCCACCAAAGACTCACCCTCATCCTAGTGGTACACAAGGAGGGGCTACTGCTCTTCTGGGCAAATATTATCTACTTCAGTCAGCATGTAAGTTTTAAAAATATGAGGCAATCTGGAAAATGTGACCCATAATTTTTTTTTTTAAGTGGAGATATCAGTACCTCTCTCTGATAAAGGTGCTCTCTTTTGACAAACTCTAGTCAGTCTTCTCTGAGTCCTCTTTTTGACTAGACCTTGCCTTTGGACTCTGTCTTTGGCCCATTGAGTCCAGTTTTAGCAAGAATCTTTTCAGGTCAGTTTAGTGAAAATCCCCCTCCTTTGACATCTGATCAAATTCCCTACACCACTCTCTGGGTTTTAGTTTTGTCACCTTTAATATGAACTGTTGGACCCCATGATCTTAGTCCCTACTGCTGCATCAGTGCACAATAGGAATCCTATAAAAAAGAGAATATATAAAATGAATTTCAGAAATGGGCCACTTTGAAAGGAAGGAAAACATTTTTTAAATGTGAAAACAATTTAGAATGTTGGATACTACCAGAGCAAATGCTTTAAGGTTAAAGGAAAAGTCACACTTTCATTAACAGTTACGTAGTAACAACAAAAAAGGGAATTTATCAAAGTCGTTACAGTTGACCTTGAACAATGCCGGAGTTATGGAGTGCTGACTGCCATGCAGTTGAAAATCCACATATAACTTTATAGTCGACCCTCCATATGTGTGGTTCCACATCTGTGGACTCAACCAACTACAGATTATGTAATACTGTAGCATTTATTGCGAAATTCTCTGTATAACCTCAAAGCTCTAGATGAAAAAGAATTAGAGATAGTCAATCACATGCCCTGCTGGTGGGAGAGTAAATAGTACTATAATTCTGAACTGCAATCTGGCAATACAGATCAACCGCCCTAAACATCTGCACATACATTTGAACCAAAAATTTTACATTTAAGAATTTAGGGCTTCCCTGGTGGCACAGTGGTTGAGAGTCCGCCTGCCAATGCAAGGGACACGGGTTCGTGCCCCGGTCTGGGAAGATCCCACATGCCGCAGAGCGGCTGGGCCCGTGAGCCATGGCCGCTGAGCCTGCGCATCCGGAGCCTGTGCTCCACAACGGGAGAGGCCACAACAATGAGAGGCCCATGTACCGCAAAAGAAAAAAAAAAAAAAAAAGAATTTAGCCTAAGGAAATAATTAAATAATAGATAGATAGATGATAGATAGATAGACAGATATAAAATGTTTAACACAAGGTTGTTTAAAATAATAAAAACTAAAGAATAACCAAAATGTCCAACAATAAGGAACTGGTTAGATTTATATATAAACCATTAGAATTTTGATCTACATTATTAACTTATACAGACCTCACATACTAATCACAATAAGAGTATCTTCATTGGAAAAAAAATCAAGTTTAAAACTATTATGTAAACTAATTGAATTTAGAGCATGTACATTTCACTGTATTTAATTTTACCTCAAAAAAGAAAGAAAAAAATATTGTACCCCAGTTTAAGACATGCATGTCAAAGTGCTTAATGGCTTAAGTTACTACTATCTGCAAATTTAAAATGCTTCAAAAAAAGATGAATTGATGGATGAGCAGAAAGATGAAACCATATAAAGATATATATTAGAGCAATATAACAAAATTATAATTGTGAAGAAATAAATCTATATATTAGTAGCCCACTTTGGTTATGCATGTGTTTAAAATTATATATATATGATCCAACTTTTCTCACAAGTCTCTAAAAGTTGAAGTTTTGAGAGTGGAGTGAAGAGAGTGAGACTGAAAAACTAAACCACAGTGTTAAGAGAGCTTATATCTGAAAGCATTTTCCTCTTTTTACTTTTCTGTTTTCTGTATGTTTATACTATACATGTATATTTCTTTCATAATTAGTAAAGTGAACTTGTGGCAGAGACAGCCAATTGCTTTCCATAGACAGTCACCCATTCTTCCTTGACAAAAGAACCCTGATGTTTTATGTGGGCTCCTTACTGGCCAACCAGAAGAGGCTTGAAACAGCCTCCCACTCATTTTGGTGTGGCCTTGAGACCAAGCTCTGAAGCAGATGCAAGTGGAAATGTTTGTAGTACCTCTAGGAAGGAGCACACTTTTCTAAGAATGGAAACAACGCATGGCAGAACAAGACAGAAGGAAACTGACTCTCTGACAAATGTGGAACCACTCTCAAATCCTGGACGATTCACTTCTAGGATTCTTTTACATCGGAGAAAAATAAAATGCATCTTGATTTAAACCATTATTTTTCAGATCTTTGTTGTTCACAGTTGAGTGTATTCTTAACTCGCATAAAAAGATCCATTTTAAGAAAGTAAAAAAAAAAGTATCAAAGCTCTTTGCAATCTGAACTTTCTAACATTTAGGCTCAAGAGCTGCAAATAAAATGATAAGGGGCTTCCCTGGTGACACAGTGGTTGGGGGTCCACCTGCCGATGCAGGGGACACGGGTTCGTGCCCCAGTCCGGGAAGATCCCACATGCTGCGGAGCAGCTGGGCCCGTGAGCCATGACTGCTGAGCCTGTGTGTCCGGAGTCTGTGCTCCGCAACGGGAGAGGCCAAGGCAGTGAGAGGCCCGCGTACCGCAAAAAAAAAAAAAAAAAAGATAAGAGAGGAGTCTGGATTAAAATGGCAGACTAGGAAGATTCTGAGCTCACCTCATCCCACAGACACACCGAAACTACAATTACATCTAGAACAACTATCTCTGAGAACAACCTGAAGACTAACAGGAAAGATTTTCTACAGCTAAGGATATAAAGAAAAGGCCACTTCAAGGCAATTAAGTGGGACAGAGATACAATCTAGTCAGAATCAACACAATTTGTGCAATGATCCACAAGTGGGAGGGATATCACAATGGCAGAGGTTCCCCCTGAGGAGTGAGGGGTCTGAGCCCCATGTCAGGCTCCCCAGTCTGGAGGACCTACACCAGGAAGACAAACCTTCACAATGTCTGGCTTTGAAAACCAGTGAGGCTTATCTCCGGGACAGCCAGAGGGCTGTGGGGAACAGAGACTCCACTCAAGAAGATCTTATGCACAAACTCACTCACACAACGTCCAGCACAGAGGCAGCAGCTTGAAAAGTGCCTAGGATTCATAAAAGAAGGAGATTCTTTGATTAATTTTAGTGTATGTGCCAGAGGGGCAGGGATCTGGTGGCATTTTCTCCAGGGACGGAAGCACTGGCGGGTGCCATTTCTGTCACTTTCCATCAACCTACTAACGGTGTGCACCCCCTGCTCCACTGCTCCCCTGAACACCAGCACTGCCCATCCCACCCACTCCAGCTGTCCCCTCCAAAGCAGCCCCCACCCTGTCCCACCCAACAGGCGGCCCCATCTGACATCAGTGCCACTCCAAAGTGAGTTTTGCTGGGGGGGTGCTGCCCCACACACCAGCGTGTCCACAAAAGTTGTGACCTGACCTCATAGCCAGCCAGGCCAGAGGACAGCTCTACCCACCAGTGTGCCCACAGCAGTCCTGGCCAATCAGAACAGCAAAAAGAAAAAAGAATCCAAAAAAATTAGGATAGTTTAAGGGACCACTGGGACAACATCAAGTGTACTAGCACTCACACTATAGGGGCCCCAGAAGGAGAAGAGAGAGACAGGAACAGAAAAATTATTTGAAGAAATAATGGCTGAAAACTTTCCTAACCTGGCAAAGGAAACAGACATCCAAGTCCATGAAGCACATAGAGTCCCAAACAAAGTGAACCCAAAGAGACCCACACCAAGATACATTATAATTAAACTGTCAAAATATAACAATAAGGAGAGAATCGATAAAGAGAGAATCTTAAAAGCAGCAAGAGGAAAACAATCAGTTACATACAAGGGAATTCCATAAGACTCTCAGCTGATTTTCCAGCAGAAACTTTACAGGCCAGAAGGGAGTGGCACAATACATTCAAAGTGCTGAAAGGAAGAAAACTTACAATCAAGAATACTTTATCACAAAATGATACCTGGCAAGTTCATCATTCAGAATTGAAGGAGAGAAAATAATTTCCCAGACAAGCAAAAGCTAATGGAGTTCATCATCACTAAACTGACCTTACAAGAAATGTTCAAGGGACTTCTGAAAGGCTGTAACTAGCAACAAGAATATTATGAAAGAAAAAATTTCACTGGTAAAGGCAAACATACAGTAAATATAGTAGATCAACCAACAATAATGCTAGTTATGAAGGTTAAAAGACAGGAGCATAAAATCACTTATATCTAAAATAATTAGTTAAGCAATACACAAAGTAAAAAGATGTAAAACATGACAGTAAAAAACCCCATAAAACATGGGTGGGGAAGTAAAAATGCAGTGTTTTTAGAATGCATTCAAACTTAAGAGATCATAAACTTAAAATAGACTGCTATATACATAGATTGTTATAAATGAACCTCATGGTAACCATAAACTGAAAACATAACAGATACACAAAAATAAATAGAAAGGAATACAAACATAACACTAAAGAAAGTCATCAAATCACAAACGAGGGGAACAAGAGAAGAAGAAAGGAATAGAGAACTACTTAAACAAACAAAAAACAATTAACAAAATGGTGGAAAGTACATACCTATCAATAATTACTTTAAATGGGAGTGGGCTAAAAGCTCCAAACAAAAGACATAGGGTGGCTAAATCGATTAAAACACAAGACCCGTATATCTGTATACAAGAGACTCACTTTGGATCTAAAGCCACATACAGACTGAAAGTGAGGCTATGGAAAAAGATATTCCATGCAAATGGAAACAAAAAGAAAGTTGGAGTAGCAATACTTACATCAGGCTAAATACTTTAAAATAAGGTTTGTAACAAAAGACAAAGAAGGGCATTACACTATGATAAAGGAATTTAATCCAGAAAGAGGATATAACACTTGTAAATAACTATAACTCAGCATAGGTGCACCTAAATACATAAAGCAAATATTAACAGACATAGAGGGAGATACTGACAATCCCCTGCAATACAGTAGGGGACATTAACACCCACATACATCAATGAGTAGATCATCCATACAGAAAATCAATAAGGAAAATTTGACCTTAAAGAACACTTTAGATCAAATGAATTTAATAGATATAAATAGAGAGAACAGTCTACCCAAAAAAAGAAGAATACAACAACTTCTTTTCAAACACACATGAAACATTCTCCATAAAGGATACATGTTAAGCCATAAAACAACTCTCAATAAATTTAAGAAGACTGAAATCATATCAAACATCTTTTCCAAACCACAGGTGTGTGAAACTAAAAATCAACTTCAAGGAGAAAAATGGAAAAATCACAGACACGTGGAAGGTAACAACATGCTTCTAAACAACCAATCATCACAGAAGAAATCAAAGAGGAAATTTAAAAATACCTGGAGACAGGGCTTCCCTGGTGGCGCAGTGGTTGAGAGTCCACCTGCTGATGCAGGGGATGCGGGTTCATGCCCCGTTTCAGGAAGATCCCACATGCCGCGGAGCGGCTGGGCCCGTGAGCCATGACCGCTGAGCCTGCGCGTCCGGAGCCTGTGCTTCACAACAGGAGAGGCCACAACAGTGAGAGGCCCACGTATCGCAAAAAAAAAAAAAAAAATACCTGGAGACAAATGAAAATGGATACAATGTTCCAAAATCTATGGATGCAGCAAAAGCAGTTGTCAGAGGGAAGTTTATAGCAATATAGACCTACCTCAGGAAACAAGGAAAATCTCAGATAAACAATTTAACCTTACACCTAAAAGAACTAGAAAAAGAAGAATAAACAAAGCCCAAAGTTAGTAGAAGGAGAGAAATACTAAAGATCAGAGTGGAAATAAATGAAATAGAGACTTAAAAAAATAAAAAAGATCAGTGAAACTAAGAGCTGGTTCTTGGAAAATATAAAATCGATAAACCTTTAGCCAGACTCATCAAGAAAAAAAGAAGAAGTTCCAAATAAATAAAATCAAAAGTGAAAGAGAAATTACAACCAACACCACAGAAATATAAAGGATCATAAGAGATTACTATAAACAATTACCTGCCAACAAAATGGACAAGCTAATAGAAATGGATAAATTCCTAGAAACATATAACCTTTTAAGACTGAATCAAGAAGAAATAGAAAATCTGAACAGACCAATCACTACTAATGAAATTGAATTAGCTATCAAAAAACTCACAAATATAACAAAAGTCCAGGACCAGATGGCTCACAGGTGGATTCTACCAAACATTTAAAGAAAAATTAACACCTATCCATCTCAAACAATTATAAAATATTAAAGAGGAAGGTACGCTTCCAAACTCATTCTACAAGGCCAACATTACCCTGATACTAAAATCAGATAAAGACACTACAAAAAAAAAAATTACAGGATAGTATCCCTGGTGAACATAGATGCAAAAATTTTCAACAAAATATTAGCAAACCAAATACAACATTACATTAAAAGGAGCATACACAGTGATCAAGTGGGATTTATTCTAGAGGTACGAGTATGGCTCAAAATCCATAAATCAATCAACATGATACAGTACAAAACAAAGGATAAAAATTATATGATCATATATATTATATATATAATCATAAAAATTATAAGCAATACATGCAGAAAAAGCTTCTGACAAAATTAAACATGCATGACAAAAACTCTCAACAAAGTGGGTATAGAGAAAACATACTTCAGCATAGTAAAGGCCACATATGGCAAACCCACAGCTAGCATTATACTCAACAGTGAAAATCTTAAAGCTTTTCCTCTAAGACCAGGAATAAGACAAGGATATCCACTATCACCACTTTTATTCAATATAGTATTGGAAGTCCTAGCCACAGCAATCAGTCAAGAAAAAGAGATTAAAAAAAAAATCCAAATTAAAAAAGAAGTAAAACTGTTTGCAGATGACATGATACTATATATTGAAAACTCTAAAAACTCCACCAAAAAAATAAAACTATTATAACTAATAAATTCAGTAAAATTGCAGGATACAGACATCTGTTGTGTTTCTATACACTACCAAAATACCAATGACATTTTACACAAAACTGGAACAAATAATCCTAAAATTTGTATGGAACCACAAAAGACAACAAATAGCCAAATCAATTTTAAGAAAGAAGAAAAGCTGGAGGTATCACACTCCCTGATTTCAAACTATACTACAAAGCTACAGTAATCGAAACTGTCTGGTACTGGAACAAAAATGGACACATAGATCAATGGAACAGAAGAGAGAGCCCAGAAATAAACCCACACTTATATGGTCAATTAATTTACAATAAAGGAGCCAGGAATATATAGTGGGGAAATGACAGTCTCTTCAATAAATGGTGCTGGAAAACTGGACTGTTACATGTAAATAATGAAACTGGACTGCTTTCTTACACTATATACAAAAATGTACTCAAAATGGATTACAGACTGGAATGTAAGACCTAAAACCATAAAACTCCTAGAAGAAAACATAGCCAGTATACTCCTTGATCTCAGTCTTAGCAATGTATTTTTTTGGATCTGTCTCCTCAGACAAGGGAAACAAAAGCTAAAATAAACAAAGGGGACTACGTCAAACTGAAAAGCTTTTGCACGGTGAAGGAAACCGTCAAGAAAACGAAAAAGCAACCTACTGAATGGAAGAATATATTTGTAAATGACATATCCAGTATGGGGTTAAGATCCAAAATATATAAAGAACTCACATGACTCAAAATCAAAAAAAACAAATAATCCAATTAAAAAATAGTCAAAGGACCTGAATAGACATTTTTTCAAGGAAGACATATAGATGGCCAACAGACAGATGAAAAGATGCTCAATGTCGCTAACCATCAGAAATATGCAAATCAAAACCACAGTGAGATATCACTTCCCACTTGTCAGAATGGCTATTATCAAAAAGACAACAAATAAAAGTGTTGGTGAGAATGTGAAGAAAAAGGCATCCTCATTTATTGCTGGTGGGAATGTAAGTTGGTGCCACTACTATGGAAACTAGTTTGGAGGCTCCACAAAAAATTAAAAATATAACTACCATATCATCCAGCATTCCCACTTCTGGGTATTTATTCAAAAAAACAAAAACACTAATTCAAAAACATATGTGCACCCCAATGTTCATAGCAGCGTTATCTACAATAGTCAAGATATAGAAGCAACCTAGGTGCCCATCAATAGATGAATGGATAAGAAGATGTGATATATATACAAAATGAAATATTATTCAGCCATAAAAAAGAATGAAATGTTGCCATTTGTGACAACATGGATAGGCCTAGAGGGTATAATGCTAAATGAAATAAGTTGGACTGAGAAAAACAAATACCGTATGATTTCACTATATGTGGAATCTAAAAAAAAGCTAAACAAACAAAACAGAAACAGACTTAGATACAGAAAACAAACTGGTGGTCACCAGAGGAGAGGGAGGTGGAGGGTTGGGCAAAGTAGGTGAAGGGAATCAAGAAGTACAAACTTATGGAATAAATAAGTCACGGGTATGTAACAGCATAAGGAATATAGTCAATAATAACATAATAACTTTGTACAGTGACCGACTTACTGTGGTGATCAATCCATAATGTATATAAATGTCGAATCGCTGTGTTGTATACTTGAAACTAATATAATATTGTGTGTCAACTTACTTCAATAAAAAATACTTTAAGTGATAATAGAAAAAGATATTTGAAAGTAAGGCTAAGTTTAAAGAAAATGGGATAAAATTTGAAGGCAAGCTCAGGCTCAGATTAATGGATATCTACTCAGCATGAATGAGCGAGGCTGAGCGCAGCAGCCCAATAAGTTATGCTATATTAGTTTATCTATACTACACTTGAAGTCAGTGGAGTCTTGAGGAAAAAGAACATTGATTGGTGGAGGAGATGGGAGGGGGAAAGACCCAGGATGGTTGAGACATCTCAGCCTTTGAGGTGAGTCTGGGGGTGTACAGCATGAAGGGCCTGGGTGCCTGGAGAAAAGGACCCAGGAGCTGAAAAAAAGGAAAGAAAAGGGAAAAACAAATACTTAACCATTTTTACAATTTTGCCCAACACTCTATTATTCACTAAATCCCACCACAACTCCTGTGATAAATAATATCAAATTATCCACTCAAGATCTCATGATACAACAAAGGATAGGCATGAAATAACAGAGAACACTACTGAATGTAGAGAAAAGAGGATACATTGTAAAGAAACGCTACAAAAAGGAAGGGTTTTCATCAGTTAAAAGGATTTTCAACTTCAACAATAGAAAATCTTGTAATCTGATTTAGAGGACAAAATGTTAAAACTACCATTTGAGGGCCTGGCTAAGTGACTCATTTAATCCTAACACCTACCTATAAAATGGCAGCAGAAGAATTTTAAAGTTTGTACACACACACACACACACACACACACACACACACACACACACACCATTTCCACAGAGATTTGCTGCCCCAATGTGAGGTTCCCCCATGGTTCACTGTGTGTGAAGTATGTGGCAGGGCTGGGAATCAAGCCCAGGCGTCAAAAAGATGCGATTTTGCTACTACATTTCTGAAGCTACTATTGGTATTAGCATCTCCCAAGAATGGAGCAAAGAAATGAAAGTATGGGTCATTCACTTGGAGTATCTTGACAGATCTAGCTAAAGAGACTCCAGCCAATAATAAGAAGAGGTGAAAAGGGATAGGATTAGGACAAGGAAAGCACCAAACAAACCCTAACAAAGAAGCCATATAGGGAGACTCAGTGGGAACACAGTACCGGATGGCACGATGTGTAAAACCACTAGGTCTTGACTATGACCTCACAGACACATGCGTCCTTCTAATAAGAGCTGTGTTTGTGATGCTAACCAGCATATTAGCTTGCACGACCAGTTTAGAAAAGCTACTGATTCCCTGTTTGCTGCCAGTTTCAAATAAAACAATTGTAAGTGATGTTAAATTTGTATTTCATTTGACTGGTATTAGGTTTTACATTGCTTTAGTGCAGAAGCCTAAACTCTAATTAAAGAATCTATTCTAAATATCGGGGTCCCTTATTTAGGGCTTCACAGTCAATAAGCTTGAAAAACATTAAGCAAAATTAAACATTTTACTAAAAGACTTCTCAGAGCCTCTACTATGCTCGTGTGCATGGTGGTGACCAAGACACAGATATAGTCCACTCCATTTTATCACAGGACACTTTTTTTGTTTGTTTTTTGTTTTTTTTGCGGTACGCGGGCCTCTCACTGTTGTGGTCTCTCCCGTTGCGGAGCACAGGCTCCGGACGCGCAGGCTCAGCAGCCATGGCCCACGGGCCCAGCTGCTCCGCAGCATGTGGGATCTTCCCGGACCGGGGCATGAACCCGTGTCCCCTGCATCGGCAGGCGGACTCTCAACCACTGCGCCACCAGGGAAGCCCCACAGGACACTTTTTAAGGGGAAGAATCTCAGTAGACAGGGAATCACAATTCAGAGTTTGTGAAATATTTGTTTAGAGTGTGAGGAAAAAGCACAAAGTTTATTCAGGGCTCACTCAGTGTAAAGATAATAAGAATAAGAATAATAAATTGTTATAAGTACCTGAAGATGCTTGTGCTTTGCAAACACATAGGCCACAGGGCCTCCCAGAAGAAAAATTACAAAGTTCATGTCCTTATCAGAATATTGGAAAAGGATCTTACTCAGGGGAAGTTCTTGGTCAAATATCTAGAAACATCCTATATTTAATGACCGATTCTATTTATATGCAATAAGTGAATGGTAAAGACATCTAAGAGACAAACAGCAGTAACATTTTGTCAACAAGCCCATCTCTCCAGAATACTTTTCCCCAGATGTCTGCACAGCTCCCTCCCTCTCTTCCCTCAGGTCATCATTCAAACCACATCTGCTTGGAGGACTTTTCTTGTCTACTGTGACAATTCCTATAAATCTCTAGCCACTTGTCTTGCTTTATGCTTTATGGCACATATCCTCCTACATAGTATATAATTATGTGTTTATCTGTTTACTGCCTGTTTCCTCGCTAGAGTGTTGGCCCACTGAGGCCAGGGATTTTATTTGTTCACCTCTTTATCCTGAGTGCCTGGAGCAGTGCTTGTCACACAGTAGGCCTCCAAAAATGTGTGGTGATTAAATACTCAGAATAACCCACATTGGTTTCTAGCTCTACTAGTGATGCTTTTCCTTGAAATATTCCATATATCCAAGGATTTAAAATCCCTCCCTATATTCTCAGTTAGAAAAAGTGAAGAAAACAGGTTTGTCCATGGTCAAGCTCTCTAGACTTGTTAGGATTGCAGTTTAGGTTAGGGGGGAAGCTTTATCTTTCAGATGATTGGCAGTGCTACTAACATCCAATGACATCATCCTTTTATTTGTGGCCAATGAGAGGTAAGGTTATTCTTTCCTTTCATAAAAAAACAATATTCCGCATAGCAAGCCAACAAAATTTCTCATGACACAGAGTAAAAACAAAAACTGCAGGGCTTCCCTGGTGGCCCAATGGTTGAGAGTCCGCCTGCCGATGCAGGGGACACGGGTTCGTGCCCTGGTCCGGGAGGATCCCACATGCCACGGAGCGGCTGGGCCCGTGAGCCATGGCCGCTGGGCCTGCGTGTCCGGAGCCTGTGCTCCGCAGCAGAGAGGCCACAACAGTGAGAGGCCCGCGTATCGCAAAAAAAAAACCCTGCAGAACATCAAGATATTGCGTTTCTGCTTGTTATGGACTGACTTGTGCTCCTCTCCCAGCCCCGACCCAATTCATGCATTGAAGGCCTAACCCCCAATAAGACTGTATTTGGGAATAGGACCTTTAAGGTGATAATTAAGGTTAAGTGAGATCATAAGTGTGAGGTCCTAATCTAATAGGACTGATGTCCTTGTAAGAAGAGAAAGAGAGAGCAGAGACCTCTCCTTCTGCGCTTGGGCACAGGAAACGTCGTGTGACAACTCAGGGAAAAGTGGCTGTCTTCAGACCAAGAAGAGAAACCTCACCAGAAATCAAATTTTCCTTGGACTTCTAGCCTCCTGAACTGTGAGAAAATTAATTTCTCTTGTTTAAGCTTCCTAGTCTGTGATATTTTATGGCAGCCCAGGCCAACCAATACCACTTCTTTTTGTTGAAACGCATGTACATTTTCATGAGGGTACAAAACAACCCAATTCCTGCAAATTCAAACTGTCCTCATAATGATTTGTCTAGGGGTCCATCTTTTCATGGACGAAGGAGTGTGTTACCTGGCAAGTGGCTGAAAGTTTCAAGCAGTTGGGCAGGACTGTTCAAGGCAGGATTTTTCTCAGTAACAACTAAAACCGTCCAGCCTCTCTGTACAGGAAAACTTCTGATAGATTGATGCTTTGAAAGGGCATGTACCAAAGATAGGAAAAAGGGCAAGTGAGTAGCATCTGTAAGATTAGGACAGGAAAGTTAAATAGCACAGTGAGCTGAAGCTTAGGAGAAAATGCTAAGACAACACAAAGGCTAACCGTGTTCAATAAATCAATGAAAATGGAAGGGATAAGCCTACTTCTTGAGAAAGGCTGTATAATAGTAATAAATGACTGAGAAAGAAGAGAACACAAGTCCTTGACAGCATCTGTCTTCACCAAAAAGAAAGACATTCAGATTGGGGGGAAAATATTTATGGTTAAGAAGAAATTGAACAGCAATGTAAACCACAGTATTTCCATCTTTAGCATATTAGAAAGCCACTAAAAACTATGCTTCTGAAGAGTGGTTAATGGCATGGAAAAAAGAACACAGCATAAGATTAAGTGGAGAGGAAAGCAGGATTCAAAATTGAATCACAAATAATCTTGATTTACGAAAAAATAAAATCAGAGAAAAAATACCAGATGATTATATGCCAGAATAACACTGGTTGCCTCTGACTGGTAAGATTACGGGTATTTTTTTCTATGTTATATTTTTATGAGCCTTCAAACAACAAACATTTGTTACTTTTATAATCAGAACATAGAAGTATAAAAGCAAAACGAAGCACAAAAGCAGAAGCCCAAGATACTTGAGGCTATTATAAAGCAGCTTCAAGCCAGTATTAAATGAGGCCAAGATTCCAGGCCCAGGAGTTGCAATGAGGGAATCAGTATCAGTAATACTTGAGGACTCATAAACATTACGTAAGAGGCCAGGAAGCTCTTGTTTTCAAAATTATGAGAACCTTAAACCCTTGGGCACAATATCTCAGGAGAAATCTTGACCCAATAGCTTTGAAATCCTGGAAAAGGTGATAGAAAAGGAACAGGTTTAGCTTTTTCTGCTCACCATTCACCTAAACACGAGCTTTGTCCTGCCCATGACTGTTACCAAAATCCATTAGAAACAAGACGCAGTGCCTGCACAGACCCCAGCCCTGTGGTCTGTGGGTCTCAATGCATTTCTACTTATAATTGATGGCATCTGGGAGTTGGGGCATAAGTTCAGTCCCCGGCCCACCCCTCCCCCGCCCCAGCCAGCTTTTTTTCCCAGAACTCCTCTCTGCCCTCGCAGCATTTTTCAGTCTCCCTCCACTGGCCTTTTCCAGTCTCAACAGTGGTCTAGTCTACCCCAAACCAATCCTTCTGTCACAGCTCTATTTGACATGGACCACCGAGAACCAGCCCTGACTACATAGTAAGATGTTTTCCAATGCATGCTTCTCATAACCATCCCTGAAAGACATCCATGACATTCCATGGCCAAGCGGATTTGATTATGTAAAATTTGAGAAACTCCCTTTAGGAGATTCACAATGTCCATTCACATATTAAAGGTTTTGACAATACCTACAATAAGGAAACTTGTTTAAATCTGACCATGTTTAATAACTTCTTTGGTGAAAACTTTTTTTAAAAATCCTATTAAATCTAATAACTCAGTGATCTAGGAGCACACTTTGGCAAGAACTACGTTAGAAGCTTCCTCCCCAGTAACACTTATGGCCTAGAAAGAATTTGCAGTTCCCATGCCTTTATCTCATCTCCTGATGTTGGAATTAGCACACTGAGGCCATTTGAGAGCATGAAGCTGCAGCCTCTGTATCACTTCATGATGTGTGTCCAACCTGCCCAAATGGAAATGAACCCACCCTCCTGCAAACAACAGACTGGGGCCCTGGTCCTCTCCCTTTATTCCTTCTGACTCCTTCTCCTGAGTTATCTGCTTCTCCTATCCTGTGTAATATTCACCAAAGACCACTCTACACAAGAGCTCAGACCTCCAGCAGATGTTAGCAAAGAGGCAATCAGTCAAACAATCTGTTATCCAGGCTTGCTCCCTCCCTATCTTATCCAGGGATGTTTTTTAGAAGGAATCATAACATCCTTTTGGTTTTTCTTGATGATTAACTCATAGCTCATCTTACTCTTCACTTCTTCAGGAACACCTCCTTGATCTGATTAGATCCCCCATCTTATCCCCATAAGAAGTACCATACACTCTTATGGTACCATGTACCTCTCCACGAAGTACCTGTTACAAGTACCATTTTATGTTTATTTGTATGAACACATAATTAATATCTATCTCCCTCACTAATACAAATACACAATAAATTACTATGCTTCGTTAAATGTTTCACATTATTTTCCATTTAATCCTCACCACAACCCAACTAAGCATAAAGGTTTAGAGGTACAATTATTATCCCTATTTTATAAATGAAACTGGGGCATAAAGTGGTCAAGGGACTTGACCAAGATTCCATAGCTAATAAGGGAGAGACTGGAATTTAAGTCCAAGTACTCTGATTCCAGAACTCAGCGAGAGTAACTTAATTACTTCACAAAAGTCCATGAGGGAATAAACAGTATCTGACTTTGCTCACCACTGTATCCTGAGTGCCTAGCACAGACAATATTTCATTAAATTTTTGAACAAATAAATGAATGGATAAACATAATTCAAGTATAAAATTCAAATATTTCATAAATATGCAATTTATAAAGTAAAAGTTGTCCATAATCCTACCACCACCTCGCCCAGAGAAAATAATTTTCAGCAGTTTTCTAACTACCCCTTACAACATGAAATTTATTGGGCAGTGTCACATACTTTACATATGTGGCTTATTCCATGATTTTTTGGCATTTCATGAGAATAACTGTTCTCCCTTCGGGACATTGCCATTACCTGGTACATTGTTTACTCACATTTCCTTCCCTACACCACCATAAACACTCATGTTTTGCTCAATATTAACAGATGATGGATAAGCAGATATTTACCACCAAAGCAACAAACAACATCATTCACAATGTCCATGATCAAAATAAAGAACTGTAGACTGGATAAGAATACAGATACATAGAATCAAAACTGAATAAGTAATAAAACCCAGAAAGGAATAATTAATAAATAATAAAACTGGAGACCGGGCCATAATAGCATGCCACATAGCTCTGCCCCTGTTTCTGGGCTGTTCAACATTTCTAATAAATGAAATGATGAAAACGGAAAACATGCTGATCATTTCTGAAGATAACATTAAACTGGTAGAGGTAGATAATATTTCAGATGACAAAATCAGTCTTTAAAATTTTTCCAGTGGATGGAAATAATGACACAAAACCAACAAGATTAAACTTAGTAGGATTTAATATAAAGTCTGAATGTAAGTCCTAAAACTTAATAATATAAATTTAGGATGGGGGCATCATTTTCTTCTTAGCTTATGGAAAAAGCCTGGATGCAGCCAAAGAATGATTAAGCAAATCACACTTGTGCAGCCGATATGAATGTCAGTCACCAAACTTAGATGTGCAAGAAATGTCTGGTTATTTTCTGTAAGTCAGTTTAACTTCTAACCTGGAGAACTCAATCTGCCAAGCAGGCAGAGAATTTAATCAAAGCCATTCTTGAAGATCCTTTACCACCCCAGGAAGGTTCAAAGAAACATATACAGTGGTGAGACACGGGGAATAGGGTGGCCCCACCTGTCCCCTGTCATCTACCTGCACAACCTGCATGGACGCAGGAGCCCTGCCACTCCAGGCACTGTTGGGCCATAGGGTATTTGCAAAGACTATGTGCCCGAGCTCTCCCTACTTTCCTCCTCCCTGGCTCTGCTGCCAAGCGGTAGGATGGGACCCCCGCTACTCAGGAACACATACTTCTTTCTTATACTCTCTCCTACTCTCTAACCTCCTTTTTGGTCTTGGGAAATCCTACCCTCAGAGGCACTTTCTGTTTCCTCCTTAGCAAATCTCCTTGGCCTTTACACCACCTCAATAAACATTCTAAGTTCCACTGTGGGTTTAGGCTTAGAGAAACAAAATCCAGAAGTCTACATACATGGCTTCTACTTTCTGCCTTGACACATACCTCCCCTGAGGCACAAGGGGAGTGCAGGCTATTTGCTTGAATTGGGGGAAAGAACCTGGAAAAATACAAAAAGAAACAAATTAATAGCTTGAAATATGCAGCCATAGAGATAATGGAGTACTATTACATGGCATTAAGAGCAGCTATATGGGCTGTAAAATTAGAAGAAATGTGTCCCTGAAATAATGTTAAGTGAGAAAGATACATAAAAATGACTGCAATATAGAAATACACATTTTAGAAGAATCAGGACCTAATTTGAAATGATATAAATTGATGTAATATTTTTATGTAAAATTAATTGCATAATAATTTTTGAGAGAATAAACCATACCAAGATAATGCAAAACCAAAAAATTCTAGAAATAATTTAACTATTATAAACTCAATGTGATCTAATAAATGAAAATGTGAGTTTTTTTAAGGAAGGCTAATGTAATTTTGAGGTGTATGGCATAAACTGTTAGGTAGCTAATAAAATCCATTCTTCCCTTCCTCCGTTGTAATTGAATTGTAACAAGTCACATGGCTGCCCAAATAGACTACATTTCCCAGCCTCTCTTGTAGTGGGTGTAGCTGTATTACTTTCTTGCCATTGGAACCTAACTGGAAGCCCACGATGGGTCTGTCTTCTCCTTGCTGTCCTTTTCTATCTCTCCATCCAGAACCCATACATGGCTGCTACCCAGCATCAACAAAGAAGATGATTACCCACCTGGAATGTTCACCACTGACTGTTACATGAAAGAGAAATAAGCTTCTTTGTTCTTTAGCTTATTGATTTTCTGGACCTTTCTGTTTCTGCAACTTTAGCCTACACAAATTCTCAGGGAATTAGAGAGCCAACATAACAGCAAGAAAAGGAATTCCAAAACTAGAATGTTCTCTCCTTCTTCAGTTATAGCTCTTCCATAATATGATCCTCCCTTTCTGCAAGATTCTAAGAAGATACTAGAAATTAGACCTCTCATCATGAAAAGAGTAAAATGTCTAGATTCCATTTTCTCTGAATGATTTAACCACAGTTTTCTCTCTTCTTCAATGAAAAAGAGTGAATATGATTAACCAGTAGAATTTTTTAAACATTATTCTTATATGTGTAGAAAAATACTTTTTCTGCTTACCAAATTCTTAAATGTTAATAGTTTTATTTTTCTAACAAGAGTATTTCACAAGAAACTGCATATCCATAAAAACAATATCTAAGCTGAAGCATCATCATTTTTCTACTATTAAGGGTAAAGGGGAACCAATTTATATTTAATTTAATGGGCTTTTTTCCCCTGTTTGCTCTACTCTTTTACTTCTTCTCCTGGATCTATTATTCCCATTAAATTTTCATAATATCCCATTAACTCAATGAAAAGAATTTTGTGTGGTATTGAGGTTGGAAGGAAAGCATTTTATTACTATCATGAGAAATTTTTTTGGCAAAAATTTTTTTCTTTTTCCTCTGGACCTTTAGTGTGCTCTCTTTCAGGATTTTCATAATTATTCCACTGTTATCAGTACCCCCCTTAAGGCCAAATGAATCACTGTGAGTTTATGTCCAAACTTCAGTATAACTTTCAAATTATTGGGTGTCTAATTAGAGAAGATTTTTTTCATAAATAACATTTTAAAACTGTACCACTGAATGGCCAAATACCTGCAGTTCCCTCCTCCATCTTTTCTGACAGGTTCTCCTAAAACAGCTTTAGCTGAACAGTGAACACTGTCGCTGTGTTGCAAAGATGAAAGCAAAATTCCATGTGTGAAGCCAAAATTGAAATCACAGAAGGCAGGACTCACTCTGCTAATTGTTGCTTAGCAATAAAATGTGCAAAACATACTGATGGAACAGTGACATCAGGTACCAGAGGCATCTGTATCAACACCGGCAGTAAATCAGGGAATTAGAGAGCCAACATAACAGCAAGAAAAGGAATTCCATACCTTAGGAGCCGGGGGAGGGTTTCTGCCCTCTTTCCTACTTACTGCTCAGTTGAAAAGAAAGTCCCTTTATCCACTAGATACTCCTGTTGTGGTACTTGAAGACTGCATGGAAATAGATACTCAGAGGTTCATATTATCCTAAAAGAGTCCCTGGTGGATTTGCACATATCTATAAGAGTAGATATTTTCTTTCCCCTGTTAAACAAAAAGATTCCCAGTGAGGATAGACATTCAAATCCCAGTTCAGATGTTTGCTAAGGGAGCAGAGTGGGACCAGCAGCTCCTTAGCTGGCAGCTATGCCTCCAGGATTAAGACTGTGTCTGAAAACTCAAAACAAACAAAGAGCCCACATTGCATAGGAATGGTATGAGGTCTTAACCTGAAAACTGACTCCAGCTTCTTGTGTTCTGTTTCGGTTTTGTTCATTTGTTTCTGAGAGGATTTCTGAGATAAAAAGTTCCAAGTTGCCTTAAAAGAAATCTGAGTTTACCTATTATCTCCAGTCTCTGTGGTGACATTTAAATGAACAGTATGATGGTCAGGCAGGGGCAGGGATGTTTAGGGATTAAATAAAATCTCAATTCATATTAAATCAATTTTAAGAAAAAATCATGCAAAAAAAAAAAAAAAGACTGCTTTTAGAGAGAGATAAAGACTCCTGTAGAACACAAGGTGATTGTTGAGCTACAAAATATTGACAAGACACTATTTGCCTCCCCTTAGTGTCTCTCTCGGGAAATCTTTATTGAGCATATAAAGGCGTCCTGCTCCTTGCTAGGTGCTTTGGCTGCACAAGTATTGTTTCTAATTTGTCAACAATATAGAAAAGATGATATGTATCAGCCAATTAGTGACAAACAAGAGACTACAATATAAAAGCTAAAGATCTGAAAACTAATACTGAAAGCCAGTTCATTTATTTTGTGGAGATACCTAGCTTCTTTAATGATAATCTGCTGTTCTCTAGATTGGTCGATGGAAAAATCCAGATACTTAGCACCTAAGATATACTTTTTAAAACTATTTTATTGAAGTATAACTTATTATAAAAGGCACAAATTATAATGATATATAGCTCAGTGAAATTTTCATTTATGTAGTGTATATCCATGTAAACACCACACAGATCAAGATATAGACAGTTCCAATAATCAAGCATGCTCCCCCAGTCAATACTGCCCCAAAGGTAACCATCATTCTTACCTCTACCACAAGAGATTAGTTTCGCCTGTATTTGGACTTCATATAAATGAAGCCATAGAATGTGCTACCCTTTGATGTCTGGCTTCTTCCTCTCCACATTACGTATAAACATTCTTGTACCTGTCTTTTAGTGGACATAAGCACACGTTTCTGTTAGGTATAAACCAAGGAGTGGAATTACTGAGTAAGTATCTGTTTAGCCTTGGCAGATACCAGTTTTTCAAGTAGTTTTTACCAACCACTGTACTCACTAGAGATGGAGTTTCACGTGCCTTACATACTTGCCAACATTAGATATTGTTGGCCTTTTCATTGTAGCTGTACTAGTGAGGTACTGTGGCTTTAATTTGCAGCTCTCTAATAACCAGTGATGTTGAACACTTTTAATGTGCTCATTGACTATCTGAATATCCTCTTTTGTAATAAAGCTCCAACAGATATGTTTGAGATGGGCTGAGGTTTCAAACAATCAGGATGTAGGTTTGATCCTGCAGGCCTCCAAAACTCTATTTACATCCTGATTAGCTAAGGATACTGAGGCCATGACTTTTGTAAAAGGGGAAAGCTCAAGAGTGAGCTTCCTGTCACTGGAGCTATTTAAGCAGGATTGGACACAAAGGAAATGTGTAAAGGAATATAAATCCAGCTGGAAGGTGAAGTCTAAGTGTCTCTTCCAACACTGGTAAGTGCTACAGTGATTCAGCTATTGGTAGATCAGTAAGAACTGGAAGGCAGAGGGTGGAAGTTAGAGGAAGAAGCTTTTAATTTTTGAGTATCTATTGTGCTCCAAGGGCTGCACTAAGCTTTACATCCATTAATTAATTTACTTCTCATCTCACAATAATTATATAAGATATGTAAGAAAAAAATCTCTCCATTTTTTTTCCTTCTACATACAACATATTTCTGGGCACCAAATATTGTGGGGGGGGGTCCCACAATGACCAATTCTCAGATACCAGCTGGGTGTCCTACAATTCAGTTCAGTTCTGACACCCTCTCCCTGGAATCAGCATCGGATCCCACAAGTTAAGGGCTCAAGTCCCACAAGACTGCCTCCACTTAAGATGCCAGTGGCAAGTCCCAAGTTGTCACCCATACTTCTAATCAACCAGCTTATAGTTGGGGTTCCAGTGACCTCCTCCTTGGGTTATATAATTTGCTAGCATGGCTCACAGAATTGAGAGAAACACTTATGTTTTCCAGTTTATTATATAGGTTATAATAAAGGATACAGATGAACAGCCAATGAAGAAATGGCAAGGTCCAGAAGTGTTCCAAGTGCAGTAGCCTCTGTCCCCATGGAGTTGGAGTGCACCACCCTCCCAGCACATGGATGTGCTCACCAACCCAGAAGCTCTCTAGATCTCTTCACTTAGGATTTTTATGGAGGCTTCATATTTAGGAATGGCTAACTAAATCATTGACCATTGGTGGTTAGCTCAACCTCCAGCCCCTCTGTCCTTCCCAGAGGTGGAGGAGTGGGGCTGAAAGTTCTAACCTTCTAATTATATGGTCGTCTCTCCTGACATCCAGCCCCCATCCTGAGTATCTAGGGACCCTCAGCCACCAGTCATCTCACTGGCATACAAAAAGACTCTTGTCACTTTGAAGATTCGAAGAGGTTTAGGAGCTGTGTGCCAGGAAATAGGGGCAGAGACCAAATATTAGGTTGGCCAAAAAGTGCATTCGGGTTTTCCCTTAAGATGTTACAGAAAATCCAGAACGAACATTTTGGCCAACACAATATATAATCTCTTACTATGTGATAGGTAGATAATACCTTTATTGGTTACCTATTGCACTGAATATCTACCTATTGGATATTCAGTGCTGAATATAAGAATATTGCCATTACCTTAGTAGCCTAAAACAACACACATGTATTATCTCATGGTTTCATGGGTCAAGAGTCAGGGAGAGGCTTAGCCAGGTCCCCTGCAGTCAAGGTGTGGGCCAGGACTGGGTTCTCATCTGAGGCTTGACAGGGGAAGGATCAGCTTCCAAGTTCACATGATCCTTCTCAACTTCAGTTCTTTGCAGGCTGTAACTGAGGGCCACGGTTTCTCATTGGCTGTCAGCCACTCTCAGCTCCTTGCTGCATGACCCTCTCCACATGGCAACTCACAACACGGCAGCTTGCTTCTTCAAGCCAGCAAGGAAGAAAGTTTCCTAACAAGACAGATGTGCCAATCATGTCAAACATAATCATGAATGTGTATATATGTATATTTGTAACCTTGCCGTATTCTATTGGTTAGGAGTGAGTCACAGGTCCTGACCATGCTCATAATGAGAGAATTACACGTGGACACAGACACTAGTAGCAGAGATCACAGAAGCCACTTCTAAAATCTACTACTACCCTACTATTATTGCAGTCTCTTTACAGGTGAAAAGTAAACTAAGGATGGTAAAATAAGTCAACAGTTAGGCCAGGTTTTGAACACAAGTGTCTTTAAATCCAGAGTTTACCTTCTTAACCACTATAATACCAGGGAAATATTCAAAGAAAAGGTAGAATGGCTTATTCTTTTTTTTTTTTTTTTTTAAAGAAGATGCTGGGGGTAGGAGTTTAGTTATTTATTTATTTATTTTTGCTGTGTTGGGTCTTCGTTTCTGTGCGAGGGCTTTCTCTAGTTGCGGCAAGCGGGGGCCACTCTTCATCGCGGTGCGCGGGCCTCTCACTATCGCGGCCTCTCCTGTTGCGGAGCACAGGTTCCAGACGCGCAGGCTCAGTAGTTGTGGCTCACGGGCCTAGTCACTCCACGGCATGTGGGATCTTCCCAGACCAGGGCTCGAACCCGTGTCCCCTGCATTAGCAGGCAGATTCTCAATCACTGCGCCACCAGGGAAGCCCCCTCATTTCTAAAAGAGGGGGTGATGGTAGTGAGATAATGCATAAGGTTTGCAGAAAGATAAAGTGAGATAATAGATATAAAAGTGTTCAGGATAGGGAATGAAATGTAGTAGACTCATATTAAAATATTCATGATTATGTCAGTATGCAGTGTAATGTTTTGCTAATAAAAGTACAATGAATTTTGTTGAGTAAAAAAATCCAGTATAATGAACACAATCCTGAATCCTTTTCCATCTTACGCTTTTCTGACAAGGACACATGTACCTCCAAGGAACACAGCCACAGTGTAAGTGAACATGGGGACTCTTCCTGGAGTGTCCACTTTACTGGAAGATTTGGGTGGGGGGGAGCAAATTTAACTCATAAGTAACTTTTTAATTATCTTTGTATTAAGTTCATGAGAAATGTTTTATGTGGTCACATATATTATGTTCCTAATAATACTGATTTAAATATCTACAAGTCTACTTTTAAGTCCACAGTTTAGAATTCATATGAATGGACTGAAAACTTATAATATATGACATTTATATTAAGTATCTAGAGAAAAGATTCCATTCAAAACAAAAGCTTGATATTTTATGACATGGTTTCCTCTGTACTTTATTTTAAGTGCATTAATTTTTTAATTACATTCATCTTTTTTCATCTGGTGGTAAGATACTAGTTCAATGCTTTTATTGAAATAAATCTTAGATAATGAACAATTATTAAACTATGAAGAAAAATTGGTGGGGTAAGAGAAGAGTCAGACAGACCCTCGTGAGGACCAGAGTATTTAACCTGCAACTAAATAGATTAGACAACTTAATTAAACTCTCAGAACTTTGATTTTAGAAATATGACCTACTTCATAGAGATGTTGAGAAATTTAAATCAGATATGTATATCAAGTGACATATAGGAAGCCCTCTAAAGTTTTAGTTCTGTTTCCCAGTTACAATCTTCCTACTCCCTGCTTCAGTGATCACCTCTTCTTACGAATATCAACCTCATGTCCCACCAGCCACCAATCAGCATGCTTTTGCCTGAACTTTATCTATTTTTTTAATTTTCTTATTTCATATGTAAGTTTAAAAATTTTACTGAATAGATAAGCCAAAGACTTGGAGAAAATGTTTACAAAACATATATTTGACAAAGTGCGGGATATGTAAATAACTCCTGAAACTAAATAATAAAAAAAAAAAAGGACCCAATAGCAGAAGATCTAAATAGACATTTCTCCAAAAAAGACATACAGATAGCCAACAGGCAGATGAAAAGATGCTCAACATCTCTAGTTATTAGAGAAATGCAAGTCAAAACTGCAGTGAGGTATCACCTGACATCAGTCAGAATGGCCATCATCAAAAAGTCTACAAATAATAAATGCTGGAGAGGGTATGGAGAAAAGGGAACCCTCTTACACTGTTGGTGGAAACGTAAATTGGTACAGTCACTATGGAGAATAGTATGGGGGTTCCTTAAAAAGCTAAAAATAGAGGTACGATCAATCCCACTCCTGGGCATATATCCAGAAAGGTGGAAAACTCTAACTTGAAAAGATACATGCACCCCAATGTTCATACAGCACTATTTACAATAGCTAGGACATGGAAGCAACCTAAATGTCCATCAATAGATGAATGGATAAAGAAGATGTGGTACATATATACAATGGAATATTAGCCTTAGAAAACATATATAATGCCATCTACAGCAACATGGATGGATATAGAGATTATCATACTAAGTGAAGTAAATCAGAAAGAGAAAGACAAACATCATATGATATCACTTATATGAGGAATCTAAAAAAATGATACAAATGAACTTATTTACAAAACAGAAATAGAGTCACAGACACTGAAAACAAACTTATGGTTACCAAAGGGGAAATTGTGGGGGAGGAGGGATAAATTAGGAGGTTGGGATTAACAGATACACACTACTATATATAAAATAGATTAACAACACAGACCTACTGTATAGCACAGGGAACTATATTCAATATCTTGTAATAACCAATAATAGAAAAGAATCTGAAAAATAATATATATTTATATGTATAACTGAATCACTTTGCTGTATACCTGAAACTAACACAACATTGTACATCAATTATATTTCAATTTTTTAAAAAATTTGGATATAATGGAAATGTAGAGATTAAATAATAGACATTAAATAGAAAAAAGGTGAATTCAGATTTATAATTAGTGGATAATAAAATATTTCAGTAGTGTTCTTGTTTTACATTAAAAAGTGAAACAAGCCATAGGATAAAAACTAATTTGTATGTAGAAATATCATTCACCCAGTGATAGCCCATGAGACCCACAGCATAATTATTAAAAGAGTCACTAATTTCCAAAAGAAGAAAAAAGACCCAATAAAAAATAAGCAATAGATTTTGACAGACACTTCAAAAGAGAAGATATATAAATTATCAATAAGTGCATGAAAAAGTGTGCACTGGTCATCAGAGAAATGCAAATTAAAATCATAATGAAGTATTCTACACATCCACCCAAATTATTAAAGTTTCTAAAGTTGACAACATCTAATGTTGGAAAGGAAGTGGAGTAAACAAAACTCTCATACACTATGAGCCAGCAATTCTACTCCTAGGTTTTTACCCAAGAGGAGCAAAGCATATGTTAACAGAAAGCTTGAACAAGAATTTACATAGCAGTTTTATCCATAATTGCCAGAAGCTGAAAATGGCTCAGATATCCATCAATAGGAAAACTGATAAACTGTGGTATAATCATAAATGGAACACAATTCAGCAATAAAAAGGAACTAATTACTAATACATACAACAGTATGGACAAGTCTCAAAACATTATGCTAATTGAAAGAAGAACAGTACATACTACATGCTTCTATTTATATAAAATCCTGGAATAAGCAAAAGGTAGGGGGTGCCTGGGAAAGGGCATGATATGGTGATAATGTTCTATATCTTGATAGGAATTTGCATCACATAGAGGTTTGCACTTGTCAAAACTCAATAAATATACAATTAAGATATGTGCATTTCTTTGTATGTATATTTTACAGCAAAAGAAAAAAACTGTAAATAAATACTGCAGACTCTATGCTGATGTCTGCAGTTGACTTTGGAATGTGTCAAAAATTAAGATGGATTAAAGGATGAGAGAAGGACAAATAATTAAATAGATACGTTTTGAAACAAATAGAATAAAATGTTAATGGTAGAATCTAGGCAGTGGGTATATGAGTGTTCATGGTAAAATTAGTTGTTTTCATAATAAAATATCAGAAAATTTGTTTGGGATAATGCAAAACTGAATTGTAAAAACTTGCTGGTGAGAAAAAATTCACAGCAGTTGTTGAGCATTCCATGAAGGGAAAAAATGTTTTAAATCATAGACACACATACATACATACAGTTTTTTAAAGTATAATCGGAGCCTCATAGAGCATTTATAGTATTGTCTATTGTATAAGTATTTCCCTCCAAAAACAGGATCAAAAGTTTTTAAAAGTCATACCTATCATGAAATAAGAATATTAGCACAATTTTTTTTTTTTGCAGTACGCAGGCCTCTCACTGCCGTGGCCTCTCCCGCTGTGGAGCACAGGCCCCGGACGCGCAGGGTCAGCGGCCATGGCTCACGGGCCCAGCCGCTCCGCGGCATGTGGGATCCTCCCGGACCAGGGCACGAACCCGTGTCTCCTGCATCGGCAGGCGGACTCTCAACCACTGCACCACCAGGGAAGCCCCTAGCACAATATCTTAATCCCCAAAAAAAGTGTGGTAGATCATTTTATCACCAAAAATATTCTTTAAGGAGAAGAAAAAGAAAAATCAGACTGCAAAGATTTTCTTCAGATTTCATTAACATCTGCTGTTTTTCAGGTCCGACACTGTGACTTTGAAGTGTGTTTTTTAATGATTTTTGCTTAAAGTTTATTGCCTACATCAGCATTTTTCAACATTTAGTAGTTCTTGACCTCCTGCGTCAGAATCACTGGAAAAATTTGTTGAAGATTAAGGTTCTTGGTCCCAACCTATACCTACTTAATCAGAATCTTAGAAAGATATTTTTATCTAATTTTTAAAATCTTTATGTGTGATTGAGCCAGAATTTAGAGGCATGGCTCAAAACCTGCCATTATTAGATATTAAATATGTTCTGCAAGCAATGGGCACATAATAAAAACTCACTGGGAATCTACCCACTAACTTGTGCCAACTTCCAAACAACTCCTAGTGTGTGTTCCCCAGTTACTCCTCCCCCTCCTTACTAACACACTTCTTAGTGGTGTCCTGTGAGTTAAGCACAAGCTCCTTAAATGCAGGCTCATTTTCCAGCTGATTTATAGAGTAAGGCTGATGGCTACATTAGAGGGTAATATGGGGTCACTTATGGTGCTACTTCTATGGCTCCCAGCTAGGGCTTGTATAATGGGATATGCAGAGCATGCTGCACATAGGGATCCCCAAAGAGGAAAGGACTCAGACTCCGATCACTGCTTTCATTCATTTAGTAGTAAATATTTTGTGCATTTACAGTACAGAGGCCAAGTCTCCTCCTTTTTTTAATTTCCCCTAGAGAAAATCCCTCTAAAATTCCCAGTGGAGACATGCACATTGCAGATTCACATATATAATTAACAGTCATCTTTCATCAGGGTAAAAATTGACTAAGATGTAAGGTGAAGAGAGCAATCTTAAAGAAGAAAGGAAAGACATGACCCAGGAAGTATTTGGGGGTTAGAGATAGAGATAAAGCCAACCCCAGACTCATACATATAATAATATCTTTGGTTTATCAGTAGAGAGCAATGAACATTTCTATTTCTTCTACTAAATAATTCATAGGCCTAGTTCCAAAAGCTACTGATGGGAACAGGTCTCCTTACTCTGGAAGCATGTAACTATTGTCCCCATTTGTCAAACTGTGTTCCAAAACTGGGACCCAAAGAACACTGGTTCCTCCAGACCATTAGCCACAGTTAAATGAGCTTTGGAAATGCTGCAGATCACATCCCATTTGGGTTGGTCATAATACCGCTCCCCAAATTAAATGTTAAAAAGTTCTGTTCTAAGGAAATCTATTTAACCTTCCTTAATTTCTGAAATTTGAATATTAATGCCTTTTCACACATAACACATAAATGGAATGCCCCACAGAACATTATTTTGCAATTGCTGCCTCAGAGATGGCTTTCTCCTTGTATTCTATTTCCTCTCTGCTCAAGGCACCTAATATCCTTACACCACCTTCTGGCTAGCCAAATTTCCAACTGAGATGTTAATCCCAAATCCAGGACCCAGTACATAACTGTGAGGGCAACCACTGCAAAAGGAAAGTGTATGGTCTTTTGTTCAAACATTATTAAGAATTTCAAGATGGCAACAGCAGAGCATAAAACCAAGCATGGGGTCCTTCTGAGTATGGCTCTTACCTGCCTTCCTTTTCACACCTTTAGAGTCACCCATTAAAAAAGGAGAGCAACCTAATTAAATTAATCATGTGAGTTGAAGAAATTAATCATACTAATAGAGGAAAGACTTGAAGGGATTTTCTTGACAATGCACACACACAAAAAAACAAATAAACAAACAAAAAAAATCCTGCTTAAATAATGGGACTGATATTTAGAAGTAAAGAGAGTATATTTAAAGAAAGGTAATGAATGATGAAGTATTTTGAAATCATTTCATAGGAGAGAGAATGGATTTAGTCTAAAACATATCTAGGCCAAAGAAGAGAGAGCTTGGAGGTCAAGAAAGTACAGCATGTTATCTATCTGCCATGAAGGCTTCATGGAGACAGGACTTCAGCTAGTTCCTAATATCTTAATAAGATTTGATGAGGACTAGAGGTTGGGAAGAGCACCATAAACAAAGGACTAACATGAGTCACACAGCAGGGGTACTTCTTGGTAAAACACTCTTGCTAAATATAAGGAAGGGCTTCCCTGGTGCCGCAGTGGTTGAGAGTCCTCCTGCCAATGCAGGGGACACGGGTTTGTGCCCCGTTCTGGGAGGATCCCACATGCCGCGGAGCGGCTGGACCCGTGAGCCATGGCCGCTGAGCCTGTGCGTCCGGAGCCTGTGCTCCACAATGGGAGAGGCCACAACAGTGAGAGGCCCGCATACCGCAAAAAAAAAAAAAAAAAAAAAAAAAATATATATATATATATATATATATATATGGAAGATAAGACATCTATTTCCTTTAGGCATTACTCAGAGGTGTAACATATTCAAGCTGCTGGAAAGAAAAAAAAATTGTTGAAGATAGCCAGAGAAAAAAGACACATTATATATAAAAGAACGAAGATGAAGTTACAGTCAACTTCTCATCAGAACCTCTGCAAACCAGAAGACAAGAGAATGACGCCTTTAAAGTGCTAGAAGCAAAAACTGTCAACCAGTATTCTATTCCTAACAAAAGAATCTTTCAATAATGAAAGCGAAATAAAAACTTTATCAAATAAATAAAACCTGAAAGAAACCATTGCCTGTGTACCTACTCTAAAAATGTTAAAGGCAATTCTTCACGTGGAAGGAATATGGTATCTGTATCTGTCTTAGTCTGCTGGGGCTGCCATAATAAAATATTATAAACTGAGTGGCTTAAACAACAATTTTCTCACAGCTCTGCCAGGTAGAAGTCCATGTTCAGAGTGCCAGCATGGCCAGAGTCTAGAAAAGGCTTTCTTCCTGGCTTAGAAATGGCTACCTTCTTGTTGTATCCCCACATGGCAGAAAGATGGCGAGCAAGCTCTCAGGCATCTCTTCCTAAAAAGGCACTAATCTCATCAGACCAGGGCCCTGCCCTCAGGACCTAATCACCTCTCAAAGGCCCTGTTTTCAAATACCATCACACTGGGGTTAGGACTTTAACATATGAATTTGGGTGGGGCTGGGGGGATACAAATATACAGTCCATAACAATATCAGACTGAAACTTGGATCTACACACACACACACACACACACACACACACACACACACAAAATAAGTGGCAGTGGAAATAAAATATATGAAGCTCTGACAGAATAGCAACATTACCTACTTTGTTCACAGCTAGATCTCTGACAGAGAAGAATCTGAAGTATACTCAGTAAACATTTCTAAATGAGTGAATGAATGCCAGGATAAGTGAATGTACACCTGATTAATTGATGTGGATTCTGAGGAAACTGAGTGATGATCAACAGCACGATAGTACCATTACCAGATCATTTATACAACCAGTTTTATACTGGGTCTCATAAAAATTAATTCCAAGCCATCAAAGAGTTTTTAGTTTAAGATCAGTAGGATTTCAACCTTCTATAGCCACAATCTCATCTCAGGGTAATTGCTTTAGCAATCCTGCTAAATAGGGTCAGGGCTTCCTTTAAATATGAAGGTGAGCATTAAAATTTAGGAATAATATGCAGATCCACAATATAAAAATGCTAAAACAACTAAAAATCTAGAGGAATTTTAAACTGGAATACAAAAAAGAAGACATAATCTATGATTCCATTTATAAGGCAAACTATAGCAAAACAAACCTGAAAATTAGTTTATTCTGGGAGAGATTGATTAGAAAGCAGAATGAGAGAATGTTCTAGAATAAAAGAAAACATCTATACCTTCATAGGAATGGAGAGTACATGGCATATGCATTTGTCAAAACTCAACAAATTGGACTCAAGATTTATGCCTTTTCTCCAAATAACACATATAGATGACCAACACACACATGAAAAAGTGTTCAACATCTCTAATCAACAGAGAAATGCCAAGTAAAACTGCAAAGAGATAATCACCTCACACCTGTCACAATGGCTATCATCAAAAAAACAAGAAATAACAAGTGTCGGCAAGGATGTGGACAAAAGGGAACCCTCATACACTGTTGGAGGGAATGTAAACTGGTGCAGCCTCTATGAAAAACAGTACGGAGGTTCCTCAAAAAATTAAAAATAGAACTACCATACAATCCAGCAATTCCACTCTTAGCTTTTTTTTTTTTTAACATCTTTATTGGAGTATAATTGCTTTACAATGGTGTGTTAGTTTCTGCTGTATAACAAAGTGAATCAGCTATACATATACATATATCCCCATATCTCCTCCCTCTTGCATTACCCTCCAACCCTCCCTATCCCACCCCTCTAGGTGGTCACAAAGCACCAAGCTGATCTCCCTGTTCTATGCGACTGCTTCCCACTAGCTATCTATTTTACATTTGGTAGTGGATATATGTCCATGCCACTCTCTCACTTCATCCCAGCTTACCCTTCCCACTCCCCATACCCTCAGGTCCATTCGGTACATCTGCATCTTTATTCCTGTCCTACTCCTAGGTTCTTCAGACTTTTTTTTTTTTTTTTTTTTGGATTCTATATATGTGTTAGCATACGGTATTTATTTTTCTCTTTCTGACTAACTTCACTCTGTATGACAGACTCTAGGTCCATCCACCTCACTACAAATAACTCAATTTCATTTCTTTTTATGGCTGAGTAATATTCCATTGTATATATATGCCACATCTTTATCCTTTCATCTGTTGATGGACACTTAGGTTGCTTCCATGTCCTAGCTATTGTAAATAGAACTGCAATGAACATTGTGGTGCATGACTCTTTTTCAATTATGGTTTTCTCAGGGTATATGCCCAGTAGTGGGATTGCTGGGTCGTATTATACTTCTATTTTTAGTTTTTTAATGAACCTCCACATAGAGGTTGTATCAGTTTACATTCCCACCAACAGTGCAAGAGAGTTCCCTTCTCTCCACACCCTATCCAGCATTTTTGATGTAGTTTTTTTGATGATAGGAATTCTGACTGGTGTGTGGTGATACCTCATTGTAGTTTTGATTTGCATTCCTCTAATGATTAGTGATGTTGAGCATCCTTTCATGTGTTTGTTGGCAATCTGTATATCTTCTTTGGAGAAATGTCTATTTAGGTCTTCTGCCCATTTTTGGATTGGGTTGTTTGTTTTTTTGATATTGAGCTTCATGAGCCGCTTTTATAGTTTGGAGATTAATCCTTTGTCCATTGCTTCATTTGAAAATATTTTTTCCCATTCTGAGGGCTTTCTTTTTGCCTTGTTTATGGTTTCCTTTGCTGTGCAAAAGCTTTCAAGTTTCACTAGGTCCCATTTGTTTATTTTTGTTTTTATTTCCATTTCTCTAGGAGGTGGGTCAAAAAGGATCTTGCTGTGATTTATGTCATAGAGTGTTCTGCCTGTTTTCCTCTTAGAGTTTTATGGTGTCTGACATTACATTTAGGTCTTTAATCCATTTTGAGTTTATTTTTGTGTATGGTGTTAGGAAGTGTTCTAATTTCATTCTTTTATATGTAGCTGTCCAATTTTCCCAACACCTCTTATTGAAGAGGTTGTCTTTTCTCCATTGTATACTCTTGCCTCCTTTATCAAAGATAAGTTGACCATATGTGCCTGGGTTTACCTCTGGGCTTTCTATCCTGTTCCTTTCATCTATATTTCTGTTTTTGTGCCAATACCATACTGCCTTGATTACTGTAGCTTTGTAGTATAACTTGAAGTCAGGGAGCCTGATTCCTCTAGCTCTGTTTTTCTTTCTCAAGATTGCTTTTGCTATTCGGGGTCTTTTGTGTTTCCATACAAACTGTGAAATTTTTTGTTCTAGTTCTGTGAAAAATATCATTGGTAGTTTGATAGGGATTGAACTGAACCTGTAGATTGCTTTGGGTAGTATAGTCATTTTCACAATGTTGATTCTTACAATCCAAGAACATGGCATACCTCTCCATCTGTTTGTATCATCTTTAATTTCTTTCATCAGTGTCTTATAGTTTTCTGCATACAGGTCTTTTGTCTCCTTAGATAGGTTTATTCCTAGGTATTTTATGCTTTTTGTTACAATGGTAAATGGGAGTGTTTCCTTAAATTCTCTTTCAGATATTTCATCATTAGTGTATAGGAGTGCAAGAGATTTCTGAGCATTAATTTTGTATCCTGCTACTTTACCAAATTCATTGATTCGCTCTAGGAGTTTTCTGGTAGTATCCTTAGGATTCTCTACGTATAGTATCATGTCATCTGCAAACAGTGACAGCTTTACTTCTTCTTTTCCAATTTGGATTCCTTTTATTTCTTTTTCTTCTCTGATTGCTGTGGCTAAAACTTCCAAAACTGTTAAATGATAGTGCTGAGAGTGGGCAACCTTGACTTGTTCCTGATCTTAGAGGAAATGATTTCAGTTTTTCACCATTGAGAACGATGCTGGCTTTGGGTTTGTCATATATGGGCTTTATTATGTTGAGGTAAATTGCCTCTATGTTTACTTTCTGGAGAGTTTTTATCATAAATGGGTGTTTTTGTAGAAAGCTTTTTCTGCATCTATTGAGATGATCATATGGTTTTTATTCTTCAGTTTGTTAATATGGTGCATCACGGTGATTGATTTGCGTATATTGAAGAATCCTTGCATTCCTGGGATAAACCCCACCTGATCATGTGTATGATCCTTTTAATGTGTTGGATTCTGTTTTCTAGTATTTTGATGAGGATTTTTGCATCTATGTTCATCAGTTATATTGACCTGTAGTTTTCTTTTTTTGTGACATCTTTGTCTGGTTTTGGTGTCAGAGTGATGATGGCCTCTTAGAATGAGTGTGGGAGTGTTCCTCCCTCTGTTCTATTCTGGAGAAGTTTAAGAAGGATAGGAGTTATCCCTTCTCTAAATGTTTGATAGAATTTGGCTGTGAAGCCATCGGGTCCTGGGCTTTTGTTTGTTGGAAGATTTTTAATCACAGTCTCAATTTCAGTGCTTGTGATTGGTCTGTTTATATTTTCTATTTCTTCCTGGTTCAGTCTCAGAAGGTTGTGCTTTTCTAAGAATTTGTCCGTTTCTTCCAGGTTGTCCATTTTATTGGCATATAATTGATTGTAGTAATCTCTCATGATCCTTTGTATTTCTGCAGGGTCACTTGTTACTTCTTTTTTATTTCTAATTTTATAGATTTGAGTCTTCTCCCTTTTTTTCTTGATGAGTCTGGCTAATGTTTTATCAATTTTGTTTATCTTACCAATTAACCAGCTTTTAATTTTATTTATCTTTGTTATTGTTTCCTTCATTTCTTTTTCATTTATTTCTGATCTGATCTTTATGATTTCTTTCCTTCTGCGAACTTTAGGGTGTTTTTGTTCTTCTTTCTCTAATTGCTTTAGGTGTAAGGTTAGGTTGTTTATTTGAGATGATTCTTGTTTCCTGAGGTAGGATTGTATTGCTATAAACTTGCCTCTTAGAACTGCTTTTGATGCATCCCATAGGTTTTGTGTCATCATATTTTCATTTGTTTCTAGGTATTTTTTGATTTCCTCTTTGATTTCTTCAGTGATCTCTTGGTTATTTTGTAGTGTACTGTTTAGCCTCCATGTGTTTGTATTTTTTACAGATTTTTTTCCTTGAATTGAAGGAAATAAGATTGTGGTTGGAAAAGATCCTTGATACGATTTCAATTTTCTTAAGTTTACCAAGTCTTGATTTGTGACCCAAGATATGATATATCCTGGAGAATGTTCCATGAGCACTTGAGAAATATGTGTATTCTGTTGTTTTTGGATGGAATGTCTTATAAATATCAATTAAGTCCATCTTGTTTAATGTATCATTGAAAGCTTGTGTTTTCTTATTTATTCTCATTTTGGATGATCTGTCCATTGGTGAAAGTGGGGTGTTAAAATCCCCTACTATGATTGTGTGATTTTCGATTTCCCCTTTTATGGCTGTGGGCCTTTGCCTTATGTACTGAGGTGCTCCTATGTTGGGGGCATAAATATTTACAATTGCTATATCTTCTTCTTGGATTGATCCCTTGATCATTATGTAGTTTCCTTCTTTGTCTCTTGTAATAGTCTTTATTTTAAAGTCTATTTTGTCTGATATGAGAATTGCTACTCCAGCTTTCTTTTGATTTCCATTTGCATGGAGTATCTTTTTCCATCCTATCACTTTCAGTCTGTGTGTGCCCCTAGTTCTGAGGTGGGTCTCTTGTAGACAGCATATATATGGGTCTTCTTTTTGTATCCATTCAGCCAGTCTATGTCTTTTGGTTGGAGAATTTAATCCATTTACATTTGAAGTAATTATCAATATGTATGTTCCTATTACTATTTTCTTAATTGTTTTGGGTTTGTTATTTTAGATCTTTTCCTTCTCTTGTGTTTCCTGCCTAGAGAAGTTCCTTTAGCATTTATTTTAAAGCTGGTTTGGTGGTGCTGAATTCTCTTAGCTTTTGCTTGTCTGTAAATGTTTTAATTTCTCCATCGAATCTGAATGAGATCCTTGCTGGGTATAGTAATCTTGGTTGTAGCTTTTTCGCTTTCATCACTTTAAATATGTCCTGCCATTCCCTTCTGGCTTGCAGAGTTTCTGCTGAAAGATCAGCTGTTATTCTTATGGGGATTCCCTTTTATGTTATTTGTTGTTTTTCCCTTGCTGCTTTTAATATTTTTTCTTTGTATTTAATTTTTGATAGTTTGATTAATATGTGTCTTGGCATGTTTCTCCTGTATGGGACTTTCTGTACTTCCTGGACTTGATTATTTCCTTTCCCATATTAGGGAAGTTTTCAATTATAATCCCCTCAAATATTTTCTCAGTCCCTTTCTTTTTCTCTTCTTCTTCTGAGACCCCTATAATTTGAAAGTTGGTGCTTTTAATGTTGTCCCAGAGGTCTCTGAGACTGTCCTCAATTCTTTTCATTCTTTTTTCTTTATTCTGCTCTACAGTAGTTATTTCCACTACTTTATGTTCCAAGTCACTTATCTGTTCTTCTGCCTCATTTATTTGGCTATTGATTCCTTCTAGAGAATTTCAAATTTCATTTATTGTGTTGCTCATCAGTGTTTGTTTGCTCTTTAGTTCTTCTAGGTCCTTGTTACACGTTTCTTGTATTTTCTCCATTCTATTTCCAAGATTTTTGGATCATCTTTACTATCATTTGTCTGAATTCTTTCTCAGGTAGACTGCCTATTTCCTCTTCATTTGTTTCATCTAATGGGTTTTTACCTTGCTCCTTCGTCTGCTGTGTGTTTCTCTGTCTTCTCATTTTGCTTAACTTACTGTGTTTGGGGTCTCTTTTTCACAGCCTGCAGGTTCATAGTTCCTACTGTTTTTGGTGTCTGCCCTCAGTGGCTAAAGTTGGTTCAGTGAGTTGTGTAAGCTTCATGTAGAGGGGACTGGTGGATGAGGCTGGATCTTGTCTTTCTTGAGGGCAGAACTGCATCCCGTGGTGTGTTTTGGGGTGTCTGTGACCTTATTATGATTTAGGTAGCCTCTCTGCTAATGGGTGGGGTTGTGTTCCTGTCTTGCTAATTGTTTGACATAGGGTGTCCGGCACTGTAGCTTGCTGGTTGTTGAGTGGAGTTGGGTCTTAGCATTGAAAGGCAGATCTCTGGGAGCTTTTGTCATTTGATATTACGTGGAGCCGGGAGGTCTCTGGTGGACCAATGTCCTGAACTTGGCTCTCCCATCTCAGAGGCATAGGCCTGACATCCGGCCAGAGCACCAAGACCCTGTCAGCCATATGGCTCAGAAGAAAAGGGAGAAAAAAAGAAAAGAAAAGAAAGAAAGAAAGAAAGAAAGATAGAAAGAAAGAAAGAAAGAAAGAAAGATAGATAGAAAGAAAGAAAGAGAAAGAAAGAAAGAAAGAAAGAAAGAAAGAAAGAAAGAAAGAAAGAAAGAAAGAAAGAAAGAAAATAAAAAGTTATTAAAATAAAAAATACTATTCTTGCAAATTTTCTGTAAGTTTGAATTATGTCAAAATAGAAGGTTTTCTTAAGAAGACAAGGAATATTTAAGGCAGTATCAAGACCTTCAGTTCTGAGCTCTGCCATTGGGAGTAAGTGACTGATAGCACACAGGATACCCAGCTTGAATTCAGAGAGTGCCAGCATAGAAGGTTGTACATTTTTATTTTAACTGAAAGTCATATTGACACAAACTTAATAAGAAGAAATTACTTCTTTCAGACTCTCAGTCAAAAACCTTGTGGAGGGAGCAGAAGAGCTGTGGTCTGTTGAGGACCTGCCAAAAGTGGGAGGTAGCACAACAAAGCCCAGGCCATGGAGAGTGCAGACCCAGGTTGGAAACCCACCTTAGTGGTTTACTACCTATGGAACATTCCCAGGTCCCTTGGCCTCCCTAAGTCCTCATCTGCAAAGTGGATATAAAGTATTCATACAGCAGAGTTAAGTGAGGAATAAAAATAGCATATATAGAAGGCATGGAGGAGGTACTCAATACATGTGACCAATTTTGGGTGCCAGGTACTTCCATGCATTGATGCATTTAATCCTTACAAACACACTGAGAAATGTATCATTACTTTCATGTCTACGTTTTAGAAAGCAGGCTCAGAACAGTTAAGTGTGCCGTACAATTTATAAGTAAATCACCCTATAGATTCCACCCCTACTGTGAGTGACTCCAGCCCTGCCTTGTTTCTTAGGCCACACTATCATGCAGACACACAACATGCACATGGAACAGTGTGTAGCAGGAATAGGAAAGAGAGTGGCTTCTGCACCAAACTGAAGTTAAATGATCCTGCAGCTAATGGCTCAAAGAACACCTATTGATCTTAACCTGTATTTTGAGGACTTCATTTACTTCTTCTTAATAAATGATAGAATAACTTGAAATGACATTTTCATTATTTCCTCAAACCATAACGCCAAAGGACCACTAGTGACATGTTAATTACGATGCCATTATAGATACGAGTCTTTTTCCATCTATTCCTACTGACATCACTACCTGCAATGTCATTAATAAGGGAATATCAGTGATGGCCTAGAAATCTCTATTATCAAGTTAGTTATACTTTGCTTTTTAGAATTACATAGGCTAAATTTTGGCCTTAAAAAGCCATCAACCAAGAATTACAAAGTACATTTCAAGTCACATATTTCAGTAAAATGTTAATATGGTCATTTCACAGATGAGAGAACTCAGACTCAGTGTTTCTAAAAATCTCGTGCCTACAGTTCCGAGATTCAAATCTGAAAATCATTATCCAGGCTAGTGTAAACTATCTTAATTGCCATGGTAGGAGATGAGGATGAGAAAAATATCTAATAAAAATGGGTCACAAACTATCTAGGTTTGTTTTAATCAGTTATGTAAATTGGCTCCAGACCCACAAACTAAGCCCATGGAGAAAAAGAAATCAGGCCAGCTGAAAAGGTACATGGCTATATGCAGAAATGTTTGTAATTAAAGTATATTTTTAAAATGCCTCGATCTGTACATTCCAAACCTTAGCTATTCACAATAGAAGCCAAATACATGTTTGAGGAAGGAGGGAAAGAGAAATGGGAGGAAGGAAGGAGGGAAGAGAGGGAGGCAGGGAAGGAGGGAGGGGAGGGAGGGAGGGAGAAAGGACACAAGGAAAGAAAAGGCAGTCTTTTCTAAAGCTGTCAGTGCTGGTTAACAGCCAATGCATCACTTCTAATCCTAAGAGGAGTACAGTGAAATGGTAAAAAATTGCTACTTCCGAAGTCAAAGGGCTTAATCATTTTTAGCTAATCTGCAATCCTGTCATGCAGCATAGATTAAATTTGCCGCCATATTTGAACTCTTAACTCTCTCAGAAAAAATCCCAAAAGACTACACAACATAGTGTAATCTTGCATATTCTCATTAACAGCTGCTCAATCCATATTCTTTTTCAAAAGCAGTTATACAAACCTAGTGAGTTCAACCAAAAGTATGGGGAAAATAATATCTGCCCTGCTCATAGCAATGTGGCTACTACAATGAGGAAATAACCTTTACACACACACACACACACACACACACACACACACACACAAACTTTGGTTTGAAGACAGTTGTTAATTATAAAGCACTCTTCACGTGAGTTGTAACACTCAGGGAGATCACTAGTGGCCTGGCCCAGGTCTCTGCTCTATACACCTTTAAGGTGATATGTATTATTATTGTTGTTGTTACAATTATTGTTATTGAATATTCAAAAAATCCACAGTCATGTCAGGAGGGGCATCAACTGCAGTTCACTCAAAGGGCACAGACAGTACCCACCAGACTAGCACAGGGCAAAACTATTGATCATTAACTTTCTTGAACAGCAAAGTCCTTAACATACATATGTAGTACTCAGTAAATATTTGATGAAGAGACCTAAAAAAGGGGAGCACTCCCTTACTCTGCTTGAGCTTCCCTCAAACATCTCACCACAGGGCAGCAATAAGAAAAACAATAAAAATAGGCAGTATTAACATTATATAATCACTTAACATTCATTACCTCATTTAATCCCCACAACAAACTTAGGAAATAAGTACTGTCATCATCCCCATTCCACATATGAGAAAACTGAGGCTCAGATACGAGAAATTATTTGCCCAAAGGCAAACAACAAATGGTAAGTAATGGAAATGAGCTTTCAACCGATTTCCCTGACTGCAATGCCTGTGCTCTTAACCTCAGATGAGGATATAATATCACATCTATCCTTCATGTTGGAAAAGAAACATAGCCCCAAAGAGGCTAACAAAAGAACAGCTAAAATGATGGCTGGCAGTCCAGGGTTCCCTTACATTTGAAAAGCCCAGGGCATTAAGTCTGCCTGTTGTAAGTGGGGATATTGCAGGACATGCAAATCCACGGTCCTATTAAATGTGCATTCACAGAAAAGTACCAACGTCTGCAGCCCTCTTTGATGGTATATTTATCACAGTTTCTAGGGTTAGACTTACACAGCTCACCCTGGTTTAATAGGTTTCTACGTTTTGCCAACTGCTAATGAAGCAAGACCTTTTCCATTCCACTCAGAGGAGAGAAACCGCAGCAGAAGAGATCTTCTGTCAGCACGCCTTTGAAAACTAATGGACTTTGAATGTGACCTTAGAACGGTCTGGTGAGAGGAGCCCCAGATGATCCTCTTCACCTGCATCCGTTGGAGCCCTGAAGCCTTCTCTTCCTGAGAATCCTCTATTAAAATGCAGAAGGCTTCGTCACTGCCAGACACAATGCCAGATCCCTGTGGTTCCAGCCGAGTTCCAGAGTTGGCCTCCAGCCTTTGTATTCACAGCACCTGCCCGAGCTCCCCTATCCAACCAAATTCCCAGCCCTTCTCCTTGGTCAGCCCAGGCCTGTTGCTGCCCAGCCAGGACCTGGCAGGACTTACTCCTTCATTATGTATGTTCACTACCAAATTTCCAGTCTCAGGCTCTCTCCACTGGTTCACCTCCCCCAGCCTTCAAATACCTCAACACCATGATATTTATCATCCACACCAGCATACTCTTGAGAGTGAAAGCAGACAGTATATCAGTATTATGCTGGGACAAGAGACCTAAATCTGCAAACCTAGATCTGGTCACCCTATCAAATACCCACATGACTGCCTTATCCTTAAAACAAAATTACAGTTCAGTCTAGTGTCTTTTCCAGAAACTCATCCAATTTCTTCCCCTTTCTTCTCCACCAAAATTCTAGAATTTGTGGTCTACAAAAATGGCCTGCATGTATTCACTGCCCCGCTCCTTGCTAATCTCTAATCAAACTTCTGCATCTACCATTCAACTGAACGGATGTTCTACATACTAAATCAAATCTCCTTTTTTCAGCCCTCATTCTCCTAAAGCCCTCTACTTGATTTGGTCCTGCTCAGTCCTTCTACACCCCAGCTTGAGCTTCCTGAAAATCACTGTCTCATCTGTTCTTTGTTCCCTATTATAAATGGTAGGTACCTTTAAATATTTGAAGAACCTGCCTTTTCTGAGTTAAATCTCAGTCATCCCTCATTTAGCATGATTATGAGACACTCTCATCCTGGCTGCTTCCTCTGGCTGAGCTCCAGTTCATCAATATTCTCCTTAGAATGCTTCATCCAGGAAGAAGCACACCCTGACCAGCACAGAGAAACTCAAGACTGTGTCTCTGCACTTGTCCTCTTTCTACTATTTCTGCCTCATACTGTCTTAGCTCTGTTAGCAGCCTCTTCACTATGGTGGTTTCTGTCATGGTGACAGTCAACAAAATCTCCTGGACCCTCACTGGTGAATTCTTACTAAGTTGCTTTCTTCCATCTTGACCTTATGCAGTGAACTTTTTTGTCAACCCAAATAAAGGATTTTACATTTATCCCTGTTACATTTCAACATCTTAATTTCAATCCTATTTCACAGCCTGTCAAGACCCTTTTGAGTTTTAATGCCAAAGTCTATCATGTTAAACCTTCTTTCTATTGAGTTGTCTACAAATTTGATAAGCATCCCTTATGTGATTTTCTCTTCTCTATGTCAATTTCAGCTTGGAAACAGCTGATTTTTCAAATATACATGTTAAAGACCTATTCTCTGCCTCTCAGCTGTTCTGTGTGACAGTGTGTCACCAGGAGTTCTCACTTTCCCAGTCTGGCATGATTAGTCCTGTCATTTGGAACAGTGGTTCTCAAACTTGAGTGAACATCAGCATTACCTGTCACATTTGTTAAAATGCATATTCCCAGACCCAAACCAAGTATTCCTGATTGGTAGATTGGGAGGAATCCAAAAATAAGTGCCTTTAACAAGCATCCCAAGTGACTAATGACTAAACAAACTGCACATAATATTTAAACACTTGTTTAGGACCACAAATTTCCACTTTTCTGAATCTTTGTGCATTAGAGGGTGGAGGGAAGGAACAATGGTAGAGAAGAGTTATGTTTTCTAACTGCCCTTTCAGCTCCCAAAGAACTTTTCTTTTTTATGATGAATGACAATGTTATCAGAAAGAATACCCCAAAGAAATTTCACCAGGCAAAAAGGAACATTTACATTAAAACAACAATCCATAACAGAAGGCAGTTGCAAAAAACGTGAAAGATGTGGGCATGCCTGAGGATGCAGGAAATGATTTACGCTATTTCAAATTACCATTTTTTAAAAATTGAAATAATTTAATATTGTGATTTATCTTTCAAATGCATATTTTCTTATTTTTTTCCTATTTTAGCATCCATTTATGGTCAAACGTTTTGGTGAGTTTCACTGGACTTTCTGTGTCTTAAATAGGATTGGGAAAGAAGAGGAAACCGTGTGTAGTCACCCTGCCACTCAGGCTACCTCCCTTGACACAGGTAATCATACAGAGAACAGACAGGTAGCTGCCACAGGGGAGGAGGGTCAGGGGGTCAGGCAAAATAGGTGAAGAGGATTAAGAGGTACAAACTTTCAGTTACAAAATAAACAAGCCTCAGGATGTAATATATAGCATAAGGAATATGGTGACTAATACTGTAATAACTTTGTATGGAAGCAGATGGTTTCTAGACTTATCGTGGTGATCATTACATAATGTATATAAATGTCAAGTCACTATGTAGTTCACCTGAAGTTAACATAATATTTTACATTAACTATATTTCAATGAAATTAAAAATAATACATAAATAAATAAAAGACTACTGAAACTCTACACTATTAGGTAATAATTATAACTGTTATAAGTACATATTGTTTTATAGTTTACCAAATATTTTGTAAGGGAATTGAACATGATATCATTCTGCCAATATTCAGTTACTCTTTGTTCACATTTTCTAGGAAAATGGTGCCAAATAATTTCTTAAAGGACAAGACTGGAAATTACCTTAAAAAGTAGACATAGGGCTTCCCTGGTGGCGCAGTGGTTGAGAGTCCGCCTGCCGATGCAGGGGACACGGGTTCGTGCCCCGGTCCGGGAGGATCCCACATGCCACGGAGCGGCTGGGCCCGTGAGCCATGACCGCTGAGCCTGCGCGTCCGGAGCCTGTGCTCCGCGGCGGGAGATGCCACGGCAGTGAGAGGCCCGCGTACCGCAAAAAAAAAAAAAAAGAAAAGAAAAGAAAAAGTAGACATAGGTTAGCGAACCAAAATTGGGTCCACTCGTCTGAAACACAGCAAAGCCAAACCCCTTACACCAGGTTGTGGTGATGGAAAGTACAGCATTTATTATGAGGCTAAGCAAGAACAGGCAGCCATGCTCAAAAGACCTGAACTCCCTGATGGCTTTCAGGGATGGGTTTTTAAAGACAGTGTGACGGAGAGGGTCGCAGGGTGCACGATCAGCTTGTGCACAATTCTCTGATTGGTTGATGGTGAGCTAACAGAGTGATGTTTTAGGAATCTCAACCGTCAACCTTCTGGTTCCAACTGGGATCTATGTGCTGGTGGTCAGTATGGAGTTAACGTCTTCCACCTGGTGGGGGGGTTTTAGTATCTGCAAAACAAACATATGGCTCAGGATAGTATCTATAGCCCTTGAGGAGGAACTAAACATCCTTAACTTTGTTTTATGGATAAATTATTATAGTTTTGTCTTGCTTGCCTAGTTTCTTTTGTTTCTGCATTTTCACACTTCTCTGACTAAATTTGCTCTTTGGAACTCAGAGAAGGCCTAGGAGGCTAAAGCTTTTCTACAAACAAGAGGCAGGGATGCGGAGGTCTGTCCCCAACAAGGCCCCAAAGTGTCCTGCTCTGTTTCACATATTTAAAGAGCTTCTTTATGGCCTTAAATTTAAAGAGATTATTTTGGTCTCAGTTTATATGTCTTTGACTTGAGATTTATAAAACAACTCCTCTGGTCATACATTTATGCAATGTTATATCTGTAGTTGTTATTAAAAAGAATTTCAAATATTTTTATGCTCTATTTTTAATTTCTCTTATTTTAAATTTCTTATTTTAAAATCAGCATTATTTTACAGGTTATTAATTTCATGGGTTTAGTTTCCCTTTAAGTTTTTTATACTTTGCTCTTTTAAAATACTGTATTTAAAGATGTATCACTAGTGATAGTTACCTATCGCATTTTAACATTTTTTAGCTTTATGACTGACTCACCTCCTTTAAGTTCTTTCATTTTATTTAACCATCCCTATTCTCATCTTGTGCTTTTCTATTTTTGGCCTCTTGTCTTTCACAGTGCCTGACAAAAAAGTGGGTCATAGGAATGCTCAAAATGGAAGGAATCCAGTTACAACCAGGAAAGTGTCAAAGCTGCCCAGCCACCTTTGTACCTGTTACTCTAGCTTCTCCTAATTCATCCTTATGGCTCAGCAGACTCACAAGAAATCCCATAATAGTGACTTTCAAATAATCTACCTAGAATAATTTGTCATTTTTCTTATGCTCTTAATTTGTTAGAGTACTAGTGTTATAACTAGTTATAAGTAAAGTTAGAATGTGCATGTTCCAAACAGTTTTTGTTTGTTTGTTTGTTTTGCGGTACGCGGGCCTCTCACCGTTGTGGCGTCTCCCGCCGCAGAGCACAGGCTCCGGACGCGCAGGCCCAACGGCCATGGCTCACGGGCCCAGGCGCTCCGCGCCATGTGGGATCTTCCCAGACCAGGGCACGAGCCCGTGTTCCCTGCATTGGCAGGCGGACTCTCAACCACTGCGCCACCAGGGAAGCCCCACTGTTTTTGCTTTGTTTTATTTTTCTTCACCTAAACTTCTGCTGTAATTACGTTCATGCACAGTCAAATCATTGAGTAAAATGATCCATTCACATACATTAATCCATCAGACTCATGTGGAAAGAGAGAGAGAAACGATAGCGGTTGCCGTTTATTCAGGGCCACGCTCTGTGTTAAGTGATTGAAATATAGATGATATATATAGATATAGATGATATAGATATAGACACAGATATAGATATGATATAGATACAGATATAGATATAGATACAGATACAGATGATGATAGAGATAGAGATATAGATTATATAGATAGATATAGATATACATTCTGATTAACTTTCACAAAGAGTGGAGACTTCCCTGCTCCTTCTATTACTCCACACAACATGCTAGTTGTAGAGGATACAGTGCTGGAGGACTCATTATCCAAGCTGCCGGGATTACTGTCACCTCACTGTTGGACCTCTCTCAGATTTGCCCTCAGCTGAGGAGAGCCCCTCACCCAAGGTCATACCTCTTCCCAGGGGCAGCCACATTCCATAACTGATCAAAGGGGAAGGGAATATAAGGACCAGCCTCCTTGCCCAAACCCAGGACAACCCTGAATGGCCATTCCAGCTCCAGAGCTCCCCTGGGACTGGCTGGAGCCCAGCTCCTCTATCTGTGTGTCCTGCTTCCTTCCCTCCTTTCACTGTATGAATCCTGAAAGTACTCCCTAATAAATGTCCTACACATAAATTTCCTTATCAGGGTCTGCTTCTTGGAAAACCTGACCTACAACATTGTGGTGAAACATAGCAATTTTTATTTATGCCTCCTCTTTAACAAAGAAAGCACTAAAGGCAGTTTTCATGAATATGTAAATACAAGTTAACATATTAGAGGTGGCAGAGGAAGAATAAAGAAATCAAGCACATAAAATGGAGCCAGGCATGTGGCTAATACAAAAATGAATCCCTTAGCTGAGCCATAAATCTGGCTCTTTTTTGCTAATGTAAAAGAAAGTAAACTCTTCAGTCCTACAATTCACTGTAACCTTAAGATGTCTGGTTAAATAAACAGTTGCTCAGGAAAAACAAAAACCAAAGAGAAAATACCTCCTCAGAACTCATATAAAGATTTTCACAGCCTTACATTAGATGCACAGGTAAGTTCCATGAGGATGTGTTTGACTGGCTGGTACGGTGACCAACTTGTCCAGGTTTGTCCTGGACAAGAAAGTGTCCTGAGACATGCACTTTCTGTTCTAAAACCAGGACTATCTGGACAAACTGGAATGGTTGGTCACCCTGGTGATAATAAACTCCAACATCAAGACATTGACTGCAACTCCAACATTTTTACTCCAACAGTAAAAAGCAAATCTGCAAGGGGCCAATATGAATCAGTCTAGGCACATAGGTTTATGCTGGCATGACTCAATCCAGGAATATTTTTAGGTTATCCAGAGGAACATTTAAAGCACACAGCCTTCACACAACCCTCCATGAATATTGTTGACCTCCGCTGAACTTTTGAAAGATGATGCACACGGCCATTTTATGCTGTCAGTTCACTACAGATCCTTACACTTGAGCAGAGCTAGGAATAGAGTTAACATTCTTGGGTGAAAATTGAAAAGCTTGACAAGCACAGAAAGGTGATTTCAGCTCCACTTGGCAGTGAGCTGAGGGAGCATTTGGGAGCAGGAACAAAATTCTCCTTTGAAAGTAATTTTGAATCTTCTCTACTACATAAATGCATGCATTGGGGTAAAAATATTCTACTCCAAGAACTGTGTCACCACAATTTTAGCCTGGAAGAACCAGAAAGTGAAAAAGGCAGATATTACCCCAAAAAATCAATGACAATAAAACATCTATAGAATAATTAACTAGACTCCTTGCCACTTTCAAGTACGTCAACCAAAATCAAACTATCTGAGGAATTAACCACAAAGTAACTGAATAATTGCCCAGGACCTGCATCTCATTAAAATGGGATATTCCCATATATTCACCATCTATTCTATAACTAAAATAATAATCCACCAGTTTATAACGCTGAGTTGCCTCTAATGGACTTTACCCAAGTGTTACAGTCAATAATACTGATTTAGGAGTTCCAGTTTAGCAGCTGTCTCCCAGCAAATAACCTTTGGAAGTCATTTAACAAACAAATGTTCCTTTTTCCTGAGTGATCTAATCAGCAATCATATGGATTTTCTTTTCTGGTTAAGTTCTAGTTGTCAATTGTAATTTGTAAAAGAAACTGGGAGGAAGTTGGAAACAAAGATGGCAATTACCCAGCTAAACTGGGGTTTGTGTATGGCTGCACACATGTCAGATATGCTTGAGAATATTTTCTATTTCCATTGACAAAATTTCCAAATGATTGCTAACATTCTTTCTCATATTCTATTGCATGAATAATCACAAGTAAAACTGAGATGAAGATATTCAGTGATGCCCGATCTGCCAAGCAGAGGCAGTGACAATTGTCTCTTGAATTCACAAGGCATAGAGGTATAGTCAGTTTTATCTTTCCAAACCATAACTTTTTCCTTCCCTTCATAGATCAATCGGTTGAAATAACTGCACAGTAAGACAAAGAAGAGTCCCCTGGAAAGTCCAAACAAGGAAGATTGTCTTTCCTGTGCATTATTTGTAGTTTTCCAGGGAGACATCAACTCTCTTAGAAAGTATCTCAGAGATTCACCCCACAAAATCTGGAGCACTGGCATCTACTGGGGGCTTCTGAGCTGTGGCAGTGGCCCCCAAAGATTTTCAGCTCTCAAGAGTCTTGTTTGTATTTCTTTATCGCCTTATTCACCAGTTCATTTCCAACACTTCCATTTCATTGTGAGCTGAGTCAAACCAGTGGAGGACAGAATAGCTGGGTGCCCCAGATCACGGTCCCCTACCTGCTTCACACTACCTAAATCCCATTCCAAGCCATTTTGCTATTTGTCTTGCAGCTTTACTTATTAAACAGGAGGGAAAGAACACCCTTTGCTGCACAATGAAGTTATCCGTTTCCTCAGCTCATCACACAGGCGAGCTTTCCTTCCTTCTGAATAACTAGTTTCATGTGCGATGAAGAGGGCTGAAATTTTACTACTCAACCTGCTAATTTTGCATTGCACCAAAGGGAAGGTCAGTAATCTTGACAGAAGATTTAAAACATAAGGAGCTTAGCAAGCAGGTCTAGGAACTTAACGCGCCGTGCCCTCACAGTGCACTGCTAATGGAGCTCGATTTCACTTTGCAGCTGGCTTTTCAAAAAAGCTGATGAGGACAGAATGGTCCCTCCCTCCCTCTCCCACCCATCCCCCTGTAGTTCGGCATTTTGTACACCTCCAGACAAGACTAACAAGCCAGCTCTTGGCGGTGAAAGGCAGGACTGCAGTGGGCATCCCGGCTCCCAGCTTCATGAACTCTTGAATCAGCGTAATTTCCAAATACATCACTGTCAGTACACACCTTTATCCTGCCATCAAAGAGCCCAGAAATTGGACTGCCATCTCATTCTTCTTTTCTAAAGGTTAAACGAGCCTTTTGGAAAAAATTAGTTATATTTTACTGTGTGTGGATATTAAGTTTTCCTTGAACAGATGAATGGTATGTAAGCATTTCACTCTCTAAAGAAGAACGTAATATTTCTATTTCCAAAATGTACATGCATACATTTGTTTAAAAATAGCTTCCTTCATTATCATAATGATTCTTCCCCCTGTGTTCAGGAGCTCAGGGAATTAGTGGTGAATGTAAATGTAATCAAGGGCACCACTGTGCTCTTAATTTGGCAAGTGAAAACCATTTATATCTCCCATCATTGTGGCAGGACAAGTCAGTTTTATTACCAGAAGAAGCTTGGAAGTAATGTTTGCCATCTGACTTTTTTTTTTTTTCACGTCTATGTCTTGCCTGAATAAAAATCCTGGCCTCTAATATAAAGTGTTGGTGCAGTTATGGGAAAAGGTACTGTTGTGAAGAGTGTAAATCAATACTACCTTTCTAGAGACAATCTGCCAAAAATACATTAAAAATGTAAAACCATGACTATCCTTTGACATAGACACTCCACTTTCATAAATTTACCAGGATGTAGTTGCACACATAGAAAATGATGCATGTTCACTGTATTGCTGTTTACAATGGCAAGAAATAACTAAATAAGAAAACACCCTAAGTGTGCAATAAAAGGCAACTAGTCAAATATAGTATGCAAATAAAATGTAACACAACTATTTAAAATAATAGGATATTTGAAATATTGTTTAATAAGAAACATCTTGCACAGTATAAAGAATTCATATAAAATCTACTTCTGCCACAAATAGTTATCAAACATTTACTAAATGACAGACAAACATCATTCTATAGCAGAGGTGGACAAACTTTTTCTACAAAAGTCCACATAGTAAGTATTTTAGGCTCTGCAGGTCGTATGGTCCCTTCTGCAGCTGCTCAACTCTGCCACCGCAGCATGAAAGCAGTCCAGGCAATATGTAAACAAATGGGTGTGGCTATGTTCCAACAAAACTTTATTTACAAAAAATAGGCTGCTGGATGGATTTGGTTCCTGGCTGTTAGTTTGCTGACCCCATTCTAGACAATTGGGATATATAAGTGATGCAAAACATACAAAAAGCTCTGACTCCAAGGACCTTACATTTTGTAGGTATCTGTTGACCTATATGTATATATGTAAATATGATTAGGTGGATGTTCACCAATCATTCATTAAACAAATCTTTGGTGATTGTGCCAGACACCATGCTATAATTAGCTAACTATTCCATGGAAACTAAAGAGATTTGGTCCCTGTCCTCGTAATGCTCAAGGTGCAGTGGAGAAGACAGACAAGAAAGCCAGTAAAAAGAACAATAACAGTTTGTTAAAATTTATAAGCAAATAAAATTATTAACATGGGTTATCCGGTTAGCGATATGTCTAATGAGTTTTCCTTTATCCTTTTTTACTTTACTCCATTGTTTGAGGTTTTTACAATAAGCATATTATATCATTTCAAAAACAATAAAGCTAGTCTCAAAAAGTTGTAAGTAATGAAAAGGATAAAAGTTTAATTCATATTTTCTATTGAACACATAATCCTAATGGATTTAGAACAGCGGGCAATCTACGTTTTTCACAGTAATTTGTTTCATCTTTGAAACTGTCTACTTAGAATAAAAGGTCTTACTCTTCTCTAAATAAATAAACAGACAAATAGAAATCCTTATCGTTGGGATATGGATGAGGAACTTAGAAAAGGACAAAAGAAACAATTCTTCTCCACTCACACACTAATCTCAAGTGTAAAACAAAGGGCTTAAGGAAGCATAGGCGATCAATGACACAAAGGCTGGCAACACTATGAGATGACTGACTCCAAAAATAAGTCCTTTTATTTTTATTTTGAAATGGAAGTGTATAGTAAAAAATGTGGCTTTCCCCAAAGAGAGGGCTAGGCTTTGCCCTTGACTTCTGGAAGGTAATCTCTGTCATACCTGATGGGAGTATCTGTGTTTAGAGTGGGGGCTGGCCACACCCAAAAAAGCAACCATGTGATTTAGGGTGTGAGCTTTGGGTCACATAGTATGAGTCGACCTGGTGACTGAGATCAATCGTAAGGGCAATCAAACAATCACGCCTATAAAATGAAGTCCCAGTAAAAACTTTGGATATCAAAGCTCAGGTGAGCATCCTGGTTGGCAGTACTCCGTGTGTATTATCATACACTGATACCAGGAGGGCTATGTGTCCCCAGGACAATAGAAGCTTTCTATTCAGTTCACTCTCAGACTCTGCCCTAAGCACCTCTTCCTCCTGCTTATTTTAACCTATATCTTTTCCCTGTAATAACCATTACCAAGCATATGGTTTGTTTCTGTGAATTCTTGTGAGTCAACTGAGTGAAATATGGAACCAGAGGGTGGTTTTGAGAACACCCCAAACTTGCAGTTGGTGTCAGAAGTGAGGGTGGTCCTGTGGAGGACTGTGCCCTAAGAACCTGCAGTTTGGCTAACTCTGTGTAGAGAGCATTCAGAGGAAGAAGACAAGACAATCTGTTGGTGGAACTTCAACTCTCCATTTGCAATGAGACTGCATGCTCTGGGTCTCTTTCTCCCTTTGCTTCTTCTGAGTCTCAAACATCATTCACCAGATTTAACAGAAAGAATGACTGCATAGTACATTCAGATTTTATAAATATAAAGACGCACAACTATCCTGATGAAAGGTATGTCTTTAGGGTACATTTACATATATTATTTTCATATTTTACCGGTAACTTTGTCTTAGAAAGATTTATATACAATGTTTTTCTTCTTTCATATACAAGAAGAAAATAATGACTCAAAGACTCAAATCAGTGCAGCCCCAAAGAGCACAAATTTTGCCAAAATATTTTCCTGACAGCTTTTTAGTGAGTCAGAAAAAAACGTTTCATTTAATTTTCTCATTCTTTCCATTTTTTATTTTTTTAATTTTTTTAACATCTTTATTGGAGTGTAATTGCTTTACAATGTTATGTTAGTTTCTGCTGTATAACAAAGTGAATCAGCTATACATCAGTATACATATCAGTATACATATATCCACATATCCCCTCCCTCTTGCATCTCCCTCCCACCCTCCCTATCCCACCCCTCTAGGTGGTCACAAAGCACCAAGCTGATCTCCCTGTGCTATGCGGCTGCTTCCCACTAGCTATCTATTTTACATTTGGTAGTGTATATATGTAAATGCCACTCTCTGACTTCGTCACAGCTTACCCTTCCCCCTCCCCATACCCTCAAGTCCATTCTCTACAACTGCATCTTTATTCCTGCCTGCCCCTAGGTTCTTCAGAACCACATTTTTTTTTTAGATTCCATATAAATGTATTAGCATACAGTATTTATTTTTCTCTTTCTGACTTACTTCACTCCGTATGACAGACTCTAGGTCCATCCACCTCACTACAAATAACTCAATTTCATTTCTTTTTATGGCTGAGTAATATTCCATTGTATATATGTGCCACATCTTCTTTATCCATTCATCTGTCAATGGACCCTTAGGTTGCTTCCATGTCCTGGCTATTGTAGATAGAACTCCAGTGAACATTGTGGCACATGTCTCTTTTTGAATTATGGTTTTCTCAGGGTATATGCCCAGCAGCGGGATTGCTGGGTCATATGGTAGTTCTATTTTTAGTTTTTTAAGGAACCTCCATACTGTTCTCCATAGTGGCTGTATCAACTTACATTCCCACCACCAGTGCAAGAGGGTTCCCTTTGCTCCACACCCTCTCCGGCATTTATTGTTTGTAGATTTTTTGATGGTGGCCATTCTGACCAGTGTGAGGTGATACTGCATTGTAGTTTTGATTTGCATTTCTCTAATGATTAGTGATGTTGAGCATCCTTTCATGTGTTTGTTGGCAATCTGTATATCTTCCTTAGAGAAATATCTATTTAGGTCTTCTGCCCATTTTTGGATTGGGTTGTTTGTTCTTTTGATATTGAGCTTCATGAGCTGCTTGTAAATTTTGGAGATTAATCCTTTGTCAGTTGCTTCATTTGCAAATATTTTCTACCATTCTGAGAGTTGTCTTTTCGTCTTCTTTAGGGTTTCCTTTGCTATGCAAAAGCTTTTAAGTTTCATTAAGTCCCATTTCCTCATTTTTTGTTTTTATTTCCATTTCTGTAGGAGATGGGTCAAAAAGGATCTTGCTGTGATTTATGTCATAGAGTGTTCTGCCTATGTTTTCCTCTAAGAGTTTTATAGTGCCTGGCCTTACATTTCAGTCTTTAATCCTTTTTGAGTTTATTTTTGTGTATGGTATTAGGAAGTGTTCTAATTTCATTCTTTTATATGTAGCTGCCCAGTTTTCCCAGCACCACTTATTGAAGATGCTGTCTTTTCTCCATTGTATATTCTTGCCCCTTTATCAAAAATAAGGTGACCTTATGTGTGTGGGTTAGTCTCTGAGCTTTCTATCGTGTTCCATTGATCTATATTTCTGTTTTTGTGCCAGTACCATATTGTCTTGATTACTGTAGCTTTGTAGTATAATCTGAAGTCAGGGAGCCTGATTCCTCCAGCTCTGTATTTCTTTCTCAAGATTGCTTTCACTATTCGGGGTCTTTTGTGTTGCCATACAAATTGTGAAATTTTTTCTTCTAGTTCTGTGAAAAATGCCATTGGTAAATTGATAGGGATTTCAATGAATCTGTAGTTCACTTTGGGTAGTATAGACATTTTCACAATGTTGATTCTTCCAATCCAAGAACATGGTATATCTCTCCATCTGTTTGTATCATCTTTAATTTCTTTCATCAGTGTCTAATAGTTTTCTGCATACAGGTTTTCTGTCTCCTTATGTAGGTTTATAACTAGGTATTTTATTCTTTTTGTTGCAGTGGTAAATGAGAGTGTTTCCTTAATTTCTCTTTCAGATTTTTCATCCTTAGTGTATAAGATTGCAAGAGATTTCTGTGCATTACCTTTGTATCCTGCTACTTTACCAAATTCATTGATTCGCTCTAATAGTTTACTGGTAGCATCTTTAGGATTCTCTACGTATAGTATCATGTCATCTGCAAACAGTGACAGGTTTAATTCTTCTTGTCCGATTTGGATTCCTTTTATTTCTTTTTCTTTTATGATTGCTGTAGCTAAAACTTCCAAAACTATGTTGAATAATAGTGGTGGGAGTGGGCAACCTTGTCTTGTTCTTGATTTCAGTAGAAATGGTTTCAGTTTTTCACCATTGAGAATGATGTTGGTTGTGGGTTTGTCATATATGGTCTTTATTATGTTGAGGTAAGTTCTCTCTATGCCTACTTTCTGGAGGGTTTTTATCATAAACGGGTGTTGAATTTTGTCGAAAGCTTTTCCTGCATCTATTGAGATGATCATATGGTTTTTCTCCTTCAATTTGTTAATATGGTGTATCACATCAATTGATTTGCATATATTGAAGAATCCTTGCATTCCAGGGATAAACCCCACTTCATCATGGTGTATGATCCTTTTATTGTGTTGGATTCTGTTTGCTAGTATTTTTTTGAGGATTTTTGCTTCTATGTTCATCAGTGATCTTGGCCTGTAGTTTTCTTTCTTTGTGACATCTTTGTCTGGTTTTGGTATCAGGGTGATGGTGGCCTTATAGAAAGAGTTTGGGAGTGTTTCTCCCTCTAGCATATTTGGGAAGAGTTTGAGAAGGATAGGTATTAGCTCTTCTCTAAATGTTTGATAGAATTCACCTGTGAAGCCATCTGGTCCTGGGCTTTTGTTTGTTGGAATATTTTTAATCACAGTCTCAATTTCAGTGCTTGTGACTGGTCTGTTTATATTTTCTATTTCTTCCTGGTTTAGTCTAGGAAGGTTGTACTTTTCTAAGAATTTGTCCATTTCTTCCAGGTTGTCCATTTAATTGGCATATAGTTGATTGTAGTAATCTCTCATGATCCTTTCTATTTCTGTTGTGTCAGTAACTTCTCCCTTTTCATTTCTAATTCTATTGATTTGTGTTCTTTTTTTCTTGATGCGTCTGGTAATGGTTTATCAATTTTGTTTATCTTCTCAAAGAACAAGGTTTTAGTTTTATTGATCTTTGCTATTGTTTCCTTCATTTCTTTTTAATTTATCTCTGATCTGATCTTTATGATTTCTTTCCCTCTGCTAAATTTGGGGGATTTTTGTTCTTCTTTCTCTAATTGCTTTAGGTGAAAGGTTAGGTTGTTTATTTGAGATGTTGCTTGTTTCTTGAGGTAGGATTGTATTGCTAGAACTGCTTTTGCTGCATCCCATAGGTTTTGGGTCGTCGTGTTTTCATTGTCATTTGTTTCTATGTATTTTTTGATTTCCTCATTGATTTCTTCAGTGATCTCTTGCTTATTTAGAGGCGTATTGTTTAGCCCCCATGTGTTTGTATTTTTTCCCGATTTTTTCCTGTAATTAAAATCTAGTCTCATAGTGTTGTGGTCAGAGAAGATACTTGATAAGATTTCAATTTTCTTAAGTTTACCAAGGCTTGATTTGTGACCAAAGATATGATATATCCTGGAGAATGTTCCATGAGCACTTAAGAAGAAATTGTATTCTGTTGTTTTTGGATGGAATGTCCTATAAATATTAAGTCCATCTTGTTTAATGTCTCATTTAAAGCTTGTGTTTCCTTATTTATTTTCATTTTAGATGATCTGTCCATTGGTGAAAGTGGTGGGTTAAAGTCCCCTACTATGATTGTGTTACTGTCGATTTCCCCTTTTATGGCTGTTAGCATTTGCCTTACGTATTGAGGTGCTCCTATGTTGGGGGCATAAATATTTACAATTGTTATATCTTCTTCTTGGATCAATCCCTTGATCATTATGTAGTGTCCTTCTTTGTCTCTTGTAATAGTCTTTATTTTAATGTCTATTTTTTCTGATATGAGAATTGCTACTCCAGCTTTCTTTTGATTTCCATTTGTATAGAATATCTTTTTCCATCCCCTCACTTTCAGTCTGTATGTGGTGCTAGGTCTGAAGTTCATCTCTTGTACACAGCACATTTATGGGGCTTGTTTTTGTATCTATTCAGTGAGTCTATGCCTTTTGGTTGGAGCATTTAACCCATTCACATTTAAGGTAATTATCGATATGTATGTTCCTATTACCATGTCTTAATTTTTTTGGGTTTGCTTTTGTAGGTCTTTTCCTTCTCTTGTGTTTCCTGCCTAGAGAAGCTCCTTTAGCATTTGTTGTAAAGCTGTTTTGGTGGTGCTGGATTCTCTTAGCTTTTGCTTGTCTGTAAACGTTTTAATTTCTCCATCAAATCTGAATGAGATCCTTTCTGGGTAGAGTAATCTTGGTTGTAGTTTTTTCTCCTTCATCACTTTAAATATGTCCTGCCACTCTCTTCTGGCTTGCAGAGTTTCTGCTGAAAGATTGGCTGTTATTCTTATGGGGATTCCCTTGTGTGTTATTTGTTGTTTTTCCCTTGCTGCTTTCAATATTTTTTCTTCGTATTTAGTTTTTGATAGTTTGATTAATATGTATCTTGGCATGTTTCTCCTTGGATATATCTTGTATAGGACTCTCTGTACTTTTTAGACTTGATTGACTATTTCCTTTCCCATATTAGGGAAGTTTTCAATTATAATCCCCTCAAATATTTTCTCAGTCCCTTTCTTTTTCTCTTCTTCTTCTGGGACCCCTATAATTTGAATGTTGGTGGATTTATTGTTGTCCCAGAGGTCTCTGAGACTGTCCTCAATTCTTTCCATTCTTTTTTCCTTATTCTGCTCTGCAGTAGTTATTTCCACTACTTTATCTTCCAGGTCACTTGTCCATTCTTCTGCTTCAGTTATTCTGCTATTGATTCCTTCTAGAGAATTTTAAATTTCATTTATTGTGTTGTTCATCCTTTGTTTGCTCTTTAGTTCTTCTAGGTCTTGTTAACCATTTCTTTTATTTTTCTCCATTCTATTTCCAAGATTTTGGATCATCTTTACTATCATTATTCTGAATTCTTTCTCAGGTAGACTGCATATTTCCTTTTCATTTGTTTTGTCTAGTGGCTTTTTACTTTGCTCCTTCATCTGCTATGTATTTCTCTGTCTTCTCATTTTGCTTACTTTACTATGTTTGGGGTCTCCTTTTCACAGGCTGCATGTTCGTAGTTCCTGGTGTTTTTAATGTCTGCCACCAGTGGGTAAGTTTGGTTCAGTGGCTTGTCTAGGCTTCATGGTTGAAGGAACTGGTGCCTGTGTTCTGGTGGATGAGGCTGGATCTTGCCTTTCTGGTGGGTAGGACTGCGTCCGGTGGCGTGTTTTGGGGTGTCTGTGAACTTATTGTGATTTTAGTTAGCCTCTCTGCCAGTAGGTGGGGTTATGTTCCTGCCTTGCTAGTTGTTTGGCAAGGGTTGTCCAGCACTGGAGCTTGCTGGTCGTTGAGTGGAGCTGGATCTTAACGTTGAGACAGAGGTCTCTGTGAGAATTCTTGCCAATTGATATTATATGGAGCTGGGAGGTCTCTAGTGGTCCAATGTCCTGAACTCACCTTTCCCACCTCGGAGGCTCAGGCCTGACACCCTACCAGATCACCAAAACCCTGTCAGCCACACAGCTCTGAAGAAAAGGGAGAAAAATAAGAAGAAAGAAAGAAAGAAAGAAAGAAAGAAAGAAAGAAAGAAAGAAAGAAAGAAAGAAAGAAAGAAAGAAAGAAAGAAAGAAAGAAAGAAAGAAAGAAAGGAAGGAAGGAAGGAAGGAAGAAAGGAAGGAAGGAAGGAAGAAGGAAAGGAAGAAGGAAAGAAAGAAAAAATAAAGTTATTAAAATTAAAAAATATTATTAAGATAAAAATATTTTTCAAGTACTAAAAAATAGAAAGCAACCAAACCGATAAACAAATCCACCAATGACAACATGCACTAAAAACTATACTAAGATAAACACAAAAATCAGAAACTAGTCAGTCCCATACAGCAAACCCCAAGTCTACAGTTACTCCCAAAGTCCACCGCCTCAATTTTGGGATGATTCATTGTCTATTCAGGTATTCAACAGATGCAGGGTACATCAAGTTGATCGTGGAGATTTTGTCCACCTCTCCTGAGGCTGCTTGGAGAAACTTCCCTTTCTTTTCTTTGTTTGCACAGCTCCTGGGGTTCAGCTTTGGATTGGCCCTGCCTCTACATGTAGGTCGCCCTCTGGCATCTGTTCCCTGCTCAGCAGCTGATTAGGGGGCTCTGGCTCCCTCAGGACAGGGGGAGGGAGGGGTACGGAATGCGCGGCGAGCCTGCGGCGGCAGAGGCCAGCATGACATTGCAAAAGCCTGAGGTACCCCATGTGTTCTCCCAGGAAAGTTGTCCCTGGATCACAGGACCCTGGCAGTAGTGTGCTGCACAGGCTCCCAGTAGGGGAGGTGTGGATAGTGACCTGTGCTTGCATACAGGCTTCTTGGTGGCTACAGCAGCAGCCTTAGCATCTCATGCCCGCCTCTGGTGTCCACGCTGATAGCCGTGGCTTGCGCCCATCTCTGGAGCTCGTTTAGGTGGCGCTCTGAATCCCCTCTCCTCGCGCACCCTGAAACAATGATCTCTTGCCTCTTAGGCAGGTCCAGAGTTTTTCCTGGACTCCCTCCTGGCTAGCTGTGGTGCACTAGCCCCCTTCAGGCTGTGTTCATACAGCCGACCCCAGTCCTCTCCCTGGGGTCTGACTTCCGAAGCCTGAGCCTCAGCTCCCAGCCCCAACCTGCCCCGGCGGGTGAGCAGACAAGCCTCTCAGGCTGGTGAGTGCTGGTCAGCACCGATCCCCTGTTTGGGGATCTCTCCGCTCTGCCCTCTGCACCCCTGTTGCTGCGCTCTCCTCCGTGGCTCTGAAGCTTCCCCCCCGCTCCGCCCACCCGCCGTCTCCACCAGGGAAGGGGCTTCCTAATGTGTGGAAAGTTTTCCTCCCTCACAGCTCCCTACCAGAGGTGCAGGTCCTGTCCCTATTCTTTTGTCTCTGTTTTTTCTTCTTTCTTTTACCCTACCCAGGTACGTGGGGAGTTTCTTGCCTTTTGGGAAGTCTGAGGTCTTCTGCCAGCATTCAGTAAGTGTTCTGTAGGAGTTGTTCCATGTGTATATTTTTGATGTATTTGTGAGGAAGAAGGTGATCTCCATGTCTTACTCCTCCACCATCTTGAAGGTCCTCCCATTCCATTTTTTGAAATGTTACCTAGAACACCAGGGTTTAGATACATTCCATTTTTTCAAAAGAACAACAAAGAGTATGTCTCTGGGAAGGTTTGAGAGTATGTCTCTGTGTGGTTGAGATCCTGGGGAGTCAAAAATTTCTACTGAACCTTTCTTGGGAGCAGCCTTAGGCTTTTTATAATGGCAGCCTCTAGTCCATTTACCTTTAAGGTAGGAGAAGGTAGGAGAAAATCCCTCAAACTTAGTCTGTCATTTCCTTAGAGATTGCCCTACTGGTCCCATCAATCACATGTGGGTATATCATAAATCCCAAGTCACCCAGGCCATTATTTTTTAAATATCAAAAAATAATCCAGGAAAATTAATGCATTGAACTTTCATTAACAACTTAGACTGGAACTCAAAAGTATTTCCTCCATGCCTACATTTCACCTGCATAAGTCTTTTATTTTTGGTTTTGAGGGCTTGAATTCAGGATAGATTGAACCTCTAGAAACTCAGTCTAGTTCTGAGCTTGTCCTTGACTCCAAGTTCCAGTGCCTAGCACTTGAAAAGATCAGGTGCAATTCAATTATGAAGTCGAATCTGACTTTTTGAAGTGTAAATCCACTGCACTCGAAAAATGGCAAGTGTAAAATGCATTCTTAAAAAGCACTTGACATTTTCACATACAGCTTTACAGCCATGAAATGTGAGGAAATGGCCAAGAATGGCTTTTAAAGAAAGAAAGAAAAAGCATAAAATTCTAATGATTGGTCAGCAGCAGAAGTCTGATTTTTAATTCTTTGTTTTGACTCAGAAATTAGAACTTCTTTAAAAGCTGTGCTTTGTAAAACTCATCTCTGTGAGCTGATTTTTCCTGATAATGTTTAACTTCTGGTGTGTATGCTGTAATATCACATGCTTTTCTTTTCACAAGGACTCTATAGGTTATCTTGATGTGTTTATTCTGCACTTGCAGCCTGAAAAAAATCATATAGATCAGGGGTTGACAAACTTTGTCTGTAGAGCAAATATGTTTGGCTTTGTGAGCCAGATGGTCTCTATCAACTCTATCATATCATGAAAACAGCCACTGCCAATAAGTAAACAAATATGTATGGTTGTGTTCCAGTAAAACCTTATTTATGTATGCTGAAATTTGAATTTCATATAATATTCACATGCCATAAAATATTATACTTCTTTTGATTAATCTTCAACCATTAAAAAAAAAAAAGAGCTATTCGTAGCTTCTAGGCTGTACAAAAACAGACAGTGGTCTGGATTTGGCTCCCTAGCCATAGGTTGCCAACCCCTAATATAGAAGGCAAAAAAAATTTAACAAAATAAAGCAAAAATGGCAGTGCACATGATCTGAAGTTTTACACATTCTGTAGAAAAGATCTGTTGGAGATCCTCAATATCTCTGAGCATAAATAAGCCAGCAAGTCCATGTGACTCCATCAGTGGTTCAATAGGCTGGTTATCCTGCTGAAGTTGGCCAAGCAATGCTCTGGCCTGCCCTGCTCCTCACTGGGCTGCAGCCCTAACACCTAGGAGTCCCAGCCCCACCTAAGCACCGTCCTTATACCACCAGCACCAGCATCATCTGGGAGTACCCCAGAAATGCACACCAGAAAGACCTCAGGCTCTACTCCGACATGGCCCAGATCAAAATCTGCATTTTAGTGCATGAAACCAGACACAAACAGGTCATATATTGTGTGACTCCATTTATTTGAAACATGGAAAATAGGTAAATCCATAGAGACAAAAAGGAGATTGGTAATTGCCAGTGTTTCGGGGAAGGTAGGAATAAGGAGTGACTGCTTGATGGGTATAGGGTTTCCTTGATGGGGAAAATGTCTTGAAACCAGATAGAGGTGATGACGGCACAACATTTTGAATGTACTACATGCCACTTGATTGTACACTTTAAAATAGTTAATGATTTTTTGTGCGTGTGTGCATTTTACCTCAATAAAAAAAGTGCAAAGTGGTGGGGGGGAGGTGGTGGTGGTGGGAAGAATGGGGAGATTGGGATTGACATATATACACTAATATGTATAAAATAGATAACTAATAAGAACGTGCTGTATAAAAAAATAAACACAATAAAATTCAAAAAAAAATTTTTTTAAGTGCAAAATAATTTTCATTTTAAGAAGAACCCCCAGGTGATTTATTCACACATTAGACTTTGAGGAGGCAACTCTACTAGATGAAGTATCAGGTATTTCTAGTCATTTTCAGTCTGGCTTATAGAAACACTGGGTTTTCAATACAAAGGGAAAAAACTCCACTCATTGATACTGATGCACATAGCATCACAATATTAATGGTTATCTAAATATTGTTGATACCTTTTCTTAAACCTTTGGTTTAGGAAATGTTAAAATAGTCTCACTCTTTAAACTCTTTTTCCAAATTTCTTCTACATATTCAATGGGTAAATTCTAATACCTATGAAATATCAAATATGTTTCTCCTATTGAATTTGAGTTTGTGCAATTCTTTTCTTATTCCAAAAGCTGTGCCCTAGCACCACCTACTTCTTCCTGTTATTTATTCAACTATAACGTTCTTTAAATATTTTTTTTAACTTTCACAGATTAACTCTCCAGAAGAAGTGTTTCCCTACTTGATATGCAGTATATATTTTCTTGTGACAGCTTTATGGTACAATTAAATTTCATACATTTTTTCAGCCTTCTCTGAATATGCATTAGAAAGCCAACCATCATAATTCTAAACCAATTGGCTTGATTTGCTTTTTTAAGCCCACATCTCACAGGTCTGCTACATTTCCATACATTCCTGTTCCATCTGTACTCCATCCACCTGCCCAAAGTTATTGATTGTGCTGACAGTGAAGGAAACCACAGGGCATTGACAGTCAAAATATAATTTCCATTAGAAAGCCCTTTTGAAAATATAAAGACTATATTTAGACTCTGAACTTTAATATGCCAAACTGTATAGTGGTACCTATTTAATCCAGGTCACAGAAGAAACTGAAAATTGAATATCAACAGCAGATTGGGCCTACGTTTTTCAAAACTGTTACCAGACTTTAGCATATAAGAAATTGATATCACAACTTAGCATATGAGAGAAAATCCTGATGTTCAGATGGACTAAGTAACTTAATAAGGCTCATTTGGATGCAAAAATAAATGAGCATCAAGTTAACATTAACTTTTAATGCTTGCCATTTTATGTTAATTTATATTTTTAAATTATGGCTGATTCTTTGCAATCAGTCTACAGCTAATTATATCTCCAACATATAAACCTAATGGAATGCTGGGACCAAAGAACAACAAAAAATATCCAACAAAGACCTTGGAGACTCAGAACTGTCACATGTCCCTGTCAACTGGTAAAATCCAGCTGCACAGCAGACCCCAAGCACTGAACTTCTGTCACCATTCTTTCTCTAAGATCAAAGCTTAGTGTGCTTAACCATGGAAACCATATCGATGCACCCTGTTTGAAGATGTTTTTCCTGATTTTTTTAATCTTTGTAACTGATGACTCTATCCTAAGACTCCAGAGCTATATGTTAGGTAGATGTAGACTGGATTTTTAAGTAACCTCCAAGCTAAAACAATCTAAATAAGAAATCTGGTGTTAAATACATCCTCCCACCCCACACTTAGTTTCTACATGCTCTTCAAGACACAAGGATTCTTGCAATTATAAAAAGACATCCAGATCCAACTATGTTAATGAAGATTTATTCTAATGGCACATTCTCATCAGAACTTTAGATTCTAATAATACAAAAACTAATAGCTACCATGTAAAGTGGCTCTACCCCAAGCCAGGCACTTTGTAAATGCTGTTTATCTCACTTACTCTCCGCAACAGCCCTGATGAGAAAATTGAAAGATACTTAACCAAAGTTACCAAGCTAGTAAATGACCAAAGCAGAGCTGTCTTATTTCAGAGCCAGGAAGATATGGGTTGTTCAAATTCAGATGCTACAAGTTTAACAAATGTTTAGATGTCTGTTAACTACTAGCTTTAAGAATCCAACTCCCACATTTCACAGGTTAAGACACTAAGAGCCAGAAAGTTAAGCAATTTGCCCAAGGTTGCAAAGCCAGCTAGTGGCAAATCCAGGACCAGAACCCAGATCTCCTGTCTGCTCAGCTGTCTTTTGTCTTCCATATTTTACTGTGCATGTGAGTCGCCTGAGGATCTCGTCACAATGCAGGTTCTAACTCAATAAGCCTAGGAGGGGGCCTCAGATTCTGCATTTCTGCAGACCACCAAGGTGATTATGGGGCCCGGAGCCAATTCTCCATACCGCACTGCCATCATCACTGATAGACATAACAGATCTGGAGATGTGTCTCAGGATTTTAATTAGGAGAAATGACAGCATAAATATTGTTCACTGACCACTAAGGTGACCAACTCATCTCAATTTGTCTGGGATTTTCCCAGTTTTAGCACTGAAAATTTCACATCCTGGGAAACCCCCCAGTCCCTGACAAATCAGGATGGTTGTTCACTCTGTTGTCAACTGGTTGTTCGTTCTGTTGTCAACTGGTTGATACACCACACCTAACACAGCACTAAATCGGGAGAAAATGCTGTATGCAATATGGGTTGAAAAAGAGGAGGCAAAGAGTGAGAGGGCTTAAGAGACTGCTTAGAGGGAGCTGGCTTCCTGGGCCACACCTGTGCAGACACCCAAGCCCCAAACTCAGAAGGGCTCTTCACTTAGCTTCATTTTCTGCTCTTACTGTCTTGAAATTCTCAATATTTTTTTTTATTGAGATATAATTCCCATACCATAAAAATCCCCTTTTTAAAGTATACAATTCAATGTTTTTAGTATGTTTACAAGCTTGTGCAACCATCACCACTACCTAGTTCCAGAACTTTTTCATCACCCCAAATAGAAACTCTGTATCCATTAGCAGTCATCCCCCCTTCTCCCCTCCCGTAGGCCCTGACAACCATTAATCTACTTTGTCTCTAAGGATTTGCATATTCTGAACATTTCATAAAAATGGAATCATATAGCATGTTTTCAAGGTTCATTCATATTGTAGCATGTATCAGTACTTCAATCGGTTTTATTGTGAATGACATTCCACTGTATGGATATAATGTATCCATTGCATGGATATATTCATGTTTTGTTTGTCCATTTATCAGTTGATGGTTATTTGGGTTGTTTTCACTTTTTGGCTATTATGAATGATGCTGCTATGAAGATTCACATACAAGTTCTTGTGTGAACATATGTTTTCAATTCTCTCAGGTACATACTTAGCATTAGAATTGCTGGATCATATGGTAACTCTGTTTAACTTTTTGAGGAACTGCCAGACTGTTTTCTAAAGTGTTAGTAGATTTTACATTTCCACCTGCAGTGTAGGAGGGTTCCAATCTCTCCACATCCTTGCCAACACTTGTTATTGTCCATCTTCTTTATTATAGCCATCTTAGTGAGTAAGAGGTGGCATTTCACTCTTGGTTTGACTTGCATGAAATTCTTAATAAAATTTGAACAAGGGGCCCCTCATTTTCATCTTACCTTGGACCCAACAAATGATGTAGCTGGTCCTACCTGTAGCAAAATAACTATAAAAGGAAGTCCCGGCACCCAGGATCTACAGTCACTCCTTGTTTTCCCCAGACACACAAAAGGCTGGGGTGTGGGAGGAAGGAGAAGAAACCCACCTGTCTCTGACATACCCATCAGACACCTTACAGGAACTGTCAGGTCATCATCATCAGAGACCTACTGGAATTTCAGTTCACCCACCTTCCTAAGCCTCCGGACATTCACGCTCCACCATGCCTTCCCCTCTCTCACCCCTTCAGCTTGAATTCCTTCAAGTGAGAGGGAACTAAGCCTTTCATTGTTCATTCAACAACAGTTTGTTATCTATCTACCAGGCACTGAGTAAGATGCTGGGGATACCATGGCAAAACAGTTCCAAGTCCCAGGATTCTCAAAGTTGGTAAAGGCTTGACTTCAAAACCTGCTTGAATTACCATATCCATGCAAATTCATTCACATTAAATCAAGATTAATGAAATTGTTACAAAATCCGTTTCTGATGGAAGAGAAGGAAAAACAAGAGGGTGTAGGATGCCTTAAGTCAGGGGAGGGGGCAATCTTAAGAGGTAACAGAACATGGAAGGTGGAGACACAGAGAAGGCTGAAATACTTCATATATTTGCTGAAGAGTGTCCCTGTTTGCTTACCGCTGGGCAGGGCTGAGAGCCACTCCGTTGAGGGATGTTTCTGCCTTGCCAAATGCCTAGAGGCAGTTCTGCCTGGCTTGATTTATGAAGATGAGATTGGAACACATTTTTTTCCAACACTGCCTCTTTCCCTGAGGATTTGTTAATTGAGGTATAACCTCTCAAGAATCATTGAGTAAAACTATTATATTACATTGCATGTTTCTGGTTTCCACCAGGGCAATTATTTCACAATGTGAATTACAGGGAAGACCACGCTCTTGAGCATGTCAAATAGAAAGCAGTGAATCAGGACCAAACTGGAAGAGGTTGATTTCCCTAATTTACACACTGGAATTAGACTTTATTTCATTTCTTTATCCTATTTCTAGAAATGAAATCATAAATTTCTCCTAACGCGTCAGCACAAGTTAGTTTTAAGTGTTCATAGTTCTATTATCTTTGGTGTGTCTTTGACCAGCATTGAGTAGAAGTTGATCACATAACCTTGTATCACCCAAAATTGTACACTTAACCTTTTTCAATATCTTGGGATGGTTACTTCCTATTTAGAAAGATTATAAAATAACCTGTTACAAATTCTAGGGTTTCCTATCACCTAAGGAAAGTGCAAATGGGAGTCCTTAAGCATTTTTATGTTTCTGAAGGCCCAATGAAAATCAAATAATACATCTGCACAAGTCAAAGACAACAAAAAGTTTGTGATTGACTCAAAGTGTATCAACTCTCCCATTCATTAGACATTTGGACTGACAAACATGTGTTGTTGCTGTTGTTTGATTTATACATATATATATATACACACACACACACTTTATTAATAGAATTATTAAGAGAATAGAATTATATTCTGTATATAATAACTTAATAGAGTTATTTTGGAGATAGTTTTTAAACTGGGTACATGAGGAAGGTGTCAATCACTAAAAGGGTCCTCGATATTGAGAATTCTGGGGAAAACCTGGAATAGAGTATAAAACATCAAAAAAAATTCTGTTCCTTTAGCAGCTGTTGCTTTAGAATGCAAAGTTATTTGGGAATTCATGTTCTGGCCCTTCTCATCCTTGTTCACAGCTTCCTCCCCATATCCCAGTCACTCCCACTTGGGACCTAAAACTGCCCACGCCTGAAAAGTAGGGCTTCCAAGCAGGTTCTTTGTGTAGGTTGAATGATCAAAATGACTCGCATTGTTAATATATATTCTTGGCAACACCAACTTAGATTTTACTTTTTAATATTAATAGCAACTGTTTTCTTTCTGCTTACTGGAGGGGCTCTTGTCCAGCATGAAAGCCCACTGAAACCCAAAGGATCATCCCTGTTCCAGGGAAGGTTCGAGCAAGGATAGCTATGATTAACCTGGTGCTTCTCTATGGGGAAGTTCTAGAAAGGACCAGGCTAGTGAAACTTCTGGAATTGGGTCTTTACTAAATGAGTTTCATCATTTGTTAGAAGTGAATCTTATAGAAAAGTACCCAGTCTTATCGAAAAGTAACTTTAAATATGTATATCAACTGTAGAGAACAAATGTATGGACACCAAGGGAGGAAAGCAGTGGGGGGTGGGGGTGGGGGTGGGATGAATTGGGAGATTGGGATTGACATGTATACACTGATGTGTATAAAATGGATGACTAATAAGAACCGGCAGTATAAAAAAATAAATAAAATAAAATTCAAAAATTTAAAAAAAAAGATAACTAATAAAGACATGCTGTATAGCACAGGGAACTCTACTCAATACTCTGTAATGACCTAAAAGAATACAAAAAAGAGTGGATATATGTATGTGTATAACTGATTCATTTTGCTGTACACCTGAAACTAACACAACATTGTAAATCAACTATACTCCAATAAAAAATTTTTAATAAAAATAAATTTAAAAAAATATGTATATCAACACCAATGGGAGGCAAGAGCAAGGCAGCGATGAGCCATTCCCTTGAGATTGAAGATAAAGGAGCAACAGTTTCTTGTGCACCCTCATTGTCAAGAGTGTTAGTAATAAAAATAATAATAATAAAGCAAGTGTTTCATTAATACTTTCCTTCCCCCCCCCCACAAAAAAAACCCCTGAAAGCCTTCAGAGCAATCTCCCCTCACTGGAGTTTACCACGCACAGGGAGATGTAAACTAACAAAAGCAAACTCTGGTAGATGGCCTCGACTATACTATTGTGATCGGCAAACAAAAGCTCTCCTTCATCTCAGGCAAGGAGCCTCTGATACTTGTGGCTTCAGACACTGCAGGACAAAGAGAATAGAAAAGGTTGGATGCCGTTTTGTTTTGTTTCAGTTAGTAAATACAGCTACCATTAGCCATAAATACATGTTATTCATATAACATGTATTTAATTTTTAAAAAATTTAAAATTTTTTAAAATTTTTCTTTATTCTACTGGCAATAAAAAGCCATTAAAGTTTTCTGAACAAGCAAATGCCATTCTCCAACTTATGTGTAGGAAGATAACTCTGGAGGCTGTGTGAAGGATGAATGGGCTGATGGAGAGACTGAGGATGAGGCAGATAGGAGCTTCTTGTAAAAGATGGTGCCAGGCCAAGCCAGGATAAAGTCAGATAGGGGGTGGAGGTGGCAGATAAAAGAAACATGGCAAAGAAAAAAATCACTAGCAGTTGGCTGCTGATTAGGGGTAAGCGAAGGGGAGACACAGAAATGATGCTGAGAAACTGACAATGAGAAAGGCATGTATTTAAAAGCTGTAAAGACTATCCAGTGGTGGTTTTATAGATGCTCGTGAACCCTGCCCACGAGCCTCAGTGAATGGTAAATGCCCAGTAGGACCAGCTCAAATGACTAGGCTGATATCTGCCTCAAACCAAAAAGGGAGAAGTGAGCCCACGAGTGCAGCACAGCAGAAAAAGCACAGATTTGAAGTTAATTGCCTGGTTTTGAATATCTGCTTATTCCTTTCTCCCTACCACCCTCATGTGACTAGGGCAGACTACTAACCCGAAACCACTATTGAAACCACTGCTTCCTGATCTGAAAATGAGGATGATATCCCTTGTAAGACTGTGGTGAAAATAAACAGTCATGCAGCATGGCACCTACTGCAGGCCTAGCATATATCAGGGGCGTGACAATTAGTAATGGTTATTATCAGCCACAGAAATTTCCTGTACCGGGCTCAGAGAGAATGCATGACTTTCCAAGGTCAAGGTCATGTAGTAAATTTGTAATGAAACCAGAACTTAAAGTCAGTTTGTCTAAAGTAATCTTTCCCAAAGCTAGATTTCCCAAACGCAAGCACATGAGATGCTTCCTTCCACACAGCTTCATGTTCTCCGTGTCCTGTGCATACTTGCTTTTCAGACCCTTAACAACAGCCAAGGCAAATCACTAAAAGCTTCCATTCCCAATATCAAAACATTTTTCTCCTTACACAGTGCCTATTATCATTTTCCTTAGCCCATGTAACGATTTTTTTAAAAAAATTCTGAATGATACAACCTACCCATTGTTTTTGTCATCTATTGTAACAAAACTGCCCCAGAACTCACTGGTTTGACAGGACAATTTGTTATTTCTCTCAATTCTGTACCTTGTCTGGATGCAGGTGGAAGTTTCTCCCACTCCGCGTGGTGTTGGCTGGGATCAGTCTGTGGCTGTGTTCAGCTAGGATCTCAGCTAGAAAATCCAAAATGCCTTCACTCATATGCCTGGTGCATCTGAGGTTGTGACTGGAACAGGTGGGAGCTGTCTGGGTCCCCCTCTCTCTATCCACATTCTTCAGCTGCCTGGCCCAAGCTTCTTTACAAAGCAGCTGGGTCCCAAGGGGCGAAGCAAAAGTTGCCAGGCAGCTTCCGGCCAGTGCTCAGAAGTCCAGGTCAACCTCCACAGCCTTCTGTTGCTCAAAGCAAATCCCAAGGCCTGGTCAGGTATTGCAGGGAGGGGAATAAACCCCACCTCCTGACGTACACATGCTCCCACAAAGACAGGGAGAACTGTTGGGAGGAAGTGCTGATGGGCGTCTTTGAAAGTATTTACCAAAAGCATTACTTGTCAAATCTGAGCTTCAGAGTCCACAGTGAACTATTTCATTATGACTTTTTAGAAAATATCTCATCCATACATGAACAAAATTTGTTTTTTGTGTCTTTTACCTTTGATTTCCCAGAAAGCATTTAACAATTGGAGTAGGTTGGATTGTGGGCTTCAGAAAGATGTCCAAATCCCTAGAACCTATAAATCCGGCCTTATTTGGAAAAACAGTCCTTGCAGATATCATTAAATTAAGAATTTTAAGATAAGATCATAGTAGATGACCCAGGTGGGCCCTAAACCCAATGACAGGTGTCCTCATAAGAGACACAAGAAGAGAAAACACATAAAGGAGAAGGTGATGTAAAGACAGAAGCAGAGATTAGAGTGATGTGGTCATAAGCCAAGGAATGCCCACAGCCACCAGAAGCTAAAAAGGCAAGAAAGGATTCCCCCCTAGAGCCTCCAGAGGGAGTGTGACCCTACTGACAGCTTGATTTAAGACTACTATCCTCCCAAACCCAAGAGAATTAATTTCTATTATTTTAAACCACCCAGTTTTCAGTAATTTTTTACAGCAGCCATAGAAAACTAATCAAGGATCTTTCCTCCCTATAATTAAGACTACAATAGGCCCTCTTATCAACAGGGGATACATTCCAAGACCCCCAGTGGATGTCTGAAACCACAGATAGTACAAAACCCTACAAATACTGTTTTCTCCTATACATACATACCTATAATAAAGTTGAATTTATAAATTAGGCGCAGTAAGAGATTAACAACAAGAAGTAATAAAAAACAATTATAGCGAACAATTATACTATAAAAAAAATACAATTATACTGTAAAAACAATTATGTGAATGTGGTCTCTCTCTCAAAATATCTGACAAACGTGCTGCCTTTTCCATCTTAACTGAACACTTATCGCACACTGCAGCTATAACTTTTGCAGTTTGAGGTTTGACAGCAAAACTAGCAAGAATTTCCTTTTCCCTCTTCACAACTTCACAGGATCAAAGATTCCTTCTTACCATAGATATTAGCACTTCAGCATAGATCATTTTTCTTTCCTTAAGTCAGGAACTTTCACCTTTCTACCCAAAAGAAGCACCTTAGAGCTTTGGTATGTCACTCCTCTTGCCTCTGGGGCCATTGTTAAGCAAAATAAGGACGGCTAGAACACAAGCACTGCATCCTGAGACAGTCGATCTGATAACCTAGCCGGCTACTCAGTAACTAACACGTGGGACACTCGACAAGGATCAGAGCACAATGGTGAGGCTTCATCGCCCTTCTCAGAATAGCGTGCAATTTTAAATTTATGAATAAACGTATGTTTTTTTCTGGAATGTTCCATTTAATACTTTCAGATGCTGTTGACCAAGGGTAACTGAAACTTCGGAAAGGAGAAGGCAGAGAAGCAGGAACTACTGTAAACATTCCACTCCCATTTTAGGATTGAGATTTACAGGTCCATGGCTCCCATTTTCCCCAGCAGGTCAGCAGAGATACTGCCCAAGTCCCTTTCCCTGAAAACTCAACTTTGCCCAGGTCTAAACCAATCCTGGCTGGAACATCTAAGACTTAGACGCCTCTGTCACACCAGCTCCCTCTGGAAACAGCCTTGCTGCTCAAAAGTTACCAGCCCCGCAGGCCCTCCCTTCACTTGTCTCGCTCACTGCCAAGGAAGGATGCGACTTCCTGACTAAGGCGCTCGGGTGGCGCATCACCTACATCCTTGTGTGACTTCTGTAAACCCTGAGTCTCCAGTTTCTTCGGAAAACGTGATGACGTCGCCTTCCTCCTAGAGCTATTTCAAGAGTTAGCTAGTGGCCGGCTGTGACCCTGGAGGTTGTGGGGCCCCCGCAGCTCCACGAACCCCGCCAGGGGCCCAGGCGCCCTCTGCGCGCACTACCCGCCACCTCCGGCCCCGCGCTCCCTCCGCTGCCGCCCCAGCCCCACGCGCATGCCCAGCGCTGCAGCGGTGCCCACGGCCTCGGCCTCCTCGGCCACGAGGACCCGCGGAGACGCGGCAGCTGCCAGACAGTGCTTGCACCCAGCGGCAGACGCGCAGCCCTGGGGCTGGGGAGGCGCGCCGAGAGCCCCACGTTCCGCTGCTGCCTCCCGCCATTGGATCCCAGCTGCGCTGGGCGGGTCCGGGGAGGTCTTCGCCAGTGTCTGGAGGCCAGGCCAAGATGATCTAACGCTGGGACGAGCCGCAGACGCGGCTTTCGACGTGCTTCCCCACACAGTCTTCATCACCGTGGGCTTTCGTTTTTAATCCCAAAAAGGAGGGAAGGAGAGCAGCGGCCCCCGCTCCCAGCCAGCTCCAAGAAAATGGCCTTTCCTTCTTCTTGAGCCCTTCGCCTTACATAGTCTACCTCCGCCAGGGTCCAAAGGAACTACCCTCCCGTCCTCTTCCCCACTTAGCAGTAGACCTGCACATCCCTGCCCATCCTGCACAAAAGGAAGTTTTCCGATGCCCAAGAGAGAGGCCCCATGATGAAGACTCCCAAAAGCCCGAGAGTGAAAGGTTTTCTTGACTCCCTTGGGTGCCTGAGGTTTGTTTCCTGGTGTTATAAATTTATAGAACACTTGCTCTGGCTTTATTGCAAACTGTGAGCAAGAATCATCTGCTGCTATCCCACGTTTGTACCGTGGGACTCCTCTGTAACCTTGAAACCTGCAGTGTGGCCGATTGTTGGCTGCCAGAAGAAAAATTCCGCGGTTGTACGAAACTTGTCTTCCTGGGAGCTCTCCAAGCCCCGCGTGAGACCCGCTGCGGGGTGAGGATGTGGGGTGTGGAAACCTCGCCTTTCTCTGTGGTCAGCCCCACTCCCCGTTCTGTGGTCCTGTGGCAGTGGGAAAGCAAGGTCAGGAGTTCCAGTGCCCATGCTTATCTGATGAGGACCTTGGAGAAGTTACTCCGTGGGCACGACAGCAGAAGAGCACCCCATTTGCTCTTGTGAGGTCTGTCACGCTTTATCATCCACAATTCAGATGGGCTTAGTGATTAAAACACGATGCTAGCTGGGCCAGGTTCATCCTGGACCATGTGCCTGTCACCTGGTCATCCCTTTACCAGCCAACCCCATCCTTTACTGTGCAGCCCATTCCCTCCCAGAAATAGAGCAGCAAACTGAGAGTTTGAGTCGCCTAAGTGTGGCCCATACTCCTGTTTAGGACCCCCAGACCAACTCCTTGAAACAGGCTGCTGCTCGAAGCTGTGGGGAATTTGGGGAGCTTGCAGTAGAGGGGGACTACGGGGGAACAGGAGGCGCATGGTAGAAACTCCATTCCTTCTTCACAGCTGGATGCGACTTCTTCTTTTCTCTGATTTGTGCCAGGCAGTTGGTCTTTACTTGGCTAGAGCTGTAGTGTCAGGCAGTCTTGACCCAGAGTCGCTGCAAGTGAGGCATGAGTTGGCTGTGAGAGGGTAGGTGCCCTGGCGTTTGTGCACTGGGGCTAAGTGTAAAGCTGTGGGATAGGAAAAGAGTTGCAAGGGATCTACCAGAAGGGTGAGGGCCTGAGTACAGCATCTAAACAAAGCCAGAGGTGCTTCTGTATATTAATAATAATTCTTGCACTAAATCTTTTGTGTGAAATCCTTGTATAAGTTGGGATAAACCCACAGCTAGTTCAACTTGGTCTCTTAGAAACCATTCAGTTCTCTCCAGCCTTGAGATCAGGGCAAGGTCTCAGTCACGGCTTTGCAGTAATCATACAATTCGGTGGTCAAGATTTGAGCCCACCCTGGTTCAGACCTGCCGGGCTTGGTGAGCCTTGACTTGGGAGGAGGGGGCATAAGCGCTATTAGTTTTTTGTTTTTGTTTTTTTTTGGCCACGTGCACAGCTTGTGGGATCTTAGTTCCCCGACCAGGGATTGAACCCTGGCCCACTGCGGTGGAAGCCCAGAGTGCTAACCCCTGGACCACCAGGAAATTCCTGGCATAGGTACTATTTTTTTAACATCTTTATTGGAGTATAATTGCTTTACAATGGTGTGTCAGTTTCTGCTTTATAACAAAGTGTATCAGCTATACATATACATATATCCTGATATCTCTTCCCTCGTGCGTCTCCCTCCCACCCTCCCTATCCCACCCCTCTAGGTGGTCACCAAGCACTGAGCTGATCTCCTTGTGCTGTGCGGCTGCTTCCCACTAGCTATCTGTTTTACATTTGGTAGTGTATATATGTCCATGCCACTCTTTCACTTTGTCCCAGCTTACCCTTCCCCCTCCCCGTGTCCTCAAGTCCATTCTCTAGTAGGTCTGCATCTTTATTCCCATCCTGCCCCTAGGTTCTTCATGACCATTTTCTTTTTTTTTTTAGATTCCATATATATGTGTTAGCATATGGTATTTGTCTTTCTCTTTCTGACTAACTTCACTCTGTATGACAGACTCTAGGTCCATCCACCTCACTACAAATAACTCAGTTTCGTTTCCTTTTATGGCTGAGTAATATTCCATTGTATATATGTGCCACATCTTTATCCATTCATCTGTGGATGGACACTTAGGTTGCTTCCATGTCCTGGCTATTGTAAGTAGAGCTGCAGTGAACATTGTGGTACATGACTCTTTTTGATTTTTGGTCTTCTCAGGGTATACTGGCATAGGTACTTTTTAAAAATAACGTTTAATGTTGTTATTTTTCATATTTGGAAAGAGGGAAAGTCTGACATTTTTGAAAACCAACTACAGGAAGTAAAGCTTAATAAAATGTGCAGAAACTGGTGATTCTCAACCAAGAAGGTGGACATAACAGAGTGGCTTTGGAGCAAGATTCTACCAAAGTTTCCATCACAAGGGGTTGGGATTCTTTTGGGTTTTGTTTGTAAAAACACTAGTAGCCTGTAGTAGCTGGGACATTTCTCAAGGGCTCATTGACATAAACCTCTCAATTTTATTTTCTCTTGCTGAAGATCACAGCCAAGAACATTCCCTGGGGCCCCAGAACCTGGAGGTAGATAGAAAGTTCCAGAAGGTTTCAAGCAAGGGGGAGGGTCAAGACTGTGTGAAATTCCTGTAACATTCCAGACCATTCCAGATAACTCCAAGCAGAATAGTCCATAAGGTTTATTAACCATCTAACTCTAAGCCTCTCCTTAGGCCTAGAGAACTAGGCCCACACTAATCGTGCCATCCTGCTGCCTCAGGTCTTTTTAGGCCAGAGCTGAACTTAGAGAGACCCCACTCCCTAAAACTGAGTCTGGGTTCTTCATGGAAGGGGAGATGTGTGGGAGGCCTTTTGAAGGATCCCCCAATTGGTTCCCCCATTTCTCCCTCCTGCCCCCCACCAATGATACTGTCCTAGGTTTTTCTTTCTTAGATTCTTACCTGCTCTGAGGAGGAGAGGCTGAACCAGGTCGTGGATGTTAGCCCCTGCCTTCTGGGTACTATTCTCCAATTCTGATAGTGGAGAAAGGCTCAGACATGCTCAAACTTTGTCTCCTTTTTCCTCTTGGTCACAAACTAAAACAAAACTACCTAGAAGTTTGGACCTGGCCTGGGGCACTGGGACAAGAGGGGCCCACCCTGCCTCAGGCTGTGCCCATCAGGCTGGGAATGGGGTACAAGGACAGTAGGAGGCTGAGTGCACAGCAAGCACAGGTCCTAAGTGGGGAGACACGGACAACAGGACAGGAATCAAAGGTGTACACGTCTAGGCAATTGTGATACTGTCTTCGGAGTTGATCAGTAGTTTATTTTATTCCTTCTGAGCCAAATTAATTTTTCCCTCTGTTGCCCCTTATTTATTGCTGAGTGAAATGATGCTTCATAGATCCCAGTGCTGAGAGAGTAGGATTTCTTGCTTTCTTCTGAGGTTCTGGCATTTCATTCACTGGGTGCACCTTGCCTGGAGCCAAGATGAATAAGAATAGGCAAAAAAAATTAAATTAAATTAAATAAAGCAAGTAAAACAACTGGCACAAAGGACTTCAGGAGATGGTTCCCATTATTACCACTACTCTTATGCTCTGCCTTGTTTCTTTTTTTTTTTTTTTTTTTTTTTGCGGTACGCGGTCCTCTCACTGTTGTGGTCTCTCCCGTTGCGGAGCACAGACTCTGGACGTGCAGGCTCAGCGGCCATGGCTCACAAGCCCAGCCACTCCGCAGCATGTGGGATCTTCCCGGACCGGGGCACGAACCTGTGTCCCGTGCATCGGCAGGTGGACTCTCAACCACTGCGCCACCAGGGAAGCCCTGCCTTGTTTCTTTAGTTTACACTCTTGTTGCCCAGTGGGGCTGGACCTGAACCCCAGTGTGATAAGTGAGGCCTCTGACCCCTTTCTAGTCCTTTCCAGCCACTCCACCTCTCCCAAATGAGCTGTCCTCCACGACTTTGTCACCCAACTGCTGCACCACTTTTGCCAGGCCCCACCCACTAGATTTGACCTACCAAGATATTGTAGTGATGCAAGTTCTTGGCCTCTTTGAATTAATCAGAATCTCAGGAGCCTGGGCATCAGTATTTTTCAAAGCTCCCCATGTGATTCTACCATGCAGGCAGGGTTAAAAACCCACAATAGGGGATCGGAGGCTATACCTTTTTTGCTCAGTCCTTCTCACCCTGGTCCTGTCGTCTCCTAGCATCCTCCCTTCCCTACTGGCCACTGTTGCTGAATCCCCTGCAAGTCTCACGACCAAGGTCACCCCACTTTCTCCGTACACAGAGAACACGTGTATCCATGGTAGACACCAAGATGCATCACTCAGATATGCCTTCAAGAAAGGACTCGTGGGGCTTCCCTGGTGGTGCAGTGGTTGAGAATCTGCCTACCAATGCAGGGGACACGGGATCGAGCCCTGGTCCGGGAGGATCCCACATGCCGCGGAGCGACTGGGCCCGTGAGCCACAACTACTGAGCCTGCGCGTCTGGAACCTGTGCTCCGCAACAAGAGAAGCCGCGACAGTGCGAGGCCCGCGCACCGCGATGAAGAGGGGCCCCCACTTGCCGCAACTAGAGAAAGCCCTCGCACAGAAACGAAGACCCAACACAGCCAAAAATTAATTAATTAATTAATAAAAGAAAAGAAAGAAAGAAAGGACTCGTTGCCCAGATTTGGAGAGAACGTGATCACCTGACAGCCTCCAGCTATTTACTCCTTCAGGATCGCCTCAGCTTTGGCCAACATTAGGCTCCTCCGGGGATGCTGCAGCCAGTGACTGAGCGTGACTGTGGTACCAAGAGCCTGACATTTCTGCCCAACAGGGACTCCTCTGGGCAACCTTCATCCACGGGCCAAGATTTTGTGAGATGGGCGTCATGTCAGACTGCCCCCCCCCGACCCACTTCCACTTCTATTCTTTCTTTTTAGAGGTCTTACTCTCCAATAAACTTTCCACACTCATAATTCCATCTCCTCGCCAGAGGACACAGCTGACTCATATGCCCTATTTCACTGGTTCTCAGAGTGTGGTCCCCCAACCAGCAACCTCAGCATCACCTGGGAACCTCAGCATTACCTGGTTAGAAATGCCAACTCTAGGGTCCCCTCCCAGACCTACTGACTCAGAAACTCTGGGGCCCAGCATCTGTGTTTTAACAAGCCCTCTACGTGATTCTGAGGCACACAATTTGAGAATTGTGGCCTTGCTGTATTTCAGTAAAAGTTCAAACCACCTGATATCCTGTAGAGTGAAAGAAATCACCTACCCAGGATACTGAGTGCTGCTGCTAGAGGTGCTGCTAGCGCCCTCCACTGGTCAGGGATATAATGTGAAATATACCAGACATTTGCCAGTAGCGAGCTACACTCTGCCCTACCCAGGGTAGCACTCTCAGTATTTTACACACTGGGTGTGCCCAGTCTATAGCTCTCCAAGCCCATAACCCCAGCAGCCTGGTCACTCCATTGCAAGCAACAAAATCAGTGCAGCAAAATTAACCACAAGGTCAAAATCTGACTTTGAACTGTAAAGATACAGCATTCAACGTTTATACTGCCAACTGCTTTCTATAGTAACTCAAGTATTTAACTTACAGCACCTCCTGATATTTAATTTTTCAGAGCTAACAATGTATTTGATGTTCATAGGAAGTGGACTCAGATATCGGATTAACCTGCTCATAAATTCTACATTTATCTTACCAGGACCTTGTGAGCTAGGTTGTAAGAGCACAGCATGTTTACAAGATTCAGAGCTGACTGCCCGCACCTAATGGCTGGGGCATTTCTTGCTGTGACCCACCCTGAAGGAGAAAGGAAGCAGATCTTCAGACTCTTTGGCCCCTCTTTGTAATGGTTCAAACAGATTCTCTTATTAAAGTTTCCTCCTTAATTACTGACATACATGCAATTCAAGTTACTTTCTTGCAATTATGTTATTCAGCAATAATTGGTTTTCTAGTTTTAATTGGGCCCTAAATTAGCAATGGCTTTCATGAAAGCCATTACGGTGATTTCTAACTACAGTTTCTGCTGCTTTTTGGGTACATTATATTTCAAACAGGATGATTCACCAGTAGAAGAAGTCACAGCTGTGGCAAACTCTTACACGGGTTTCTATTAATGATTACAAGTTGGGCGCTCTTCTGTTGTACCTGAACATTTGCTGCAAATACTATCCATTGAGCCTTGCTATGTCACAAGCGAGGCTGCCTTCTGCCCAGGGTCAGAGCACACAATTCTCTTCGTGATGAAGATCCAGCCACGTGACCAGCTATTTAGCTCAGTTAAATTGGGAAAAGGATCTATTTCTTACCACTTGCTACTGCAGATAAACATAATACAAAATAAAGAAGACCAAATTATTCTTGAAAGCTATCGAAATCAAAATTTTGTTGAACCTATAGAAAGCGTAATCCCATTGGTTTCTTCCTTTCCTAATGGGACCATCTACTCAAATCAGCCCAACAAATGTGCTGAGTGTCATGTATGCACTACTCATTGCAAAGGACACTAAGCTAGTAAGAGACAACATATGAGCTTTGGAGTCAGACCATGTGGATTAGAATCCCAGCTTTGCTACTTCTTGGCTGTGTAACCTCAGGCAAATTACTTAATTTCTCTGAGGTTCTATTTTCTCATTTGTAAAATATATCACAAGGTTGTTGTGTGGATGAAGTGATTTACTACATGTAAAGGACTTTTAAAAGTGCCTGCCATGAGGTAATCACTTATTAAATACTAGTTCCATTATTCTAGTTTAAGGTGGCAAGGGCTTATCTATATTGCTCATGACTGTATTCCCAGCATCCGGAATAGTGACTGACAGATGATAAGTGCTCTACGACTATAGAAAGTACCCTAAGAGAGAAGGGATTTAAAGGAGAGAGTAATTGTATCTAGTCTGGGGTATACCAGTCAGGACATTTGGTAGTAAACACATGGAACCTCCAAAAGGAATAATTGAGGAACATTTCATGCAGTAATTCCATACAAAGGAATGGGACAAATTAATAGAAACAAACAAAAATGGTAAAGCACTGCAGGGTTAGCAACAGCAGAGCACAATTACTACCCCTAGACCTGAAAAGGCAGAAACTGTAGAGAGGGGCCTCTGACGGGAGTGGCAGCCTTCAGTATGGAGCGCAGTCTCAGCTACCTGCGGCCACACAGGAAGGGTGTCAGGGCAGTAAATACCCTGACCTCTCTCTCTATTGCCCCCTGATATTGTCCCATTGGCCAAACCCAATTAGAAGCCAGAGGGTAAATGACACAATCTATGCAGGTCAGCCTCCTAGGCACCCAGCACAGTGGACAAGGGTAGAGAGTGAATCTGGAGAAGTAGATGGAGAACATTTAATTTACAGGGAAATTAGGAAGACGTTTTGTAGGGGTGGAATTTAACATGAGCCTTTAAGCAAGGTTGGGTTACGTATGCAAGGTGAAGTTGAAAGGGTGGGGAAGGTGTCCCAGGTGGAGAGAAGAGCATGAGTAAATCAAGACAGGAAATAGATTCAGGAGTCAAAGTTAATCCAACTTGGCTGTACAATACAGCACATGTTTGTAAGAAAAGATAACATTTAAAATGTAGATTGAAACATTTCACAGAATGTCTGAAATGACAGGGCAAGACGGGGGACTTGATTTTGGAGGCAGAAGAGGCCACTGAAGTTGGGGGTCCAGCAGATAAGGATCAATTCTATGGTTTAAGAAGTCTGATTTTATAGGAGTGCATCAAAAAGACTAGCAAGTGAAAAGATTAGTGGTAATAAGATAATTTGAGAAGTTTTAATAATTGTTCAAGGGAGAGAAAAATAAGGATATGAACCCCGATGTGAGCAACAGGGGTGGGACTAAGGAAGCAGACGGGTTATGTGGGACGTGGGGGACAGGGCTCAAGAGTTCACAAAGAATCAAAGACCATTCCAATATGTCTGACCTGGATGGCTGGACACTTAAAAGGAGGAAGGTAAGGATAAAGGAGATGAGAAAATGTCCAGCTCCTGGGGGCAGAAGAGTAGTGACAAACGAGTCATTGAGTGTCCTCTCATGTATTCCCCACAGACCTTGTACAGACACCCTTGGATTCCAGCCAGCTGGATTCCACTCCAGCTCATTTCTGCTTGTACTCATCCTTGTTACCCTGACAGCCCACCAGTTAACCTGATTTGGTTTCCTTGGTATGTGACTCATTTCCAGGTTCCTGGCTGCTTATCATCCTGAAGCTCAATCCTGGTTCTGAACCCTCCTCAGGACTTCAAGCTACTTGTGTACTTCTTCATGGTGCAGAGATTTTTTATGTATGGTTTCATGGTACTTCTTCAAGCTACTTCATGGTGCAGAGATTTTTTATGTATGGTTTCTTGCCATATCCTAAGTCCCTAGAACATATTTGATGCATAGTAAATACTTAATAATAAATGAATAACCGTGGTATATTATCCAAATAATTTGGAAGTAGCTGAAGTTAATGTCTTTTTTAAGTAACAGATTTTACTGCTCTAAAATAGACATACGTTCAATCAGTTGGTGGTAGGAGGTGGATTGGCGGGGCTACACAAGAACTGGTTGGTGATGGAGAGGGGATTCTACACCTTCCAGGATGAGTTCATGGCAGAGGTTAGACAATAGAAAGCCCAGAGAAGTCTGGGGGAAGATCCAGAACAGGGGTACTTGTGCTTTGCTTCCTGGGTAAAGCCTGAGAAAACAAAAAGCCTCTTAGACCCAGAACCCCCTGCACCAACTGGGTCTCCAGTAGATTAAAAATGGCTCAAGTATACTTAAGCAGAGAAGAATTGACAGCCCACAACCATCAAGTTTACTCATCCCTGAAGTAATGTAGAAGAGTAAAGAAAGTAACCTGTGTCCTTAAGAGGGGTACAGCCACTTCTGTACCTGAGAGGCCTTGACATCTAGACAAGAAGGTTGCAGGTGACCAGTATGGCCCTGGTGCCCAGAAAGCAGGGTGGAGCCTTCAAGGTTCAGCAGCAGTTGCAGTGTGGTTAGTGCCCCCAAAGTAAAAACATCTAGCCAGAGGTGTTAGTAGTGGACACAGCATATGACCATGGAAGAAGGAGTTGGGGAAAAGATGCTGTCTACCAATGACACATGGTGACTACTTGAGGCCCCATGATTGGAATAATCTCTAGGCAAAAACAAGTTAAAAGGAGAGGGTGAGAACACTGAATGGATTGAGTTTCCCTGGAAGTGACTACACAAAGTTTTCTGCTCCAGGTGAAATGAAAGTTTGAGAGCTAAGGTAGGTTGAGTTATAGGGAAATAAATTTTTTAAAGTTCTATTTTTGTACATCTGACCTTGTAACTGCAAAATTTATACCCATGTAGTAGCTATCTTATAACATTTTACCATTATTACGCACTTGACTCGCATCTGTGTCAGGCTCAGTGGCTGTACGTCAGGTACAGTCTTCACAACCTCATTATCGGTAGAACACCCACATGCATGGAGACCTGATCTGTGGCCCAGGTCAAAATTCCTGCCAATATCTGGCCATGTGAGCTTCTTGGGTCTTAGGCAGAGCTTACTCTTGTATGTAGTAGCTTCCAGATAGCAGCTTGTTTGGTCATCTCCGTGTTGTGTCCCAGTTCCTCAGTCAATTTATTGAATCTGATTGATTTCTGTGGCCAACCTTTTCTCAAACTCCGGCACGGATTTGGTGGTTACAGACAGATTCAGAGAACTGGACTGGAGCCAAAGAATGATTCCAGAAGGATAGTGAGCTGGTCTCTCATGCAAATACAGATCTGACCTGAAAACCTTTTGTTTGTTTCAAGGTTCAACTCTGCAGATTGGCATTTAAGAACCTACACACACCAATCTCCAAGCATTCCCTTAAGTACACATAAAATTCTTTTATTTTCTCTGAGCACCAGGCCTTTTCATCTGTCTCAGCTGTCTTTTACATCTGTTCCGTTTATTGCCTGAAAACTCCTTACTTCACCTTCTACTCTCATACACCCCTCAAGTGCCAGGTCTAGTGTCACCTCCTTTTTTGAAAACTTTCCTAACTTCCCTGGGCAATTAATCACTTACTCTTTGGGCTCCCACAAATTTGGTACACACTTTCTCTAAGGCATTTTTCACAGTGCTCTCTAATTATTTATTTTTGTACTTTTTCTTCCATTAGTCTGTGAGCTATTCAAGGGGAAGGATTCATCATGTGTCTAATTATTCCCAGTGTGCCATGCATCTTCCTGCACAAGTGTGTGTGTGTGTGTGTGTGTGTGTGTGTGTGTGTGAGTGTGTGTAGAAAATTCCCTGGGAATCACATAACCCTAAGATCTTTCTATAGAATATGACATGATTAGGTCTAGTGCATTTTGAATTGTTCTCAGCACAATCTCATTCCTACCTGAGTCCCATAAAGGAAACCTCAGTCTCTGAGAAGTTAGACGACTTGTTCCCAAAGCATGGCTCCCACTCCAGCAGCATCAGCATCATCTGGGAACTTGTTAGAAACGCAGATTCTAACAAATTGGGTATAGAAGGAATGCAGTGCAACATAAACATGTAGGACAAGCCCACAGCTAACATCATACTCAATGGTGAAAGACTGAAAGCTTTTCCTTTAAGATCAAGAACAAGACATGGGCGCCCACTTTCCCTACTTCCACTCAACATATTACTGGAAGTCCTAGCCATAGCATTTAGGCAAGAAAAAGAAATATAAGGCATCCAAACTGGAAAGGAAGAAATAAAATTGTCTTTTTTTGCAAATGACATATTACATATAGAAAACCCTAAAGAATCCACCAAAAAGAAAAAAAAACCCTGTTGGAACTAATATACAATTTCAGTAAAGTTGCAGGATACAAAGTCAATATGCAAAAATCAGGCACATTTCTATACACTAAATGATAACAAAGTATTTGAAGAAGAAATAAAGAAAACAAACCCATTCACGATAGCATCAAAACAAAAACATACTTAGGGAATAAATTTAACCAAGGTGGTGAAAGATCTGTACCCTGAAAACTATAAGGCATTGATGAAAGAACTTGAAGAAGGCACAAACAGATGGAAAGATATCACATAATCATGGATTGAAATAATTAATATTATTAAAATGTCCATAATACCCCAAACAATCTAAGATTCTATGTAATCTTTGGAATTAGAATCAAAATCCCAATGACAGTTTTTACAGAAATAGAAAATATTGTAAAATTTGTATGGAACCACAAAAGATCCCACATAGCCAAGCCAATCTTGAGAAAGAAGAGCAAAGCTGGAGGCCTCACTTGTCCTGATTTTAAACTATACTACAAAACTTGTAATCAAAGTAGTAAGATACTGGCATAAGAACAAACACATAGACTATGAATGGATCAAGTCCAGAGCCCAGAAACAAACTCACACATATATGGTTAACTAATTTTTGACAAAAGAGGCAAGAATACTCAATGGGGAAAAGATAAGTCTCTTCAATAAGTGATGCTGGGAAAATTGGATATTCACATGCAAAAGAATGAAACTGGACTCCTATCTTACACCACTCACAAAAATTAACTTGAAATGGGTTAAAGACTTAAATGAAAGACATGAAACCATAAGACTCTGAGAAGAAAACCTAGGAAAAGCTTTCCTTGACATTGGTATTGGCAATGATTTTCTGGCTATGACACCAAAAGCACAAGAAACAAAAGCAAGAATAATCAAGCAGGACTCTATCAAACTAAAAAGCTTCTACACATAAAAAGAAATGATCAACAAAATGAAAAGATAACCTACAGGACAGGAAAAAGATGTTTGCAAATCATGGATAAAGGGCTAATATCCAAAATATATAAGGAACTCATACAAAAAGTAATCTAATTAAAAAATGGGCAAAGGAGCTGAATGGACGTATTTCCAGAGAAGAAATACAAATGGCCAACAGATATAAGCATTCCTTGTTTTACTGTGCTTCTCCCTTTTGCACTTTGCAGATGTTGTGGTTTTTGTGGGGTTTTTTAACATCTTTATTGGAGTAAAATTGCTTTACAGTGGTGTGTTAGTTTCTGCTTTATAACAAAGTGAATCAGTTATACATATACATATGTTCCCATATCTCTTCCCTCTTGCGTCTCCCTCCCTCCTACCCTCCTTATCCCACAGATGTTGTGTTTTTTACAAACTGAAAGTTTGTGACAACGTTGCATTGAGCAAGTCTGTCAGTGCCATTTTTCCAACAGCATTTGCTCACTTCATGTCTCTGTGTCACATTTTGGCAATTCTTGCAGCATTTCAAACTTTTTCATTATTATTACATTTGCTATGGTGATCTGTGATCAGTGATCTTTAATTTTTTTTTTTAATTTTTAAATTTTTTAAAATTATTTTTTAAACTGAAGTATAGTTGATTTATAATGTGTTAGTTTCAGGCATACAGCACAGTGGTTCAGTTATACATATATACATATATGTATACATATATGTATATTCAGATTCTTTTCCTTTATAAGGTATTAAAAAATATCCAATATAGTTACTATACTGTGTAGAGCTATACAGTAGGTCCTTGTTGGTTATCTATTTTATATATAGTAGTGTGTATATGTTGATCCCAAACTCTTAGTTTATCCCTCCATCTCACTTTCCCCTTTGGTAAACATAAGTTTGCTTTCTATGTCTGTGGGTCTATCTGTTTTGTAAATAAGTTCATTTGTTTTTTGTTTTTTTTTTTAGATTCCACATATAAATGATATCATATGATATTTGTCTTTCTCTGTCTGGCTTACTTCATTTAGTTCATTTAGTATGACAATTTTTAGGTACATTCATGTTGCTGCATATGGCATTATTTCATTCTTTTTTTTTTGTGGTACACGGGCCTCTCACTGTTGTGGCCCGGAGCACAGGCTCCGGATGCACAGGCTCAGTGGCCATGGCTCATGGGCCTAGCCGCTCTGCGGCATGTGGGATCTTCCTGGACTGGGGCACGAACCCATGTCCCCTGCATCGACAGGCGGACTCTCAACCACTGCACCACCAGGGAAGCCCTATATCATTCTTTTTAATGGCTGAGTAATATTCCACTGTATATATGTACCACATCTTCTTTATCCATTCATCTGTTGATAGACATTTAGGTTGCTTCCATGTCTTGGCTATTGTAAATATTGCTGCAATGAACATTGGGGTGAATGTATCTTTTCAAATTATGGTTTTCTCCGGATATATGCCCAGGAGTGGGATTGCTGGATCATAATGGTAACTCTATTTTTAGTTTTTTAGGGAACCTCCATGCATAGTGGCTGTACCAATTTACATTCCCACCAACAGTGTAGGAACATTCTCTTTTCTCCATATCTTTTTCAGCATTTATTATTTGTAGACTTTTTGATGATGGCCATTCTGACTGCAGTGAGGTGATACCGCATTGTAGTTTTGATTTGCACTTCTCTAATAATTAGTGATGTTAAGCATCTTTTCATGTGCCTGTTGGCCATCTGTATGTCCAAATGTAGACATTTGGAGAAATGTCTACTTAGACTCTGATCAGTGATCTTTGATGTTACTATTGTAATTGTTTTGGGGTGCCACAAACCACGACCATATAAAGATAGCAAATGTAGGGCTTCCCTGGTGGCCCAGTGGTTGAGAGTCTGCCTGCCGATGCAGGAGACACGGGTTTGTGCCCCAGTCCGGGAAGGTCCTGGTCTGGAATGAAACCCATAATGTCTTGGAGGTATGCCTGTATATATACAATGGAATATTAATTAGTCATAAAAAGAAGGAAATCTTGCCTTTTGTAACAACATGGATAGATCTTGAGGGCATTATGCTAAGTGAAATAAGCCAGACAAAGACAAATAGTATGATCTCACTTATATGTGGAATCCCCCAAAAACTGAACTCATAGAAACAGAGAGTAGATTGGTGGTTGCCAGGTTTGGGGTTTGGGGGAAATCGGTGAAGGTGGTCAAAGGGTACAAACTTCCCATTATAAGATGAATAGTCCTGGTGAAGGTGGTCAAAGTGTACAAAATTCCCATTGTAAGATGAATATCACGTACAGCATGATAACTATAGTTAACAATGCTGTATCGAACACTTGAAAGCTGCTAAGACTATAGATCTTAAAAGTTCTCATCACACACGTACACACACACAACTATGTGAGGTGATGGATGTGTTAACTAACCTTATTGTGGTAATCATTTTGCAATATATGTATATCAAATCATGATGTTGTATAACAAACTTACAACATTGTTTAAGTTGTGTAACAAACTTACACAATGTTATATGTCAGTTATATATATATATATATACACACATATACATATATACATACATATATATATATGTGTGTGTATATATATATATATATATATATATATAGTTGTTGTTGTTGTTTGGCCACTCTGCGGGTTGCAGGATCTTAGTTCCCTGACCAGGGATAGAACTTGTGTGCCCTGCAATGGAGTCCTCACCACTGGACCACCAGGAAATTCTCTCAATTATATCTTAATAAAGTTGGGGGAAAAAGAAGTGCAGGTTCTCAGGCCTCACCACAGAGCTACTGAATCAAACTCTACAGGACCCCAGCAACCTGTGTTTCCACATTCCTTCCAGGGGATTCTGTGCATGTCAACCACTGTCAAAGACCCACTCCAGGTATCTCTGTGGTTACTAAGGCAGGGGATTGGGGACTGGCAGGGAATGGGGACAGCTGAGGTGGGTGGATGGTTGACGAGGAGTGAATCTAGCTCCACAGTGCCTTTTTCTAAGATTCGGGCACTAGTAAAATCCATGTGGGATAAGGTGAATCACTCTTCCATCCCCCACCTGTTGCTGTCCTGACAGATTTTTCATCCCAGCATTTTTGCTAAAATTAGAGCCCTCTGAGGAGGAGGGCTGTACCTTCTCGTCATGGATGAAATCATCCTGGTGCTTTGATGGATAAAGGGAGATCGACATTCTCTGAGAGCTGGCAGGCTTCCGGGCATTCTCCGTTGTCAAGGCAGCGCCCATGGAAGACTCTGCAGGGGAACACAGAGCAGTCCCATCACCCCAAGGATATACGCTGCGGCACTCTTGACAGGCAGGAAGACAGGGAAGTGAAGGTTTAGTGTTTCATAAATCATTTGGAGGAAATTGTGTTTTATTTATGTTCATTTTTTATTGTATTTGAATTTTTATTACAGCTATTTTTCAAAGATGCAAAAGCATTGGAGGCAATCCTGGGGGAACACGCACCTCAAAAGAATGTGGCAGGGGTCGACCTGATTGGCTGAGGGGGTGAAAATTATTCATATTTTAAAGAGCAGTCTGAAGTTGGCTTTCAAAGGGACCAAATCTGAATAAAACTCGAAAGTTTTAAATCGCGACTATGAAGGACCTGGTTTTAAAAAGATGATTTAGTATAAGTGAATCACAGTGCCACCTAAGTGATGTGGAGAGGAATTCAAACTGAGAAAACAGAAGGAAGAATTGGGGATGAATCTCAATTAAATGGGCTGATTAATTGTGTGGACCACATCAGTGGCTACTTTTTCAGAATCCCCCTTCTCTGATATAATTGAGCCTGCAGTTGGGTCCGTTTATCGTCCCTGGATCTCAGCTCAGTGGCACTAACTCTTCCAGCTGCCTTCATTACCAATGCTGGCCATCAGGGTTACTTCCCCAGTGGGACTGATGGTGTGGCTACCGGCACCAATCAATGAAGTGGGCCAGAATGACTAAGCAGTGCACCTGTGTGTCTGCACTACAAGGAGGTGCATTTCATGTGGAGGCACGATCAGTGTCCCACTCCTACTTGATTAGCAAAGGACTTTGATGCTATTGGAACTAAAATGAAAATGGACGTTTTAATTTGAAATTTTTCATGTTGTGATGTTTGCCTCTACAAACATATTTTTTGCAAGAATGTTGAGTTTTGAGATATAGTTTTCCTTTTCCATCATGGTATGAAGTTAGTTATGGGAAAAATATGTTCTCAATAAAATGAGGAATGGCAAACGGAGACAAGGAGCATTTCTTCTCCAATGTATCACTGAAACAGGACACAGGCAAATATTTTAGGGTACAAAGGTATGTGCCAGTGCTGGATGCTGGTACTTTTCTTACAGTATCTGATTTCATAATTCTCGGGCTTCCCTGGTGGCGCGGTGGTTGAGAGTCCGCCTGCCGATGCAGGGGACACGGGTTCGTGCCCCGGTCCGGGAAGATCCCACATGCCGCGGAGCGGCTGGGCCCGTGAACCATGGCCGCTGAGCCTGCGCGTCTGGAGCCTGTGCTCCGCAAGGGGAGAGGCCACAACAGTGAGAGGCCCGAGTACCACAAAAAAATAAAAATAAATAAATAAATACATACGTACATAATTCTCCCTATTACGTGATAATGTGACAACAAAAAAGTTGGTTCTGAGAAGAAACAGTGCCTTTGGATGGGAAAGCAAGAGTCAAATAAGAACATTTTTGTTGATAAAAACTGTAAATTAAAAGGTTGTAAAAAGGCATTTTGATTAGCAATATTAGCTGTCACTGATTGAACTGTGCCCAGGACTTGATGTTTATTCACTGGTTAATTCAACTCATATTTAGTGAGCTACTAATGTGTGCCAGGCACTAGCGAGAGCTACAATGGTTAACAAGCCAGACTTGTGTGTACATTCACCCAGCTTGTCAGAGCAAGTGCCTACTGTAGTTCACTGCTGAGGAAACTAAAGCCAGAGACATGAAGAAACCTCTGGAGAGTTCTGCTTTTGAAAATACTGATGTCTGGGCTCTACCCTAGATCAATTAAACCAGAATCGCTAAATATGGGGCTGGGGGGCCAGTCTTTTCTTGTAAAGTTCCCTTGGGGGTTCTGATGTGTAGCCAGGGCTTGGGGACGCTGCTGCGAGGTCACCCTGGCCGCCCATGGACAGGAAGCCATGAAGTCAGGTGCACGTAGAGCATTGCTATTGACTGAACTCGGTGTCCATGCAGTGGTGTCACTGGTTAGCTGGGGGATGCTCCCGGGGCCTCATGGATTCTCAGCACAACCTCTGCTCTAGGGCTCTCAGTTTCTTGAAAAGTTCTGTCAAGGTTCCCAGTTTGAAGACAAATATGTGATCCTCTAAAGGCTTTTCACTTAATAGACTACTACACACTGTGCAGCATGTGTGCTTTGTAACTTCACTTAAGAGGTTTGTTATATATATATCCTGGTAAGAGCAGTGGCAGAGATAGTGGAGGAAGGAAAGTGCCGGGAAAGGCTCCCCTTGTCCTCTCGGAGGAGAGCAAGTTATCGCTTTGTTTTCAAATAATGCAGTTGGTAATGAGTTTTTGGATGTGTGTGAGCTGTAAATCGTTCTGAAAATTGAACTGAAGATACAGTATCGTAAATCTCTTCTTTGGTGGTGGAATATTTATGGGGAGGGCAATCTAATCAGTTATGTGGGTATGCTGTGTCTGACGGCTGACTGAGCGGGACCCTGTACTGAGGATCTACCGCCTATTAGAAAATTCCTCTAGGTGAGCCGCGCCTGTGTCAGCTGGAGGACTATTTTTAACGGGAATGATCAGATAGATGATCCTTTAATAGAATCAATCCGGAATGCATTGGTGGAGCAGGTAGGGATATCTGGGGCAGCACAGTGCCAGGACGGCAAGGACGGGCAGGCTGCACAGTCACCTTCCTGGGGCAGACTCCTCACCTGGTTGCTGTGGAATTTGGTTCCCTAAATCAATGCTTGTTTATTCTAGGAACTCAAAATTCTACAGAAATGCACATTTCATTAGATTTGTTCTGAAACTCATTATCATCACTATAAATACCTCTGTGTGGAAAGTAATGAAATAAAGCCAAAAGAAGTAGTGAAATCATGGCAAGCTGTGAGCAGTGAAGAATCACGGCAGCAGTATATACAACGCTGTCGTGATTTTTCTTCTGAATAATTATGGCAGTTATTTCAAAGATAAAAATCTATAATTACTATTTATGGTTTTCAGACATTTTTGTGGGGGGGTTGTAGTGAAACACTTTTTTCAAACAAAATCTGATTTGCAGCCACGTTATGTAAAACGGGTCAAAGGTTGAAGCTGGGGAAGTGACTCAAATCTTGGCCTACTTAGCCTCTAACAGCGGTATCTCCCTCCAAAGTACCTCCCTCATCCCCAAAGTACCTCCACCACCCCAAGGTCATGCCAATCACGGCTCTATAACAGCTGACCTAGTTAGGACTCTCTCCTTTCATAGATGAGGAAACCAAGTCCAGGAAAAGTCAACTGGCAGAGAGAGAACAGAGACAAGGATGCTTGAATCCATTCTTGTGCTCCTTTGGTTAACCCACGCTGCCTGTTGACACAGAAGAACTTGGTCACTTTGGGAGAGAGAACTCATTTGATTAATTTCACCTCCTTCAAGTCTTTTCTTAAATTTCACCCTCATTTTCTTAATCAACTTTACCCTGATCACTTCATTTAAAGTTTCAAGTCTCCCTCTAGCTCCCTGCACACCTTACACTGTTATATATATATATTCTCACAGCACTTATCATCTCCCTGCCTATGATATCATTTATATAATTTGTTTGTGTTTATTGTCTGACCCCTGCTCCTACCAGCCCCTCCCCCAACCACTCTCCACTGGAATCTCAGGGTCATGAGAGAAGGGCTTTTTTTGGGGGGGGGGGTCTATTTGTTCACTGATGTATCCCTAGTATATAGAACAGTGCATGGCATATAATAGGTGCTCAATACATATCTGCTGAATTAATAAATTTTATGAAAACTGACTATAGATTAATGAGATGGTCTCCACAAGTTATCCATGACTGTCTTGCTCATGACCATGTATAATCAGGTTTTATTGGGGAATAGAAAAGGCTTAGCAAGTCAAATTAGTTCAACCATTTTCACCCTCCAAGTGAAAGGTAATTGCCCTCTGAATCAACACTCTGTTAGTTTTGCTTTCAATAGCATCTGCCTATTGTGGACATGAAGACAGGCATGATAGGACTAGGCTGGTGGCTCTTTTCTTTTTATGGCTGAGTAATATTCCATTGTATATATGTGTCACATCTTCTTTATCCATTCATCTGTCAATGAACACTTTTAGGATGCTTCCAGGTCCTTGCTATTGTAAATAGAGCTGCAATGAACATTGTGGTACATGACTCTTTTTGAATTATGGTTTTCTCAGGGTATATGCCCTGTAGTGAGATTGCTGGGTTTTCTCAGGGTATATGCCCTGTAGTGGGATTGCTGGGTCATTTTAGTTTTTTAAGGAACCTCCATACTGTTCTCCATAGTGGCTGTATCAATTTACATTCCCACCAACAGTGCAAGAGGGTTCCCTTTGCTCCACACCCTCTCCAGCATTTATTGTTTGTAGATTTGTTGATGATGGCCATTCTGACTGGTGTGAGGTGATACCTCATTGTGGTTGATTTGCATTTCTCTAATGATTAGTGATGTTGAGCATTCTTTCATGTGTTTGTTGGCAATCTGTATTTCTTCATTGGAGAAATGTCTATTTAGGTCTTCTGCCCATTTTTAGATTGGGTTGTTTGTTTTTTGGATATTGAGCTTCATGAGTTGCTTGTATATTTTGGAGATTAATCCTTTGTCCGTTGCTTCATTTGCAAATATTTTCTCACTTTCTGAGTGTTGTCTTTTCATCTTGTTTATGGTTTCCTTTGCTGTGCAAAAGCTTTTAAGTTTCATTAGGTCCCATTTGTTTATTTTTGTTTTTATTTCCATTTCTCTAGGAGGTGGGTCAAAAAGAATCTTGCTGTGATTTATGTCAAAGAGTGTTCTTCCTATGTTTTGCTCTAAGAGTTTTTTAGTGTCTGGCCTTAAACAAATGACAATGAAAACACAATGACCCAAAACCTATGGGATGCAGCAAAAGCAGTTCTAAGAGGGAAGTTTATAGCAATACAATCTTACCTCAAGAAACAAGAAAAATAAATAACCTAATCTTACACTTAAGCAATTAGAGAAAGAAGAACAAAAAAATCCAAAGTTAGCAGAAGGAAAGAAATCATAAAGATCAGAGCAGAAATAAATGAGAAAGAAATGAAGGAAACAATAACAAAGATCAATAAAACTAAAAGCTGGTTCTTAGAGAAGATAAACAAAATTGATAAACCATTAGCCAGACTCATCAGGAAAAAAAAAGGAGAAGACTCAAATCAGCAGAATTAGAAATGAAAAAGAAGTAACAGATGACACTGCAGAAATACAAAGGATCATGAGAAATTACTACAAGCAACTATATGCCAGTAAAATGGATAACCTGGAAGAAATGGACAAATTCTTAGAAAAGCACAACCTTCCGAGACTGAATCAAGAAGAAATAGAAAATATAAACTACCAATCACAAGCGCTGAAATTGAAAGTGTGATTAAAAATCTTCCAACAAACATAAGCCCAGGACCAGATGGCTTCACAGGCGAATTCTATCAAACATTTAGAGAAGAGCTAACACCTATCCTTCTCAAACCCTTCCAAAATATAGCAGAGGGAGGAACACTACCAAACTCATTCTACTAGGTTGGTGGCTCTTAATTCAGGCAGTCAATGAACTTGGATGGGGGAAAGACTACTATTTTATTTTAACTTACCTCTAGCTGAAATTTAGCATTTTATTCAGCTACAAATGTAGGCAACGAACTGTAAGAGACTTTGTTAGCAATAGAAATCACAATTTTTTCATATCATGTTATTGTTTCAGATATATCAAAATATTTTCAATTATTCCCACTTCAAAATTATGGTAGCTATTACACCGGTCTCTAGATTTTATTATTTAATGCATTAATAAAGAATCATATATACTACTATATCACAAATTTGTTAAAAATATTTGACATTTCAATATATTTTGCTTCCTTTGTAGTACTATGTATTTTTAAATTAAATTAAATTAATTTATTTTTTGGCCACACCACGCATTGTGGGATCCTAGTTCTCTAGCCAGGGATCGATCCCACGCCCTCCACAGTGGAAGCATGGAATCCCAAACACTGGACAGCCAGGGAAGTCCTGTAATACCATGTATTGTATTTTATGCTTTCAAAAACATTACTCTGAAAAGGAGTTCAGGCATCATCAGATTGCTAAGGAGGCCCATGGCATTATTTGTACCAGGAGAGAGTACAGTGGGAAGTCCTTGCTGCTGGGTGACTCCAAAGAAACATCCGAGACCAGACTCACAACAAGAAGAGCCGCATCCTGCTCCCCTCTAGCGAGTGTTCTCTAGGTGCCAAGTCTGGTCTCTGCAAGCCCAGTTTCACCAAGATACTTGGGCCAACCCAATGCAATTCTGTAGTAATTAGGATTTCCAGCCCTCAAGAGGTGGATCTTGAATTTATCAGCTATGTGTAGCCCTCCCGGCTACTCTATCTGAAATTTCAACAACTGTACTCCCGTACATACTTCCTAAACCCTGTCTTGCTTAATTTTTACTGCTATTTATCATACTATATATTTTGGTTATTTTGAATATTATCGCTAGAACGTAAGCTACATGAAGGTAGGGAATTCTGTGTTTTATTCATGCCGTGTCTTCTATATTAAGTGTGCCTAGAATAATGCTTGGAACAGAGATAAATAAATAGACGTCGGTCGAATCAATGAATGCATCTTGACGCCTTTATTTTGAACTATGTTTTGTCTGTGGGGGACACCGGCATCTCTTGTCTTTCTAACTGGCCTGTCTTCCTAATATTACCCTGTTGTGTTTAATAGATTGGATGATTAGGTGAGTGCTTTTGTGTTTTTCAGTGACCTCAAGTTTCCTCACTGGATTGGACACCTGGCCCGAATCACAGGCCCTTGGGCTGGACCCTTAGTTCTTCATTACACTAGTCAAGATAGACAAATAGGGGGCACTTGGGCAATCAGTCCTGCACTCATGGCAGACATAACTAATTGATTACAATGCTCTTTTGCTTGGCTCAGGGTTGGTTTCACAGTCCTTCCTAACCTAGTGGTCAGGAACTACTATTCTTTGGAATGGCACCCAGGATTTACCCTTTGGTCAAGTCCTGAGCTAAATCCTATTTCCGCACCCTTCAGCTACTGTCTGGGATCCTTTTCTAGTTTAAACTCACTCCTAGAATCTTGATGCCTCCCTGTACCACTTGCACAGTCCATGTCTGCCTCACCAGGTCCAGTTCATTTATTCAAGAGACTCAGCTCTAGGTAACTTGGTATATCAGTGAACAATATACACAAAATTTCCTGTACACATTCTTGCATGGGGAGAGAAGTATTAAATAATAAACACAACATAGTTAAATTATGTAATATTTCAGAACATTAAAATGCTATGGAAAAAACCTAGAGCAGGACTTAGAGTGAGATTTAGAATTTTCATTCCCCTGCAGGCGGCCAGCTGGACAGTTTTGTTCAATTGGCCCTGTCCCTGTGTGGCCCTGTCTTCTCTGTTTTATTTGCCTAGTGCTCAATCCCAGCTTGGTGTGGGGACAAGTTGTGACACACATTGTAGGTGCTCCAAGGAGAGGCAGGGCAAAGCAGGTCTGGGCTAAGCACTGCTGTGGGGAGCTGAGAAAGTAGCTTCTGACATGTTAAATATATATATGGAAAGGAAGTAGAAGTAAAGCTGAAAGCATGCTAACAACAAACTTTATTCTTGCCACAGTTTCTCCTAGGGTTAGTTCCTGCAAAACCTGTTTGAAAATTCAAAATCTAACAAACCTTCATTCTTTTTCATCTTTCCCACTGAATGAGCTTCCTACCTTGAGGCTATCCAAATTAGAATTAATTAAAAGTTCATTTCCTCAGTCTCACCAGCCACATCCTAAGTGCTCAATAGTCACATGTGCTAACAGTTACCATATTGGACAGTGAAGGTATAGAACACATCCATCATCACATAAGGTTCTGCTGGACAGCATTGCTCTGGACTGTGAGTCCAGAGCTGAGTGAGTAACTGGGGTTGGGATTGACATATACACACTAATATGTATAAAATGGATAACTAATAAGAACCTGCTGTATAAGATAACTAAATTAAATTAAACAAAAAAAATTTTCTGCACCATGAAGCTTACATACTGGAGGGAGGAGACAGACTATAACAAATAAACATAATACTTCTTGTTATATTATTACATTTAATATATTATGTATGCCATAAGATTATATCGTATAGGTACTGATTAAATAGTATATTAGAAGATAATAACTGCTATTTAAAATGCCAGTGTTAGACGGGCTTCCCTCGTGGCGCAGTGGTTGAGAGTCCGCCTGCTGATGCAGGGGACACGGGTTCGTGCCCCAGTCCGGGAGGATCCCACATGCCGCGGAGCGGCTGGGTCCGTGAGCCATGGCCGCTGAGCCTGCGCATCTGGAGCCTGTGCTCCGCAACGGGAGAGGCCACAACAGTGAGAGGCCCGCGTACCGCAAAAAAAATTCCAGTGTTAGAGGCCAAATGCAAACCAATAAGTCAGATTCTGTGGGCATGAGGTCCTGGCATAAATATTTTTCAGAAGCTCTCCAAATGATTTGAAAGTGCAGCCAGATTTGAGAACCACTGCTTTCATCCATGGAAAATATCATTATTGCTCTGTGGGAGTTCTTTCTTTTGTTTTGTTAATTCATTTATTCATTAATTCATTTATTTAAATAAATAAATGTTTGTTTATTAAAAGGTAGCACCTCTATTTTCCAGCTTTGTTGCAAACACCAGGGATACAGTAATGAAGAAAAGAGACAAACTCCTTGCTCTCATGCTGTTCACACACCAAACAATTGTTTTTTTTTCCTTCATCATCTCATTTAATTCTCACAACACACATAGGCAGTGATCATTATTATCTCCACTTTCCAGGTGAGGAAACTGAGCATTCGTCCAGTGAAGAAACTTGCCCAAAGTCATACAACTACTAAGTGACAGAGCTAGGACTCACACCCAGGCCTGGAGGAATCGAAAGACCATATTCTCATAACCTCTCTCATAACTGCATTTTCCCAGTGACAGGCCCTTTATGCATGCTTCTTGCCATCTTATTTTCAATACTTCTTATAGACCAGTTTCATGATATAATTTAATGGAATTAAATCTGAACAGCTCAAAATGATGTAATTGATTGCATTCGGTTTCCATAACAAATTATTAATTTGATTCACACCAGCTGATGTGACACCTAGGAGGAGGGAGTACAGCTGGGTGAGTAGTTAGGCCTTATTGATCCATGATATATGTGCTAACTAACTGTGTAAAAGAAATGTTATTTAAAAATCCCCAATGGGCTGTGATTAAGCAGACCACATAGCTATCATCAGCTTACCTGTTAGACACCTGGAAATTACTGTAATCTGCCTGATAAATTCTGGAATTAATTTTCATTGAATCTCCCTATATGGGAGATTATCTCCATGTATCGTATGAGATACTCTCAATGCATGCCTCATATATAGATCATACATTTATGTGAGATCATATATTTATAGAAATTCTAAATTTTTGGTCAGCATTTCACATTCAGTACAACTGTGTGTCATTTTAGAGATATATCCTGTTATGGGCTGAATTGTGCCTCCCCTACACTTCAATGTTCAAGCCCTGTCCCCCAGGACCTCATAATATGACTGTATTCAGAAATAGGCCTTTAAAGAGGTGACTGAGTTAAAATGAGGCCATTAAGGTGGGCCCTAATCCAGTGTGACTGGTGTCCTTATAAAACGAGGAAATTCGGACATACAGAGTGACACCAAGGATGTATGTGCACAGAGGAAGGGCCATGTGGAGACACAGCAAGAAGGTGGCTATCTTCAAGCCAAGGATAGAGGCCTCAGAAGACACCAAACCTGCTGAAACCTTGATCTTGGACTTCTAGCCTCCAGAACTGTGGGAAAATAAATTTCTGTTGTTTAAGCCACCCAGTCTATAGTTATGACTGCTATAGCAAACTAATACACATGCATGTTACATTCAATTAAACAAATGATTACCATTCTATGCCTGACATAAAACTATACTGTTAGGGAGATGTTGTGGACCCTTTCTTCAAGGAACTTACAGTTTCTTAGAAAGACACATACATGGATGAGACAGAGTAATAGGAGGTCCAGTAGAGAAAATAAGTGCTACTCCGAAGCGAGATGGAGCAGCAAGGAACCCCCCAAGAAGAGTTTGAAAAGAGGGAAGTACTGAGGTTGGGTGGGGTAGGGGGTAGAATGGACAATAGCACAGACGGTGAAGGCTTATGAGAGAGTAAAACAAAGAGGTGAACGGCATGAGCTTCGGAGCACTCACTGCCACTTACTGGATACGTGACCTTCAGGTGAGGGCGGAAAAATGCACTCTTTGTGGGGCTGTGGTGAAGATTCCCTGTGACGGTGCTGTAAGAGTGATTTGCTGACATATATTAAGCTCTCAGTAAGAGTAGTGGAATTTGGGGAGAACAGTGAAGAGCGCTCACGCAGAAAGAAAAGATTCAGCCTGAGAAACAATGAAAGATAAGGGGTGTCCTCGGTGAGGACTTGAGACTAATCTTATTGGGAGATTAATCCTCCCGATAAGATTTTCCCTAGAAGGAATATTTTGCTCCCAAACTTACAATACATCCATATAACAATAGCTGACGTTTGCTGAGTACCCATATGTGCCAGGAGCCATTTTAAACATTTTGTTATGTATTAATTGCTTCATATGTATTCATTGCTTATTATTATGAGTAGGATAATCCACTGAGATAGGCCTGATCATAATGACCCGCACTTTATAGATGAAGAAACTGAAATGGAAAAAGCTGACATAGGGGGCCCACAGCTGCAGTTATAACCGCGGAGGCAGTCAAGACCTGGCAGTTCCGCCCCAGAGTCCGACTCTGCACACGCACTGGGACCTACACCCTCCTCAGAAGCACGCACAGTGCCCCGCGGGCATGAGCCCTTAGCACCCTCTAACTGATTAATGAGGAAACTGAGGCAAGAGAAGCGTGCTGACTAATTACACAAAACTGTATAGCAGGCAAGTGGCAAAGCCAGAGCTCAGAGTACTTAGAGCCTGTGGCCTGTGCCCTCCCCCAGCTTGGCCCTGGCTCTCATTTCAAAATATGTCACTTTCAGGGATCCTTTTTTTTTTTCCCCAAGAGAATATGTTGACTTTCACCAGACTCAGGGTATTTCCCCTACTTCTCCACATGACTTGGTGACTCTCAGAACAAAAAAAAAAAAAAAAAGGAAAACTCTCAAAATATAGATTCTGTGACTTCAGGGAGAAAAAGAAATTTTAAATGCAACTTTTTTTTGTATGCATATGCACAAAAAAAGCTAATATAATATTTACGAAGGATCTAACTGAGGCAGAGCACATTCACTGCACTTTCTCATTTCATCCTCACACCAGCCCCTGCAGATGGGCAGATGCCATTATTATCCAGTGGTAGAGATGAAGAGACTGGGGATCAGAGAGGGTGAAGTAACTGGTCCAAGTCTGACAGGTCCCCAGTGGTGGAGCAGGTGGATTCAGAACCAGGTTTGTCAGACAGAGGCCACACCCCTAACTCCATGCTTTACTACCTAACTAACGTTCCCATTAATGTGCTCCTCTGTCCTTCCACTCATGCTTGTTCCCACTCTTGAAAGCCTTCTTTTCCCTCCAAATCCTAATTGTGTTCCAAAGCGGCAGTCTCCACCTTCCCTGCCCCACCTGCAGCCCTTTACATCAGGACACACAGGCCTCAAAATGACCTAAGGTGGCTGGTTTATATGTATACATATAGCTGATTCACTTTGTTACACAGCAGAAACTAACACAACATTGTAAAGCAATTATACTCCAGTAAAGATGTGAAAATAAATAAATGTCTCCTGTGTCCCACCCCTAATCCAATGAATTATAATATATTATTGGGCTCTTAGGTTGGCCAGCCAAAGCAGGATTATTCATAATGTGGTTTAACTATGGAACCAGTTGAACCTTGGTACTGATAACTGAAGAAAGATTAGGTACAGAACACAAAGTAAAAAAGAACATGGTGCCTTGAAAAACACTTATTTCCTGGGGTTCATGTTTACTGTGTATTTACAAGTCAAAGAGTATGCATACCCTTTTGGCATTTCCACTTCAAACATATAGATGTGTAAGAAAGGAAAATGGATACCAGAGATTTAAATCAAGCTCTGTAAGAAGCCACTTCTAAAAGCCAGGTGGCTAATTCAAATTAAAATACATTTTGTTTCTTTTCTGAATATCAAGGAGGAGCAGAATAGACACATTTTCAATAACATTTATGAAGCATTGATTTTCCTTTCCTTCTAACCCAGGGATACTCCATTCATTTCACAGATACCTCTCTAAATATGAATATGATTAACAACGATGATTTGATGACAGGCGTACGCAGCATCTTCGTCAACATTAATAAACATTTACTGAGCAGCTAGTATGTATAAATCAGACAGTGAAATAGGGATTTGAAAAATATTTAGACTTAATGCCCATGAAGACCTAAAGATGACAGTATCTGAAAGAATGATTAAGCTGAGACCTGGAGCAGATCTGGAGCATTTAGGGAGCATCTTCATTCAGTCTGATCAAAGAAATAATAAAACCAGTGGACTGTAAGTTTTCCTCAACTACTTCATCAATTAGCAAGGTTTAGGGAGCAGGAACTCTCTCCTCCTAGCAGCCCTCCTAGCTCTCCAGAGCACCTGTGATTGCACAAATGGTTCCTAGGCCCAGTCGATGTGAGAAAAAAAAAAAAATCCATGCATCTTCCATAACATTATTTTTGTAGTATCGGTTAAGAAAATGCATATCGTTGAAAGGTAACAAATTCAGTATTATCTTAAAATAACTTGTATTTCATTAAGCACAGCAGTATCTGCCTTCTACATATATCTAAAAAGCAGTTAGTTAAATCATGTGGTTTATTCAGGCTACAGACCACTCTTGGTGCACTGGGGAATTTGAAGTTCTTTTTAATAATTTCAAGGGTCAGAAGCAGAGGCTTGAGTCCCACAGGCTAAGATCTGTTGCCCCAGCCTGTCATCTCGAGGGATTGCCTCCCAGGCTCTTCTCATTAACTGGTCTGTGGAAAGACAGCCCTAGTGCCCCAGTGAAAACAAGGAGGTCAGACGTGTTAGGAAGTGGGAAGGCTGGCAGCAAACGCTGGGTTTCTACAGATGGTTTACAGCAGCAATTTTTTTTTTTTTTTTTTTTTTTTTTTTTTGCGGTACGCGGGCCTCTCACCGTTGTGGCCTCTCCCGTTGCGGAGCAACAGGCTCCGGACGCGCAGGCTCAGCGGCCATGGCTCACGGGCCCAGCCGCTCCGCGGCATGTGGGATCCTCCCGGACCGGGGCACGAACCCGTGTCCCCTGCATCGGCAGGCGGACTCTCAACCACTGCGCCACCAGGGAAGCCCTACAGCAGCATTTTTTAAAGCTGTCAAGGTCTTCACCATGTTTAGAATTGGGGACTGAACCTAGACTGGCTCAGAGCAACTACTTCATCCTCTGCAAAGATCTGATTTCACCCCAGAGGCCACCTTGACCGGCTTAAAGCATGATAGGTAGTAAAAGGATGAGGAAAAAAAGCATTGTCAAGTATCTCATAAATGTCCAGTTCTCGCTAAGGGAGGCGAGCATTGTCCTTAGAAATAGTTACACTATAAAACTGTAGGCAGCAGGGAAGTGGGTTAAAGCAGATCATTCTTGAGGTTTATTTCTCAAATGTCAAACATGATTTCAGTTTGGGGTCATCCACGGAGCATGAAGGTTGTGGATAACAGTATTATTAATATTCCATAAATTCTTTATATAGTACTCAGTGGAAAAATCATCATTTGTAATATTTATCTGGTGCTTGAATGAGAACATGCAATAATATGACAATTCAATTTTCTACTTTGACATTTCAGATATGACCAAGTCATGATAATCAATCAGCAATACATTTATCATCTACATGAAGCCAATTATGTGCCAATAATCAGTAGAATTTCAAACTTGTAACCTAGACCCGTGTGCAGTGGCAACAGTGAAGGTGGAGACATTTGCTATAATTATGCTGTTATTGCTTCCAACAAAATATTTCATACCTGAAAGAGCAGGCAGTGCTTTTAAAACCTCAATTCCACTCTGGCTCTTTATTATTAATTGACTTTTGAATCATAAGCTTTTTAGAAGGGCAGTAGGAGATGCAGTCATCATTAAGGCAGCAGGAGTGCATGGCTTTGGAATCAGAAAGACTGTGGTTCAAATCCCGGCTCTTCATTTATTAACCAAGTAACCTTGGGCAAGTGATTTAACTCTCTAAGCCTCAGTATCTCCAGCTATAAAAGGGGTAGTAATAATTCCCTCACAAGATTGCATAGGGATTCACCATGATGTAGGGCACAAAGGTGCTCAAAAAACAGGAGCTATCATTAGAACCAAAAGAATATAACCAAAGCTTAAAGGTTTAGATCATGTTTTTAAAAGAATAAATTTAAAACTTTCTATATAAGTGAACCAATGTTGAAAGAAGAAAAACATTTAAAACAGAGCCCTCATTATAATCAAGTATCTTTTAAAATATTCTGATTACTAGACAACAATTATATGCACTATTTTAGTAATATCATAAAATGGTTGCACTTTGTTCTTTGTTTATTGCATTCTGAAAGCCCATGTTAGAATTATAGGCATATAAACTGTAGCTATTAAGAATGCCTGTGGAAGGCACTTACTGATGCATCATTTAGCCCGTATCTGGTCTTTGGAAGAGAGAAATCCGAATGGCTGCTTCTTTCAAAGGTCACCCAGATACATAGTGTTCATTTGAGGTCATCTATATATTTTTGTGTATGTGTACATGTGTGTGCACATTTTAACTCAGCTTTCCACAGCACCTCGTAGGAGTTTTTCTACCCCTATGAGACAGTTAAGAATACTGTCTGGGGGCTTCCCTGGTGGCTCAGTGGTTGAGAGTCTGCCTGCCAATGCAGGGGACACAGGTTCGTGTCCCCGTCCAGGAAGATCCCACATGCTGCAGAGCGGCTGGGCCAGTTAGCCATGGCCTCTGAGCCTGCGCGTCCGGAGCCTGTGCTCCACAAAAGGAGAGGCCACAACAGTGAGAGGCCCACGTACCGCAAAAAAACAAAAAAAAATTACTGTCTGGGACAAGAAGGGATTTGGAGGTATCCAATATGCATGGGATGTGGCACTATAGGAAGCTTCCCATGAACATTTTCCTGGTCCCAGAGAGTGGACCTCAGAACTCACAGAGCTACAGAGTTGCTGCCAAGGGATCCTTGAATCAATATGAACACAGTCATTCACAGTGTGCAGAGTACAAAAAGCATATTATCACAAAGGATGTGTGTTCCAGTTGTCTATTCCTGTGTACGAATAATAACAGCCACCCCAAAACTCAGAGGTTTAAAACAAAAGGTATTCTCTCCCATAATTCTGTGGGTTGACCAGGGGTTCTGCCACTCCACCTGGTGTTAGCTAGAGCTCCAGGATGGCCGCAGTCATCCGGGGACTTGACTGGGCTGGAGCGTCCAAAATGGCTCACTTACATGGCTGCCTCTTGTTGACTCTTGGCCGGCAGTTCAGCTGAAGATGTCAACCAAAGCACCTACCCGTGGAATCTCTATGTAGGTTGGGCTTCTTAGTTGGGTGGCGGGGCTGAAAAAGGTAGCACCCACCAAAGGGACCATTACAAAGAGCCAGATGGAAGCAGCAAAGCTTCTTATGACCTTGTCTTGGACACCACACAGTGTCATTTCCACCTCATTCTATTAGTCAAGCAACTCACAGGGCTAGCCTGATTCAAGGGGAGGGCGATTCGATTTCGATTCGGGGTAGGAGAACTGCTATTTTTCAAGTTTTTCTATGTGTAATAGCTAGAATACTAATTTATTGAAGCGCATACTGAATTCTTAGTAAATTTTAGTCATTAAATATTTTTCAGTCAGCTCATAAAAATGTATAAGCAATTTAACAAGGTGATTAGGAGTTCAAGCTCTGCTGTCAGACAGCTCTGAATTTAAATACTGACACCTATTGGTTGTGCAGCCTTGAGAAAATCACTAAGCCTCGATTTCTCTACCTCTAAATTGGCGATGGAAATGGCCTTGACAGAGTGGTTCCCAGGATTGCACAAGAACATGCATGGCAGACGCTCAGGACTCAGAAGCAGTGAGCCCTTGTAGTTGCTGTAACACTGGGATCACAGCTCTAGCTGACTCTCTCCTTTCTTCTGGCTCCCAGCCTCCTCCCCCATCCCTCCCCTCACGTCATCTTCTATTGTACTTGAATGGGTGGATTGCTACAATGCCAGACCCGGTTGTGGCTGGGAAGCGTCTATAGGTAGAAACTTACTGGAAAGATGAATTTTAACATTTGCTCATGCAAAAAAAAAAAAATGTATTAATGTCAAACAAAATTTAAGGGACATGATATTGTTGGAAGAAAATGAAAAACTTAAAAAGTAGCCCTATTATCATTAAGTATCTTTTTTCAAAAATTCTTAAGAACCCGTACATGACAAATAAGCCAGGAGTCAACTACTACGTATTAATCACACGTGGTGGGTCAGTTCTGGTCCACTTCCCACATTTCTTGGGACTAAATTGACAAAGAGGCAGGAGTGGGCTCTAGGGTATAATGAGTTAAAAGCAGTATCTGAGTGCAAAGTGGGCAGATCAGGTCTGAAGCCCAGGAGTGCAGGAGGAAGAGGGGCTGCAGGCCAACACAGAGCAGACAATTAGGAACCAAAAGAACTTCCGAATTCAGCCTGCGCAGTTAGGGTAACAACGGTAGACTAAATAAATGGGGGGCAGGAAACCAAACTGGGCAGAAGCCAAAGGTCAAATAGCAAAAGTATTGGAAGTTCACAGAAAAGATTCTGCTGGCTTTCTTGGGGCTGTTCTTCTTACTGCCTATTCTAAGCAATTCTTCCCCTACCTGGAGTAGAAAACTGCACTGGTGTGGCTTCTGACCCAAGCTTAGTCCAGTCAAACCCAAGTTCAGCCCAGCTAAGAGCTCAATGTAGGAACTGAAATTCTGCTAAATTGAAATCTTTTAGTGAAAGGAAGGAAGGGAGTTCTCTGGCCCTAAACTATGCAAGTGACTGTCTCATGAGGTGAAGTGGTCCAGCAAACATCATGCATGAGGTTTCATTCCCATACTCTGAAGCCAACAAGAGTTATACACATGAGCAGAACCATGGAACCTGCTTTATAACGCGTTTAGGAGACTCTGAGAGTGAAAATATTTATGAAAGTTCCATGGACAGGACCCCTCTCTGGGTATCATAACCCTGGTATGTCATGGGTAAAATAAGGTTCCAACAAAATGCTCCAATATAAAGCTTTTTTTAAAAGGTTGATAGAAGACTGATAGACCTGCCTACGTCTGCATTCCACACTGCAGTAGCTCTTCTTATGTATTAGGACTCCAGTGCGTAATGCTTTTGCAGTAATAGCATTTTTCCCAGTTCTTGGACTATACCTACAGATCCGCAAGTAGCCTGTCTTCATCATCCTCATGTTTGGTGCTATGCATTAATAGTGTTGAAAAATGATTTATAGACAATGCATTAACCACTGAAATTAGACTCACAGTGAGACATTCACGTCTTATTACATACAGTATTTGTTATATCGTTGAGAGTAACTTTTATATACTTACCCTTTCTTAATTTATAAGCTAGAAGAGAGGGCTGTCATTTAACATTCCCATTCTGGTGCATTTCCTATTCTGTTAGTGCCACCAAACAAGAAACAGCTTGCTAGGACTGCTGGTCCCTTGAGAATTTCCCCAATACACTGATAGCCACAGCCGTCATCTATTCACGACCTTGATGTGAATGTCTTATATATTTTTGTTTAAACTCAAGAGATCGTAGTTGGATGATTAGGTGGTTCGAATGAATCTCATTGCTTTTTGCCCCCTATCCCCATCCAGAGACCTTCTTTTCTAGAAATGCTCATTGGCCACACTACATTGTCACTGAAAAGAAGGACCTACCTTTGATGATGCTGAAATGACTGTCCCACACCTTCAGGCAGCCATTTATTACTTAAAACCATGATACCAGAGAAAACGACATTTATATCTTGTAGAATTAAATTCTGCTGACTACTCCCTGCCAACTACTTGCATTTAAATGTACACTTAATTAGATGGGAGTTTATCCAGGCAAAGGTGCAGATCTGCAGTCACCAGGCCATGTGGAATTGACTGTCACTCATTAAAGTTATCCTTAAGATAAAGATTTAAATCTATTTCATTTCCTTTCTTGGTATCACTAAAGTAAATAGGACTAAGACATGAGAATTAAAGGAGATTTTCCAGCCAAGAACATTGACAGCTGAAATATAATCAGTTTCTAAGATTTATAATGCTATTGACTTTTCTTGTGCATCATAAATTTCACTGCTGACTCTCTGCCTGAGTTTTATTATAATATCATATCATATTAGGGAGATCAGACTTGCCGGTGACAAATGAAAATCACTGATACGAAAACAAATACCCATTATCAGCTCATCACCTAATCATATTATCATCTTTATATCTTATTATCAACTTTTTTATATAAAATAACATTTCCTAATGACAGGGATTTCACTAATGCTATATGAGTGGGACTAATATCATTTGAGAGTTCTCGTCATGCATATCCTACTTGAAAGCAAAGTATATTTGTTTTCTACACAGACTTTGAAAATTTCAAATGAGTATCTAGCAATTCAGGCAAAAATGATGGTTTATGGAAAAGCTATCTTCCTGATCGGCACTGAGGGCCTTTCACAATTTGGTCCCAAACTTCAATTAACAGCATATTGACTCACAAAATTTGAAGGTAGTTACAGCAGATTTTTTAAAACCCCAATCAGCTAACCTATTGAATGCAAAGTAGAATCGATCTAATTTCTTTAGTTATCACTCATATTATTCTCAAAGTCAAATCAGCATAAAGTTTAGCTGAGTTAACTGTCACCCAATTCCAAGTGTTTGCCGATGCCACTGAATGAGAGATTTTTACCTATTTCTTAGCAAACTTTCTTAGACTGGTTGAAACCTGATAAAGGGAAAAAACAGCATTTCTACAATTTATTTTTTAGAATGCGACCGAATCACTGGAGTTTGTGGCTATATCTGCAAGATACTGAACTAGTCAATCACCTCAGCAATTCAGTATGACAACCAGTCAATGCAGTGAGAAAATCAATTTCATCAGCTCATTGAACTGAACTGACGCCTGTGGACACATGCAAATCGAAGGCCCTTCACGGCTTCCCATCCCTACTTCGGCAGCTGCTTCTCTCTCGCCGGTGGGATAAGGTTCTCACGTAGCCAGAATTCCACAAAGGGGGACCCCAGCTCTTGCATGTATTTTTAAGTTCCCCTGGCACCTGGCACCAAACGAGAAGACACTGGCGAGGCAGCACCAAACACCTCTCCCGGCCAACTGCAGCCCGGGGCCCCAGAGAGCAGGCTGAGCTCCCCTGATGAGGACTTCCCCGGCTGTCCTCTCAGTCCTTCTAAACTCCAGGGTTCACCTTTGACCCTGCTATGAGAGTATGCTCCCAATGATTCTCAAACTGATGTTTCAGTCCTCTCCAGCATTTCACCCAAGAAGCTTACTTACCAGGCCCTCATTTCATACCTCCGTAGTCAGCCAAGAGCTTCCAGAGTTCTAGAGTGGTTAAATAGCTCAGCTTCTCATGAACCCTCCCTACATGTCACTGGCTGAAATGTAAGCGCTTGAAATGGAGGGGTCTGTCTTTATAACCCACGCGATGAATAGCAGATCATGGGGTTCAGTAAATATTGAATGACTGGATTAACAAATTAATTTAAAGCAGTGGCTCCCAAGCTTTAGTTGGCATTAAAAGAAATTACCTGCAATCTTTTTTAAATGTGGATTCCTGGACCCCATTCCCCCCAAAATGTTTACTTAATAAGTCCTGGATTGGATGCAGATTTTAACAAGTAAAAATCCAAGACTGGAGTTTTAACAAGTACACTGGGTGACATGTTTTGATTTAAAGTATCAGTTGTCTTCCAGTGATCTGACTCTTACTTTATTTATTTATTTATTTATTTATTTATTTATTTATTTATTTATTTTTGGCTGTGTTGGGTCTTCGTTTCTGTGCGAGGGCTTTCTCTAGTTGCGGCGAGCGGGGGCCACTCTTCATCGCGGTGCGCGGGCCTCTCACTGTCGCGGCCTCTCTTGTTGCGGAGCACAGGCTCCAGACGTGCAGGCTCAGTAGTTGTGGCTCACAGATCTAGTTGCTCTGCGGCATGTGGGATCTTCCCAGACCAGGACTCGAACCTGTGTCCCCTGCATCGGCAGGCAGATTCTCAACCACTGCGCCACCAGGGAAGCCCCCTAACTCTTACTTTAAAAAACAAAGAAAACTATGTAAATGTTTGCTATAAGACAAATTTTCTAAGTTGACCCATTTCTGCTGCAAGTGTCTATTTTTGCTGTTGTTTTGATGCATCATTTATCTAAGCCTAGGAGAACGACCAAGCATTTAAAATGTATTTCCAGCCCTGAGTTTCAGTGGGAATTAGTTGGGAAGCCGTCCCTCGTGAAATGTGTGAAAACATTTTCACACAGAATACCTGAAAGTCTTAACAAATGTCTCCCCTCCCGTGGCTTTCTCATGACCTCCGCCTCATGAATTTCCAGGCACCCAGCATTGGAAGGAAACATGCCCAAGTCCCGAGCAGTTCCCACCTTTAAGGAGAGGTGAAAGGAGTCAAGGAGAAGCCTAACTATGTTGTCAGGCTGAAGGATCAAGTGAAACAAGGAACAAGCCAGCTTCCTGGGAAGCTAGTAGAAGCCAGTAGAAGAGAGGAGGTTAGAAATGTCGTGTCTCTGCTGGCCTCTCAGCTCCTCCTGACAGGGGAATTACCCCCTGTTCTGTGCTCCTTTTCTCACTAGCATATGTCTACATTCCAGTGCTTTTTACAGTACAGTCTACTTCGTGGCCCACAGTTTCCACGAGTCCATAAGCCCTTCAAGGCAAGGCCTGTGACTGACAGTATCATGATTAAGAGTTTGTTCTAGAGGCAGACCCCAAATTCAAGTCCAGGTCTGCTACTTCCTGGCTGTGTGGGCTTGACAACTTACCCACTAAGCTGCAGCTTCTTCATCTGCCAAAGGGATGGAATAATAACTTCCCTGGAGGAATGGTTGTATGAATTAAGTGAAATAATCCATGTGAAATGCTTAGCAAACCTGCTTTGTAAGTGTTGGGTACGTATTAGCTCTTATAATTATTGTTCATTTTGTGTCCCCAGGAAAACTTGTGATAAGCGGAATGGAAATGAGGATTCTGATACCCATCCTACCACAGCCAGCCTCTAGCTCCAGCTGGGCCCCTGAGGAAGACAGACATCAAGGCCAGGCACATGTCTACTCCTGGTCACTCTAAGTTCTGGCCACGAGCTTTATGTGGAACACCTAACCCTGGTGTGCCTGGACCAAAAGCCCAGGCCAAGAGATCTCCATGGCCTCTTCCGGGTCCATCCACTCTGATCCTGGCTCTTAAAGTTTCACCACTCCATGGAAAGAAGATGTACAGAAAAGGGATGCTGAAGAAGAGAAGGGCCTTCCCTAAACCACACTCCTAGGTCAATCCTGGCATAATTATTAATAAGACACCCTCTCCCAAGCACACCCAGGTTTGAAAGATAAATTCTGTGGTTATCCAGCCCCTACACATTGGAGGGCAAGAGTCCCTCCAAGTCACTTGCACCAAGCTGGAAATAGCTCAAGCCTGTCGTGTGACACCAGCCTCATGGGCTAACAGGGAAAGAAGCTATACAGGAGAAGAACCTCCAAGGATGTAAACTTCAGGCCCTACCTCCACTCTGAAAGGCCTGCCCTGGAGCCTTGCGGCCCAGGTGTATCCCTGGGAACTCCTTTGCCCCTGGACCCCTGTTGAAGCCCCTCTTTCTCAGTGGGAGGGAGCCCGGGGACACCTAGCTCCCAGGAGAGTTTTAAAGAGGCCTTTAAACCGCCACTCCTAGTAGGGTCCCCAACCACTTAAAGAAACTCAAAATATGAACTTTCACTTTAGGAAAAGCCTTTCCATAGACTTAAAAGCTAGCTTGTTTTTGATGATCATAACATTCTTGGGTAAGAGACAAAAGACAATCTAACAAACTGCTGGTTAAACAGTGGTCACAGACTATCAAAGATGCAAGTCCAAAATAACAACAGGGCTTCCCTGGTGGCGCAGTGGTTGGGAGTCCGCCTGCCGATGCAGGGGACACGCGTTCGTGCCCCGGTCCGGGAGGATCCCACGTGCCGCGGAGCGGCTGGGCCCGTGAGCCATGGCCGCTGAGCCTGTGTGTCCGGAGCCTGTGCTCCGCAACGGGAGAGGCCGCGGCAGTGAGAGGTTCGCATACCGCAAAAAAAATAATAATAATAACAAAATAACAATAAAACCTACAGTCAGCCACAGTAACTCATTCCTGTCAAGCACTTTACAGTCACAATGTGCATCCATGGCCTCATTTCTGCCTTTCAACAGCACCACGAGCTCGGCATTGTCAGCCCAAAGTTCCCAAGTGAGAAAAAGGACACCAAGAAAAGTGTTTTGCCAAGATTACACACATGTAAGCGGCAGGCCTGCAACCTGAATACTTGGCTTTTGATTTCAAATCTTTGATTCTCTTTAATACAATCCGCCACATCATATTCAGATTAAACTTGAATTCAATTATATAGAAAAAAAAGAAAAGGGAAAAATATAGATAGAAGGAAAAGCCAAGGAGAAACCATTTAAGAAGTGCAGGCAATATCTCTGACCCACCCTTTCGATACAAACACGCCATGGAAGGAGCAAATGATTAGGGACAGGACCACACTATTCACTAAGTTTACCTCTGTCCTCAGATGCTTTCATAATGGAGCATCTCATCTTACTGAATGTGATTTGAAGATTTAAAGGTTTGTATTTTGGGATAACAAACTCCTCAACACAGATTAACTAGTTCATCTCATGCTCAACCCAGGGAAACAACCATCTATTAGCTATAGGAGGAAAAACCCCAGGGAGGGACAATGACAGGCCCCACATGGCACCTGCCCAGAGCTGTGGCTCCTCCAGTGTCCACCATCCCACAGCTGAGAAAATGCTTTCACAGACCCCACCTCACGCAATCTTGTCAGCATCCCGGAGACAGGGAGAGAGAGGAAAAATGTGCTTAAGATACTGCGTTGTGTTTTTTCTGTCTGCATTTGTGCTACAGGGAAGGAAGGGATAAAGTGGTTAAGACTCAGGCTGATCAGGCCCCTAGGAGTGGAGCTTTCAGAGACGGGCAAGGTTTTTGTGCCCAGGCTTTGCCCAGAAGCCACAGAGCTGCCTGCCTCCAAGGCACAGGGCTTAGCGCAGATGCCAGCTGTGACCACACGGGACTGATACTGGATGGTCCTCCCCAAAAAGCAAGGCACCCCTGAGCCTCCTGGGTTCTTGTCAACCCAAGGGAGTTGGAAGAAACCCCAATAATGCCTATAAGTAAGTGTCTTGCTCACCTTAGGAGATAAGCACCCACAGTTATGTTGATGTTGACTCCTTGTTTGTTTTTAAATTAAGAGAATTTTTTTAGAGTAAAGTTCACAGCAAAATTGTGGTGAAGGTATAGAGATTTTACATATACCCCCTATGCCCCTACACGTGCATCGCTTCCCCCCTGTTATCAACATTCCTCACCAGAGCGGTACATTTGTTTCAATGTTTCAATGGATGAGCCTACATGGACATATCATAATCGTGCAAAGTCCGTAATTACCACTAGGGTTCACTCTCGGTGCCGTGCATTCTTGGAACCAATGTATAATGACATGTATTCACCATTATGGTATCACATGGAGTATTTTTACTGTCCTAAAAATTCTCTGTGCTCTGTTTATTCACCTATCCTTCCACCCCCCAACCCCTGACAACCACTGATCTTTTTACTGTCTCTATACTTTCGTCTTTTCCAGAATGTCATAGAGTTGGAATCATACAGTATGTAGCCTCTTCAGAGTGACTTCTTTCAATTAGTGCTATGCATTTAAGTTTCCTCCATGTCTTTTTATGGCTTGATAAGTTCATTTCTTTTTAGTGCTGAATAATATTCTATTGTCTGGATGTACCACAGCTTATTTAACTGTTCACCTACTGAAGGACATCTTGGTTGCTTCCAAGTTTTGTGTTGACTTTTTTTAATGAAAAAATATGACATTTCTTGCAGATCTTATTTTGTGATTGCAAATTTTTTTCCACCTGTGAATGAGGAAAAAATAAGATGCCAAACATCCAGAAAAATCATATGTTTGAGTTATAAGGGCAACCTTTGTTGTGGAATGAGGCACTCAGTTTATTAGGCAGACTGTTGGCTAATGTATGCTTCTCCTTTGTTTCCTGTACAGACCTCAGTTGTTTAAAGTGACTTTGGGGTGCCCCTGTCTTTACTGACTTACTGGTCTCTAACACCAATTACCATCCCAAGTATGTGACATCAAAACAACTTGTATGGCTCCTTGGAGACACACAGAAGAAGGGGTTCCCAAGGCACACAGTCATTAATCAAGTTTTTGTGCCCTGGTGCCAGGGCCTTTCCTTATTATATAAGAAGTAGCTCAGTTTAATGGTTCCTTGCCATCGAAGAGTCTATGAATAAAAACTCACTTGATATTCATCTAGTTGAAAATATCTCCTACACATGTCCTGTTCTGCTATCTCTGCAGCATTCTGAATTTTGGCTTTTGCTTGCTTTTAGTATCTGAGGATTTGTTTTCTTGCTTTCAAGCTCAGCTGTAGTTAAGGGTTTCTCTTACACTGAATCCAGCATGTCTCTGTGTTCAAAGCCTGAAGAGGGCTTCCCATAGCACCCAAGTTTGCCATTTTCAGGGTAGTCTCCATAAAAAAGTTCATTCACTCATTCAATCAACATGTTTGAATCCTTAAGAGGTGTCAGGCAGTATGCAAGACACAGGGGATGACATAAACGTGAGTGAGATGAAAAGCCTGTTCCCAACCAGCTCATAGCCTAGAGGTAGACCACAGACGGACTCCAGTACAATGGGGCCCCGGGCCAGCCTAGGCACGTGCAAAGGGAACAGAAGCAGAGCACTGACCGTTGGCTGTGGCAGGAAAGCTGAGGAAGGCTTTGCATGTACAGCTGTGTGTGATGACTGTGACCAGCCAAAATCTACCCATGATCAGCATGTCAGTGACAGAAATTAACTTTGACGTTTCTGATCCGAACCTGTTTTAAAATGCAATAGGGCATAAAGTAAAGTGGGTTGTTAGACTGTTCAAGACACCTGGGTCAAAGTTCTCATTCTGAATCTACGGGCACTTGAGAGAACCCTTGTACACTTCTAAGCATCACTTTCCTACCTTATTATTTAACCAGTTGGGTTAAATAATCTCTAAGATCTCATCTAGCTGAAAATTATATGATTATTACACTGAACTGTCGTCATTTTCCCACAAAAGCATTTTTATTCCATTATTTAAGGAAATAAAGCTAAACGTGTCTGTTTGCCAAGGTCAACAAGTGCAATTTAACTAAAGAAACAGCCCCAGAAGAAGAAACAGACGCAGACCAAAAGACTAAAGAGAGGAGAGATTGCTGGTGAGCATCAGATGCAATTAGTACAGTAATGCTGGAACACAGCAAAATGAAACTGCTTGTTTAGTATCAATGGGCAGAAAATCGTTTTGACTGAATATCTGCCCGTCACCGTCGCAGCCACAAACTTCTCAAAGTTACGAGTCACATCTTGTCATTGCAGCTCACTACCAAGCATCAAGGGACCCTTAATAAATACAAACTGGTTACGAGAAAGAAGAGAGCATCCTTTTCTTGGTATCTGTTGGGGGCTGCTGAGAACAGTCTTTCAACCTCCCACGGCAACGATCGGGTCCTTTCTCCTGATAAGCAGCTGGTTCCCTTAGCGGTAATGAGCACTGTTAACCCAATGCATTAAGCCCCCTAGATCAAGGATAACAAAAACTATGTCCTTGAGAGCACAAATCGGTATGAAGTGAGGTGAATTATGATGCTAAAACGTAGCTTCAATTGCTCACCCAGTTCTGAATATGTTGTTTACAGTCTTCAGCTCAGCTCTGCCAAAATTGGGTTCCAGTCCCATTACCGAAGGCAGGCAAAAGGGGAAGCGCAGCGCCATCTGCTGTCTGCCTGAGGGGAGAGCTGACACTGCTAAGGAATTACTTCTGTGTTCCGAAGGCGTTTCTTCCACGTTCTGTAAAGCAATTCTCTCTGATATCAAAGAATACATGAAATTTACTTGTTAAATTTTTATTATTTATTATCATTTATTTATGTGTGATATTCTAGATAAGGGTCTCAGACAAAAATGAGGTTTGAAGTTTAAAATCTAGTTTATAATATTTATGAATGTCATAGAATCACAGCATACATTTTTTTTAATCACAGCATACATTTTTTTAATAAAGCATCTGACCTTAATTACAGTTCTTTCCTTTGCATTCATTTTAAATACCACAAAATTAATGCCATACACAAAGGGAAATATTGCAGAGGGATAATGTATTCAAACAATGTTATAAAACAGCACCTTTTGAGTTAAGATAAATATTTTTAAAATAACATATTAGAACTTAAAGAATGATTCAAAAGTAGTCTTCTTTCCTTAAAATAGCTGAGGTTTTGCACTGTGTTACTGATCTTTCTTTAGCTGGATTCAGTATGTAATTCTATTTTAATGAAGCCTATTTTCAGAGCTGACAGTGGTGCACTGAGATTCTTTCAACTATGAATGAATATGTCCTGGACAGGACTAGATACTGGTCTCTAACTTGGATGATTTAGGGCTTATGTGACCAGAAAAAAATGGTAAACAGGATGTCAAGGACAGCCACAAAAGTCTCGGAACCCTTACCTAATGTACAGCCAGCCCTAAAATTCTGGATTGAGACCACAGCAGAGACCTGGACAGAGAAGCCCAAAGGCAGCTTCCTCTGGCATCTCCTGCCAACATCTTATTCCAGGTGTTGATTTTTACTAAGTTTCTACTCCTATAACTTGAGGTAGGAGTGACAGCAAGAGATAAACAATGCTTGTTTTTTATTATAGATATTCCCAAAAATATTGGGAAAGAACAAGATGCTAGAAATAGTATTCATGAAACAAATTATAAATTAAGCCATAAGAAACTACTGCTACTTGACTATTTTTTACCTTAAATAAGGCAATTTCACATACCACTTAGGAAATAGGAAACTCGAGGAAAGGTACACTAACATGGATGTGACTAGTGAATAACATTCCTTGTAAGTGCAGTTTTTAACTGCACAAAGTTTGTTCATAGCCGAAGCCATGTTTACGCAACATTAAGTTTGTCAAATATTTTAGCTTGCTTCATGAGTTTTATCAAACAGAATACACTGACTCAAATAAGCTTCCAGGAGGGGCTATCAATTTGGGTGTTAAGACTTAAGTTTCTCATCCTTCTTTACTAATTAAGTTTCTGTCAAACCTTTTGTGTTATAATATAGATAAGAACTACATATGAAATTAACTAATAGATATGCTATGTTGCAAAAGTCCATTTTTAAGGCAGTCGCTTGAAGGTAAGAAAGTACCTCCTCAAAGAAATAAAAAGTGGTTAATTTCCCAAGCCAATTCATGAGTCTGCGTAATTCATCATACAGTTACATTATGACGTTATTTTACAAACCAAAATGGCAAGCCCAGGAAACAGAAAGCTAAAAAGGAGAAGGAAAAGGATCAAAACGTGGCATTGTGATACTTAGTGTTCGTGACACCATTTACAGTATTCTGCCACACTATGTTATTTTTAAGTACTAAAATACATATTTAGTTCTGGATAATACTGTTGCTTCAATATTTGAAAAAATGTGAAATCTGAATCCTTTATGTATTCAAAAATCAGTGACTCAATTCTTCAATTTATGCCACGAAACAAACTTGTGCTCATTTTTTAGAGCTGGGTAAGACCACACCCAAAAGGTTGCAATAAGTAACCAAATGTGCAATTGCAAGGCTTCCACTGAAAGGGTTAAGTCTTCTTCCAATTCAAAGACTTTCTGAGCAAGTAAAATATGAATCTGTCAGTATTGACATTGATGAAGATCTCTCAATCTCAGTCTTTAAGACACTAAGAAAAGAAAAGACAAACCCAAAATGTTTTTTTCAAAACAAAATATTGAAGCTTATGATAATAAAAAGATTGTCAGTCTCAAAAATATTCAAAAAGTACTCCTCAAAGGGATGGCATTGTTTGAAGATGAAAGAGTCAAAAGTAAATGTCTGGAGTTAGCTTCTAACTTGCTTCTCCACTTCTGACAGGTACATAGAAAGAGCATTATCAGCAGCTGAAAAAATTTGTACAAAAACATGCTTGCAACTGAATAATGATACCGTTGACCTCATTTCTTTTAAATTAGTGCTTCTTAAAAGAACTATAAATTACAACAGATATTTGATTTTACATTTTGTGACTAATTTTCTTCATTTTATAAAGAGCCCATTTAAGTAAAGCATTATTTTATATATTTCATTTTTTAATAATTTTACTATTATAATGCTTATTTATTTTCATGAATTCATATTTTACTTGAGGTTTTCTAGGTTTATAATTTTTATATTTGAAATGTATGACTTTTTAATCCAACTGAATTTTAAGAATTATGAAATTTTGTTTTAAATAAATTATAGGTGATGCATGTATTTCAGTGTTCATTTCACTTAAAATCAAAATAAATACTGAAGTGCCAGAAATGTCATTTTTTTTCTGGTATATCATAATGTCTAGTGGTGCTCAGAGACAACATGTTGAGGAGGAAAGAACGAACTAGGACCCAAGAGACCTATATTTCAGGCTGAAATAAGACCTACTGAGGCCATAAATAGTGAATGGTACCCCTTCACCAATATGTAATTAAAAATTAAAACAATACTAAGTCATAAACTAAACTCAACAGTCTTTATTTTTCTCATAATGAATAATAATTTTGTTGTTAAATATTAAAAAATATGACATGCTTCATCCATCTACAGTGCAGTCCTCCCCAGTCTCCTTCTGTTGCCGACTCTGCCTCTGTTCACAAGTGACTTCACCTCTCCAGGCCTTTCTTTATCAACACAATAAAGGATTTTGATTAGATGACATCCAGCCTCCCATCCAGCTCTAAAGAATTACTCCCTGCTTCCAGTCACTGTAGAGTCAGTCCTAGGCAATTGTGACATTGTGATTTATAATAAGATATACATACATTTGGTCTTCATCCCCATTTCTGGCACAGAGCTCCTAAAACCCTTGGAATTTCCTAAGAGGTGAGAGGGATTAAGGTGTCTCTTGTTATGTTAATTAGGTGACTTTGGACCCTACCTAAAGATGGGAACTGGTTGCCAGGAGAACAAGCCATGTGATTAAAGGGTTGGAATATTTAATGCCACTCTCAGACCTCCAGGAAGGGGAGAGAGGCTAGAGATTGAATTCAATCACCAATTCCCAATGATTTAATCAATCATGCCTACGTTACAAAGTCTCCATAAAAAACAGAAGAGACGGGATTCAGAGAGCTTCCGGGTTGGTGAACATGTAGAGATTCAGAAGAGTAGCACTCCTGGAGAGGGCATGCAAGATCTGAGATATTTCCCCACACCTCACCCTATGCATCTTTTCTATATCTAGTAAGTAAATGTTTCTCTGAGTTCAGAGGACCGCTTTAGCAAATAAATTGAGCCCAAGGAGGGGATCATTGGAACTCTGGATCTATAGCTGGTCTGTCAGAAGCACAGGTGACCACCTAGAGTTGCCACTGGCATCTGAAGTGGAGTGGATGCAGTCTTATAAGACTAAGCCCTTAACCTGTTGGATCTGACTCTACCTCCTGGTAGATAGTATCAGAATTGGCCTGAATTGTAGGACACCCAGCTGCTGTCAGAGAATTGCTCGTTGGTGTGGGAACCCCTTTCCCCCACATTGGAAGTTGGTTGCAAAACCTCTTAGCAAAGTTTATGAATACCTTTGAAATCTTCCTACCTCCCTTTAAGACTGAAAACTGTTGAACTAATTCATAGGACTGTGTGAATGCATGATAGCTAGCCTTAACACTTCCAGGTGTGCATTTATTTTAATATTATTAACCATGAGTCTCTAATTAAGGGGATTTCAGGCATTTTTTAAGAATGATTTTTTTAGGAGTGATAAGCATGGTATTTGCCGAGAACAAAGGCTTTGGTGCATGACTGATACGGATTTAGAGATTGACCAGTTCTACCAGAGCAGCAGGTACATGGATTTAGCAAGGGCATGGAAAAATAAGCACTCTCAAATATTCCTCTAGGGACAGTAATTTGGTTATATGTTTCAGATTTTCAAAGGTATGTATCCATTGGCCGGACAATTCCACTTGAGGAGTTTGTCCTATAAATTTATTCACAAAAGGCAAAATTTAGGTAGAAGGACCTTTATACGGCTGAGTACGCTACGGCGTAGACTGAGCTAGTTATCCTCAGCCCCCCTCCCCACCCTTCTATACTCTGTTCTGTGCTACTGAGACTCTCGGTGTGCAAACTGCATTTTCCAGCCACCCTTGTCAGCTGGCTTCCCATTTGGTTCTGCCAGTAAGAGATCCTGGAAGGTAATGAGAAGGCCGGAGAAAAAAGACAAACCTTCTATTTCTGGCTCTGCCAGCGTGGTGGTTACTGCTGGTGGCTGGCATATACTGTCACGGCAGCAGAAGTCCGAATTCAGTACCCCAAGAACCATCTTTTCAGCTATTTCAGTGCTGACCTAAGTGCACAGATTCAGCAGGTCCAGAAGCAACTGGCTGCAATAGTATCTCCAACAGAACAGCGCTGGTGCGGGTTTCTACTCAGGGGTATTAGTGCCTTCTGATCTCAGATTATCACGCCATCTTCCATTTTTCCCAGGGCTCCCTAAATCTTCTAACTTTTGCTGTTCCAACCCTTCTAGGACCTTTCTAACCAGTTTCCTATGTTGAATTCCCTCTGTTTGAAATACACAATAAATTCTGTCTTTCAAAATGGTCCTCAAATGATACAAAGATCATCCATTCCAGTATTGTATTTAATAGGAAAATACTTTAAAACAATATAAGTGTCACTCAACAAGGGACTGGTTAAATAAACTATGACACATAAAAACAATGGAATACTATACAGCTGGCATAAAGACTGATGCACCTCTATATGCACCAGTATGAATAACCTCCAAGTTACTACAGTTAAAAAAAAAAAACAAGGTGCAGAATATCATGATAGTATGCAACCATTTGTGTCAATCTCTCTTCCAGTTGAATTTTAAGTTCACAGACCCTGTATTCTGGCCAACCGGATGGTTTAACTGGCACCATGGCCATGCTGAGGCCAAAATACCTTTCTAGTTTTCTCTTTGCTATTTCCTCTTTTTACCTCCTTCCCCACAAAATACTGTTTCTGTCTATGGTCTGTGGTTGATGAAATTAATGTGGGTCTAAAATATATGATTGGATTCTTGGATCATTTCTTTTGTTTGAGATGAGACTATAAGACTACAGTAAGTCCCCTACACATGAACAAGTTCCGTTCCGAGAGCGTGTTTGTAAGTCCGATTTGTTCGTAAGTCCAACAAAGTTAGCCTAGGTACCCAACTAACACAATCGGCTGTATAGTACTATAATGTAATAGATTTATAATACTTTTCACACAAATAATACATAAAAAACAAATACACACAAAAAATAAAGAAAACTTTTTTAATCTTACAGTACAGTACCTTGAAAAGTACAGTAGTACAGTACAACAGCTGGCATACAGGGGCTGGCATCGAGTGAACAGGCAAGAAGAGTTACTGACTGGAAGAGGGAGAAGAGGTGGGAGATGGTAGAGCTGAAGGATCGTCAGCAAAAGGAGACAGAGGGCAAGCTGCAATTTCACTCACGCCTGACACTGATGGCTCAGGTTCTGGTTCCTTGCTGTATTCAATTCTATCTACCCTCTTGAAAAAAGAATCCAGTGATGTGGATGAAAACCAAATATATATGAGAAATATATTTGGTTAAGTGAATGACCAAATATATATTTCTTATAAATCACAATATCACAGTGGGACTTTAATTTTATTATGGCGATGAGAAGAAGGAAAATCCACTTTTTGTACTTTGTTTTGAACAACAGAAGAAAGATTTAATAGTCAAGTGTGCTTTAACTTTCTAATAGAAAAAAATATGATATTAATGAGAAGAGGAACTTAAACTTTTCTGTGAAATCCAGGTGTTTACTTGACAGTCAGGGGATGCTCAAATCAAATTCGAGGTGTATTGCTGGCAGATATGTCCCGTGCTCTAGAGACAAAGGAAATGAGTGAATTCTCCAGGGTAGAGAGACTTCTACCTCTACCAGAATTTATTGTGTATGTAGTCTTCAGGTTTACTTAATTAATGCTCTTCCTTGACCCATTTCAGAATTTCTGGGAGCAACATAAAAGAGGAATTTACAAAAGCCCTTCAGGGGCTTCACTACCTTTTTAATTAGTCCCAAGAAGTAGCTAACATATTTGAAGTGACTCCATAAAGATCCAAGCAGGATTTATCAGTCTGGATTTGGTCAGAGAACAGAGCCACTACAAGTTTTAAGAAATAAGGAGTTTAACATAGGAATTAAAGTCTGCAGCTGAAAAAGAAGAAAAATAGTGACTAACAACCTCGATTTAAACTAAGGCAGTGGAAGAGAAGTAGCCAGAGCTCACATAGGGAAGCCTGAGAAACTGTTGCTCGTGGCCACCAATACCGGCAGGGGGAGCTCTAGAGAAACCTGCCAAGCCATCACGTGTGGCCGCCTGACTTGCTGTGAATAATGGCTCTTGCTTTCACTTTCAAAATCTCAATACAAGTTTCTCTCTTGCCCAACTCTCGCCATACAGGGAAAGAGTTTCTGAGAAATGTAGTTCCAGCTTTACATGGTGCCTAGTTGGGAATGAACAATCTAGTACAGGGAACTTCACTCTTTCCTCCACCAAAACCTTTAGCATTGGACACAGTTGGCTGCTTCCTTCTTTTCAAAATACATTCTTCCCTTGGGTTCTGAAATATCACTTTCTCTTGGATCACATTTTACCTAGTTTCTATTTCTCAGTCTTTTTTGATGCTTCCTCTTCATCTCCCAGAGATCAGTCCTGGGACCTCCTTGCTGATCTCACCTGGTCTTATGACTTTATATAATATCTGTGTACAGATGACTCCCCAACATACGTCTCCAGCTCAGATGACCCAAAACTCTTGACTCATGTATCCAAGTGCCCTCTTCTCTGCTCACACGTCTAGTAGCCCAAATCAAACTCTTGATTACCCCCAAGAAAAAGTTCTCCCTCAGCCTCCCGCATCTCAATAAATAACAACACCATTTGCTCATATCAACAGTCGTTATTTTATTTTTCTCTCATCCCAAAGCCGATGCATCACCAAACCCTATCAGTTCTATGCTCAAGATATGTCAAGAATCTGTCCACATCTCATCACCTCTGCCTCTGTATCCCTGTGCAAGTTCCCATCTGGATTTCTGCAATGGTCTCCTAATCCACCCCACCCCAAGTCTATTCCCAGTACAATAGACAGAGGGATCCACCTAAAACATACAACATACCTTAGATCACATCACTTCTCTGCTCAGAATTCTACAATGACTCCGTTTCATTTGTCGTCACAAAGGTTTGCCCTGACCACCTTTTATAAAACGACAACCCCATCAGCATACCCCTTAGTGTCTATCACCATCTAACTACTATGTATTTATGTAGTAGTCTATTTCTCTGCTGTGGACTGTGCTGCATCTCTCTAAGGCTCCTATGTGAAGCCCTAAGCCCCAATGTGATGATGTTTGGAGACAGGTCCTTTGAGAGATAATCAGGGTTAGATGAGGTCATGAGAATGAGGTCCTCATGATAGTATTAATGCTCTTATAAGAGACACCAGAGACCTTGCTTCCTCTTTCTCTGCCATGTGAGGACAAGCTAGAAGGCAGCCATCTGCAAGCCAGAAAGAGGGCTTCACCAGGAACTGAATCTGCCCATACCTTGATTTTGAACTTCCTAGCCTCCAGAGCTATGAGAAAATAAACTTCTGTTGTTGAAACCACCCAGTCTGTGGTATACTGTTATGGCATCCTGAGAAGATTAAAACAATCCACTCTCCCCAACTAGATTATAAGATTCATAAGGAACTAGATTTTGTTTGTTCACTGCTGTATCCCCAGCACCTAGTTGCCACTCGACATACAGTGTATTTGTGCAATGAAATGACTGAATGAATGAGTTGCCCAATATCTTAGCTAGAATGTGGCAGAGCTTGAACTAACTCAGATGCTAGCTGATAAAAACACAATGAAGGATAAGTTTTCTATCTTAATTGTGTGAATCTAATTTGCAAATGATAATACAAGCAACCCATCATGAATATTCTAGTACATTCAGAAAATAAAAATATTAATTCTTCCTCTCAGCCTTTCTCCTATATGAAACACGTGGTCATCCACTTGGGAAAACCTCACAGCATATCTATCCCAACACAAACTTCACCCAGTAAACAGCATGTGAGGATTCAGAGAGCATAGCATTAAACTCTACTCCCCATTCAAACCACAGAAATATGTTTCTTTCTTGAAAGCTTTTGCAGAGCTAACTCCCAGTACAAGGGCCAGCCAGCACTCTTGAGGTCCTGACTTTAAAACGATGGCATAGCTTTGTTAATTCCCCAAGAGGGAGTGCATTTGTTAAAGAGACATAATTCACAATGTGAATTAGCTTCTGATAGTAATTCATCTGGTTCCACTAACACAGAAAGCTCAAAACCATTCAGACTTCTTTCCTTGAGACTACTGAAAATAAGATTCCTTTCAAAGCAGTAAGTAGTAATTGTCCCTGAAAAATCAAGGCCAAATGGGCCAGAAATGAGAAGCAGGATGTAAATTCTGAGTTTGGGCCCACCAGAGCCAATTACTGTAACAGGAACAATCTTGGTGTCTTTATTTGGAAGCTTGAGGTAGGCTGTTTACTGCAAGTTAAATGAATTGATGTGTTCTCTATGTGTAATTGAGGAGAAACCTGTTGGGTCACAAATTCATCCAGTAATTGCCTAGGCTTCCTATGAGAGTGCTTACATAATTTTCTTTGTATGTGTTTTCCAAAAGGACATAGTCTCCTATCCAGTGTTCTCTAAACCACAAATATACCCCATTGATTTTCTCGGTCTACAGTGTGTTGATTTTCAGCCCATCGTGTATAAGGTGAAAGGAAACAATAGTTGTATATAGAAAATATTGATCTGCAACCATTGATTCAAGGCCCCATGGTATCAAAAGATTAGTTACTTTTAAGAGAAGTACTAAAGGTGACTTTCAGCTACTTTTTATTGACTAACACAAGCCAGATAAATCCTTCTATTCAAAGACATAGACTCTTCTCCAGAAGCCATAATGAATAGACTATTTTACTCCCTTGCTTGAGATCTGAATAACACTGTGAACGTATTTTCCAAATACATATAAACATGTGCTGCACTATTACCAAATAGTTCACAATATTTAAACTTAACTATAATAGTAAATAATACATTTAGTATTTACTGTGTCCCAGGAATTGTTCCAAGTGATTTACATATATTTATTTATTTAGTGTTCACAATACCCTCTGAGTTAGGTACCAATATCATTCCCATTTTACAGAAGAGTAAACCAAAACATAGAAAGATTAAGTAACTGGTCCAAAGTCACACAGCTAGTAAGTAGCAGAGCCAGGCTTTGAACTCAAGTAGCCTGGCTCTAGAAGTTATACTTTTAAGCACTACACAATGGTACCACTCAAATTTTAAGGAAAATGTGAGAAAATTCATGGGTCAAAGCTGCAAATAGGGCTTCCCTGGTGGCGCAGTAGTTGAGAGTCCGCCTGCCGATGCGGGGGACACAGGTTCATGCCCCGGTCCAGGAAGATGCCATGGAGCGGCTAGGCCCGTGAGCCATGGCTGCTGACCCTGCGCGTCCGGAGCCTGTGCTCCGCAACGGGAGAAGCCACAACAGTGAGAGGCCCACATACCACAAAAAAAAAAAAAAAAAAAATTAAACGCAGAATTGCCATATGATCTAGCAATGCCACTTCTGGGTATATACCAGAAGGAATTAAAAACAGGGATCTGAACAGACATTTGTACACGCGTATTCAAAGCAGCATTATTCACAATAGCCCAAAAGTGGATGCAACCTAAGTATTCACTAATAGGTGATTGGATAAACAAAATGTCATATATACATATAATGGGAATATTATTCAGCTTTAAAAAAGGAGGATATTCTGACACATGTTCAACACGGATGAACATTGAAGACATTTTACTAAGTGAAATATGCCAATCACAAACGAACAAATACTGCATAATTCCACATATATGAGGTACCTAGAGTAGTCAAACTCATAGAGACAGAAAGTGGAATGATGGTTACCAGATGCTGGGGTAAGGGGGAAATGGGGAGTTACTGTCCAAGGGCATAGAGTTTCCATTTGAGAAGATGAAAAATGTTCTGAAGATGGATGGTGGTGATAGTCGCACAAGAATGTGAATATATTTCATTCTACCAAACCGTACATTTAAAAATGGTTAAATTTTATGTTAAGTGTATTTTACTACAATAAAAAAGACCACATGTGTTCATTTGTGCATGCATGTAAATAGATAATAGATAGATCAATAGACGATAGATCCTCTCTTTTTTGTACTAATTGAAGCTGTGAACACTGTTCTGAACCTTCTTTTCTTCTCATAACAACATATCTTAGAGAGAATTCAATATCAGCACATTCTTTTAAATGGCTAGTTGATATTCTACAGTACAGGATACTATAACTTATCTAAGCTACCTGTTATCAATGGTCATTTAATTATCTATAGTCTTTTGTTACAATATACAATGCTACAAGAGCAACATAAAATCCTCTAGAATAGAAAGTACACAATAGAGCTTGTATTAGTCAGGATAGACTAGGTAACATGGTGTTAAAAGAACAACCCCGAAACCCTTTACTAAACTCTCAGATTCTCTTAATACAGCAAGAGTTTGTTTCTTACTCATGTGACACAGCCTGCAGGAATCAGCAAGGGCTTTTGCTCCACAGAGTTCCACCATCTTCTTCATCATCCAGAAAACAGCCTCCCTCCTTGATCACTGGGCTTCCTACAGTCTCAGCCCAGAAGTAAACTCATATCTCATTAGCCAGAACTAGTATTTTCTCCCTCTCAACTGAAAAGAGGCTGAAAAACTGTAGGAGAATAAAATAATCTATTTCAGTAACTCTTCCGTACTTCAATCACACAAATAGAAATAATTTCCTCACTAAGGTAAATCCAAAGTTTGCAAATTATTTATGGAAGGCTTTTTAAACTCTCAAGTGATTATTTTTCATTCAACAAATACTTATATTACTCCTACCATATGCTGAGTGCAGGAACACGGTAGGCACTCAATAAATATTTGCTGAATAAGCAAATAAATGATCCCTAATCGTGTTAGTAATTGCTACCATTTCTCCTAGAACAATCCAACTACTAGAAATGGATAGGAAAAGAATAAGAAATGACTTCTGTCTTCTCATCTAGTCACTTGACCAAGAGCCCAAATTAACTAAACTTCCTATTTGAGGGCAAACCTCCTCATCAGGAGAACCAGGAATCTGACTAAGCTCTAAGCTACAATTCAGCTATGGTTATTGCCCAATTCAAAATTCTCATTGTTTCAAGGTCAATCCATGAGCCATGGTTGGCACTTAAAACATTTCAGCTTACACCTCACATTTGCATTCTGCACAAACATTATGCACAGGTAGAAGAAGAGGATTCAGCTTAATCCAATAGCTAATTAGCAACACCTGCACCAAGGAACTATTAGCATCTTGCTATTAGGTTACTGTCTGCATTACAGGATAAGTGATTATGCCTGTCAAATTATGATAGGACTTGTTTCATTTTTTAGTTCATGTATAAATTTAAATGCCATTTTTTTAATGTCCCACAAAATGTTTAGATACGACATTGCTCTTTTTGAATTGCAGTTACAGATTTCAGTTGTCAATGACAGATTTACAATTAAATTCCTAGAAAACTTAAAAGTTGTATTTACATGAATAAGCATATCCTTTTAATTATTAGTATCAGAGTATCTCCTCTACTCAGTCTACCTGTTCTCCCTAAGGCTCTAGTGCCTAGATATAAACTCTAAATGTAGTAACATGGGTTAATTCTCAAAATTTTATGCCTATGCCTAAAAGAACACCCAGCATGTGTAGGTACTGAATGTATATTTGTTGAATTAATTAACTCAGCTTCTGCATCTATGTTGATGACTCTCAGATCTCCACTCCTAACCATTCTCTAAGCTCCTGGCTTCAATTCACTTACAAAATATATTTCAGTATTTCACAATTCTACAGACAGTATATGCTCTACTATGATAACCATTTAATTATTTTCTAGGTTTACAGTCACTCAGCTCAAGATCAAGAATTCACAGTATCCCTTATCCACATGTGAGCAAAATCTTTTTTCCTCTAGAGAGAGGAGTGGTCAAGATGATGGAGTAGGAAAACCCTGAGTTCACCTCATTCCACAGGCAAACCACAACTGCAGTTATTTACAGAGCAATTATCCATGAAAGTGACCTGAAAACTAAAAGAAAAGACCTACAGCTAAGAACAACAACAGGACAGGCAGATGGGGCAGAGATGCAATACAGTCAAGACCCACACCCAGATAGGCAACCCACAAATGGGAGGATAATTATAATTACAAAGTTTCTCCCCAAGGAGCAAGGGGTCTGAGCCCCACATTGGCTCCCAAGGCCAGGGGTCCTGCATCAGAAAGATAGACTCCCAGAACATTTGTTTTTGAAAGCCAGTGGGGCTTACTTTCAAGAGAGCCAGAGGGCTGTGGGAAATGGAGACTCCACTCTTAAAGGGCACACACAAAATCTCACACACTCTGAGACCCAGGGCAGAAGCAGTAAACTGAAAGGGGCCTGGGTCAGACCCACCTGATAATCTTGGAGAGCCTCGTAGAGAGGCAAATGCAATTGAAACTCATCCTGGGGATATAGACCCTGGCAGCAGCCATTTTTGGAAGCTCATCCCACCACAAAGACACTGGTACTGGTAATCCTCCCTCTAGCTTATTAGTGCTGGGACCTGGCCCCACCCTATAGCCAGTCAGCATCAGCCCTGGGATGCCCTAGGCCAGGTCCCTACCCACCAGCAGGCCAACTGTCATAAGACCCCCTGAGCACCCAGCCAACCTGGGAACCAGCCCAGCCCACCAGAGGGCCCAGGACCTAGCCCCATCCACCAATGAGCCTGCACTTGCCCCAGGACCCTCAGGGGCCCCCATAGCTAGCCATCAGATTAGCCCCCCCACCAACACGCCAACACCAGCCCCTGGACCACCACACCTCACAGACAATCAAGTCAAGACCCAAATTACCCACCAGCAGGCTGGCACCACTCGTAGTGGATACCCAGGACCCTGGCCATGCCCAGGGAAGTACAAAGAGTCCCAAACAGAATCAACCCAAAGAGGACCATACCAAGACACACTGTAATTAAAATGGCAAAAATTAAAGATAAAGAGAGAATACTAAAAGCCACAAGGGAAAATCAACAAGTTATGTGCAAGGGAATTCCCATGAGGCTATCTGCTGATTTTCAGCAGAAACTCTGCAGGGAGTGGCATGATACAAAGTGATGAAAGGGAATAAAAGAAAAAAAAAGCCAACAACCAAGCATACTCTGCACAGCAAGGCTTTCATTGAGATTTGATAGAGAGATAAAAGTTAAAAGAGTTCAGCACCATTAAACCAGCTAAACAAGAAATAAGGTAAAAGTACTCGAAGTGGAAAAGAAAAGGCCAAAACTAGAAATATGAAAAGCACAAAAGGAAAATTCTCATTGGTAAAGGCAAATATACAGTAAAGGTAGTAGATCAACCACTTATAAAGCTAATAGGAAGGTTAAGACAAAAGTAGTGAAATCACCTATATCCACAATAAGGAAAAGGATGTACAAAAGAAAAGGATATAAAATATGATATCACAAACAATAAACATGGAGAGGGGGAATAACACTGCAGAACTGTTAAAATGCATTTGAACTTAAGAGATCAGCAACCTAAAACAATCATGTGTATGTACCTATAGATTGCTATATATAAACTTCATGGAAACCACAAACCAAAAATCTATAATAGATACACACACACAAAAAAAGAGAAAGGAATCCAAACATAACACAAAAGGCAGTCATCAAGTCACAAGGGAAGAGAGCAAAAGAAGAAGAAGACAGGAACAAAAAAGAACCACAAAACCAATTAACAAAATGGCAAATGAGTACATACCTATCAATAATTACTTTAAAGGTAAGTAGACTAAATACTGCAATCAAAAGACATAGAGTGGGGCTTCCCTGTTGGCACAGTGGTTAAGAATCCGCCTGTCAACATGGGAGACACGGGTTCGAGCCCTGGTCCGGGACGATCCCACATGCCACGGAACAACTAAACCCATGTGCCACAACTACTGAGCCTCTGTTCTTGAGCCCACGAGCCACAACTACTGAGCCCACGTGCCACAACTACTGAAGCCTGTGCACCTAGAGTCCATGCTCTGCAACAAGAGAAGCCACCACAATGAGAAGCCTGCACACTGCAACGAACAGTAGCCCCTGATCACTGCAACTAGAGAGAGCCAGCACACAGCAACAAAGACCCAACGCAGCCAAAAATAAATAAATTAAAAAACAAAAAGACATAGAGTGGATGAATGCACACAAAGACAAGACCCATATATATGCTGTCTACAAGAGGCTAATTTCAGATCTAAAGACACACATATCTGAAAGCAAAGGAATGGAAAAATATATTCCATGCAAATGGAAATAAAAAGAAAGCCAAGGTAGCAATACTTATATCAGACAAAATAAACTTTAAAACAAAGACTTTAACAACATATAATGAAGGATATTACATAATGATCAAGGCATCAATCCAAGAAAATATAACAATTCAAAATATATATGCACCCAACATAGGAGTACCTAAATACAGAAAGCAAATATTAACAGACATAAAGGGAGAAATTGACAGTAACATGGTAGTAGTAAGGGACTTTAACACCCTATTTACATCAATGGACAGATCATCCAGACAGATAATCAGTAAGGAAACACTGTCCTTAAACAATACATAAGATCAGATAGATTTAATAGATTATATAGAGAACATTCCAGCCAAAAGCAGCACAATACACATTATTTTCAAGTGTACATGGAACATTTTCCAGGAGAGACCACATGCGAGACCACAAAACAGGTTTTAGTAAGTTTAAGAAAATTGAAATCATATCAAGCATCATTGCTGACCATAATACTATGAGAGTAGAAATCAAGTACAAGAAAAAAAAATGCAAAACCTACAAACACATTGAGGCTAAACAATATGTTACTAATAACAAATGGGTCACTGAAGAAATTAAAGAGGAACAAAAAAATACCTGGAGATGAATAAAAATTAAAACCTAATGATCCAAAATCTATGGGATAAGGCAAAAGCAGTTCTAAGAGGAAAGCTTATAGCTATACAAGCCTATCTCAGAAACAGGAAAAATCTCAAATAAACAACCTAACCTTATACCTAAAGAAACTAGAAAAGGAACACACAAAACTCAAAGTTAGAAGAAAAGAAACCATAAAGATCAGAGAAGAAATAAATAAAATAGAGACTAAAAACAACAACAACAACAAAAGAAAAGATCAATGAAACTTAGAGCTGGTTCTTCAAAAAGATAAACAAAATTGGTAAACCTTTAGCCAAACTCATCAAGAAAAAAAAGAGAGGGAGCTCAAATAAATAAAATCTGAAATTAAAAAAAGTTACATCTGACACCTCAGAAATACTGAGGATCATTAAGAGATTATTATGGGGCTTTCCTGGTGGCGCAGTGGTTGAGAGTCCGCCTGCCGATGCAGGGGACACGGGTTCATGCCCCAGTCTGGGAAGATCCCACATGCCATGGAGCGGCTGGGCCCGTGAGCCATGGCCGCTGAGCCTGCGTGTCCGGAGCCTGTACTCTGCAACGGGAGAGACCACAACAGTGAGAGGCCCACGTACCGCAAAAAAAAAAAAAGAGAGAGAGAGAGATTACTATGAAGAATTATATACCAATAAAATGGACAACCTAGAAAAAAATGGACAAATTCCTAGAAATGTACAATCTCCCAAGACTGAACAAGGAAAAAACAGAAAATATACCAATTACCAATAATAAAAAAAAGACCAATTACCAGTAATAAAATTGAATCAGTAATTAAAAAAAAAAACTCCTAAAAAACAAAAGTCTGGAACCAAGATGGTCAAACAGGTGAATTCTACCAAACATTTAGGGAAGAGTTAACACCTGTCCTTCTTAAATGATTCTGAACAACTGCAGAGGAAAGAATGCTTCCAAACTCATTTTACAAGGCCAGCATCACCCTGATAACAAATTAGACAAAGATGTCATAACCAAAAATATCACATGCCAATAACACTGATGAAAATAGATACAAAAATTCTCAACAAAATATTAGCAAACCAAATTCAACAATACGTTAAAAGGATCATACATCATGATCAAGTGGGACTTTTCCCAGGGATCCAAGGATGGTTCAATATCCACAAATCAATCAATGTGATGCACCACATTAACAAATTAAAGAATAAAAATCATAAGATCATCTCCATCAATACAGAAAAAGCTCTTGACAAAATTCAACATCTATTTACAATAAAAACCTCAACAAAATGGGTATAGAAGGAACATACCTCAACATAATAAAAGCCACATATGACAAGCCCACAGCTGACATCATAATCAATGGTGAAAAGCTGAAAGCATTTTCTCTAAGATCAGGAACAAGACAAGGATGCCCACTCTCATCACTTTTATTCAACATAGTATTGGAAGTCCTGGCCACAACAATCAGACAACAAAAAGAAATAAAAGGAATCCAAATTGGAAAGGAAGAAGTAAAACTGTCACTGTTTGCAGATGGCATGATACTATGCAAAGAAAATCCTAAAGATGCCACCAAAAAATTACTAGAACTCATCAATGAATTTGGTAAAGTTGCAGAACACAAAATTAACATGCAGAAATCTGTTGCATTCCTATACACTAACAACCAACTACCTGAAAGAGAAATTAACAATCCAATTCACAATCACATCAAAAACAATAAAATATCTGGGAATAAATCTAAGGAGGTAAAAGACCTTTGTATGGAAAACTATAGACGCTGATGAAAGAAATTGAAGGTGACACAAACAAATGGAAAGACATACTGTGCACATGGATTGGAAGAATTAACATTGTTAAAGTGCCCATTCTACCCAAGGCAATCCACAGATTCAGTGCAATCCCTATCAAAATACCAATGGCATTTTTCACAGGTCTAGAACAAATAATTCTTAAATTTGTATGGAAACACAAAAGACTTCGAATAGCCAAAACAATCTTAAAAAAGCAGTATGGAACAGAAGGTATTACACTCCCTGATTTCAAACTATACTACAAAGCTACAGTAATCAAAATAGTATGCTACTGGCACAAAAACAGACACATCGATCAATTGAACCAAGAAGCAAACCCACATTTATACGAGCAATTAATCTATGACAAAGGAGCAAGAATATACACTGAAGAAAAGATAGCCTCTTCAATAAACAGTATTGGGAAACTGGACAACTACATTCAAAAGAATCTAACTGGACCACTTTCTCACAGCATATACAAAAATAAACTCAAAGTGGATTAAAGACTTACATGTAAGATTGAAACCATAAAAATCCTAGAAGAGTATGCTCTTCTAGGCAACATACTCTTTGATGTCAGTCTTAGCAATATTTTTTTTTTTGGATCTCTCCTAAGGCAAGGGAAACAAAAGCAAAAATAAACAAGTGGAACTACATCACACTAAAAAGCTATTGCACAGAGAAGGAAATAATCAACAAAACCAAAAAACTGCCTACTGAATGGGAGAAGACATTTGCAAATGATATATCTGACAAGGGATTACTATCCAAAATATACAACATCAAAAAAGCAAACAACTCAATTAAAAAATGATCAGAGGACCTGAATAGACATTTTTCCAGAGAAGAGGTACAGCTGGCCAGCAAACACATGAAAATATTCTCACCATCACTCATTATCAGGAAAATGCAAATCAAAACCACAATGAGGTATCACCTCACCCCTGTCAGATGGCTATTATCAAAAAGACAACAAATAGCAAGTGTTTGCAAGGATGTGGAGAAAAGGGAGCCCTCATGCACTGTTAGTGAGAATGTAAATTGGTACAGTTGCTATGGAAAACAGTATAGAGTTTCCTCAAAAAATTAAAATTAGAACTACCATACGAGGGGGAATTAGATGAAGGTAGTCAAAAGGTACAAACTTCCAGTTATAAGATAAATGAGTAGTAAGGATGTAATGTACAACATAATAAAGACAATTAACACTCACAATATTATAATGAAAGTTGTCGAGAGTAAATCTGAAGAGTTCTCATCACAAGGAAAAAGTATATTTTTTTGCTATTTCTTTAATATTGTATCTATATGAGATGATGGATGTTCACTAGACTTATTGTGGTAATTATTTCATGATGTAAGTCAGATCTTTATGCTGTACACCTTAAACTTATATAGTGCTGTAAGTCAATTATATCTCAATAAAACTGGAAAAAAAATCTCTTGCTCTAGTCCTGGAAATGGGCTTTAGAGCTAGAGTCTTAAGCTGGGACCACAAAGGCGGTTTTAGAAATCCAAGAACCTTAAAATATTCACACAAAAGTTGTGTTTCATGGGTTTTTCTCTCTCTCGGTGTAAGAGTGGGGTTGTTGCAGGACTGTATCTGTGGTGTTGGCATGTTGGTGATCCCAGTGGCAGCGGAACATGTTTGCAGTGGTAGTGTAATGGCAGTGGGGGTAGTTCGAGGTCCATGTTCACGGTGTCCATGCAGGGCTGGTGGTGGTTGCTACAGGACCATGTGGGCAGTCAGGACCAGCTACGTAATTCACAGGGCCTAGTGCAAAGTGAAAATGTGGAGACCAGTGTGCAAAAATGATTCAGCAATCCAAGGTGGCGATAATAGAGCATTAAACCAAGTGTGAGCCCTTCTGAACATGGCACCCTGTGCAACTGCTCAGCTTGCAGACCCAGGAGGCAGGCCCTATTAGCAGTGTCAACAAGGTGCAGATGATGGTTGCTATGCGTCCACGTTTGTAATGTCAACAAGTACTGATGCTTGTTGCTGCAGGACCAAGTTAGTGGGGTGTTTGTGTCTGACGATGCACAGCCTAGCTCCTCATGACACTGCCCGCCATGTTCAACTATATCCAGGTGTCAGATCAGCTAGGAATCCTCACTCACCTATATTTGATAAATGCAGGTTTACTGGATTTTGCTGTTAAAATTGCAGGAGGTGCTCAGCAGGTAGCTCCCCTTTCTTGTTTTTTTTTTTTTTTAAGACACATTAGTGTTTTTTTGCTGTTGTTGTCATTTTTTAATTTATTTCGTTGCACCGGGTCTTAGTTGCAGCAGGTGGGCTCCTAAGTTGAGGCTCACAGTCTCCTTAGGTGTGGCTCTCCGGCTCCTTAGTTGCAGCACGTGGACCCCTTAGTTGCAGCAGGCGGGCTCCTTAGTTGTGGCATGCGAACTCTTAGTTGCAGCATGCATGTGGGATGTAGTTCCCTGATCAGGGATCGAACCTGGACTCCCTGCATTGGGAGCACGGGGTCCTATCCACTGCGCCACCAGGGAAGTCCCTCTCCTTTCTTGTTATACCTTCAGGAAGGCCGCGTGGATGCTGGGAAGACATACCATGGCAATATTACCTGGGATTGACCAGGTCTTGTTCCAACAGGAGACTGGCCTTCTCATCCTATGTGTGGGCTCCTTATGGAAGAGCTGGGAGCTTCTGAAGGAAGACTTCCTTTTGGCACTGACCCAAGGCAGAGATCCTGGCTCAGAACTGCTTCTCTACCTTCACCCTGATGAAGCTGTGGCACTTCTCTTCACTGGGCAGGGAAGCCTAGGGTTCAGACACATGCAGCACCCCCTTCTCATGGACTACAGAGTTAACACCATCACCTTCTACTCTACAACTTCTAATAGGGGTGCTTGGCCCTGGCTCCACCCGCCTCCAAGCCCAGTAGACACTGGGTCCTGGAAGGGAGGAGGTTTTTTCTCCTTTTCCTTAAACACATACATACACACAAATAGAAGAAAATATACACATTTTACCCACTTCCAAAAAAAAAAATGGGGTGGCAGCAGTGGCTTCAACAACACTAAATTCCAGAAATAGCAGTGCAAACTGCATCTTCTAGTGCTTCACAGAAGTATAGCAACGGATCCCTCACCAGACACTTCTGTAAGGGTGGGTTTGGACATTTCTTCCTGGTTGCCTAGTCTCATTCCCGATTCTACAGCTCTCCCAGAGGTTCTGTGAGCTACCAATGTCTTAAAAACATAAAGTCTCCTTTCTATTTCAAAATCGGATTCATTTCTGTAGCTTATAACAGAGAACACCAACAGATATGTGACTTACGTACATTTACTGGGAAGCGGGCTATGGCTTTCATCAGAGTCTCACAGAGGTTCTCTGTTTTAGAATCAAACCTAACTGAATTCCAGTGTCAACTCTGTCCCTTCCTTGCTTCATGTCCTACTTCCCTCTTATATAAAACAGGTTTAATAAAATCTACTTTGCAGTATTTTCTGAGGAATAAGCAATAATTCAAGGGGGAAGTATCTGGCATACATGTACTTCATCAAGGTTAATTCCCTTTCTCTAGACTCCTTTAAACTATAAATAAAACTTAAGTTTCATTTTAAGAAAGGGGGTTGTAAGGTAGAGTTAAAAAACAAAGATCAGTGATAACATAAACATACTTAATATTTGTTAAAAAAATCAGGTATTCTAAATTTATTAAAGATGTTTTGAAAATACAAATAAAATCTACAGAAAACTGAGATGAGATTAAAGTATTCTATAAACAATACAGGGAAAGATCAACAAAAAACTGAGCATAAGAATTAAATACCATTATAGTTCAAGATCGACACAAATGTTTCATTTCTAGGACTGATAGGTCAGGTGAAGTCCATTTGCATAATATCACTGAATTTCAGAATGGCATTTGATAGAGTTTCAGTATATTTGGTGATGACCTTGTTAGACATGGGATAAGACCTGTGCTGGAAGTGACTCTGTGTGGTGGATTCATAACTGGTTGAATGACCAGAGTCTAAAACACAGATTATGGATTGAGGGAGCAAGGTTTAATGAGGCACATCATAGGCAACTTCCTTGGTTGTATACATATGCTTCTTATTACTTTGGTGAGGCTAGTTGAATCAAGAAATACATACTAAAAGCCTACTATATGTCATGCATTGTACTAGGCACTGAATATACAATGGTGAAAAAATATATATTCCTGCATTCAGGATCTTACAGGTTAGTGAGGAAAAGAAGTCAAGGGTATGACCATTATAATGTAGTTTGATAAGTGCTAGGATTAACATAAATACAGAGTACTATAGGAGCTCAGAAGTGGGCCACGTCACCCAGTAATAAACAAAGTCCTAAAAAAAGTGATGTCTCAGTCAAGCCTTGAAGAATAAAAGTTAGCAGAGGAGAAAAGGAGAAGTATCACAAAACAGTATGTGCAACAAAACAGTACGTGCAATCACAAAACAGTGTGTGCAAAAGTATGTGCAAAGTATCACAAAACAGTGTGTGCAACAGAATGTCTCAATTCACTCAAATTGAGATAAAGCATGACCTGTTCCAAGAATTATATTTCTGATTGTATGTATGGAGCAGGGTATATGATGGTGGGGGTGTTGAGAGATGAGACTAAAAGAGTGTTAGGGGATCATTAGATAATATAAGAAGAATCCATGAAGATTCTGGTAAGCCAAAATGATAAGCTAAATACAACAAGAAATTTAAGAGGGATAAATGCAAGTTTCAAAGTCTAACTACTCAAGGATGGGTGGAAATGTTTAAGAGCATGAGAGAAAGGCACAGGGATTTTAGGTGACTACAAGGTTAATATGGTTTAAATGAGTGAGAAGGTAACCCATAGAAGAAACCTCTTCAAAATCCTGAAAGGAAGAAGTCAGAATCTGAATTTATGGTGTGATACTTGCCTCACCATAATTCAAATTTTGTGTCATTGTATTTGCCTTCAAATGTCTAAAGGGATTTTGACATGGAAGAAGGGTCAGACTTGTTCTCTGAGGCCTCAGAGGACAGACACGGCATGAGGAAGTTATGTTACTGAACTCAGGTTCGGCTGCTCACCACTCAAAAGCAGACAATTGAGGGGCAAGTGTCGGTAGAAAGGAAAGTTGCTTTATTCATAAAAGCCAGCAATCTGAGGAGGAGGTGGACTCTTGGCCAAAGACCAGCTCCAAAGATTCTGCTCAGCCATGGCGATATTTTAAAGGAAAAGGCGGAAACAATCTCAGTTAATCATTAAGGTAAGAGATTAGATTGTCATTTTTCCGTTGCGTGCAGACCCACTGACTTTTCCTGATTCCTTTGGATGCTGTCTTGCCCACCTGGTCCACCTGCAACTGGCTGTCCTCTGGCCCCTGTGGTCTGCCTGCAAATTTGCTATACTGGGGGTAGAGAGTCAGTCATTCTTTAACTACTTAATTCTTCATTCCTACTCCTTTTAATCCAGGAAAGGAGTCAACAGGTTAGGCAAGGCGGGAGTTAGGTTAAATGTTACCTAGTGATCTCATTTTTATGATTAAGGTCTGAGGAAAACAGAGACGAACAAACAGAAAAGGGGCAAAAAAGCCACTTACAAATCCCCACTGTCAGACATCGTTCCATTTCTATGAGACTAGGGGCAAAGGCCCATCTGCTGTAACTGCTCCCTGCTGAGAGAGAGCATCAAATTCTTAGAGTGAAAAATGTCGACATGGGTCTGTAGCATCTCTTTGCTGACAGTTTTAGTTGCCTGCTTATATACATGGGCAGAGCAAACTACAATTATTCTTACACCAACAGAGATATAGATTATTATGAGCAATAGTGTTAATCCCATTCTTGCATCAGACACTGAGTCTGTGACTCCATTGTCCTAACCATTAACTGCTTGAGCCTGCTCTCTTGTGATTCTGGGAGGCCTGGGAGACTTCAGCTTTTCTACAAATGAGAGGCAGGGGACATAGAGGGGTCTTTGTTCTTGGGGTAAGGGGCACTGCAGGGTTCTGCTCAGTTCCAGTTAGAGGAGAGCACATGTTCACTCAAGAGAAGAAAAAGTTTCCGCCTAAGCCGTCAAAACCAGAATGGGCTGACTGGTGTGGTGGGGGTAATTGTGTTGACAAATGTTCGAGCGGAGGCTCATCCGTGATCATTTAGGTGGATGTCTCCAAAGACCTTCACCCACGACTGACCAGGTGTAGAAGGAGCGGAGATGATAAAAAATGAAGAAGAGATGTCCCTGCCTTCAATCTAATATCGTGCTTGACCTAAAGAGTTGCATGGTAATTAGTAAGGCATGTTAAAATCATACTGTCACTCAAAACTGTCCTATTTTGGAAAGATTCTTTCCCCTAAATGTTAGCTTTTACAACTCCTTGTGTATTTTTTTTTAATTATATTGCCAAAATATTTGGTATTTCATTTTTTTGCAATTAAAATAGCATTGATTTATGACCTAACATAAGCAAACACACTCTGACTCTAAAGACTGAAAAGCTGTTCTCTGTGCATGCCACCATGAAAACCCATCCAATAATCAAGACTCCACGCTTCCTGTAAAATGGACTCCAGCTGTACAATATAGAACCCTGTAGACAACATTTTTAAATTTGCCATTAAAAGTATAAGAACGTTTTCCAGACCCTACAGAAAACTACTCTTTCAGACAATGGGAATCACTTTTTTCATAGCACAGAACTGAAAAAGGCACTATAAGTCAGAAACTTTATACTCAGAGAGCACATGTATTCATTTATTTCAAATTCCATCTGAGAATGAACCGCAGCAGTGGTGACCTACAATTTGCTACAGACTGATTTAGCCTAAAAAGACCCAAAATAGCCTTTCTACTCAGCATACAGTATCTACTCATCTATTCTGAGAATCTAATCTTTGCTGCATACTTTCTCCAGGTATGGATATTCTTTGTGATATTCACTTGACTTTGATCACCAATTTGATAGTTTAGCCTCTACTGCAGAAAATGTTCTCCAGTTTAAATACCTCGTCTTAAATCTATCACAGAAAACTGTAATAGATTAGTCAAAGCAAGGCACTTTTATCTATTTTAGAGAATTTTAAGAATAAGACATTTTCAACTTGCTAATTTTCATGGGTTTTTTAGAAATAATAATAAACTGATTTTTATAATGGACTCAGTAAAAACAATAGTTTGCCAATCTTCTCCTTTATATCAGGGACTAAGAAAAGTAGGGGAGGGAAGAAATAAAGCACAATGGTTTTTAATATTTCTCTTGCATGAGGTAAGAACTCAAAATACCTTCCAAAATAAATGTTACCTACTTTTCAGAGATGGTACAAAAATTGGCACAATGTATAATCAATAGGGCCTGGAAGTTTTACTCTGTTGTGCTGATTCTGTGAAATTTCTTTAATTCTGTACAATATAAATCATCTAACAGCATTAAAATTAAATGTAATTTGAAATTAATGATGTGAAAATTTATTTCAGTTATCATTTAATCAAACCACTTTCATAATTTAGCTAGTCACCTTGGCTTCCCAGAAACTGATGAAATAAATAGCGTCCCAGTGGCAGTGGGGATGGATTTGGGCATCTGATCTTTTATTACAACTCAATCCCTGACTACCTCTATAAACTTGGACAAGTCACTTCACTTCCCTGGTCTCAGGTCCTTATCTGAAAATAGGTACATATTACCTATGTGTCTATCACCATTGCTGTCACTGGCTATGGATTGGAGGTTCCAGTGAATCAAATTGGGTTTGATTAATTTGCTAGAGTGGCTCACAGAACTCAGAGAAACATTTTACTCGCTATATTAACAGCTTATTATAAAAAGGTATAACTCAGGAAAAGCCAAATAGGAGATGCATAGGGCAAAGTATGGGGAAAGGGCCCAGAGCTTCCACGCCCTTTCTAGGCACGCCACTCTTTCTGAATCTCCACGAGTTCACCAACCTGTCCTTTTGGGTTTTTATGGAGGCGCATTACATAGGAATGCTTGACGAAATCATTGGCCATTGGTGATGAATTCAACCTCCAGACTCTCTACCGTCCCAGGAGGTCAGATTGTAGGACTGTAAGTTCCGACCCTCTAATCACCTGGCTTATTCTCCTGGCAACCAGCGCCCCCAATTAGGTGGGGTCCAAAAGTCACCTAATTAACATAACAAGAAACACCGTAATAGCTCTCATCACTTAGGAAATTCCAAGAGTTTTAGGATCTCAACTGGGTGAAGACCAAATATGTATTTCTTATTACAAGTCAATATCATAGCACTATGCAGGATATACACAAGGGGTGGACACAGAAAGTAACAGATAGGGTCTTATTTATACGATATGATCAGAATTACAGTAAAGATGACAAGAAAATGGGATCACAAATATAAAACACTTGGCATATAAAAGGCATTCAATAAATATTATTACATTGCTTCAGAACAAGATATGGAAAAAATTCTGAAATGCAAGTAGGTAGGATTGAAAATTTAAAGGAAGAGCAGGCTAGATATTTTCAAATTCTTTTCTATAAGATACTTAGAAAAACTGGATCAAATATAATAGCCATTCTTTCCAACGCATAGCTGAATTCATTAAAAAAAAAAAAAAAAAGTATGGAAAATTCCCAAGGGCCAAGTCTAAAAAGCAAGTTGTAACCATAGTTGTAGGCTGACACTGAAAGTGCAGTTGGCTTTAAAGCAGTTGACACTTCCCATTTTCTAAATGCTTGGGTTTTAAGGGCAACCTCGAGACAGAAAACAAGACCTTGAACTTGCAAAAGATAGGGATTTGGAGTTGAAGTCCCAGTGCTCACACACACTGAAAAAGAAGGCTAGAAAAATGCTGTCTGCCTATCAGCAAAGAGGAAACACAAAGAGATTTGTCTGTCTTGGCACAGACTTAGGGTGTTCAAAAATAAAAATAACCTCTGAGGGGCTTCCCTGGTGGCACAGTGGTTGAGAGTCTGCCTGCCGATGCAGGGGACACGGGTTCACCCCCCGGTCCGGGAAGATCCCACATACCGCTGATAGGCTAGGCCCGTGAGCCATGGCCGCTGAGCCTGCACGTCCAGAACCTGTGCTCTGCAACGGGAGAGGCCACAACAGTGAGAGGCCCGCATACCGCAAAAAAAAAATAATAATAATAACCTCTGAGATTCATAACTACAGGTTATGAATCTGCATTTGGGATTAAAATTCAGCCTCTAATTGGTTTGGGAAACCCCAAAACAGTAAATTAACATATAAAGTTCAGGCAAACATGATACTCACAATCCAAAATTACAAAACACACCAGCCATGAGGAAAAATTAGCTGAGATAAGAGATTAGGCCCTCAAGAACTTCAGCTATTGGAAATACCAGATAGAGAATATAAAATTAGAATGCACAAAAGAAGCATATAGTGACCCCAAAGTAAAAATCTGGAAAAGATTACACTGATGATGGGGTAGAATACACACAAAAACTTAATTAGAAATGCAAATTAAGCTGAAAAATTATAGGGAGAATGGGTGACTATAAAATATAATGGTATTGTCTGGAGCGTGTCTGAAATTTAGGCAGAGTCCCAAACTGTCTCTAATAAAATAAAATTCATATATCACAAATTTTTTAAATTTTCAGGACTGAAAAATAACCTGTTGAAATAGTCTCTTTTTCAGTGAAACAAAGACCCCTGTGAATATAATATAATGTAATATAATAGGATGCCTGAGGACATCTTAGGCTTTCATTAGAACTACCTCATTTAGAAATGAAACAGCTATTCATTTTACAATTTTGATCAAGGATAATTTTGACCAAGAACTGCTATTAGAAAAGGAGCTTCACAAAATTGGTATCTTGTTATGTAAGCCCAGGGTTGATCAGGAGTGTGCGAAAGAACAGATGTAAAAAATGTGGGTGTGTACAAGTCAGGACACTGTCGTTTTTCCCCACTTTGTATCTGCTGAGAAAGTAGTCTTGCATATCTGCGCCCAGGCTGGCATGAGCAGAAGAAGGGGAACAGGGAAGAAGCAGGACACAGAAAGCACGAGTGGAGTCAGCACTTGGGCTACATCATATGAATAACATGACTTTTCTGTGTGGCTGTGTGAAAGTGCTTGGGCTGGAATTATCCAACCAGAACAACACCCAAGGGAGCCATTTGCCAGGAAAGTGGTGTGGCAGTAAAAGGAGGTCAAGGGAAGAGGCTGATCTGGACCCAAAGATCCCATAAGAGGGGACTTTGCAGTGGGGACCCCGTCAGAAAGCCGGCACCTGCACTCTGCAAGGAGTTATCTGCCATCAGCATTACCAGAAAAGCAACAAGGAGCAGATTGTAATCACCCAAAGAAGACAAGGGGTGCTTTCCTTCCCTGCCATCCCTTCCCCAAGCTCTAGAAAGAAGACAGAGGAAGAGTAACAAGTCTGAACAGCACTGGGGGAGAGTTTTGGATCAGATATGAAATTGAAGTTTTTAACTGGACTAGATTATTTTAATAACAGAAACTGACCAGAAAGGTATAGGATTTGTCCAAGGTGTTGTTAGGAGGTTGGAAAGTAGTATTTGGCATAGAATTATTAAAGGCGGCTTGTACTCCAATGTTTCCCATGTATTGTAGTTATAATTGTGTAAAAAGCAGAGAACGATACGGTACTCAGTTTCCAATCCCTCTGTTAAATAGTAGACCTGCATTTTCTTGTGGATTGAAGTTTACAGTCTATCTAGAGGGATGCGGTTCTCAGACTTAAACGTTAATGCAAAACACTTCACATAGGGACAAAGGGTTAAATGCTGAGTGCGTAGCACAGACTATGATTTGAGAGGACAATACTGTGAGCCATCCAGTCAGTTTCACGGACAATATAGGACCTAAGCTGTGCCCCACGAGATGGATATAATTTGCATTGATAAAGCGATGTTGGGAGGATTTTGCAAGAGGAAGAGGTAGCATGGGCCAAGGTGCAGAGGTGGCAATCCAGGCATCATGCTCCTCCTGGCTGCAATGGGATTTGTGTGAGGGAACAATGGGACAGAAATTTACAGAAAGAGTTCAAGGTCAGATTTCAATAGCCAGGACATCTCAGCCAAAGGAATTTGCATCTGGTTGGATAAATAATAAGAAACCATTAGTTTTGCACAAAGGCTTTTGAGATGATTGTCAAAGGAAGACAGAGAAAGAAGCATTTAGAAAAGGAAAGCAAACATTTATTTTCTAAGAGGGCAAGAGAGTCAGACTTCAGAAGAATTGGCTGGCCAAAGTATTTAAATTTAAAAGCTGCAAAATTGCCCAGGTTACCGAGTTTACATTAGTCTGTCCATGAAGGAAAAACAGTAGCTTTCTCACATGATTATCATATTCAAAAACTCACGACGTATCTTCAGACACCAACATGGCAAATATCAAGTATAAAATGGTTTACAGGAAATATTCAAGGTTTTGCTATGCAGGGGCCAAACCCAGTCAAGGTGACCTCATTATTTTTGGTTTATGTCAGAGCATTACATGTTTTCTCTGACTGTCATATATGAGGTGCCTAATCATGTTGGAAGCAGGGTAAAATGTCACTTTTTGCTTCTACAGGATCAAAGTGGAATTTGAAGCCAATAAAATTGACACTGGTGTTCAGTGGTGGTGTTGAGATGAGCAGAAGTCTCTGTAGGTCTGAGCCACTGTGTTTTCCAGCTTCATCACGAAGAAATTGAGGCAGAGGTGTCAACTGACGGCTCAATGACATATTCCATGACGTAGCTGGGCTGCGGTATGCAACTGACAGCATGGCTTTCCGTTCCACTTCTCCAGCCCTTCTGATTAGCCTGCTGAACCATTTTACTTCTCTTTCAATGATAACTACCAGCAAATTAATTCAAGTGTGGGTGTTTTGGAGTTGCTATCAACAAGACAAATGATACAAGCCTCACCAGCAGTGCCCATAATTCAGTTATTCTTAATTAGGCAGTGCTAATCTGAGGAAGAACCAGCCTACAAGATCCCTGATGCCTCCCTGGATATATCAGCATTATTGTCAGAGCACCTGCCTCCTTTATGGCTAGTTCCAAAACATATGATTTACTTCTTATTTTATTATATTGTGGGGTTTTCCCCCTTGAACCTGGAATGTGCAGTTGGTGTCCTGTTATTACATTTTCATCCGGCCACAGAAGGAGCAACGTGAGGTTATAAATATGCCTCGGTGTTGTCACACCGATTCAGACACTAAGAGATTCCCATTATTTCCGCTACCTGGCTCCATCTGCTTCTGTGTTGATGGAAGGAAGTTCTTTCTAAAGTCTTGACTGTATTGGTTTGGTCTTTGCTACACAATGGACTTTCTGCTGTTCAAGAATTATTAAGTATAAAAAATACGATACTTCTCTATAATATGTTTTATAAAGCAGAGAATTTTTACCATACATGTCATTCAAAGATGCAAATTCAGACCTTCCCATGTCTTCATTTGTGTCACACAATGATTTTTTTTAACAGAATGTCGACTTGGATTTTTCTGTTATCCTAATATTGCTGTTAATTTAGTCACTCTTTGTACTGATCTGACATACACAGGAGGACCAAGTGCCAAAATAGATGAACAGCTCCACTCCTTTGAGACTACAACTGTGTCTATGAGCACATTTATAAAACTGCATTAGGGCAGTGGGAGTTGGTGATGGGGGTAGGAGGGGAAGAAAGAAGGATAAATTATAGATGTTTTAGACTTGGGAGTAAAAAGAGACTCTCAAAATGCTCTGAATAAAATTACATCTTTGTTGATATTTTTCCTTATATAAAATGTTTTTACTGTTCTTTGAAATTATGATAAACATGGTTACATCACAAGTAATATCTGAACAGGATTGAGAATACTTCAAAGATGTTTTGCTCATCAACTGACATCTTAAGAAATTCATTAAAACAAATTAAATTGTACATTAATACAATGTAAATTAAAATACAAATAGAACTTCCCCTTTAAAAGTAATTTTTGAGAGCAAAGCTTGTCCTTGGAATTTTTGTCTTTTCTCCACTGGTGGCAGTTTTCCCCTCTGCTGGTTTTATGGCATTTTATTGAGAAGCATTGTGTTGTCAATAAATAGGGTGGTAACCCTGAGGTAGGAGGGACCGTCTGCCCAAACTGGATTCTGGGATGAGAAGTATGTCAATCACTACAGCCTTTATGGTGTGTGTGGTATAATACATATGCCATACAATTTAACATCTTAACCATGTTTAAGTGAACAGTTTAGTAGCGCCAGGTACATTCACATTGCTGTGCAACCCATCACCAGAACTCTTCTCATCTTTCAAATCTGAAAGATTTGAATCTATTCTTTTAGATTGACTGTGAGTCAGCATTCTAAACACAAGTTTAAAACTTTCCTGAAGGCTGTGTTAGCTGCAGTAGCAGGGGTAGCAGGGGTGTAGGCAGCTGTAGCAAAGCGAAAAAGAGGCTGAGGGGACAACCCGAAGATGGTGGCTTAGAGCACCCAGGCCAGACTTCATGCATGGAAACTCCAACTTCCTCGGCCATCCTCCCGTTAACAGTCTTCAACCTTCCTTTTTCAACCACAGCTCTGTACTTCCACCCTCTTCAAGCCACAGATGCTCCACCTTCCAGCCCAATGTTTATAAACAGCACTGCATAGGAGAAGTATTCCGAGGGTTAGGAGGTGGGGGAACGGCTTCTGTGAGTACAAATTTAAGAAATGCTGCATACTCTTCCCCTCTTGGAAATTCCCAATGTTCATTTGCATAATAAAATCTCCAACAAGTCTTACAGTGAAGAAATCAATGTAATTTTATAACTTTGTCTAAAATAGCCCTTTCCAAATTACTTGACTATGTACCTTATAACATGATGGTTAAGAACACAGGTTTGTGGATTCATGAAGCTCTAGATTCCAGGACCAACTTTACACTTACAAACTACACCAAGTTACTTGCCCTCTCTGGGCCTTGGTTTTCACATCAGTGCAATAGGTTAAATAACATCCAGCTTTTCAAGGAAAGAAGGAAGGAAGGAAAGGAGGGAGGGGCATCCTATAAACTCAACTCTATGATGACATGGATTCAAAAGTATAGATTTAACCTAAATGTAACAGTAATAGCAAAAAAAAAATAAGTCAAGATCAAAAAGAACTACAAGAACCTGACGAAATATTCCAGATTCAAAGAGACTAAAGAAACAAGACAATTTAACACAATGTATGAGCGTGGATTAGAGCTTGAAGCAGGAAAAAAAAAGCTATAAAGGACATTATTGGGGTGATTGATAAAATTTGAATATGGGCTGTATTTAAAACAATAGAATAGAATTGTATCATTGTTACATTTCTTGATTTAAATTACTGTACGATGGTTATGTAAGAGAATGTCCTTATGTCTAGGTAACACACACTGAAGTATTGAGGGTAAAGGAGACATAATGTATCCAACTTACTCTCAAATGGTTGAGGGAAACCTCAGAACCACAGGAGAGAGGGGTGGGGTGGGGGGAAATGATAAGGCAAATGAGGCAAAATGGAAAAGAATTAAGGGTATACAGGAGTTCCTCGTGCTATTCTTGTAACTTTTCTAGTTCGAAATATATCAAAATGAAAACTTACCTAAAATTCATAACAGATATAAACATACATAATGGTTAGCTCAGGGCTCATCTTCTCAAAAACACCTGTGTCTAATGATGCCTTGTGCTGGGTATATCCCACTTGTCCCTCCAGTTCAGCCTCCACCACCTTCCTCGCCCCGGTTTGATCTCTGGGGGTCTGTCTTTAAGGACTCTATCAGTGGGCTCTGTGCTCTCTGGTCTTTAGCTGGATTTGCCCAGTGGGAGATGCTCTTTGGGTTCTGGCAACCTCTGCCTCCCTGCTCTGCCCCTTTGGGCTTAGAAGTGATAATAGTTCCCCAGCGCTATGAGCCCTGGATATTCCAACATTCCGTGTTGTTTTCCCTAAACCTTGACCACACATTTGTAACTTCATTTACCACTCCTCAGCTACCCAGTTTGAACATGCTTCAGTATATATACTCTCTAGACACTGGAGACACAAAGATGGCTGAACATGAATGATGCTTTCTGATTGCTCACAATCCAAAGTAAAAAATGAATGCTGTTAAATAAAATGCATTGTGATACCCTCAGTCATAACCTGAATTACTAAGGAAGCTTCTCTCAACCCTTTCTCACCTGGCCTTATGGTTTGGAGATTAATCCTTCCTAAGTGTCCTCCAGCTATATCTGAGCAATCCCCAAAGGGGGCCACCTCATGGGCACCCAGGAGCAGGGTCTTCAGTCTCTTCTGCTCTGGCCTCCTCGTGTTCACATGCCACTGTGTTTGATGACAATGACACATGTAGGATCACCGTGCCCCTGAGCCCAGTTAATGTGGCCACGACTCCTTCCTCAGAGGAATGAACCTCCCTCTTGATTTCATAACAGTATATCAGAGAAAATGTAGTCAAGGTTAATGAGAAATTACTAAAAGTCTTAGAATAATGGAATATTATAACTTTACAACCACCACTCTGCTCTGGAATGTCCTGCTGTCCTTCACCTGACCTACTCACTGCATCAGTCCATCACCAGAAGCACCCCAGCCTAAACTTTCAGTGTTAAACAATTGAGAAGATTAACGAACGGATCAAATAAATCCTCAAAATGATGGGAGACTAAGCAGCCATTAAAGTTATGGTAAAGATCTATATAAACAATAGTGTTTACAATGGTTGAAGTGAGAAAAAGTAGGTTACAGAACTCCTTGTAGAGTATGAATTCATACATACACACACACACACATATAGGTACATATACATATAGAAACATATATACACAAAAACATATATGTATGCACTTATACACACACACACACACACACACACACACACACACATACACACACACATGTTATTGTCAACTTTGTTAACCTGGGAACTCTGTTTCCCAGAAACCTCTCCTCTTCCCTGTCTGGCTCTGAGCTGGAGTTGGCAGCCACACGCTGAAGGAATTCCCAGTTAGTTACACTGCCAGATAGACCCAGACTTGCCTGGTGGTTTCCAACTTGTCCTAATTCTCATTCCACACCCAAATCTTCTGCTGCTGCCACAGCAGTACCCTATACCAGCCTTCACTCCACAGAGGCAACAGCTTCCCAGAGACCTCACCACAAGCCTCAGCTTTGTAGTGGGATGTGGTAGGGCTTCTCAGATTTCCTGCAAGCTCTGCTTGTCCAACCACACTGGTGCTTCAGGAGAGTAGCTAGTGGCTCTTTCTCAATCCTCCAACTCCCCCTTCTGGACTCTCACTTCTCCAGCTCCCCCCATAACTTGTTATGGTCTAATTCCTATAACCAACCCCTTCTTCTATAAATCCACGGCGACTCTGCATCCCTGACTGTACCCTAACTGAAACAATACATGAATGTGTGTAGGAAAATGTCTGAAAAGATAAGTGCTAAATGGAAATCCTCATTATGTCTGAGTGGTAGGCTTATAAGGTTTTTTTCTTTTTATTTGTCTGTGTTTAATTTTTTTTTAATAATGACCATGGATTAACTAAGTTTAAATGATTAAAGAAAAATATCTTTTACATGGCAACAATCCAGTAACAACCCATTCTTTTTGTTAAATACTAGTTTCAGGTGTACAACATAGTGATTCAGTATTTTTACAAATTATAATCATTTTAAATTTATTATAAAATATTGGCTATATTTCTCATGCTGTACAATATATCATTGTAGCTTATTTATTTTGTACATGGTAATAATCCCCCTCCCCTATATTACCCCTCCCCACTTCCCTCTCCCTACTCCTAATCACTATTTGTTCTCTATCTGTACCTTTGTTTCTGTTTTGTTATATTCATTCATTTCATTCTTTTAGATTCCACATATGTGACAACATATAGTACATACTATATGTTATGTCTTTCTCTGTCTGACTTATTTCACTAAGCATAATACCCTCCGGGTCCATGCATGTTGTTGCAAATGGCAAAATATAGTTCTTTTTTATGGCTGAGTAATATTTCATTATATATATTGTATATAATAGTATTGTATATAATATATATATCTTATATATGTTGGCTAACACTGCTATGAACATAGGGGTGCATATATCTTTTCAAATTAGTGTTTTCATTTATTCCAGATATATACCCAGGAGTGGAACTCCTGGATCATATGATAGTTTTATTTTTAATTTTTTTTGAGGAACCTCCATACCATTTTCCATAGTGGCTGCACCAAATTACATTCCCACCAACAGTGCACAAAGGTTCCCTTTTCTCCACATCCTTGCCAACATTTGTTATATGTGGTATTTTTGATGATAGTCATTCTGACAGGTATGAGGTGATAACTCGTTGCAGTTTTGATTTACATTTCTCTGATGATTAGCAATGTTAAGCATTTTTTTATGTGCCTGTTGGCCATCTGGATGTATTCTTTGAAAAAATGTCTATTCAGGTCTTCTGCCCATTTCTTAATCAGCTTGTTTGTTTTTTGATATGCAGTTGTATGAACTGTTTATATATTTTGAATATTAACCACTTATGGGTCATATCATTTACAAATATTTTCTCCCATTTGTTAGGTTGTCTTTTAGTTTTGTCAATGGTTTTCTTTCTTTCTTCCTTTCTTCCTTTCTTTCCTTCCTTCCTTCCTTCCTTCCTTCCTTCCTCCCTCCCTCCCTCCCTCCCTCCCTCCCTCCCTCCCTCTCTCTCTTCCTTCCTTCCTTTCTTTCTTTCTTTCTTTCTTTCTTTCTTTCTTTCTTTCTTTCTTTCTTTCTTTCTTTCTTTCTTTCTTTCTTTCTTTCTTTCTTTCTTTCTTTCTTTCTTTCTTTCTTTCCGCATTGTGGAGCTTGCAGGATCTTAGTTCCCTGACCAGGAAATGAACCTGGTGAACCCAGGGCCATGGCAGTGAAAGTGCCAAGTCCTAACCATTGGACAACCAGGGAATTTCCTGTCAATGGTTTCCCTTGTTGTGAAAAAGCTTTTAAGTTTAATTAGATCCCATTTGTTTATTTTTGCTTTTGTTTCCTTTGTCTTAGAGACAAATCCATGAAAAAATTGCTACCATTTATGTCAAAGAGTTTTCTGCTAATGTTTTCTTCTAGGAGTTTTTTGGTTTCTGCTCTTACATTTAGGTCTTTAAACCATTTTGAGTTTATTTTTCCATATGGTGTGAGAAAATGGTCTAATTTTGTTCTTTTACATGTAGCTGTACAGTTTTCCTGTCACCATTTGTTGAAGAGACTATCTTTTCCCCATTGTATATTCTTGCCTCCTTTGTCATAGATTAATCAGCCATAGGTGAGTGGGTTTATTTCTGACCTCTCTATTCTGTTTCATTGATCTATGTGCCTGTTTTTGCTCCAGTACCATACTGTTTTGATTATTGTAGCTTTGTCATATAGTCTAAAATCAGCACATGTGATATCTTCAGCTTTGTTCTTTTTCTCAAGATTCCTTCAGCAATTACAGGTCTTTTGTGATTCCATATAAATTTTAGGGTTATTTGTTCTATTTCTGTGAAAATGTCATGGCTATTTTGATAGGGATTGCATTAAATCTTCAGATTGCTTTCGGTAGTATGGACATTTTAACAATATTATTTCTTACAATCTATGAACATGACATATCTTTCTATTTGTTTGTGTCATCTTCAGTTTCTTTCATCAGTGTCTATAATTTTCCATGTAAAGGTCTTTTACCTCCTTAGTTAGATTTTTCCTAAGTGTTTTATTCTGTTTGATGTGATGGTAAATAGGATTGTTTACTTAATTTCTCTGATAGTTTGTTGTTAGTGTATAGAAATGCAACACATTTCTATATATAAATTTTGTATCCTGCAACTTTACTAAATTCATTGATGAGTTCTAGTAGTTTTTTGGTGGCTTCTTTAGGATTTTTACATACAGTATCATGTTATCTGCAAACAGTGACAGTTTTACTTCTTCCTTTCCAGTTTGGAGTCCTTTTATTTCTTTTTCTTGTCTGACTACTGTGGCTAGGACATCCAATACTATGTTGAATAAAAGTGGCAAGAGTGGGCATCCTTGCCTTTTTCCTGATCTTAAAGAAAATTCTTTTAGCTTTTCACTGTTCAGTGTGATGTTAGCTGCAGGTTTGTCATATATTGCCATTATTATGTTGAGGTATGTTCCCTCTATATCCACTTTGTTGATAGTTTTTATCATAAATAGATGTTGAATTTTATCAAAAGCTTTTTCTGCATCTATTGAGATAATCATATGATTTTTATTGTTCAATTTGTTAATGTGGTGTATCATATTGTTTGATTTACAGATTTTGAACATCTTTGCATGCTGGGGATAAATCCCACTTGATCATCATGTATGATCCTTTTATTGTATTGTTGAATTCAGTTTGCTAATAGGTTGAGGATTTTTGCATCTATGTTCATCAATGTTGTTGACTCGTAATATTCTTTTTCTGTGATACCTTTGTCTGGTTTTGGTATCAAGGTGATGCTGGCCTCATAGAAAGAATTCAAGAGCATTGCTTCTTCTGCATTTTTTGGAGTAGTTTGAGAAGGATAGGTGTTAACTCCTCTCTAAATGTTTGGTAGAATTCACCTGTGAAGCTATCTGGCCCTGAACTTTTGTTTGTTGAGAGTTGTTTTATTACTAATTCAATTTCATTACTGGAAATTTCTTAACTCATATTTTCTATTTCTCCCTGGTACAGTCTTGGGAGATTATACATTTATAAGAATTTAAAATTGTACATTTATTCTAGCTTGTCCATTTTATTGGGGTATAATTGCTGGTAGTAATCTCTTATGATCCTTTGTATTTCTGAGATATTGGTTTTAACATTTCCTTTTTCATTTCTGGCTTTATTGATTTGAGCTCTCTATTTTTTTCTTGATGACTCTGGCTAAAGGTTTATGAATTTTGTTTATCTTTTCAAAGAATCAGCTCTTGGTTTCTTTGGGCATTTCTTTCTTTCTTTCTTTCTTTCTTTTGTCTCTGTTTATTTCTGCTCTGATCTTTATGATTTACTTTCTTCTACTAATTTTGGGTTTTGTGTGTTCTTCTTTCTCTAGCTCCTTTAGGTATAAGGGTAGGTTGTTTGAGATTTTTCTTGTTCCCTGAGGTAAGCTTGTATTGCTAAAAAATTCCCTCTTAGAACTGATTTTTCTGCATCCCAGAGATTTGGGATCATTGTGCTTTCGTTTTCATTTGTCTCCAGGTATTTTTTTTATTCCTTCTTTGATTTCTTTGGTGATCCATGTTTGTTTAGTATTGTTTACCCTCCACATGTTTGTGTTTTTTGCAGTTTTTTCCTTGTACTTGATTTCTAGTCTCATAGCATTTTGGTCAGAAAACGTGCTTGGGATGGTTTGAATTTTCTCAAATTTACTGAGATTTGTTTTGTTGCCTAGTAACAACCCATTCTTAATAATTTGTTACACAGGAACACTAACAAGAATGAATAGGACTCAGACTGGCTGGCATCAATATCAGAACCTCCTCTCCAATATCCAGCCATAATTACTCAATTTATTCCCTGGGGCAGTTAAGGTATCTTTGAAATATTATGGGTATTTTGTTGTTTTTTTTAAGGAGAGATACAGAATAATTATAAATTTTCAGACTTTTTATCACCTTCACATTTCTTCCTTGATTCTTTTCTCACCCTGGAAAAATTAGTATATAAATCTTAATTTTACAAAGAGAGAGACTGACACAGAGGGCAAATGAGAGTCAATTAAAAAATTAAATTTTTATATTTAATGTTTTTCTAAAACTATTCCAAATAAAGATCAAAGATATCTGTGAATATATAGAGATTCTGTATGGATTTGATCAGTTTTGGGTGGGAAGGGGTGCTTTGTTTGTTTGCTTTTTCAGGATAGGTTGATTTTTCTATAGGACAAGTGGGCACATGTTTGGAATAATTAATATAAATATTATAAATTAATTTTACAGATGATATTTTGGTATTAAAAGGTTGGCAAATTGTCAGCAGATTTGACAATTGTTTAAAAATGAACATTTTGGGACTTCCCTGATGGTCCAGTGGTTAAGAATCTGCCTTCCAGTGCAGGGGAGGTGGGTTTGATCCCTGATTGGGGAATCTAAGATCCCACATGCCTGTGCAGAGCCATTAAGCTGGTGCACTCCAGAGTCCATGTGCCACAACTAGAGAGTCCATGTGTCGCAATGAAGAGCCTGTGCAGCTCATCTAAAAGATCCAGCGTGCCACAGCCAAATAAATAAATATTTTAAAAAATGAACATTTTATCAAATGAATCTGTAGGGTGCAGCATATAATTACAGAGCTGTGGATATGATGCTGATGCTAAGCTATCAAAAGGAAAAGTATGAGATGAATTGGACTCCTAGAGCCCGAGGGTAGTGAAAAACACATTACAGCAGTCTAATAAACTGCCCATCTCAAATGACCTAAAGTGGTATTAACATAAAAACAAACAGAAAGTCCCTTTAGAAAAGAAAATTAAATGATTTATTCAGTAGCTAACTACGTTTTCCCCAAAAGACAATATAGTAGTAGAAAAAGGAAGAACCACCACAACAAAGCAAAAGGATACATATTTGTTGCTTTGAGGTTAAGAATAAGAGCACTAAAGTCTGCTTTTGCCGCTTATTAGTTGCTTTGCCTTAGGCCAATAACATACCATGTCTCTCAGTTGCTCCATCTATAAAATGGGGATAGTATTATCTAGCTCCTGGAACTGTCATAAAGATTTCATGAGATAATAAATATAAAGCAAAAAGCATCATATTTAGTGCTCTACCTTAGAAAAGGCTTAGCTCCTTTAATAAACTCATGTGTGGGGTGAAATAAGGAGATTTATGAAAGCAGATGGAGCTTAAAACACCCAGAGTTTAGCTAAATGAGTCTTTCACGTGTAATTAGGGCCACTAAAAATGTAAGATACTAAAGTAAGAAGCATAGATAGAAAAGAAAATCAAAACTCTTCATGTTGGGACTTCCTTGGCAGTCCAGTGGTTAGGACTCTGCATTTCCACTGCAGGGGGCTCAGGTTCGATCCCTGGTCGGGGAAATAAGATCCCGTATGCCTCACAGCACGGCCAAAACAACAACAACACAACAAAAAACTCTTCATGTTAAAAACAACAAATTGCCTAATTAAACATAGCGAATTGAACTCACATACTTATCTTTGTTTCTTCACTAAACTCCACCAAAATGATAGTAAAACAGGAGAAGCATACACCCACATGGACACCTTCATACTGTTTTCATAGTGGCTGTACCAATTTGCATTCCCACCAACAGTGCATGAGGGTTCCTTTTTCCCCACATCTTTGCCAACACTTGTTATTTGTTGTCTTTTTGATGCCATTCTGACAGGTGTGAGGTGATATCTCATTGTGGTTTTAATTTGCATTTCCTTGATGATCAGCAGTGTTGAGCATCTTTTCATGTGTCTGTTCACCATTTGTATGTCTTCTTTGGTAAAATATCTATTCAGGTCCTCTGACCATTTTTTAATCAGGTTGTTTGGGTTTTTTTTTTTTTACCTTGAGCTGTGGGAATTATTTGTATATTTTGGATATTAACCCCTTATCGGATGCATCATTTGCAGATATCTTCTCCTATTCTGTAGGTAGCCTTTTCATTTTGTTCATAGTTTTCTTCACTGTGCAAAAAGCTTTTTAGTTTGACGTCATCCCATTTGTTTGTTTTTACTGTTATTTCCCTTGCCTGAGGAGACATATCCAAAAAAATTGCTAAGATCGATGATATCATAGAGCTTACTGCCTATGTTTTCTTCTAAAAGTTTTATGGTTTCATGTCTTACATTTAAGTCCCTAAGCCATTTTGAGGTGTTTTTTTTTGTTTTTGTTTTTCTTTTTTTGTATGTGGTATAAGAAAGTAGTCCAGTTTGGTTCTTCTGCATGTAGCCATCCAGTTTTCACAACACAATTTATTGAAGAGGCTGTGTTTCCCCGTAGTATATTCTTGCCTCCATTGTCATAGCTTAATCGACCATACGAGTGTGGGTTTGTGTCTGGGCTCTCTATTCTGTTTCATTGATCTATGTGTCTGTTTTTGTGCCAGTACCATACTGTACTGATTACTGAAGCTTTGTAGTATAATTTGAGATCAGGGAGTCCCCAGAAGTTTTCTTAAAATCTGGGAGCAGGCCCTTCTCCTACCGTTTCTTCATCCACGCTAGCTAGAAAACAGACACTCTAGATGGAACCAGAGGGCATTTTGTTACCATTGTTAGAAATCATTTATTGGGAATGACAAAGAAGCAGCCAAGAGGGAGGCTGAGTTCCTGATGTTCCAAATTAGCCTTGACAACCCACATTTATGTGAGAGAGAAATAAGCTTCTATCTTCTTTAGGTCATCATTATTTTTGCTTTCTGTCACTTGTAGTCAAATCTCATCTCAGGTAATCCAACCTAATACACAAGCTTAGGAAGGTTTTCTTTGCAAATTATTAAGTTCTAAAAAACTGTATATAATATGGATATATATAACATGGTTTTTATTTATTGTGTTATTTAAATCCTATAAATACATCTGATATTTTTGGTCTTCTTGATGTACAAATTCTGAAAGTTAATTAAAGATTGATACTATGATGGTGGCTTTATCAATGTCATATATTTTTGGAAGATTTTGCTATATGTAAACATCTTCTATAATGTTTGATGCATAATAATTAGTGTATATTTTGGTAGACTACTATATGAAATTTAAAAAAAAATTCTTTGTCCCATTTTAAACTTTGGATCTTGATTTTACTCTTTCTGATAATATTACATTTGATTTCCTTTAAAAATTTTTCTTCTATGCCTTTCCCCATTCCTGTATTTTCCTTCTTCCTTTGTCACTTTGCTTAGGTATTGCAGGATTAACCTCAAAGTGTCAGAAGACTAACTCTTTCAAAGGGTGCTAGGCCTGCTGGGAAATGGCTCTTAAATTCACCCATTTTCATGGAAAGCACTCAGAAACATTGTGGGATTATTTTGTCTCTGCTGAGTGGGAAGGCACAGAGTTTGAATTTCTAGAACAGTAAGGATAGGAGGGAATAGGCAGAGGTGGGGAAAAGAAGGAGATGAAAATCCTGTGAGAATGACAAGATAAGATCTGTCAGAATTCTTACACAATGCAGCTACTCATATCCACAAATGTATGTCCCAGGGAAATTACTGGAGACTAAATAGCCCACACCACCATCAGGCAGCTTTCTGTGTCATCTCCTGCCTTGTCTAAACAAATCCATAAATTTCCACATCCTTTTCTATAAAGAAATATTACATCCTCTAATGACATGGGCATTTTTCCAACAATTACATTATCATTTTGTTGCTAAAGTTACCAGATATATTTCTCACAGAGAACATGAAGCTAGTTTTTTTTTAAACCAAACATCAAGATATTGGTCTGTATTTTACTAATTTTGTTTATATAAAAATGGTACATGCTTATTTTAAGGAATGTCTAGCATGAAGAAGACTAGTAGAGGAAAGGCAGTTAAAAAAACAAAGTTAACATTTATTGAGACCTCTTTATATGTCAACATTATTTTAAGTACTTTGTGGATATTAACTCATTTAATCCTCACAATGGCTTGATGAAGTAGGACTATTACTGTACCCATTTTACAGATGCAGAAACTTAAAATTTATTAACTTGCTCAAAATTACAGTTATTCAGAGGCAGAGCTGCTGTCTCAATCCCCCAATCCCCAACCCCTGGCTCCTCAGTTTCTCTTATACTTCTCAGCAAAAAGTTAACAAAACTATCATCACCTCAAACTCCACCATCCACATAACTATCACTATCAGGTGAACATCATTTCATGGATCTTTCTCTACATATATACGGGTGGAATGATAAGTAGGAATACTTTTATGAAATAGGGTTATACCATGCATGTTATGAAGGAATGAATGAAAGATTACAAATAGACAAAAACTAAGAGCATATCTTGCACCAGGCATTGTGATTCATCTAATTTTGTGATTAAAACTTTAAAATAAATAAAAATTTTTAAATGAGGTTGATATCCTAATACATTTTTAAACTAGTAAAGGCTTAACACTTTATATACCCTCCTTGCTTTCCACCTCCCAATTTTTTGTGGATTACATTATTAGATTAGATTCAGATGTTATCATAATACCCCCACTATTTCCAATTAGCCCCATAACTGAATGCTTCACAGTTTATTGTAAATTCTTTTATCATGGCGTCTCCACTGCTGAGGTCTCTGTATTGATTCATCAGTTAGTTGTCTGCTTTCATTTATAAGTAGGTCTTTCAAGAACAGCTCAAGGGTTTACCATCTTTTGAGTTCATGCATGTTTGAGAATATATGCATTTTGCCTTTATATTTGAATGAGATCTTCTTTGTTATAAATGTTAGAGTCATTTTCTTTCATTCAAAACCTTGTAGACATTTCCTCTGTCTGTTGAATGTTGCTCTCCAGAAATCTAAAAATAGTTTGATTTTGCATTTTTCATTCTTTTTTTTTGGGGGGGGGGGGTGCCTAGGAGCATGATTTGCTTTTTCTAATAAAAAAAGATTTATCTGAAGAAATCTGTCTTTATTTTTGAAATTTTACACTTACCTAGAATATATCTGTTAGTACTCAGAAACAAAATTTCCTGAAATAAGATGTGCTCTTTTAACTTGCTGATTATTCTTTTATAATTTTCATTCCAAGGAAACTTTCTTGTTCCATGTGTTCATGCCCTATTTCTAGTTTGTGGTCCTTTTGGATTTTTCCTAATTATGATGATCTTTTTCATTGGCATTTGACTCACTGTACTTTTCCTCTATGTCAGCAATTTAATTTTCAACTGTCTTTTCTGTTCCTTTCTAATTTACTTAACAAACTTTTCATGACCTCCTTTTGATCCTCAACTTGTTTCTTAGACCTATAATCTCTTTTTAAAATCTCATTTAATTGTTTTATTTCATATTTGAGGCTTACCTTAATGAATTCATGAGCTTAATAAGTTGTTCCCTAGTATGAAGCACTTGAGGGAAATTTGTTCTTTAGGATATAGTTTCTTCTAGGTTGGATTTTTTTTTTCCTGTAGTATGACCCCATAGTTACCATGCCACTTTTTAAATTTTATCTTGCTCATTCTTGGACAGCTCTGATGAGATCCTCTATATCCTGTGATAAAGTGTAAATTACTTCTCATTCATCCAACAAGACTTTATTGAACACCTATGTGCCAGGCATGTGTCAATGAATAAAACAGAAAAAAAAATCCCATTTATATTCTGGTGAATGGGAGAAGGGGTCATTGATTAAGAAGAGAATGATAATAAATAATAAACATAGTAAATATATTACATGTTAAGGTGATAAGTAATATGGAGGAAAAAAATAGAACAAAGTAAGGAGAATTGAGAGTACCAAGGTAGAGACAGGTACAAATTGCAACTTTAAATAGGCAGTCAGTGTAGGTGTTCTGGTTGTCTATTATTGTGTAACAAACTACCCCAAAACTTTAGTGGTTTCAAGTAACAACCATTTTATATTATATGATTTTGTGGGTCAGGAATTTGGGCAGGGCTTCTGTTCTACCTGATGTCAACTGAAGTCACTCAGTGGTTTTCAACTGGTGGCAAGTTTGGGCTGGATGATCCAGTATGACTTCACTGGTCCAAGAGGGTTCAAGATGTCTTCACACACATGCCTGGACTTGGCAGAGATGCTGGAAGCCTAGTTTCAGCTGGGACTCTCTCACTCCTCATGTAGTCTCAGGATGTCTCCAGGTGGTTTCTACAGAAGGGTAGTCAGACTTCTTACAAGAAAACTCAGGATTCTAAGAGTCCAAGGTGGAAGTTGTTAGTCCCAAAGATAAGCCTTCCATGCTCTACTGGTCTAAGCCATCACAAACCATTCTTATTAATTCAAGAGGATGGGAAATAAACTCTCCCCTCAATAGGAGTGTCAAAAAATTTGCAGCCATCCCTTATTCTTCTGGTAGGTTTCACTGGGTATTGACATTTAACCAAAGATTTGAAGGAGATGAAAAAGTTGGCCAGGGAAATATTTAAGAGAAGATTTGCAGAGAAAGGAAACAACAGTGCAAAATCTTCTAGTTGGGAGTTTGTCGGGTATGCCAGTGTGGTGGAGAAAGAGTGAGCAAGGCAACAGTATTAAATAAAATTAGAGAAATAATGCTGGCAGATCCTGTAAGGTCTTGTAGCCACTTAAAGGCTTTGGCTTTTACTATGAGTGAATGGTGTGTCACTGAGTGATGAGCAGAGACATGACATGATATGACTCATCTTTTGAAAAGGATCAGTCTAGCTGCTATGTTAAGGATAGACTGGCTGGATGCTGCTGGCAACAGGGTCACCATTTAGGAGTCTGTTGCATTAATTCAAACAAGAGGTAATGATGGTCTAGACAAGTGTAGTAGAAGTAGAAGTAGGGAGGAGTTGTTGGATTCTGGATTTAATTTAAAGGTTGATGCAATAATATTTTTAATAGCTTAGATGTGTCATGTGTATGAACAAGACGAAAGTAAAGAATGACTCCAAAGATTTTAGCCTGAGCAGCTAGAAGGATAGATTTATCATCATCTAAGTAAAGAAGATTCTAAATAGAGTAGGTTTAAGAAAAAAAATCAAGAATTCTGTTTTGGGTATGTTAAGTTTGGGATGAATACTAGATATCCTAGTAGAGATAGCAAGCAGAAACAAGTAGTAGAGGAGACTGGAATTTGGCAGACATCTTGATTGATGATACAAATTGGGGACACGGTCCATGTTTGTAAAGGCATCGAACGGATGAGATTGCTGAGAGGCCTCTGATACACTCTAGCATTAAGAGAGTGGGAAGAAAATGGAGTGCTAGACAAAAACCTGAAAGAAGTATTGAATGAGGAAAGAGGAAGACAAAGAGTACAAGGAAATGGAGGCCAGGTGAAGATGTTTCAATGAAGAAAGTGCTTCTTCAAATTCTGTCACATGCTACTAATAGGGCAAATAAGATGAGGATTAGCAATTGGAGATTGGAATTAACAACACACAAGTTGGGAATTCCCCGGCAGTTCAGTGGTTAGGACTTGGCACTTTCACTGCTGAGGCCCCGGGTTCCATCCCTGGTTGGGGAATGAAGATCCTGCAAGCTATGAAGCGAGAGAGAGGGAGAGGGAGAAGGAAGGAAGGAAGGAAGGAAGGAAGGAAGGAAGGAAGGAAGGAAGAAAACACAAGTCACTGTGATTCAATGTTTTTATAGAACCCTGAAACTAATACAATATTATAAACCACCTATAATTTTTAAAAAAAAGAACACACAAGTCACTGGTGATCTTGACAAGAGAAGAACTGGAGACAGAGAATACAGACAACGCTTTCAAGGAGTTTTCCTGAGAATGATCTAGTACAGTGGAAAAAATTATAAGGTAAAGAGAAAGCGGGAAGAATTGATGGAACATTGTTCTTGAGTTACACAAGAGAGGACAGAATCTGTTACCGAATGCAAGCGTGTGTGCCCGACGCACAGTGAGGCGAAACAATACCAAAATGTCAGAGTTTGGAGCAGAGAAAGGTTTATTGCAGGGCCATGCAAGGAGAACGGGTGGCTCATGCCTTAACCCCCCTACCTCCCCCCACTCCCCAAAAGCTTTCAACAAAGACCTTTTATAGGAGAAGTGATGGAGGGGCGTGGTTAGTTGCTGCAAACTTCTTGGTGTCGGATGCGGATCCTTTGTTCTTGAGGTCAGGTCACGGTCAGGACACGATGTTCCTGTAAACCTCCACCAAAACAAATGTTATTTTCAGTTCTGACAAGAAAGGGCAAGGTCCCAAGGCTTAACTTTAGCCCTCTGAGGTCCAGGCCCTGGCTAAGAGGAGGGGGTCCCTGCGCAGGAGGTTACCCTGAGAGCATTCGTCCCGCACCCAGTCTGGGTCTTCCTGCCGGTGCCCAGGCCCAGCTAAGCAGGCAGATCTCAGCTGGAGGTGCCCTCAGGGCCAGGTCCCCAGACCATGCCCAGCCGTCATCACTGAGGGAGCCAGGTGCCCAGGAGCCAGCCGGCCCTCAGGGCACCCAAACAGGGGCTGGGGTCCCGAGGTCTGCGACCCATGGAGACAGCCGCTGGCATTAGGCCGCAGAGGTGGGAATAGGGGAGAGGTTCACTGCTGCTTCAAGGCCTAAGCCCAGCCAGTGGGCGGCCGTGGCGAGGGCTCTGGAGCTCTGCAGGACACACCCCCAGCCTGTCCCTGGGGCTCCCAGCTCAGCCACCGGCCCGAGGCCGCAGGGCCTGGGGGGCCCCCCGGAGAGAAGGCCACGATCCGCCTCTCACTGCACTCTCTGTTGTGAGGACCACTGCGAGTAACCACCGTGTGCGCTAACAGCTAACCCACCCCACCTGTTAAAAGTCTAGTGCAAAATGAAGGGACTGGCTTTAGACGGGAGGTGTAGCAACGCTGGGAAGCCAGAATCTATGGGAGCAGACTCAGGTTTATTATGGATTTGAGATCAATGTTTGTGCATGAGTAATCAATGGTCCAAAAAGTGGGCTCTGAGGGTATGTGAATCATATGACCTCACTATCATCTGAAGTTGTGTAGTAGCTTCACCATAACCTTGATGCAGGGGACACGGGTTCGTGCCCCGGTCCGGGAAGATCCCACATGCCGCGGAGTGGCTGGGCCCGTGAGCCACGGCCGCTGAGCCTGCGTGTCTGGAGCCTGTGCTCCGCAACGGGGGAGGCCAGAACAGTGAGAGGCCCGCGTACCGCAAAAAAAAAAAAAAATTCACTGAGCAAATCTGTGTGTCTACCATGTACAGTCACAGTGACAGACACCACTGAACAAACAAATGATTTTTGCCTCCAGAGTTTGTACTCTATAGAGCTGTGCTGTCCAAGATGTTAACCATGAGCCACAAGTGGCCACTTGAAATGTAGCAAATTTGAATTGAGATGTGCTGTATGTGAAAAACATAGGCTTACTACAGTATGGAAAAAATATGATCTCGCTAACATTTTTATATTCACTACATGCCCACATGATAATATTTTGGATATACTGAATTAAGTAAAATGTATTATTAAAATTAATTGCAAGTGCTTTTTACCGCTTTTAATGTGGCTACTAGAAAGTTTAAAATTAAATGTGTCTGCATTATATTACTGTCAGATAGCACTGTTCTAAAAGATTAAAAACCTCTTTTAACCAGTTAAATGGCCCACTTAAAATATTTTAAATGCTAAAGAACAGTAGGTAAAGCACAGGTAAAACTGAGGGTCAAATTTTGTTAATTTCTACAAATAAATTTTTTAGAGCTATTCAAATGTATTTTAAGACGATTCAAAATGTATTTTTAAAAAAGAATGGAAAGGTAAAAGAACCCTGAAGTAACAATATTCAGACATGCCAGTCTCACAGAAATGTAATTATTGTTATTTTATTATTATGTATTTCTTACATTACATATTATATTATTACTTACAAAAACTTCCCATTTAATTTTTTAAAATTTTAATAATCTGATATTTACTTTGATTTTTAAGGTACACTACAGTTTATTCACGATTTAATGCACCTTAAATGACAACTAGAAAAATGGTAAAAGTAGTTAACAACTATTTCCCCTAACAGGTTAAAACTCATTACTTATGCTTTCATACTTCAGAAGTCCATACGCTAATCTCTACTTAAGTACACTACTGTGACATAATATGCAGCTAAAGAACGAGGTAGATCTAATGTATCAACAAGGAAAGATATCATAATATACTGTGTGAAATAAGGCAAGTTGTAGAAGCCCTTGTAGAACCAAGCCCGTGTGTGGGTACACTGTGTGTACATGTGCACAGCAAGACAGGGAGGATACACACCAGATGCTCTTAGGGGTGGATTGTTAGGAGTCTTACTTTTTACTTCATATACTTTTAATTCTTCAGTATTGTTTGAATGTTTTTCAGTGAGGGCATTTTGTAACTTATAAATGATTAAAAATATGATAAAGGTTGCTAATAACTATTAATACATTTCTCAACATAAATTTAGAACTTTTAAACTCTCTTGGAAGTAGTCATCACCTCAATAATCTTTTAAAACCCTTCAAGCTATCACTGTAACCAGAAAACCATTGTATAAATAATAAAATATGTAAAACTGAGAACTGTTGGATCATAATATTACCGAGACCCATTAAAGCACAATTACACCCTGGCACAGAAAAGGTACTCTTCTCTAGATGTGAAATTTGATCCTCTGGGTAGTTTTAAGAAATACTTGGGGACTTCTTTGGTGGCGCAGTGGTTAAGAATCCGCCTGCCAATGCAGGGGACACGGGTTCGATCCCTGGTCCAGGAAGATCCCACATGCTGCGGAGCAACTAAGCCCGTGCACCGCAACTACTGAGCCTGTGCTCTAGAGCCTGCGAGCCGCAACTACTGGGCCTGCATGCCACGACTACTGAAGCCCGTGCGCCCTAGAGCCCGTGTTCCGCAACAAGAGAAGCCACTGCAATGAGAAGCCTGCACACCGCAACAAAGAGTAGCCCCCGCTCGCCACAACTAGAGAAAGCCCGTGTGCAGCAGTGAAGACCTAGCGCAGCCAAAAGAAAATAATAATAATAAGAAGAAATACTTGGGCCAGTAAAATCATCCAGGTCTGTTGCCTACCCAATAGCTATCTTCTAAGCCCCTACCCTTCTACCCCACAGACTTCTAAAAGAACCCTGATGTTATTTCCTTTCCTGTGAGTATACATTCTTCAAGGGAGGCTATATTTAAGTTTGGGGCAAATCATGGTCTGAGCCAACCACTGAAGTTTTACTCTCTTTGCAAAGTAATTGTTTTGGACACAGATATTGCTATGGCTATGAGAGCAAGTGAATGGAGACAGGTGGCACCTTCCTCTTATAAAAAGATATATTTTTGCATCTGGTTGTCACTTGAGACGCAGAATGTTGGCTGTCACTTGGGGGCCGTGGGGGGAGACACAGCTCACATGGTGAGAACAGTACTGTAAAGACAAAAGGTACCTAGGTTTCTGATGACGTTGTCCAGTTGCCGAATTAGTCAGTCCAGGAACTGCCCTGACTTTTAGTTATCAAGCTTCCCAAGCCTAAAGATTCCAAAATTGCTTCTGACTGCTAGAATAATTCAGACACATCACTTGAAGAAATTAGGTATTTATTGAGTAGATGTTTATTTAGTAAGAACAACACAAAGTTTCTCAAGAAAAAGATGATTTGAATCCCCCCAAAACAGAACAGAGCAACTTTCCATTATTCTCAGGTTACATCCCAATCTATAATCTTATACTGACCCTCCCTTTAATAAATGTCAAGATACACAAAATACTTGGAGGAAGATATCCAAATTATCCTAAAACCGTCATATTTTCAGGTAAAAATCAATTTAAGAGTAGTAATCTCTGTGTAACACAGTACACCACAGCTGCCTTCCTGCAGCTTTAGAATCATTACTACTCAAAATATTAACATATTTATGCAAAATGCTTGTGAAAAATGGAAGCACCTTCCAGTTTCTGACTTCAGGAACAAGTACAAACCACCATCTCCTTCATAAATCTTCTGTTACAACATCCATCAAAAGCCACTGGCCCAGCTCTCAGATACTGACAACAATGGATGTGATGCAATGGATGACACAGTTTACAGCTACGCTACAAGCCCTGAATTATTTTTGCATAACATTCCGATATTCCCTGAAGAGATTTTATACACAGGTTGAAAACAGCTATTTTCCATCATAGTCAAAGTCAACTTACATTTTAAATGAAAGGTACACTGTTGCTTTTCTTCAGTTTTTACAAGGAGTTGCTATGATGATGTGTGTTTGAATATGCTCACAAATTCAAACTGTATATGCAAACTACACATCATCAGAGGCTCCACATCGGGTCTTCAGTTTGGCATTAAAATGTCTGACCACAGACCCTCCAAATAACATTCACAGCATTAGAAGTGACAGAAATTTTCCTTTCTTTTTCTCTCCGTATCTTTTCAAAGGTTCTCTTTTGTTTGAAAACTGGGTTCATAGAAAATTCTTAAGAAACAATCCCATCAGACATTTGGAATTAATTGGTAGAGATGACGTGACAATAGATATTTTCCATTTAGAAGTTTGACATCAACTTGTAATCAGTTTTAAATTGCCTAGTCCAATATGCTATTCCATGTTCTCGTAATTCTGTAATTGCTAGATATTTGGATTAACATCATATTCATTTTTAGTTAAAAAAAATTCTTGCATCACCTTTCACACCTGCCTTAAGTTTATATAATTTAGTTTTAAAAATCTAGTTTCATGTTCAATGAATTAAGAAACGACGAACACCAGGACAGTTTAGCCAGACTTTAACAGGCAAAAAAGGGTTGCTTTGGCAATGTATAAAAGGATAACTGTTGCAGTACTAATCATTATTTAATCTACTTTTATTAAATATTAAAATTCAATAAGGCAATTGTTTAAGATGCTTGAAATTACATTTAATAAAATGATAACTGGCCCCACACCTGACATACTGCTTCCCTAATTCTTCTCTATTTTACTCTAAGGAATGAAAAGTTATTTAAAAAAAAAAAAAAAATCAGTGGTCTCCCTAAATCACTCCTGATTAACACTAAGGTGTTTATTACCTACAATATAAACTTCTGAAAAAGACACTGAATACTTTCTTTTTAGGTTTTTCCATTTAATGTACTCCTGCTGCCTCCTGTTCTCTTTAATCCATTCCTAACACTTCAACTGGAAGTATGCCTATTGAGGAATCAGGAGATGTGATGTACTGTTTAAGCTGCCATTCATTCAAGGCAGGGCAGTGGTTCCCAAATCTAGCTTCTTATCAGTATCATCTGGGAAAACCACTGTGATAGATTCCTGGGCCCCCTTCAGATCTGATATGGCCATCCCCTCCTCCTGTGTTATCTGTGTGGTCAGTCCTGCATAATCCAGCATCTGGGAAGACTAAAAGAATGTTAAAAAGGAAGATATTTGTCATCGTGTTTCGACAGGTCTTAGCTCACAAACTTGGATCCAATTAACAAAAAAATACAAAAACAAATACAATGTTGAATCACAGCACTAAATGATCAGTGAGTAGAGTGACTGGGAAAAGCCTTTAGGATCAACAAATCAAACCAAGGTATCCTGGCTGCCCCTTCCACGAAAGCCAGCACAATTCCTGAGCCCAGAGGGCCTCGTGAACTGAAACAGAGGAAGGCAAGCAGACAGTGGTACAGGCTGGGGTGCTGCAACTCAAAAAGTGACTGTTCCCACACCTCCGCTCTCTACCTCTACTTCTCGATTTCCCCACTCTCATCCCCTCTCTTCTTGCACTCTGCCTTTGGCCATTCTCACTCTTATTCCCTTCTCTTTCCTCACTTTTCTCACTTCCTCTCTTTTCCTTCTTCCTTTGATCATTCCTTTACATCATTCTTTCCTTTGCTTTCTCTTCCTTAAAAATTCTTCCTTACATAATCTAAGCAAATTCACACCAGAGATAAAAAACATTCAGCCTAAAACAGAATGATCTGTTCAGGAGACAACAGAGCAACACAGAACTTCAACAGTAATGCTGGTGTGGCATGATACAAGCCATGCAGCAAATCCATTCTCTCTTCTGGGTCTCAACTTCATGACTTCTGAGTCTTATGAGGTGGGAAGGGCATATTGATTGTTCACAAACTTATGGCACAGAGAAGGTTAAATGATATGCCTCGGGTCCCTAACCAAGAAGAGAATCCAGATCTAGTTCACAGTCTGGTTTTCCTTCCATTACACCAATAACATCTGACTGAAGGCAAGATGAGAGAGCAGTGAGTAAGCAGTAGTATTGTTTCAGGCTCTGAAGTGTCCAAAGGTAAGTGGGTTACCGTATACATTATGAACTACTCTTCATAGGGAAAAAAAAAGTATGTATTTTCTTAAAATGTAAATCACAATATATATTTTCTAAAGGTTTTCCAAGTTCCTCTAAGGTGGCTACTTCATATAAACGAGGGCTGGCTACATTATAAAGTCATTCCGCTTTGGTAATACTGCAGCCCAGAGATAGTTCTGAGGTCAGAATTGTTCTAACACATAGACTCAAAGGATATAGAATGTAATTCGTATAAACTGCATAGATACACCATCTTATGGAAAGAAATATAAAACATTCTCTAAGCTGTTCTAGAATTTAACCTCATTAATGCTGAGAACTGCACTTCTTGAGACTTCTCAAGGAAAACATTACCTTATCTAAAGATAAACTCAGAAAACTCATTTTAATATTGTTAAGGACTTTTTGTGATACCCTAACTTTCAGGTAAACACAGTCCCTAAGTGGAGAGTTTTCGCCATAAACCAATTTATGGTAAAACGCTCAATTAGGTCAGGTCTGAATAAACCACATGAAGAACCTTCCAACTGATCCACAATGTAGAGTGGGTAACCGTGTAAATAGGTACAACAGGCATGAGACCACAGCACACAGTCCAGTTAAACTATGACCACACTCTACCCAGTCCCAATCATACTAGAGCCTATGGGGCTAAGAGTCTCTGTTCACTAAGGAAATTAAATCTAAGCAACTTCCTAATATAAATTTGTATCGTGTCAATAGCCCCAAGTACTTCCGCTAATGTTTCAGAATCACATTTATAATCCACCAACTGTGCCGAGAATTGTGGTCCTAACTTCAACCTTCAAGTTGGCAAAATGATTTCCAGGGGTTCCCAGACTGACACCAAAATCATCTGAGGTGCTTATTAAAAATAGAATCATAATGTGACTTATTTTTGCACTCTGATTCTAACATTGTAGTCAGTAAGGGAAATCTGCCTAAGAACTGGATATTAACCGAAGCCAAAGGAGATATGATGTCACTGTAGTTACCGAAGTGTTCACAGAGGTGAAATAACATGATGCCTGGCATTTTCTTTAAGATACTTCAGCAAAGGAAAAAGGGACAGATGACACAAATGTGGTAAGATACTGACGTGTCTGATCTGGATGAGGGGTCCCACTGTACTATTCTCTCTACTTCTGTGTAATGTGCAGACCCATCTAGACATGGGGGACCAGAGTCACCAAAGGTGAGGAATCCATTCTCAGCAAGGTCCCCACAAGAGTCTAATGTAGCCAGGCCGCCAATGGTCTCACCTGGGGACCATTAAAAATGATCCTATACCCTCCAAACTTCAAAATTCTAGGGACCTCATTTTTTATTTAGCAAATCAACTTCAACAAGTTCACAAGTTCTCACAGTCACCACGGTGCTCTGCCAGGGACACACAGACTGTGCTCTCTGAACGCTTCTGTCCAAGAGTGCTGGGCTGGCCATCAGCTTCTAATCTGCCTTTCTTAACACCTTCCTCTCCCAATTTGTCCCTGACCGAACTGCAAAGACCAAGGACCGTCTTCCACGTCTCCACAGAGGGCACTGTGTCTTCATAAACCCAATCACCACTATTTTCACAAAGGTGATAGTCTTCCTTCATGATTTTCTCTTCTCTATTTAAGCGTTAAAATGTCAAAAGGAGAAAAAGAAGTTAACCATACAGTACTTGGTAAAATGAGACGTGTGCCCCAGCACAGTACATGCTAAGTACTCAGAATCTACAGCTATAGAAGACAGGTCAAAAACACTAAGAGAAGTAATATTTTCTTATTGCCAAGATAAAAAAAAAAATAACTGTCTTAAGTGATATTCAAAGAAGGAGGACATGCACATCAAACCAAATCAAAACTAGTTTTTCTATAATCAGATGTGACAATCTTCTGAAGCCAATCATCCATGAAAGTTGTCTAACTTAAAGTCAGGCTCTATACGTATATTTGCTTCTTCAAAAATATCTTGCAAAGCCATTTTGAGGTAGAAGGAAAAAGGTTTAAGTGGACCACTTTTTTTCTGCTCCACTGTAACTATAATGACTGCTCACAGGAAGTACATAGCTTATGCATTTTGGTCCATCACATTTTCCACCATCATATAAGTATACTCGTTAGGTTCTCATTTTATTATCAGTATATTTATTGTGTCCAGAATGCCCAGTAAAGCTGAAAATTTTCATTTAAAGTGATAAAAAATTTCCTAAAATACCTAATAATCTTAGATATGACTTTTGGCAAGACAGTTAAGCACATACAAATGAAAATTCTACGTTTCACAAATACACACAGAGACTAATAATCAAAACTTTCAGTTTTCCCTCTCAATTTTAAATGTGCAGTTTACTTATAAACTAAAAATAATTTTAAGCATGATTGTCACAAAAATATTTTAAAACAGAGATGAAATGTATAAAGGCACACACAGATTGTCGATAGTGACATCAGTTACATCCCATTTCTTTAGAAACAGAACATTTTCTGCTCCTGTAAACAACTTTCTTTTCTCACACGTTTAAAGTGAGGTTAGTGCTGACATAAAATTATTGCTATACTCACAGTTTGAGTGTTTCCACTGTGTATGAGGTACATTTTTCTCCAACCATACATCCCTACTGCTCTCACCCACTTGAGAGTAAGAGTCAAACAAAGTCTGTAGGCTATAACCATTCAATAATATCTTCATCAATACTAGAATGATAGCAAATAGCATTACAAAACATCAGAAATCAAAAATATCTTCTTGTTGGGGTCCAAGACTTCAACTTATTCTTCATTACATGAAAATACTGCTCATTAAACTTCTTCGGGAAAAAAATTATTCTGAAGATGAATAATTCTTTCCTGAACACTTCATCTAAGACTATTCCTTCACACACATCCTCTGATATTTTGTTGTTTTAATTCATTTGATTTAGCGGTCACCAAGAATCACCTTTCCTTTGGTGGTCTATCATAACGATCTTGTATGCTTTTCGTCAGCTGTTTGATAAATATTTTGTAAATTTTTCCACAGTATGTATGCACTGTCTTTTGTAGTTCCAGTTCTAAAGGCTTTAATAAAGAATGGATGTTGTCATCTTCAAAAGAACACTAGAGAAAGAAAATAAGACAAAGATATATATAAAAATTTCACTCTATTCCCAACAACTTCTTCTTCAATCAACTTGACATTGACAACCTCCATTTAAAGTCTCACAGAAAGTATGTGCCCAACAAATGATTTCAATGAGTTTAACAGACTACGATCTCACAGGAGGAGGGAGAGAGTACGGGTAACTCACTGGGGGTACTGGGGAGAGCCCTTCAGAGAGGAGCGTGGAGGCAGGGCACTCCAGGCGAAGGCAAGAACATGGTCAAGGGCAGAGAAGACCAGAGATACTGACAGGTGTGAGGTGACAACCAAAAGCTCGAGGTGTCTGAGAGAGACTAGTAAGAGCCAAGAATCACTCTGATAACACTGGTGAGGCTGGACTGGGAAGGAGTGAGACGGAGGCACACAGCGGGAGGAATGCAAAATGACAGCACAGGTCAGTGCTTCCCACAGAACTCTAACTGCACAAAGGGATCCCAAGGATAAAGATGTTTGAGAACTGCTAAATACCAAGCACTCTCGGGGGGATTCGCAGTGGCACATGAAAAACTATAAAAACAGAAAATACATCTGTTGGGTATTGTTCGGCCCACTAATTCCAAAATATACTTTTTACCCTTTTCACCATAAAATATATTAATAGCCCGAGGAATATATTTTGGAAAACACTGTTGTAATAGTTAAGTGCAAATAACCTGTGAGCTTAGTATTTTCAACCAGGTACATTTTTTCATTTAGTATTTGCAACTACAGTCAGAAAGACTGATGGGGCTTGAAAACAGAACATTTTATGGGAAAAGTTTGAAGTCAGTGAAAAATGCAAAATCCTGAAGGAAATTCAGAACCTGAAATCTAGGAGGGCTGCATATGACCTGAGGCTCACTACGCTGCCACTGAGGAAGAGGAAATAAAAGCACCATTTGAATCACAATTAGTGAGTCTGTAGGAAGCCACAGCCCATCTAGGGAGAACAGGCTGAACGTAGATGCTAATTTAGAACATGGACGTGTAGAGCTGCAAAGAGATCCTAAACCTGGGTGTCTCTAGTGCAAGAAAACTATGAGCATTAACTGCATGAAACCTTCACTCTTGGGGTGGTTTTTCAAACCTAATCCCATATACTGAAGATAAATATCTTGAAGTATTTTTGAAAACCAAAAAAACCCCAAAAAAACAAAGAGAGGAGAGGCTTAACTGGGAAGAACGTAACGAAAATAACAACAGCTAGCACACAGGGATCTAGGAGAGACTGCTGAAAGCTGGACTGGTTAAAAGAGGGCCCTTCCTACATGCCAGGCATTGTTCTAAGAGCTTTATACATATTAATGCACTTAAGCCTCATACCAACTTCATGTAACAGGACATCATTATTTACAAAGCAACTTAAGGCAGGGGGAGAGTCCTCCCAGTTACAATGCTAGTTAGGTGGCTAAGCCAGGAGTCCACCTCAGCTGCGAAAAGAAATCGATAGCTAGTGGGAAGCAGCCGCATAGCACAGGGAGATCAGCTCCATGCTTTGTGACCACCTAAAGGGGTGGGAGGGAGGGAGATGCAAGAGGGAAGAGATATGGGGATATATGCATATGTATAGCTGATTCACTTTGTTATAAAGCAGAAAGTAACACACCACTGTAAAGCAATTATACTCCAATAAAGATGTTAAAAAAAAAAAGTCAACAGCTTTACAACCACACAGCACTGCTTATCCAAAACAGCAAACGCAACTGTGCCAAGTCAGTTTCAAAAACTCTGTTAAAAGATGCAGCTCTGTTAACAGTGGTAAACTGTGCTGTGCTGTATACAGACACGTCTACATTTGTCTGGGGTTATGCTGAAGAAGGTCAGGTTTACCTTACCTTCTTCAAGGTTTAACACCTGTATTAAGTGATACTGTCAAGTAACATTTCACTGTGTATAAACAACACACTTGGACAACTGTGGCTGAGAGGCGAGTAATAATGGGAAGAGCAAACTGTGGTCTTTTTCTTACCCTACAATGACAAAAAATGAAAACATAACAAAGGTGTTTAAAAGTAAACTCCCAGGAATACTAGAGATTCAGTTCATCCATGTTCATGTGATTTAAATCCCAGTTTGTGGTTAAATTTCTTTTTTCTTCACTGGGAAAGTCTTTTGATGAGTATTTTCCCAAAATAAAAATAGTGCCTCATGAATTAGAGCTCTTTTAGTCCAACATATAACACAAGTAATTTGCCCTTTACGGGAGAAGGTGATAAATCACCCAGATGTCCACCTGTAGTACACAGCCGGAAGTCACGCCCTCCACCAGCCACAGACTCTGCAGTGTCCAGGAGTTGTGCAGCATGGAACGCACGTCCAGACGTTCCCTTTCCCAGAGGCCACATGTGCCCTTACCTGACTGTGCGCCTCTTCCCATACTGAGTGCTACGTTTGACTGGTCTGCACCATTCCTGCCTGCCTGGTACTCAGCCTTCCAGCTCAGTCCAAAGTCAGCTCCTCTGAGAAGCTCTCCTGACACAGTTAATCACTCCCTCCCTCTTCACTGGCACCGCACCCAGCACACAAACTTTTAGGAAGGTCATGTTTTATATCTAAGACTGTCAGTTGAAGGCAGTGAATAAATAGTGAGGCTATGATGACCACAAGTAGATAATTAAAGGCATTTTCAAAAAACAGAACATGTTTTAAAAGTATGGCAGAATGGCAGGCAGTTCAATCTGACAAATGCTGAGTGCCAACTATGTACAAGAAGGTCGTGCAGGAGGGAAATGGTCGAGAATCCCTTGCATCACTGCAAATCTACTGCATCTTATGCAAATAGAAGAAGGGTGTGAAGTAAATCATAGGTAACCCAGAAACACCAAGAAATCTAATAATTCAAATGAAATACAAGAAGCAGAAAATATTTTACAGAGCAATAAAATATTTTGTTCCCATTGCAAATCTGCAATTTTTAATCTTAGTATTTTTATTCACTCAGCAACTAATATTTAACAACTATGTGTGGGCTGTAAAAACTGATTTGCTGGCAGACAGAGCCATGCATTTACATTTTAAAAATGGTTCACGTCCTTATTGTTCACAGCATTCGATGGCTATGACTAAGCTTCTGTCTGACACTTGCATAAATGCCCTTGTCTAAACTGCAATTCTTTTAAATTACACTTCTCACTGAATTATAGATAAGGCAAGATAAAAACACTAACCAAGAGCACCAAAAAAGACTGATTAACTTCATTAAGTTGAAAAATGGGTAATATGGCTATTAATATGGACCCAAAACAAACATTAATCTTTAATTACTTCAGTATTTGAAATAGTTTTTAAAATAAGATTTATTTTTTAAAAACCAAGTGTAATTCATCAGCTTAAAACCAATACTCAATTTTTTTAAAGTATACATTTATAGAAGATCAGAAAAGATCAAATAAAACTAGTAAGATTTAATTCCTTAATAATTTTTTTTAAATGATCAAAGGCAACAAAGAAATCACATTTTTATAGGAGTGCAATTCTTTTCTATCCTGCAAAGTCTCAGAACCCCAAATGTACCTTTTGTCATTTTTATCACCTCTTGACAACCCATGATAAAGCATTATTAAAATACGATATTGATTTCTGAAGGCATACAAGGTCGGCTACATGAAAATGAACATCACTAAATTTTATAATTCTTCAGTGAGTGTAGCTGTATCGTGATAAACTGATTATTCAGAAACCTTCTCTCTCAGGTTTATAGGACAAGAAACTTAGCAAAAACACTAAAACTGTAGCCTACAATGCTGTCAGCACTTTGCCTACCACCAGATTTGAGAAACTCAGATTTCCAGGAGAAACCTTCAGCTCCTTGTCACTGCAGACCATCACCTTACACAGCACGTCATCACCGCATCTAGCCCAGCCCTGCTGCTGCCTCCCTTCACCCATCAACCCAAACAGCTCAACGCCTGACCTCCTCGCGGACCTTCCACAACCCCTGAGGCTTTTTCTCAGGCAATTTTGGCCCAGCCTGCTCACCTGGCAAACTCTTACTCATTCTTCAGGGCTCACTTCAAATGCCTCATCAACAAAGACTTCCCTGGCTCTTCGGGGCAAAACTTGCACTCTTTCACAGTCCTAGTACAATCTGTGTCTCAGTAGATTACGTACAGTTCAGTATCTTTAACCCCATTCCTATTACTGAGGCTGTACTAGCAAACAATGAGAGCAGTCACGAGCAGATACTGAGCATCTAGCAAACAGGGGCATCAGCTCTTCTCCTGACCCCCACGCTTACACCAAACCACTCCTGTTATTTTACTTATGTTTTTGTCTTCACGTCCACATAAGATTAGACACAGTCTAGCAGAGCAGTGAACACACCCACGTGAGAGATGAGTGCTCACATACACTTCTCCCCAGGTATCAATGAATTAGCTGCATGGATAGCACTTGATATAATGCTCCTTAAGCAAAATCATAAATCCAGTCCTTATCTGGATTTGCCCCAAGTCTTGGTCCCCAACATATTCAGAGACCTGGTTCATGCATCATCTCCCCCTGTCAATCCACCTTAATTAAACAAGAGCACCGTAAGAACAAGGAAAAAAAAAAGAGAGAAGAACAGATATCTGGGGTGGTGGGGCCAGTATAATTTTTTTCCAAAATCAATATAAAGTAAACGCTTAAAAGAGAAAACCCCATTTACAAAGGCAACAAAGAAGATAAAATACTTAAGGATAAACTTAAGATATGTTCAAAATCCACAGTATGAAGAAAACTATTAAACATTCCTGAAAGACACAAATGAAAGACAGGCCTTGTTCTTAAGATGTCTCAACACCATTAAAATGTCAGCAGGCACTAAGTTAATATGTGAAGATGATACACGCCCAACAAAAAACCAAGTTTTTTATGTAATTAAATGAGTTGATATTTGTGGAAAAATAAAAATACAGTAGGTAGGAAAACACTGAAAGGACAGGCTACGAAGAGGAAGTAACCCTATCAGATATTAAAATACAGTACAAAGGCTTTATAATTAAAATAGTGTGCAAGAGTACACAAATGGACAGATCAATGGAGCAAAACAGAAAATCCAGAAATTACAAATGGAACTTTAGTATATAATAAAGTCAGTATCTCAAATCTTTGGGTTACAGATAGACTTTTAAATAAATGGTGTTGGGACAAGACAGCCATTTGGAAAAAGATCAAATTAGATCTATTCCTCTCTCAAAAGAGTAAATTCCAAATTGAGCAGAAGGCTAAATGTAATAAATGAAAAAGTATATAGGTGAATTTTTCTATAAGTTGAGTATAGGTAAGGAAAGACTTTCTAATTACTACTTTTTTTAAAAAAAGGTTTTAAATTTGATTACATAAAATTTTTAAAAAACAACTTTGAATGGTAAAAAATTCCATGTACAGTCAAATTGGGAAAAAAAATTACATGAGATGTCACAGGAAAAGAACTAACATCTTTAATACACAAAGAACTTGCAACAAATGGTGGGGAGGTGGGGAGTAGAGACCGAAACTCCCTCATGGTGATGACTGTACAACTCTGTAAACATGCTAAAAACCACTGAATTATTTATACTATGGGTGAACTGTGTGGTATATAAAATATGTTATCAATAAAAAAGATGTAAAAACGGCTGTTAAATATATAGAAAGATGTTCATCTCAATCATAAGAGAAAGGCAAATTAAAATTAAACTAAGATTCCATTTCTCACTCGTTAGAATGGCAAAAATTTTTCAAGCTTGATAATACACTCTGTTAGGGAGGCTGAGTAACAGGCCTCGTCATGAACTGTTGGCGGGAATGCAAATAATCCCCATGTAGGGAAAACAGGCGGTATCTTCAATTAAAATTATCCCATGTCCAGGAATTTACCCTGAAGAAACATCTCCCAACAATACATATATATGTATGGCAAAGTTATGCACTGCTGCGTTATTTATTATTCAAAATGCTGGAAAAGACCAAAATGTTCAAACATAAGAGATTAATTGAATAAACTCTGGTACATGCACAAAATGGAATATCATACAGCTGTTTAAAGAAAAGAAGCATGAAGAAAATATTTATAAATGCCCAAATTTCCAGAATACTGTAAAAAAGGCAAAGCGCAAATAAAGATGAACAGTATGCTACTTCTCATGTAAGAAAAGGGGAATTACAAAACATACACGTATCTACTTACCAGTATAGGAAGGACAAACCGGAAAATGAAATTGGTGATGGGGTGGGGGGCCTGGGGTGGAAGGATGGGGAAGGAGTGCTACTTCTGAGTAAACCGTTATATAGTTTCGACTTTTTGAAGTATATTAATATTCCTCATATCAAACTAAAGTTAAATCAACAAAGATGAGGGGGAAAAACTTAAAACTGAAAGCATACAGAAACACATGAACCCAACTGTATTTCCAGTGAATGAATAACCACACTGAAAGAAGGAGAAAAGAACTGACGCAAGTAACTTCTGTACATAGTACTGAGTACACACCCTCGTCTGGGGCAGGGGAGGGGCGGGGGGAGGACTAGAAACAAATCCTTTATAGTAGGCTGGTTTTTCAAGAACAGAGAAGCAGAGATAGCAGTATGAATGGAGCATTTTTGAAATTAGTTTAAGTGTACTGTAGAACTAAGCAAAAGAGGAAATATTGTATGCTCGGAGCCAGGATTCTAATTGTGGAAGAAATGAGATAAAACAGAAACAGAGTAGGAGAAGGCAAGGAAGGGGCCTAAGGGAATGGAACTGGAGGCACTGGTGTGAGCACATGACTGTGTGTGGTTGTATATTTGTATTTCCCAGCTCTGCTGCTGAAAGGGCTTAGAAGGGAAGACACCCTTGTAGCAATAAGTATCAGAGTTCCTTTGACAGCTGATTTCAGGGTGAGGGCAGGGAATGTATTAACAAGACGAGCCTGGGATATTTTGTTTGGACAGAGAATGCGGAGGTACTCAAAATAATGATGGGAATATGTCAAATGAGCACAAGAGGTAGCCAAAAGGGCTCCCAATCGCCAAATCTGGCACAACTTCAGCATCAATATAAATAAAATTGAATACTGCATTATAAATCATGGAAAAAAATACATATCAATGAGTTCACACTGATAATGTATAGATCAGTAAGTGGGAAAAGGGGAGTGCTCTTCCTTACAGCAGAACGCCAAGTGCCAGAGCTAGATGTGGAAGGAGTGCTGGGTTTATAACTCTTGAACTAGGGTAAAGGATATGCAAATTCTCTGTAAGCTTGCGAGTATGTCCACAAAAACATTTTTTTAAAAAAATCTTACATTTCTCAGTGCTTCATAAATAGCTCTAAACGCTGGTTGCTTATCATCATGGTAAACACCTCTGTTCCCATGAAGAATAAAGATTCCTTCTTCTTCGGCTTCTTGGCAATTGCTTCCATATATGCAATGATCTGGTCGATAATTCCATTGACACGGAAAAACAAAAAGGCTTTCTAGGCAGAGACAAAACAAAAAAGCAAACATACCCTAATTCCACAGAATTAATACTTTGCAAAATTTTAGTTTAAATTTAGTTTACTCTGTCTTAAAAAAAAAGAGTGATAGCCATTAGTATAAGCCAAAATCAAATAAATGCATTTCTCCAGTTCTGACTAAATATTAACTATGATTATTTTTACAAATGCAAAGAATAAATTTAAATGATTACCTGGATTATGAAAAAATATGATATTCAACAGATCTTGATCACCCCATGTGATGTTCAGTTTGTATTTTTTAAGCAGTGGCATAAGTATATCTCCCCATCGTAGTCGCACAGAGGTCATATCATTCTGTTGGTAAATACATTAATGAGATTCTCAGGCTTCCAGGTGTAAAATGGCAGCATAATGACAGTTCCCCATTCTTCCCTTAGCAATTGTTACAGATCAAGGGGAGAAGTGTAAACTTTCTTTTTTTTTTTTTTTTTTTTTGGTGGTATGCGGGCCTCTCACTGCCGTGTCCTCTCCCGCCGCGGAGCACAGGCTCCGGACGCGCAGGCCCAGCGGCCATGACTCACGGGTCCAGCCGCTCCGCGGCATGCGGGATCCCCCCGGAACCGGGGCACGAACCCGCGCCCCCTGCATCGGCAGGCAGACTCCCAACCACTGCGCCACCAGGGAAGCCCAGAAGTGTAAACTTTTGTTTCAAAACCAAGTGACCCTAATGTAAACATAAATGTCAGTAAAACTGCCCAGCTGGAGTGCAGAAGATAACAAAAGAAGGTATCTGAAGCTGCACAAAGAAGTGATAAAACTAACAGATGTCAGGGAGGAAAGGGAAAGAGAAAGTAGGTGGTAGTTTAAGTACTATGACTGTGACCTCATCTTAAAAAGCAGATAGCTTTAGTACCTATGTCATATGTCTAGACACAGTACCTCTGTCTCTATCATACAGCTGCTGAGGATCAAACCTATTAATATATAAATAAAGAGTACTAGGAAGTACCTGGCACAGTGTTAGCTATTATTATCACCATGATCATTATTATTCTTAGTCTGATTTGCCAACCCTTTATAACTGGCATTTCAAAGAGGGCATTTGAAATTGATAAATCAAAAATAGATACTGAATTTCGTCAGATGCCTTTTCAGCCTCTACGGAACTACTCATAGCTCATACCTAAGGAAACAACAGAGTTGAAAGAGCGCTGGGGATCAAGTGAACCTGGGGTGAAGTTGAATACTAAGTCTTTTATACCAATCTGACTCTGTGAAACTCTCCAGACTTAAACCAGTACTCCTCAAAGTACAGTTTGCAGTGTGCTGATCAGTGAATTTTTCATGTCCTCTACAAGATTTAAGTACACAAATTAAGAGTAAGATTTAGAAACATTTATAGCAACTTTATGTCTATTTAGTCTAATATTTTCCTAGTAATTTATTTATATTATTTTTAGAAAAGCATTGCCTCATGACAGATTGTAAATAATGTTTAAAAAAACACGGATTCTTCTCCACAGATAGCTTAAAAAACATTATTACAAGCTATTCTAGGATATATAACAAACACAATGGAGGTATAAACAATCTATCCTTCGAGAAAGAAAAGTCAGAATTCCTGGGGGAAAAACTACGTATTTAAACTAAATATAATCTGCTATAATTGTATTACCTTTGTGTGAAATTTCTCAGAATGCAGTAAATACAGTAAACTATACACAATCAGAAATAAATCTGGAAAATGACTGAAGCAAGTTTTACTTAAGGAAATATTAAGAAAATACTTTATTGAAAGGATGACTCTGAAATAAGTCACAGATCATGTTCACTAAATGTTCTTAGGATCTGAAAAGGAAACTTCTGAATTGCTCAAAAGGACCAAGACCAGAAACAGATTAAATAGACAGGACTGGTGGACCCCTTGTACCATGTCAATGTTCAAGTCTTCACTGGATTCTACTTATGAAAAAAAAAATGTATAGAGAGACAGAAATACACCTATTCAAAGAAATACATCTATTCAAAGAAAAGAAAGATAAAATTACAAGGTCCAGGGCAGTTTTAGGGAAAAAAGAAAAAAATCAAGGGGTGGGAGGTGGGGGGGACCTTTATAATACACGTAAAGGAAAAGTCCTACTAGAAAAATACTGGACAAGAAGCAATAACACTAGTATTATTTGCTGAGGATACAACCTAGAATATCCAAGACAACCAACGAAAACTATGAGAAATGAGTTTAATAAAGAGGCATCATATATAAAAAGAGCTCAAGTCAACAGAAATGGAAAAACGGCAAAGTACAGAAATAGTCAAAGGATATGGCCATACAGCCATTCACAAAGGAGGAAACAAAAATGGCTAAAATTTGTATGAAAAGATTTTCATCCCACATTGGTGGTACAGTCAGGAAAGTAAAAATTAAAATACATGAGATATTTTTCAGCCATGTAACTACATATTCATACTAGTACACACAAACAATAAAATCAAAACATTCTTTCTCCACAATATCACACATATTAAATGTGACAGACTATATGTACTGACATAAAAATCATTTATATATTTACTAAGTGAAAAAAGCAAACTGAAGATATATAAAAGAATTCTACATATAAATGCTAATGTACATGTATATCTGTTTCAAAATACTTTTTTAAAGGGTCTGAAGAATACACAGCAAAGTTTATAATGCCATTTGGGCAAAGGAATGAAACTGAGGAGAGTGGTGTGTAAAGGGGGGACTTGTCTTTTTACTCTATATGCAATGAATTGCCTGAATTTTTATAAGCATGATTTAGTTTTGTAAATTTTTTTTTAAAGAAAACATTTTAAATCTTACAGTACAATACCTTGAAAAGTACAGTAGTACAGTACAACAGCTGGCATACAGGAACTGGCATCAAGTGAACAGGCAAGAAGAGTTACTGACTGGAGGAGGGAGAGGAGGTGGGAGATGACAGAGCTGAAGTATTTTTGTAATTTTTTAAAAAGATGTAGTTCTAATTTACTAATTTCAGCAAACCTACCAAAATGCACATGCATTATATTAAGATAAATTAGTTTCATTTCTAGAACTATGTATGCTTTTGAAAATAGACAGACTCATTATTATCCTCAGTTTAGGTTACAAACAAATACAAAACTGACAGGTGGCTATTCCTATTATGTTCCAACAATGCTAGAAACTGAGAATTCATCAATTCCCAAAGATTAGTTACTCTCCTAATCTCTGAAAAGTTCCATCCCTTTTGGTAAGATGTTCATTGATATTGTTTTAAGCTCTACACGTAACACAATAAAAGCCCTCCATCACATACATCTTTCAAATATGTAAAAAACGACCCTCACAGCCACCTCACAGTAAGTATTCTCTTTTTTTTTAATTTTTCAATAATTCATTAATGGCCTAGTTTCTAAAACTTCTGTCTGTCCTCTGCCAGTAATTATCTACTGAGTTGCTACTTTACGCCAGACTCCATGCTAAATATTCTGAATACAAAGCTGCATAAAAGACACACCCTGCCCTCAGTAGATGGAGAAAACAGGCAAAAATTACTTTACAAAGTAATACATGGCACGACATGAACAGGGTACAGTAAATATACAAGAAAAAAATTCTCAGGATGCCTTATTTATATTCTCTGGTTTTTAGCTAATAAATAGAAAAAGGTTAAGAAATATCTTAATAGAGATTCAACACTGCAAATACAATCATAATACAAAATACAAAGCAGTATCTTAGCCAGTGTTATATCAATGTCTATCAAGCATTATGAGAAAAAAAACAAAAAAGTTAGAATTTTACTATTTTAATTTTTAAAATATATAATTATAATACATCAGGTTGGAACTGAATAATCATGAATGGTAGGGCTGGGTGACAGCAAAGCAAAGACTTTAAAACATGGCCATGGCCACTGTCCTAAGTGGGTAATCTTACAGCTTTTCATGTGATAGGCACTATGGGGTAACATTCATGGATCTGCGTGAAACAGTTTGAAAAGTTATTACAAGTAATTCAGTTACATCACTAGAGCTCTAAAATTTAAGATCTGTGCCAGAAATTATAGAGTTAGTAGGAAAAAACAAGGCAATGTTTGCTAAAGGTATGTTTGGAAATCAGGAAAAATAAAGAAAGATATATGAAAAACAGAACTAAAAATCAATAAATTTTGTAGAAACATATCAGCAATCATAAATACAATATTTAGAAACAGAGTAAATCTGTGTTGTTCCCACTGGGCAAGAATAGAGTTGTTTGAAACAGAGGGATAGTAGGTATGAAGTAAATTGCGCCTACTAAATTAATGTACTATCACACTCATATTTTTCTTCATTAAGTCATTAATACATAGAAAAAAACAAAAGCTTGAAAGTTTAGAAATTATTTCAACTCATATCTACATCTCTAGCTGGTTTAGAACATGCCACAGACAAAAAGAAAAGGGAAAGGGGAGAAACTGTTAAACATATTTAAGAATGATATTTAAGTAAGTAAAAGGTAAATAAAAAATAATCAGAGATTTGAACTATATAGCTGCAATCTGAAATTTTCTTAAAAATCAAGTAATGGTGTTACACTAAATTATCTCTAAGGTTACTGCAACACTACACTTCTCATAATTCTAAGAATTTCAAATGAAGAGCTCCTGAGCAGGCACATTATTCCTTAGCACATAATCTTACAGCACCATCTTCTGGTATAATATTACTGTGCATAGTCTAACCATCAGAAAAGTAAGAAAACTCATGGTATGACACCTGTTTTATTTAGTAAAACTTTATGGTACATGAAATTTTAAAACTCAAAATGTATCAAAAAATTGGGTAATTGAAGAAAGATGTTCACTTGTAAGCAAAAGCAAAGGTTACACTGGCCTCATTAATGCATTCATTTGTGGAAGACAAAAGTGAAATGAAATCAAGATTTCAGAAAGGTACAGAAAATGGGAAAGCTAAAAAAAACCCTAGGTTTACTAGATCTTTACAGAAGACAAGAGTGATGGGTATTAACTGTCTTAAGAATGAAATGGCGAGATGTGAGTGGTGAAGGCTACAAGCAGTACTGCTGCCTAGAGCAAGGATAAGAAGGGACGAGAGATTTAAATCAGACATGCAGAAAGGAGTAATAAGTAATGGTGTAAATTCTGGTCCACCAGAAGCCATAAGAAAAATACCAGACAAATATATATATACACATACAAATATACATATATATTCATACCATAAAAGACATAATATCCCTTGATATTTGAGTTAGTACTAACTAGATGTAAAAGGATAAACAGTGAGTCTCTATCAGTGTTTCAGAAGCCACTGCTTTTAGCTAACACTGAAGTGCTTACCATGTGTCATGCTCTGTACTAAGCATTTTGAATGGGTCTCTTTTAAAAAGACAACCTACATAAGTCCATTTATTATCTCTACTTTTCAGCTGAGAGCACTGACATTTGAAAGTTAACTAGTTGGCTAGTGGTTGTGGTGAACAGGTGGCAAAGCTAAACGTAAGGCTAAACCACTTGACCCCAATGCCCCCAGACTACAACGACTTAAGGACTCATCAGCATGAAACTGGTAAACAGTACAACACACTCATGTGTTCAGAATATGCAGAATAAGAGAATTTAAATAGCCTCACTCTTCTACTGACCCCACAATTTGAGAGATGAGAAACACACAGGAACTTTTTTTTTTAAGTTAACTTCCAATAGCACCAAAATAGCCAACATTTCCTATGTGTTAGCCTCCCTTCTAACTAATTTAACCCTCACAAAAGCCCTATGACATAGGTACTGTTATCTATCATCCCATTTCACAGATGAGGAAATCAAAGCCCAGAGATGTTCAAAACTTACCCAAGATCTCAGTGTCTGAACCAAGCCAACGGTTCTTAGCTCTTAACCACAATCTGTGTTCCCCCAAGACGTACCACACTTTAGATTCAAGTATTATGAGGCTGCACAACTACAAAATGACAACTCCTGCCTGGAATACCAATCTAGGAAGGTGATGTTCACACTTGCTGCATTGTTACTTCATTGTAACACCATCTGCTCTGACCTACTGTAATGCTCTAATAAACAGAATACTAAGAACACACTTTTCTTCAATTATTCTAGATAAGTGGAAAAATTCTGAATAGCTCGATCTAGTTTTTAATAAAGCAAAATTAAATTGGAAACCAAACAATATGGAGGGAAAAGAGAGAGAAGTTAACCTGGATCGGTGACTTACCTTGAAATACTTCCTTCTCATTCTGGTCATGTTCATCAACATAACTCCAGAGTTCACTCCAGTTTTTCCATAGTATGGATGTCTGGCAAAGCGATTATACCAGCCTATTCGAGGCTCTTCATGTTCTGGTGCCATTGCAGCAATTTGTGTGGAATTAAATTTCTTTAGTAAAGACCAAATATCATCAACGGGCCGTAAAAAAAGGATATCAGTGTCGACATACAATAGTGAGTCAACTTCTTTCAGGATTAACTGTGGGGAAAGATATTTGAATCATTAACTGTAACTCTATTTAATATAAAACATGAAAGAGGCTTTCATTATTTAAAAAACGCCTAAGAGAGAAACTAATTGACATTAATTTTTAAAAGTAGTTTTTCCCAAGTCTCTCATTTTTTACAAGAGCATATATAGATGGTCTGCTAATCTCTTTAATTAACTTTTAGAGAAGAAAAGCTATATAAAAACAAATCAGAACAAAAACTCAATACTAAAAATTGGAAGAAAAAATAAAAGCAGTAGCCTCAAAGACTAGGGTGGAAATGTTTTTCATAATGGAAAATAACATTAGCTTCGGTGAACTGACATATCGAATCTTAATTTCCTGAGGTAAATACAGAAATTAATCAGTACAAATGGAGATCTCAACTCGTCCCCTCAGCCTGTAACACTAATGGCCAGCACCTTTACCTCATTCTGGGCTCAGCCAGCAAATGGTAGAGCCAAAATTGAAGTCCAGACCACCTAACTCCAGAACCCATGCTCTTATTTCTGAGCTTACTACCTCCCAACAAATCGAAGAAAATGTGCACTCACATAGCAAGGGTGAAGACAAGACTTGTCTTGGAAGACTCGCTATGTCACTTTCCGAGAGACGTTAAACCTCCAACATGCATCTCTTATAGGAATTTTCAAGGGTACGTTTTTATTTCTGCCTTATCCATATACTTTAGAATGTGACTCCTGCGAATTTAAATGTATTGCCTATTCCAGTGTATTAGTAAGACTCAATGATTAGGTTAACCTAAAGGGTTTTGGTTAAGAATACAAAGACGATAAGAGCTTGATCTTCATTCTGCTCCTTTTCAAAGCTGCTACCTCCTCCTGCAGTTACGAAGGTGAGCAGTTACGAAGCTGAAATCACTCCATGCCCCCACTGATTTAGTATCAGGCTGGGGAAAAATATCTGACAGTTGGCTACAGAGCCTGAGTAGAGAAGGCTCACTTGTTCAAAGACTACAATTAAAAGGGTATGTATGTATGTGGATGTCTGTTCCTCTCTCTCTTTTTGCGGGGCGAAGAGTGAGGGAAATTGTTTTTATATCAACATTTTGCTTCTGTACCATGAGACAAATGTGTGTTTACAGACTTTTGTATTGTTAGCAATCTAGGAAGACACTACAGGAAGCTCCAGGGTTACTGTTGGGAGCCACTGCCAACTGGAGTTCATACATAAGGTTAAATAATAACCACGTCAGTATTTTTCTATGCTTCCTTTTGGCGGAACAAGGAGTCGGCAGAGCTTACATTGGTTCTTTTAATCCATCTATTTTAGAGGAGAAACTTAGTAAAAAAAAGGATTTTACTTAGAAAAATGAAGAATCAATTTACTTAGATCTGGTTAAAACGATGCAGAAGTAAGAGTGAAGGACGAGGACAATTTGACAGGCTTCAAGTATTTAATTTTAGTATTCAAATTCCATTTAGGAATTTAACCAGATTACATCATTAAATGATCTGGCAAATTTCCTATCAAGACATCAACAATTAAACTTGTTAATAATGCAGAATAAAACAGAAGAGCAATGACTGTAACCTCATGCTTCTTTCATCATTGTTTTTCGGTGACATATCTGTGTTTATTTAATGTCATAATGTGCTTGTTTAATGTCAGCCTCCCACATCAGACAACAGGCTCTATGAAAACAAGCAATCTGTTTCATTCATTCCTATATACCCAGCACTTCATTACAGATACTTGGTAGAATAGAGGCACTCAAACTATTAAGTAAATGATGTAACACTGCAATGATTCAACATAAGATTTTTTTTTAATTTTTAAAATTTAAGGCCTACATTAAGTACCTAAAACTTCTTAGGCTTTTCCCCTTTAATCCCTTATTTGTGTGCTTCTTACAATGAAAGCAGGTAATGAGAAAGATATCCTAGGATCCAGATTTTTTATGCTCAGCAATAAAGCTACTGGTTAGGCAGACTCAGCTATCAAAATGTAACTTAATTTTAAATTTTAACTGACATCCTGGATTTGATAAACTCTATTCTTAATATACTAAGAATTGCCTTAATCCACTTAATAATAACAAGTAACTTAAGTTTCTTCCCAGTAATTCACCTTCCAGAAACTTGTGAGCTTCTTAAACTCAGTATTTCTAACTACCGTAACTATTTTAAACATTACAGTGGTTCTAACAACTACTGAGAATTTTAAAACTATCAGTGAATTCAATTCAAAATGGAAAAGGTAAGCTGGCTTCTGAATATTTTTATTTATTTTTATTTATTTTTTCTTTTTTGGCTATACCATGCGGCTTGCAGGATCTTAGTTCCTGACCACAGATCAAACCCGTGTCCCCTGCAGTGGGAGCTTGGAGTCCCAACCACTGGACCGCCAGGGAAGTCCCTGAATATTTTTAGATTAAAAAGAAATAATCAGGGTTTATCACCAGAGACCACCACCAAAGAACAGCCCCATTGAATAAATGGTTCCCATTTCCCTTCGAGTTCACGTGCCTCAAATTTTGTGTCTGTGTTAAAATATCAGCCAGAAAAGGTGAACTGGCTTGCTGTTAAGACAGAAATGATTATCTAATGATCTACTTCATGTCCCAAATTATAAATGAAGTCTGCACCTGGCAGGTGATCCTGCCACTGCATTCCTCCTGGCAAAGACTTGGCTCCATTAAGACCTGATGACCTCTAACTCCTTCTTAGAGATGAAAGTTTATAGCAACTGAATCAATTAAAATGTAAGAAATAGCATTTCAACAGAAATTATTTACATTTTTCGTTTTTAACAGAGGTTTTTTTATTCTATCTTTTATTTGTTCTATGGGAAGTTTTTCTTTCTTCTAATGTTCAAAGGGAAAATCATACATGTGTGTTTATTTAACTGATCTATTTGGAACTCTTCATTAACTTGTGTGTGTAACAGCAACATGCAAACAAACGAAAAAAACACTGGAGAAAAAACTTACTGGCAAGAACAATCTCTGGGAAGCACACGGTTTAAAGAGCTTTTTCCATTCTGCTGCATTCTCACTTGGAAAAGTTATCGGGTATAATGAATAATTAAATGTTTGGAGAAATGACCAGCTGTTAAGCTAAAATAAAAAAACAAATAAAAAATAAAAACTCGGTTTAGATTTCTCTTTCTCTGCAAAATCATAAACCAACAGATTATTTTTCAAAAGCTAAAATTTAAGATGTTATACATTGTATGTCATACACACTTAAGAGAAAGTTAGATTTTTCTTTCCCACCATTTTGTTTCCATTCAAAATCTTAAAGTCATTCCAATATGCTAGAAAGACTCCACCGTAAAGATCTGAGGGACAATTGAAGTTATAAGGATATCAACCACAAAACCAAAGTGGAAAGAGCCTTACAAACTGTTCGCCTCCATCAGCTTGACCTGATGTATAAATCCTCTCAATCCCTGAACAAGTTAAACTCAGAAAAATTAAGCACTAATTTTATTACCACAGTATGTATGATATAACAGAAAATATTTACAATCCAAGTCAGACCAATGTGAAAAACTGATTAGAAAATATTTATCTATGTAGATTCAATATTCCTGGTAATAAAATATTTTGATAAATACATAAATACATAAATGATTTTAAAAAAATGATTTAAAAAAAAATCATTACAAAAAGCAAAATCTGATTTTCTGATCTCAAAATTTATAATGAACACGTTTACTCTTTGGCAGCCTGAGTGCAATTCAAGACACTGAATTGCTTCAAATTCAGTTTAAGTATTACCTATCACTGCTGCTTAAACAGAATTGTTGATTTAAATTTCCTACAGAGCATTCACAATTTTTGCAGGAAGAAAAAACTAAGCATTTTATATAACAGGCTGAAGATGATCTCTTTTTGAATTATGTCTGTGTTCAAGTAATTTTTACTTTTTAAAAATTTTTTAAAATGCTCAACACATATCTATTTTTTATTGTTTTATTTTTATTTTATTTATTTTCAGTTGCATCGGGTCTTAGTTGCGGCACACAGGATCTTTCATTGTGGCGCTCAGGCTCTCTACTTGTGGCGTGTGAGCTCAAGTGAATGGGCACAGTAGTTGTAGCACGTGAGTTATTTGTGGCATGCAGGCTCCAGACAATGTGGGCTCTCTAGTTGTGGCGCGTGGGCTCCAGAGTGCATGGGCTCTGTAGTTGCGGCACGCAGGCTCTCTAGCTGTGGTGCGCGGGCTCAGTAGTTGCGGTGCAAGGGCTTAGTTGCCCCGCAGCATGTGGGATCTTAGTTCCCTGACCAGGAATCGAACCCACGTCCCCTTCATTGGAAGGCGGATTCTTAACCACTGGACTACCAGGGAAGTCCCTGTTCAAGGGATTTTTAAAAACATTAATTCCTCCCTCTTTCTTTCCTTCTTTCTCTCCCTCTCTCTCCCTCCCTCTCTCTCCCTCCCTCTCCCTCCCTCTCTCTCTCTCTATCTCTCTCTCTCACACACACACACACACACACACACACACACACACACAATCAATGCCTTCCAACATAGTTTAAGGGAATAACTTTACTTCCAACACACTGTTTTGATGTATCTGTTAATTAGTTTCAAACACTAGTATTTTATTTTCCTTGCGTGACTTATAAATCACTTAAAGATCCTTTCAAGGGACTTCGCTTCACAACTACAGAGCCCACGCGCTCTTGAGCCTGCGTGCTGTAACCGGAGAGAAGCCCACACGCTGTAACCAAGAGCCCAGGCACCATAACGAAAGATCCCATGTGCCGCAACTAAGACCCGACACAGCTAAAAATAAGTAAATAAATAAATAAATAAATAAATTTAAAAGAAGATCCTTTCAATACCAACTTCAAAATGAAATCTTAGTCATTCTTAAAATTCTAATATCGAATCATCTTTTCTGCAGTAAAAGCACATTCCACAAAATATTTGATTCTCCTTCATCAAAAGCAAAACCAAACAGTCTCAGGGTTAACCATGATAGTTAAAGAAAAACTAAGTTTAAAAATATAGTATATATTATACAAGCAATAACTCAGCCAGCTTTGAAGACAACACAGAAGCCGCATATAAGATGAAGCAATAAATTTATTTTACTTTTATATTACATTTTCAAAGGTTTCCACAGTTGGTAGCAATCTCTTACTATTCTCTGAACTGTTAGGATGAGATTAATTCCTCAGTTAATATTTTAGGAAACAACCCAGATAATAAGATTAAGATCACAAAAGCACATATCATAAGTACAGATACCAGAAATATTTTAAAACAGTAAGTAAAGCTTTTTTTCTGCATTGTTTTTTAATTGAAGTACAGCTGGTGTACAATATTATATAAGTTACAGATGTAAGGTACAGGTACACAAGTTTTAAAGGTTACACTCCATTTATAGTTATTATAAAATATTGGCTACATTCTCACACTATATATAGGATATACTGTGGTGTAAAATATATCCTGTAGCTTATTTTATACATAATAATTTGTACTTCTTAATCTCCTACCCCTATATTGCCTGTCCTCCTTTCCCTCTCCCCACTGGTAACCACTAGTTTGTTCTCTGTTAAGTGTGAGTCTGTTTCTTTTTTGTTACATTCACTAGTTTGTTGTAATTTGTAGATTCTACACATAAGTGATATTATACAGCATTTGTTTTTCTCTGACTTATTTCACTTAGCACAATGTCCTCCAAGTCCATCCATGTTGCTGCAAATGGCAAAATTTTCATTCTTTTTTATGGCTGAGTAGCATTCCACTGTGTGTGTGTGTGTGTGTGTGTGTGTGTGTGTGTGTGTGTGTGTGTGTACCATCTGTTTATCCATTCATCTGTTGATGGACACTTAGGTTGCTTCCATATCTTAGCAATTGTAAACAATGCTGCTATGAACATTGGGGTGCATGTATCTTTTCTAATGAGTGTTTTTATTTTTTTCAAATATATACCCAGGAGTGGATTGCTGAGTCATATGGTAGTTCTATTTTTAATTTTTTGAGAAACCTCCATACTGTTTTCGACAGTGTCTACACCAATTTACATGTCCACCAACAGCATATGAGGATTCCCTTTTCTCAACATCCTAATATTTCTTATTTGTGGTCTTTGTGATGATAGACAGCCATTATGACACGTGGGAGGTGAGATCTCATTGTGGGTTTTTTGTTGTTGTTGTTGTTGTTTTTGCGCTACGCAGGTCTCTCACTGTTGTGGCCTCTCCCGTTGTGGAGCACAGGCTCCGGACGTGCAGGCTCAGCGTCCATGGCTCACGGGCCCAGCCGCTCTGCGGCATGTGGGATCTTCCCGGACCGGGACACGAACCCATGTCCCCTGCCTCGGCAGGCGGACTCTCAACCACTGCTCCACCAGTGAAGCCCTCATTGTGTTTTGTTTTGTTTTGTTTTTTTTTGCAGTACGCGGGCCTCTCACTGCTGTGGCCTCTCCCGTTGCGGAGCAACAGGCTCCTGACGCGCAGGCTCAGCGGCCATGGCTCACGGGCCCAGCCGCTCCACGGCATGTGGGATCTTCCTGGACAGGGGCACGAACCCGCATCCCCTGCATGGGCAGGCAGACTCTCAACCACTGCGCCACCAGGGAAGCCCCTCTCATTGTGGTTTTGATTTGCATTTCCCTGACGATTAATGAGCAACGTTGAGCATCTCTTCATGTGCTTGTTTGTCCATCTGCATGTCCTCTTTGGAGAACCGTCTATTCAGTTCTTCTGCCCATTTTTTAATCAGGTTGTTTGTTGTTTTTGATGGTGAGTTGTATGAGCTGTTTATGTATTTTGGATATTAACCCCTTATTCGTCATATCATTTGCAAATATTTCTCTCATTCAGTAGGTTGTCTTTTCGTTTTGTCAATGGTTTCCTTTGCAAAAGCTTTTAAGTTTACTTAGGTCCCATTTGTTTATTTTTGCTTTTATTTCCTTTGCGCTTTAGGAGACAGATCCAAAAAAATAGTGCTATAATTCATGTCAAAGAGTGTTTTGCCTATGATTTCTTCTAGGAATTTTATGGTTTCTGGTCTTACATTTAGGTCTTTAATCCATTTTGAGTTTATTTTTGTGTATGGTGTTAGAGAATGTTCTAATTTCATTCCTTGTAAAATAGTAAGTAAAGCTTTAAGCCTCTTGGAATCAAAGATTTTAGCAGAAATCTAAGACTTGAGGTCACAAGTAGTGTTTTTCACTTAATATGCAAAATGAACTAATTTAACCTGAAAAAAACATCGAATACACTTTTCCTACATAGATCAAGCAAAAAACCCAAATCAGTTTGACAGCTTAATTGAGTGTAGATAGAGAGATAAGAGATGGTGCAGGGATAATCATTATCCTCTTCACCACCATCTCAGGACACAAGGTAATGAGATTTCAGGTGAAGTTTCTTCTTTGTATATGTTCTCCCTCCTATATTTATCTGTTCTCCTCTTCTTGCATAAGAATAATTTTTTTTGTTAAGGTTATGTGGCAGTCCTGATTAAAAGGGTATATCGTCAACCCACACAAACAACTAGATATGGTCACATGACTAAGTTGAAACCAATGAGATACTGGCAGGAATGTCATGTGCAACTTCTAGAAAGTTTCCTTAGAAAGGAGGAGGAGAACCCCCTTCTTCACTCCTTCCTCCTTCATGTTGGCTAGAATATGAGTGTGATGGCTGGAGCTTGAGTAGCCATCTTGGATCATGAGGTAGAAGCTTTAAGTTAAAGATGGCTCAGCCACAAGAGAGAAAAAAACAGAATCCCTGAAGACACAGCACTGCCATATACCACAGACTGCCTACTTTTATATAAGAGAGAAATAAACTTCTATCTTGTTTAAGCCACTGTTATTTTGGGTTTTCTGCCATTACAGCCAAACTGACTGTAACTAATACAAAACCAAAATAAGAAACTTTCTTACCAGAGCACGAAGCTACTTCCCTCCATATTGTCAATTAAGAGTTCCCTCCACTCAAAACAGAATTAAAACCTTTGTGCACACTCTGATTGAGGCACTCTCAAGCCAAGGATGGGAACACAATTAAGAAGTAGGACTTCTCAATCAAAACATCCTGGAACTATATAGTCAGTAAAATAAAACCTCCATGCTTGGCAAAGGACTCTAAATAGCCTAACTCCTTTTCAAAAACAAGTCTTCCTCTTACACCCTAGATCTGGAAGTACAGATGGAAGTGGCAGCAGGGAACAGTCCCCACTCTTAGAGGGCAGAGCTGCAGAATACATTTTTTTTTTAAAGGAATTTTGCCTTTTTTTAAAAAAATTTTATTCATTTATTTATGGCTGTGTATGGCTCTACATTTCTGTGCGAGGGCTTTCTCTAGTTGCGGCAAGTGGGGGCCACTCTTCATCGCGGCGTGCGGGCCTCTCACTATCGCGGCCTCTCTTGTTGCAGAGCACAGGCTCCAGGCTCAGTAACTGTGGCTCACGGGGCTAGTTGCTCCGCAGCATGTGGGATTTTCCCAGACCAGGGCTCGAACCCGTGTCCCCTGCATTGACAGGCAGATTCTCAACCACTGCGCCACCAGGGAAGCCCTAGAATACATATTTTTGTTCAACAACATTTTACTATATATACCATTAAATATTCAACTATACAGGCTTGACTAAGTCTCAAATACTTACTATGCCTTTAAAACTATCATGCAGTTGATCTTCAGCAAAAATATGGAACTGAAGAGGTTTGATGCTGAAGATAAGTGCTGACTTCAACATGGTTAGAGTTTCTTCCAGTCTTTCCCCACAGGCAACTACGGCTAGGTGCACTTCCTCAACGGGCTGCATTTTCAGACTATACCTGATAGAAAAGAAAACCACATTTTCCAACAGTATTAGTACAGGGTAACATGTTAACGACATGGTATTCTGACCGTGTTCAAAGATTGAGGTTTGAACAACAAGGTCCTACTGTACAGCAGAGGGAACTATATTCAATATCCTGTAATAAATCATAATGAAAAAGAATATGAAAGAGAATATATATATAACTGAATCACTTTGCTGTACACCAGAAACCAGCACAACATTGTAAATCAACTACAGTTCAATTGAAAAAAAAAAACAAAAAAACCTGAAGTTTGAACCTTCTATTTAAAAAGCAAAGACACATCAAATTACAAAACAGTATAATGTTGAATCAATCATATATATATATATATATATATATATATATATATATATATATACCCTCAACCAGCCTTTCTCAGCTAACGTTCCTCACCAGGAACCACAAAACACAAAAAATGACCACTTCCGCATTCCCCCAAGAATGGTACATAACTAGCATCATTCTGGATGCACGGGAGAGAAGTTAATTCACTACTCACTCTGGATGCTGTAGGACATTAGGGCTTAATTCTCTCAAGGAAACCCCCACTTGAGAAAGGGAGCAGCACTGATTTGAAGGTCTTCCATTTAATTTTTAACTATTTTACTTAAAAAAAAAAATCTCAAACACACCAAAGTAGAGAGGAGACAACAGTAAACCTCCATGTACCCATCTCTCAGCTGCAACAATTATCCATTCAAAGGTATTCTTATTTCCTCTAAAACCCCTCCCCACAGCCCCTTCCACTAACCAACAGATCATTTTGAAGCAAACCCAGATATAAATTCACCCACAAATATTTCAGTATTATATCCAATCTTCAACCATGCTGATTATAAGAAGTTTCCTTCACATAAGTTGTTTTGTTTTGTTTTGTTTTGTTTTACTGTGCAGTCCCATTTATCAAGTAATCAGTGAGAAGTAAAAATTTCTGAGGTGGTCTAAAAATACTAGTCAAACGCTCATAGCACATCATTTTGGAAGGAAGGAAAGATTCCTAAACCCCAGTTATCAGCCTAGGCTATGTTGGACCCTACCTCTAACACAGAGCAGCAGTGCAAGCACCTTACCACTGAACCAGTAATACTCCACCATCATACAAGGAACAGAAATAATTATGTGTGACTGCATTGTTATTAAACAATTAACATTTACAATATGAAATAAAGACCTCATCTGTAATTAGGACATAAAATAATCTTTTTGGAACTGACAGCTAAAGGTATGTAGGAGTGGAAGACAACATAAAACAACCTAGTAGCACATTAAAGTATTATGAAGTACAAACATTCCAAAACTAAAAACATACGAATTTGACTTTAACTGAATTTTTAGTTACAGAGATCCTTTCTGTAAAATGTATAAGGGGATTACAAATAATACTGTTTAACGTTAATAGTTGTATGTATCCATTACTGAAATTTTGTAGTAGCAGGGATGGGTGATTAATCATTTTTCTTAAATTTATAAGCTAAAATTATCATGGTTATGTTCCTTAGCACAGGACTTTGGAACCTTGAGTATTCATTCATGTGTCCGTGTGTCAGAGTGGACCCAGAACTGTTTCCTGAGGAAAATCTTGGTCTTGCTCATGGGTAGTCCCTCAACTGGCCAGGATATGAGAAAACAGAAAATGATGCTAAATAACATTAAATACAAACAATTGACTATATAAAACACACCTAAATATCAAATTCATACAACTTAATGTTTTAACATTAAACATTTGGAATTATTAATTTTTTATCCTATTAATGATAAAGTCTGAATATATATAACGTGCTCCTGCATCTACTATGTATCTATTCAGTCATATTAACAAGCTTGTTTGCCAAGGGCCCAGAGACATTTAAGGACAGCAGTTGAAACTGACGCTTTTCTGCTCTGAGTTTCTGAGGCCTGAAAATGGGTTCACTTCTCTTACATGGGACATCTCTTACCCACACAATTACTGGTAACTGTCAGCCTTCAGCAGAGGAGCAGAAAGGTTTTTCAGCATGAATACTTATCTCCTAGAAAACACAAGAGTCATTTCCTTCCCTGATCCCTCAACTGGGAGGCTGAAACCCAATACCTTGATAACCTACCCTTTATTCAGACTAATGGGCCAATTATTCTAAAGATGACGTTCCTTAAAAACAAACAACAACAACTGCTTTTAAGAAAAAGAAACCTTCCCTGGATAATTCATGAAGTTAAACATTATTACACCACTTTGTTAATGGTATTCAATGGAGAAGTCACATAAAAAGTGGTATTGTTGGAAGGGGAATTTACTATTCGAGAAGCGGTGGTGATAGTTCATTCTTCATCAAGTTATTAAGATTATCATTAAATTAAGATATAACATCAGGTACATACTTTGCCTTTAAAATTTACATCAATCTACCAGGAACTGCTTTTTATGAGTGGTTTGAGGAGGGGACAACTGCATAATTTTGCACATGGCTATCCAGCTATCCAACTATCTTCTGTTACAGGTTTACCAGAGTTTAGCCTTCCACCACTCACCTGCTGTGCTACCTCTTTCACTCATAAGGTACAGCATAAGCTTGGGTCTTTTGAAAGCTCTGTTCTTTTCCACTGACAGGAATTAGAAAGAAGCAGTGCCTGCGTCCTCGTCTGTACCCTCTATCCATTCCCCTCGTTTCGGTTAAGCCCCTCAGTTTATAACTTTGGAGCCCTAGCAGAGGGGAGACTATCTACACTTTCTATACCTAAACAAGGGGACATGAATCCAGTTCACCTCAAAGCAGTGGAAGCCACAACGACACAAGTAAAAGAGAAGGCAATCAAGACACACAACAATCTCACAGAACTCTCCATTGTCTCAGCTTTCTGATAAATGCCTCCAGGTCCTGTTACTCATGAGGGTACAAAGACCCTCATTAAAGCACCAAGATTTGAGAATCTATAATGGGCTCGGATTGCTTAACTGGCCATAACTAGATCCTGCCCCAAAGCTAAAAGCCTAGAGATTTAAAGAGTGAGCCGTAACAGTCATGTGCTGTTTGGCACAGAACTCTCTACATACAGAAGTATAATAAACCTTCTCAAGAGAAATAAGTCAAATGTTCTTCAAGGAAAAAAAGTCCTTCTAAGGTCAGTCCCAGGGACTCCTGCTCTCAGGCACTGCAGAAAGGCTTGTTCTAATCACACTGCTAGCACTCCTTCCACCAATTTCTATAAAAGTAGTAGTACTGTCAACAATATTGCATTTGTTTTTCTGTTATGTGTCCCTTTTTAGCAAAAGCATTATATACAGTACAGACTCCAACAGCTAAACTGACAAGACAAAGCATATTTTAAAGATGTCTCTGCTCACCACCCTGTCCCTAGACCCAGGAACAGGAAGTAACTGCAACTGGAAGAAATCTAAAGTAAGCTTTTACACTAGAGGAAGGGATAACTAAAACCTTCGAAGAAGTTGTAGGGAAGTAGCCATTCAAGTAATTTTGGTCCCAACTGAATGGTGTTAATATTGTCAGGATCTACAAAAATATGCTATATATTAATTACAGTGTGAATAAGAGAAAATCCCTGTGGATTTAAAGAAACGTTATCCAAAAAGGACATTTTAAAGTCATAACTTACTTTTCTACAGATATATGATTAGAAGAAATGCTTCAGATAATTCAAAGGTAACACCTGAGGGTCCCCATGGCTAAATCTGGCATAGCCTGAGCATAGGCAAGAATTGTGACAGCAATGATTGGTAACACATCCTATTAAAAAACTGAATCAGTGAGTCCAAAATGATACTAAATAAAGAGTAAGGCGGAGGGGGAACCCTCCTTTAAAGATGAATACCAACCAATAAATGTAGAAGGAATGACAGAATTACAAAAAACACTATTTTGCACTCACTATTGCAATAGATGATTTGAACAAGAATAATTAATGGATGCTAAAACCACAGAGTATCAAGGTATTATCCCCACACATTACAAAGGGGATAAAGATACTGTTACGGTGTAGAAATGTGACACCGCCACCTTAACCAGGGGATCAAACAACCAATCATGTTAACTGTCTGCCACCACATGCCTCCCCATAGAACGCCCAAAGAGCACAAGATCTCCTGCGCAATATTCCTGCCAAAGATCCTAAATCTAATCCTAAGGAGACAGGCAAATCCAAATAAAGGAACATTCTGCGAAACAAAACAAAAATATCATGTCATGAAAGAAAGACACCGACCACCACGCCTCCCTGCCCCGTCCCCCCCTCAAAAATATGTCTGGGAATTGTTCTAGAAAAAAGAAGACTAAATAGATTTAATAACTGAATGCACTTGTTCCTTGACTGGGTTCTGAATGGGGTAGAAAAGATACAAAGTTCATTAAAAGGAAAATAAGGAAATATGAATATATATAAATATAACATTCTGTCAGTGTTAAATAACTTGAAAGTGCCAATTTTGTTATGTTGGTACTGGAGACTATCCCTGTTCTTTGGCAATACATGCTGAATATTTAGGCTGTCGCTCAAACAGTTCACCCAAAAAGTGGCAAAATGTTGCTAATAGGTAAATATCTAGTGACAGGTATGTAGTGGCTCACTATGCTATTCTTATAACCTCTGTAGATTTGAAAACTTATCAAAGTAAAAAGCTGAGAGGAGGAATCCAGAAAAAAAAGTTAACACAATGTTTTAGATGAAAATTCTAATACAAATACTGTAAACAGACTTACAAGCCTTAAGAATAGACTTATTTTAAGTAACATTTCTGCTATAAAGGAATAATAATTTTTCTTTTTTTAGACAGCATCAAAATTTAAACATTAAAGTTTTTAATGAAAATTAAAAATTTTTTAATCAAAATTTAGCATCAAAAGCTTCCAGTGTGTTCTTCTAGCCTATAATTAAATTAGTCTTTTCTCTATAAAAGAAAACAACATATAACAATATTTAGACTAGTAATTAGCATTATAATTAAGTACACAGACTCAAAGTAAACAGATTAAATTTCTGATAACAATCTTCCCAAACTAAAAAATAACTGCCACAAACTTATCTTTAAAAACTTGTGGGCTTCCCTGGTGGCGCTGTGGTTGAGAGTCCACCTGCCGATGCAGGGGACGCGAGTTCGTGCTCCGGTCCGGGAAGATCCCACATGCCGCAGAGCGGCTGGGCCCGTGAGCCATGGTCGCTGAGCCTGCGCTTCCGGAGCCTGTGCTCCGCAACGGGAGAGGCCACAACAGGGGGCCCGCGTACCGCAAAAAAACAAAACAAACTTGCAATTGGACAAAATTGGAAAACTATATTCAGAAACACTAATGATAATTTCCTTAATGTGTAGCTCTTAAAAAAAAGTTTTTCCTCTTACTATAAAAAAAAGAGTTGTGGTGAATTAACATACTAAGGTAAAACTACTTTAAAGGTTGTATATAAATCACTCTGGGGACAAAATATAATACTTAAAAAAAACTCTGCAAGGTTTTATGCAAAGGATTAAAAAAATCTAAAAATTCAACATTTTGTAAGTATTAATTGTTAAAATATAATTTAAAATAGTCTGTAAAAATATACCTCTTAAAACTAGCATGGGACCACTCAAGATAACAGTTCAGGTAGCAAATACACAGACTATGAACTGAGAATCAATTCCCATCATAGAGAGAAAGATCAAATATTTTAAAAGCTCAAGTCACATAATAATATTAAAATTAAGAGATTACATAATGAAAAGAAAACTACAATTAAAAAATGAAACAAATAAGGAAAATATTTGTAATCAATGGCAAAGGTAGAACGTGTTATTCTAAGAGTTCATAAAATAAGCATTAAAAAGCTCAATAGGTAAATATCAATACAGAAAATACAAACAAAAATTTAAAAAGCCAAATAAATGCAAAAATATATTCAAGAAATAATCAATGAATATAAATCAATAATAAGCTACCATTTTACTCTAATAAGTGGTAAAATTATAACTCCCAATAATGAATGTTAAGGTTATGGTGACACCAGTACACTCACACAATGCTGGTACAGGCTTAAATCTGTATAATTTTTAGAACATAAGTGATATCCATTCTTTTTAATGAATATTTGAACTCCTTTCACATGCTAGACACTGGGGATAAACAAGAAAGCCACAATCCTAACCTCACACAATTTATAGCTGTTGTGAAAAGACAGATTTTTGAAAGATTTAATCAGAAAGCATGGTAATTGCTTAAACAGAAAACAATCAAGGTTGCTAACTGGGCTCACTACACAGACATCTAACCTAGTCTGAAACTGCTGGGGAAAATTACTAGTCATTTACTGGTTGCCAAGCACCTTGCCAAATAATGGGGCTTAAATAATGAACACCACGTGGTGTCCGTCTGCGAAGTCAACACTCCAGAAGTGGGTAATGATTCGCAACCACAACAGATGCAGCAGGTACAGTAACTAGGAGGATACAGAGAAGGGAGAAGCGGTGGGCACGGAAGGGAGGTCACAGTGGCGGGATAAGAAGTGATTCCACGGTAGTTAAGGGACAGAAAGGAACAGGCCGGCAGGAGCAACAGCATGAAAGGAGACGGGCGGGAAAAGTCACTGCAGACTGACTGACATGTGGGAAGCCCACCGTGAACCAAGACACAAAACCCAGATGAGGGGAGGTGTGAGGGGCTAGCCCAAGTCAGCAAGGCGAAAATCACCACCGTGCAGCTGGAGACACAGCTCGGGAGCTCAGAGAACAGCTCTGGAATGAAGGTATCAGTTAAACCATCCAGGGAGCAGCAGAAGAAAGAGCAGAGTCCTAAGGAGTTAGGACTGGAGAGAGGAGTCCAGAGGCGGCGGGAACAAAGCCTGAGACGACAAGAGCCAGAGACGGACAGAGTCGAAAGGAAGAAAGAGGAAGTGGTAACAAGAAAGCACATTAGGGCTCAAAGAACAATTCCGAGGTCAGAGGTGACTTCAGTGAGAGCGGGTTTTTTGTCAGGTGGTGGCTGGGTGCTGCTCCTAGCGGGCTGAGGTGTGAAGGTGTTCTTCTTTTTGTTGCTGTTTTTTAAGGAAGTAAAGCCAGCAGATACTCATAAATGTTTGCTGGTGACGAGAAAGAACAAACAAAGGATGCTTGAAGGAAAGGGGCTGGAAGCAAGCTGCGGTAGGGACTTTGGTTTGTTTCAAGGACAGAAGAGGCGGAAGAGGTGTGAGCGCTGTGACGCCACCGGGGCGCAGTCAGGGGCAGACAACTCATGCAGATACAAGTTATTAGAAGCACACGCACAGGAACGGCGAAAACACTTGCGGTGGGTATTGAGGCGATTTGGGCTTTTTTATGTTATTTTATGATCACTGTATAATAAATTAATTGGGAGGAAATAACCCCCCAGAGAAGTCTAATCAAAATACATAAAGAATTCAAATTGGAAACGCTGGGACAAGTCTGGGGAGAAGAAAATGGTGCCAGTTATAAGGGCCCACTGGTGCCAGGCAAAATGGGAGAGCTAATGGTAGCCAAGGGGATTTCAGAGAAGCTTCCCCAGGTGGGCAGAGTCAGGCAAAAATGAGGTGCTATTTAAATACTGAAATGGAGGGGGAGAATGACATGGCAATGGGACAGCACTTTAGCTTGTCGGCACATTGGAATAGACTGAATAAATAAGGGATTCCCAAGAGCAAAGTAAGAAACTAAGTGTTGGGCTGCAGCATGCAGGCCTGCAAGCTCCGTACTTGCCCAGCTTCAAGACCGAAGGAGGAGGCCAGTCAGGCCAGCAGAGACATCAATGACTTAATGGATGGGGGGAGCTTACATGTCGAAAGCAAGGTCCTGGAGCAGCACGCTACTGTGTGCAGATGACATGGCAGCAGTGTTTGCTGGGGGGCGGGGGGAAGGGGTAATCAGTTATAGGGAGAACTGACCTCAGGTTGGCTCACTGGTTACCAGGGAAACTAGCAGAGGAGCACGTGCCTCACCATCCCTTTGATAAGCTATCATGGAGGAGATGTTCTGATTTAAAGGTCAGAACCATCGCCAGTTGGGGCAGGGGCAAGTATGTAGGAAGGTCAGTCATGTGAGTAGGGTGTAGGTGAGGCAGGGACTGGTCGAGCAGGGGATGTACAGAGAGCAAGAGAACAGCCATTTTGGGTGGCCTGATCATACTAAGTTTAAGAGATTTTACATAACGATATGATACATGTAACAAAATGGTTACAGATTTATACTACGGATGTAATATTACAGGCAGAGAGTATAACTTTTAAAATCTCAAATTTAGGAGAGTAAAAAAGCACAAGGGTTTACAATGTCACGTATCTATCCACATGTAATTCCTTCCAGGGAATACTTCGGAGCTTTGGGAAAATAGTGAGTTGGAGAGACTCAAAGAAAAGGAATACTAAGCAGAAGCTCCAGGATTCAGACTAGGTCAACTTCCCTGGGCTACTTCTGCAGCAGAGGAGGTAGGAAGATCATTACTCATGCCGTAACTTACGAAAGGGCCTGGGTTGTATAAATCGGAGTATACAGGGGCTTTCAACCTTACCCAGCTCCCAGAGTGAGCAGATTTATGTCAGGTCGGAGATAGCTAAGTGGTGCTTGTCATTACTCTATTCACTAGAAAACTCTTTAAAGGATGAAAAATATGGAGCTCCTATTCTCCAAAATTATGAACAAGCTGAATGGTAAGATTATCTTGAAACAGTGAGCTTTTAAAAGTTTACATAATCTGACTCGACTGACCCACATTAGAATCTCAATCATCCAATCTTTTCCATAGCAATGAGATACAATTAAAATATGTGATTTCAATGATTCATTCCCAGTTGTTCATGGGATGTATAATGTACTGGGAATACTAGAATTTATAAATACACACTACTAATATTTATTAAGAATGCAGTTCTTCCCACCTGGAATATGTCACCTCTTGTCCTTAAGCCTGGCTAATTTCCTGTTCGTCATGCAGTCACTCCCTTGAAAACGCCTTCCCTGATGCCTCCCACCTGCTTCTCCCATCTTTGTGGCTATAACCTGTCACCCTCTACTAGAGTCTCAGGTTGACTAGTGTGAAGCTCCCATCAGAATGTAAGCTCCAGAAGGATGGGGCCATGTTAACCAGACTCAGTCTGATTCTTAGCACCTAGCACTGTGCCTGGCAAATGGAATGAGTAGAATTAAAATTCAAATGAATCATAAAGAAATTTTATTCTTGGGAAGGGCACTTTAGGCTACAGCCTCACTCTCCCCTGCTACTATCTCAGAGAGTCTGATATCCCATTCCTACCAATACTTGTTTCCTTCGTTGAAGGTTAGAGCAGGAAGGGACCTGAGAGTCAGTCAATCCAATGCCTTCATTGTCCAGAGACGTGAACAAAGCTGCACTAGTCAAAAACTTTAAAAAAGGGCCAATAAACAATGTCATATCATTTGCTCCTTCATTACACACTTATCTTTATCCTTCCATTCCCCAATATTCAACCCCTCTGCTCATAACCAATATAATCCTTCCCCAGTTGTCTCCATCTGCCTACAAAATGTTTTTTCAGTATACCAGCTTTAAGTTAGATAAATGCTATATGTCTGTAAATGTCAGTGGAAATCTACCTTTATTATCCGGTTACCACTTCATTACCTGTTACCTAAAATTTGATCATAAATTGTCCTAAGAACAATGGTTTATCTTAGTAACACCTTTAAAATTTTTTAGATCATTTTATACACAGTATGTATTAAAAAATTAGTCATAACTACTTCAAAGTGGGAAAAAATAGAAAACCCAATCAGAAAACAAATTATTTACTTGTATAATAATATTACAGGAAAAGAAACATTTTTATGACCATATGACCACATTTTTATTACACTCAAAAATTTATTAGCTACTATCTAATCTTACCTACACTGATCTACCAATTAAATATTAAGTGCCTACCTAAAAGCCGCTTCCCAAAAGCAGTTCATTCCACAAACATCAGAGGGCAGCATCCAATAGGGATTCCAGTAACACAGAGAGAAATCTTTACACCTAACAGAGTAAGACAGAAATAGTCCTATGTGAGTATTTTGGCTTAAAACTAACAAGGAATTTACTCAATAACATAAAAACTTACTGTTCTATTTTACAGCAACAAAACTGCAAATCCAACTTGCTATGGTAACTTGAGGATTTCTGGAAATTGATTTCTCCCTTACTTAGGGTAGCACTACTTTAAATAGAACTTTAAAACCTTTAGGCAAAAAATACCACAGACTGGAAACGTTTTTTAGTCATGAACGCTCTTAATATATTAAGCTCTCCTCCTAAGATGACATAGAAAATATTGGAATACTTCTAAAATTTTCCTTCCTTCATTAACTGCACATATCCCCCCTAGAATAAAATCCATTCTGCCAAACAAAACATTTGCTTATTCTGAAGCAAAATTTAAGCCACAAATGCTGGTAGAAAGGAAAGAGAGAATCTTTAAATGCTTTTAAATTAATCCTCAATCCAAGCTTAAAACACCAAGTATCGTGTTTTAAGTTGGAAATAAGAGACCAAGTTGATATTCACGGCTCAGTTTCATTACCTACACATCTCAGTTTCACTATATTTCACAAGCTAAAATGGGGGATCAAATGTGAACTTTCTTCTTAGATTGCAGGTTGGAGCTAAAAAACCCCACAAATACACAACAACAACTGCTCACATTACAAAAAGTATGTTTTTCATTGTTATTCCTTTTCAAAACAAGAGTCTAGCTGGAAATTCAGTACAGTGGAGGCTTGGGTTTACTAAAGCAAGTATGAAGTCAGAGTGAGTCACTAAACCAGGTCACCTCATGTCCCATCACCATTAATTCAATTATAAGTTACTGTTCTTACAGTGAAAGGTCTATGAAATTTCATATTTGCAACATCTCTGATCACACCTCTCACAAATGTCAACAGGCTAAGACAGGGGGTCTCAATCCAGGATGTACAATGAAATCACCAGAGAGCCCTACACCAGACCTGTTAAATCAGAAACCCTGAGGACAGGGTCAGGCACTGGTTGCTTTTAAAATCCTGCCTAAGTTACTCTGTATACTACTGCATGAAGAACTACGTCAGAATTTTTAAATCAATGGAAAAAAGTGACACTATATTTTGTTTTTTCTTGAAATGGACACCGTTTTCAAGCACAGCATAAAAAGTTAACATATCTTAGTTGATAAGTCAGAAAATGTGTGCAGACCAGTAAAATGTACAACCTGATCAGGAAATTTGTTGGTCCCCTTCCAGGTGTGGTCATGTAGTTTTTAAGTCTTGCACTTATTTGTAGAGACAGGCTGAGTGGAAGTGGCAACAACTAACACAGAGTTTTTTCAGATTCAAGAGTTCTCACATCCATTTAAGCCTCACAACAAACCTGTTCAAATAGGTATCTCCATCTTTCAGATACAGACATCATCAAAGCTTTCTTTCAACAAATCCACAATTTATTTATAATCAACACCTAAAGTGCCCCTTTGTTCCAGGAAGGAAATAAGTTGGTTATTCCATCTCCTTCTGTCAAATCTTCCAACAGTAGAAAATGAAAATTAAAAATGAAGTCTCAAAGAAAATGACTAATTAAATTTTTTTGTAAAAATGACTGCTTGAAATTGTATATTAATACCATTTTCTGCCTCAACTTGTATTGCTCCCAACCCTAGGCAATCATGCATCTATTTTCTGTCTCCATAGATAAATGGAATCATATAATATGTGACCTTTTGAGTCAGACTTTTTTCACTTAGTGTATTTTCAAGGTTCACCCACTGTAGCATTTATCAGCACATTTCATTCCTTTTTATGGCCAAATAACATTCCCTTTTATGAATGGATGGATATACCACATTTTCTTTATCCATTCATGAGTTAATGAACATTTGGGTTGTTGATACTTTTTGGTTATTATAAATAATACTTTTATGAACATCCATGTAAAATTTTAACATGAACGTATGTTTTCTATTCTCTTGAGTATATATATATATATACACACACACACACACACGCGCACACACACACACACACACACACATACACACACACGTGCGCACACACACCCCTACGAGAGGAATGGCTAGATCATGTAATCAATGTAAACTGATTAATGCAGATGAAATTACAGGGAAAAAAATGTCAAGTTTTAGGTAACTTTCTTGACCATAACTCAATGTCAGAAAACACAGTTTACAGAAAGAATGTTCTCTGTCTGTCTTTCTTTAATGGAAATATAAAACATATGCACTAGTGAGTATACATCCTCCTTACCATTAAAAAAAAAAAAACAAACATAAAACACTGAGCTGCTGCTAGCAAAAGGGGGCATAATTTATTCACAGTTTCTTATCTCCCAAATTTATATTCTTTCACTTCTGAAAACTTGGTTTTAAAGATTAAGATAGAGAGTAGAAACTCATTCTGAGAACTCATTACGTACCAATAACTATCACTACAAGCAATAAATGAGGAAAAGCAACTAATCTGAGACAGACAGTACTGGTATTTTCAGGCCAGAAAAAAAAAAGTTTAAAAATATTGGAAAAGTAAAGGTACTTATCCAAGTTCTGATTATTAGGTGCTTTTGCTTTTATTCCTTAAGACTATTGAAAATGGAACATTAGACATACAAAATTCAAAGAGGTAACTCTATTAAATAATTTTAATGGGGCAAAACTGTAGCTGACCTAAATGGGTATGTCTTCAGTAAACAATGACATCCAGAATCAGTGAAGTCCATAAATGCAAAGTTTTTCCACTGTGGATCAAACTGAAATAAAACTTTACCATGACTCATCCCCCTGTTTCATACAGCTTAATATTTCTAGCTCTAGGTGGCTTGTCTACAAGCAAACTGATCAAGGGATAGCACAGGGATCTCCGTGGTAATACAACAGTCTGTATCCTGACTGTGGGGGTGATGACACGAATTTCACTTACGTGATACAACAGCATAAAACTGCACATACACATGAGTGCAGGTAAACTGGTGATGTCTGAAGATGGTCTATGGGTTGTACAATGTCAATTTCTGGGGTTCTAATATTCCACTATGTTGATACACATATATTCCAGATACAGTAGCATTACACTAAGCTCGTGTAAAATGTTACTACTGGGGAAAAACTGAGTGAAGAATAAATGGGGTATCTATGAAGCTTCCTGTGAACTTTTATTTATTTCAAAAGTTTAAAACAATAAATGAATCACAAATTAAATTCCTCCAAATTTCAGTACTTGAAATATGTTTTAAGAATTGAGACATCAGAATCAAGAAGAACTACAATCCTGCAGCCTGTGGAACAAAAACCACATTCACAGAAAGATAGACAAGATGAAAAGGCAGAGGGCTAGGTACCAGATGAAGGAACAAGATAAAACCCCAGAAAAATAACTAAATGAAGTGGAGATAGGCAACCTCCCAAAAAAAGAATTCAGAATAATGATAGTGAAGATGATCCAGGACCTCAGAAAAAGAATGGAGGCAAAGTTTGAGAAGATGCAAGAAATGTTTAACAAAGACCTAGAAGAATTAAAGAACAAACAAACAGAGATGAACAATACAATAACTGAAATGAAAACTTCGCTAGAAGGAATCAACAGCAGAATAACTGAGGCAGAAGAACGGATAAGTGACCTGGAAGACAGAATGGTGGAATTCACTGCTGCGGAACAGACTAAAGAAAAAAGAATGAAAAGAAATAAAGACAACTTAAGAGACCTCTGGGACAACAACGCAACAACATTCGCATTACAGGGGTCCCAAAAGGAGAGGAGAGAGAGAGAAAGGACCCAAGAAAATATTTGAAGAGATTATAGTCAAAAACTTCCCTAACATGGGAAAGGAAACAGCCACCCAGTCCAGGAAGCACAGTGAGTCCCATACAGGATAAACCCAAGGAGTAACATGCCAAGACACACAGTAATCAAACTGGCAAAAATTACAGACAAAGAAAAATTACTGAAAGCAGCAAGGGAAAAATGACAACATAAAAGGGAACTCCCATAAGGTTAACAGCCGATTTCTCAGCAGAAACCCTACAAGCCAGAAGGGAGTGGCATGATATATTTAAAGTGATGAAAGGGAAGAACCTACAACCACGATTACTCTACCTGGCAAGGATCTCATTCAGATTCGATGGAGAAATCAAAAGCTTTACAAGCAAGCAAAAGCTAACAGAATTCAGTACCACCAAACCAGCTCTACAACAAATGCTAAAGAACTTCTCTAAGTGGGAAACTCAAGAGAAGAAAAGGACCTACAAAAACAAACCCAAAACAATTAAGAAAATGGCCAAAGGAACATACATATCGATAATTACATTAAATGTGAATGGATTAAATGCTCCAACCAAAAGACACAGGCTTGCTGAATGGATACAAAAACAAGACCCATATATTTGCTGTCTACAAGAGACCCACTTCAGACCTAGGGACACATACAGACCGAAAGTGAGGGGATGGAAAAAGATATTCCATGCAAAGGGAAATCAAAAGAAAGCTGGAGTAGCAACTCTCATATCAGATAAAATAGACTTTACAATAAAGAATGTTACAAGAGACAAGGAAGGACACTATATAATGATCAAGGGATCAATCCAAGAAAATGATATGACAATTATAAACATAAGTGCACCCAACACAGGAGCACCTCAATACATAAGGCAACTGCTAACAGCTATAAGAGGAAATCAACAGTAACACAATTAATAGTGGGGGACTTTAACACCTCACTTATACCAATGCACAGATCATTCAAAATGCAAGTAAATAAGGAAAGAGAAGCTTTAAATGACACAATAGACCAGATATATTTAATTGATATTTACAGGACATTCCATCCAAAAACAGCAGATTACACATTCTTCTCATGTGTGCACAGACCATTCTCCAGGACAGATCACATCTTGGGTCACAAATCAAGCCTCAGTAAATTTAAGGAAATTGGAATCATATCAAGCATCTTTTCTGACTACAATGCTATGAGATTAGAAATGAATTACAAGGAAAAAAATGTAAAAAACACAAACACATGGAGGCTAAACAATACGTTACTAAATAACCAAGAGATCACTGAAGAAATCAAAGAGGAAATCAAAAAATACTAGAGACAAATGACAATGAAAACACGACGATCCAAAACCTATGGGATGCAGCAAAAGCAGTTCTAGGAGGGAAGTTTATAGCTATACAAGCCTACCTCAAGAAACAAGAAAAATCTCACATAAACAATCGAAATTTACACCTAAAGGAACTAGAGAAAGAAGCACAAACAAAACCCAAAGTTAGTAGAAGGAAAGAAATCATAAAGATCAGAGCAGAAATAAATGAAATAGAAACAAAGAAAATAGCGAAGATCAATAAAACTAAAAATGGTTCTTTGAGAAGATAAAACTGATAAACCATTAGCCAGACTCATTAAGAGGGAGAGGACTCAAATCAATAAAATTAGAAATGAAAAAGGAGAAGTTACAACAGACACCACAGAAATACAAAGCATCCTAAGAGACTACTACAAGCAAATCTATGCCAATAAAATGGACAACCTGGAAGAAATGGACAAATTCTTAGAAAGGTATAACCTTCCAAGACTGAACCAGGAAGAAATAGAAAATATGAATAGACCAATCACAAGTAATGAAATTGAAACTGTGATTAAAAATCTTCCAACAAACAAAAGTCCAGGACCAGATGGCTTCACAGGTGAATTCTATCAAATGTTTAGAGAAGAGCTAACACCCATCCTTCTCAAACTCTTCCAAAAAATTGCAGGGGAAGGAACACTCCCAAACTCATTCTATGAAGCCACCATCACCCTGATACCAAAACCAGACAAAGATACTACAAAAAAAGAAAATTACAGACCAATATCACTGATGAATATAGATGTAAAAATCCTCAACAACATACTAGCAAACAGAATCCAACAACACATTAAAAGGATCATACACCATGATCAAGTGGGATTTATCCCAGGGATGCAAGGATTCTTCAATACACGCAAATCAATCAATGTGATACACCATATTAGCAAACTGAAGAATAAAAACCATATGATCATCTCAATAGATGCAGAAAAAGCTTTTGACAAAATTCAACACCCATTTATGATAAAAACTCTCCAGAAAGCAGGCAGAAAGGGAATCTACCTCAACATAATAAAGGCCATATACAACAAACCCACAGCAAACATCATTCTCAATGGTGAAAAACTGAGAGGATTTCCTCTAAGATCAGGAAGGAGACAAGGATGTGCACTCTCACCACTATTATTCAACATAGTTTTGCAAGTCCTAGCCACGGCAATCAGAGAAGAAAAAGAAATAAAAGGAATACAAATTGGAAAAGAAGAAGTAAAACTGTCACTCTTGGCAGATGACATGATATTATACATAGAGAATCCTAAAAGTGTCAACAGAAAACTACTAGAGCTAATCAATGAATTTGGTAAAGTTGCAGAATACAAAATTAATGCACAGAAATCTCTTGCATTCCTATACACTAACGATGAAAAATCTGGAAGAGAAATTAAGGAAACATTCCCATTTACCACTGCAACAAAAAGAATAAAATACCTAGGAATAAACCTACCTAGGGAGACAAAAAACCTGTATGCAAAAAACTATAAAACACTGATGAAAGAAATTAAAGATGATACAAACAGATGGAGAGATATATCATGTTCTTGGATTGGAAGAATCAATATTGTGAAAATGACCAAACTACCCAAAGCAATCTACAGATTCAGTGCAATCCCTATCAAATTACCAATGGCATTTTTTACAGAACTAGAGCAAATAATCTTAAAATTTGTATGGAGACACAAAAGATTCCAAATAGCCAAAGCAGTCTTGAGGGGAAAAAACGGAGCTGGAGGGATCAGACTCCCTGACTTCAGACTATACTACAAAGCTACAGTAATCAAGACAATATGGTACTGGCACAAAAACAGAAACATAGATCAATGGAACAAGACAGAAAGCCCAGAGATAAACCCACACACCTATGCTCAACTAATCTATGACAAAGGAGGCAAGGATATACAATGGAGAAAAGACAGTCTCTTCAATAAGTGGTGCTGGGAAAACTGGACAGCTACATGTAAAAGAATGAAATTAGAACACTCCCTAACACCAAACACAAAAATAAACTCAAAATGGATTAAAGACCTAAATATAAGACCGGACACTATAAAACTCTCAGAGGAAAACATAGGAAGAACACTCTTTGACATAAATCACAGCAAGATCTTTTTTGATCCACCTCCTAGAGTAATGGAAATAAAAACAAAAATAAACAAATGGAAACTAATGAAACTTCAAAGCTTTTGCACAGCAAAGGAAATCATAAACAAGATGAAAAGACAACCCTCAGAATGGGAGAAAATATTTGCCAACGGATCAACGGACAAAGGATTAATCTCCAAAATATATAAACAGCTCATGCAGCTCAACATTAAAGAAACAAACAACCCAATCCAGAAATGGGCAGAAAACCTAAATAGATATTTCTCCAAAGAAGACATACAGATGGCCAAGAAGCACATGAAAAGCTGCTCAACATCACTAATCATTAGAGAAATGCAAATCAAAACTACAATGAGGTATCACCTCACACAGGTCAGAATGGCCATCACCAAAAAAATCTACAAACAATAAATGCTGGTGTGGGGAAAAGGGAACCCTCTTGCTCTGTTGGTAGGAATGTAAATTTACACAGCCACTACAGAGAACAGTATGGAGGTTCCTTAAAAAACTAAAAATAGAATTACCATATGATCCAGAAATCCCACTACTGGGCATGTATCCAAAGAAAACCATAATTCAAAAAGAGACAGGTACCACAATGTTCATTGCAGCACCATTTACAATAGCCAGGTCATGGAAGCAACCTAAATGCCCATCGACAGATGAATGGATAAAGAAGATGTGGTACATATATACAATGGAATATTACTCAGCCATAAAAAGGAACAAATTGGGTCATTTGTTGAGACGTGGATTGATCTAGAGACTGTCACATAGAGTGAAGTAAGTCAGAAAGAGAAAAACAAATATCATATATTAACGCATGTATGTGGAACCTAGAAAAATGGTACAGATGAACCGGTTTGCAGGGCAGAAGTTGAGACACAGTTGTAGAGAACAAACGTATGGACACCAAGGGGGGAAAGCTGCGAAGGGGTGGGGCTGGTGGTGTGATGAACTGGGCAAGTGGGATTCACATGTATACACGCATGTGTATAAAACTGATGACTAATAAGAACCTACTGTATAAAAAAGTAAATAAAATAAAATTTAAAAATTTAGAAAAAAAAAGGGCTTCCCTGGTGGCACAGTGGCTGAGAGTCCGCCTGCCAATGCAGGGGACACGGGTTCGTGCCCTGGTCTGGGAGGATGCCACATGCCGCGCAGCGGATGGGCCCGTGAGCCATGGCCGCTTAGCCTGCGCGTCCGGAGCCTGTGCTCCGCAATGGGAGAGGCCACAGTGGTGGGAGGCCTGCATACCACAAAAAAATAAATAAATAAATAAATAATTAAAAAAATTGAGACATCATGCTCTGGATTAAACAGAGCATTTAACAGTAACACTCTCCACAATAACAGTCCTCAAACTTAAAGTTTACTTAAATGCAACAGCAGAAGGTCTTTCATACTTTTAAATCAAACTGAAAAAGATTTTTTTCATTTCTAAATGTCCCTGATAGCCATGAGGCTTTAGTGAAAACCATCTGCATTGTGGAGAGTCAGTGATAAGTCTAGGCATATCCAGCATAAGAATGTGGAAGTCTGAATGAGATGCCTCACCAAAGATGCACCTTAAAGGCACGGATACCTGCACTGTGACTGCAAGAGAAATAAAGATGCTTACAGCCATGTTAAAGGAGACCATTCCCATGGTTCTAACCACCATTATTTAAAGATCAGTTCCTGCACAACTCATTTTCAACTAAAAATTGTCTTCAGACATCTAAGTCAGGTCTTCTTTTTCATAAATATCTAGTGTCATGAATATTCAAGAAGTGTGAAAAGAACTGCTTATACGCAAATGGCAATGAACAATTATCTAACCATTTCAAAAATAAGTTAGCATCACACTGTACAACCTAAACTCTCTCGGAAAAAAAAAAATGAATTAAAGATTTAAATGAAAAAAAAAAGGGGGAAAAAACCCACTGGTAGAAAGTTTTTCTATGCATGACAAAAATAAAAATGATAAGGAAAAAACTGCCAATCTGAATACGTAAAAATTTTAAACTTCACGTGGCATACACTCTGAAAAAAATTTAAGTTAACATGTTGGGGGGAAGTATTTCCAACAGGTATGACACACAGATAATAATCTTAATGTTTTAAAATAGGATTTCTATGTCAAAAGTACACATTATTTTCTCATTAACCTAACCACTTTCCCGTTCAAAAGCACAGAACAACGTTAATTAATTAATTTACTAGTCAGGTTTGTGCTAAGCACTTTACAGCTATGTGAAGTATGATCTTCAGTGAACTGAAATACAAGGTGCAAAATACTGGTTTTTATCTAAGATGTCTCTGCATCAACAAAGCAGAGATTAAGGTGGGTTTAGTAAATAATTCAGCCTTCTTCACTGTTCACTGCCTAACTCCTCTCTTCTTCAAAAATAACTGCAGGGAAGAGGCAAAAAATTTCTCCCCCAAAAAACAATAGCGCAAAAATAGTGGTCAAATCATTCTCAGTTAAATCAATGGTTCTCAATCTTTGGCTTTATAACAACACCCTGGAGCACATATCTAAAATATAGATTCCCAAGCCCCACTCCCAGGGACTCTGGTTTAACAGGTCTGGACTGGGGCCTGAGGACATTTTTCCCAGAGGTCAGAAACTGGAAAAAAAAAAAAAATCATTTAAAATTTAAATGATCAAAACCATCAATGAATTAGCTATAATTTTATTGTGCCAGGCACCATACCAAGTAATCTACACAAGCTATTTTTTTCAATTCCCACAAACAACCCAATTATCACAGATACTCTTACCTCTTTGTAACTGATGAGGAAATGTGTTCAAGGTTAACACAGCCAGTAAGTGGCAAAGCTGAAGTCTGTTTCCAAAGCCCTGACTCTTCCCACTCTACATTTTCAGTATATCCTACTAGTTAGTGTTCCTGGGACCCAGCAGAAACCATAACTTGATGGCCTGACCAGATCTGAAAAGGAAAGTAAGGTGACTACCTCCCAGTTAACAGTCATTCACAGTAAGGGTATGACGGGTCCAGAAATGGTATCACTGAAATGCCTAGTAGTTTCTTGATTCCCTACTACCGATATGCTGTACAGCCTCAATGGGATGAAATCTTGATAATCGCTGTCATCAGTGAACTGTGAGAATTTAATCACCCAGAGTATCTAAAAAGCCAGAGCATGGTTTAACTCCTTCTGAAGTACTGACATCTGGTCAGTGCTTTAAGGTAAGTGCTTTAGATTGAAAACCTTAAATACAGTCTGTCCACACTGAGCACCTTCAGAGTCCCTCTATGTGGAAGAGCCACCACCTCCTGAGCATTCCTCTCCACTGGCGCAGCACTCCCCTCCAGCGCCAGTCATGGGATTCTGTCTGCAGTATGGATGTGCAAGGAACACAGCCCAGAGAACCAGAGGCCCCCATCCCAGGCAACATTGGCTGATCCAAGGATGGGCATGTAATGCAAGTCCAATGAGAGCCTTTTTCTAAAATTTTCTACTTGAGATTAGTGATGAAACACTACAAGAAGTTGAAAGACCCCAGGAACAAAGCCTGTCTACAGCAGAAGAGAAAGAGTCCCCAGTCCTTGAGGTCCCTGGAACTGCCCGGGGAATTCTTCCTTCAATCCTGTTCCTTCCAGCAACCCATATAAGCCTATAAATATCTGTTTTGCTGAAGTCATTTTTAATGGACTTTGGTGACTGACAACTAAGAATTCTGATTACTATAAATTAATTAAGGTAAATACAAACTACATTTTACAGGTAAGAAAAGTGAAGCAGAGAGGTGGTCAAGGTTTCACAGGAAACAGGGCCAGAATGAGACCACAGGTTTGTCTGACACTAAGATCTACCCATTTTCTAAATACCAAAATAATGGATTCAAACAAAATGAACTCACTAATAATAAATTTCACTGAAAAATTGCTTCCATCATTTTCTAGTTTTTACTTTGAGAACGTGCAAGGACATTTCCAAGTATTTTGTTGTCGTGGAATTCTGTGCAATGAATATTTTCTATAAGGTTTGACCACTGGAACCTATTGGGTATAACCATAATCCCATGTTTCAAATGAGAGAGAGAAATAATAGTTTTACTCTTTGAGGTAAGATAGCTTTAAAAAAAGTAGGAATGCAATGATAAGTCCTACCAAAAAAAGGAAGATGTTGCTTGCCTCATAGCCCCATTTTCCACTGATGTAACGCTATCTAGACTAGGTTCTTATCACAGCAGCTTTATAGAAAGAGCACTTGCAGAGCAATCAAAGGATACATAGTTTGCAATGCTGGTACTGATGCCCTCTGCACCTCCACCAAACTATACATAGGAAAAGAGCTTAAGAATACCTACTCCATATCCCATGGTAGCCAAAAAAGTTGACTAAACTCTATGAGAAATCTAAAAAGATGTTATAAATGATAATATTTAAAATGAAGAGTCCTGATGTCTTAGGAATCTTCTGACCTTAATCAAATCATAGGCTACAAACAATCCAGCTTTTCCAGGGTGCTCCTCTGCCCACACTTCTTTACAAAGAATGATACACCTTCAGGTGTTTTTTTTTTTTTTGCGGTACGCGGGCCTCTCACTGTTGCGGCCTATCCCGTTGCGGAGCACAGGCTCCGGACGCGCAGGCTCAGCGGCCATGGCTCACGGGTCCAGCCGCTACGCGGCACGTGGGATCTTCCCGGACGGGGGCACGAACCCGCGTCCCCTGCATCGGCAGGCGGACTCTCAACCACTGCGCCACCAGGGAAGCCCATACACCTTCAGTTTTAACTCAAATGTGTGCCTCATTTAACATGAGTAATTATGTTGCCCAGAGGACCTGTAATATACAGCTTTTTAGCTGACTCGACTGACACATCAAGATTCAGATTTCAGTAATGGCTCTATAAAACATTCATTAAAACTGAAGCACTTACTTTCTGAATTTCAAATAATGTAATTTTGTTAAAATTAGCTAGCCAAGCAGATACAATTTATAAAAATTTGTCACAAAATATTAAGTATCTCAGACAAGGTACTAAAAATGAATGTTACTCTAACAGATTGAAATGCTAATATCATAGTCCACTTTCATTCAATGTTTTGATAAAAATGTTGCTTCCTGACAATTCTACCCAATGCAAAAATAGCTTCTTCCCCATAACTTTAAATAAATGCTTCACTGGAACATAACAGACCACCATTAGCTTTTCATGAGCTCATCCAGGTCTTCAGTCACGGCCTCTCCCAGAACAGATAATAGCGTTGACAAACCTGGCTCTGGAAAGTAGTTCTGCTTTTATGAACAGAGTCCTGACTGTAATCAAATCACAGGGTGAAAACAGGACAATCCAGCTTTTCCATGCTGCTCCTCTGCCCAAACGTCCCCTTTCATTTTGGGAATGGCCATCAACTCTCAGAAGAACATTAACAGCCTACAGCTGATCTGCGCTCCCTCCTATCAGCCCGTAGGAAGTTTTTCATATCAAAGCAGCCTTTGCCTCTTACTAAGGGAGCACACGGAGTAAGAGAGGTGCCCACAAACAGAGGAGCCTCGTTTTCAAGGAAGTGGAAACGCTCAGATTTTGTTAAGCATTCGTAATGCGTTGCTTTTTCCATTTAAATCTCATGTTGATTCCAACTCTGACAGTGATCTGTGTAAATCTACTTAAGTCATTATGCTTTTTAAATTCCGATTTTTAAAGAGAAACACCTCTATTCCAACGCACAAAAGACGTGGGCATGTTAAGTATCGCTTATTTTTCTTAACTTGCTGTAAGTTTCACGACAGCCCGATCGTTTCCTAAAGAAAAATTCACAGTCCGCAGAAATGGTCTATCCAAATTTAACTAACCGGCAAATAATGAAAATTTTAAGCGTTAACAGGAAATTTAAATGTCCCATTCAGGAGGGGGGAAAAAACTGAACTAGGGCGCCAGCCCGATGTTTAAATATCTCAACTTGAACGCCATGGAAACAAGAGGGAATTCCCACTAGCCTGACAGCAAGAAGGCTTTGCAAGGACCCTCGTATTTTCAACGAATTCTAAGAAAACAGGAAAAAGAAAATGCAACTGTCAACTAAGAGTTGAAAATTAATTTCTAACTGCTGTGAATAGTGCCTAAAGAATGGGTCTGAAGACAAACACAAAAAGCGTGGGGTGCTCTCGGGCTGGAGCAGCGCTGGGCTCACCCCCAGGGTGAGGAGGAGGGAAACGAGCAAAGGGGATCAGAGTCTGCGGCAAAGAAGCGGGAGACGCGGGCCTGGTGGCGGGAGGCGCGGGGCTGACCCGCAGGCAGCCCGGGCCGGGCGTAGCCCAGCGCCCCCGCGCCCCCCGCCCCGGCCCCCGACAGGGAACGGCCCGTACCTGTCAGACCGGCCGGGATGCGCCGCGGGGCCCGCGCTGCCCGCCCCTCTCCCGGCGCCGCGTCCGCCGCCCGCGAGCCAGGAAGCCGCTGCGGCCTGCGGCTTCCCGCTACCGCCGCCCGCTCCTTCCTCCAAGGACACGGCGAGCTGGCTGAAGGCGTAGAGGAGCGAGCAGAAGCCACAGGCCAGGCACAGCACCACGACGCGCAGGTAGCGCCGCATCACGCCGTCCCCGCGCCGCCGCCGCTGCCGTCGCCGCCGCGCCCGCCCGGGCGAACTGGCGCGGAGGGAGCGACACCACGCAGCCGCCGGCGCAACAAGTTCCTCCTTCGCCACGGCCTCGCGCCCGCCCCCCTTCCTCCCTGCCTCCCTTCGCTCTCCGCCCACCACCTTCGAGAGCGCGCGGACACCCCGCCCCGGAGCCCCGGCCCCGCCTCCGCCGCGGGCCTCTTCCCAGAAGGTGGGCGGCCGGACGCGCCGGCGCACTGAGCGCGAGGGGGGCAGGGCGCGCCGGGTGGGCTGGGGCCCGCGGGACGCCGGACGCGGCTAGCGCAGGGTCTTGGGCCACCGGCGACCCCGGGAGGGCGACTCTCGAGCCCTGTGGCTCCCAACTGCGGACGAAATGATTGGGGTATTTGAGGCAACCGACCCAAATTTAAATGATGGTTCTTCCACGTGGTAATTTGGGACGCTGAAAGCCCTAAATTCTCTGAGCGTGTTTCTTCGTCTCTAAAATGGAGATGACATCCTCATCATAGGGTGCTTGTAAAGATAAAATTGCTTAACGCACGAAAAAACCCTTGCACTTAGACGGCACTTGATCGAGCCATTTCTCACTTACATCCTTCTCAGCAGGGACTTCCCCAGCCTCTAAGATTCTATAATACAGTCGGTTCGAGCCATTTTCACCCAGATGTCTAATTACCTCCTAATGCCCTTTAGGATGCATATCTCGCCTCCCATCGAGGTTGTAAGTTCCTATAAGGCTGATGAGGTTCAACCTTTTACGCCTTTTTGATCCTCCTCACAGCTCACCATTCGCATGTCCAAAACAATTAATATTCTCCCTAAAGAGCTTTGCCTTTAGCTTTCCATTTCTTTTCCCTCTTTCTCAGCCATATTTTCACTCCATTCATTTATTGAACATTTACAAAGCATGTGCCAAGCACTGTGTGAGTACCTTGGGGTACAAAGACGCCTAGTTGGGGCATGGGGGTGGGACAGTGGATACTTGTTAAGTGCAATACGACCATACAGACATTAGGATATAAGCCTGTAAAGGTGTGGGCACACATACAAAACGGAGCAATCAGTTCTGCCTGCGGGCATGGTTAAGAGACACTTCATAATGTTAAAATGAAACACAGACGCCAGACTTGAAAATTCCCTGAGCGAACAAAACCAGTTAGTCATACAAGCAAAGCTTAATTTAGCTTATTTTGCGGGATAAGAGGTTAACTTGACCTGGGTCACTTTTTGCTTATGCATGTGAAAATCATAAGCAGACCTTAAATAGTTCCCGAAAATTGGTATGAGGTAACCACTAACCAATTCCCTTTCATTTAAGAAAAGTCTAGGAGGGGTGGGCAAAATGGGTGAAGCGGGGGTGACTTACCTGGTGGTCCAGTGGCTAAGACTCTGCACTCCCAGTGCAGGGGGCCCGGGTTGGATCCCTGGTCAGAGAACTAGATCCCGCATGCCGCCACTAAAGATCCCGCACACGACTAGGAAGATCCAATGTGCCACAACTAAGACCCGGAGCGGCCAAATACTTTTTTTTTTTTTTTTTTAATGGGTGAAGAGGGTCAACTGTACGGTGATGGACGATAATTAGACTTGTGGTGGTGATGACTTTGCAGAGTATATAGGTGTTGAATTATAATGCTGTACACTTGAAACTTATATAATAAAAAATAATTTAAAAACAAAGAAAGAAAAGCAGTTGAATACTCAACGTTTGAAGTTTAAACTGCAAAAAAAATGAAAAGAAAGGAAAAGAGGACATTATAATATTTTAACCAGTCACTGTAGAGAATACACACTCAGTCTTCACAGAATATACTCCTGAGCCTCATTCCATATTTTGGTTTGAGTGCTCCCAGTTTGCTGTCTTTTTGGTGTACACACAATAAACTTTTACTAATAACTATGTAAGTGACTCACAGGTTTTACTTCTGTTTTTTGTGAACTTTTGACTGTAGCAAAAGTGGCCCTAGAGTCTAGGGTGTGGTAAGAGAAGTAATTCCAGGCTGAGGAATCAGTGAAACAGGCTCTTGGGTCAGGGAGCTGTGAAAAGTTTGATATCACCAGTTAAGTGAATGCAAAAGAGGAGAAGATGAGCTATAAGACTAGAGGTTGAAGGGGCCAGATATCGGAATGCCTTATTTAGTACAGCAAGGAGTTTGAACATAATCTGGCAAGGAGCTTGAACGTAAAATGTTGAACCATTGAAGGGTTTTTAAATTAGGAAATAACATGGTCACATTTGCCTTTTAGAGAGCAGATTCTGGCTGCAGTGTAGAGGCTGGGACAGATTGAGATTGGAGCCAGAAAGCAGCTACAGTGCCAGAAAGTGAGGGAAAGGAGGCTTTAAACACACACACACACACACACACACTCTCTCTCTCTCTCTCTCTCCATGGAGAAAAATCATGCTGTTAAACTGTTCAAATTGCAGTTGGAGCTTTGAAGAGTTTGGCCATGAGAAACAAGATATGGAAATGCTGTATAATTAGTGGTAGTTCTTCATTTGGAATCCCTACACCAAATAAGTGACCATGGGAAAGTCACTAAACAAATTTAAGCCTCAGTTTCTTACCCTATAAGGATTAAATTTCTTGCCTTACTTGACAAAAAATGAAAACTAGCATGCTATCAAGCTGTGAATAGAATGAAAACACACACTTACTCATTCAATAAACATTTATTGAATATATTCTACATGCCAGACAAGGGACTATTCTGTACTGCCCCCAAAACTGGAGACAGGCAAGTAAAAACCACGACAATATAAAGTTAATCCTTTCACTACACCTTACAATTCTTAGAGAAATAAAGATAAACTTAATGAGGTACAAAGATGGATGACAAAAGCATTTATAAGAACAGAAAATAGATTTTCAGAGAGAAAACTAAAGGATATGGTACCAAGAAACTAGAGTAAGAGCTAGCACTCAAAGTACGTTTAACTTAAAGAGATGGTAACTACAATTGTTTCTATTTCAACAAACTAAATGTAATGAAAATAAAGAATAATTTAATGACCCAGAGATTTTTAAAATACTAGAATGGCAATATTCATTTCTGTGACAATATATGGGAAGAGCATATCCGGAAGAACAATCATCCATTTACTTGACATCAGGGTTCTGGACCATATCATCCCTTTAGGTTCCTTTTAATCCTGTAATTAAAAAGGAAATTCTGTTGAAAAGTATGTAAGGCATTCCAAAAATAGAAATGATTTTTGTATTACCCACACACTGTCCCATCTGGTTATCCTGGAGTATAAGGAGCTGTGTGAATACTTCTGATCATTTCCAGGATTCACACATTTTGATATTCCTAAAATTAATTGTAAATTATTGAAAATATTTTTTGCCATAATGGTTAGGCATTTCTTTCACTTACTGTGTGTATGTATGTGTTCTTAAGTCTATTTTTTCATCTCTAGACCACCCTTTTAATTCTCTAGTGACAGGCTGGCTATATCCAAATTTTTTTTTTTTTTTTTTTTTTTTTTTTTTTTTTTTTCAGTACGCGGGCCTCTCACTGTTGTGGCCTCTCCCGTTGCGGAACACAGGCTCCGTACGCACAGGCTCAGCGGCCATGGCTCACGGGCCCAGCCGCTCCGCGGCATGTGGGATCTTCCCGGACTGGGGCACAAACCCGCGTGCCTTGCATCGGTAGGCGGACTCCCAACCACTGCGCCACCAGGGAAGCCCCTATATCCAAATTTTTAATCAATATTGATCTTCCCTTCATTCTGTCAAAAAAGGTAAATTTAGGTGGACAAAAAAATTTAAAAGTAGCAACATTAGTTGTTTAAATTATGGAGATAGAGACCTTCTCCATGACCTGAAAAACTCTCGGATTCAGGATAATCCGAATCTCAACAATCGTATATTCAAAAGATTAATCTTGATTTTTCATATAGCTCCTAGTACATGCTGGATATATGGTAGACATTCAATTAATGAGTTTTGGGGGGTTTTTAAATGTCTTTTCCAAGACACTCTAGAGCAAATTTAGGTCCTGCTCAGCATTTCCTTCCCAATTCTACCTTTTAGTACTTCTTTAAAAAAAAAAAAAAGACATCCTGTGGGGGAAAAGGTAAATTCTATACCTTTTCATAGTAAAGTTCAAAGCTTTTTAACATAATTTCCACTTTATAAAGGTCTATGCATAAACTAACTTAATCCTGATAACAATTATACTTTATTCTTTTAACAAACAAGGAACCTGAAATTCAGAGAAGTTTGTTAACCACATGCCTAATGATGAAGATCCATAATTCAAATGGAAATCTTTGAGGATCCAAAGTGCATGTTTGTTTTTTCCCTTATACCATGCTATCTCACTGTGAAAAAATAAATGCTAAACTGAGTGATGCAAATTAAAAGTAAAAGCAAAAAAGCAAAAAAGATGTTATATGAAAATCTCTTAGATTGGTCTTGGGGATTAAAACAAATTAAACTTGCAATCACAGAAATACAAATCACGGAGTTTCCCTGGTGGCGCAGTGGTTAAGAATCCGCCGCGGGGGACGCGGGTTCGAGCCCTGGTGCGGGAAGATCCCACATGCTGTGGAGCAACTAAGCCCCTGCGCCACAACTACTGAAGCCCGGGCGCCTAGAGCCGGTGCTCTGCAACAAGAGAAGCCACCGCAATGAGACGCCCGTGCACCGCAACGAAGAGTAGCCCCTGCTCGCTGCCAACTAGAGAAAACCTGCATGCAGCAACAAAGACCCAATGCAGCCACAAGTAAATAAATAAATTTATATTTAAAAAAATACAAATCAGATTAGTTGCAGAGCACAAAGAATCAGAAATTCACACTAAAATTGAAAATCATTCTCTCCTCTTGTTGGCCTCTAGTGAAATTTTTTCATTTTTCACAGTCCATTTCCTAGAGACCTTGTTGGGCTGGAGGAAAAAGTTGGAAAAGTATGTTGTCAGTTGGAGCAAAGAGTATTTCATTTTAAGTGTTCATTCAGACTAGTAAATGTGGGAAAAGGGTAGGGTAAGGGGGAAGACGAAAGAGTAAACGGATTCTCTTCATGCTCAAAAAACTCAGCTATAGATCATAAGATTAGAAAAAGTGGCAGTGGAAAACTAAGTGGGGACACCTTAACTCCTAAATAATCCTAGAATTCAGCTAGTATTTCCATCCACAAAGGAGAGAGATTATGAAGCGGGCAGAGTGGGGAGGGAAAGAACGAATATGCTACGGACCATCCTTACATTTCTCCCTGGTTCAATCTCCAGGAACCCTCCATTCCCATTAATAGATTATAACCTATTATTATTTTATTTATTTATTTTTTTGCGGTACGCGGGCTTCTCACTGTTGTGGCCTCTCCCGTTGCGGAGCACAGGCTCCGGACGCACAGGCTCAGCGGCCATGGCTCACGGGCCTAGCCGCTCTGCGGCATGTGGGATCTTCCCGGACCGGGGCATGAACCCGCGACGCCTGCATCAGCAGGCGGACTCTCAACCACTGCGCCACCAGGGAAACCCTACTGTTATTTTTTTAAAATACTGTCAGTGAAATTAAAAGCTAGATTTACAGGGAAATTTAGTCATGAGGAAAATTAGAATTAAAACATACATGTGGGCTTCCCTGGTGGCGCAGTGGTTGAGAGTCCGCCTGCCTATGCAGGAGACTCGGGTTTGTGCCCCGGTCCGGGAAGATCCCACATGCCGCGGAGCGGCTGGGCCCGTGAGCCATGGCCGCTGGGCCTGTGCGTCCGGAGCCTGTCCTCCGCAACGGGAGAGGCCCGCGTACCCAAAAAAAAAAAAAAAAAAAAAAAAACATACATGCACAAGTTCACCAAAACCTGCCCTCAATCAAGGTCATGATTATAATATTAAGTAACAGATAAGTCTCTGGACCCCGATTCCCCAAAATTGAAAAATGAAAATAATTAAGAATTCTGATACTATTACACTTCAGAAATACAGTACTTAGTTGAAAAATAAAGTCAGAATTATTGTTATCTATATTCCTTTCTGTATAGAAGCTACATCTTAAATAGTCCTATGTTATGTTTGGTTTTTCTTTTTTTTTTAATATTAATAGGTTTTATTATTAATAGGTTTCATATTTTGAAATGGTTTTTCTTTTCACATGTCTATATTTTATTTTTAATAAAGTAAAAAAAATTCTGTTTTTTCTTTCTAATTAAGTTAAAGTGTCCCTTAAATTATTTATCTTATCCTATACTGGAAACATCATAGGCTTTTACATTTTCTCTTATTAAAGACCAAAAGCTACCTCTTGGACCTAAGGCCAGATCACTGTTTTTTAATTCTGAAAACAGCCTACTTTTCTTTTTCTTTTTAATGCTTTCACTACATTTTTGTCCTTTAGGAGTCTTCTTCTCCCAAACTGGTTTTATACAGTATCCCAACTCTTCTCAATCTTGCTGACTCCAGAAGTGAACACAGGCTAATTTCATTGTTGCTATTAGTCTGAATTAAAAGAGGTTAGTGAAAATAATACACATACAAAGTCTAAATTAGTAAATCTTGGTACCCAGTTTAGTTTCTGAATTCTCTTGAAAAAAGAGTTAATGAAAATATGAAGATGAGATGGTAGCTTTCATCCACATTCCCTACTTCCAGGTAAGTCAGCAGATCCAGGTTTACCTGCGTATAATTCAAGACCTGCCAAACTTGTGTATTATTTCCACTCCGCAGGAGTTCCAGTTGGATCCATTTTACTGGATCCTTGAACTGAAAATTTCACGTAGGGGCTTATCCTCACAACTAAAATAAAGCAGTTTTTTTGAGATTTTTTAAAAAAAGTATTACTATTTAGCCTTATGTACAAAAGAGATTTGAGAATCTTTATAAGAACACAAGGGAAAATGTTAAGTAGATAAAAACTGTAGTTAGATGAAGTTAAAAATGTAGTTAGATGAAGAATAACAAGTTAGAATATGGATATGCAGATGACTGAGTTCTACATTATTAAAAGTATGCCTAATTTTAATCTGAGATTTCCCACAACTAAAGCAAAAACTGAGGACAATCAATGATTTGCATTGTTCACAAGAAAAAGGCAAACTGATTTCTCAGGTTGAAGTAAAGCTTTTCCTGAAACAGGTCTGAATAAATTTTCTCATTTGGATTCTGAGTGATGTAATGTTTCCTCAATATCCTCACAAAAAGGCAACAGGAGACCTCATTCAGCTGTTTACTGATTTTTAAAAATTAGTATAGGAAAATGATAATCTCACATTACATGCCTTAAAGTCTTTAACTTTTGAAAATTCAAACTGGAGTAATGAAATGGTAGCTGGCTAAAATTACTGGTGACACCCAACATTACCAGCTGCAACTATCAAGATGAGATCCTAACATCTCCATTGCGGACTTACAGTGGATACTCAGGCCAAGCTGAATTTTCTAGGGGGAAAAAAAAAAGGAAAAAGAAAAAAAAAATGGTGGCAAGCACTCCCTCTTCTGTTACTTCTGTATCTTATATGTATTTTTATTGTTGAAATAATGGCATTGTATTTACAGATCTCTCCTCTAAGATGTGAGTTCCACATCTTTGTCCTCTTTGCAACCAACCCCCAGACCAGTGCCTAGCACACAAAACATACTCAATAAATGTTCACTGAATTGAAAACTGACATAAAGAAAATCTAGATCAGGAAAATAATGAAAGTATTACCGCAGTAAAATAGGTACTACAGTCTACAACTCCTACTGATGGGGAGGAAAGAAATCACCACTGAAAAACAATTTAGAACATGAAACATGTCCCAGAGAACTAAAAGCTTTCAGAGCTCTACTCGATTTTTCTATATAAGTACCTAGTCTTATCGTGGCATTTCATATGCTCCAGAATTGGCCCATTCCACAAAGGCTGGAATATCTGCACTGGCTCAATACAAAGCCACATTAAAAACATAACATTTAAACTATCTGGGCTAGCAGGGCTGTGCATTCAGGAAAGTAAAGTGTTCATATAATTCAAGGTAAATCTCTATGACAACTTCTAAAAATGAACTGGTTTTGAAGAAAATCATTTTATAGTGATTACACATATTGCTGCTCTAGTAAACAGTCTACTAAACAAAACTGAAAACTTAATGACTGAGTCATTACAAAGATGATTTATCATAGCTTGTTTTAAAATTTTTCTCAAGAGACCGAGATGCTATACATTCTATTTGTTCTCTCTCTCCCTTCTGAGTGATTCTTCTCTGCTATCATCAACTACATCACAATCCCCATTTTCTAATTTCTGCTACTATCTTTGCTTTTTCTCCTTCCTCCTCCCTCATTTTTTTCCCCATTTCTAACCTTCCTTGCCTTTATTATTAGGGCATCTTCTTTTTCATCACTCTCAATAGCCAGGGAGGGTGTTCTTTTCCTTCTGCTTTCACAAATGATCAGTCACATCCTGTATTCTGCAATCTTCACTGTCTCTTGAGTCTACTCAGCTATTTTTGTCACTGATGACTTTTCTACATTTCAGTTTTTCTACATTTCAGTTCTTCCAGACACCTGAAGGTGCCTGTGGTTGAAGAGGGGAGCCAGTGCTAGTAAGTCGAAGTATTACTTCATGATTACTCTTCTTATACACACATTCACTCTTCTGTTTGCACTTAATTTTCGAAGTACAGTACAGAAATTTCTATCAATGGCCCAGTTCGTACTTCAGGTCTTCAAGATTCCAGAAAAGAGATAAGTGGCAGACCAAGAAAATAAGTAAAATAAGGGTTTCAGTGGAAACTAAAACTTCTAGACCACTCAGCATGAATGTATATAATATGAATAAGCTATATTCTTTTCAGGCAATAAGAACTTCTTTCTAAAAGAAGGGTAATAAATGTTATCAACTTAGAAAAGCAAAGGTTTTTCTTCCTTTTTTAATGTTTTCACTTTGTCTACAGTCATCACTATAATTTTAGGAAAGCATTTAATAAAAATAAAACCTTTAAGTTATTGTCAACTATTTCTACTGTGTAATATAAAAGGTTTAAGAATATGTATTCTTGTATGCCTCAAATTATATCTTCACTCTTACTTATATCAAAATAAGCTAATAAACTCTGAAAAACATCCAAATGCTCTTTTTGTATAGAATTTGGCTAAAATAACCCACTATTAAAACCATAGGGTAAGTTGATGAACCAGAGCTAAAAATATACCCTAAGCCCAGGCTCTGAACCTTTTTGCATATTTTAACATTAGGTGTATTTATGGAATTTGAGTCTGTTTCCTGGTTTGGAAGTGTATTTGAGGTAGGGTGAAATGAAGACAGCAAAAGATAACTGTGATTAATGAAAGGAAAACAAAGTATCAAAGTAGACAACTCAGCTCATTTCTCCTGTCTCATAATGCATACCATCAGGTTCTTTAATTATAGAAAGACAGCTGGTCTGGGATCAGAGCAAACATCTGATGTAAAAAATTCAGTTTAACCTACAGAACACAATTCCTTTTGGGCATCCAAGAAGGCATGGAAACAATTTTTGTTACAAAAAAAATTATGTTTCTGTAATGGGATTTTACCTATAAAGATAGTAAAGGCTCACATTTACTGAGCACAGAGTACGTGTCAGGTAGTTGTTAAGAATTTTGTATGGATTGACATTTAATCCTCCCAACAACCCTATGAGTTAGATATGATTACCATTATCCCTGTTTAATAGACGGGAAATGACCTTGAATGACTTACTCAAGCTCACTTAGGTTCTACAACAGAGATTCAGATACCAGCCATCAGTTAGCATTCTCAAATTCCATGCTAACTGTCTCCCTACTATTTAGAAAGATGACTATGCCCCGTTCAGGTAAAATCCCATCTTCTGTCAGATTTTTCTCTCTTGCAATCCATTTAAAATATATCCAGAAAGTATTTGATCATCATCATAAGACCCAGTACCTCCAAAGAGTAATTTTGACTTAAAAATTAGAATATTTTCCCTATTACAGTTAGTACTTGTAGTTTTTACTATGTCTAAAAATGAATATATATGTATATATATAAAACATTTGGAACATGTGAAAAAGAATAAAATAAGAGAAAAAAATTTTCATGTTTTAAAAGAACACACCAGTCATTTGGGGTTCCACTGAAAGTATCTTAAAAACAAATAAAATTCTTTCATTTAACAACACTAAAGAATGAGGTATATAAATGTTTTAATCACAGACTTTTACTGTATGCAATTAACTGTATTTCACAACTTGCATCTTACAAAAAAGACAGTACCATTGTGCCTGTAAAAAGTACTGCAATTAAACAGAAAATTACATTACCACATGAAACCACCAAATATCACAACTGTCAGGGTCTACAGTTTTATTTCTTTCTTCAAATGCTATCATGATGTTTTTATGTGATATTCTGTATCCAAGTTATGATTCAAAGTTCATTTATAGTTCAAAAGTCTCCTATAGGTGAATACATACTAAACAAATGGCTAAGAGAAAGCAGGAGACCCTAGAATTTAAGTACTGTGTGGTTTCTAAGTTGGATTTTTAGAAACAACAAAAAACACTTTTATTAGTTGTAAACAAAAATGCAAAATCTGTAGTCATAAAAATATTTTATTGGTAAATTTACATAATAGTAAGTGGGGCTGTAAATGCTTTTTAAATTTTAGGATATTGATAAATGCATAAACTGGCAATTGTTTCTGAAAATAGGGTACTATAATTTTTATAAGAATTGTTATATTTAATAAGAGGCCAATTAAACTGATTAAAGATTAGTTATTTCTCAGTTCTGTGCAACAGTTCCCATTTCTGTATTAATTAGATTCACACTTCTATGACCCTGAATAAGTCTGGGGCAAGGAAACAGTGATAAAACTATTAAGTTAAAGCTTTTCCAAAACTGCAGCTTTTAAAATATGACAGGTTTCTTCTCTTCTGTTTTTGCCAAATGCTTATAATTACTTGAATTTTAATGTTCTATATAATACAGAAAATACCAGTGTTCAATGACAATAGCACTAAATCTGAATTATAAAGCCAAGTAATCAATGTTTTATTGTTTACTAGTCTGCTAGTAAACATTACAATAAATGAATGTTTTGAAAGATAAGCAAAAATTCCCCCCAAAAACAGATAAAACCTAAAACATAATTCAGGAACAATAATTTAGTAAAATGTGTCAAAAACATTGGCAATGGTTCATACAAATTCTTTATTTAATAACAATCTTCCTATTTAACCACACCAAGTACCAGCAGGTGTATTTAAGAGGATAACCATTAAGAAAATTCTGTTGTAGCAACAGTTGATTAAATTGATTTTTGACTTGTATACATATAACTATTTGTTTCACAATTCTCAAATAATACATATTTAGGCAGCTTGCACTATGTTATAAAAATTTAAATTCGTTACATGCCAATAGTAGAGAATTCAAGAATTATGTGTTAGAATTCACTAAACTAAAAGTGAAAATAGACTTACCAATAACACTGCATAATGAGTAATTCAACCACATTTTCATGGCACCTTTAACTGTGGAGACCAAAATGTTAAGTCTGGAAATGTTTGGTAGGCATAGATTGCAATAAAATCTAACAAATTTCTATTTTATGTAAAATGCAAATTATGGATTGTGCATGAATATGTTTGTCATGAAAATGTGGTACTTCTTGGCATAATCTGTGTATTTGCATGGTATGACAGAAGTGACTAGGAAATTGGAGAAAATAAACTTTAATGAGATTCTCCGTTCAATGATGAGGCTTCTCCTCTGGGTGAAGATGACCTGGACATTCCCCTCTCTGTGTTATCAGAGCTGGAGCCACTCTGACTGTGTTGATCTGCAGAAGCAGCACTAGATGCGGGCGGTGACTTCGTTTTCTCCTTAAAGTCTGTAATAATGACTGTCAGATCTCCAACGGTAACTTCCAAATGTTGAGCACTACTCCGATCCACATTTTTCAATCTTGGCCTAAACACAAAAGATGATAAAATTTTAAACTAGCTTTTCTCTCTAACAACTTTCTGAGCATGTAATGCATATTAAATTAGGTAAAAATAACAAAACAAATACATCTATCTTTAAAGCTCTATATTCATGTGTAACTAGCCACAAAAATATAATTAAATGTTTGAAATCATTAACATTAATCAAGCCAATCATTCCTGAATCTTCCTCAACATGACAAAAAACTCTGGGAGTAATGTTCTCTTAAATGTGCTTTTATAGCTTTATCATAATTTCGCAGACAGCTTATCAATTTTACTAAAATAAATGTTTTAGAACAGCAGTGACATAGCTGAATCACAGAGGAAGCTGACAACAGCTAAGGTTGAGTTATATGCAGGGCTGTTACTCCACTGATGTGCACTTATGATAAGGGCATCATGACTGTCTGTTCTGCCTGGACCCATGACCATTTTGATTGGTTAAAGCTCATGCAAATATCTGTTCAGTATTGTGAACATCACTCCTGGCTTTATGAGTGAAAAAGAAACATTTCAAACACAAATGTCTTGTAATCTAGTAAAACAAAAACAAAAAACAGAAAGTGTCCTCACACTTACACTTGTATTTGTGGCCTCTGTGTTTAATTTCTAATATACCTTCAACTAAGAAACACACTTTCATGATATAGTAAAAGAGATGAAATCTTTTATTTCTACTTTATATACTTTATATATTGATGTTAAAAGACAATATTAAATGGTTAATTTTATTACTTCAAAAGTGCCATTAAAACACTCTAAATTTACCTGGTTTTCTTATGACTGTTCTTTTTGCTAGTTGTTTCCTTTTCACTTTTTTCTTTTTCTACTTTATCTTTTTTCTCTTTCTTTGACTGTGTAGGGGGCACAAACTGCTGAGTAACCTGCTGTGCAACCAACTGGGAGACAGGCCGAGGTTTCCTGTGTGCATGTTAAAAAGAAAGTTTTTTTTATTACTATAATTTAAGAATGTATTTTTTATGAGAGAATAGCTCAAATTATGAGAATAGATATATGATTTCACATATAAAAATTTCTCATACGTAAGGTAATTCAGATGTGCAATTTAACAGATATATATATACACACACATACATTACTGTCTTTCCTATCCAACAAAAATAGAACTATAATAACAGTTAAAAGTTATAGCCCAAGATATATAGTCAAACCATTAAAATGTAACTGTTACATAAATCGACACGAAAATTATTAAAAATGTATATCAAACTGTGCTTATGGGGAAGCACACATAAACATAAATTTTTAAAATTAAACGTGAAAGTTCACACTGAAATAAAATCTAAATTTATCCCTCTTCTCTCAGAGAAGGAAATACCTCACCATCTGTTACAATGGCTATTCTTTTCTTTAAAATCTTTCATTTATTCACTGAATAAATATTTAAGTGTCAAAATTTCTCACTTACTGCTTAAATCTTTGAGGTTCCTTATGTATCCAGCCACAATTTCACTGTGGTTTTTTGACCTTGGAGATCTGTCCAGTGCTTTGAGACTTGCCTAACTTACTCACTTACTCATTACAAAAAATTTATTGAGAACCTACTGCAGAAACTGTACCGAGATAGATGAAATGTTGCCTGACTACAATCTTTGGTACCAGTTGTCACTTTTGGTACAAGTTGTCACTCTATTAGCCCAGGGTCAAGGATGCCTCCAGCTTTACGGTAGAACGTGGGCAGCTGAGGTCAAGATTCAAAGTAAATGGTCTCTAAATTCTTAAAATGAGAGAGAAAAAGACAATTGAGGAGGGAAAAAAGGTGGGAAGGAAAAAGCAAGGAAGAATAAGATAAAAATACATTAAAAAAACACATTTTAACAGATGGTCTATAAACAACAGTAATCTATTGCCTGGAAAATCCTGACCCTATTCTGGTCAGTAGGGTTATTAAAAAATCTTTTCCTTTGTTTCTCTAAAGCAAGACAAAATAGAAACCAAAGAGAAAATACTGCATAATCTAGGATTCAAAGCTGCAAGGAGGAATCCTTTGAAGGAGGAAATAGGAAACGCAGTATATAAAACATCTTAATAGATGGGTAATGAATTTTGTTTAGAACCTACAGAGTCTGAAGTACAGGAAGGATATCCAGGAAAGATGTCCAACACACAATTTAAAAAGCAGGACTGACACAGATACCAGGGTCAATGATGTAAATTAAGAGTTACACAAATGAAAATGATATTGAAAGCATGGTAATTAATGGCTGAGCTTGTTAAGGAAATGAACTTTAAAAAAAAAAAGGACTAAAGTAGTGATTCTCAAATTTAAGGTACATCAGGATTACTGGGAAGTCTTGTTTAGCTTGCTTAGCTCTGCACCCAGGGTTCTTATTTAGTAGGCCTCGGGGTGGAGCCTAAAATTTGCATTTCTAAATAGCTTCCAAGTTAAGGGGAAGCCTCTGGTCCAGCCACCACACTGAGCAGAGAAGCTTGAAGAAGTGCAATATATTGATACTACTGCAGCATAAAGTTTGAGATGGAGAGCAGGGAGTGGCAGAGAAAAAAAAAAAAGGCTGGACAGATAGGAAGGAACCCGACAATGAAAAGCGAAGGAGTCTGATTTACCTTTAAAAGACAGCAGATCACTGAAGAAATTCAGACTTCAATTTTACAAAGATTACTGGCAGCAATCTGGAGGGGAAAGGTACTACAGAGGCAGGGAAAGCTACTTTAATAGACCAGGTAAAAATAAAAAGGGCTTGAACTAAAAGGAAGCGGCAGTGGGCTTATTTAGAGACAGGCTGAAGAAGCAGAATCAAGGGGACGTGGTGACAAATTAAACGTGCCTTTCTCACTTCTCAACCAAAAAATATTCCTTTAGCAAAACATACAGAAATTCTTGTTTGTCCTCATGTAACCAACGTTCTGTGGATGAAATCAAACAAAAAATAAAGTCTTAGATGTTGATAAATGCTATGGAAAAAAAAATAAAGGAACACAGGGAGTGTTAAGGAAGGAGTTACTGTCTGTTTCCTCATCTAGGATATACACTCCACAAGGAAAGGGATGGTTTCAGGTTTATACATCACTGGATAACTAGTACCTAGCACGGTACTGAAAAAATACTAGATATTTAATATTTGTTGAAAAATGAATGAATGATAAAATCAGGCTTAATGAGGAATGAAGATGTTTTAAAAGACACGGAATACTGTCTCGATGCTTACTCACGGGCCAGGATCAACCACTCACTACACAGACGTAAACAAGTAGTGAAAAGTAAGAGCAGCAAGAATTAATTCCTCTTTTAATTATGCCGGAATATGGAAAGAGAAAGAAAGTACAAAGGTGTGACAGGTTGTGAAAAGGTTTGGTTAGACTAGTGCCTGGTGAACAGTGAGTCACCTAAAATTAAGAGTCACTCCAAGCTATACAATGGAATTGAGGGGTAGTCATCATTTGTCTCCTAAGGTATTATGGGTCTCTGAATCTCTTCCTGTCGTAACAAATGAAAGTTTGACAACATCCTTTATTATAGTTTGTACTGTTGCTCCCTTCGTCCCAAAATTTAATGCAAAATGAATTTATAAAAATGTTAAACTAAATTACATGAAAATTGTGAACATTAAAATAAATTTACATTCTAGAGTAGAAATCCTGAAGTTCCTAGCAATCAATAAATTGACATTATTGAGAGACCATTATCACTAACTTAAGATATATAATAATTTATATTCTCTTTATTTAGTGCTGCCTTTTTTAAGTAAAATTGAATATTCTTCTAAGTTTTTCCGGATTCATTAATAACCTCAGTACTCGGTGCTGTTTTTCCCATAAGATGTAACTGTCTCAATCATGGATTCTCTGATCATGAAGCTTTTCAGGAATATAACAATTGTGCTGTGGTTAGGTACAGAATATTTTTATAACATTATCAATCACTCCCCCACCCCTCCAGCATTTGTCTCCAAGTTGGTGTCCATCAATTATGTGACACAGTTCCTCAATCACTCCCACTTTTATGTGAGAGAAGGGATAATCCTAATTCCCCAGCTTCATGGATCTTACAACTGCTGCCACGTCTTTTTCATATTTAACAGGTTTTCTCTCTCCAGAATCTTCCTAGAATCATTTTCCCTTTTCATATGGCCCATAAATCTGAAAATGAGGGAACGCCCTGGTGGTGCAGTGGTTAAGAATCCACCTGCCAATGCAGGGGACATGGGTTCAATCCCTGGCCCGGGGAAGATCCTACATGCTACGGAGCAACTAAGCCTGTGCACCACAACTACTGAGTCTGTGCTCTAGAGGCCACGAGCCACAAATGCTGAGCCCATGTGCCACAACTACTGAAGCCCACGCAGAGCTGGGCTGTGCTTTGCAACAAGAGAAGCCACCGCAATGAGAAGCCCGTGCACCGCAGCGAAGAGCAGCCCCCGCTCACCGCAACTAGAGGAAGCCTGCGTGTAGCAACGAAGACCCGATGCAGCCAAAAATTAAAAAAAAAAAAAAAAATCTGAAAATGAAAGCATATCAGTACAGCACGATTTGCTCCATGAAACCATGAAGAGAGTTAAATAAACTAACATTTTTTAAAGATTGATTTATTTAGTTATTTTTGGCTGCATTGGGTCTTCGTTGCTACATGGGGGCTTTCTCTAGGTGCAGCGAGTGGGGGCTACTCTTCATTGCAGTGCACAGTGCAGGCTTCTCATTGTGGTGGCTTCTCGTTGTAGAGTGCCGGCTCTAGGTGCACAGGCTTCAGCAGTTGCAGCACGTAGGCTCAGTAGTTACGGCATGTGGGCCCTAGAGTACAGGCTCAGTAGTTGTGGCGCACGGGCTTAGTTGCTCCACAGCATGTGGGTTCTTCCCGGACCAGGGCTCGAACCCGCATCCCCTGCATTGGCAGGCAGATTCTTAACCACTGTCCCACCTGGGAAGTCCCTAAATTAACATTTTAAAACAAGTTATGAATCTAGAATTCTTCTAAGTGTTATATTCTCAGTGGTAAGAACAAAATACTCAGTAAATGTATACTCTCTTACAAGGTAAAAACCAATAAAGAAAGAACAATTAGCTGACCTGGTCAGGTGAGAGACTGCGGTCAGGAGACAAATTAGAAGACCACCACTTCATACTAGAAACGATGGTGCTGGTCATGCTGGGTTTGTGGATTTTATAAAATTTAAGCAAAGGTGTCCCTGGGGCAAGTGGAAATGTGAGACTAGTGTTCTGATAAGCAACCAGTAATTTCTATACGTGGCATTGTCTGTGGTTGATTTTGTTAGTTTCTAATCACCAACAAATTTTCTATAGTAGTTCTCTTCTGCCTCAAGAAAAATATTATTTTTGTTTTTCAGTAGTTGTTATGTCTTTCTCTCTCTTTTTATCCTAACTTTTCCTAAATGTGTAGTAATTCATTCTTTTTTCACTTAAGATAATGACTTTGCTCCTCTCTTCTAGGATTATTTGACCTGGTTCAACTTTGGGAGAAAAGAAGCACAAAATATGTGTTTCCACGCAGCTTAACTATTGAAATAAAGTTCTCTGCTGCTCTCTAACGGCCTGAATGAGTTTTAAAGATTCTTCAACGAAGGCAGGAGGAACACAGCTTATGATGATCTTTGTACCCTATCATAAAGTGACTCAACTTCACCATGCTCTATTAAAAAGAAAGCCCTCCTAGCTCTAGGGATCTTAAAAAAGTTTAACTATGATCCTTTTTCTACTTAGTGAGAAAAATCTAGAGGATAGTAGGGAATTTTAGAGGTGGGAGATAGTTAACTTAGGATATAAGGGGCAGGGTATTATTTACAAGGTGTGCCTTTTTTATGTTCAGCGATTTATCATTCATGATTTTGACAGTACACCTACAATGCTAAAGGTTCTGTGATAAGGAGGACAAAAAGGTCATCCAGTGCTATCCAGACATATCCCAACTGCACTCTATTGTCATCTACTTGTTCACATACGTCATTATTAGCTGTAACTTGTAAAATATGATGTTCCAAAATTTTGAGATCCCTATGTGTCCCTATGTATCCTTCATAAATAGCTCAAACAGACTGTCTGTGTAAAGTTTGGCAGGTCTGTTGACTTACTGTGACATGAAAAAAGGGGGGGAACATTTCAACAACCGTTTACGGATAACTATTATTCATCAGATATAGTTTCTAACTATGTGTCTGCCCTCCACCCCACAACAAAAATCCTGTATGCTAAATACTATAAGAAAAATGTTTTAAGCTTGATTAACCTCATCACAACAATTTAGCTTTGTCAAGTTGGACAGGCAAAACAAATACGATATAAAACCATTGTTGATTCTTTTCTAAAGGAGGCAGCATTATTCATAGCTCAGAAAGAGGCAATCTGCTTCCCAACACTAAAATATATATAGTAAATTGAAGCAGTATAAATCTCAATGAGTTAAAAGGCTGAACTTAACCCAAACCTGTTGTGAGTCTGCTAATACACTGCTAACAAAAGTCCAAAAATCTAACCAAGGAAGATTTTTATAAGTAAGCCCCCTGTTTGACAAATGTATTACACACTTAACACGTGTCAGGCACTACCTAAGGTGCCGGAGACTCACCATGAACAAAACAGACACAGTCCTCGCCCTCACAGTTTGTTTAGTGCATGGGATAGAAGCCACACAAAAGGAAACTAACTAAATAAATTTTGTCAGAAGCCCTAATAAGGAAAAAACGGTGTGCTGTGATTTTAAAAATTAGAGGACTTACTACAGGGTGGAAAGCACTTTAGTTCATGTTTAGTTCATCACCATGGGCTGCCACCCCCCTTTTTAAGTCATTTTATGAATAATTTACAGAAATAAGAAACAAAGGAACAATTAATATTAAAAATTTTAATAAGACTTTAGAGTGTAGTTAAACCCAATTTTTTATTCCATTTGAAGGTATATAGACCTGATATAGATTAATGTAACTAATTCCCCATCAGCTGTTAAGCCTAATCCTAGGAACATATCTAATCTTGTAAACAGTGAGTGATTCCTGATTTCAAATACATCTCTAATAGACTTTGGCTTATCTTTACTTCCACTTCTTGCACTTGCATTGTCAAAACACTTTACTTTGAAAACCCTGATGGCTCACAATTTTTTGAAAAGGGGACAGCCATTCCTTGTTCCAAAATTATCAAACATTGCCATTTCTAGACTAGGTATACATCCCTACCCTTCAGCATCTGTCCACTTATGAATCGTATCAAATAAATTTTGATGCCAAATATCAGTGAAGATGAAAGAAATCCATCACTTGTCCTAATCCTAGGATAAAACAAAGATGGTTCAGGTTCACGGTCACAAAATACTGCATGATAAAGTCCTTTCTGTTGAATGACTGTTCACCTCATGAGAAACCATACTCCCTTCTTAAGTCCTTAAAGATACATTGTTCACATAACGATTCTTGGCTTTGTGGAAAAATTCGTCCAGGATATTCTCATTTGAAGGCTCAGAGAGCTCTAGCACCATGCAGCCTACAAAGCGTTAACAAGCATGAAGGGCTGTAAGTTATTCAGCGTGAATTCCCTGGATTTCTCCCCAGGCCCTGGGAAGTGCTTTCTATGGACTGGCCTGCTCAATGTATCTTCCCTTCCCAGGATTTCTGAGGTAGATCTTATCTGATAGATCCGTTTTTGAGATTTTGTGATGAATCATCAGAAGGAAAGGAAGTTAGGAAGAAACCGCTGAAACAGGGTTTGCTTTGTTTTGGGGCCTGAAGAGGTGTGAGGAGTGTGACTTGGGGGCCAAAATCCTCTGGGAGGGCAGAGGTGGAAGAGGGAAAATGATGGCCAAAACATGTTGCTGCTGCTACGTGATTTTTTTCAACAGCTTCGAGAAATACAAATAAAGGATCTGCTACTTTATTTTGAAATGGTAAAAAAAAAAAAAAAAAAGTGAATTAATCTACAAAATAAATTAATGAGCTTTAGTGGTCGTCTTTCTTCTGTGCACGTTAATATTTGGTGCATAGGACACTTTTATTTGACGGGTTATTTAATATTTTAAAAAGAAATGTGCATCACATATCTGTGGAACCCCTGCAGCAGCTCTGCAAACTCGTGGTCTTCTACACTCTTCTGCAATGCTGTTGATCTTTTTATGGCTGTGTTCTATTTCCCCAACTGGACTCTAACCCCTGCGTGGGAAAAGATCACATCTTGCCTGTTTCTGTATCCCCAACACCTAGTACTGTAGATCTTACATGTATTAAATACTCAATAAATGTCTCTTAATATTAACAATTATAAATACCAGTTAAATATGATGCATAAATACAACTATAAATCAATTGTGTAAAACATTGATTTAACTAGGCGCCAACTTTCAAGGATTCACTGTCTTGAAGAATTTGCTGATGTCATTTTGCTTTTGAGCCATTTACTTCCTTTTTCATGAAAATGGAATGAAGGGCTTAAGGTACACTGCTTTCCATAAAAACTGATTACTGAATCAAAGGATAAAAGAGGCCTTTCTAAGTGGTTTTCCCCACCTCCAAACAATGAAATAATCTACTCTGATAAAACCAGCACTATCTGACTTACCAGCAAAACTCAAATGTTACCTACACTGATGATACTCAAATGCTTTCTCTGCTATTGTTTCTGCAGTACAATCACCATGCAAATAAAATCTTACAAGGAATCTCAGTGTATAAAACGGAAAACAAACTAACTTCTATTGAAGCTGATGTGGAGACATCCGCTTCAGCCCCCATCCACTCAGTGCTCATCCTTGCATCTCCCAGTTAGCCCTGAGGTGTGGCTCTGAGAAAAACAATTCAAAATCTGCTGATCCAAGGTATTCACACTAAACTAATGAAATTTACACCTCAGGTTCAATGCACTCTTTCTGGTCACTTGCCTTAGTTTGCTTATAGAATGCAGTAAATAGTATCCTTCAACAGTTTAAGAATCTATGTTGAGTATTTTGAAGAGTTCTTACTCCAAGGTCTACATACATTTAATTTTCAACATCAAACACTTCCGCAGACGCCCAGGACAAAATTTTCCCTAAACTCCTGGGAGGTGGTGGCAGGAGAGACTTGATTCCTTGGCAGCTACTTAATTGCTGAGCACTTTCTGGTAAGTACAGACAAAATAGATGACTACATCAGCTTTATACAAACTAGGTTAGAGTGCTCAGCAATTAAGTCTCTGAAAAATCCCTCAAATCATTAAACAACATCACAGTCCACTCATTTGAAAGACTAAGGACATGCTCCAGAGCTACAAACAGGTCATACTCAACTTTTCCTTCCCCTTAGCCAAAGAAGAATCAAGTCCTTTCACTTCTTCTTCCATATGACTGGAACAGTTCCCCTCATCATTCCCAGGAGCACTGCTCTCGCCTAACCCGACAGCCACCTCTGCGCTACCTCACTTGCCTCCTTCCCTCCAATCCAGGGTTACTCTTCCTTACATTCATTTATTTAACAAACATTTACTAAGCACTTACTATGTTCAAACTACTGTTCTAAGCACTGAGGAGACAGTACTGAACAAAACTTTCATTGTGCTTTGTTTATTTATTATGGGGTGACCTTGATTCTTATTTCAGAGAAAATAGAAGCTATTCAATTAACATTTCTACAAGCTGCCATCCGTGCCCACATACTCTAACTTCCCTCTCCGTATTCCTATTTAAGGCCATGACTCTATCTGCCAACTGGATCCCTTCTCCAGGACACCACTCCTGCTACTGACCTCTTGCTCTCCTGCTCCAACCATATTTCCTTCTCTAAGTTATTCCTGTCAGCATACAAACACATTATGATAGTTCTTACCTTAAAAAGAAAAAAAAAGAAAACCCATCCCTACTTCCACATCCCCTTCTAGCCACTGCCCCATTTCTTTGTTCTCTTTTCCACAATAAGCATCAAATGATTTGTCTATACTTACTTTCCTCCCTTCTTTCATGGGCTCACCTCAATCAGGTTTTTGCCCTGACTGGACATTCTACCAAAAGTATTTCTTTCAAGGTCATCAACAATCACTTTACCATATCCATTAGTCAACTGTAACTCACATCTCGCTCGGTCTTTTCAAGCCATATTTTACAGAGTTTATCATGCTTTCCCTCCTGCAAAACTATCTTCACAAGCCTCTAGAACACCACACTCTTTCGTTTTTCTCCTGCCTCACCAGCTTTCTTTTTCTTTTTTTTTTTTAATTTATTTTTGGCCGCGTTGGGTCTGCATTGCTCTGTGCAGGCTTTCTCTAGTTGTGGTGAGCGGGGGCTACTCTTCCCTGCAGTACGCGGGCTTCTCATTGTGGTGGCTTCTCTTGTTGCGGAGCACCAGCTCTAGGCACATGGGCTTCAGTAGTTACAGCATGCGGGCTCAGTAGTTATGGTGCGCAGGCTTCAGTAGTTGTGGCGTGCAGGCTCAGTAGTTGTGGCTAGCAGGTTCTAGAGCACAGGCTCAATAGTTGTGGCTCATGAGCTTAGTTGCTCTGTGGCATGTGGGATCTTCCCGGGCCAAGGATCAAACCCATGTCCCCTGCACTGGCAGGTGGATTCTTAACCACTGCGTCACCAGCGAAGTCCCACCTGCTATTCTTTTACAGTCTTATTTACTGGTTCCTTCCTCTCCTTCCCAATTTCTAAACTTTGGAGGGGCCAGGACTTAATCTTCAGGTATCTCTTTTATCTACACTAACCCTCTAGGATGGGCTACTCAAAGTATGGTCCATCAGTCCAACTCCCAGGTATCAGTACCTGGGAGCCTCGTAGAAATACAAATTCTCAGAACTTGCCCCAACTACGGGTATTTTTACGCAAGCAAAAGCTTGAGAAATGGCTGTGCTAGGTGATCTCATTCAATCCTTGGCTTTAAATACCATCTGTACAATGGTTCTCAGCCCTGGCTCCACGTTAGAATTAACCTGCGTTGCTTTTTAAAAATAATTACACCTAGGGGGCTTCCCTGGTGGCGCAGTGGTTAAGAGTCCGCCTGCCGATGCAGGGGACACGGGTTCGTGCCCCGGTCCAGGAAGATCCCACATGCCGCAGAGTGGCTGGGCCCGTGAGCCATGGCCACTGAGCCTGCGCGTCTGGAGCCTGTGCTCCGCAACGGGAGAAGCCACAACAGTGAGAGGCCCGCGTACCGCAAAAATAATAATAATAATAATTACACCTAGGAAAAAAGAACTTAAATTTTGCTAAACCTTACAAACTAGATATTTAAACTGAAATTAATAAACTGAACATTAATTTTAATAATGAAAATAGTGTCTGAATAATCTTTTCTGGGCATAAAAGTTTTCCTCAAGGACATACATACACTCACACACACACACACAAAACCCCTCACGTTGAAACATATGAAAAAATGTGATCCACACGACCCAGCTATTCCACTCTAAGGTATTTATCCAGAGAAGGAAATACATGACTACACAAAGACTTGTACACAAATGTTCACAGCAGCTTTATCTGTAGTGGCCCCAAACTGAAAACAACCCGAATGTTCATCAACAGCTGAATAAAGAAGTTCATACAATGGAATACTACTCAGCAACAGAAAGGAATCAAGTACTGATACATGCAACAACATAGGCGAGTATCAAAACAATTATGCTTAAAGAAGCCACATAGAAGAGTACACACTGTAAGATTTCATTTATAGAATTCTAGAAAATGCAAACTAATCTACACAGAAAGCAGATCAGTAGTTGCCTAGTGACTGAAGATGGGAGGGAGGTAGGGATAGTAGGGAAGAACTGAAAAGGGGTACAAAGAAACTTCTGGTGATGATGGGTATGTTCAATACCTTAATTGTGGTGATGGTTTCACAGATGTATTCATCTGTCAAAACTTATCAAATTGTACACTTTGTGCGTAGTGTATCGTATGTCAATAATATCTCAGTAAAAGCTGTTTAAAAAAATGTTTAACCTAACCACTAATCAAATTAAAACAGAAATACCTGAGCCCCACTCCCAGGTTAAACAAGAATATACAGGGGTGGGACCAGGCTCAGAAATTTTTTGAAAATTCCCAAGCTGATTATAAAGTGTAACCAAGGTTGAAAATTACTGATCTATACGATACTCCAAAAGTTGCATCACCAGCCCCAGCGTCTCCCCCGAAACTCCAGACTTATATAACCAACTGCCTACTTACATCTTCATCTGGATATTCAGTAGCAACTCAAACTAGCTTATAATTTTGATTGCTCCCTCCTCCCATTCTTCCATTCTTTGACAGTCTTCCTATCTTAATAAATAGCACTCCATTTTTTCAGTTGCTTTGACCAAACACTTAAGACACAATATTTCATTCCCCACTTTCTCTCACACCCACATCTAATTCACCAGCAATTTCTGTCCACTCTACCTTCAAAATACATCTAGGATTGGATGATTTTACACTACTCCCACTGATAACCACCCTTGCAATAGTTATGAAGATAACTAATGTCCCTGACTCCTCAACTGTTTTGCTACAGACTATTCTCCCACAAAGCAGCCAGTTGATCCTTCTAGATATAAATCAAATTATACCACTCCTCTCCTAAAACAATTCAATGGGTTCCTCCTCCCCACCCAAACACCTTCCCTAGTTATACTCTGGCAACCAGAGTATATGGCAACTGAGAAGAAAATCCAAAATTCTTGCTCTAGACTGCAGCCCCACATGATTTGAGTCCCTCTTCCTACCTCATCTCCTATACTCCCCCCTCTGGAACCCTCTGTTCCTGCAGTCTTAGTTGGCTAGGGCTGCCATAACAAGATACTGTAGAGTGGGTGGCTGAAAGAACAGAAATTTATTTTCTCACAGTTCTGAAGACTAGAAAGTCCAACATCAAGGTATGTCAGTGTTCAGCTTCTGGTGAGTGCTCTCCTTCTGGCTTGCAGAAGGCCTCCTTACTGTTCCTCACATGGCAGACAGAGGGAGAGAGATCTTTTTCCTCTTCTTAAAAGGCCACCAATCCTATCCCATTAGGACCTTATCCTTATGACCTCATTTAACCTGCATTGCCTCCTAAAAGCCCTATCTCTAAATACAGTCACACTGGGGATTAAGGCTTCAATATACAATGGGAGGTGGTGGGGGGCAGTATGTGTGTGTGTGTGTGTGTGTGTGTGTGTGTGTGTGTGTGTGTGCGCACAATGTAGTCCACAGCACCCAACCTCACTGGCCTGTGCCTGCCTGGGCGTTTCCCCTGTGATCTCCTCTGCCTACTCACTCCCTCGCTTCTTCCACGTCTCTGTACACATGCCAACAGTTAGGGAAGTCCCTCCTAACCTGACATAAAATAGCACTCTCCTCTCCAACTCTACTCCCCTTCTCTGCCTATTCCTGTCTCCCTCATTATGCTTTATTTTCTTCAAAGCATTTGTTTTTACTTACCAAATTACGCATTATTAGTTTATTGCCTGTCTTCCTTACCAAAAAAGAATACAAGCTGCCTTCCACCCCCATAAGTGTAAACAGGCACCTTTTTCCTGTTTTATTTTGTTCAACGCTGTTTGCCCTCTTCCTGTGGCATAAAAACAAAACACATCCTAATGTGCTTTTAATGGATGGGTGAATATGAAACCCTCCTACTCAAAAATTTCCAGGGACCTTAGGTGATCCTACAGCAGTTTCCCAACCCTGGCTGCACATCAGCATCACAGGAAGTCTTTTAAAAAGTACAATACTTGGGCCCCACCCAGACCAACTGAATAAAATTCTCCAGGAGTATTTACCTGGAGATAAAAATACTTGAAAACTCTCCAGGTATTTTTCAAAGCTCCTCAATTGCTCTTGTGCAGCTACTGGCCTACAGAATAAGATCCAAGTGCTAGCTAAACTGTCAGATTTCTCCAAGTCAGACCCTAGGATCTGTCAAGTGAAGCAAATTACTGCATTTCACCTTGTAATACTTTCCTAATGTACCTAATGTACTTTCCTAATGTACTTTCCTAATGTACCCTAATGCAACACTTTCCTAATGTACCTAATGATCCCATCTCTTCCAAATCGCATTCTTTATCTACTCTAGCCTATATTCATCTCTCCCCTCTCTGAAACCCTACAGCACATGTGGACTGTTTCTGATAACCATAGTAAATACATATATACCATGAAGTATAGCTTAGTCCCATTTTAAACTACTTATATGTATATCTTTAATCCCCCACATATGCTACGCACATACTGGACACAATAAATACATGTTGAATAAAGAAAGTTTGTTCCTAAAATTATTTCCCTTTTCAATTTGTACTAAACCTGAGAAAGGGTGCATGCTTGAATCTTTCCATTAAGAGCCACTTAAATCAGTGGTCCCAAACCCTGACGACCTGAGGAGCTTTTAAGAAACTATATCCTTGGGCTTCCCTGGTGGCGCAGTGGTTGAGAGTCCGCCTGCCGATGCAGGGGACACGGGTTTGTGCCCCGGTCCGGGAGGATCCCACATGCCGCAGAGCAGCTGGGCCCGTGGGCCATGGCCACTGAGCCTGCGCGTCCGGAGCCTGTGCTCCGCGGCGGGAGAGGCTGCAGCAGTGAGAGGCCCACGTACCGCAAAAAAAAAAAAAAAAGAAAGAAAAAAGAAACTATATCCTTGTCTGGACCCCACCTTTAGGAGTTGTGATTTATTTAGCCTGGGATAGAGCCCAGCTATCCTTTTGTATTGATAGCTTGGTTTTTCAGTTTCTAAGGCGTTTCCAATGTGCAGGACAGCTGAGAACCAATGACTGAAATGCATCAAATTCGGAAGCTCTACCTTTTCTAAACATAGGGATTTGGCAGCATTAAAAAGATGTTAAGTTACAGTCTGCAGAAAACAGCACTCATATTTTCCAAGCCTTTCTTTTATGATATTGATGAACTCGTACTGTACTTACTGATCAAAATGTCTATTTTAAGCTAAAACAAGTCTTATCCAGAGATTAATTTTCTGTTTTATGGTCCAGCTTCCCTTCTAGTAATCTGTATTTAGGGAGGACTTACTAGTACAAGCAATTTTTCTTAAGTTTCTCTTCTTTTCTTCATTCATTTACTCATTCATGAAAATGTTTATTGTGGCAGGCAGCCTTCTTCTAAGATGTCCCCAATAATCTCACCCCCTGGTATTCCTGTTCTTGTCTCATGTTCCTGGGAGTGACTGGACCTAATTAAGTGCTTCTAACGAATAGAATATAGCAAAATTGATTGATGCCACTTCCAAAATCAGGTTACCAGAGGACTCTAGCTTCTATCTCTCTCACCTTTTCTTGCCTTGTGAGCGCCTCTGTAAAGTGGCCCACATGACAAAGAAGCCTCTGTTCAACACCCAGTGAGGAAGTGAGGCCTGCCAACAGCCACCTGAGTAAGCATGGAAGAAATTCCTTCCTCTCCCATGAATGCCTTTAGATGACCACAGCCCGTGAGAGACCCTGAGTCAGAAGCCCCAGCTAAGCTATACCCAGATTCTTGGCCCACAGAAATGGTGAGGCAGTTTATGTTTGTTGTTTTAAGCAGCTGAATTCTGAGGTAATTTGTTATGCAGCAACAGATAACTAATATACTTATTGACACCTATTATATTCCAAGTATTGAGATGTCATCCTTCGTTACAGAAAATCTGATACCCATACTGGAGGATGGTCTCTCTGATACACCTAGCTCTGATCCACTGAATCTTTATATGTTACATAGAGGTTATGGTACTGACTTAGCTCACCAGGGGACCACAACAAGTCACCCATCAGATTATAGCACCTTCAGTGTGGGACAAGTTGTCCTGTGCTTGAGGTTACTCAAGTAAATACTTGATTTGTTCTTCACTTAACATTCTCATACAGCTGTTCCAACTGGTATTTCTTTTCACTCCTTTGTAATGTTCACCTTTATTCTGTGCTGTCAGTTATTCTTGTTACGCAGTTTACTCTGTGTTGTCTGTCCTTACTCCTTGCTCTATTGCTTTTCCTCTGCTTCTTGGCCTGGTGTGGGTAAGACAGTGGTTTTCAGAGTCATCACCAGGCAGCAGTACTGCTCCTTTCATTTTTCTCTCTCCTTTACCTTTCACCAGCCAGAGCTGTTACTTATGTAATAATCAGATCTGTGGCTGTTTTAATAACTGCTCCTGGAACAGCTCAGTGCCATGTTTTCAAAGCCTGGTTTATGTACCACCAGTGGTCCCTGTCATCTGCCTGCTCCACAGACAGCCTGGTATAATCATAAATTTAAAAGGTAAGATCAATTATGATTTTTCACTGAAAACTTGTTATTTTGTAATGTATAATCCAAACTCATAGAAGTTGTTTTAGCTCATAAAAGTAGAGATGAAAATAATTCCAGAAATGCCAGAATTCACTGAACAGGGCTTCATTAGAATATAGAATGTCAATCAGTATGACAGGTAAGTGAATCTGCAAGTATTGACGTGTATGCACAAGCACCTGGAAAAGAAAATTATGAATGGAAAGCATACTGATAAATATATAAAAACTGTTTTTTTTTTTTTAACAAACCAGCATCCTGTCACCTTTCGTGATCACAGTATAATCCTCTTTCAAATAGTGGCATGAGCATTAAAGCTTTTAAATTATTTTCAAAAATATAGTACTTTTCTGGCAAACCAAGTAAGTTTTTATAAAACAAGGGCAAAATATGCTCTTTGGTATAAAATCAATGCACTCTGTCACCAAAAACGGATAAGTCAAAAACTACAAAGGCAGCGTTCATAGTTGTACTCAATATCAAAAATATTATAAAGAGAAGCTTTTTTAAAAAAAATTCACAAAGTCAATGATAATTTAAAGGGAATAATTATTACTATTACTTGTGCATGCTAGCAGGTATTTTTGTTTCACAGTTGGAAAAAAACCATAAATGTGAAAAAAATCAAGCAGTTCTTACATCATTATAGACAACCTATTTCAGAGAGAAATGATCAAGGATTTTGTTTGATTTATCACTGACATCCCAAGCTACATAAAAGTTATTTCCAATAGAGTGAAACTATATTAAAAACTGTGAACCACAATGTCAGCTGCAAAAGGTGGGTTGGGGTCAGTACTGATAGAACAGCAGCTATTTGTGTAGATATCAAGCTATAAAGGAGATTGCAGTTGACTGCCTAACTACACGTTGCTTTAGTGTTCAGTGTATAGCTGGCAATCAAAAATACACCTCCCAATTTTGATTCAATGTGATCAGAATGGTCATAAGGTTTTTTGCTATACAAAGAAAACATTATTGAATATACTGAATTTTCCACCTTAATATAAACTGTTGCAGTAAAAAGTATTTCGATTTCTTTAAAAACTTGTTAACATCTGAAATGATCATTTCTATGATTTCTAGAGATTTGCTCAAGTAGTATATGTATCTGAACAATATGTTTAAAATCTTGAATAGTATGAATATGTTGATTTAGGGTACAATACAATAAATTTAATTTTTAGTTTAAGAAAAAGCCAAATATGGTATATGGGGTTGATCACCGAGAGATTGACTTTCCCACTAAAAATAACCAGGAAGTTAATTAATATTACATTTACCACTGACTCAATTTGAAATATGCAAACTTTCAGCATTTTAATGAGACAAAGTTGATCAAGAATCTGAGAGTTCAAGAAACAGCTTAAGAAACTATCTGTAATTTTGGAGTCATGTTCAATTTTAACATCCAGAATTATCTGAGCAAGCCATTGCTTGTTACCATTTCAGCAACCTGTAATTGTAAGTTAGCAGAAATTAAGCAGGAAAAGAAATATACAATATGGGTAACCTGATCTATAGAGTTCAAGCTCACAAGCCCTATAGATCATCTAGTAAACAACATCTCTTTCACAGATGTGACTTATTATAAATATTAGTTTTTAAAATACTATTTTGTTTTTATTACTTTACAGTGATAATTTTTTTTTTAATTTACCAAAAACTAGTGGTATGCTTATATATCCTTTGTGTTCCAAGGATACAAAACGATTGAGATGCAGTGACATAATGTTTGAGTCTGGCTCTTAAATAAGATTACCTGGAGTCTAATCCTACTCTGATACTTACTTAAAATCTCATTTCTCATTTATAAAACCGTAACTGTGGGAAGTAAATATTGTGGGGAGTAGAAGTTGTGAGCATGAAAATACATTAACACATTGTCTTATACATAATAAGTATTAACAAAGAACAAGAATAAACTTATTTTTTCTTCTTCTTTGAGGTTATTCAAACAATTGAGTATATAAAAAATCTGAAGGCTTCCCTGGTGGCGCAGTGGTTGAGAGTCCGCCTGCCGATGCAGGGGACGCGGGTTCGTGCCCCGGTCCGGGAAGATCCCACAAGCTGCGGAGCGGCTGGGCCCATGAACCATGGCCGCTAAGCCTGCGCGTCCGGAGCCTGTGCTCCGCAACGGAGAGGCCACAGCAGTGAGAGGCCAGCGTACCACAAAAAAAAAAAATCTGAAAGCTAATATGTGAAGGTACTACTAAAATATGATTTAGGAACACATCCTTATAAGAGATTAAGTTTTTCATACTTTGTCATCTTCAAACAAAATGGCAATACTACACTATAAAATCCCAATTTGGAAAAAACTAAAAGCTATTTGGTTTATTCACTTCACCTCTGTGTTTCCCAGTTCCAGAGTTAGGTTAGATGACTGCTGCTAGCCTCCAAGACAGTCTCACATCTCTTGGCATTCATGCCCTTGAACAGGCTCCTCCTACAATGAACAGTGCTAATTTGTACCAACAGAAGGATACTGCAGAAATGGCTATAAGTGGGACTTTCGAGGCTAGGTCATAAACAACACTGTGCCTTCTATCTTGCTCACTCTTGATCACTCACTCTGGGGAAGCCAGCTGCTATGTCATCAGAACATTCATGCAAGCCTAGGGGGAAGTACACGTGGCAAGACACTGAGGCCTCCTGCCAACAACAGCCAGTGAGAGCGCACCATCTTGGAAGCAGATATTGCATCTGAGTCAAGCCTTCAGATGACTGAAGCCTCAGTTAACATCTTAATTGCAACCTCATGATAAACCCAAGGCCAGAACTACCAAGCCAAGCTGCTCCCAAATTCCTGACTCACAGAAACTGTAAGAAAATAAATGTTTTGGAATGCTGTTACACAGAATATATAATAAATCTGTTTGCCAAAAATCCAGGTGAAAAAACAGTGGTTTCTGGTGTGGGAAAGGGGAACATGGAAGAGGGAAAGGGAGAGGAATGGGAATAGACCTAATCAAAGTGAACAGAATAAAACAATGCAAAGTGTTAAAAATGTTTTAGGCTGTTATCTCTAGGTTTCAAAGATCATTTTAATTTTCTTCTTTGTCCTTTTCTATATTTTCCACACTTTTAACAATCTATCTTACTTTTTAAAATAAAAACAGAAATATGCTTTTTAATTCTAAAAACTTTCTAAATTTCATGTGTATAATCTTATTAGGTAATAATCTACTTGAAAATAACTGAAGGTCAACTGTTGAGATCACTACTGACTTCAAAGCTTCACCTATTATTTGTGGTGAGGTGGATGAACCTAGAGTTTGTCATACAGAGTGAAGTAAGTCAGAAAGAGAAAAACAAATACCGTATGCTAACACATATACATGGAATCTAAAAAAAAAAAAAAAGAAAAAAAATGGTCATAAAGAACCTAGGGGCAAGACGGGAATAAAGACACAGATCTACTAGGGCATGGACTTGAGGATATGGGGAGGGGGAAGGGTAAGCTGGGATGAAGTGAGAGAGTGGCATGGACATATATACACTACCAAATGTAAAATAGCTAGCTAGTGGGAAGCAGCCGCATAGCACAGGGAGATCAGCTCGGTGCTTTGTGACCACCTAGAGGGGAGGGATAGGGAGGGAGGGAGGGAGATGCAAGAGGAAAGAGATATGGGAACATATGTATAACTGATTCACTTTGTTATAAAGCAGAAACTAACACACCATTGTAAAGCAATTATACTCCAATAAAGATGTTAAAAAAAAAAAAGCTTCACCTATATGCAAGGCACTGTGCTTAATGTAAGAAGAGACTAAAAGATGAAGACGACATGGTTCCTAACATCATGGAGCCTCAATTTAGTAGGAGAAACTGTCAGGAAGAACTCAATAATGGCCTAGAACATGGTATATTCTCAATAAATATTTGTTGAATAAATATGAGGGGTAGGAAATACTAAAAGAGCACACCTACAATTGGGAGAGTCAGAGTGGAAAAGAAACGTGTCAGGGAAGCCTTCCTGAGGAGCTGGTAAGTGAAGTGAGCCTTACGTGTAGAGACAAAGGTGGAACGGCAAGTTGGAACCAGACTAAGCAGAGTTCTGATTGATAGAGTCAGTCGTCTGGAGTCTGGATTTTATTCTGGAGGAATAAGGAGCTATCACAAATTCAATCTATATGCTATTCTCTCTAGCATGTTTGAAATTTTACATAATGTTATAGAAATAAAAGTTTAAAAGTTGAATCTTGTTTTGAATCCTCATTGCTGACAATGCAAGGGCATCAGGGTCAGACTGGAAGCAAGAAAAATCATTAAGAAATCATTACTATAGTTGAGAGAGAGGCGGTAAGTGTCTAAAGTAGGGCTTTAGGGGCTATGTGAGAGAGCATATGTAAGGAAAATACTCAGAAGTCTATTTGGATTTGGGGGTGTCGAGACAGAGGGGAGGAGTAAACAATGACATCAAGGTTTACAACTGATGCCTAAGGGCATGATGATGCCACAATAGCAGAGACGTACTTAAAATTTGCTATTTGGCCTTACATATGTATATATGTACTAACACATACATATATACAAGTTATCTATATATTATCTGATGTTTAAATGTTACATACATTATATATTACAAAAGTTATATACAATATATAACATTTGCAGCAGATATAAGATCCTTAGAAATTTTATTCTCATTATGTTTCCTAGGTTAATATTAATATTAGATGAGATTTCATAAGTACCAACTGATGGTATACGCTACAGATAGACAGGGAAGGTAAACAAACCCACTCTAAGTATCAGAAGAAAATTACCCTAGTATAAGCACATTTTGTTGATAATTCATATACAAATAATCAGTTCAAGACAAAAAACAGGTTATATAATATATATATATCACTGTAGCATATACTTTCTAAATAATAAAAGCAGCTACATTTAATTTTGAAAATGTTAATCACAAATTGTGATCAAAATTGTCTGTTTTAATATATTATACGATGCCATACAATTTGCTTTTGTCATTTTCTTTAGATTGTTTGTTCTATTTAATTCAAGATGCCTACAATCACAGAGATCTCATTCTAATTTAAAGAATGTTCTTTTAAAGATACCTATCCTGTAATTAGAAAGATTTAAAAAATATTGAGCCCAGTAATACAAATCACTGCTAGTCTGTTTCCTTTTCATTATACTACATATTAATTTTTCAGAGGCATAAGTAATCAACAAATGGTTATTATCTTCTGTCCGCTAACAGAAGATTTAATTCATCCTTTGTAAAGGTCTCCAAAATTTGGATTAATGACTATATATGAAGTTTAGGGCAGAATATCACATTTCTTAGAATAAAAACAGTATTCTGAATGTAAATAAATGTCCACATGTTTGCCAAGACAGATTTAGCTCTAATCAGTTAAAGTATATCACAAAATAGTAAGTGACCAACTTAAGTTGTACAGAAGTGAACTAAATTAACTTAGAATGAATGGATTATAATGATATATGCCAAAATAACTAAAAAGAGGAATTTAAGGTTTAATGATAACATCAAATATAAAGAAACATGCAACAAAAAGAGGCTTACCTAAAGTAAAAGAGGGTAGGAAAAGACTACAGAAGGAATTTCTAGTGATGAACAGAGTCCTGATTTAGGAAAGACAAATGTCCTCTACTCTCGGCATGTCTCAGCCAAACACAAGTGAACTCCCAGCTTCTCTTTCCAAAGACAATAAGGAAACCCGTTCAGGATCCTCTATCTCTAATGATCCTAAGAGATTTAAGTTAAATTTACTTTCCAAATCAGCTGAGGAAATAGTTGTAATTTTCCGTTCCATCCCATAGTTCCCCATCTGATTCATACTAGCCAAAACTTACTTTAGAACAGAGCTAAAACACAAATGTATGGTTGAAATGACAAATTTATAAACACATACAAGAAATCAACAAGCAGGCATAAATGACTACTTCAGATCTTTGCTTTTTGATAAAAGGAAAGTATAAGGAAAAATAGAAGTATATTAGGCCCAATGAGATAAATAGAAAAGAAATTTGAGAAGACAAACTTAAAATCTTACGCAAGATTACAGCAGTTAACACACACTATGTACTAATAAATGGAAGCTATGTGCAGAAATTTTTGGTGGACAAGGCCACAAATAAATTTTACTAAAAAACACTGCCACTAAGTTAATAGAGACCAACAATGACTACAAATCAACTCGGTTTTTAAAAATAACAGTAACTTTCTATAAAAGCACTTTCTTAACATAGCATTTACTAAGTTATCAACTATATTTAGCAATTCACTAGTAATAGTTCAGTGCAAATGAAAGATACTATACATTAATATTCAAAGTTAAATGTAGTCAAACTGAACATTTAGGACCTGTGCATTTTATTGTATGTTAATTACACTTCAATTAAATAATTAAATGTAGCAAGACTTTAGTTATGAGTAACTGAAGGTGAAATATTTAGATAAAATTGATTTTTCCAGCTAACTAAAATATACATTTCAAAAAAACAAATCTTTTTTATTTTGTTCCTAAAATTTATTACATGCTTCACTGTCTTAGTAAATAGTATAACATATAAAAGCTATTAATTTTTAAAAGATGTCTTATGTGTGCCAAGGATCATACTAAGCTCTTTACATTCACTAACTTACTTAATTTCAAATTCCTTTTTATATGACAAGGAAACCAAGGCTCAAAATGTTTAAGACATCTGCAATGATCATATTCCAAGTCATACTCAACTCCAGGTCTGCCTGACTCTAAAGTCTGTACTTTTTTTTTTTTCCCCAGCTTTATTAAGGTACAACTGACAAAACTGTATATAATTAAGGTGGACGTGATATTTTGATATACGTATACATTGTGAAATGGTTACCACAAACTAACATATCCATCACCCCATGTCACCTGTTTTTGTGGTGGTGAGAACATTAAAGATTTACTCTTTTAGCAAATTTCCAGTATACAATATTACTAACTACAGTAACCATGCTGTACATTAGATTCCCCAGAACTTACTCATCCTGCATAACTGAAACTTTGTACCGTTTGACCAACATTTCCCCATTTCTCCCACCCCCAGCCCCTGGAAGCAACCATTCTGCTCTGCTTCTAGGAGTTCAACTTTTTTAGATTCCACATATATGTGACACCATGCAGGATTTGTCTTTCCACAGCCCATACTTACAACATGTCACAAGGCTGTCTTGTCTGGCTTACTCAGAATCACCTTTTAGAACCTCATGCAGCATGTTATTCTGGAGCCATTAAGATGTTTGGGGACATCTGCCCTTATCCCCTTATCTGAAATGGCAGTTCCAGAATGCTGTCTCATTCTAGCTGGTGATTCTTTTCTCTCCTGTCTTGGCGTCAGCTACCACTTCTCCGTATATCTGATTTGGGCAACCTTAGTCTTCTCAGTCACAACTCCAAGCCCCAAGCTGCTTCTAATTTAATATCTACCATAATCAAAGAAGAAGGGAAAATTGCCAAGAATGAGATCTTATCAAATTGGTGATCATATTCTATACAATTGTTTTACATCACTGTTAACAACTGTGACACAAAAAAATTGCATGAAGCAGAATACGGTTGTAATTCTTAAAGCTGCATATAGCACTCTAGAAGCTAATGGGGGAGATGCGGATGATGAGGAAGAGGTGACTACAGAGCTCCTTATCCCTTCTGCAATGAAAGCAGCTCTGCTTTCACTTTATTAATTGGAGCTCCAAACAAAATTATATGAGATTTCATTTTTATAAATTTATTTATTTTTGGCTGCATTGGGTCTTCACTGCCACACTCCGGGCTTTCTCTACTTGCAGCGAGCGGGGGCTACTCTTTGTTGCGGTGCGCGGGCTTCTCATCGTGGTGGCTTCTCTTGTTGCATAGCACGGGCTTTAGGTAAGCGGGCTTCAGTAGTTGTGGCACGTGGGCTCACTAGTTGTAGTGCATGGGCTCAGTAGTTGTGGCTCGTGGGCTCTAGAGCACAGGCTCAGTAGTTGTGGCACACGGGCTTAGTTGCTCTACAGCATGTGGGATCTTCCCGGACCAGGACTCGAACCCGTGTCCCCTGTGCTGGCAGGCGGATTCTTAACCACTGCGCCACCAGGGAAGTCCTATGAGATTTTTTTTTTTAATGGGAAAACTATTAAAATAAACTAACCAAAAACACTGTAGGACTGTGTTTGTGGAAATTACTGAAAAATGGCTGAAAATTCAACAAGGTGGATAGTTCTTGAATCTAGTAACCGAATGCCCAGAACAAAGCACTGAATGTTATCCCAAGGGTTTGGGGATTACTTCAATATCACGCTTCTCTAATTTCTATAACTCTTAGCACATCTAGAACAAAGTTAAATAATACTGAAGAGAATTTCCTTGCCTTGTTTCTAATATTAATATCACTTAATTTCTAATATATCTCCATGAAGCACTTTCCTGATTATGGTTTTGAGGTGCATATTTTAATTATGTTATGGTTTTATTAAAGACTGTTTCCAGATTTTTTAGGAGAATGTTTTTACATTTTTAAACTCAATTAATTGAGGTTTTTTTGTTTTGAGGTTTGGGAAGGTTTCATGGTTTGGTTTCTAGTTCTTGCTTTTTTATTAACTTAAATTTTCATCGTAGAGTGTATGGTTGATAACACCTTTTTCCTCCCAGTTTTCTTTCTAGTACTTATTTTTGAAAATGTCACATGGGGAATAAAAAAGGTGTCGTTCTTTTTACAATAAAAAAGTATGATATATTATATCAGATTTATTGACTATATAATTCCGAGTCTCCATATCTCATATTTAATCTCTCTGATGTGGAAAGGACTGAAAGATGTTTTAAAGTCTCCCGTTACTGTTATATTTCTTTCTCTTCCTCCTTGAATTTACAGTTTTCACTTTAAACACTTCAATGCTTCATCTTCGGAAAATAAAGATTTGTGGTTCTCTTCATATTGGTAACTGTATCCTTGATTATTACAAAGGGCCTCTCTTTTTTTCACCTGATGTTTACTGCTTTTAATTCAACACTGTCTAGCAATACCATCCAATGATTAATTTTTTGTTTTTATTTGCCTAGTATCTTGTTTTGACTATCCATTTACCTCCAACCCCCTTAGTAATTTTGTTCTAGATATCTCTAACATCAAGTGTGTAGCTGGGTTTTGTGTTTTATCTAATCTGAGTCTTGCTGAACAGCTAAGCTTATGTCATGGGCTTCTATTGTTTTAATAAGCACATATGATCTTGCTTCTATGTTTTCTGGGTCTGTTTTTCCTTTCATGCTCATTCTTTTTATCTTCCATCTTTTGCTACACAGTTATTCACATATTAAACAAATGTTTACTGAGCACCTACTATGTGCCAAGTACCATACTTAGTGTTAAGAACACAATGGTAAACAAAAAAGTTAGCTACATACATACAATTACAAACTGGTTTTGTTCTTCCCCACCCCCACTCAAATACCATTAGCAATTCTAACAGGAGTTGGCATAGATAAGGCTTCCAAGGAAGATTGCTCACATGATCTGACATGCTCAGACTTAAATAACACAAAGGAGGTGCTCCAATGAAATAGTGGGAGAAAGATTATATTGGGCAGAAAGTAAGCAATGAGTGTACAAAGGTGGCAAAGAACTCGGTGGGCTATAGAAACTGAAGGAAAGGCTGAAGGATATTGAGCAAGGGGGAAGAACTACATGAGATTAAGAGGTAGAAAGGCCATATCAGGTCTTCAAATGGGCCAAGTTAAAGAAAGAATCTTGGCTTTATTTTAGGTACAATAGGTATCCTGAAATACTTTTAAATTTTAAACGTAGAGAATGAAGCGTGACACGTATGGAACTGAAGAGACCAAGTGGTACAGTATTAGAGTAGCCCTGACAGGAGACGGTGGTGACTTGGAGTAGTTGGCAAATGGTGAAGATGGATCCAAAGATTTTAATCAAGGTGGTATTATCACTCTTCCTCTTACCCTTCTCCCAGTTCTGGAGTTATGTGGTCTACTTTTAGACCTATTCAAGATTACTTTTACATATAGTATAATTTGGTTGCTTATTAAAAAGACATGCTACATAAACTCATTCATTCAGTAAATATTTATCAAATGTTTACTACTGCCAGGAAACATTCTAGGCATGGGAATATAGCAAGAAAGAAAAAAAAAATCCCTAGCCTTGCAGAGCTTACATGTTGTGAAATAAAATAAAACTAAGTCTTCTTTATGTATCTCATTATGTCCTACCATAATATTCTAAATCGGGTAACATTAAAGCATTTTTTGATGTAGTATAGTCATTCATTCACTCAACAGACATTTACCAAACACCATCTATGTACCAGGTCCTACTCTACAGGTATACAGAAATATCCCCTCATGAGCACACATATTAATTGCTAGAGATAGGCACACACACAGACACACACACACACACAAATATATATATATATATATAATTTATCTGTATTATTATAAACAAGCATACACATATATATTATTATATGTGTGTATGAGTAGAAGGTAGGAGTAGAATAAAAATAAAGCAGGGTATGGGAAGAAGCACAGAAGTGCTATTTTTCTGCAGGGAAATCAGGTAAGCACCTCTCATGAGGTTACTCTTAAGCAGAGTTCTTAAGCAGAGTCCTCAGCGAAGTGCAGGAGGAAGCCATGCAGGTATCTAGATGTGAAACATTCCAGGAAAGGCAAAATCGACTGTAAAGGCCCTGAGGCAGAAGGCTGGTATGTTCAAAGAACACTAAGGTGACCAAAATGTCTGAACTGCAATGAGTGAGAGAGAAAATGGTAAAATCAGTCTGAAGAGGTGGCCAAGGACCAGACCATGCAAAGCCCTCCTTTTCTACAATGGAGATAACTTGGAATTTTATTCTAAGTAGGATGGGAAATGAAGTAGGATGTGAAGGTTCTGAATAGGAGAATAACATGATCTGACTAAAGTTAAAACCAAAACTACTTGGTTGCCCTACTTAGAATGGTCAAAATCTAGAACACTGACAACACCAAATGCTGGAGAGGATGTGAAGCAAAAGGAACTCTCAGGTACAGTCACTTAAGAAGACAGTTTGGTAGCATTTTATAAAACTAAATATACTCTTACCATACAATCTAGCAAGCGTGCTCTTTGGTATTTACCAAAGGAGTTGAAAACTTATGTCCACACAAAAACCTACATATGGATGTTTACAGCAGCTTTATTCATAATTACCAAAAGTTGGAAGAAACCAAAATGTCCTTCAATAGGTGAATGGATAAATAAACTGTGGTACATGCAGACAATGGAATATTATTCAGTGCTAAAAAGAAATGAGTTATCAAGCCACCAAAACACATGGAGGAATCTTAAATGCATATTACTAAGTGAAAGAAGCCAATCTGAAAAGGCAAATACTGTATGATTCCAACTATATGACCTTCTGGAAAAGGTGAAAGTATAGAGACAATAAAAAGATCAGTGGTTGCCAGGGGTTGGAGGAGGGAAGGATGGAATAGGCAGAGAACCGAAGACTTTTAGGGCAGTGAAGCTATTCTGCATGATGTTATAATAGTAAATACATGCCATAATATATTTGTCCAAACCCACAGAATGTGTAACACCAAGAGTGAATCCTAATGTAAACAATGAACTTTGGGGGATAATTATGTTTCAATACAGGTTCATCAATTATAACAAATGTACCACTCTGGTGGGGATGTTGATAATGGGGGAAGCTATGCAAGTGTGGAGGCAGGGGATATATGGGAAATCTCTGTACCTTCCACTCAGTTTTGCTCTGAACCTAAAACAGCTCTAAAGAATAGTCTATTTAAAAAACAAAAACTGATTGCTTTAGAAGAGTGAATATAAATGGTATGAATGACATATCCCCTTGCAAAACAGTCTGGGGGAGATTTTAAGGTAATGTCCTTCTTATAGTTTCCCAAGTCAATCACATTTAGAGTTTGTGGTCCACAAGGCAAAGCTCTGAGACATGAAGATCTATAATTAAATTCTGGCTCTGCTACTGAATGACTTCTGTTCTTATGTAAGTCACTTAACCTTTCTGGACACTGCTTTCTTGAGAAAATAATTACAATAATAATAGTCATTCTACAAAGGGGTTTGTGAGGATCAAATTAAAATGAGCACTGGAAACTTAAAAAAAAAATTACCTGGCTGCTATTTAGAGACCAGATGGTAGGGGAGCAGAGAGTAATCACAGAAACCAGTTAGGAACTTACTACAATAGGCAGGCAGGAGATGATGGTGGCTTATATTAGGAAGGCAACAACAGAGTGTGGAAGAAGTGGCAGAATTCCAAATATATTTTGGAGGTACAGCAGACAGGATTTGTAGATGAATAGGAAGTAAAGGATAAGAGAGAGAGTGAGGGGAGAGAGAATGTGTCATCAGAAAGAAGGAATTTGGGGAGAGAAATCTAAGTTCAATTTTGCACATTAAGATTGAGACACCTAGGACTTCCCTGGTGGCACAGTGGTTAAGAATCCGCCTGCCAATGCAGGAGACAAGATATCGCGCCCTCGTCCGGGAAGATCCCACATACCGTACAGCAACTAAGGCCATGTGCCACAACTACTGAGCCAGTGTGCCACAACTACTGAAGCCCGCGCACCTAGAGCCCGTGCTCTGCAACAAGAGAAGCCACCGCAATGAGAAGCCCACGCACTGCAACAAAGAGTAGACCCCGCTCACCCCAACGAGAGAAAGCCTGCATGCAGAAATGAAGACCCAACGCAGCCAAAAATAAATTAAAAAAAAAAAAAAAAAAGATTGAGATACCTGGAAGACACGAAGTGGAGTTGCCTAAATAACTGTCTAATGTTTCACACTCAAAAAAGTGGGAGATGTTTACATCTAACTTATTGAAAACACTCCCACATCTTAAACATGCATATGGTAAATAGCAAGACCTTCCAACTGCCAGTATCAGTTAAACTATTATACCAACAGGTGATTAAAACAAGACAGACATGGTTTTAACCCTTAGTTTACAGTTTAGTGTGAGAAACAGAAAAATACACAAGTAATTAAAATATATGCACTATGGGAGAAGTCCAAAATGGAGGAAGAAATTTAGGCAGAGATGAAAACTACCTTAACATCACCTATAAATAACACTCAAATGCTGCACTCACTACGCTGAGTGACGTGCACTGACCATAATGGGTATTATGAACATAGTAGGGTTAGGAAGAAAATAGAATGGGATTGAGATTCTACTAGAAGGGAGATGGAGTAACAAAGAGGTAGGTTAAGAAAGACTGGAAACTCCAAACAGGTACGAAAGTTAAACAAAAATTAAGACAAGAAAACAGTCCAGGAAACCCCAGAATCTGAGCATTTATATATTCAGAGCCCAAGTAATCTCATGTTAGAAGAATAAGGTTTGGCACTCTTTGAAATAATTTACAGAAGATTGTTCTGCTGGTACTGGGACACATGGATAACCATCAGAGGTTACAAATTCATTTACTGAGAATAATCTTCTTAAATGTCCCTCATCTAGGAAAGATGAAACCAAAAAGCTATTAAAATGTCAAGTCACATGTCTTGTACCTTAGTTATGGCTTTATTTTGCAGTATGTTCATTCTCAAACAGTATCAACTAGGGGAAAAAATGGGTTGATTTGAAAATCTCCAAGCCCTTAGTATCTTAGAGAATGGATACTCAATTCCCGTAAAGTAAGATGTTAAATCTCACCTCATAAAAAAGAAGTCTGCATGTAAGGAAACCTTCTGCTTCAGAGCAGTGACTTTGAACCAAGAAAGGAGAGGTTTGTTACCCTGCTGGGATGAGGGAAATAACAATGACAATAATGTGCAGTCAACGCTTGAAAAACAGAGGGCTTAGGGGTGACCACCCCCATGCAGTCAAAAATCTGAATATAACTTATAGTTGGCCCTTTGTATCCAGGGTTTCTGCACATCCATGGATTCAATCAGTGGCAGAGTGTAGTACTGCAGTATTTACTATTGAAAAACATCCACGTATAAGCAGACCCATGCAGTTCAAAGGTCAACTGTATAATGCTACCTACTATGCCCATGTAGAAGATCTGAGTCCGATATTCTGATGAAAGGAGGAACTGATACTCTGATTAAAAGCTTATAGGAAGGAAACTTTACAATTTATCTAAAGAAATTAAGTAGGCCTGGAAATGAGAAAACATTACAGAAAGACCTAAATGGTCTGTCAAATTTAGGAATGCATAGTAGGGTTTCAGGTTACCAATAATCAATAGTAAAGCTAAGCACCTATGAACAGGTGAAGCAATAAAAGAAAAAAAAATACTCAAAGCATCTTTAACGAGAAGTAACAGACGGAGAACTATATAAAACCAAATGTTTTTCAGATGCTCCAAATCTGCACTGTATAATACAGAAGCCATATGTGGGTCCTGAGCACTTGAAATGTGCTAATCTGAATTGAGATGTGCTCTAAGTATAAAATACATCCCAGATTTTTAACACTTAATATGAAAAAGATTGTGAAATATCCTGCTAAAAACTGAAAGGGTAATATTTTAGATAAATTGAGTTACATTTTAATTTGGCCACAAGAAATTTTAAAATTATATATATAAGTCCCTTTTGTGGCTTGCATTGTATTTCTACTGGACAGTGCTGTTATAAATTAGTCATGTTTAATGTGAAGCCTTAAGTTAATATGACTATTTTTAACATTTTCATTGAACTTAATAGTTTGTTCCTTTAGTACTAAATTCCTCTTGGGTACATCCTGAATAAGATGATTTTAATGTGAAGAACAATGACAGCTTACCAGACTGTCCAGAAAATGGACTGAATCAAATATCTGGGGAGGGGCTTGAGCCAGCAGGATTGTTCCACCCAATGTTAGCCAGGCTCTCTTCATGTTATCTCTGGCAAAAGGGTTACATAGTAAGAAAGAAGCACTATGTACACATAGAACAGGATTTGACCAATAGTTTAGTCAAATCCATCCAGGATAACAATAAACTTTGTTTTAGGATTTTTCTCAATTACAATCCTAGTGTTAAACTTACAGTGTAAGATAAATATCTTTCACTATGATTTATTCAAGCTTACCCATTCTCAGCAATTTTCAGATATTCAAATTCACCCTTTGAGGACAGAGCTCGCCTAATTTCAATTTGCTATAAAGGAAAACACACCTCTCTCATTAGGGTGAAAGGAAATAACTGTATTACTCTTTATGAGATACCATGACAGATTTTAAAAGATAGTGCAATTCTCATAAACACTAATACCATCTGGAAACATTCCATGGTCCATCTGGAAACTTAAAAAGAATGTTGTTTTAGGAAATTAAGAATTTCACAAACAAGATACAGAACATAAAACTTTTACAAGATAGCACTGACTCAAAGACAGAGAATGCAATATCTGAGAAAAACAACTGAACTATCCCAATATTACAAGACTACTAATTTTTAAAAAATGTATTGGACTCAGCACAAAGAAAATTATATTGGATTTTAGAGATCCAATATTTCCTACAGATTAAAATATTTCTCAAGTCAGAATTCTTTGGCACAAAACAATTCAAGACTTCATATATAATTCTCAAACTGCCTTAGACTTTGGTAATCAGTTGAAGAAATGGAACCAGTGGAAGACACCCTAGACGGCTAGAGGAGAACTCTGGGCTCAGGTGTTAGTTAATTTGAGAGCGAAGTGTCAAAGTGCATTCATTTCAACATCCAGGGGTCTACTAAGCACAAGGTATTAAACTAAGTTTTGGAGATATAATGGTGAACAAGCTACAATCTCTGACCATTATAGAATTTATTCTCTCATAGTTTTGTAAAAGAATAAGAAGTAGGATTGCCATCAATATTTCATTGCCCGTTTCTCTTGCCCCAACTCAAGACATTTCCCCCTTCTCCTATTTGTATATGGAGGGGAAAGGGTGGGGATGGAGAAACAGGGAAGAAGAGATAGAGACATAACATACTGAATTAAAAGTATTTTTCTCATCTCTTTCCCTGTTCCACTCTGAACTCCTTAAAGAGAGAGGGTGAAAGCACCCTATCCCCAGCACCTAACCCAGGGTCTGGCACTTACCTGCTGCTCACTATCGCAGAACTAGACTAAATTACAGCCATTTTGCTAGGGCCACTGCTTTTTTCTTTTTCTATATAACCAATACCAAGAATAAATAAAGATTAAAACAATAAAGGTCAATCTTTCCAGTGTTTCCTTTTACAAAAATAAGCATATACATACATTAAGTGCAGATGTTTAAAAGCTATAATGTACATATTACTTTACTTATATTACTTTCATATTAAGGAAAAACATGCAGTTCCATAAGCTAGTTTCTTTTTACCACCATCATTAAGATCTCCCTCACCTCCCAACTCCATCCAGAGGTAACAACTACCATGAGTTTGGTGTAAATGAGATCATATTGTATGCATCATTCTGCAATACCTTTCCCTTGCATTTATGAGGTCTCTCCATATTTATAAACATCAAAAGGTGGCATGGCACAGTGGGCTCTGGACCCAGGCCACTGAGGTTCAATGCTAGCTTTGAATCCCAGCTCTGCTATCTACTACCTATGAGAGTAGGTAGGGTTATTTACCCCTCTATGCTTCAGTATTCCCATCTATAAAATGGAAATAATGACAGTACCTATTTCTAAGTTCTCATGAGGACTAAAATACTTAATGTTTATAAAATGCTTAGAAGAATTCCTGGGCATAGACAGTAGAATCTGTTTCTTAAATTTAAAAAAATCACTGACAATAACCTAATCATAGATCTAGGTAATCCTTCATTAAATAACTTTTATATCTTATTTTATTTATCCATGCCTCTTATTGTAGACATTTAGATATTTTTTCCAAACGAATATCCCTGCATAAATCTCCCTGGGCAAATGTGCAAGTTTCTCTAGACTAATACCTTGAATAGTAATTGCTGGATACTAGGTATGCACATTTTAAATTGTGTAACACTTATCTGATCCGGAGCTTTGCAATCTAATGGGTGAAAATCGATGGTTCATAAGCTTTTAACTACATTTCCCTACAAATGAGGCTAAGCATCTTCTCAGTCCAATTTCCAGTTTCCTCTGCTGTGAATTACCTTACTATCCATTGTTCATTTTATTTGTATCACCTATAGTACCTCTTTTGATCTTTTCGTATTCTGGACACAAATGCACTGGACATTACAGACATTACACATATCTGCCAGATGAGACATTATGTTTTAGTCTGGTTTATGATGCCTTACATTAAACCTAAGTTTTTCTTTTTAAGGTAGTCAAATCCTTGATTTTTTTTATCCTTGAAGGTTCATTCTTTTTTTCTTGACTTGTTAAAGAAGGCCTTACATATCCTAAAGATACATAGTCTTCTATACTTTCCTATTTTTTAAAAACAGTTTCTCATGTTTAGTGTTCAATTCAACCGGAATTTATTTCTGCATATGGTCTGAAGTAGAAATCTAGTTTTCCCCCATATAGAAAAACCAATTCAACAGTCCACATTTTCTTTCCCTGGGGATAGAAAATGCCATCTCTAGCACCTAACAACTTCTCAAATATATATGGATCCATTTCTGAACTCTCTATTCTGTTATATTAATCTGTCTTTTCCTGTATTAAGCCTATACTGTTTTAAATACGATAAGGCTTTACTTTTCTTTGAGGTATAATTTATATAAAGTATACAAGTACTCAAGTACTATGTACAGCCTGATTTTTAAATATGTACACCCCTGGGTGATCCAACTCAGATCAAGATATTAACATTTCTCATGCTCCAGAACGCTCCTCATATCCCATCTCAGTCAGTACCATGCTTCCAAGATAACCACTATTCTGATCTCGATCACCACAGATTAGTTCTGTTTTTGAGCTTCCTAGGAATGAAATCATACAATATGAACTCTTTTGTGTCTCACTTCTTTTGCTCAACATTTAGTCTAGAAGTTTCATCTCATGTTGTGTGTAGCAGTTTATTTTTTTTCATGCTATGTAGGATTCTACTCTATATATCATAATTTTAAGATTAGTCTAGATATCCAACAGCGCAACTCCCTCTTCCTTGTTCTTTTTCTTCTTTCAGAGCTGTCTTGGTTATTCATGTGCCTTTACTTTTGTATATGAAGGTCATTTTCCACCAAAAAAGAAAAAAAAATCCTACTGAGATTTTTGTCTGAAATTACATATAAATCACAGAGAAGTTAATTTTTTAGCAATATGTATACTTCCCACTAATAATTATAGTATATCCTTTTATTCATGTCTACTTTTATGTCCTTCAATAAAACCTTGGGTACTTTATAGAATTTGCTGTATAAGAGGTATTTTTCATTTTCTAACTGGTTGTCAATTTGAACGTTGAGCTTGTATCCAGTAACACTGAATTCTCTTATTAGTACAGTCTGTTGATTTTTTAAAAAATTTTTTCTAGGGATATGTTCATCTCATTTTTCTTCCTTTCCAATCCTTTTGTATTTTATTTCTATTTTTTTCTTATCTTATTAGTAGAGATATATTTGTCTTATTCCTGACGTTAAAGGGAATGTTTCTAAGGTTTCGCCATTCAGCATGACACTTGCTGTTTGAAAGACAGCCTTTACTGGAAGAAAAAAGTTCATTTCTCTTCATGGTTTGAGGGTTACCTTTTTAAAAAACATTAATGAGTGCTGAGTTTTATCATATACTTTTACCAAATCTTTCAAGATTTTTTTCCCTAAATCTTACCATATAAATTACATTGATATAATTTTCAAATATTGAACTATCCTTACATTCTTATCCTAATTAAAATTTTTCAAGAAAAAATAAAATAATAAAATTTTTATCTCTGTTCATAAATGAGATTGAATGTAATATATTTTCCCTTGTATATTCTTTTCAGTTTAGGTTTCAAGGCTAAATTTGTCTGATAAACAACAGGGCAGCTCTCCCTCTTTTTCTATTATCTGGGTCAGTTTGTATAAAATTGGGATTACCTGTTCCCCAAAAGTATATGTGAAATTATGATTACAAAATCACAATTAAAACTAATCCTTCTGATACTACTTCACACCAATTTTAGGATGGCTTTAATCAAAAAGAGAAATAATGAAAATGTTGGTGAGGGTGTAGAAAAACTAGAACCTTCATACATTGCTGGTGGAAAAGTAAAATGGTACAGCTGCTCTGGAAAACAGTCTGGTAGCCCCCCAAAAGGTTAAACAGAGTTACCATATAACCCAGCAATTCTACTCCTAGGTATACACCCAAGAGAAATGAAAACACATGTTCACACAAACTCTTTCACACAAATGTTGGTACCAGGACTGTTCATAATAGGCAAAAAATAGGAAAAAAAATCCAAATACCCATCAACTGATGTAGTATATCCACACAATGCAATACTATTTGGCCATAAAAAGGAATGAAGTATATTGATACATGCTACAACATGGCTGGACCTTAAAAATATTATGCTAAATGAAAGTAGTAAACCACAAAAGGCCATAAACTGAATGATTCCATTGTGTGAAATGTGTAGAACTGGCAAATCTATAGAAACAAAGAGTAGATTAGTGGTTGTCTAAGGCTTGAGGGTTTGTGGAGAACTGGGACTGACTGCTAATATGTACATGGTTTCTTTCTGAGGTGATGAAAATATTCTAAAATTGACTGTGGTAATGATTGAACAATTCTGTAAAAATATTAAAAACCATTAAATTGTACATTTTAAATGGGTAGGTGGTATGGTTTATGAACTATAGCTCAATTAAGTTGATATTTTAAAAAACTTCTTGGGGAAATTTACTATAGCTTCAATGTCTTAGTGGTTTTTAGTTCCTATGGGTTTTCTTTTTCTTGTACAATTTTTGAATGATTTTTTCCCTAGAAAACAGACCATTTCACCAGGTTTTTAAAATTTATATACACATAAATTAATAGTGATTTCTTATGGTTTTAAAAATTACAATTACTATTTGTAATTATATCCCATTTTATAACTTTATTATTTGTGTCATCTGCTTCTTGGTGAGTACTTCCAGAACTTAATCAACTGAAAAGAACCAGCTTCAATTTGAATGAACATTGCTACTATTTCTATTGTTGATTACTTTCTATTTCATCAAATTCTACTTTTATTTTCCTTTCCTCTTTCCTTCTTTCTTTGGTTTTACTTTTTACTTTTTTTAGTTTTTTGAGCTGTATATCCGGGTCACTTATTTTCTTTCAACCTAATACATGCATTTAAGGTTATACGTTTACCCCTAAGCACCACTTTTCTTATATCCCTCAAGTTCTGATACAATGCTTTTGTTGTGATTCAGTTCTAATTATTTCATAATTTCCACTTTTTTTTTTAATCCTTGAAAATTCTTAGTCATTTTTTCTTCAATATTGCTTCTCTACCATTCTCTGTATTCTCTCTTCTGAAACTCTAATTAGAGACACCCTGGAGCTTTTCAATCTATTTCTAAGGTGTCTTAGTTTTTATTTTCTATTTTTCATCTCTTTATCTCCCTGTGCTCTAGTCCTGGAAGAGTTAACCAGTTTTATCTTGAAATTAACAACTTCTATCTTTAGCTACAACTAATCTTCTATTTTGCCCAATGATTTTTTAAAAATTTATTTATTTTATTTATTTATGTTTGGCTGCACTGGGTCTTTGTTGCTGCACGTGGGCTTTCTTTCATTGCAGCGAGCGTGGACTACTCTTAGTTGTGGTGCACGGGCTTCTCACTGCGGTGGCTTCTCTTGCTGTGGAGCACGGGCTCTAGGCGCGTGGGCTTCAGTAGTTGCAGCGCACAGGTTTAGTTGCTCTGTGGCATGTGGGATCTTCCAAGACCAGGGATCGAACCCATGTGCCCTGCATTGGCAGGCAGATTCTTAACCACTACACCACCAGGGAAGTCGCCCAATGATTATTTTATAACTAGATATATTTTTCATTTTCAAGATTTCAATTGGTTAATTTATATATCTACATATATTTTTTTCTTGACTGTTCTTATTCAATTATAATGGAATATGCTCTGAATAATAAAAAAGGAATAGATATACTTTAATCTAATATACTTTTAGGTGAAATGTTCTTTGAAAAGTTCTCCATTATAAAATTCTTCTTTAATGTCAAAAAAAAAATACTTCTTAAGAGCTCTCTTGAATGCTATTCACTGAATGTTATCCCACTGTGCCTACCTGCATCAAGGCATGGAAAGAATAAGTCCTATTATTGCCATTTTAGAATTAGAGAAACTGAAGCACAATAAAGTTCTTTATAAAATACTTTCTCCCCAACTTTTGTTTGAAAAATATCAGAGCCACAGAAAAGTTGAAAGTACAATGTATACCACCATACCCTTCACCTAGATTTTAAACTGTTAAAATTTTCCAGATCTGCTCGCTCTCTCCTTTTCTCTCTCTTTACATACACATATCACTACATCCAGATAGCCACACATTATTCTTCTGAACTCATCATGATATTTCACTTCTAAATATTTCAGCATGCATCTCTACAGAACAAGGGCATTCTCATACCATATCACACTAAAAAAACCAGGAGACTGAAGAGTCGGCAGATTCAAATCAAACACTTAAATCATCTGACTGACTGTTCTTCATTTTGGCTTGTCTAATTAGACCTGAAGTGGTTCTCTGGTGATTATTTAGAAGTGACAATCAATCTGTCAAAAAGCATTTCCTTCCTTCAGTGACCTTGAAATCAGATTTCATTTACTGCTTCATCAGACAGGTATCTTAAATCCAAGCATTTCTGAAAAAATCAAGCAATAATCTTCTAAGATATTCCAATCTCAAAAATCAAGTATACTACTACACAGAGTCTTAAAGTGAATACAATTGAATTAACACTCTCAAAGCTATACATTCTTTTCTAACGTGCAATGGAAGTTTATAGTGTATTAAACAATTATAATTTCACTATACCAGCTTTGAAGGAAAAAAGTTGTTGTTCTTAAGAAAAAATACACAGTACAGGGGCTTCCCTGGTGGCGCAGTGGTTGAGAGTCCGCCTGCCAATGCAGGGGACACAGGTTCGTGCCCCGGTCTGGGAGGATCCCACATGCCGCGGAGCGGCTGGGCCCGTGGGCCATGGCCGCTGGGCCTGCGCGTCCGGAGCCTGTGCTCCGCAACGGGAGAGGCCACAACAGTGAGAGGCCCGCATACGGCAAAAAAAAAAAAAAAAAAATACACAGTACAAACAGGATTGATTACCCAAATGAACCCGTTTTATAAATGAAAAAACTGGCAAGTATATTTGTGATTCTACATAAAAACTAATTTTTCAATGGGCACGATTTAATCTCAGTCACTAATGTTAGGAAGTAAGATAGCACAATAAAATCCTATCCTTGCTCTCAAAGACCATACAAGTCAGCTTAAGAGTTTTATATCAGAAGAAATAACAATCAATACAACCTGAAGCTAATATTTAAAGCTAAACTGTGTCATACAGATAAGAATTATACCTACAATCACAGAAATATTTAAGATCAAACTACAATCAAATAATAGCTAATAAGAGAAGTTACTATGTGCCACTAGGCACTGTTCTAAGTACACTCCAAGAATTAGTTAATTCAATCCTCATAACAATCTCATTTTTCCACTGAAGAAGCAGAAATAACAGAGATGCCAGCATAAAAGGATTTATGTAAGGGGTAGGACCTGACCTCAACCTTAAAGTATAGAGAAGAAGAATGAAAAGAGGGTCATTTCAAGAAAATGGAAAAGCACAAGCCAAAGCATGAATATGAGAAGTATCCTGGTAAGACCAAAACAAAAGTTTCAAATTGAAGAAATTAAGGCTGGATAAATAGGATGGGATTAGATTACGGGAGGCCCTAAGTACCCAGCAAATGGATGAAATTTTATAAACAGCAAGAGCACAGCACCACTACAGGTCTTTATGTGCTATAAGTGGCCTTTTAACAATGGTAACCTGGTAACAATGCAGAATGAGTGAGAGAGAAATGGGAAGCAAGGAACTCAGTCCAATTCTAACATTTACATAAATAAATGGGGTTGGTACATGAGGAATCACAGAGCTCATAGTGAAACAACTATGTCACCCCTTCACATCAATAAGCCAATCCATTATGAATAATGAAGTGGTAAGTATAATTGCAACACACCCTGAATTATTTCCAAATATACCTTCAACGAAATTAAAAGGTACACTGAAAACTAGGTCAGTAAGAAGTAAAACTATTCTTGCTGTTTAGTACTGTGCCAAAAGAATTTGGCCGAATTTGACATAAGCAGAAATTTTACAGTACAAGTATCTACTTCAATAAAACAAACATCACAAATAAAGGAATTAAAATAATTCAACATATAGCTTCCTCACACTGCTTTAGAACTATTGCACTATTTATCAAAAGGCAATAAATATATAATTTTAATAAACAGCTATTATGTAAATGTATACTTTAAAATTAATGTCACATTTATTCATGTACCCATTAAGCACTAGGTATTTATCATCCATACAGTAAATTCTATAATCCATATCAAACTTACAAAAAGAGGCTATCCCAAACAACTTCCTCTCTTTGTAATTAAATGAACTCCTAAAGAGAAGAAATGTGGGGAAAAAATCTTAAGTCTGTGAAAACTAGATTACTTACCAGCAACTTGAGTTATCCTATTGGGTCTTTTCCCTCACAGATCCACCTCTCTTGCCCTTCTGTCCAGCATGAGAATCTTCCTGATGGGCATCCACTGGAACTGAGGGGGCATGCAGTACAGACGCATATGTAAGAAAGTTGGGGGGAGGGGATTTGGGAGATGCTAGAGACATGCTTCAGTGTGCTTGCTTACCTTCCTGAAATTGGAAATTTCAACGGTCCCTTGGTCCTCGAGGCATTCACAATAACTTCAAAGAATGTGGATCTGTGGAGATTACCCAATAGGAGAACTCCAGTTACTGGTAAGTGATCCAGCTTTTTCTTCTCTATCAGAATAAGAAAATTATTTAAATTCATTTGAGATTATTAATACATGTAGAACTACAGGGGACAGAGTTGTAAATTCATCAGATTATTATATATGAATGCACCAAAGTAAATACAGAAACAATGTGCTAACTATGAGGTCAACAGAAACTTCTGGCATTATCAGAAACACAAGGAAAAGAAAATGATTTGAATGGTTTCATTTTAAAATCTCCAGCTGTAACAAGAGCTATATTTTAATATATAAAAAATCAGCTATCAGACTATTCTATCTCACTAAAACACCACCATCATTTTTTAATATTAGTAAAGGATAATTAGTTGATCAAAATCTACCATTTCTTAACTAGCCATTGTCATTAACATTGCTTGAATTTTGGTGTAGAGGCCACCACAGTGGATTAACAATCTGTAAGACTTCAGATAAAGAGCATCAATGCAATTCCCATTCATCAGTCAATAAGTCTTTAAAATAACCATTTGTTACCTACAACAAACCAACCACATACACATATACAAGTATGTCCACAAAAAAAAAAAAAGTATGCCAGGCCACTGATAAACAATGATGCTGATTTTAATGTAAATAATTGTACAAAGTAGTACAGTAATATTTTTGATTAACTGTTATATTTTTTACTTTTATAGCAATAAATTATTTTATTTTACTTAATTTTTTTCCATTTCATTTATTTTTTTTACATCTTTACTGGAGTATAGTTGCTTTACAATGTTGCATTAATTTCTGCTGTATAACAAAGTGAATCAGCTATACGTATACATATATCCCCATATCCCCTCCCTCTTGCATCTCCCTCCCACCCTCCCTATCCCACCCCTCTAGGTGGTCACAAACCACCGAGCTGATCTCCCTGTGCCTATGCAACTGCTTCCCACTAGCTATCTATGTTACATTTGGTAGTGTATATATGTCAATGCTACTCTCTCACCTCCTCCCAGCTTCCCCTTCCCACCCGCCCCCCATGTTACACTTTTTAAATTGGACCTGTCATTGAGAAACAAAAAACTATTCCTAACAGAAGAAAAGTCTCCTCAACAGAACTTTATTTCAGGTTCACATGAAGACTGCCTTTACCTTTAACTCAATACATATTAATCAGGTACATGTTCATTTCAATGTGCTAGAGCAGTGATGACTTCAAACACTAGCTCTTACTGAAGATACAGATACGTTTCAGTTATAGTCTTCCCTGCTACCATTATGCTCCTATTTAATAATTATCCCCTACCTTCAAGAAACATATGGTTTCATGGTTCTTCGTTCTATGGAAAAAATTAAAGATAATGTATAGCTTTTCCTTTAAGAGTAAACAGGATAAAATTGGGTATAAAATCATTACTCAACAAAAACAAACTGAAAATGTAATTCTAATGAAAATCTTAAGTGTCAATCTTGTTATAAGGTAGTATTTGTATTTAGTAAAGGTTGACAGCACCATGTCGACTGATTTTTCCTAGATTCCCACTTAAAAATACAAATTGTCTCAGATAAATTATATCCATTTTTATATAAATCTGAATTTAAAAAAATAATAATAATTAATGCATTAGCTTTTTTTTTTGGATGAATTAGGATCCTTTGTTTTTAATTTTCTTTTCACTTTTTTTTTTTAACATCTTTTTGGGAGTATAATTGTTTACATTGTTGTGTTAGTTGCTGCTGTATAACAAAGTGAATCAGCTATACATATACATATATCCACATATCCCCTCTGTCTTGTGTCTCCTTCTCACCCTCCCTATCCCATACCTCTAGGTGGTCACAAAGCACCCAGCTGAATCTCCCTGTGCTATGCAGCTGCTTCCCATTAGCTATCTATTTTACATTTAGCAGTGTATATATGTCAATGCCACTCTCTCACTTCATCCCAGCTTACCCTTCCCCCTCCCCGTGTCCTCAAGTCCATTCTCTATGTCTGCATCTTTGTTCCTGTCCTGCCCCTAGGTTCTTCAGAACCTTTTTTATTTTAGATTCCATATGTGTTAGCATACAGTATTTGTTTTTTTCTTTCTGACTTACTTCACTCTGTATGACAGACTCTAGGTCCATCCACCTCACTACAAATAACTCAATTTTGTTTCTTCTTATGGCTGAGTAATATTCCATTGTATATATGTGCCACATCTTCTTTATCCATTAATCTGTCAATGGACACTTAGGTTGCTTCCATGTCCTGGCTATTATAAATGGTGCTGCAATGAACATTGTGGTACATGTCTCTTTTTGAATTACGGTTTTCTCAGGGTATATGCCCAGTAGTGAGATTGCTGGGTCATATAGTAGTTCTATTTTTAGTTTTTTAAGGAACCTCCATACCGTTCCCCATAGTGGCTGTATCAGTTTACATTCCCACCAACAGTGCAAGAGGTTTCCATTTTCTCCACACCCTCTCCAGCATTTGTTGTTTGTGGATTTTTTGTTGATGGCCATTCTGACTGGTGTGAGGTGATACCTCATTGCAGTTTTGATTTGTATTTCTCTAATGATTAGTGATGTTGAACATCCTTTCATGTGTTTGTTGGCAATCTGTGTATCTTCTTTGGAGAAATGTCTATTTAGGTCTCCTTCCCATTTCTGGATTGGGTTGTTTGTTTTTTTGATATTGAGCTGCATGAGCTGCTTAATGCATTAGCTTTCAAATGACCCACTCAGGCAAACAGGGGCACTACACAGAACTCAATTTCTAACTGTAATACAGAGATAAACGCCAAAAGGGCCATCTAGTTAACTAGATTCCTAGTTAACATCTGTTCCCTGAAAAGTAAGTAGGTACATGGCATGAAGGTTCTACGTGTTTGGATTGATGCAACAGATACAGGAGCAATAATCCAAATATTCTGTCCTTATGGTATAAGCTAGTATAAAAGTTGTCATTAAAAACTAAATGATAACTTCCAATTTTAATTTATAGTAACACATGCAGTCTCCATTTAGACTCAGATCTTATGAATTGAAAATAAAATCAAGTGCATTTTAAAAAATAATTTGAGAATCAAAATATCTTGAAAATATTTTAAGGTAACCAAAAGGTTCACTTAAGAGACCAGCATTCAAAGCTGTTTGTTGTTGTTATCATAGCATAAGCTCAACTAAGATGGATTTTATCAGAACAGCTGAGAAAAGAAATTCCAGAAATTAGGATACTCTATTCAAAAGTATCCTCTGTAAGCTCTAATAATTGTAACGCCCATCCACAAAAAGGTACTCCTTAGGAATCAAGAACCTAATCAAGTGTTTCACTAATGAGAATCTATTGCATAAAATCAATTTGAACTTTTGAAAGAACTGTTCAGAAAAAAAGAGTTTATTTAGCTAACTTTCACTTCCACTACTACCCATTAGTTTTAGACATTATATTTTGGCCAGAAGCAACTTAAATTACAACTGGTTTTGTGATTCCAAGTACATTATTTTCTAACTTTCAATTAAGATTTAAAATTCTAATGTAAGGTATTATAGCTGTGGAAAGTTGTTCGTGGTAAATCCTGGACTTGAAATCCTTTAGCAGTGTAATAAAATTCAACATTATACATATATTCACACATATTTCAGTGACATTATTGATGGTTCATAAATATGGGGGGATGTATGTACCTCAGTTAACCAAAATAAGGTCAAAAGTGAATTATACACTTACTAAATAATGTTATTTACAGAAACTGTCATCCTTTTTTGCTCCTTAAACAGCTCATCAGATAATCCGTTTCTTAATTAAATTTTCCTTTCCTTCAGCCTTATCCACTACTTAGCTCTACATGAACCCATAAAGAAACAAACAAAAAGAGTACTATTTTCTTAACATAAATTAACCTAAAATCAAGATGGAAAAAACTGTATTTATCTGTAAAATAGGGGTAACAGCAGAACCTACTTCACAGAGCAATTGTGAGGATTAAGTTAATAAAAATATAAGTAATGCATTTAAAAACCATGCCTGGAATCTAACCATATATCAAATTGTAACATAACCACCCAGAAACGGAATTATTTTCAAATGATTTTATATATCTTTAAAGAACTATTAAAAAAATTCTAAGTTTAGAGATTTAGTGTTTGTATTAATTTTGGTACAGCTGGCTCTCTTTATCCAGGGGTTCTGCATCCACAGATTCAACCAACCATACATCAAAAATATTCGGGAAAAAAATTCTACAAAGTTCCAAAAAGCAAAACATGCTAACAACTATTTACATAGCACTTATATTGTATTAGGAATTATAAGTAACCCAGAGATGATTTAAAGTATATGGGAGGATGTATGCAGGTTTATGTTTAACTCCTACACCATTTTAGTAAGGGACTTGAGCATCTTCAGATTTTGGTAACCAAGAGGGTCCCAGAACCAATCACCCATAGATTCCAAGGGATGACTGTACTATTATTTTGAGACTATATTCTTTATATTGCAAGATAAAGAAAATAAGTAATTTATGGTATTGATTAGGAATCACGATGTGCAGCATGAAAGAGATACAAGAACACATGAATATTAAAAGTGCAAATACCACTTATACAAAAATACATATAATTTGGAAATAGTTAAGAAACATTCTAGACAGTAGTTACTAAGTCACTATCATTATCCTACCAATATAGAAATTATATCTGCTAATATTACAAAATCAGTCACTCCATTAGATTTACTAGTAAAGAAAGCTCCTCAGACCGTTAAAGTTGCCAGAAACATTTACACAAATAATTTTCAATGTTCCAATACCCGATTTTTATTTATAAGCTAGAATTTTAGAACTGCAACTGCTGACAAATTCTAAAAGTATGAGAAAAATAGTACATATTCATGTTCTTGACTGACATTAGACAGTAAAGATACTAATATTCAATCTGTTCAGAAAAGCTGAAGTGGAGGGATGCTAGCAGGTAAGCTCTAGGTCCTTAGAACCACTGCTCTGGACAGAACAGCTCTCCATTTATCTAGTTTATATTTTGGGTTTCCTCCATAAGCTTCCCTTTCAGGAAAGAATTCTGCAACCACCACAAAAAGTTTTAAACTTTAAAGGACTGTGTGATGAGCAGCCTTTTAAGATGGTCCACAATGATTCCACCTCCTGGTATGCACGCCCTTCTGTATAATCTCCTCCCCCTGAGTATGGGCTGGATTTAGTGACTCACTTCTAAGGAACAGAATTTGGCAGAAGTAATGGATGTCACTCCCAAAATTAGGTTATAAAAAGACAGTGGCTCCCGTTTTGGTGACTTTCACCCAGATATCTTGCTTTGGGGTAAGCAAGCTGCCATGTTGTGAGCAGCCCCATGGACAGGTCCACATGACCAATAAATTAATGTATCTGGCCAACAACCAGAGTCCTGAGGCCTGCCAACAGCTGGAAGCAGGTATTCTAAGGTCTGCTGACAACCCTGAGTGAGCTTAGTTGTGGATCCTCCCTCAGTTGAGCCTGAGAGATCCTGAGCCAGAACCACCTGCTAAACGGCTTCTGAATTCTTGACAAGGAAGGAAAGGAGCAAGAAAGGAAGGAAGGGAGAGAGGGAGGGAGGGAGAGAAGATAATAAATGCTGATTGTTTTTGGCCACTGAGTTTTGTGGTAACTTGTTATAAAGCAACAGGCAACTAATATGGAAAGCATTACAAAGTAATTAGTATTACGCTAAAAGTTGCAAAGTGACTATTAATTAGGTTCCTAAAAAGGAACTCACAGAAAATATGAGTTAATGGGTGGGGGCCCAATTTGGAATTTGGTTCTTGGTTTTTAGGTCCAAAAATTCAACCTAAAGCTAAAGCAGGTAAGACTCAACTGAACTATACCAACCAACCTCCTCAAACTGCTTAATAAACCACACACCACCTTCCAGGGCATTTCCTTCCCAACAAATCTGGACAGAACCAAAGCATTACAAAGAACTGCATAATGCACACAGTCTAAGTATGCAGCAGCCCTGAAAACTGGTTGTTGTGTCTACAAGCTACTTTTTTTAACTGAAATTTTTTAAAGTTTAAGATGCAGTTAACTTAAATATAAAGAAGCCTACATTACTACAACTCCAGAATAAAGCACCATTCTAGCAACCGCCAAATAATCTCTCACTTCCTACCACCTCCTGTACTATGCTAAACACTAACCAGTTGGCTGTGTGGTTTTTCTTTTTATATTATTTTGTGTTCTAGTCATTCTTCCTAAGGATACCTTAATCACATTAATTGATCTTCAACAATATTCTGATCTTCCTAATTTGACAAATACCCTAGTCCCATAATTAAGCACCACATTTTATAAACCGTATCTTAAAATGGGATACTTCTGTAGAAAAGTAATATCCTCTATTCTTAATAGTTTCTAGTTCAAGGAAACATTTTCCTGATCCTAGTCCAAAATGTGAGAAGCATTAGTCCTTCATTAGCTAATTATAGTTAGTATCCAAGTTAAAGATCAGTTGGCCAAAACGTTCGTTCGGTTTTTTCCATAAGATGGCTCTAGTAGCACTTAGTTGTCTTTAACTTCATTCGAAACAATTTTGTTAGACTGTATGTGACAGCTGTCATATCAGCGTGCATTTTAAAAAAGACTTATCAAATTGGTGAATTTCTGTGTAGCCATTTTTTTTTTTTTGCGGTACGCGGGCCTCTCATCGCCGTGGCCTCTCCCGTTGCGGAAAACAGGCTCCGGACGCGCAGGCTCAGCGGTCATGGCTCACGGGCCCAGCCGCCCCGCGGCACGTGGGATCCTCCCGGACCGGGGCACAAACCCGCGTCCCCCGCATCGGCAGGCGGACTCTCAACCACTGCGCCACCAGGGAAGCCCCTGTGTAGCCATTTTAATACTGAAGATGGAAGAAAATAAGCAACATTTTCGGCATATTATGTTTTATTGTTTCAAGAAAGGTAAAACGCAACTGAAACACACGAAAAAGATTTGTGCAGTTTTCTGAAGTTTCATGCTGGAGATTTCTCACTGGACGATGCTCCACGGTCAGGTAGACCAGTTGAAGTTGATCAAATCGAGACATTAATTGAGAACAATCAACGATATACCACGCGGGAAATAGCCAACATACTCAAAATATCCAAATTAAGCACTGAAAAACATTTGCACCAGCTTGGTTATGTTAATCGTTTTGATGTTTGGGTTCCACCTAAGTTAAGTGAAAAAAACCTTCCTGACTGTATTTCCACATGAGATTCTCTACTGAAACATAATGAAAACATTCCGTTTTGAAAACAAATTGTGACAGGCAATGAAAAGTGGATACTGTACAATAATGTGGAACAGAAGAGATTGTGGGGCAAGCGAAATGAACCACCAACAACCACACCAAAGGCCGGTCTTCATCCAAAGAAAGTGATGTTGTGTATATGGTGGGATTGGAAGGGAGTCCTCTAATATGAGCTCCTTCTGGAAAACCAAACAATTAATTCCACCAAGTACTGCTCCCAATTAGACCAAGTGAAAGCAGCACTCGACAAAGAGCGTCTGATATTAGTCAACAGAAAACGCATAACCTTCCATCAGGATAACACGAGACTGTGTGTTTCTTTGACGACCAGGCAAAAACTGTTACAGCTTGGCTGAGAAGTTCTGATTCATCCGCCGTATTCACCAGACATGGCACCTTCAGATTTCCGTTTATTTCAGTCTTTACAAAATTCTCTTAATGCACAAAATTTCAATTCCCTGGAAGACTGTAAAAGGCACCTGGAACAGTTCTTTGCTCAAAAAGATAAAAATTTTTGGGAAGACAGAATTACGAAGTTGCCTGAAAAATGGCAGAAGGTAGTGGAACAAAAGGGTGAATATGTTGTTCAATAAAGTTCTTGGTAAAAATGAAAAACATGTCTTTTATTTTTACTTAAAAACCAAAGGCACTTTTTGGCCAACCCAATACACAAAAATAACAGCTAACAATACTCTGCATGTCAACAATTATGTCAACACAATAAGGAAATCAATCTTTTACTTTGCAGTTTCAAATTTTTTCTCACCTTTTCTGACCATATTAAAATTAATCTAACGAGATTCTAAGCCCTGTATTAATTTTCAAATCAATTCTTAATAACTATCTCTAAAACATAAGTGCATATTCTTGATGTAAAACATTTATTTTTAAACAAATTTATTTATTTTATTTTTATTTTGGCTGCACTGGATCTTTGTTGCTGCACATGGGCTTTCTCTAGTTGCGGCAAGCGGGGGCTACTCTTCATTGCATTGCGTGGGCTTCTATTGCGGTGGCTTCTCTTGTTGCAGAGCACGGGCTCTAGGCATGCGGGCTTCAGTAGTTGTGACTTGCGGGCTCTAGAGCACAGGCTCAGTAGTTGTGGTGCACGGGCTTAGTTACTCCGTGGCATATGGGATCTTCCCGGACCAGGGATCAAACTCACGTCCCCTGCACTGGCAGGCAGATTCTTAACCACTGCGCCACCAGGGAAGTCCTGTAAAACTGATTTATAAAACAATGGCAAATTTTTCTAATATAATAAGTTTCAAATAGTCTAAGGTCAACAGTAATAGTGCAACCTACTGACTATATTCTAAATAATAACTTTGTTATTCAGCACTCATAAAATCTGAATTATGGATATTAAGTTAAATGAACTTATACTTCTCAAAAGAGATAACCCACAAGTGGGCTTATTAGAGCTTGTCTAGCATGGCATTAAAAGGTCACAAAATTATGTTTTGCCTTAAAAAAAATCTGAATCATGGGGCTTCCCTGGTGGCGCAGTGGTTGAGAGTCCGCCTGCCGATGCAGGGGACACGAGTTGGGGCCCCAGTCCGGGAAGATCCCACATGCTGGGCCCGTGAGCCATGGCCGCTGAGCCTGCGCGTCCAGAGCCTGTGCTCCGCAACGGGAGAGACCACAAGAGTGAGAAGCCCGCGTACCGCAAAAAAAAAAAAAAAAAAAAAAAAAAAATCTGAAACATGGATCACATCAAATCCCATACACTCCACAATGACTACCACTTTACAGACCAAATATACTGTACAGTTTTATGAAAAGTGCTGTGATTTGCTTGGTTAGCTGACCTAATGCTATGATTCATTCCTTCTAAAAACAGAAGATAAGGACTTCTTCAAACTATACACGCTCCCTCACAATTAACTATGCAGTTTTCCAAGAAAGCATTCCAAGTTGCTGTACTTACCACTTAAAAAATTCTTGATACCAACATGGACCCAATTTTTTAAATTAATTCTATTAATTTCTATAACCAGGAGTTACCTGTAAAAGTAGAGGCTTGGTGATATTTAGATAAGAATGCTCTAGATCATTAGAGCACTCTTCCTTGAAACAAGTTAGTTAGTAACATAATTTTACTCATCTCCTGACCTACCATTATTAATCTCCTTTATTAGATATAATTTAGAATGTTGTAACTACCATGGAAAGCTTAGTGCAAGCACTATGCAGGATTATAATCTTGTTACAATTTAAAATATAAATGTTAATGCAACACTTGTTAAAATAAACATTACACAGAATGCAAAGGAAAAATTAAGATTCTGATGAAAGTAAAAGCCATTTGCCATGGCCAACCACATCCCCTCCTTTTGAAAATATTCTCTTCCCTCTATTCCCATAACATTACACTCTCCTGGGCTTCTCACTCCCTACTTAATTTTTCTTTCTCCTCTGTTTCTTTCTTCATCTTTGTAGGATTCTCTTCTTCCACCACCACAAGGAAGTGATGATGTTTCTCAAGTTTCTGTCCTGGGTTCTCTTTTCTCATGCTGTTCTATCTATTCTCTCCTTGATCTGTCTCACTCCCATGGCTTCAATTTGGTCATGTATGCTGATGACAAACAAACATGTATTTATAGCCCTCATCTCCTTCCTAAGCTTAAGCCCCACATATCCAACTGCCTCATAGATCCCCCTTCTCAGATTTCTCTCAGATGCTTGAAATTCAACAAACCTAAAAGTGAACCACTACCTTCCCCAAAACCTGTCCTTCCTCTTGTTTCCGGTCAGTGACAAGTACCACCATTTACCTAGCTGCATAATTAGGCCAGAATCCTGGGATTTATCCTTGATTCTTCCCTCTCTAAAACCCAAATTCCTATCTCTCACAACCATATCCAACCATCCATCAAGTCCTATACATTTTCTACTAAACATATCTAGAATCCATTCACTTCTCTCTCCTACTGGCATTATCCTTGTTTGGGCCACTACTGTCTCTTGCCTAGACTACTGCAACAGCTTCCACCAAATGGTTTCTCTACCGCTAGTTAAGATTCAACACAATAATCACAACGTAGAATAAAATGCTACTTGCTGTGGTTTCAACTATGTATTGTGTCGATGACAAAAGAAAACATTTTTTAAACTGCTGAAAAAGTTGAGTATGAAGGTAATTTAGGTTGACACAAGTTCTTTTATGAAGTAAATATGCATAATTAGACATACTCTACCCAACTCACAGGCCCATGAAATGAAATGATGTAAATGTTCCTTAAAAACAAGTGGAAAACAGTTTAAAGCAACAACAGAATCAGATAAATGATAAAGAGACTTTGCAGTTCGGTTAAGCATTGTCAGTACCTACGCAAGACACAAAGACAGACACTGGGATTTTTTATTAATATCATTTACAATTATTACCATTATTATTAACTAAAAATTATGTTAAGTTCCTTACATCATTTATCACATTTAATCATCACCACAAAGCCCTATGGTTAGATGACCATAAATGGCATGGTGGGGATTTAAACTAAAATGTGATTCTGGACCGGTCGCACTACTCTCAAGGAAATTACAGTTCAGGGAAGGAGAGAGAAACAAAATGAAATATTTTCAATACACTGTGTAAACATAATCATCACATTTTGCACAGAATGCTTTAAGAGTAATTGAAAGGGCATTCATTCTGGCCTATGGATAAAGAAATGCTTCTTGAGAGAGAAGATGCCTTGAGCAATCATAAAGAGTAAGAAAGAAACTGTGGAGGATAAGAGAGTACAAAGCAGAGGAAATAATATAAACAAGACACTGTGGCCTAAAAAAGACCATGACCGTGCCGTCTGACCATCCAACCTTGAAAGCAGACTTACTCTTTAACTCTGACAAATAGTTAAAAAAAAAAAAAAACAACTCTGCTTTTAACTATTCAATTCTTAAGTCTATATATACTGCTTACCACTATTACACTACCAAAGTACTTTCTAGATGTAAAGACTTTTACTGGTAAGGCCCAAATGTTTATGTGACAGTACACATCAGCTTAACACACACACACACACACACACACACACACACACACACACACACACACACGAAGGGAAGAGAAGAAACAGGCAGAGAGGGAGGGAGGAAAGGAGGGTAAGAGGGTGAAAATATCCCTGAAGCAATTTGTGGAAGTATTATTTTTTAGTAGAAAACACTTCTTATGTTCTGGTTTTGTCAGTCACCCACTAGAATCCACACATTTGACAATAGGGACTGTTATATATGGAAGTCTATTAATATATTACCACTCATGTATTTCACTGTTTCAGCTAATATTTTTTGAGGACTTACTGTATGCCAGGCACTGTGCCAAGTACTTTACAAGAATTATCTCATTTAATCCTCACAACACTTGGTTGTTATTATCATCTCCATTTTACAACTGAAAGAACTGAGGCTCAAAGTTAGTAACTTTCACAAGTTCACACAGCCAGTAAGTGGTGAGACTAATATATAAGCACAAATAGTTGAGCTCCAGAATCAAAACTCTTCACCACTATACTACATAATTGCAAGCAACTCATAAATATAGACATTCTTTTCTTTTTTCTGCTTTCCATTATCATGAGTACACATAAAAATTAAAAACAAATACACAGTGGAAAAATAAAACTAGATATATTTTCCTGCACTAAAAACATGTATAATGAAATCCTACATAAGTGGAAGATGGCAAGACTACAATTAAAATGTAAATTACCAAGGAATATTACAGAAAAGTGCTGTGTGAATCAGAGACATTAAGTTTACAAAAAGTTGGCAACAAGGGAATACTGAGCAAAATTGATAACCACATTCATATAGATGATGAAATAGCCTTAAGTTTTATCAAAAAGTACAATTTGATGACATTATGAATTTAAAATATTTTTCATCTGTAAGTTGTACTGCTCATTACTTATCAATGATTATAGAGCCCTGGGCCTTATCAGCCTTGGTCTTAAAAAAGAAAGCAAAATGTCTAAGAAGATGGGTGAGAAAAAAGGAAAGGAACAGGGAAGGAGGGAGAAAGAAAAAAGGCTTTTCAAAGGGAAAAGCTTCAAATCTCCCCACCATTATACAAAACTCATTATTAGCTCTTCCCTTTGAAATGTGAGGCTAAGAATTAGTCACACAATTAATCCAGCCTGTGCTGAGCAGACTTTGAGTGGTAGAAGGCTAAATGGACGGAACAGGGCAATGATTCTCAAAAAAAAGGTTTTAATAGCAAAACTCATTTAGGAAATAAAAATTAAGAGAAATCCTAACAAATAAAATGTATAAGAGCATAGATGATCTGGCTGAAGTGGAGTGTGGGAACACAAAGTCCCACTTGTTTGCTCCCATTGGCAGCCACTGAGATAATTTCAGGAGATCTCGGGGCTCCAAAGAGCACAATTCAAAACCTCTGGGCCCTTTTGAGGGAAGGACAGCTCTCTCTACGCCAAGAAACCTGTTACTTGATTCTTACTGGCAAACCCATCTCCTCCTTACTCCCTTATTTCCTGCAACTTGCTCTCTCACAAGAGGCTTCCCAAAGCTGGCCCTGAAAGAACAGTACGGCTAAAGGAATGGATGGCTGTGCATTCAATGCTGTGCTAACATCTCTCTGGCCTGAGAGATGTTATGATGGTGGGCATTCTTATTTTCCTCCTTACACTTTAGTATCTTCAATGAACATGCAACACTTTTATCATCAGAAAAAGAGTTATTATCTTAAAGAAATAAATAATTCTATCCCCCATGCCCAGGTTACTTACGTTCACACTTGAAACTACTACTTTATTAAGATTTACCTAAAACAGGAAAGATTTTCTAGTAAATAAAGGAATGAGAACATTTTAGAAAGTAGGCTAGGAGACTCTGGGCCCTGGGTAGACAAAAAGTAAATAAAAAAAAGGATGGAGAAAGATGAAAAAAGGACCAAAACAACTTTGCCTACTTTACAGATACACATAGAGCTCTACTTCCTGAGCAACTACTTCTCTGGCATTGAATATAATCTACTTGCTGCTGTTTTAGGTTGATCATTGCTAGTATATACTATAAAGGATGATATTGTGTAAAAGAACCCTGATCAGACTATAAATTATGTAAAGGTGAAGTGATTTAGCTCATGTCTAAAAACTGTCAGAGAACTGTACAAATTTTTTATCATACACACACATTCACATACACTCAAATTTGTAATTTGTTATACTATCAGAGATTCTTAGAATTTATATCACAAATAAAAGAGGGAAATAATATTTACTGGGATTTTTCTCCTAAGAAATACTATGATATCAAAGAAGTCAAGGTATACACAATAAACGTTATTGTAAAAGACATCAAAATGAAGTTTGACATTTTAACTTCAAAAATATTTCTTAAAATAGAGAAAACAACCGACCGTCATTTTGTTTTTCATTCACTATAGTGCTAGCCCAGATTTTAACATAAGTTCTTATATCAGTTGTAAGTAGTAGGTTTAATGTTAGAAGTTCTCAAGATGTACAGCACTAGATGCAGGTATGATGAAATTTACAAGAAGAAATCCTTAAGAAGTTACTTGCTACAAATTTGAATGCTACCACAGCAAGGTAATAAAAAGGACTTAGAAATCCAAACATTTGAATCTAGCACTAACCAACTATTGACCTTGAACAGCTCAATCTTTCCAGGCCTGTTTTCTTACTTGTCAAGAGGCTACTAAGCTAGAGCCATGAGTTCCAACAAATAGAAAAGACCTCACCCAGCAGATTGCTATGCATTACCTGGCAGTTCTCTAAGACTGCAGGACAGCAAGAATCCTCCAGAGTTGAAAATCCCAGAGGAAAGGGTTTGGAAACAATAGTGGCCTCAACAATTTCAAAAGTTTAAATAATAACATCTCTACCCCATACCCCTCAAGATCTTCCCCCTGAAAATTATCTTATCTCTACCACTAAGGTTTCAAGAAATAAAAAATAGCCTCTCTCAGAAAATGACTAAACACTTTGGAAGCTCTTAAAAGGTTCCTTCCAGCTCTAAAATTCTCAGTAATTCTGTAAATTTCCATAATAAACAACATTACAGAACAAAATGCCTACTGAATCTTTTTTTTTTTTCTTTTTTTTTTTTTAGAGGTACATGGGCCTTTCACTGTCGCGGCCTCTCCCGTCGCGGAGCACAGGCTCCGGACGTGCAGGCTCAGCGGCCATGGCTCACGGGCTGAGCCGCTCAGCGGCTTGTGGTGTCCTCCCGGACCGGGGCACGAACCCGTGTCCCCTGCATCGGCAGGTGGACTCTCAACCACTGCGCCACCAGGGAAGCCCCCCTACTGAATCTTTTAAAACAGACGATTATCAACCACAGGTCATATATAACAAAAGGTAGAGATTTTAGCAATCATGAAAGCCAATAAACACTGTTAAGTGTTCAGTAAATATTTGTTAAATGAATAATTTAGTTTCAAAGTCACGATGACATAATAATATTTTACACACTTGTAAAACCACTAACATTACAAGTTATAAAAGATAATTATTTAAGGAAAATGTGTCTTTAAAAAAAAAAACACCTAAGGTTTCATTGAATGAAAACTTGATACCCCACAGAATGCTAATCTTTCTACCAAAGTATGTTGGCCAGATATCCAACCTTGAAGGAAAGAGGAATAAGCAAAGAAACCTAGAATAAGCGTGTGCAGAATTCTAGAATTTTGTTCACTTCTGATAATTTATTTCCAATAATTCACACATGTATACAGGAGGGTTCTTTTCCAAATAATGACTTAACCTGTATCAAAATTCCAACTTTTTCAAAGCTTATTGAAAAAATAATAATAACTTCCTTTCTAATACCTATATTCCTCTTTCAACAAAACTTTACTGAACACCTATTATTTCCCAGGCACTTGGTTAAACATCTTCGAAAAAGATAATGAAAAACTCATATTCCTCTTAAGAAGCTCATAACGAGAGTAAATGCACACATCTAACAGAACCATAGTATGCTAAATGATAGAATAAAGGTAAGCATCACAAATTGACTTTGAGGAACTAATTCCAGGAAGAGAATACAGCCATCCTCCTCTCTCTGGCTAATTTGTCCCATTGAGAGAGAATACTCAGCTTCATAAGAAAGACAAAATCAACTCTGGGTTTATGAGGAAATGCTGAAGTTAGATAGAGATCACAATCAGAGATATCAACAAAAAACACAAAGGAATGCAAGTTTGGGATGGGCTTAGGAGAATGTCACAGGGACTAGATATGTGAGCTGGATCTTGAAGAATAAGCAGTTAACGAGCAAGGCAAAATAACAAATTCTAGAAAGATATCAATGACTAATCTTTTTAGCTTGACTGAACAACTAGAAATAATAAAGAAGCACAAGATGAGGGAAAATTCTTTTTTCAACGTCTGCCTATTTCTATAGTTATATAGGTGTCTGCTAATTTGTACAATTGATTTATCTTTGAAAGTAACATGTTCATAGATAACATAATACTGTCTCAATCATAAGGTAAAAATTACTTCCATTTGAATTATAATTAAATTTAATTCATCCCATTAATTTTAAATTCAGTGTAGTTCAAACAAATGCAAAATCTGAATTCTAAACTATTTTTCAATTAAACAATCACAAATACTACAAATCTATGTTTAGTATATTTTAGTTTTTGATAGGCTCTTGACATCAACTATTTTAACTTTAAATATCATTTAACAGAGAACCCACAATTTAATCGAGTAATAAAATATATTTCATAATATGCTGTACTCTTTCATGACTTCAGTAGTTTAGGAGAAATACTTCTCATTTTCAGCTATACTAAGTAAATTTCAGTAATCTAAATAACAAGACCTAAAGAAAATGTTGTGAGGTAATAAATACACAATTTTCCAAAGTTATACCTTAAAAATGCTAAGGTATTCATGTACAATGTCATCCTTGAAATAATGCTACAACATGAAACTTATATAATGTTATATGTCAATACAAAAAAATGATAAAGCTAAAAATGTTCTAAAACTGGGATAAAAGTTTTATTTTCTCTTGTACACATACATGCTTTTGAGAATGTGTATAAGAATAAAATATGCTAAGACGTGCTAAGTTCTTTATGTTTTTATTTAATCTTCAAAATAATCAAATACTGTGTTATAAAAATACTATTCCCGTGTTTAAATACTCAGAATCACTCATCTCAGTTACTCATCTAACTATAAAAATTGTGCTTTTAATCAAATAACACAGTATCAAAATATGAAGCAAAATTGTGAAAATAAAAATAATGCTGAATCAATAAATACCTACAAATTATGGACAAAATAATCTGGTAATATTGTTACAAATATAATCGCAAAAGTTATTGGAGGGCTTCCCTGGTGGTGCAGTGGTTGAGAGTCTGCCTGCCGATGCAGGGGACACGGGTTCGTGCCCCCGTCCGGGAAGATCCCACATGCCGCGGAGTGGCTGGGCCCGTGAGCCATGGCCGCTGAGCCTGAGCATCCGGAGCCTGTGCTCCACAACGGAAGAGGCCACAGCAGTGAGAGGCCCACGTACCGCAAAAAAAAAAAAAAAAAAAAAAAAAAGGCTGCCAACATCAAATACTACTGAGGTGACATGGAAAGAAGACTGAGATTAGGTCCCTGAGTTTAACAACTAGGTCACTAGGTTATATCAGAGCTCTCACTCAACAAAGGATAAAGGAAAGGGAAAGAATGCCTGCCGAAGTAAACCTGCTGTATACAGAAACCAAAGCTAATAAGACTCTATGCCAATAGTGTATAAACTTTTTGCTCTCAGGAACTCTTTATACTCTCAAAAGTTAAAAGAGCTTTTGTTTATCTAGGTCTTATCTAAATCAAGAAATAAATTACTGTATCAAAAATAAAAACTGAGAAAAAAACTTAAATATACATTATTTCATTTTTAAAAAATCATATTTTAATATAAATAATATACTTTTATGAGAAAACTCTATATTTTCCAAAACAAAGATAACTTTGTGTGAAGAGTTGTAATTGTATATTTTTAGCTTAGCGGTACTCAACTACCCAGCTTAATGGAAGACATCTGGATTGTCATATCTCCTTCTGCATTCAATTTGTTGCAATGTGTTGTTTTGTTTCAAGAATATGAAGAAAATCTCGACTCCCACAACTATGTAGTTGAAAAAGGGAGGAGTATTTTAATAGGCTTTTCAGATAATTGTGGATATTCTTCTTTGATACTAAATAAAAGCACAACAAAGAGCTGTTTCTCAAATGTTAGCTGCATGTGAAATCTGGAAGCACGTCAATGAAGTTTTCATAGTGTTCCCTTAAAATCCATTGGTTTATTTTATACTTTAAGTGGATTATCTATGCATGGTTTTGTAACATCATACATTGGTTACTGGGAAATACTGGTTTACTGAGTGATGCAAATTTTCCAAATGTTGACAAACCACATAATAAAATATCAGAAATTACATTCATTGATATAACCATCTGATCTCACCTTTAAACTACTAGGAGGCTCTTAAGCTCACTGTAGTGGTTACAAGTTTTCAAAAATTCTAATTTTCACTTGAAAGCTCAATTTTTATCATTGGCAACAAATATTATCAATTGTTTTCTCCGAAGTGACAAACTGACTGTGTTCATTTTTGAGAAAATTGCTAAATATCCAAGTCTGAATAACCACAGTTTGCCAGGCATTCTCTCAAATAAAAATAACGTTCTATGAAAAAAGCTAGTTCTGCTCAAAACTCAAACAACTACAAACAACTCCAACTGCTCTCTCGCGACTCACCCACACTAGTTTGGTATGCAGCAGGAGTGCTTTACTTGTACTTCCCAGTTCATCAGACAGAATATTAAAGAAGACACAAGACTTGCTAAAATTAGTCATTTTTACTGCTTCATGAACAATATTCTTAAGTGAAACTAGCATTATTTTTACTGCATGTGCATGGTGGTGAAGATTACGATGAATATAGCAATGTGGTGCCACTGCTTTGATTTATGCTAAAGAGCCAGCAGTTTTACTCACCATTGCCTCTGTACCACCTCCTCAAGTGTCAACACAGTGAAAAAGGCAAATAACATCTTAGTATGATTATGAACTCCCTAAAAGGTCCTCAGGGACCCTCAGGGTTCATCAGATCACACTTTGAAAACCACTACTATCCAAACACTAATCACTTTCAAAATTTCTCTTAAACAATGAACCCGTGTGACTACTCTAACCCAAGATGTAGAGAGAAAAACAAACCAACCAACCTCCTAGAATAAGGAGTCTCTGAACAACACCTGTGTGGTAGCTGGAAAGGCTCCTCAGGTAAGGGAGGCTCAGAACTCTGCATTCTGAAAAACAGACTGACTGAGATGGTCCGCAATTCTTTTCTCACATTCCCACACCAAGGGTCTAGGAGAATCTGCCAAGCCTCAAATTAGAAGACAGAAAGCAAGTATGACAAGACAACGATGATACTGGAAAAGAGTTTTATCAGATGATAACTGGTTTAATTTTCTTCAAAATGTGAATTTTATATTGTTTACTCCCATTTTATAGAAGCTGAAATAACTCATTCTTTTTAACAACAGTCAGATCCTAACCATAATACTTGTTCAATTATAAACACTATTTCTTTTAACAAGAAAATTTCACCTCTTCAGCTCACACATGAAGATTTGCTAATACTACCTCATGTACAGAGTTGGTTACAATTCAAAGTGTTTCTGAATTCACAGCAAATCATAAAATTTTACAGAAGAAACAAACATCTATTTTGCCCACCACTGTATGTCTAGTACCTAGCTCAGCCCTCGTACAAAGTAAGACGTTCAATAAAAACTGCTGAATGTTGAAGTGGTTGAAATGAGACAAGAATTCACTGCCAGACTCCTAGTATAACACCCAGTACTCTTGCTAATATGTGAAATCTTTCTCATCGTTCTCTAACATAACATCTCTGAGAAACCTAAAGGGACTACTACAATTTATCCTGAGAAAATATAACATTACCTGTTACGCTTGAAATTACATTTGAAAGCCTGCTCTGGACTAGGTGTTTTATGGGTTCTCATTTAGATCACAGTTCAAAACCAAAACAAATAGCTCTAACATTTTCAACTATCTGCGATCTGAATTAAGCATTAATTTCTATTTCTATATGAAGTGGCAATAAGATACTAGTCTAACTCAATACATTGATTGTACTACCCTCACACACACTATACTAAATATTTCTTTTTCTCTGATGATTCAGAATGGTTCTTGATTTCTTAAAGTTTCTTAGGTTTATATTTGAGACACTTACTGCGTTAAAAGAATTTCAAATATAAATATGAAGGAAATTGTGTAGTACCTTTGAAAATAATTGTCACTGTAACTTTTTCATTTTTACATTTTTCCTGTCAGTTTGACATTTATCATTGATTCTTTCACAAAAGCACATTGTAGAAAACTTCACTTTTGAACTATCTAGTTATTTAGATTCTAGATTTTAAAAAAGATTAGTGAAATTTAAACTAATTAAGGCCAGCAAGTACAAAATTAAAATTCAATCAGAGAAATGGCATACACTTAAAGAATATAATTTATCAATTTAGGAATTGAAGCTACTTCAAATCACATTTCATTTTGAAATACTGCTATCAATATAACCTCATTTCATTCCATACAGTTATTCTGCAGAAGAACATGACCTACCAGGGATATTGCCAAAGGAAAAGGTCATCTGTTGCAATATAAAGGATTTGAATCAGATATCCTTTAAACAAAAAAGACTGTCAGAAAGACTTTAAAGGGAGGTCATGGGGCTTCCCTGGTGGCGCAGTGGTTGAGAGTCCGCCTGCCGATGCAGGGGACACGGGTTTGTGCCCTGGTCCAGGAAAAGCCCACATGCCGCGGAGCGGCTAGGCCCGTGAGCCATGGCCGCTGAGCCTGCGCGTCCAGAGCCTGTGCTCCGCAACGGAGAGGCCACAGCAGTGACTGGCCCGCGTACCACAAAAAAAAAAAAGAAAAAAGAAAAAAAGGGAGGTCATGGACTCCATCTTCTCTGGAGGTTTAAAAAGAAGATTTTTCAAATTTCTGGGATTGGCTTAGACTTGGCCTCACATTTGGTGACTAAGACAAAATCAGTTCAAAGGTGAGTCTGACCCAAGGGATTCGAGTCCTGTTTGTCAGTCACAAAAACAAGTAATAAGCAAACTGCATCCCTGGGCTCTGCAGCTATCCAGTCCCTGCTTTAGTAATTGCCAACCTTATTCTTGAAATTACCCTAACTGCTAATTAACATGTCAGTCGTAGAGAATTATTTCTTCTAACTACTGAAACTTTTGCTTCTCCAGTGTTATGTAGCCCTTTAATCCTGTTTTTCTAATATTACCAGAGACAAATATTTTGTGGTGCAATCAATATCTGCCCTATTAACAGTGCCCTGTTCCATTGTTCTACCCAAACATGGATTCCACTCTGAATTTCAGAAACAATGGGAGAAAAATAACAGGTAACAGAGAAATTAGAGCTCTTAGGTTTAACTTAGGGCCAAAATCAAAAGAGAAGAGACAAATTCAGAGAGAGGAAGGAAGAAGCTGAGAGGGTCGTAGTGTAGAACACTTACTTTTAGGAACAGAGTGTCCCTTAGACTTCTGGTGAGTTGCCCAGAGCCTCTTCAGTTTCAATCCAAATGACAATGCTTCTCTGAGTCCTTCTCAAGTAATGTTTCCACCACTAAAAATTGGATCTATAAGAGCTCAGATGTACTGGTAAGAAATGTCAGGGGCCCCCATGTGGGCCTCAAGCCTCTTTTAAACTAGGCCCACTTCTCTGTCCTGGGCCAACTCCCCTGTGCACTATATTCCTTCTTCTTCCAGGTGCCAGGTATTCGGCCTGTTTCTTCTCTTCTGAGCTGCCACCACCTACTCTATTTCTCAGGGTTCCTCTAACCCCAAGACTGGCTGTGGAGTAGGACACCAGCTTCCCCCCTTCCTTGCTGTCCCTGCAAATAAACATACAGGCTCTTCTAGTTTCAGTATTTTTCTAGTGGCTACAAGAAAATAGAGAGGGAACAACAAAAAGCAACAATATCGCACCAGAGATTAAGATTATAAAAACTGTCTCCACATTAAAGTTCCTGCCTTTTCTGAAAATTGCTTATTGAGCGTTTAAAAAAGTACAAAGTACTAACATAGATATACAAATATAATCTAAGCCAAATCCAACCTTATATAGACTTAGAGATACAAAGATACTCTGCTTTTCAAAATACTTAAATCACGGGTCCAAAAATAGTTACCACATTCATTTTAGCAAATGGTACTTTTTTCTTTTTAGCATGTTCTGTTATATTCCCTTGAATTTAGCAGCTGTTTGAAAATTTTCTTTTTAAAGGACATGATTAAAATATTTAATATATTTTATCCAATGTAATGAGAATTAATATACGAAAAGCATATTGTGGTTTACAAAAAGACAGGTATGTCAAAAGCAGCTAGCTTCACTCAGCAAATCTTAAAATTTCAAGTTTTGACAACCATTTATGTGTTCACATTTAAAAATTTAATAAAATGCTGTAAATGGTGTTTAAAAATCTGGGTATCTCATTTTTAGGAATCTAACTCCTACTGAATATATTTATTCCTCTAATGTTACTATTGTATAGCCCTTTTTAAAAACAACAGTATAACGCATTAGTATTCTCATGATAATACAGTTTCTAACAGACTTTAATCAAGAGTATATGCCATCTAAATATTAGGCCATAAATCACAGTAACTAAGTGCTGGCAGATCAAGAATGCCACAGACTTTGAATTTCCTGAATGATTTTCTTTATCCACTTAATACACTTAAGTGGTTTTTTAAAAGACTCTTATCATACTGTAAGCTTACAATAAAATAAAGACTGAAAATAAGCAGAGATCATTTTATCCCATTTGTATAGTCTAACAGATTGCCATCTAATCAAACTAAAGATATTCAGACACTTTCAGAAAAAATGTGTCCCTGTGACTGGGCTCACCTCCAACTATTTATTTATACAATATTAGAGGACCTGGGATTAAAAACACTACACGAACCCCTGATCTGACCCTTCCAGACGTCTATGTAAAAAAAAAAAGGAAACTTAATCTGTTGTGGATTCTATAATCAGATACTTTTTTGAGGAACGACATTAAATTACATCTTTCGCTCCTAAAGAGGATTTCATCGTTTTTCTTTGATTCCTGCACACTAACACAACAATGCAGCCAACGTTATTACATCCGGACTGTGTGGTGGGGAAGGGGTGGGGGGCGGGGGGTCATTACACCCAGCGACACGAATTAAATCGCAGTAGCTAATGCCTCCCTTAAACAATTTATTCTCTCTTGGCAGCAAAAACCGTTCCAGCCTCTTCAATTACCCCTCACCGCAAAGCATCGCTTGGGTCGCGATCAATCTGACCCAGTTCCTATCGCGGCCACCACCTCAGGCTCGCCTCCGCCCGCCGGGTCTGCCAGTGTCACGGGAGGGGGCGGCGGCCGCAGGGGCGTCCTTGGCGCCGCGAGCCGGTGGGCAGGCGCCGCGCGGGGCAAGCCCGGGACTCACCGGGTGGAGGTGCCCTTCCGCACATCGCACATCATGCACTTGAAGGCCTCGGCGCTGTTCCGGAAGGTGCAGACGCTACAGTCCCAGTAACCCTCATCCGAGGACGGCTTCGGCTGCCGCTTCGGCCTGCAGGACACAACCCGGACACGACGCGGCGCGGGGTCACCAGCGGGCCGCGCCCGGGCCCCGCGGCCGCCCCCGCCTCGCCCCCCGCCCCAGTCCCGCGACCCCAGCCCTGCAGGCCCCCAGCGCGCCAGGCTCCGGCTCGAAGGGGGAGGGGAGTCAGGAAGGCGGGGGCGTGAGCGCGGCCGCTGCCGCAGCAGCAGCCGCCGCCGCCGCCGCCGCCGCCGTCGCCGCCACCGCCGCTCGGACACCCCGAGCTGCCGCTCCGGCCGCCGCCATCGCGACTCCATTGTGGGGCGGCCGGCGCCGGCCCCTCACGCGGCAGCGCTCGCGCAGCGGCGGCACCGCCCCCGTTTTCGCCCTTCTGCTCGGGCTGCGAGCGAGGCGGCCGCCTGAAGCCCGGCGCAAGGGCCCCGCCGCCCGCACAGTCCGGGCCCGGGGGCCCGGGCGCTGTTACCTGGTGGGGCTCTTCTTGTCTCCCATGGCTTGGCTACAAACGCACGCCGAGAGTCGCCGCCGCGGCCGCTCTATTTGTCAATAAGGAGGATAATAAGACGGGCGGAAGCGGGCGGGGGAGGAGGGAGGGGGCGGGGAAGGCCGCACCGCCGAGCTCCGGAGCCGCCGCCGGATCCCACGCAGCCTCCAGCTGTCGGGGAAACTCCTGCCTGGGCCACGTGACCCGCGCCCGCCAACCAGCGGCCGCGCCGGAGACTTCAAACGAGGCCAGCGCGGCCCAGCACTCGCGGCGAGTTCGCGGGCTGCCGCGTGGGGGTGGCCGCCGCAGCCTCAGGCGCGGTCACCGCCTCTCCGCCCGGTGCCGCCCGCTTCCTGTCGGCATCCTGGGAGCCCCTCCAGCGAGAGATGCTCTGTCATCCTGCGCGAAGCCTGGTCCAAGGCGGGGGCCGGCGTTCAGAGGTCAGCCCGACTCCGGAGCAGAGTGCGCGACTGCGGTCTCCAGGTAGAACCGCTTTCCGGGCCTGGGCGGTCCTTGGCGTCTCAGCCCTAGCTCGAAGGATACCCGGGGGCAGGCGGCAGCCACCAGTGAGCGCCATTGCTAGGTGCCTTAAGCCACTTGGTTTTGTGCACACAAATGCTCTACCAAGTAGGGATTGTCGCCCTTAATTTGGAGGAAACGAAACCGAGGCTCGAGAGGTTAGGTGACTTCCTCTATATTACCTAATTAGAAAAGGATAAAGCCAGGAATCTAACCCTGGTTTAATTCCAAATGCGCTCTTCTCGCCTCCCAGGCCTCTACAGTAGCTGCTTTAAAAAGAAACAACAACAAAAAACACTCATAAAACCTTTTTTCTTCTTTGTAAATAACGAGATTGCATGTGCCCTGAACGTTGTTAAGAAAAGAACACTTTCCTCCCAGGTCTCATTACCGTAGCGTACTGGATGCCCTCGTGTTGTACTGGACTCTGGCAACCCATCCAACTGGTCTCTGAAGCTCCAGCCCCACCTCCTCAATCTATTCAGTAATTCACAACCAGATTAATAATAAATGCGGGTAACATTATGTCACCACGCTGATCAAGAACTTTGCTAAGGCTCTGAGACTTCTTAGCCTAATGACACTTTTTACCACTATGTACTGGCACTTTGTAAATCTCTTTACATAAATGCATGTTTTAAAGGGCTCAGAGTACTATGCAAATGTTCTCATCAACTAGCCTATCCCTACATTTGAAAGAAGGAATTTAGGGACCAGGTTAAATGTTTTCTTTAATGAACTGGCCAGGATTAGAGCTCAGATACCCCGTCAGTATTTCACCAAGTCATGCTTGCTTTTTTTTTTTTAATTGAAATATAGTTGATTTACAGTATTAGTTTCAGGTTACAGCATAGTGATTCAGTATTTTTACAGATTATACTCCATTATAAATATAACAAGATAATGGTTATAATTCCCTGTGCTGTACAATATATCTTTGTTGCTTATCTACTTTATACATAGTAGTTTGTATCTATTAATCCCATACCCCTAATTTGTCTCTCCCTGCTTCTCTCTCGCCTTTGGTAGCAAGTTTGTTTTTTATATCTGTGAGTCTGTTTCTATTTTCAAGCCCTGCTTTCTGATTAACCAAATCAGGTTTGCAATCTACAGCCGTTTCTGAAATCGCACCATCTGTGTTTTTTGCAAGCATCGCTTCTTATGACTCAGACCTCAATTCAGAAACCCAGAAACCATGAGGAATATGATTGAGGAAAGCATACAGAGATCTAAGGCCTAGTCTTCAATCTCTCAGTAATGTAATGGTAAATTTAGGTAAGTCACTTCCTTTTTTCCATCTGTAAGATAAAGGAGTTAAAACTATTATCTCAATGCAGGTCCCTTCCAAGTCTAAGGTATTGTGATGTTTTTAAATTCCTCAGCTGGATGGATTATCAAGGAGATTAACAAAAAGTGGCCTACTTGCAAAAGTGATGGCAACAAAGTATTTTTAAATCAAAAGAAAAGCAAATGGAGCACTCTAAAAATCCCCAACGTGCAAATCACCATTTCGCTAGAATATAACATCCACCATTATAAAGTAAGCTCCACCTCTGAATCATAAATTCAAGAAGGGCAGGAACTTTTATCCATTGTCTTCATCACTGCATCTCCAGCCCCTAGAATAGTCTGACACATAGTAGGCAGTCAGTAAATATTCTCAGAATGAATACATTCACCTGTGTCACAATTCTACAGTGAGGTAATTTTTTTTCATACCAGGATTTACAGCCTGTTAAGCACATTCTGGGCAGTGGATCATCAATCACTGCTGAAATTTACAACTCTCCAAACTACTTTACAACTCTGCAATGTAGTCCCTGTAGAAGAACCAGAAACCCATTTTCTGCGAAATACCAAGGCACATGCCCTTGCACTGTACCCGCTGCCTCCCATTTATTGGTGCTTATCTTAGAAAAACCCCTTCCTGTACTAGGCTTCCATGGAGACAGAGATACAGGAGCTACTTCTCCTACTTCACCACAAAAATCACACCTTTTTCCTAAAGTGTTTCTTACCTGTCTGGAAGAGTGGCTGGCGGAGAAGAGAAAGATGCTTGTCACTAGATGATGCAGGTTCTTACCCATTCATTTATCCTTTTAGTACACCAGAGTTCAGTACTTTAGACATGCAATTCACTAGGGTCACTTGTAAAATGGTACAGTTTAACAATAGTTTTTAACCATTTAACAATAAATTCTTGAAGTTTTCTAATGCTGTACCTTTTAAAAATTAAAATAATCCCTGGATTCCTTAGTGGTCCAGTGGTTAGGACTCTACGCTTCCACTGCAGGGTACCAGGGTTTGATCCCTTGTCAGGGAACTAAGATTCCACAAGCCACATGGCACAGCCAAAAAAAAAAAATCCGTGGGCCATCAATATAATAATATTAACTTCCATTCTCTTATGCTTCCGAGAATGGTAGAGACTGGAGAAGTTACTGAAACGTGCATGGACTCCTGCACACAGGATTCTGTTCTCTGTGGAGGTGGATAAAAAAGATTGAGTGCACCTGTCTTATATCAAGAAACTGACCTTGGATCCCAGAGACCCCAGGCTGTTCTGATTAGTCCTGAGTTTATATCAACAAGGCAAGCATAACAACAGCAATAAAAACTATGTATTAAAGCTTTATATATAGTTATTAGGCAACAGGAGCTATTACCTGAAATGAGAAGTACCATCTTGTTTATCAACTGGAATTTGAGGGGGAAAATGGTATAAATAAGCTACAAACAGAAATAGCTACAAGCTACAAGCAGAAATAAGCTACAAACCTTCCCTGAAAGAACTCAAAATGAAGTACAACAATAGCAAGCTACAGGTGTAAAACCAATCACATTTTAAAAGGTTGATTGGTTTTTGTTTAGTCAGTTGGTGTTTTGTTTTTACAAAATGGAGATACCTTTATTGATGTTTGTTGGTCATAAAAATTATATGTTACCAGTTGTATTAGCTTCTGGGGTGCCAAAACAGAATACCACAGACTGGGTGGCTTAAGCAACAGCAATTTATTTTCTAACAATTCTGGAGGCTGGAAGTCCAAGATCAAGGTGTCAGCAGGGTTGGTTTCTTCTGAGGGCTGTCTCCTTGGCTTACAGATGGCCGCCTTCTCTCTGTTTCTTCATCTGGTCTTTCCTCTGTATATGTGTCCTAACCTCATTTTCTTATAAGGACACCAGTCATATTGGAGTAGGGCCTAACCTAAGGACCTCATTTTATCTTAATTACCTCTTTGAAGACCCTGTCTCCAAATACAGTCACATTCTGGGGTACTAGGGGTTAGTGCTTCAACATGAATTGGGTGGGGGAACAGAATTCACCCCATTACACCAGTGAAAAAGTTCAACAAAGATTTTTTTAAATAAACATATCCAGCACATTCTTGTAACACTACTGATACAGATTCACAGTCCTCATCTGAAACCCTTAAAGGCTGGATATGTTTCATAAGTAACACATTTGGGATTTTTCAAAAGGCAGTATGGTCCAAAACTGTGTAATTACCTAACACTCTACGTGGGTTCTGAAACAGTGACCTATAATCAAATGCATTAATGTTTCTGCAAAACATATAAATTTTCACACTAAGTGGAAAAATAAAGTCTATAAGTTACTTCACATCAGTTCTACTCAGGTTTTACTGCTAAATTAGAACAGGCAAAATGTGAAAATGCTTTCAAGTTTCAGTGCTTTTAGATTACAGAATTGTGGACAAAGGATTGTGGATCTGTAAGAATTTGAGAATGAATTCAGATTGAAAAGGTGACCCAAAATTTCATTCCTAAATGCTCAGTGGTCCTGCCTTGATTTGGTTGCTGAAATTTGCGTTAACTTTTACGTTTGGACATTGAAATACTAAGAGGTGCTCTCAAGAATGTTCTGGGTTGAAGACATGTCCTTCCTACCCTCACAGTATACCAGATACCCAGTTTTCCCTTTGTAATCAGGATCAATCTCTCCATCCAAAAAAAGCTGATCTGCTGACTCAGTAGCATGAGGAGCAGTAAATGCCCAACTGGCAGTTTCATCTTCCAGTCCAGTAGAAGAACCATGTTGTGGCCCCTTTTTGAAGCATCCTTTTTTTTTTTTTTTTTGCTGTACGCGGGCCTCTCACTGTTGTGGCCTCTCCTGTTGCGTAGCACAGGCTCTGGACGCACAGGCTCGGCGGCCGTGGCTCACAGGCCCAGCCGCTCCACGGCTTGTGGGATCTTCCTGGACCGGGGCCTGAACCCATGTCTCCTGCATTGGCAGGCAGACTCTCAACCACTGTGCCACCAGGGAAGCCCTGGAAGCATTCTTAACCCAGGAATCAAGATCTCCAGATCAGTAGTTTGATGTTAGGAGGATGGAAAGCAAAAATTTTGCAATCAGGTTTTTACATATAATAGTGAGAAGAGCCACTCCCACTTTCATCTTTTTATTCCCGTGTTTAGTCTGGCTATGGGAGAGACACACGACACACTGGGCTCTGATTCAAAGCATATATTGCATTTTAAGATGTAAGATGTGGATGATGTAAAATGTGAAACCACATTCTTTCTGGATGTTGTCTTTAAACTGACTGAATCTTGAGTAATCCACTCCACTGTTCTATCTGGCCAGGCCCTTAATCAGAAGCAGTGTTGTACAGAATAGAATGAAAATGAATAAGGCATTTTGTGAGTCCATGGACGGTGGTGCCAGCAGAAGCATTATAGGCAGGGAGGGCAAATCTATATCATATATATAAAAAAAAAAAAATATATATATATATATATATATATATTCCAGTGAAAAGATCTCTGTCATCTTCCACGAGGGAAGTAGTCCAATATAATCAACCAATCAGCAGGTAGCTGGTTTGTCCTTCCAATGAAGAGTGTCAAACAGAAGACCCAGTGTTGGTCTGTGCTGTTGATTAGTTAGGCACTCAGCAGTGACAATGTAACAAGGCTACAAGGTCAGCCTTGGTGAGCAGATAATATTGCTGTGCCCATGCAGAGCCTCCATTTCAGCCACATGGCCACTTTGCACATGGGTCCATTGAGAAAGCACTAGGGTGGCTGGGGACAGTGGTTTACAGACATCAAGGGAGCATCATTTTGTCCACCTGATTATTGAAAGCCTCCTCTTCAAGTGATGCCCTTTGGTAAGAATTTGCATGGAACATAAATATCTTCATATACCCTGTGCCTGTTCTGAGAGGTCTATCCATATAGCTCTTCCCCAGACCTTCTTGTATCAATTTTCCAACCTTGTCCTCTCCAAGTCCCTGACAGTCCAATCTAAATGTTAGCAAGTGCTCACGAATCACTGAAGATCCATACTTCTGATCGTGTTTCAGTCCAGAGGAGGTGGACAGTCCAATGTGTTGCTCTCGATTATGCTCGTTAAGAGAATTTCCCTCCACTACTGCCCTCCAGGGCCACCTCTCCATTGGAACTGTAATGATACAACCATCCAGCTTGATGCCAGTATATCATGAAGAACCATTTGTAAACCAGTCCTGGGTTTTTCACCTTCCTCCTCAATAAACCAGTTATAAGAATCTCCCATAAGGCTGTAAATATAGATTGAAGGAGAGGAAGAGTCACTGTTGAAGGACACTTCATGCAATTACTTGTGCCTTCCATCTTTGCTCAAATCCAATATCATATACAGTTTCCACTCGGTGATAGATTGCTGCCAAGCACAATCAGCCTTATCATTTGGTGGTCCAAATAGCACTCATTTCATAAAAGGAAGCTCAGTTATTGTGGTCACTTGATGTCCCATGGTTAGGCATTCAGTCTCTACCCAGGGCTAAATAGCAAGACTGGAGCTCTTCCTAAAAAGGAGAATAATTATCTAAAAAGGGAACATGGATTTTCTCCAAAGCCCTAGCGGTCTGCACTGTGATTTCCCTTTGGTGCAAAGGATATCTGCTTACTACACAATGGAGTGAATATTTTATATGTACAGCTATTTGAGTATTAAATAGCACCATTCTTATAGATTTTTTTTCTTGTTAAAAATTTTTCTTGGGGACTTCCCTGGCAGTCCAGTGGTTAGGACTCTGCGCTTCCATTGCAGGGCGCATGGGTTAGATCCCTGGCCAGGGAACCAAGATCCTGCAAGCTGCACAGCGCAGCCAAAAAAAAGAAGTCTTTTTGTTAAAAGTGTTTTCTTTGAACTTACGGTTACCGAGGGGAAGGATGGGGGAAAGGGATAGTTAGGGAGTCTAGAATCGACATGTACAGATTGCTATATTTAAAGTGGATAACCAACAAGAACCTACTGTATAGCACAGGAAACTCTGCTCAATGTTATGTGGCAGCCTGGATGGGAGGGGAGTTTGGGGGAGAATTGGACACATGTATATGTATGGCTGAGTCACTTTGCTGTGCACCTGAAACTATCACAACATTGTTAATCGGCTATGCTCCAATATAAAATAAAAAGTTTTTAAAAATATGTTCTTTAATCTGCTGGTCTTCAGTATTTTGTTTTGGTTTCATTCTCATTATTTTATGTTCATTTTTCCTTATGTTTTCCTTCTTTTGTTTTCTACAGATACTGCCTTTTCAATTGCTCGTTTCCAAGTTTTTCTCCTTTATTTTAGTTTTCTATTTGACACACTTTCTTCTTCTTAGGTTTCCTGTTCTTTCCCAACTCCACTTTTATCTCTGTATTTTCTTATTAATTCTGTTTCATTTCTACTAGTTCTTATTAGCTCCATTTTAAGTTTTTAACACATGCCCCTGGGATAAGTTTTTTATATTTATCCTTATAGATCTTACAGATATTCAATGGCAAAATTTACAGTCTATGAGAATATTTAATGTAGTATGGTGGGATTAGCTGTTGAGAAGGTCATAACTTTGATATTCCTAGCAATCAGAGTGTTCAAAACTGAAATAGTCTTTGTTAACTGCAGTCATACTGCATCACTAACTCTGTTGGGTGCCTTCACACATCTGCATCTTTAATATGAGAGGAGTGCAAGGAAAGCAACTCCATGTGCATATCCTATAACCAAGTAAGTTAATGGTGTTGTATTTATTATAAAAAGGAGCATGTTAATAGACTCCACAGTTGTAAAGGTTTCATCCTCAATCATATATTAAGCAATCTGATAGACTTCCAATACAAAATATAAATACTATAGCTACACTTAGAACCCCTAGTAAAGTCAAATATATTTTAAACATTTTTATATTAACATGTTTGACCCAGAAAAGTCTACTGTAACGTCTGAAAATTTTATTAAGCGCCCCAAATCTTTCTGCCAATAGCACAAACACAACTGCAATGTCAAATTTCTCACTAGTGAAAGTAATATTTCCCTTAGACATAATCTTGGAGACAGATGTTTAAGGAGAAACTTCAATCTGTTGTCATATATCTTCATATGAAAGTGATTGAACTAGCATCGGTTTTTGCAGTAATACAAATAAAACTCCAGCAATTCCTACAAGGATTTCTTGCAGCAAACACACTGCCATTTAAACAGTACATTTCATTAGTATATTCTCAAAAGTATATCAGTAATATACTTAAGTAACATATTTTACATGTTATTTATTGCTTCATATTTCTCAGATTAAATATATTTTTAAATTTTAATATGAATAAATTTTGACAATAAGCAAAACAAAACTGTTTGCTTAACCAGTGGTTAAGGGCGTTATCCATAGGCAGTTTGCTTGAATTCAAATTCTGGCTCTGAAACTTACTAGCTGTGTTACCTTGGGCAAATTACCTAACCTGTCCCTCAGCTTTCACATCTATGAAATGGAGCTAATAATATTAGGTATTTATAGGATTATTATGCAGGTTAAACAAATCGATATATGTAAAGCCCTTAGAAAGGATGCAGTTTTTCTGAGGTAACAACAGAATGGCTAGAGCCAGACTAACAGTTGCTAATCGCAGCTCTACAATTTACTACTGCCTGGTTAACATTGGACAAGTTATTAAACCTTTTAAACTGTACCTCAGTTTCCTCATCTATAAAATGGGAATGATACTAATACTTGCCTCGTAGAATTATTGTGGGTTGATATACATAAAGTACTATGGTTAGTACACAGTAAACTATGTAAACATTTCTTTTTACCAGCAGCTGAATGCCAGTGAGGGTTGAAAGCCCTAAAAACTTAGTGGAACTTTTAGGCAACCCATCCTCCCTGGACCCACTGATGCTCCTATGTGGTAGGCAGGCCAAACACAGGGATTTCTTCTGCTCAGGGTTCCCTGTGCACTTCAGACAACTAGAAGTTTACAGATAATAAAAATTATTTATCTTTTAGATGAAAACAACAAGGAGAGAGGTATATAATCAGCTGAAGGTTGTAACATATTTGAGTTGGCTCTGGTTTTCCTACTCTGGAACTATTTTTAATCTAGTTGTTTTTTGGTATCTAAATATATGTCAAATGATTTATCATTAAGCTTCTCTGGTCCTCAGTTTTCTTACTTGTAAAATGAGAGGATTGTACTAAAAAATCTCTCATGTCCCTTCCAGGTATAAAATTCTAAAATTCTAGCATTCTATCCACATTGTGTGGTCTGAGAGAGAGATGGAATCTCAGTTGCTGTTTGAATCAAGTCCACAGCTCAAATACCACGCACTGTTGGTAGCAGCTGCCTAAACTGTAGGTCTCTACAAATCCTATAATTTCTTGTTATTATGGAGAAAAAGTACCAAAGTTAATTAGAATGTTTATAATGTATGTATTTCCATGACTAAATTGCCATAAAACTCTTGAACTACTTTGGAATAACAGAATTTTATAGGTTTGAAAGTTTCTAAAATCCTTAAAATTCCAACCTAAGTTTAAATGAGGAGATATACATATATATATGTGCACACACATATATATTCTTCACACAGTTAATACACTTTACAAACACTAGATGTGATTTTTTAAAAATAATTTTATTTATTTATTTTTGGCTGCGTTGGGTCTTCGTTGCTGCATGGGCTTTCTCTAGTTGCGGCGAGCAGGGGCTGCTCTTCGTTGTGATGCGTGGGCTTCTCATTGCGGTGGCTTCTCTTGTTGTGGAGCACGTGCTCTAGGTGCACAGGCTTCAGTAGTTGCAGCACACAGGCTCAGTAGTTTTGGCTTGCAGCCTCTAGAGCGTAGGCTCAGTAGTTGTGGCCCATGGGCTTAGTTGCTCCGTGGCATGTGGGATCTTCCCGGAGCAGGGCTTGAAACTGTGTCCCCTACATTGGCAGGCAGATTCTTAACCCCTGTGCCACCAGGGAAGTCCCTAGATGTGATCATTTAAAAAATCAATCTTAACTTATTTTAACAAAAGAACTTTATAACAGTTTATGGAGATAGAAACCTCTGGTTATTTAAGAAGCATATAGAAGTCCTTGATTCTAAACTGACATCAAAGCATTTCTATGTGATAAGATGTCCAAGTAAGATTTCATGTATATGAAGTCATGCCAGTTGCTAGGAGGATAAGCAGCTTTACTTTGATGGTTTTGAGTTTCCACATTTGCTTTCAGCTCCTCTGCTAGTGGCACATACTGCACCCCCCCCACTCCCAGATAAATTTCTCTGGTGTTTTTAATAGCAAGGCACTTTTTCCACTGCCTTTTAGTTTTATCAGATAGCAGAATAACTAATCTGTTGGCAAAATTTGTTCATATATTATTATGGCTCTTCGTATGTCATATAGTGGTTAATTCTATAGTATTCTTTAAAATATGGTTTGGGTTTATCGTTGCAGTAGTATAGTGATCCACTTACCAATGCATATTTGAAAGACAGCTTTTGGTGCAGAATCACCTTGTCTTTATCACACCTGGCAAAATGTTTACATTAGCACATCTCCTCACATACTGTGCAGTATCTGTGTTGATATTTTTCATGTTTCTTGATCATATACTCATTGTTTCACTAATCACCTCAATTGATCTACAGGATTATTTTTTTCCTTCAAGCTTTATTGAGACATAATTGACATACAGCACTGTATAAGTTTAAGGTGTACAGCAAAATGATTTGACTTACATACATCACGAAATGATTACTGCAATAAGTTTAGTGAACATCCATCATATCATAGAGATACAAAATTAAAGAAATAGAAAAAAATGTTTTCCTTGTGATGAGAACTCTTAAGATTTACTCTCTTAACAACTTTCATGTAAATGTACAGCAGTGTTAATTGTATTTACCATGTTGTACATTACAGCCTTAGTACTTATTTATTCTGTAACTGGATGTTTATACCTTTTGACTGCCTTCATCCAGTTGTGCTTCCCCCATCCCTCCAACCTCTGGTAAACACAAATCTGATCTTTTTTCCTATAAGTTTGTTTGCTTGCTTCTTTGTTTTAGAAGTATAATTGACCTATAACACTATATTAGTTCCTGGCATACAACATAGTGATTCGATATTTCTATACATTTTAAAATTATCAACATGATAAGTCTAGTTACCACCTATCACCATACAAAAATATTACATAATTACTCACTGTATTCCCCACACTGTACATTTCATAGCTGTACATTTTATTTATTTTATAACTGGAAGTTTGTATCCCTCAATCTCTCTTACCTATTTCTCTCCTCCTTCCACTGCCCTCCTCTCTGGCAACCACCTGTTTGTTCTCTATATCTGTGAGTTTGTTTCTATTTAGTTATGTTTGTTCATCCATTTACTTTGTTTTTTAGATCCCACATATAAGTGAAATCATACAGTATCTGTCTTTCTCTGTCTGACTTATTTCACTTAGGATAATACCCTCCAGGTCCATCCATGTTGTCGCAAGTGGCAAGGCTTCTTTTTTATGGCTGAGTAATATTCCACTGTATATATATGTGTGTGTGTATATATATCACATTTTTTATCCATTCCTCAGTTGGCGGGCACTTAGTTTGCTTCTGTATCTTGGCTATTGTAAATAATGTTGCTGTGAATACTGGGGTGCATATGTCTTTTTGAATTAGTGTTTTTGTTTTTTCTGAGTAAATACCCAGACATGGAATTGCTGGATCATATGGTAGTTCTATTTTTAATCTTTTGAGGGATATCCTTACTGTTTTTCATAGTGGCTACACCAATTTACATTCCCACCAACAGTGGACAAGGATTCCCTTTTCTCCACATCCTTGCTAACAGTTGTTATTTGTTGTCTTTTTGATAATAGCCATTCTGGCAGGTGTGAGGTGATATTTGTGGTTTTGATTTGCATTTCCCTGATGGTGAGTGATGTTGAGCATCTTTTCATGTGTCTGTTCACCATCCATATGTCTTCTCTGGAAAAATGTTTATTCATGTACTCTGACCATTTTTTAACTGGGCTGGTTTTTTTGATGTGGAGTTGTATGAGTTCTTTGTATATTTTGGACATTAACCCTTTATCAAATATATCATTTGCAAATATCTTCTCCCGTTCAGTAGGCAGCCTTTCTCTTCTGCTGACAATTTCCTTCGCTGTGTGAAAGCTTTTTAGTTTGATGTAGTCCCATTTGTTTATTTTGCTTCTGTTTCCCTTGCCTGAGAAGGTATATCCAAAGCATATTGCTAAGACCAATGTCAAAGATCATACTGCTTATGTTTCCTTCTAGAAGTTTTATGGTTTCAGGTCTTACATTTAAGTCTCTAATCCATTTTGAGTTAATTTTTGTGTGTGGTGTGAGAAAGCATTCCAGACTGATTCTTTTGCATGTAGCTCTCCAGTTTTCCCAACACTATTTATTAGAGAGGCTGTCTTTTCTCCATTGTATATTCTTGCTCCTTTGTTGTAGATTAATTGCCCATATAAGTGTGGGTTCATTTCTGGGCCTACTATTCTGTTCCATTGATCTGTGTGTTTGTTTTTGTCCCAGTACCATACTGTTATGATTACTGGGGCTTTATAGTATATTTTGGAATCAGGAAGCATAACGTCTCCAGCTTTTTCTTCCTCAAGGTTGTTTTGGCTATTTGGAGTCTTTTGTGTTTCTGTACAAATTTTAGATTTATTTGTTCTAGTTCTGCAGTATATCTTCCCATCTGTTTGTGTCATCTTCAGTTTCCTTCATCAGCTTCTGATAGTTTTGTGAGTACAGGTCTTTTACCTCCATAGATAGATTTATTCCTAGGTATTTTATTCTTTTTGATGTGATTGTAAATGGGATTGTTTTCTTAATTTCTCTTTCTAATAGTTCATTGTTAGTGTATAGAAATACAACAAATTTCTGTATATTGATTTTGTATACTGAAACTTTATCAAATTCCTTGAGGAGTTCCAGCAGTTTTTGATGGCATCTTTGGAATTTTCTATGTGTAGTATCTTTTCAGTGACAGTTTTACTTCTTCCTTTCCAATTAGGATTCCTTTTATTTTTCTTATCTGATTGTTGTGGCTAGGACTTCCAAAGCTACGTTGAATGAAAGTGGTGAGAGTAGGCATCCTTGTCTTGTTCCTGGTCTTAGAGGAAATGCTTTCAGCTTTTCACCATTAAGCATGATGTCAGCTGAGGGTTTGCCATATATGGCCTTTATTATGTTGAAGTATATTCCCACTTTGTTGAGAGTTTTTATCATAAATGGATGTTGAATTATGTCAAATGCTTTTTCCAGATCTATTGAGATGATCATATACTTTTTATTCTTCAACTTGTTAATCACACTGATTTGTATATCACACAATTTGTATACCACACTGATTGATTTGCAGATATTGATCCATCCTTGCAACCCTGGGATAAATCCCACTTGATCACAGTATATGATTCTTTTAAGTATTGTTGAATTTAGTTTGCTAATATTTTGTTGAGGGTTTTTACATTTATGTTCATCAGTGATATTGGCCTATAATTTTCTTTTTTTGTGCTGTCTCTGTCTGGTTTTGGTATCAGGGTGATGCTGTACTCATAGAATGAGTTTGGAAGTATTTCTTTCTCTGCAAGTTTTTGGAATACCTTGAGAAAGATAAGTATTAACTCTACTGTTTTTGACATTATATTTTACACCTTTTTGGTTTTTGTAACTCTTAACTATTTATTGTGGATATAGATGATTTTACTACTTTTGCCTTTTTACCTTCCTTCTAGCTTTATACATGGCTGATCTACTACCTTCACTGTATATTTGCCTTTACCAGTGAGATTTTTCCTTTCCTAATTTTCATAGTCTAGTTGTGGTCTTTTATTTTCTGCTTAGAGAAGTCTCTTTCTCATAAAGCCAGATTTGTGGTGCTGAACTCTTTTAGCTTTTGCTTGTTTGTAAAACTTTTCATCTCTCCTTCAAATCTGAATGATAACCTTGCTAGGTAGAGTATTGTTGGTTGTAGATTTTTCCCTTTCATCACTTTAAATATATTATGCCACTCCTTTCTGGCCTGCCGAGTTTTTGCTGGAAAGTCAGCTGATAGCTGTATGGGAGTTTTCTCGTGCATAGCTTGTTGCTTTTCCCTTGTTGTTTTAAAATTTATTTATTTTATTTATTTATTTTTGGCTGCACTGGGTCTTCGTTGCTGCACGCGGGCTTTCTCTAGTTGTGGCAAGCGGGGGCTACTCCATTGTGGTGTGCGGGCTTCTCATCATCGTGGCTTCTCTTGTTGCGGAACAATGGCTCTAGGCACGTGGACTTCAGTAGTTGTGGCTCGCGGGCTCAGTAGTTGCGGCACACGGGCTCTAGAGTGCAGGCTTAGTAGCTGTGGTGCACAGGTTTAGTTGTTCCATGGCATGTGGGATCTTCCCAGGCCAGAGCTTGAACCTGTGTCCGCTGCATTGGCAGGCGGATTCTTAACCACTGCACCACCAGGGAAGTCCAACCCTTGCTGTTTTTAACATGCTTTCTTTATTTTTCATTTTTGCCATTTTAATTACAACGTGTCTTGGTGTGGTCCTCTATAGGTGGATCCTCTTTGGGACTCTCGGTGCTTCCGGGACCTGGATATCTGTTACCTTTCCTAGGTTAGAGAATTTTTCAGCTATTATGTCTTCAAATATGTTCTCTACTGCTTTCTCCCTCTGTTCTCCTTCTGGGACCCCTAAAATGTGAACGTTAGTATGCTTGATGTTCTCCCAGAGGTTTCTTAAACTGTCCTCATTTTTTAGAATTCTTTTTTCTTTTTTCTGTTCAGCTTGAGTGACTTCCACTATTCTGTCTTCCAGGTCGCTGATCCATTCATTCCTCTGTTTCATCTGAATCTACTGCTGATTCCTTCCACCGTATTTTTTTAATTTCAGTTATTATATTCTTCAGCTCTGTTTGGTTCTTTTTTATATTTTCTGACTCTTCGTTAGAAACTTTTAACTTCTTACTGTGTTTATCCATTCTTCTCCTGAGTTCTTTGAGCATCTTTATGAACATTACCTTGAACTCTTTTGGGGGTAGATTGTTTACTTCAACTTTAGTTAGTTCTTCTTCTGGAGTTTTATCTTGTTCCTTCATTTGAAACATATTCCTCTGTCACCTCATTTTGCCTAATTTTATTTTTATGTATTTGGTAGTTTGGTTACATTTCCCAGTTTTGGAGAGATGTCCCATGGGGCCCAGAAGCATACTCCCTTTGGTAACCAGATCTCTGTGCTCTAGGGGTGCCCTCTATGTGGGCTGCATGTATCCTTCTGTTGTGGGGAGCTGACTACTGTGGGTGGTGTGGTAGGCATAACTGGTCCCCAGCCTGTTTGGTTGCCAGGCCCTGCCTTGTGCAGAGGCTGCAGGCCACTCATGGACAAGGCCACATCCTGGCATGGCTGTCTGCATGGCCAAGGGAGTCCCATGCCTGGTGCCAGCCTGCTGGTGGGCAAGGCCAGGTCACAAGGCAGCTGGCTGCAGGACCAGGGGTCCTAGAGCTAATGTTGACCTGCTGGTGGGCAGGGCCAGATCCTGGGGCAGCTGTCTGAGGAGCCCAAGGTATCCTTGAACTGTTGTCAGCCTACTGGTGGGTGAGGTGGGGGGTCCATGGAATCCTAGGGTGGTGCCAGCCTGCTGGAGGCACTGGGTCTTGACATGGCTAGCTGCAGGGCTGACTGTGGGACCACAGGGGTCCCAGAACTGGTACCCACCCCCTGGGAGTGGAGGCCAGGTCCCAGGCCTAGTGCTGGCCCACTGATAAGTGAAGCAGGGTCCTGGGGTCTCTGGCTGTGGGGCACGGGGCTCCTGGAGCTGGTGTTGGACTGCAGGTGGGCAGGGCTGTGTCAGATGACTAGTTGCGATGCCTGGGTTCTGGCCCACTGGTATGTGGTGCCTGGTCCTGGGCCCTCTGGTGGGTGGGACCAGGTCTGGGGCAGCTGGGACTCAGGGGGTCCTAAGGCAGCTGGCCTGCTTGTTGGTGCGGCTGTGTCCCTCCCCAGCTAGCTGCTTGGTTTGGGGGTATCCCAGGACTTGTGTTGACCAGATGGTGCATGGGACCAGGTTTCAGTGCCAATAAGCTAGAGGATGGATTCCAAAATAGCTCTTGCCACCACCAGTGTCCTGGTGGTAGGATGAGCTTCCCACAATGGCAGCTGCCAGCGTCTTTGCCCCCAGGTGAGTCCCAATAGCCTCTTTACTCTCTGTGAGACTCTCCAATAGCAGCAAGTTCATCTGACCAAGGTTCCTTTCAAATTACTGCATCTGCTCTGCATCTCAGAGCGGGTGAGATTTTGTGTGTGCCCTTTAAGAGTTGAGTCTTTACTTCCCACAACCCTGTATCTCTCCTGAAATTAAGCCCTGCTGGCCTTCAAAGCCATACATTCTGGGGGCTTGTCTTCATGGTGCAGGACCCTGGGCTGTGGAGGTTAATGTGGGGCTCTGACCTGTTGCTCCTTGGGGAGAACCTCTGAAATGGTAATTATCCTCCAGTTTGTGGATTTTCTACCTGGGGGTATGTACTTGAAGGTACTACGTCTCCACTCCTACACATCTCGTTTTGGTAGGATTATTATTATTATTAACTACAGTTTTCATTATCATATATGTGATTATTTCTAAAAACTTATATTTCAATTTAATATAGTAAAATTCACTCTACTTTGAGTTTTGACTAACGCATAGAGTCACAGAACCACCGGAATAGTAAAGATGTACAACAATTTCATCACCCAAAAAGTTTCCTTCATTCAGCCCTTTTGTAGTCAAACTTCCCCTCAATCTCTAACTCCTGGCAACTACTGATCTGTTCTCCACCCCTAGAGTTGCCCTTTCTACCATTTTATATAGATGGAATCATACAGATATATGTATATAGCTTTTTCAGTCCAGCTTCTTTCACTTAGAATAATGCTTTTGAGATTCATCAGTGCTATTCCTTGTGTCAATAGTTTGTTCCTTTTTATTGCTGAGTAGAATTCCCAGGTGGTTTATCCATTGCCCAGTATAAGGACACTGAGTTGTTTCCAAGTCTGGTGATGTGAATGAAGCTGCTATAAACATTTGCATGCAGGGTTTTGTGCGAATATAAATTTTCATTTCTCTTGGGTAAATACTTAGGACTGGGATTGTTGGGTCATGTGGCATTTTATGTTCAAATTTATAAGAAACTGCCTAACATCTTCCCAAAGTTCCATACCATTTTGCATTTCTACCAGCTGTGTATGTGAGTTTTAGGTGCTCCAAATATGCATCAGCACTTGGTATGTCAGTCTTCTTTTTTTTTTTTAACTACAGTCATTCTTGTGAGTATATAGCAGCATCTCATTGTGTTTTCAATTTGCATTTCCTTTATGATGAACAATGTTGAGCAGTTTTTCATGGGCTTGTTAGCCATTTGTACATCTACTTTGGTGACGTATCTGTTCAAAACTTTTGTGCATTTTAAAAAATGTGGTTATTTTTTATTAATGTTTTCAAAATTTTAGTAAAATATATATAATATTTAACTTTTTAAACCATTTATAGTTATATAATTCACTGGTATTAAATACAATCACAATGTTGTATAACCATCACCATTACCTATATCCAAAAGTTTTTCATTATCTCCAACAAAAACTCTGTACCCATTAAACACTAACACCCCCTTTCCCCTACCTTCCCCTAGTCTCCAGTAACCTCTATTCTACCTTTTGTCTCTATTAATTTTCCTATTCTAGGTGCCTCATATAAATGAATGTTTGTCCTTCTGTGTCTGGCTTATTTCCCTAAGCATAGTGTTTCAATGTCCATCCATGTTGTACCATATATCAAAGTTGCATTCCTTTTAATGGCTGAATAATATTCCATTGTATCTAATTATTGAGTTTAAAGAGCTCTTTTTACATCTGTTTACAAGTCTTTTTCCATATATGTAAGTTGCAAATATTTTCTTGCAATCTGTTGCTTATCTTCATTTTCTTTGAGGTTTTTGAAAGAGGAAAAATTTTAGTTTTGATGAAGTCCAATGATCATTTTTTTCTTTTAAGAACTATGGTTTCGATGTCATACCTAAGAACAGTTTGCCTAACCCAGTGTCACAAAGATTTCCTCCTATGCGTTCCTCTAATGGTTTAAAATTTTGCTTTAGGTCTATGATCCATTTTAAGCAAATTTTTATATAAAGTGTCAGGTATGAATCAAGTTTATATTTTGCATGTGGATTCAATTGTTCTAGCACAATTTGTTGAAAAGACTAACCTTTCTCCATTGAATTGCCTTTGTACCACTGTCAAAAATTAATTGACCATATTTTTGAGGATTTAATTCTGGACTCTGTATGTTCCATTGATCTATATATCTATCCTTTGGCCAAAACCACACTGTCTTGATTACTATAGATTTATAGTAAATCTTGAAATCAGATAGTGTGAGTCCTCCAACTTCTTTTTCAAAATTGTTTTGGCTATACTTGTTCCTTTGCCTTTATATAAAAAATTTTAGAATCAGCTTGCTGATATCTACAAGAAATTCTGCTGAGATTTTGATCAGAATGGGGGTGAATCTACAGATTAATTTGTTAAGAACTGACTTTTTAACATTTGTGGTTATTTTGGGATACAACTATCTGATTCTAAATTTCTGCAACAAATCTTTCACTTCTACCAAATACAACCTGACATCTTATCATAGCTAACCTAATACAGATGTTTAGAATGGAGTTTTTTCTGCAGCAATCGTTGTTTCCAGGTGATTTTATGTTGTAATAGATTACTCTCTGCTATTAAGTTTTAGTGACACCAAGCTATGGTCACTTTTTATTTATTGCTTTAGTTATAACTATTAAAATGGTGATTTTTTCCCTTTAATTTTGTAACTGTTTAGATCTTTACATGAGCTAAAGTCTTATTGATTAATTGATTGATTGTGGTAAAATATACATAACATAAAATTTGCATTTTAACCATTTTTACATATACAGCCATTTTTAAGTTCAGGGCCATTAAGTACATTCACATTCTTGTGCAACCATCACCACCATCCATCTCTAGAGCTTTTCTCATCTTCCCAAACTGAAACTCTGTACCCATTAAATAATAACTCCCCATTCCCCCTTCACACCCACCCCAGCCTCTGGCAACCATGGTTCTGCTTTCTGTCTCTATGAATTTGACTGCTCTGAGCACCTCATGCAAGTGGAATCACATGCTATCTGCCCTTTTGTGACTGGCTTAGTTCACTTAATGTTTTCAAGGTTCATCCATGTTGTAGCGTATGTCAGAATTTCCTTCCTTTTTGAGAGTAAAATATATATAGCACATTTTTTAATCCATTCATCTGTTGACAGACACTCAGATTGCTTCCTCCTTTTGGCTATTGTGGATAATGCTGCTCTGAACACTAACGTACAAGTATCTGTTCAATGGCTGCTTTCGGTTATTTTGGGTATATCTCCAGATGTGGAATTGTTGGATCATTGTAAATCTATGTTTAATTTTTTGAGGAACCACCACACTATTGGCTAAAGTCTTAAAAGAAAGATATACTTAATTAACATTGCTTTTCATATGTTATTGCCAAATTTAAGAGGAACATTTAGAAAAGAAAATGGATTTCAGATGACGATGGACAATAGTATGCCTCGTGGGAAGAGTCAGGAAGAACCTACTGAGAGGAAAGATACTTCAACAAAGAATTTCTAACATTTCCTTGTACTTACATGACAACTAGAGCAGCAGTATGTTCACAGCATTATTTGTTTTCTAAAATTCTAATATCAGAGGTATATTCAGAATGTGGATTTTTAACTTTTTAAATTTTATTTGTTTGCAAAAAGAAAATCTGATATTCCAAAGCACTTAGCTCTGGAAATAGCTTTTGTACCAGGTTTTTTAAAAAATTAATAATTTCTTTAATAAGCTATTTTATGGCTTCATCCAGATTTTTCTTTTCTTTTCTTTCCTTTTTTTTTTTTTTTTTTTTAAATTTCTTGGCCGTGCTGCACAGCATGCAGGATCTTTGTTCCCTGACCAGGGATCGAACCTGCGCCCCCTGCAGTAGAAATGAGGAGTCATAACCACTGGATCACCAGGGAAGTCCCCAGAATTTTCCATAATGCTGTTTTTAAAATACTATGAGAAGCAAATGAAAGATACAAAAACGACAAAGAACTAAATGTTTATTTGTTAAGCCCTGTTTATTATTATTTATTTATCAGTCAATGTCCTAGATGCTAGGAATTTAAAACACTAGACCCTTATTCATTTAGAATATACTGCAGATGTTAAAAAAAGACACACAGATAAATAAGCTAAATACAATCATGTCTTGGAATCAATAGTACTTATATTATTACCATCTATGGAAGTGGTGCAAGTACCCACAAACTTTTGTTTGTGGAGAGACAGCTTTAGGAATGTGAGTACTACTTGCACATTGAAGAGAGTTTTAATTTCCTTAAGTGGAAACTATAGCTTTTAAGTCACATTGGGCCCAAACTACACTGAGAAGTGAGATCCTTGGAACTAACACACCTTTCTGCCTCCTCCTCTCTCAGTTACTCAGCAAGAGAACACTTTAGGAACCGCGTCCCTCTCATCTGGCCGGATGTCTCCTGAGGAGCTCACAACACAGACCATGCACTGTTCTAATGTGTATAAGAGGAAGGCTGCAGACTCTTGACAGAGGTCTAGACTTCAGCCTCATCAGGTCTGACACCATCAGAGGCCTTAGCCTGGAGCAGTGTTGAACCTCAAAGCCAATTGATACTAACATGCTTCTAATCTCTGTCATTTTCAATCACTCTCACAATGGCAAACCATGATCTCCCTCCTCCACCAGTATTTACACTCTGTCTTTTGAAGTACTGCTGTCATGCTACTGCTCTGTACTTTCTCCCCAATAAATCACTCTACCTCTGGTGGTTGCCCACCCATCCTAGCCCTTTTACTATGCCTTTTGGAGCACTCCCCCCAACAACCAACCAACCAGCCAACCAACCAAACAAACCCTTTTCTAACGACACGGAGTTTCCTTTTAAAAGTGCTTTCCTCTTTGAATTGGCTGCTAGAAAGCTTAGAGCAACTTCTGTGAATGAAGCCCACTTCCATCTCCAATGTATGATCTTATTTTTATTTCTCCTTTGCTTTTTCTCTAAGACTTTTAAAAAATTTTTTCTTTTTATTTTTTTGGCTATGTCGGGTCTTCGTTGAGGCGCGTGGGCTTCTCTCTAGTTGCGACATGCGAGCTTCTCTCTGGATGTGGCGTGCGGGTTTTCTCTCTCTAGTTGTGCCATGGTGGCACAAGGGCTCAAGGGCTCAGTAGTTGGGGCGCGCGGGTTTAGCTGCCCTGCGGCATGTAGGATCTTAGTTCCCCAACCAGGGATCGAACCTGCATCCCCTGCACTGGAAGGTGGACTCTTTACCACTGGACCACCAGGGAAGTCCCTATCTCTAAGACTTCTTAAAATCTTTGCTACGTTTTTAACATCTTTGTAAAACCTCCTTAAGTACCTTTCAGAACAACATGAGATCGTAATACATGAATACTCTGGTGTTCACTTACTACATATCCAGAATTCTATTACCTCTTATTCTTTACTAACAGAATACCAATTTTACTTGGAATATCAATGTGCCCCAGGTCAAACAATTTTGATTTTTCAAGCTCCTTTAAAGCTAGGAGTGGTCATTTGACATGATTTTAGCTAATGAGATGTAGACACAAGTCTACTTCAGAGTTTCCAGAAAAACTATTATTTTGCTATTAAAAGGGAAAGACTCAACCTGGCACACACTTTTGCCCTTTTTCTCTTCTTCCTTCTGTAAATAGAACATGATGTCTGGCATTACAGGAGCCATCTTGGTACGATGAGGTCAAAAGCCAGGTGCTAAGAATGGTGTCTCAAGAAGCAAGCATGATCCTTCTCTGATGATCTCGTAAAGTCATCTTACCGACCCTGCAATGCTTTTTCTGAGACTTTTTATTTCATAAGATCCAGGAATTCCTTATTTGCTTAATGTAGGTCGAAATTCTCTTACGTACTAGCAAATCCAGACCTAGCTCTTACATACCCTCTCTATTTCTGTCTCCCCCAACCCATGCTTTCACTGGCTGCCTTCTTATCACACCATTTTCACTAGAGGCCCATGGAGAAGAGGTTGCTCCTTCTCTCATACCCCACAAAGCAAAGGCCTGAGAGGAGGAGTCATCTTTCTCTGCCTTTCTCTTTGTCAATTTTAACCATCATTCTTCCACTCTAATGCAAAAACACTTCCTTCTTCCAGGGACACACCACTGATTCCACCCTTTAACATTCCTTATTGCTATCATTGTCCTACCTCCCAGAGAATCCCCCTCAATCTCACTCTCCAGCCCGAATTCCATAATCATTGCAGACAGTTTCAATGCAAGCATACCTCATTTTATTGCACTTTGCTTTGTCTGCGCTTTACAGATACTGTGTTTTTTACAAATTGAAAGTTTGTGGCAACCCTACGTGGAGCAAGTCTATTGGCGCCATTCTTCCAACAGCATTTGCTCACTTTTTGTCTCTGTGCCACATTTTGGTGATTCTCACAATATTTCAAACTTTTCCGTTATTATTTGTTATGGTGATCTGTGATCAGTGAACTTCGGTGTTACTATTTTAATTGTTTTGAAGTGCCACCAGCCCATATAAAGATGGCACTGACTAGCCATCCCTCCATTTCTCTCCCTCCCCTTGGGCCTCCCTGTACCCTGAGAAATAACACTATTGAAATTAGACCAATTAATAACCCTACAATGGCCTGTAAGTGTTCAAGTGAAAGGAAGTTGCATATCTCTCACTTTAAATCAAAAGGTAGAAATGATTAACCTTAGTGAGGTAGGCATGTGGAAAGCCAAGACAGGCTGAAGCCTAGGCCTCTTGCACCAAACAGACAAGTTACTGCTACTTCAGTGAACACAGGAATGTTAAGAAAGCAAAATAGCCTTATTGCTGTTATGGAGAAAGTTTTGGTGGTCTGGGTAGAAGATCAAACCAGTCACAACATTCCCCTTAAGCCGAAGCCTAATGCAGAGCAAGGACCCAACTTTCTTCAATTCTATGAAGTCTGAGAGAGGTAAGGAAGCTGTGGAAGAAAAGTTTGAAGCTAGCAGACGTTGGTTCATGAGGTTGAAGGAAAGAAACTCTCCATAATACAAAAGCACAGGTGAAGCAGTAAGTGCTGATATAGAAGCTGCAGCAAGTTATCCAGAGGATCTAGCTAAGATAAATAATGAAGGTGGCTACACTAAACAACAGACTTTCAATATAGATAAACCAGCCTTTCACCGGAAGAAGATGCCTCTAGGACTTTCATGGCTAGGGAGGAGAAGTCAATGCCTGGCTTGAAAGCTTCAAAGGACAGGCTGACTCTCTTATTAGGGGCTAATGCAGCTGGTGACCTTAAGTTGAAGCCAGTGCTCATTTACCCTTCTGAAAATCCTAGGGCCCTTAAGCATTCTAAATCTACTCTGCCTCTGTTCTATAAATGGAACAAAAAAGCTTGGATGACAGCACATCTGTTTACAACACTTCTGCTGAGTATTTTAAGCCCATCATTGAGCCCTACTGCTCAGAAAAGAAGGTTCCTTTCAAAACATGACTGTTTGTTGACAATAGGGGACTTCCCTGGTGGTCCAGTGGTTAAAAATCCATCTTGCAATGCAGAGGACGCCGGTTTGACCCCTGGTAGGGGAACTAAGATCCCACATGCTGCAGGGCAACTAAGCCTGCGTGCCACAACTAGAGAGAAGCCCAAGCACCACGATGAAGAACCCATGTGCCACAACTAAGACCCGACACTGCGAAAAAATAAATAATTAAATAGACTTAAATGAATAAAAAATTAAAAAATGACTGTTGACAATACACCTGGTCACCCAAGAGCTCTGATGGAAATGTACAATGAGAGTAATGTTGTATTCAGACCTGCTAACACAATATCCATTCTGCAACCCATGCATCAAGGAATAATTTAGACTTTCAAGACTTATTATTTAAGAAATACAATTCATAAGGCTATAGCTACCATAGATAGTGATTTCTCTGATGGATCTAAGCAAAGTTAATTGAAAACTTTCTGGAAAGGATTCACCATTCTAGATGCCATTCGGAGCATTCATGATTCATGGGAAGAAGTCCACATATTCACATTAACAGGAATTTGGAAGAAGTTGATTCCAACCCTCACAGATGACTTTGAGGGGTTTAAGACTTCAGTGGAGGACGTAACTGCAGATGTGGTGGAAATGGCAAGAGAACAAGAGTTAGAAGTGAGGCCTGAAGATGGGACTGAACTGCTGCAATCTTATGGTAAAACTAATGGATGAGGAGTTGCTTCCTATGGAGGAGCAAAGAAAGTGGTTTCTTGAGAGGAAATCTATTCCTGGTGAAGATGCTGTGAAACTTGTTGAAATAACAACAAAGGACTTAGAATATTACATAAATTTGGTTGATAAAGCAGCGGTAGGGTGTGAGAGGATTGACTCCAATTTTGAAAGATGTCCTATTGTGAGTAAAAGGCTATCCAAACAGCACTGCCTGCTGCAGAGAAATTGTTTGTGAAAGGAAGAGTCAGTTGATGCAGCAAACTTCATTATTGTTTTATTTTAAGAAATTCCCACCCAGACTTCAGCAAACACAACCCTGATCAGGCAGCAGCCATCAGCATTGAGTCAAGACCCTTCACCAGCAAAAAAAAATTTATGACTCACTGAAGGCTCAGACGATGGTTAGCATTTTTTAGCAATAAAGTTTGTTTTTGTTTTGCGGTACGCGGGCCACTCACTGCTGTGGCCTCTCCCATTGCGGAGCACAGGCTCTGGACGCGCAGGCCCAGCGGCCATGGCTCACGGGCCCAGCCGCTCCGCGGCATGTGGGATCCTCCCGGAATGGGTCACGAACCCGTGTCCCCTGCATCGGCAGGCGGACTTGCAACCACTGCGCCACCAGGGAAGCCCAATAAAGTATTTTTTAATTAAGATATGTACATTGCTTTTTTTTAGGCATAATGCTCTTGCACACATAATAGACTACAGTATAGGGTAAACATAACTTTTATATGCATTAGAAAGCCAAAAAGTTAGTGTGACTCACTTTATTGTAACATTTGCTTTCTTGCAGTGGTCTGGAACTAAACCTGCAGTGTCTCCGAGGTGTGCCTGTACTTATGTCCAACACCCTGATCTTGACGTTCCTTGACTTCCTTCAACCAGCCCCTTCCCAAAGCCACAGTCAGGACCATGTTGCCTCCTTGAGCTCGTCTGTGTGTTGCTTTGTATAGAGATAACTCTTAGAATTTTAATGTATACCTAAGTTTTTAAAAGGGTAGTCCATTTTTAATTAGCAAATTAATCCATTTTTGATGTTCACAGTTATAAGTTTGGAGAAATTTTACCATTATATTTATTATGTACATGTTCTCGTTTCATTTTATCCCTGTTTTGCTTTCTGTTAATCAGATTTTATTGATTTCATTTTTATTTTAACTGTTTAGGAGTTACACACTCTATTTCTATTTTGGTAGTAACCAATAAGGTTTTGTTTTACAGTTTTATTGAGGTATATAATTTATATGCCATACAATAAACCCATTGTAAGTGGATGATTTTTCAATAATTTTTTACAAATTTATACAATTGTGTAGCCACCACTACAATTCAGTTTTGGAACTCTTCCATCATCCTCTAAAATGTCATTATGTCCTTTTGCAGTCAATCCCCTCTCTCGCTCAGCTTCAGGCACACATTGATTTTCTATCTCCATAGTTTTGCCTTTTCTAGAAATTTCATGTAACTGCAATCATACAATATGTAATCTTTGTGTCTGGCTTCTTTCACTTAGCATAATAATTTGAGGTTCATCCCCATTGTTGCATGTGTCAGCTGCTAATTCCTGTTTATTGTTGAGTAGTATTCTTTGTACGGGTATACCATTTTTTTGTTTATTCATTTATCAGTGAGTTGATGAATGTTTGGACTGTTTCCAATTTTTGGCTTTTATCAGGAATGTTGCTATGAATGTTCACGTACAGGTCTTTGTATAGACATATGTTTTCAGTTCTCTTGGGTAAATATCTAGGAGTAGAATGGCTAGACTATGTGAGATCTGTGTGTTTCCACTATTTGCCGCTTGGCATAAACCAAGAAGGGGGAGGACCTAAGCTCTCTGGCTACTTGTACTCCAGCCAGTATTTCTGACAGTTTCATTGGGCTCTTTCTTGCTCCCCCTGTACAGTCCTTCTGAACCTTTAGCATCCCTAAAACCTCTCCCATATTTTTTTAAGTTAATTAATTAATTTTATTTTTGGCTGCGTTGCGTCTTCATTGCTGCACGCAGGCTTCCTCTAGTTGAGGCGAGTGGGGGCTACTCTTCGCTGTGGTGCATGGGCTTCTCATTGGAGTGGCTTCTCTTGTTGCAGAGCACGGGCTCTAGCTGCGTGGGCTTCAGTAGTTGTGGCACGTGGGCTCAGTAGTTGTGGCTCATGGGCTCTAGAGCGCAGGCTCAGTAGTTGTGGTGCACGGGCTTAGCTGCTCTGCGGCATGTGGGATCTTCCCAGACCAGGGCTCGAACCCGTGTGCCCTGCATGGCAGGCGGATTTTTTTTTTTTTTTTTTTTTTTTCAGTACGTGGGCCTCTCACTGTTGTGGCCTCTCCCGTTGTGGAGCACAGGCTCTGGACGCGCAGGCTCAGCGGCCATGGCTCACGGGCCCAGCCGCTCCGCGGCATGTGGGATCTTCCCGGACTGGGGGCACGAACTCGTGTCCCCTGCATCGGTAGGCGGACTCTCAACCACTGCACCACCAGGGAAGCCCCCAGGCGGATTCTTAACCACTGCACCACCAGGGAAGTCCCACTCCCATATTTTTAACAGTCCTCTTTTTTCTTTGTTTTGGGCTTTGGTTGTTTCCTCAAACTGAGTCCAGCTACTTTTTGCCTTGAGGGATGCTTCATAATTTTTGGCCCACCAAGAGCATCTTTACTTGCTTTCAACACTGTCGTGAATTTATTTATAGTGTGACTGGTTGTGAAATTGGAAGTTCTGACCCAGACCATAAGACAGTAGATAATCAGATCGCAAAGTGAAGTGATAGACTCATATAAAGATTTTCAAAGCAGGAGATTGAAAAGCAGTTAGAAAACAGACCCACGATGAAGGTATAAACAGGTTAAGAAAATAGAGGAGGGAGAAAATGTGTGGAGAGATTTTGTGGGGAGAGCTACTGCCGTAATGTTAATTCTACTCCTGTCCTACAACCCTCCACTCCCTCATCCCCTCAAGCCTAGCCAGAGTAGACTTCAAGGGACCACTGGAGAGCTTGATATGTGTTCCCTGGAGTTTGAGAAGCACGTTGGTCTGGCATCTGCCATTGGGCTGGGGAGTCAGGGCAGAGCCACAGAGAGATGTTTCTGCTTTGAGAAGTAACTGCATTCCTTTCTGACACAAGCCAAAGTGCACAACCATCAGGGATGAAGTGTAGAACTCTTGGGAGGGATATCAGCCAAGGGTCATTTTAAAAGCATTCCAGGGACTTCCCTGGTGGCACAGTGGTTGAGAATCCACCTGCCAGTGCGGGGGACATGGGTATGATCCCTGGTCCAGGAAGACAACTAAGCCCGCAAGCCACAACTACTGGGCCCACGTGCCGCAACTACTGAAGCCCGCACGCCTAGAGCCCATGCTCTGCAACAAGAGAAGCCACCACAGTGTGAAGCCCACACGCCGCAACGAAGACCCAATGCAGCCAAAAATAAATAAATAAATATTTTTAAAAAAGTGTTCCAGTGCTTCTGCCGTAGGAAAAGGAGACACCCTCTCAAGAGGGGGTCTGTGCGAGTGGGCTGAGATTCTAGAGGAGAAGTAGCAGGGCCCACTGAGGAAAATGAATTCATCACAGCACATGCAATTGGATAAACACAGCAAAGGACCTACAGAACACCCATGAGAGAGTCCACTTTGAACACCTGCAAGACCTAGAGAGAAGGAGGTCACTTATAACAGTATCTGTCAAATGAGAACTTTCTGTGTCCCCTTTCTTTTCCTCTCTCTTTGTGGCCCAACCCTCAAGGGACCATAAGTTATGAGTAGCACGCTGAGGGAGGAAACACAAAGAAGGAAAAGAAAGTCATGACATCTCCTCTTTCACGTGTCAGGAGGCCTGCCTGAAGCTGACCCTAACTGTAAGAGAAGAGAAGATTTCATTCCAAACCAGTTTTAGAACTATTATTCCTGCAAAGAATTGACCATACTAATTTCCATATTCAGACTGTGTTTGGTGACTTAAAGTGAACATAAGAGTCTATTTCCAAAGAGAGACCAAGAGAGTCTTGGGGGCCTGCTGGAGATTTCAATGGGGCAACAGAACTACTTCCCTCACTTAATAAGTTTTAAAGGGATAACATAGTTCACCAATCATAACCTTATGTTGAGCTTGTTAAATGATATGGTTACAATTTTTATATCTGTTCTGTTGTTTAGAGGGACTTAGAATGGAGGGGAAAGATGAAGTATTTTCACAGTCCAAGTTTTTCACCTCTGAAATCTTGTATTCTTTTATTTTGGTTTCCAAATATAATTGTCTATTTTCCCAGTATTCTTATTGTTTCTTCATATTCACTTCTAGACACTAGTCAATTAAATCTTGTGTTTCCCAGCTTGGGCTCAGCTTCTTTTCCTTTGCAGCCAAGATGTTCTAGTGCATTATTTCAACTTGCCATCCCATTTCTACCACCTCATCTTTTTTTTTTTTTTTTTTTTTGGCCACACTGCACGACATGTGGGATCTTAGTTCCCCAACCAGGAATCGAACCCATGCCCCCTGCAGTGGAAGCTCAGAGTCCTAACCACTGGACCACCAGGGAATTCCCATCTACTACCACATCTTTGCAGTGATTCTGCTATCTGCCTTTTCTGGTGCTATACACAGGCTGCTGAGAAATACTGCAGAAACCATTTAAACCCACACCCAGCAAATTCTTACTCTCCCATCTCAGCTGAGCTCCTAGTACTTCTTTGCAAAATACTTATACATTTTTCTGGGCCAGTTTCCTTTTCCATCCATTTTAGTAGTTTTTGTAATTCTTTGCCACTCATTTCAAGCTCTGTGCTCTGAATGAATTCGTATTTTATAGAAAATACTGAAGCAGTTTGTGAACAAGTTCTCACTTTCTCAACTTCATCTACAAATTTATTTATAGTTCCATCTCTTTCTCTAGTCCCTCTAGTGTCAAGTGGAGATTACCTTCCTACTGACTGGGTCTATTTTGTTTACTTGTGTTCTGGGTCAGTGCACATGAATAATCAGGGGATCTTGTTAAAATGCTGATTCAGCAGGTCTGGAGTGGGACCAGAGATTATGCAGTTCTGACAACCTTCCAGGCGATGCTGATATTGCTGGTCCACAGACCACACTTGGAGTAACAAGGCTGTTGTTTGATACCCTCTCATCTCTTTTTGCTCTACCGATTAATTATCTTTCCTCCCTGATTTAATTTCAAACTCTCTGTACTGGCTCTTCAGCATATAAAATGCATGAATTTCTCTGATCTTAAAAAAAAAGTCTCTTTCCAAAATCTTTTCTTCTTAGGGCATCACTGTCTCACACCTTATCTTCTGTATTTGTTATCCATTGCTGTCTAACCTATCGCCTTAATACTTAGCACTTAAAAATAACTGTTCCTGGGGCTCAAGAGCCCTGGTATGGCTTAGCTAGGTCCTCTGGCTCAGGGTTTCCCACAAGACTGTAATCAAGATATCTGCTGGGGTGACCGTCATCTCGAAGTTTGTCTAGAGGAGGATCCATTTCTAAGTTCATTCATCTGGTAATGACAGGGTTTAGTTCCTTGCAGGTTGTTGGACCAAGGGACTCATTTCCTTAATGGGTATTGGCTAGAAGCCTCCAGCGTTCTTTGCCATGTGGGCCTCTCTGCAGAACAGCCCACAGCATGGCAGATGGTTTTCATTAGAATGAGCAGAGTGTACAAGAAAGGGTGAGTAAGGCAGAATCTAGTCTTTTTGTAACCCAATCTGGGAAGTGACATTCTATCACTTTTGCTATATTCTAGTCACTAGAAACAAGCTGCTAAGTCCAGCTCACACTCAGGGGGAGGAGGTTTCACAAAGGTATGGATACCAGGTGGCCATTTTAGAGACTGTCAGCCGTACCCTCATAGCCAAGCCTCTTGAGAAAGTCTGCAATTGCTCTCCCCATTCTGTCCATTTTCATTCACTTTTCAAACCTTTAGAATTTGGTTCCCCCTTTCACTGCTTACTAAAGATGCCCTAGTTGTCAAATCCAAAAATCGTTTCTCAACACTCACCTTACTTGACCTTTTACTTAGTTTTCATAGCACTATTCTCTCCTAATTCTCTTCCTATTCCTTGAACAAAATCCTTCTCAATATCTTTCCTAACTTGTCCTCGTCTGTGCATATTTTAAACATAGATGTTTCAAGTTCCTGGACTTCATCTTCTTTTCACTCTATATACAGTATTCTCATGTTCACCTCCATCTTCCCTCATCATGTATACATGAGTGTACTAGTTAGGGTTCTCCAGAGAAACAGAACCAGTAGGAGCTGTATATGTGAGATTTATTATGGGAATTGGCTCACGTGATCCTAGAGGCTGAGATACACCACAGTGTGTCATCTGTAAGCTAGTAAACCAGGAAAGCCAATGGTATAATTCAGACTAAAAGTCCAAAGGTCTGAGAACCAGGAGAGACAATGTTGTAACTCCCAGCCTGAGATCAAAGACCTGAGAACCTGGGGGCCCCTGGTGCAAGTGGCAGAGCCCAAAGGCCCCAGAAACAGGAGTTCTGATGTCTGAGGGCAGGAGGAGGTGGGTATCCCAGCTCCAGAAGAGAGAGAGACTCTGCTCTCCCTCTGCCTTTTTGTTCCATTTGGACCCTTGATGGACTGGATGATGCCTACCCACACCGAACTTTACTCAGTCTACTGATTCAAATGCTCATCTCTTCCAGAAACATGTTCACAGACACACCCAGAAATAATGTTTCACCGGTAATCCTAGCAGACATTAGCTTAGTCAGTTTGACACATAAAATTAACCATCAGTGATAATGCCAAGAATTTTCTTTAGAACTCCACAACAGTATTTCTGACTTCCGGCTGTCCCGTAAACATCTCAAACGTGAACTCATCCTTTCCCTAAAATACATTTTTCCTCTTGTTTCTCATATCCTGCTTAATGTCATCATGACCTACCCTGCTGCCCACATTGGAAATCAGGACTCATCTTAGAATCTTGGCATCCTGTCACCTTCCACATCCACGTCTAAGTCTTGTTGCTTTTACCTCTTTAACATCTTCTGTATTTTAGCCATTCCTCTGCTTGGTCTCGTGCCTTTGACTCCTTCTATAATTTCTTCTCCACATTGTAAACCCCACGAGAACAGGGAGTGTAACTTGTTCACCTCTGTGGCCCTAGTACCAGCCCAGGTAGTATTGTTCTTGCTAAATATTCCTTGTCTGCTTGATTAAAACTAAAATTTAAATCTGACTGTGTTATTCTAACACTTAAAGGTCTTTAATGACTTCTAATTACTTATCTAAACTCCTTAGTATCATATAAAAGATATTCCCTTATTCAGATGTGTAATTTGTTTGTATATATAATAGATACCCTCAGATGCCTAAATTTTTTAAGGTCTTTAATCTGCTTTTGCATTTTTTTCTGTCACTTCCCTCATTATTCAGCTGTCACTTCCTTCATATTCATTATTCTACTTCTTATGCTATCATTGTGCTTTCTATTACCTGCCTTGTCTTCCTTTCTAATCTGTTGCTTCTATGCTGCCACAGGCAGGGAAAACAGAGACTGACTGAAAATCCAAAGGGTTGTTTTCTGGGTGAGCACTAGAGGACAAAACTTCTAATTTCTCATTTGGTTTATTACAGCCTTCCCCCTTACTTCCTGCTTCTTGGTTATAATACAGAGGTGAGAGGTTGTTGGCTGAATGTCTTTTAGACAAGTAAGGTATAGTAATATATAGCAATTTAAAAAAAACAAAAATTATATGTCAGCTTTGCATATATTTTCCATGGAGGGGGGAACCATCCTATTAGCAAATCGATAATCCAGTACTTAAATCTGAACAAATTATAAGTGGCTCTCTCATTCATTCCATTTTCTTGCACTTTACCCCCAGTCATTTTCTACCATCCTGCTTTTCTATCATAGCAATCTTAAGCATAGAATGGTAGGTGTAGGGCAATGTGTATAACCGTAAAAGAGAATTCTAAAGAAATCTTAATGTTTTCCATTTCCTATTTCATAATTTTTAGTGGAGAGATCATGTGAAATCAGCCTATCCATTGGCAGATTGATACCTTATCCTGCCTGTCCCCATATAACTTAAGTGAGAATATTATTTAAATAAATATATCACTAATGCTTTTAAAAAGGGGCCCATCATAAGCTATTTGACCCTTGCCCAAAACAAAAGCAAAAAGTAAATACACTGGACAACCCTATCTGCAGGTGAGCTGATAGGGCAAATATTTAGTCATTAGGAAATACCTGAAATGACAACACTCTTAAGAGCTGTCCGTTAAACCAGGTATATGTGAAGATACAGACACATGAGAAAAGCAAATAAATAGATATGGGTAATCCTTTAGAAGTTCTCAATCAGAATTAGCTGTGAGAGCCTGGTGTGGAGGAATGCAACAGAAGAAGCTTCCATTTGAGCTGAGGTTTGTTTATCCTACTTATCTGAAGTCAGAGCCAATAACCCCAATGGTCCCAAGAATGGTGATAAGTGTTTTTCCACATTTAGAAAGAGCCAATTGGCAGAACCTTTGCAAAAGGGCCAATACCTTCTCTTAGTAACATGATACAGATAGGGCTCTTCTGATTTAATCCTGGTGGGTCAGGTGCCTTGAGCTGTGTCTTATTAGCAGAGAGAGATTCACACTCATTCTCATGCTTTCTGGCTCAGGCTGCTACAGCACATCTTTGATGGATTCCACAAAGACATTTTTGTGTGTGTGTGCTCTCTTTGATTTGATTCTTTTAGCCCAAGCAGATCTAAATCTTAACTATCTTTTAGATCTCTGCTCTTTCTATCTCTACTAGTTTTTATTGTTTCGTTTGGGCAACTTGGTTTGTGTCCTTTGCCAGTTACTGATTCTGCTTTTGCTTTATTTCACTAGATCTCATTGGGCACCGGCTTGTGCCCTTCTCTGTATCTGGTTTCAACCTCTGACTACTTTTGCTTTAGTTTTTCCTTAATGGTCTGTAGAGACTTTGATCCGTCGTGCAACATGAGATAGGAGAGCTACATTAGAACAGTGTAAACTGGTTTATCAGCCCCTATGACCTCCCATCTTCTAAAATGAGTTTATTTGTAGGCTTTTTAGTTGAAGCTTGTTTACAATCTTGGATTATGATCTATAAGTAAGCATCTTGTAATGAGGATGGATTGAAAGTAAGATTTCTTCTCTCAATTCCCATCCTTTTGTTTATAACATGAATTGAATGCTGGGTATCCATAGGAGAAAGTGTTTCGCTTGCCTTTAGAAATAACTTGGAGCTATTATTCCCCAAAACGAATGCAGATTATTAGCCCACTTAATTAATAGATAGAAATCTAGCAAAGAAAGATCTCATTGTTTTTCCTTCGAGTAATTAATGACACCACATGTGAATCTAAGTGATTTCTATAATTTTTAGATTGAGTCTCATCTATGAGCTAAAACTGTTCATTTTAGCACTAAGGAGGCTTGCATCCCTACAAGTTGCCATTTCATATATTTTAACTCCTTACTGCCAACATTCAGAATAAAGTGTTTTTCAACTCTTAAGGGACGATTTTATTTCCAAGGTAGTAGGTCTCTTGTGAGGATAAAATCAAAAGAGAAAGAGCTGGTCCCATTTTAAAGGTGTAGTACTAATTCTTAGCTCTTATTGGTACCCCAGTCTTGGTGCGGCATTTGATAAATGGCCATACACCGAGCCCCTGGATGTGGCCAATGCAGTGTTCCTTAAACCAAACCAGGCCAAACCAAACTCCTCCTTACAGACTGAGTCAGAGGACAAAAGACTAGAGCAACGAGTACCACCTTTGCCTGTGAGCAACACCTATCTTCCAGGATCGTAATGCTCGTTGGCAGTACGTATGTAATGTACATGGTGCAGAGATCCTCAAATTGTAGCTCTTTTTTTCATTTTCCTATTATGATTATTTAAGAAAATCCTCTATGCTAGATACAGAAACACACAAAACTGAATGAAAATGCAAAAATTACTTAGTGCTTAATGTAACTATTGCACCTCCCAGAGCTATACTTAGGGCTTAAAATCTAAAGCGTGGTTTTATTTTCAGTCTTCTCTGTAATTGGTGGCTACAGGTGGTCAAATACAGTTTTGGAGTATAGAGTTAAGAAACTTAAAATGAGTACAGAATCTGACAACTATGTTCCATCTAGATTTAAGTCACATTTAGAGTTTGGCTGGGATGTTAGCCAAAAGAGATTTGCTATAGTTTCATGAGATAAAATTATGGCATGAATCATCATCTCTCTAGCTTATTCAAGTAAAGATATTTTTTCAGAGGTTATTTTAAAGACGCAGTTCATAATTTGATGTATATGGGTTTCTACAATTTGATTCTTTAATTTCAAATGGTATGGTGAAGGCATACATTATCTAAAGCTATATGTTCAGATTTATCAGATGAGAACTAAATGAAGGTATGCAAGAACATTTTTTAAAAAGGAGTTAGAGGTTCTATTTAAAAAGAATCTTGACATTTTCCAGGCTAAACTATTATTATAGAACATAAAACTTTTATAAAAATACAGATATCTTTCTGAGCAAGGATTTTAAAGACCAATTATCATACATTTTGACAGTACAAGAAAAATGCAGAATGTTGGAAAAGCTCATACTGAGATCATCACCTAATACTGCAGCCATAAAACATTCAAGTCCAACCTTAGAATTCCTGACATTTGCTATGGAGGTGAAAATGTGGGTTTCAAAAGACTAGTCCAGTAAGATGTATTTTCTCATTTATGCTGGAATTTTTTTGATTGCTTAAGTTTTCACAGGTCAATTTAATCTTTATCCTTTAACTTTATCATAACCTTTAGGTATTAGCATCTGACATTCTACTGAAGTTAATTGCGGTGTCCTTAACAGTCATTTTTAAAAAAGGTATTAGAAAATTATATAACTTATATAATTTAAGTAATTTATATAATTTAAGCAAGATGTGTTATTTAGATTGACTCTGCATAAACTTAAGCGTCACCTAGTATTACAGCCATAAAACATGTAGATTACTTAACTTCTCAGTGACTTGGTTTCTTCATCTGTAAAATGGGCATTACCCTTTCCATTCTTAGGAGGATTAAATTAGAAAATACATTTCAAGTGCTCAGAATAGTTCTTGGCACATTGTAAGCATTCAACATAGGATATATATTATCAGTAGCATTCAACATAGGATATATATTATCATATATATTATATATATTTCCCATATTATCATATGGGAAATGATGGCTTAATATGTAGTAATATGAAAATAAATAAAGGGCATATTGTTTTAGAATTTACCTGCCTAAAATTTGGAGAAAATATTTTATATTTCCTAATCAATAAAAAGTAAAATTTCTTAAAAATAACCTAGGCACAATTAATATTTAGTGAGCATTCAGTAATACATTATATAATTACTACCCCTTAAGCAAAGGAAACAAAATAAACTTAAAATGTTATACATAATACATAAAGTAGTACTTATTATCACCATACCTTTTATTGTTTAAAAAAGTTTTCCCTGAATTAAATGTTCCCTAGAAAATCTTCCATTGTAGATTATTAGTATGTTAAAGTCCCTATAACACAGATTGTTTAGCACTTAGATTTGTGTGCTGTGTCAAATCATTTCCACTGAAAGTTATACCTTGTCCTAAAACAAAATCTCATTAATTTATTATTTTATTTAAGCGATGGGTCAAATAATGTTTCCCTGAAAAACAAATATTATAATGTTAGGCAAAAAAAGATATTAATTTTCCTCACCAACACCAGGATTTCTGTATATTTGTGTCTAGTAAGGCAAGTAATTTCCATCATACTATGGCAGTATAATTGGTTTAATTGTTTTCCAAAATTTGTACAAGTTCTGAATCATTGATCTTTAAACTTAAGAGAATAACTTCGTAAAATTTGGCCTTAAAAAAATAAAACCATTCTTTTCAATATTCTGCACATTTTATGTACATTGTTTTCTCTCCTGAATTCCAATTGTATTATTTAACTCCATTTTCCATCACCTCTTTATAGTCTAAAATGGATACTTTCATGTCCAGAGAAAGAAGAATAAGAGTGGCAGTAAAAGGAATAGAAAAATGGAGTTTCGAAAACTCTGAAAATTAATTAGAAAAAGGTGGGAGAAGGATGGCATGAAAAAGAAAAGTGAAAGAGAAGCACTGAGGCTAATCTAGTGCTGATCCTAGTCTGCTCCCGTGTCCAACTGTAAACTTAGGAATTCTATTCTGGGGCTACAGTTATTGGACGATTTAAACAGGTTGGATATCCAAGACAACTTGTTTGCATGGATATTAGCAGACAAGTTGATGCTTGTTGTCTGCTGGGAGCTCAGCTAGAACTTCTGACGAGTGGCAACACATTCTCCACGTGGCTTGTTTAACATGATGGCTGGGCTCCCAAAGGGAGCATCTTGAGTACTAAGTGTCCCAAGAACAAGCATTTCAGGTCAAAGTTGCAGAACTTCTTATGATTTAACCTTGGAAGTCCCAGAACATCACTTCCAATGCATTCTATTAGCCAAGCAAATCACTAAAGTCACCTCAGATTCAGAGAGAGGAGCTGGACTTAATGTCTCAATAGGAAGTGTAACAAAGAATTTGTGGCTATCCTTAAACAACTGCAAATTTGAAAAAAATTCTAGAAATATAAATCATTATGGACAAAATTAAGACTGCAACATGTTGATTTCACAGAATTTTTGACAAAGTTTAAGAAGTAATTACTGATCTGGATGATAGAACTGGAAGAGAATATTCAGAATAAAAATCCCAAAGGTAATAATCATATATATATATATATATATATTTGGCCGTGCTGTATGGCATGTGGGATTGTAGTTCCCTGACCAGGAATTGAACCCATGCCTCCTGCAGTGGAAGCATGGAGTCTTAACCACTGCACTGCCAGGGAAGTCCCAATAAAATATATTTTTTAAAAGACAGTGGAAGCCAGAAGATAATGGAACACACTTTTCAATGAACTTGAAAGAAAACAACTACTAACCTAAAATTCTGTACCGAGTGAAAATATTCCTCAGGAATGTCTCACACAAATAAAAACTAAGATAATCCATCTTCAGCACACTTGTATTAAAGGAAATACTAATGGGAGTTCTCTAGGTTACAAAATGAGAATGGTCCTAGGTAGAAGTTTCCAGATGCAAGAAGGAATGAAGAACACAAAAATGGTAAAGCTATGGGTAAATCTGAGTAAACAGGGACTGTATCAAATAATAATACTAGGATTTGTGGGGGGGGTTCAAAGTATATAGAAATTGAAACATGATAACACTAGCATATAAACCAATAGAAGAGGTTAAGTAGAATAAAAGTGCACCACAAGAAAAGTAAAGTACTAATTATCATTAGAATTTGACAAGTCATGGATATATTTTTGAGTCCAGATATAAACCCTCATATTTATTATGTCGATTTTCAATAAAGGTGCCAAGACAGTTCAGTGAGGGAAGGGAAGATTGTTTTTCAACAAATAGTGCTGGAATAATTAGATATCTACATGCAAAATGATGAATTTAGACCCTTGCCTCATACCATACACAAAAATAAACTCAAAATGGATCATAGACATAAATGTAAGACCTAGAATTATGAAAATCCTAACAGAAAACATAGGAGTAAATCTTCATGGTCTTGGGTTAGGCAAAGATTTCTTAGAAAGGACATGAAAATCACAAACAATGGAAGGAAAAAACTGATAAATTGGACTTTATTAAAATTAAAAACTTGTCCTTCAGAAAACATAATATGAAAGTGAAAAGACAATCCATTGGAAACTATTTGTAAATCATATATCTGATAAGGGACTTGTATCCATGATATATAAAGAGCTCTTACAGCTCAATGATAAGACAAATAATGGGGAAAGATTTCAATAGACATTTCAGCTAAATGAATATATGAATGGCCAATAAGTACATGAAAAGATGCTCAATATCATTAGTTATTAGGAAAATGAAAATTAAAATTATAATGAGATGACACTTCACACCCACAAAAATGACTCTAATAAAAAAAAGACAATAACAGTTCTTGGTGAGGATGTATAGAAACTGGAACCCTCATATGTTGTTAGCAGGAATGTAAAATGGTACAGTCACTTTGGAAAATATTTTGGTAGTTTCTTAAAATGTTAAACATAAATTTACCACATAACCCAAACAATTCTTCTCTTAGGTATTTACCCTCTCAAAATGAACATATATGGCCATGTAAAGACTTGTACACACATGGTCATAGAAACATTATCCATAATAGCCAAAAAAGTGGAAATAATTCAAATGTCCATTAACTGGTGGATGGATGAACACAATGTAGTGCAGACATAAAGCAGACTACTGTTAGGCAATGAAAAGAAATGAAGTAATGATACATATTACAACATGAATGAACCTCCAGAATGTTATGCTAAGTGAAAGAAGCCAGACACAAAGACTACATTTTGTATGCTCCTATTTATATGAAATTTCTAGAAAAGGCAAAACTATAGAGATAAAAAGATCAGTGGTTGCCTAGAATTAGAAACTGCAAATTGGCCACAAGTTTTCTTTTGGGGGCAACAGAAATGTCCTAAAATTAAACTGTGGTGACGATTTCACAACTCTGTAAAATTACTAAAAAACAATTTAATTGTACACTTAAAATGAGTGAATTTTATGGTATGCAATTTACCTCAATAAAGCTGTTAAAAACTGTTATGTAAAATGACATGCTTTGTAATCAGAATTACCTCTAAAACAGTAGCAAAATAAAGGTGAAATAGAATAATAGAAATACTTAACCAAAAAGGAAAGAAAAGAAAAGCTAGAAAGGGGACAAAGAGGAACATAAAACAGGTGAACAAATACCAAGCACACTGTGAGATGGTAGATTTAAACTCAGATATATAAGTAATAACATTAAAGTATAAATGGACTGTGTGCTGTTTTTCAATTTATTGCCTCAGCTCCAAATTCATCCTTTTTTCTGTTCTGTGGAAATGGTTCTGGGCCTTTTAAATATTTTTCCTTTGCCAGAGGGCACTGAGGCTTTGTCAGTAGAGGGCGCTGGAGAGACATTACAGAGAGAAAGGGTTTTTACATCCTGGTGCCACTGTGCTCACTCTTCAGGCTCTGGCAACATGCGCAGCTTTCCAGCATCCAGCTCCTGCAGTGCACATGGCTTCCCCAGCCTCAAGCACTTGTCCTTTTTCCAGCACAAAGTTCCTGCACGCATGGTGACCAGCTGCACGCAGTGGCCAGCACCTTTCCATTTCTTGGGTGGCATTTTGAGATGCTTCCCCATGAACAGCTTTCCCCAGCGTCCTGGAGTGAGGATTTCCGGTAAGTTCCAGAGAGTAGACTTCCAGAAAGTTCCACCCACATGGCACCACAGAGAGTTCTCTGCCATCCAGTGAGCCTAGCTATGATCAGTCCTGAGATGGTGGGGGAGGGAGGTGCACTTTTCCTTGGACACTCTGTCTCAGCCCTAGAGTAGTGGCTTTTCCTTATATCTGCTATATTTATTAGAATTCTCTGCTTTTTACTAGCTAACCCTTCATTATCCAACCACCTGTTATAGTTCATTATGATTATTATTATTACTTTTTTTACGGTACGTGGGCCTCTCACCGCTGCGGCCTCTCCCGCTGTGGAGCACAGGCCCCGGACGCGCAGGCCCAGCGGCCATGGCTCACGGGCCCAGCCGCTCCGCGGCATGTGGGATCCTCCCAGACCGGGGCTCGAACCCGTGTGCCCTGCATCGGCAGGCGGACTCTCAACCACTGTGCCACCAGGGAAGCCCCATTATTCTTTATATTACATTTTCCCTTCAAATTACCGTACAGTTTCTCTCTTCTGAGTGGACCTAGACTGATACACGGACTAAGTTCTCTAATTAAAAGACAGAAAATTTCAGGTTCAACTAAAAAAATACCCAAATATATTTTGCTAAAATGTAAGAATACATTAAGATTGAAAGTAAATATTGAACAAATATTTATTCTTATGCAGTTGCATAACATTGAAATAGAAATTTAATGGAAAAAAGATTGAAAGTAAAAAAAAGGAAAAATATATATACTGTAAAATAACTGGCCAAAGGGAAGCTGACATAGATATTAGGGCAAAAGTAATTACCAGAGATAAAGAAGAGTACTTCATAATGATAAAAGTTTTAATTCAGAGGGAAGTATAGAAAAATTGTAAATTCCTATGGTGACTAGTAACAGCTCCCCCAATCAAAAGCAAATATGGACAAAACTACAAGAATAAGTAGATAAATTGAAAATTATAATGGGAAGTTTTAACATTCCTATCGGAACAAATGGAAAAGAAAATCAGGTCCTAGCTTTGAACAATATAATTAACAATTTTATTGCATGCAGCAACTGCAGAATCCATGTTTTTTCAAAAAGAAAAAGAACGTTAATAAAAATTGACCATTTGTTGTACAATATAAACACATTTCAAAGGATTGAAATTATATACGGTATGTTTTCTGATCAAAATGAAGTCAAACTTGAATTTTATTATAGAAGTAGAAAATATTCATACGTTGTAGAAATTTATAAGTACGTTACCAAATAACTCATGTTTCAAAGGAGAACTCGCAATGGAAATTCGATAGTATTTTGAACTGAGTGATAATAAAAATACAGCTTATTAAAACTTGTGTGGGGCTTCCCTGGTGGTGCAGTGGTTGGGAGTCTGCCTGCCAATGCAGGGGACACGGGTTCGCGCCCTGGTCTGGGAGGATCCCACATGCTGCAGAGCAACTGGGCCCGTGAGCCACAATTACTGAGCCTGCGCGTCTGGAGCCTGTGCTCCGCAACAATAGAGCCCGCGATAGTGAAAGGCCTGCGCACCGCGATGAAGAGTGGCCCCCCCTTGCCACAACTAGAGAAAGCCCTCGCACAGAAACGAAGACCCAACACAGCCATAAATAAATAAATAAATAATATCACCCCTGATTTAAAAAAAAAAAAAACTTGTGTGATGCAGCTAAATAGTACTTAGAGGTTAATTTCTAGGCTAAATATGTATATGTTAGGAAATGAAAAAGGTTGAATATCAATGATCTAAACATTCAGGAAGTTAGAAAAAGTACAACAAAATAAACTTCAAAAGGTCAAAATAAGAAATAATGACAATAAGAATAGAAATTAATTAAAAAAACAAACAGTGGAAAGCTAAATCAACAAAGCTAAAATTAAATTGATAAACCTCTGGTAATGCATAAATCAAAAAGGAGAGAAGGCACAAATAGCTATTTGTTCTAAGCTATTTTAAAAGTTAATAGAAGCTATTGTAAGCAACTTTATACTAATACTTCTGAAATTTCAGGAAAAAATGGTCAAATTCGTAGAAAAATACAGCTTATCTAATATGATACAAGAAAACTAGAAAATCAAAATATTCTTATAGCCATTAAGCAAATTGAGTCTATGATTAATTGCCACAAAGAAACCCACAAGCCCAGATAGCTCCCCTGCATATTTTCATGGAACATTTAAGAAAGAAATGCCAGTGTAAAACATCTCAGCTAGAGGATACGAGGCAAACATGATCTTGATATCAAAACTCAACAGGGATATAAAGAGAAATGAAACTTAGAAGAATATCATGAGAAGGAAAGCCCCTCAGAGTATAGATGAAGAAATTCTAAACAAAATATTCTCACACCAAATCCAGCAAGATATAAATAACACAATGTATCATATTAGTCTTCTCAGACTGCCGTAACAAAATACCAGAGAATACATGGCTTAAACAACAGGAATTTATTTCCTCACGGTTTTGGAGGGTGGTAAGTCTAAGATCAAGGTTCTGGCTGGTTGGGTTTCTGGTGACAGCGGTCTTCCTGGCTTGGAGATGGCCACTTTGTCCTCATGGGTCTTTCCTCTGAGTGCCCATGAAGAGAGAGCAGGAGATCTCTGAAGTCTTTCCTTATAAAGACACGCGTTCTATGGGATCAGGGCCCCACTTTATAACCTCACTTAACCTTAATTACTTCCTCAAAGGTCCCATTCCCAAATAGAGCTACACCGGGGGTTAGGGCTTTAACATATGAATTTTGAGGGGACATAAATACTCAGTCCATAAACATACATCATGACCAAGTGGGATTTATTCAAGGAATGTGATGTGATTCACACATTATCAGAATAAAATAAAAATGATAAGACCCTTTCAATAGATGCTGAAAAATAGCATTTGATACAGTTCAATATCCATTAGCTGATAACATTTAACATTTCTTAGAAACCTAGGAATAGAAGGGAATTTTCTTAATCTACCAATAAGTGGCAGTATGCATCATATTTAATGGTGAAATTGTGACAGCTTTTCTTTTGATGTCAGGAGTAAGACAAGGATGTCTGCTGTAACCACTTCAATTCAGTGTTGCAGTGGAGGCCCTAGCTAGGGCAGTAAGGCAAGAAAAAGAAGTAAAAGATATAAGGATTAGAAAGTGTGCTGGTTATTAAGCTACTGTCTCTGAGCTTGAATCCCCCTTTGTGATGCTGGTTCTGTGACTCTGGAAACAACATTTCTTTGTTAGCTGTATCAGCTCTGCCTATAGGAGGCCCTAAAGGGGCCCAGGAGTGGAATTGCTGGGTCATATGTTTGTTCTGTGTGTGTGTGTTTCTGAATCATTTTATAGTCACCTGGTAAAAAAATTTATAGAAAATCACAATTTAGAAGAAACCTTTGAATTCTTATTTTCAGTATTATTAGAGATGAAGAGAATTAGATATAAAAAAATTTTTAAAGGATCCTCCTCATTTTTTTAATTGAAGTATAGTTTATTTACAATATCATGTTAGTTTCAGATGTACAGCACAGCAATTCAGATATATATATATGTATGCATATATATATATACACATACATACCTATATGTATGTTCTTTTTCAAATTCTTTTTCCTTATAGCTTATTACAAAATACTGAGTAGAGTTTCCTGTGCTAAACAGTTCTGCTGGTTATCTATTTTTATATAGTAGTGTGTATATGTTACTCCCAACTTCCTAATTTATCCCTCCCGCTACCACTGCCTTCCCCTTTCGTAACCATGTTTATTTTCTATGTCTGCTCATCACTTCTTTTAAAATTATATAAAGACACATCAACTGCAACCTCCTGAAACACATTTTGCTCTAAAGAGTAATCTACACTTGTTGAGATTGATCTGTTCAATCCGTTACATCACTGAGAGGGCAGTGGGCAGTTAGTCCAGGCTTCCACTACTGTGTGACCTCATTTCTCTGCTTTGTTTCCAGATAAGTTTCCTGCCTGGTTATGAACTGGTTCCTTGAAGTTGGCTTGAATCCCAAACCTCAGCTTCTGCCTATGAAGTAAATATTTTGCTTCTGATTTTATCTTTTCTCCATGTGTGAACTTTGAATGCAGACTTTTTCCTATAATTGTGACCTGAATACAGAATTGTCATCATTCTATTCCAAATATACCCTGACCACACTTCTGCCTATGTACCTTGAATTATTTGGCACTATGAACAGCATTTAGCGTAGCATTTTCCCCTTTCTTCCTTGGGGAATGAGAGAGCGGTTGGGTTATGAACCAAATTTATTTAACTAATTGATTCTATTTGAGGTGGTATCATACAGTGTTAAGTGTGAGTAAAATAACTAAAGAGGTGGTGATCAGGTGGTGGCAGGAAGCTATTTAGTTCCTAGGAAAGTACACTTACTATGTAGAAAAAGGGAAAAGATAGTTTTATTCATATTATGTCAAATGAATGAGTCAAAATGATACATAATGGATTTTCTGGGCTATATACAGTCACACTGATATAATAATGGTTTCCCCACTCCCACCCTGAAACTTTGCAGGATTTAACAATGGAAAAGCTTTTAAGTTTTACTATTAGAAAATTCTATGGTCATTGTTAACAGTCTTATGTTAATTTAGAACCTTTTTGAGTTTCCAGAAATCAAGGCAGTGTTAATAGGTAACAGCTATCCTCTGACAGCTTCTTGCAAACACTGCCATCCATTTATAATTGCTTTATCAAAATTATTAATTACATAATTTCCTATCTGTTCTTTCCAGTTTAAATAAAAGTGAAAATTTCCATAGCATCAATTTTGGTAAGTGAATCCAGAGCCAAACAATAACAGACTCCATGAAATCTGAATAATACTTTTTATTCAGACAACTTGTTTAAGGAGTTCATTCTTGAGTGTTCTGCTTTTTCCCTTAAACATTTAAAAATTAATATTGGCCTGTTTTGGTAAGAAAGAAGCCAAAGGGTTAGTGATTAACCTTAGAAATTTTGTTCATCCTTCTCTGAGTCAAATTCAGTAATAAAAAATACTAGTGTAGGCAATTTATTTCTTCACGTGTCTAGTAATTTTTTATCATATACTGACATGGTGGATGATAAGATGACGAGACTCTGAATTCTAATATCTTCCTCTGCAGAGTGTTGATTTTTGTTCTGGCAGGCAATTATATTATTGGAGAATCATCCTGATCTTCTAGTCTTGGTTGTAGGTTTTTTTAGTATGAATCTGTTTAGGTTTTGTCCTAGAGCCTATTCCTCTCTAGGAACTTGATCTTTATTCATAAGGCCTGGCCCTTCTTGAGTTCAAGGTGTTTACTAAGTTCCTGTGACTTTTATGGTGTGAGGTAAGTGTCTAAATTAATGATTTTGTATGTGGATATCCAATTTTCCCAGCAATATATGTGGAAAAGGCTATCCTTTCCCCATTAGATTGCCATGGGATCTTTGTCAAAGATCAACTGAACATGCGGGTAAGGGTTTATTTCCAGACTCAAAATTGTGTTTCATTTTTTCCATATGCTTATCCTTATGCCACATTCTCTTAATTGTTGTAGCTTTATATTATGTATTGAAATCAGGTAGTATAAGCCCTCTAATTTTGATCTTCTTTTCTTTTTTTTTTTTTTTTTCTGCATTACGCAGGCCTCTCACCATTGTGGCCTCTCCCGTTGTGGAGCACAGGCTCCGGACGCGCAGGCTCAGCGGCCATGGCTCACGGGCCTAACCGCTCCGCGGCATGTGGGATCTTCCCGGACCGGGGCACGAACCCGTGTCCCCTGCATCGGTAGGCGGACTCTCAACCACTGCGCCACCAGGGAAGCCCTGAAGGCATATATTTTGGATATTAACCCCTTATTGGATATATCATTTGCAAATATCTTCTTTCATTGAGTAGGTTGCCTTTTGCTTTGTTGATTGTTTTATCTGCTGTGCAAAAGCTTTTTAGTTTGATGTAGTCCCATTTGTTTATTTTTCCTTTTGTTTCCCTTGCCTGAGGAGACATATCCAAAGAAATATTGTTAAGACTGATGTCAAAGAGCATACTGCCTGTGTTTTCTTCTAGGAGTTTTATGGTTTCAGATCTACATTTAAGTCTTTAATCCATTTTAATTTTTTTTTTTTTTTTTTGGCTGTGTTGGGTCTTCGTTGCTGTGCGCGGGCTTCCTCTAGTTGTGGCATGCGGGGGGCTACTCTTTGTTGCAGTGCACGGGCTTCTCATTGCGGTGGCTTCTCTTGATGCGGAGCATGGGCTCTAGGCGCACGGGCTTCAGTAGTTGTGGCGCACGGGCTTAGTTGTTCTGTGGCATGTGGGATCTTCTAGGACCAGGGACCCAACCTGTGTCCCCTGCATTGGCAGGCGGATTCTTAACCACTACACCACCAGGGAAATCCTTGAATTTATTTTTATATGTGGTGTAAGAAAGTGGTCCAGTTTTCCCAACACCAGTTATTGAAGAGTCTGTCTTTTCCCCATTGTATATTCCTGGCTCCTTTGTTCTAAATTAATTGACCACATAAGCATGGGTTTATTTCTGGGCTCTCTATTCTGTTCCATTTATCTATGTATATGTTTTTATGCCAATACCATACATTTTTGACTACTGTAGTTTTGTGGTATCGTTTAAAATCAGGGAGTATGATACCTCAGTTTTGTTCTTTTTTCTTAAAATTGCTCTGGCTATTTGGGCCTTTTGGGTTCCATACAAATCTTAGGGCCATTTGTTCCACTTCTGTGAAAAATGCCTTTGATATTTTGATGGGGTTTGCATTGAATCTGTAGATGCTTTGGGAAGAGTGGACATTTAAACAGTACTAATTCTTCCAGTCCATGAGCATGTTATATCTTTCCATTTATTTGTGTTGTCTTCAATTTCTTTCTTCAGTGTTGTATAGTTTTCAAAGTACAGATCTTTCACCTCCTTGGTTATTTTATTCCTATGTATTTTATTCTTTTTGATGCAGTTGTAAATGGATTGCTTTCTTAATTTCTCTTTCTCATAGTTCATTATTAGTGTATAGAAATGCAACAGATTTCTGTATATTGATTTTGTATCCTGCACCTTTACTGAATTCATTTATTCTAATAATTTTTTGGTCAAGTGCTTAGGGATGTCTATATATACTATCATGTCATCAGCCTATAGTGAGTTTTACTTCTTCCTTTCCAATTTGGGTTTCTTTTATTTCTTTCTCTTGTCTGCCGTGGCTAGGAATTCCAATATGATGTTGAATAAAAGTGGTGATAATGGGCATCCCTGTTTTGTTCCTGATCTTAGAGGTAAAGTTTTCAGCTTTTTACCATTGAGTTATGTTAGTTGTGTGTTTGTCACATGTAGCCTTTATTATGTTGAGGTATATTCTCTTTATACCAACTTTGTTGAGAGTTTTTATCATAACTGGATACCAAATTTTGTCAGGTGCTTTTTCTGCATCTATTGAGATGATCATATGATTTTTTTTTTTTTTTTTTTTGCGGTACGCAAGCATGTGGGATCTTCCTGGACCGGGGCACGAACCCGTGTCCCTGCATCGGCAGGTGGACTCTCAATCACTGCGCCACCAGGGAAGCCCGATCATATGATTTTTATCCTTTGTTTTGTTTATATGGTGTTTTGATTTGTGGCTGTTGAATCATCCTTCCATCCTGGAATAAATCTCACCAAATTATACCATCTCCTTATAAAAGGTTATGTGTTTCACACAGAGCCATGCATTTGGTGTTGGAGAGGGTGTGGAGAAAAGGGAACCCTCCTACACTGTTGGTGGGAATGTAAATTGGTGCAGCCACTATGGAGAACAGTATGGAGGTTCCTGAAAAAACTAAAAGTAGAGTTGCCATATGATCCTGCAAATCCACTGTTGGGCATATATCCAGACAAAACTATAATTCGAAAAGATACATGCACCCCTATGTTCACAGCAGCAATATTTACAATAGCCAAGATGTGGAAACAACCTAAATGTCCATTGACAGAAGAATGGATAAAGATGTGGTACATATATACAATGGAATGTTACTCAGCCATAAGAAAGAATTAAATAATGCCATTTACAGCAACATGGATGGATAGACCTAGAGATTATTATACTAAGTGAAGTAAGTCAGAAAGAGAAAGATATCACTTACATGTGGAATCTAAAATATGACACAAATGAACTTATCTATGAAACAGAAACAGACTCACAGACATAGAGAACAGACTTGTGATTGCCAAGGGGGAGGGGGGTGGGAGAGGGTTGGATTGGTAGTTTGGGACTAGCACATGCAAACAAACTATTATATATAGAATGGATAAACAACAAGGTCCTATTGTATAGCACAGGGAACTATAGTCAACATCCTGTAATAAACCATAATGGAAAAGAAAAACACAATCAGAGGAAAAAAAAAAGCCATGTATTTGGAAAGATGTAGTGATAAAAAATGCAACAATTCCAGAAAGGAATCTGCTTAAAAGACCACATTCTATAAAAGGTGTTGTATTTCTGGTCTGCTTATTCTAGGTACCAGAGCTTAACTAAAATTATTAATTGGTTCCATCTGTAACAGTACCTAGATTCTGAAAATTTGGATCTTATGAAAGCAATTTTTAAAATAATTGACAATGGCTAAACCCATCCTGTTGTCTTGGGTTTGCTCTCTGACTGCAGTTGCTTACGTTGTTACTTTAAGTAACAGTGCTTATCAAACTGCTTTCCAAAGAGCCTTTACCCTCCTTCCATGTTTTGCAAGTTACCCGTGAACATTGCTGACTATGGGAAATAGCTTTTTTTTTTTTATATAATTTTTTTTTTAGATGTTGGGGGTAGGAGTTTATTAATTTATTTATTTTTGCAGTGTTGGGTCTTCGTTTCTGTGCGATGGCTTTCTCTAGTTGTGGCAAGCGGGGGCCACTCTTCATCGCGGTGCGCGGGCCTCATCGCGGCTCTCTTGTTGCGGAGCACAGGCTCCAGACGCGCAGGCTCAGTAGTTGTGGCGCACGGGCTCACTTGCTCTGCGGCATGTGGGATCTTCCCAGACCAGGGCTCGAACCCCTGTCCCCTGCATTAGCAGGCAGATTCTCAACCACTGCGCCACCAGGGAAGCCCGGGAAATAGCTTTTTTGTTTGGTGCTGCATCTGTTTTCTCTGTGCATCCCGCTCAGCTGCCTCAGTATTCTGCCTTTGACAATGATGAAGGGAGAGCCTAACAGGCTTGACAAGATAAGGAACTTCCACGTTGATTCCAAACTGAACATAAATACCACATTGCATGGGAATATCCATGTGAGTTGGGTCGGACTGACCTACTCATCTTCCAGAATGGGGACTGGGACACAGGACTGGCATATTAGGGCTTTTCTTGGGACTTTTGCTGGAACCGTTGGGGGAGACGAGTTCTCATTCTTAGGATTCCTAGCTTTAGAGATACTGGTGGTCAACCCTGCTATCTCATAAAGCAAGTTTGTGGAAAACAAAGGTAGTACAGAGGAAAGCAGTGGTTAAGAGACAAAGAAAAAGAGATTTGTAATTAGATTTTTAACCCCTTCATCCATTTCTGAAGCTAAATGTCTCAGTTATGTGATCCAGTGATCCTTTACCTCCCCTTTTAAAATCATGCTTCACTCCTCTACAAACAATTGTGCCTAAATTACTGATCTAGCTCTGGTATATTCTATGTAAAGCTTTCAAGTACTTCTCTTTTACTATTTACACGTATTAATGCCTATATATTTCGTGATCACTGTTGTGTACCACAAATTACACACACTTATGGAATATAAAACAAAGAAATGAATTAACAGTTAATACTTATAATATAAATATGTCCTATTACATGTGGCCATCTGTTTTCTGTGATAATTATAACCAGCAGTTCCAGAATAGGCAGCAGTTTCTGAAAATTATAACCAGCAGTTCCAGAATAGGCACCTAGTCAAAAAAAACCCCAAAATAACAAATGAGTAAATAAATGATTGCAGAGGGAAAGAAAACATATCTTATATCTGGTAGGATGGGCATTCTCTGATTGACAGCTGCTTTTACGTTAGAAATCATCTAGTTTATTACAGGTCCACAGTCCTTTTCCCGGAAACCCAGGGAGTCAGATTTTTAAAGCCAGAATTCTCAGCTCCTCCAAGCTCCTTTCTTTGGTCTAGTCATTTGGATTTCTGCTGTTTGAGGACTTCCTCAAACACTTGTTGATGCTGATATGTCTGTTCATTATTTGAATGTGGAGCACTTAAAAGCTGATCAGAAGCATATACCACCACCACCACCTTGGGTATATCAACTTGAGGGACTTTATTGTTGAACTGACCTATTTTTAGGGCCCAAATTTCCAGTGTCTATGTCTTTTCTCCTGGGAAGGAACGACATCTCCGCCCCCCCCCCCCCCACCAATCCCCTGCTCGAGGTGAAATGAACTTATCTGAGAGTGTTTTGGACATTGGCAGGGGAAGGAGACTGCAGGTATCATGGTTCAGCATGACTGGCGGGTGGCAGGAAGGGTCCTGGTGGCTTAACTGCTCTTTACACAAAAATTTTAACCAGCTATGTTTGTATATTTGTTTGTGTGGTAAAATATACATAAAATTTACCATTTTAGGGCTTCCCTGGTGGTGCAGTGGTTGAGAGTTCGCCTGCCAATGCAGGGGACATGGGTTCGTGCCCCAGTCCGGGAAGATCCCACATGCTGCGGAGCGGCTGGGCCCGTGAGCCATGGCCGCCCGTGAGCCTGCAAGTCCGGAGCCTGTGCTCTGCAAGGGAGAGGCCACAACAGTGAGAGGCCCATGTACCGCAGGAAAAAAAAAAAAAATTACCATTTTAACCGTTTTTAAGTATACAATTCAGTGGCATTAAGTACATTCACAACGCTGTGTAACCACCACCACTGTCTACACCTAAAACATTTTCATCATCCCCAACAAAAATTCTGTACCCATTAAACAATAACACTCCCTTCCCCCTTCCTCCCAGTCCCTGGTAACCTCGATTCTACTCTGTCTCTATCAATTTACCTAATGTAGGTACCTCGTATAAGTAGAATTATACAATATTTGTCTTTTGGTGTTGTTTGTACCTTTTTATTTTTCAGAGAACTCAGGTTAAGTAAATGGCCTCAGGCCATCAACTCTAAGTGGAAACGTGGCCACAGAAACCTAGGTATGTCCGTCAAGAGACTATAGTCTTAACTGCTATGCCATTACTACCTTAGTTGTTGACTTTCCCATCCATATGCATGTATGTATCCATACACAGCAGGTATTTTGCACTTGCCATTAAATCCATAATGTTTTTCCATCCCATTAGGAATTCTCTGAAACATTTTAATGCTTTCTAATAATCATTTTGTATGTATCATGCTTTATCTTTTGTTGATATTTAACTATTTGTGTTCTGAATTTTAAATAACAATATATACCTTTGTACATAAATATTTGTATTTCTGACTAGAACCCTAGGATAAAAGAGAATGTTGTTTCTAGTTCAAACAATAGAACATACTTAATAGTTGATACTTGTTAAATTACCCTTCAGAAATTAGCCAGTATATAATACAAGTATTCTTATGACATCTTCATCACCACTAATTTTTTTAATTAGGTAAAAAAAAAACTAATGTCCTACTAGTTGAATAGACTCTTTGATAAAATATTTTCATTTACTATTTTAAATTTTCTATATATTGTTTATGTCACTAGCTCATTCTCTATTCTGTTTTAAGGTATTCATATAAACTTTTCTGTATTTTGTGGCATGTTTTTTCCCAATTTTTTTCTTTGCTTTAAATTTGATGAATTAATGGGTGAAACAGAAAATAGAGTCCAGCATTCAACCTTTTTGTCTGGTTTCCTCACTGAGATCTAGAAGATATTTTGCTGGTAAGGGGTTAACACTTTCATTGCCTTTATAGTTTTCAAAGTGGAAATATTTTTATTGCTTTTAGCAATTAAGAAACTAATAAATAGATGTTCTTTTAAAAAGCATTCAATAGTACAGAAATAGAGAAAGTAGAAAATTAAAGGCTCCGTAATCCCATTCCCATATATCCATCTGCAAAAGGTATGGGAAGCTTCAGTCATAAATACAAAGAAATATAACATGAAAAAAACCAGGCAATTATTAACTCTAGGAAAAATGTAATCATAGCACACTCATTAGCTCTGAACAGTATTTCAATGGTCCTAAAATAAAAACAATAAAATATGGATTTAACCAAAAATTTTAACGTAGCCATGTTGAGAAGGTGGAGGAGGGCAGAGGGGAGTATAGGAGATTGAAAAGTCTTCTTTCATCCTTTTAAGGATTAAGTGGCAGAAATATATGTATTTTATTTAGCAAGATGTATGTACAAGTGAAAAGGCACAAATATAGAAGCTGGCTGTTTTTGGGGAATGGAACTTTGTGCCAAAGGACAAATTACTGCTCTTTGGTTACAAACCTTTGAGAGCTACTCTAAATTTTATGGGTAATTACAATGTATCCAGATTGGGATAAAGGTAAAAGAAATAAGATGACAAAAACACCTACATTTAAAAATAAAATTCTCTTGAGAAAATTTTATTAACATTAATCACAATAAATCATTCAACCTTTTCAGTCTTTAAGAGGTTTTTGTTTTAAAGATGAAATTTATTTCAAAAGTCTTCAAATAAGCCAATCATGAATAAACTTTTATAATGAACTTCTCAAACAAATCTTTTTACTTATCTACCTTTTTTCTTGGGATGACAATAGCATTATTATGATAGTACTAAGTTTTCTTTTTTATTCAAATGAACTGTTTTCAAGATTAATGATTATTAGCAAATCTTGATGCAAGATAAACATACTTTAAAATTACTTTTCAATTTCCTATGAACTATTTTAAAGTAAAAAACTATTTGGTACTAAGTGTTCTTATGTTCAAATTCTAAAAGTAATCTTTAGTCCCAATGGAACTTGATACTCCAAGATTTAAAAAATTTTTTAATGATATTGACATAATATATATAATTTTAATCACTAAGTTCCTCCTCATCACTGAAATATGTGCTTTTCTTTATCCTTGGGCGTCTTGAATCATCTGATGTTGAGGGACCCCCTGAACTGGGTTTCCATTTTTTTTGTTCTTCTTCAATTTTGGCTTGCTGTAATGTGGTTCGGAAAACAAACAAAACAAAATCAGGAATCTGTTTAATATTATTTACAGTCCATTGATTCAAAACATGGCAAAACATACATGACAAGTGCCAGCACTCTCTACCCTCCTAGCCCGTGCAGACAGTTCTACTCCATTAAGATGCCATTTCCCCTACCCCCAAGTTTTGTCCCAGTCTTACCATGTTAATCAAAATTATTTTAGACAAGTTCTACTAATTAACAGGCATATGAAATGAAGCCTACTTGTCATCCCTGTTGGATGTGGGAATGTTACATAAAATACATTAGTTAACTAAAAGGAAAAAATAAATTGATGTATGCATTTACGATTTATCAACTACATTAAAACAAAATAAGTGGTTATATAAAATCAGGAAGTTATACACCCTTCTTCAAAAAATGTTTCGTATACTTGTATTAGGATATTTAATGGTCAAAAATATGTTTTTGGTTTTGTTTTAAAATGAAGCTTCTTTTAAAACAGTATCTTCGATTTAGTAAAATCTTTTCCTTTGGGCTAAATTCACTTGAATCAAATAGTTCTGTTCAATTCTATAATGAAAACAGATTAAGACAGTAAAAGTGTTGTGGGGCCCTCAAAATCTAGAAAGAAACGATAGGCACTTTTCCACCACACTGTTCTAAAGACCTTAAAGAAAAAGCCTATCTCCTAAAGTTTAGGGGCAAAGGGGAAGACAGAGGTTGCCATCAGGAGATGATTAATAAAGTAAGCAAGGAATATAAAACCGTTAACTCAAGGCAGCTATGGCATGGTACCTTAGAAAAGAACTATTTAGTACCTGGAAAGCTATGGCCTGACTGAGGCTGTCAAGAGCAGGATCTTCCCCTTCATCATCACTTTCTTCTACTTCTTCACTAAATTATTAAAAAAAAAATCAGAATGCACTTAAAAAATCAGAATGCACTTAGGAAAAAGACAGAAGCTACACAATAATGCATTTGCTAAGAGTGGCTATACATACATTTCTTCCTCTGGTTCAGGAATTTTCTTTTTTTTCTTTTTCTCTTTCTTCTTTGGAGGTTCACGTTCTCCAAGCATATTTTTAGGACAGGCATAACTTAAGTGTCCACTTTCCTTTTGTTTCCCATTAAAAAGGAAAGGAGAAATATTAAATTTGTTGTGTTATTAACAGAAACTAGGTGGTTCCTTAAGACTAAAATGTTTTATAACTTAAGAAAGAATATTGTCACACAGGGGCCTCCCTGGTGGCACAGTGGTTAAGAATCCACCTGCCAGTGCAGGGGACACGGGTTTGAGCCCTGGTCTGGGAAGATCCCACATGCTGCAGAGCAACTAAGCCCGTGCACCACAGCTACTGAGCCCGCGAGCCACAACTACTGAGCCTGCGAGCCACAAATACTGAAGCCCGTGTGCCTAGAGCCCATGCTCCACAACAAGAAGCCACTGCAATGAGAAGCCCGCGCACCACAACGAAGAGTAGCCCCTGCTCGCCACAACTAGAGAAAGCCCGCGCACAGCAACAAAGACCCAACACAGCCAAAAATAAATACATAAATTAATTAATTAATTTAAAAAAAGAATATTGTCACACAGGGAATATACACAAAGAAATTAAAACCCATTACTTTAATATTTAGAAGGAAGAAATTATGATATTATAACTCCCAATAAGGAAGTGTTCTAGTCGTTTCACTAAGAGTAAAAGAAGTTTTCTTCCTTCAAACATTTTAAATCTGAAGATTCAGGATATAAAATAATTCAAAATTTAAATGGACCATCTACCTTAGTTGTAAAAATTTTAAGTTATTATGATAAAATGGGGACAAAACTATTCCTAACTTCCAAGATGTTGCTGAACATTTTCTTTTAAAAACAAATGGAAAATTTAAAGTCTTCCTCACTTTTCCTATCAATTAATTTCATTTTGCTTCTTTCATATCTAGACTACACCTGCACTGTCCACTTATGGTAGCCACTAGCTATAATTCTCTTGTGGTTACTGAGAACCTGTCTGAATTGATACATACTGGATTGTGAAGGCAGTATGAAAAAAGAATGTAAAATATTATAATTAAAAAAATTTTAATTCCATAATTCAAATGAAAATATTTTGAATTAAAATATATTAAGTTTTTACCCTGTTTACTTTTTTTAATGTGGCTATTAGAACATTTATAATTAAATCTGTGGCTTGCATATGTTTGTATTTGACAGTGCTGGACTAGCCATAACATTATAATGAGCCATAACATGGTTTGAGTTGTAAAATGAGACAATGAATCTGTGTATTAGCTTACCAAAATACCTTTAGAAGTAATATGTGAGAATGAGGGTGTGCGGAGAGGCTGAGCCAGGATTAGAACAACAGAAGAGAAAAATAATCATGCTTTTCAAGTATATTTTACAAAGCATCAAATAGACTGTGTATTTTGTATACCTGGGGACACGGCTGAACCCAAGAGGTGTTATTGTTAATGAACTGCTGAGAGGATGTACTTAGAGAACCATTTTTCAAATTGTTTTTGGAATAATGGTATACCAAAACCTGTTAACATATGCCATACAAAAAAAAAAAAAATGGGGGCAGGGGTTTAATAGTGAAATAGCTTTGGGAAAAATCAGGCTAAAATAAACGTAAACAGATTTTTGTGGGGGATGTTTTAAGAAATATTATAATGTACTAAGTATAATATGACAAATCTATGGATCCATAAACCAAAAAGACAGATTAACAGATTCATCCAGGAGTTCTTAATTTAATATTTACTGTGAATATGTGGATATATACTTATTTATCTGACCATAACAACTCCACCCTCCTTTCCTTTCTTTTTTTTCTTTTTTATGATGGACTCTGGAACACAGGTTTTGAAACATTAACTTAGGTGTCAGAATCATAAAAATTTACAGAATGTACCCAGTGCCTTGCTTGCTTTCTCTTTCCGTCCATCCATCCATCTGTCTATTCACCCACCCATCTGTCTGTATATGTATATATTTTTGAGGGGGAGTGAGTGGCACTGGGGAAAGGACCCCAACACATTTCCTTCTATTTTCCATATGATCATGTAGCCAGGACAATGTCTCTCAGTAATCTACTCTTCAGTAGAAAGCTCCCCATTAACCTCTGGATCCTGCTTTTTAGTATACATAAAGACATTTTAGAAATAGGCAGCAACAGACCCAGACTGAAATTCTCTTGATACAATTATGGGCCTTGGGCAACGTTGTGTTGTGGCTATACATCTCTCCTAATCACCCAAAGTTTAAATGGATAACAACAGATGATGAGAACTAGATAAGAAAATCTGGGTATAGTTCAGCTCCTGAACCATCAGCAGTACAAATAGGGGGGAAAACTTCAAAACAATATCCCATAGAGGATGGGTCATATCATAATGTTTTTACTGATTTGTGATACTTAATCATTTATGGGTCACTAAAATCATTTATGGGTCACTAAAATCTTTCAGACAATAATGTAAGTAATTAGTCTTAAACTTTTTAATCTAACAACTTTCAAAGGTTTGGAAACTGGAGAAAATACCACCCTATATTACCCAACTCAGGTTAACTTTACATACGACATTTCAATTGAGTTTACTTACATGAGTCTAGAGTCCCAAAGTAAAACTTTCATAACCTGATTTTAGCCATCCAGAAGTCTTGGAGAACACAAACAAAACACTGATGTGAAAAATACCTTCAAGTAAACTATGGAAAATTATACTGTTTTAGGTTTACTCACCCCACATTCATAACACTTAGATTTATCAAAGTAGTTTCGTCTTCGGATGAACTCAGCTGCTCTTCCATTGTCAATAGCAATGCTTGCTTTTATCACTCTACCGAATAACTAGAACAGAGAAAAATGCACATGCAATAGGATGTATTTCACTGAAACCTAAAACTACAGTTATTGGATCCCATTTCCTCAAACCTTCAATTCCATTTTATTTTTTAGATTATTTTAGCAATTGCCCACTTAGGTGTGACAAATTCTTTCCTGTAGAATAGACTTTTATTCCTTATATTCTACCAGTGTTTTGGGAACCCAGTACAGTTTTGACCTCTATTCTGTACGTTAAATACCCTCAGGACCTACTGATATCCATCAGACTTGACTATCCCCTCATCCCCACATTTTTAGCCTGGATAAGCACAAAGGCTTTTGGTTAAAAACCTTGTTGGGAATGAATGGCTTACCTGTTTGTTGTTTATTGCCCTGGTACAGCTTTGTGCAGAGTCTTTATCCAAAAATAAAATAAATGCAACCCCTTTACTCTTCCTGGTATCTTTATCTTTCATTATAGTAACCCTTAAAGCATAAACAAATAGCCAGTTAAAAATAATAAGGCAGCATAAACAACATATATGAATAAATACTTGAAAGACTCAAGTGGTCAAAAAGGGTTAATAAAACATTTATAGAGTAAGCAAGGAAATTAATATATTTGACAAATAGCTAACTCTTCAAAGTCATGGGATATCAAGAAGAATGGAAATGGGAAAGTGTGATACTGATTTCACACAAGTGAACACAGCTATGATTAGGAGTATCTGATAAATCTAACATTAATCAGAGTTGAAGGATGAAGAGATTAGAGACAATGGAATCTTGAGGAGTAAGCATAATTCCTCTTCTCTACTGACTCCCTCACTCTGCAGGAAAAAACAAAACAAAACAAAACTGAGATGTTCTCTTCTACCCAAAAAGTAAAGTGATTTACTCAAATTATTTTTTTCTAGGTGTTAGAACATAACTATAATCTTAATATTCTTTTAAGGAATCTCCACTTCTGTGCTTCTTAGCCATACTACCCAAGGTACGTAAGTGGTAGGGATGGTCGTAAGAGCACAGAGCCCGTTCTTTTTCCTGATGCTTTACCCATCCCTAGTCCTGTGGTCCTCGCTCATCATATGTCATTAAATACAGTTTAAGAAAATATTCAACAGGGCTCTTGGAACATCTTGCTATGTCAGAAAGGAAGTACTGGGGCTTCCCTGGTGGCACAGTGGTTGGCACAGTGCTCATGTTGGGAACACGGGTTCAAGCCCTGGTCCGGGAGGATCCCACATGCCGCGGAGCGGCTAAGCCCGTGCGCCACAACTACTGAGCCTGCGCTCTAGAGCCCATGAGCCTCAACTACTGAGGCCCACACGCCTAGAGCCCGTGCTCTGCAACAAGAGAAGCCACTGCAATGAGAAGCCTGCGTACTGCAACAAAGAGTAGCCCCCGCTCGCCGCAACTAGAGAAAGCCCGCGTGCAACAACAAAGACCCAACTCAGCCAAAAATAAATAAATTAATTAAAAAAAAAAAAGAAAGGGAGTACTTGAAAAAAATAGTAACGATGGGGCATGGCACAAGAACAGAGAAGCCAGTTGGAGGGAGCACCGATTGGCCAAATCTAGGACAGTCTGAGTACCAAAATAATTAAATACAGTAATGAATTATAAACCACATAAAAAAGGAATTCATAAGTCCATACTGATAATAAATAAAAGGGGGAGAAAGGAGAGCTACTGAATGCCAAAGGATGACTGGTGAATGTATAGGGAGTGCTAGAGTTGGAAAATCACCATTTGAAACAATCATGGTACTGGATCAGTCAAGAATTATCAACAAATGCTATGTCTAAAATGAAATTTTTATGTGTAATAGGATGTTTGCATTGTCTCAAGAGTGTCTCCCACTGACTGCTTCTTAGTTGCAAAAGGGAAAAAAAGTAATTATACAGTGGAGAAGTTGGTTAATGTCTTGACTGGGTGATCAAAATTAATATCACTAATGAGGGACAGATGCATGCTGTATGAATCCAGATGTGACACCCTCAGAACACATCACCTATAGAGTATAACACTCAAGAATACATAACCACCACATAATCATGAGGCAACATCAGGAAAACACAAAATGAGGGGAAAAAAAGATGGGTTAGAGCTATATTATTTATAAATGTTCCAGATTAAAGGAGGCTAAAAAGATAGGACAGTTAAAATAACACCTAACTCTAGACTGGATTCTGTACTAGAGGCAAAAAATTCTATGTGGGACATTATTGGGTCAAGTGACAAAACTGGAACATGGATGACTGATTCAACAAAAGTACTGCATCAGGATAAATTTATGAGTTTGGTAACTGTACTGTGGTTATATAACATATAACGCTATTGTATTTGTAGGAAATACACACTGAAGTATTTAGGAGTAAAGGGTGATGATGTTTATAACAGCCTCAAATGACTCACAAAAACAAATTGTGTGTATGTATACACATAGATATATATAAACATACTCATATAGCTGTGTGTGTGTATACACACACACACACACACATACATGCACACACATTGGGGAGAGAGTACAAATGATAAAGTAAATGGGGATAAAATGTTAATAAGTCAATCTGGGCAAGGGATATTTTGATGTTCTTTGTACTATTTTTGTAACTTATAAATTTGAAATTATTTCCAAATAGCAAAAAAAGAGACAAAGCTCTAAGACAAAGCTTAATAATTTTCTAAAAACTGAATTAACAGGAAAACAGACAAGAGAACATGAATGAATAAATAAACAGAAATTTGATTTAGTATTACGTTTCACATATTAAAATTTATTTTATTTGGATTTGGGATTAGGTACCTATAGAGTCATTGGAATGAAATTGGTAAAAAGATGCCACGATATTAAGAAAAGTGATGTCTTATTAAAAAAAATATAAGTTACAATAATTTAGGGAAAAATGGGCAACTAAAATGGTTTACTTTCTCAAAAGGCTGCATCTGTTTATTCATTGGGCTTAGAAGGAAGGAAGAGAAGTCAAGCACTTGATGCAGCTCAAGTTTAGGCTGGTTTTCTTCAAAGCCACACCAGTTAGCATAAACAGGAAAGTTTTTAACCAATTTTGAAAGAAGTATAAAGTAAGATAGTTACTTTAACTTTTTAAAAATTTTATAATGTTTGTGATGGTCAGTTAAAGTCATAAATCATTATTTTTGAAAGTACTATTTGGAAGTGTTAGCTTTCTAAGTCATACTCAGTTAATGACCTCTTTCATTTGTCCTCTCTTTTCCATTCCCACTGCTTTTTTTCTTGTCCACGGTGGCATTACTGTTTCCATAATCTATTCTTACTGGTTCCCTTGGTGTTAAGTTATGCTCACATGCTAGTGGAAAAGTCTTCTACTTGAGGAATAAATAAAATCACTTATTCCTTTGCTCAAAAATCTTTGGTTCTTCAAGTTGCCTATTCTTTGGTCCAGCAATCAATATCCTTCATGATTATGGCTCCCATTCCCTCATCTTTCACTGCTCCTCACTTGCAAACTATGAGGTCTAGCCACAAGAAGGCACTCAGTGTTCATGAAGCATGGCCTGAACTTCCCCTAAACTGGTGCCTCTGTTCATATGGCTTCTATCCGCTTTCAAATCTCAATGTTTTGCCCATTAAAATTTCACTCCTTCTTCAGGGTTCAAAATGTATCAGTTCTTAACTGGAAATAATTTCTTCTCCTTTCTTTTCTGCTTGTCTCCACTGAAATCTCTGTATAAACAATGCCTCATCTCCCCTATTCAAAAAATTTATTTTTGCAGTAATAACAAATCTTTATGTTTGGATACATGTGATGGAATTTTTACTCTATTATTTGCCAGGCACCTCTCTAAGCTTTATCTATAAAATGTTCCTTTCATCTCACCTATTTTGATATAAAAATCTTCTTTAAGGTTGTCTCTGTAACCCCTATTAATCCTACCTCAATATGTTAAAACAAAAAGACAGATACAAATGGGAAAGCAGTTTCTCAAAAGCGTGCATCCATTTGTTTGTTCATGTGGCCATTCAGTCTTTCCATTAGCCTCAAGCACAGGTACTAAGCACTGGCAGTAGGATGGGTTTTTATCCTCAGGAAAAGGCTTACAGTCTAGAGGTGGAGAAAGACCTATAAACCAATTAAAATACATTACTTTGATAGAGGTACCTTCTACGGTAACAGAAAAATAATTACATCAAGGATTTAAAAAGACAAACCTAGGATGATTCCCATGTCTCCAGCATGGGAAAAAAGCTAGACAGTGGTACCATTTCCTGATATAAGGTAGATGATGTACTCATTTAAGCACATGAAGTGAAGCAGACACTATTCTGGGAAACCTGGGTGTCATCCATAACACCTCCTTCTCGCTCACCCAACCCTTACATACAAAGTAAGTATATCATTAAGTATTACCCATTTTCCTGCCTAATGATCTCTCAAATCTGACCACTCTTTACCTCTCTACCTGTATCATCTTAGTCCAAATTTCTCCCCTGGGCTATTGTTATATCTTTTGACTGGTCTCCCTGCACCTGCTCTTGTTCCCCTCCAATCCAATATCTACACTGAAGCTGGATGGAATAAGCTTCTAAAAATTCAAATCATGTCACTCCCTCATTTAAAATTATTTAATGGATTCTTGGTGCCCTTAGAGGAACCTGCTTCCATCTCTGGACCTGTCTTGTGCTTTCTCCCTCTTGCTCACTCATCTCAAGTCACACTGGCCTTCTTTCTGTTTCTTGATCTCGCTTTATTTTCTCTTGCCACAGGGCCTTTGCACAAGCAAGTCCCTCTACCTGAAATGTTCCTCCCATTCTTTTAACCTACTTAACTCTTACTCAGCCTCTAGGTTTCAACTCAAAGGATAATGACTTAGGTAAATCTACCCTGACTCTCTAGACTAGATCAGGTCTTCCCTGTTTACAGGTGCTTATAACTCTGTGTCTAACTTCATAGCATTCTCATGGCTTATAATTATGTATTTGTACGGAAATTCATTCAAGGATTCTGACAGGGAAAAATCAAGAAAAGGTAAAGGTTAAAGGAATAGGCTGGAATCAAACTATTGGATTCAAACCTTGGCTCCACTGCTAACCAGCAATATGATTTTAGGTTTACTGTGTGCTTCAGTTTTGTCATTTATAATATCAGGATAATAACAGTAGCTACCTTAAAAGGTAGTTGTGAGACTTTAATGAGATAATTTATGTAAAGATATTAGAACAATGCATAGCGTATTTATGTATTCATTGTTACGTATCATCATTATTAGTGTTCTGATTGATAATGATCACTGTTTGAAATTCTGAAGACCTAGTAGCATTTTTGATTATTTTTTAATAGAGAAGTAAGTTTAAAAGAAGTTAACCTCAGGATGCACATGAACTTCAACTGTTTAACATTCATTTATCAAAGCTAAAAGAAAAACAACTAGGCAAGATAAATATGCTCTAAATTCTTGGGATTTTAAATATGACTTTAAATTTATACCAGAACATATTATTAGTTGTAAGATAGAATAACACTATCTTGCTTTTACTTTACACTCTCATTAACCCTGCATTGTTCAGGAGTCAACTGTGTTTGTTTTTATATTCTATTTGTTTGACAAATAATAATCCATTTATAGTATACTTGATAACACACCTCCTAGTACCTAAAATATATATTTAATCGGAGCCTTTCACTTATGTCTTATATTGGATAACAGGATCAGTTTTAGTTCTTAGTAATATAGTACAAAATTATATTATTTAAATAAATTAGGCCATATAAAGGAATACCATGAAATCATTAAATACAAGGATGTATCTATATGGTACATGGAAAAATATTTACAATATAATGTCAAGTTAAAAAAAAGACAACAAAATTGCATGTATAGAATTGTCTTTTAAAACTTGTCTATAGATATTTATGTATATTAAAAAATTACTGAAATATATATAAAATGTTAACAGTAGTATTTTTATTTCTTTTTTATATCAAATATCTGTTTTATAAAAAATAGTAAATCTACTTCCATTAAGAAAATAATGGAGAAGTAAATTCTGATAGACTTTTAAATGAAGTTTCAAAATCTGATATACTTACTTTACAACTTTGCCATACTTGGAAAATATCTGAAACAAAAGACCACATAATAATTTGCAATTTAATTTAAAATCATAAAAGAACATTAAATTTTCAGGCTGTATATACTGACCACATTGTTTGTTGTAGTTTATGAAAATTTTTAGCCTCTGGTCTATAAGGCAAGCCCTCGAAGATATATTTTTTTAGTGACTAGCATAATCCTCTTTTTTGGCTACTGGTGTCACAGGTATTTGCCTTAGTTCCTAAACTTCTGACAAAAGAGTGCATACAGAGGAAAAAACCCACTATTCATGTGTGGTAGATTGAAGGCACACACATTGCACAGCTGAGTGTTCCTGTGGTATATCCATGACAACTATCAACCCCACCATAGCTCCAGAGAAACCCTGTGCTTCAGCTATCAATGTTGTGGAATATCACTGTTCCTGGCCTACCCCCCAGCCCCCCACTCCATCAAGCAATCACTATGTCAGAAGACAAATCCTTACATAGACTGTTCATAAAACAAAAAAGCTTCTATAATGAAAAATCCATTACCATCAGTCTCCTTCTGCCCACCCTAATATGTTGGTGGTACTTTACAGTTGGCCCTTTCTTCTCTTTTACATCTACATCTTCACTCTAAGCAATCTTATCTACTTCTACTGTTTCAGCCGGTCCTATTTATTATATAATGCTTGGTACAAAAGTCTTTCAGAATACATTAATGTATGTAATCAGTAATAATAAATGCTTGAGTTCTATAAGTTGTGTAACCATGGAACATAGTATAACTGGATTGCAGTGTTAGTAATACTGAATTCTGAAGACCAAAAAGACAGTTTTCTCTCTTTTCTTTTTTTTTTTTTTGTGGTTTGCCTTTCATTTTCTTTCTTTTTTTAAAAAAATTTACTTTATTGCAGTATAGTTGATTTACAATGTTGTGTTAGTTTCTGGTGTACAGCAAAGTGTATATGTATATATACACACATATACATGTATATACATATATATATATACACATACTCTTTTTCATATTTTTTCCATTATGGTTTATTACAGAATATTGAATACAGTTCCCTGTGCCATACAGTAGGACCTTGTTGTTTATCCATTCTGTATATAATAGTTTGCATCTGCTAATCCCAAACTCCCAATCCATCCCTTCCCCACCACTCCTCCCCCTTGGCAACCACAAGTCTGTTTTCTATGGCTGTGAGTCTGTTTCCATTTTGTAGATAAGTTCATTTGTGTCATATTTTAGATTCCATATATAAGTGATATCATACAGTATTTGTCTCTCTTTCTCACTTACTTTACTTAGTATGATAATCTCTGGGTCCATACATGTTGCTGCAAATGGCAGTATTTCATTCTTTTCTATGGCTGAGTAGTATTCCATTGTGTGTGTGTGTGTGTGTGTGTGTGTGTGTGTGTGTGTGTGTGTGTGTGTGTGTGTGTGTGTGTATGTATGTATATCTATCTCACATCATCTTTATCCATTCATCTGTTGATGGACATATAGGTTATTTCCATGTCTTGGCTATTGTGAATAGTGCTGCTATGAACACAGAGGTGCATGTCTCGTTTCAAATTATAGTTTTTTCTGGACATATGCCCAGCACTGGGATTGCAGGATCATATGGCAACTCTACTTTTAGTTTTTTGAGAAACCTCCATATTGTTTTCCGTAGTGATTGCACCAATTTACATTCCCACCAACAACGTAGGAGGGTTCCCTTTTCTCCACACCCTCTCCAGCATTTATTGTTTGTGGACTTTTTAACGATGGTCATTCTGACCAGTGTGGGGTGGTACCTCCTTGTAGTTCTGATTTGCATTTCTCTAATAATTAGCTATGTTTAGCATCTTTTCATGTGCCTATTGGCCATCTGTATGAAAGACAGTTTTCTACGTAACATTTCTAATGGCTTCTCATTTCATTCAGAGTTCTTACCATTATCTATGCAAGCCCTATAAGGCACCCCTGAATGGGCTTACCTCTGATTGCCCCTCCTCTTCTCTCCACTTTATTTACTCTGTCTGCCTGAAATGCTTGTCCCCCCTAGACATCTGCATAGCTGCCTCTTACTTCCTTCATGTCTTAATCGAAAGTCACCTTCCTAAAGTAAAATTTCACTATTTAATAACCCTCCTTTCCTGCTTTATTTTTTCTCCTTAGCACCTAATACCTTAGTATTAACTTAGTATCTAACAAATAACATCATTTAAATTTTTTATATTTCAAATTGTTTCTCTATCTTGCTACATTGTGAGTGCCGAAAGGGATTTTCACCTTTTTGTTCACTGATGTGTACCTAGTACTTGTAAGTGGTCCTTGGCATATAGTAAGTGTTCAATAAAAAGATATGTCTCTATTTGGATACAAGGAAGGACAATAAAGTTTGTTTTCTTCTCTGTTCGAGACTCAAGCTATGTTAATTAATTAATCGAGTACTATGTATCACCTATGCAGCATCTCTCTACTGTACTTAACATCTACCCAAAGTAGCAGAGAAAAGCGGGCACACTTGTAGATACGACTCATGTCATTCCTTCCAGTCCCTCTCAACCACCCATCTGCAGGACAGGCACAGAAGGAAATTTTGTTCTCTGTAAGGTAACAAGGTGAAAGAAGATGTTGGAAGGGATTTTTTTCTCCTCCAGTCACCCCTATCCTGAACTGAAAACAAACTTTATTAAACTGTTAAGTTTTCGCCACATATATAAATTAAGATATACTTTCAGGATTGGAGGATTAGGAAAGGGATCTGTTTTGCTTCCATCAGCCCTTCCTCCAAAACCTCCACCCCACTACCAGTTTCAAAAGCCAAGTAAGCAAGGAGGAAAAATCAGCATCATTATGCTAGTAGTGGCTTCTGTGTTTATAAAAAGCTTGTTATCCTCTATAAAGCACTGGGAATTCTCTTTGGAAATTACAAGTGTCTAATTTTTTCACTTACTTATGTTTACCATACAGGTCTTTGGTATTAATGATTTAAGTGCATTGTAATGTATTTATTATGAATTTTGCCTAAGAGAACTGTTTGCTTAAGCTACATTTGTATCTCAAATAGAGAATTCAGTGGATAACAATACTAATACAAAAACTTACCCGGTATAAGTCATTGTTGGTCAGGGAAAAGGGCAGGTTGGATACATACACTGTGCTTTTACTTGGGGCCAATCCACCACTCATTTCTAAAAAACAAACAAACAAACCCAGAAGCAATTTAAACCAGGTATTCTTCATTCCAAGTAAAACCAATACTATAGGTAAGTGACAAATTTATATACTTTCCGTCTTAGTAATACTCAGGAACATTGACTCCAGCTGGGTCAATTAAGGGATTCCTTTTCTCCAGACACCACTTAAAAGAGTTTTCTGGTCCTTCTTTCAAGTAGATTCTTTACACTAACCCCTTTCAGTGATGGAATATGGAGTGAATGGAGAGGTGGGTTTCAAACAGATGAAGGAAAAACTCTGAGGCTACTCTTAACCTCCCCTCAGGCTGAGAGCAAGAAAGTGCTTTCACATATACCTAATACCCTGCCTACCCACGTGAGAAAGAGCCTGGGAGCTCAGAAAGAAACTTAGCTGTTGATTTTCACTAATTTGCCTGGGTAACTTTTTGGTTGTCTTAATATTTTTCTCTGGAGCGGTGCTAAGAGGAAATTTTAGCCTCACATTTTGACGATGTAAATAAAGTTCTTTCAAATCTCTAATTTTGCATATTATTGCTAAATTATGAAATGATACATTTCATTATTGGAATAGTTTTCAGGGCCCTGAAGGGTATTGACCTGTATATGTATTTTTCAGTTTACAAATATAATCTGTAATTCATTTTCATACCGTATATTGCAAAGTCAGAAAATTATCTCTGAAAGTTATATTAGACTCAATCAACCAAGTTCAAATTTTCGATTTAAAATGTGTGTGTGGTGTATTTACAATCACAAATGTCAAAATATTGATTCTAAGGCGTGCCAGTTCGCGATGTAATGGGAAAACCGCTTGATACTTGGGATGTTTTGGGGGACAACTTCATCGACAGGTCGCTTTTTAAAAGCTTCCAACTGAAACTCTTCACACGTTAGCCGTTCTGGTGAGAATGCGAGGGCAGGGAAAAGTAAAGGTCTTGGAATAAAAAGGGTGGCGGGAGAGTGGGTCAAATGTTTCCGGCAGCTGGGTCTGGGGAGGAGCCCGCAGAGAGAAAGGCCGCAGCTGGGTAGGCGTTTACCTTCAGGTGGGGCAGGCCCGGGAGACTAGAAGAGCGCGAGCTCTCAGCTCGCTCGGGGCTCAACCCCGACAGTTCGTCGCCCCTTGCAGCTGCCTTGGCATCACGGGTCCTGGGAAGGGTCAGGAGCCGGCGACAAGAAGTTAGCAGCAGTGCCTCTTCCAGGATGTCCTTCGACCCAAGCCCCGGAGGCGGGTCTAGGGGCGGGCGCTTTTGCCGACGTCATCGCGCGCGCCGGAAGTGCCTCCCTGGAAGCGCTGCGACGAGTGAACGACTACGTTTACGGGGTCTCCCGGCGGCCCAGAGTCGGTGAGCGCGTTTTACCTTTCCGAGAGGTGGACGGGGACGGGCACGGGCTGCTACACCGGGGAGAGGGGAGTGCGCGGGCGGGCTGGCCTTTCCGCGGCGGAACCTGGAGTTTCCCGCTGCATTTGAATCGTGCAACGATTCTGCTCCTGCGGTTGAGGGTGGAGAGACGCAGCGGAGTTTGGAATAAAGGAAAGTGTTGAGTCTGTGACACAGGTTCGCTTCTCTTTAGCATCGTAATATGCAAAAAGAGGACTGAACTAGGTGACTTCAGTGAGCCGAGGTCAGTTAGTAAGTCGGTAAATTTACTGAATGTGTTCGACGTACCCAGTTCGGTTATAGGCACTTCGGCAGCTACAAAAAAGTGTAAAGCGGTCCTTTTCTGGAGGATATCTCAGTCTCGTTGGGGAGACAAGGTCAACCTGGGGAGACTCGGATTCACAGAATGACTCATCCTGAATATTGGTATGGACACATGTTAACTTTCTTGGCACCTTTTTTCTTCCTGTAAATCTGTAATGGGCACACACTGCTTTTTCCCCAAGTGGCTGTAAACAAGCCCATCATTCCGACAGAAAAAACAGAAAATAATGCAAGGTAGTTTATACTTAACTTCTACCAACCAGCACACACAGACCAGGCCTCTAATCACTCCCTGGGAGCCTGCGTGCCAGCAGCCTGGAGCTCAGAGCCTCTCCTGGAGCCTGCACAATCAATCCAGACTGAAGCCGATGTCTTCTAGAGAGACGGAAGTGCAATCCAGCCAGGGCGCAGCAGAATTTTGAGAGGCCCGAATGCCTCCGCGTCCACCAGGGGACCGTTGGGACTAATTCTCTTGGCAAACTTGTGGCCAGCCAAAACTGCCATGCTTCACATCCCTGTTATCCTTGGTTACCGTCCAAGATGTAAGCCCCTTTGGTCTTCTATGCTACACCCCCATCCCCGTGCTGCTTTATGCTCGCTCCCTCTGCCTTGATTTAGGCTTTCACTGCTTCTCCCTACTTTTCTTCCACATTTCACCCCTCAACACAACAACTGGGCTCTCTGAAACCTTTCTTCCTTGCTTAACAAACTTTTACTTATTCAGCCTCTTTATGGAAATTTTCTTACGTCTCCTGACCCTAACTAACACTTGTTTTTTTCCCTCCAGCCCTTTCAATTGAGCCCTTTCTTTTGACACCTGCGTTTGTGGGTGGGTCATGGCTCTAGCCATATGGAACTGATTTCACTTCCTTAATGCTTTTTTCTTCAGGCATCGTCTTTGCAAAAGTTCTTTGATTTTCCTGATCCTTACCCTACCTTCTTCTGGATAATTCCTATACCTGCTAAAGATCTCAGTTTAGTCAATTTCTCTGAGGGGGTGTTCCCTGACTTTCCATAGACAGAATTAGGTACCCTTGCTGTGTGCTAAGTGCCCTCTACTTCCCTTTTAGTAGCACTTATAGGATGTATCCTGATTGCTTATCTCTTTGTCTGTGCTACTAAGCTAGGCTTTTGGGGAGGGACTGTGTTTGTCTTGTTTACTTTTGTAACTCCAGTGCCTAATAGGCAGTCAAGTATTTCTTGAATCATTGCAGTTGCTGCAGATACAGCCTCAGAAGTCAGGCGGTTGATGTCATCTCCTGACTTTAAAATGTAAAAATCTGGGCTTCCCTGGTGGCGCAGTGGTTGAGAGTACGCCTGCCGATGCAGGGGATGCGGGTTCGTGCCCCGGTCCGGGAAGATCCCACGTGCTGTGGAGCGGCTGGGCCCGTGAGCCATGGCCGCTGAGCCTGTGTGTCCGGAGCCTGTGCTCCGCAACGGGAGAGGCCACAGCAATGAGAGGCCCGCGTACCGCAAAACAAACAAACAAACAAAAACAAACAAACAAAATGTAAAAATCTTTCAAAAGACGTCAGCTGCTACTCAGCTACAGCTGATTGTGGCTGTGTGACTGTGTGATCCCAGCGTTGCCAGAGTGTCCAGCCTTTTCAAGGAAAGTTGGAAATATAGTTTCTTAAAGGGTTATCTTCCAGTTTTTAAGTGTGGTCAATGGACTAAAGTTTTATTAAAAAAAAAAAAAAAGAAACCTGGGGCTTCCCTGGTGGCACAGTGGTTGAGAGTCCGCCTGCCGATGCAGGGGACACGGGTTCGTGCCCCGGTCCGGGAAGATCCCAGATGCCGTGGAGCGGCTGGGCCCGTGAGCAATGGCCGCTGAGCCTGCGCGTCTGGAGCCTGTGCTCCGCAACGGGAGAGGCCACAACAGTGAGAGGCCCGCGTACCGAAAAAAAAGAAAAAGAAAAAGAAAAAAAAAAAAGAAACCTGGGCCAAACATGAGTCACACGTGGGCTTCGCAGCCATTGGTATGGAATCTTTTGTGAGTGTTGTAGGGTTCAGTAATGGGCTTTCTGGAGAATAATAGATTTTGAACTGGGCCTCTATGGATGTTTGGAAGTTGAGTGAGAGAATAGAAAGAGGTATTGTGGTTTGGGAAATAAGACAATTCCAGGGTAGTGTTTGTTACTTTGTGACCCAGTGAGGAGGAAGGCATGAATGATCCTTTCCGAGAGAACAGAAGTTTAGGTGAGATGGTAGAAGGGGGCATGTAAAGGGCAGAGATGTTTGGATTTGTTACAGTTAATTAATAAGAAACTGTTTGGGTTCTTGATCAGGGAAACTTCAAATATGAATGACATATTAGCAAAGTTAATTGAGTATCCTTTTTTTTTTTTTTTTTTTGCGGTACGCGGGCCTCTCACTGTTGTGGCCTCTCCCGTTGCGGAGCACAGGCTCTGGACGCGCAGGCTCAGCGGCCATGGCTCACGGGCCCAGCCGCTCCGCGGCATGTGGGATCCTCCTCCCGGGCCGGGGCACGAACCCGTGTCCTCTGTATCGGCAGGCGGACTCTCAACCACTGTGCCACCAGGGAAGCCCTGAGTATCCTTTTTTAAGGGTGAAATGGAGGGTAAAAGACTGGAAGGAGGCTGACCACTAAAGACTGTAAACTCCATCCAGATGTGAAATGAGATGTAGATTTGAAAATATTACACACAAACTTTGCCTATTTGAGTAATTTCTGTTACTTGATCACTTATGATGAACAATAATCTACTACTAAGTATTTAATACTTACATAAAAGAAGTTTCCTTAAAGCAGTGAAAAGTCAAGTAACTTGTAAAACTACTAAAGAATGCAGTACTTTAATAGTACTAAGGTCTATTGTTCATTATGAAGCAATCAGTGATCTCCTTTCCTCTAGCCTCTTCACTTTCAGTCCTTCCTGTATACTGCCAGGTTAATGTCATTTGGAATGACATTTTTTCCCCTCACCTTATTTCTAGGTTTAAAAGCCTACAGGGAGCTCCTCCTCTAGTTTTTCGCATTTTTTTCTTAAGTATTTAGTTGACATGTATCTTTATTTTTTTTAAATTTATTTATTTTTGGCTGCGTTGGGTCTTCATTGTTGCGTGGGCTTTCTCTAGTTGCAGTGAGCGGGGGCTACTCTTCGTTGTGGTGCGCGGGCTTCTCATTGTGGTGGCTTCTCTTGTTGCAGAGCACGGGCTTTAGGCACACGGGTTTCAGTAGTTGCAGCATGCAAGCTCAGTAGTTGTGGCACACGGGCTTAGTTGCTTCGCGGCATGTAGGATCTTCCCGGACCAGGGCTCGAACCCATGTTTCCTGCATTGGCAGGCAGATTCTTAACCACTGTGCCACCAGGCAGGTCCCTGTTTTTTTGCTTTGTTGTGCCATTTAATGCCCTTGAATTTTGTTTTCTCTGTCCTTGCCTGTTTGCTTTGTGAAGCAAGGTGATATGGTGGAAAGGGCTTGGTTTTTAAAGTCATACAGGCCTGAGTCTGATTCCAGGCTCCGTATGCCTCTGAGATTTGAGCTTTTCAGAGCCTCTGTGGTTTTTTTTCTGGAATGGGAGGGATAATATCTACTTCAGGGGAGGAAATGAAAGCTTGTTGAATACTTATGCAGGCTCATTTCCCACTCCTTTGCAATGCCAGTCTTCTGCCCTGGTACTTTGTATCTTTCTCATGGACGTTTTATCTTCCCCAATTCCTTTCTGTTTTCTTGGATTCTACCATTGTCTGTTGTTCACCCACACTTAAGCTCTCTCTCAAGATTATATTTAAATTTTCTTGGCTTTTTTTTAAGTATCATTGCCTGCATTTATCTCTCCCTGGGCACTGAACAATGATTAATTCTTGTGGATTCTTTATTTTGACCATTTTAATTGACATCCAATGTTATTTTTTTTCTTCACAGACTTTAACTATATTCTAAAATTCATTTTTGTTTTAGATGTCTGGAAGTTTAAACATTTTCAAGTAGAAGTAGTATTATGTAATTTTTAGGTTCAAGTCTATACTTAAAAACTTCTTGTTTTAATTTAGGATATCAGGAATATGTTTACCTTGCTTTAACATCAATGGATCTCATCCTAAGATAAGTTTAAGATTAAAAAAAAATGTCCCAGGCAACCGTATAGGGATTTCAGAGGACAAGACCTAGGCATTAGTATTTTTTTTTAAAGCTCTTTAGATGATTCTAATGTGCAGACAGGGTTGAGAATCACTGCTTTAGGTACTAGAGCTAAAGGATTCTCATTGGTACCTTTTGCTCAAAAATGAAGTGGCATTAGTGTCATGAGAAGTGTAATAGGAGCCATAATCTAATAGTGCTCATTGGGAGTTTTCTGAGTAACCAAAAGGTACAAACTATTATTTAGGTTCTTCAGAATGGCTCATGTAGTGGTCATATGAATAATATATTTATTTGATCAGTATTTAATAAGTACCTTTACTGTGCTAAGCAACAGGAATAAGAAAGGTACACATTCGTTGCCTTTGCAGTGGTGTTTAGATTGGGAGGGAGGAGAGGAAGGAAAGTAAATTGAATGTAATGTTATATAGCACTAGGTAGAGGGTGAAGGCAAATAAGTAGAAGAAAGATATTCTCGGCAGGAGAAAAGCATGCCATGATATGGTGGTGAGAAATAGTGGCACACTTGCAGAACAGGATGTAGTTTGTTATGTCTGGAGGTTCTGGAGGCTGTTGGGGAATTGGTAGGAGGTGAAGCTGGAATGGTAGGAGCAAGGTCATAAATAAGCTTTTTCAAGTTTAGGCTGAGACTTCATTCTTTGGGATATGGGGAATAACTGAGATTTTTAAATCAGGTGTCTTATCAGAATGAACACTCTGGCTGCAGTTTGCTGAGTGGAAGAGATGGCATCAGAAGCAAGGAGACCAGTGTTTTACTGTTAGGGAGTCCAATGGCTAGATTAAGAGCATATGAACAAAGACAGTGGTAGCTGGGTTCAGGAAGTGGAGATACATGTACGTTATATATTGAGATGGTAGATATACCTGGATTTAGTTACTTAGATATGAAAAGTTTTGGGTCTTGTGTGACTCAGGTTTCATTGACCAAAATGGGGAAAACAGGAGATAAAGCAGTTTTCTGAGAAGTGTGAAGAGCTGTTCTGGCATATTGAGTTGGAGGTGCTGTGAGATATCCTCTTGAAAGGAAGTGGAGATGTGGGAATCATTTATCCAGAGGGGGCATGTTACCAGCTTTAATAGATTTACTCCATGAATACTGAGCACATATGTTGTGCAAATTATTCTAGGTGCTTAATATTAATCAATGAACAATGTAGAGATCCCTGCTTTCATATAGTTCACATTCCTAGTAGCAAGGGACCAATAATTTACATCAAAGTTATATAGTATCTTAGATGATTAATGCTGTGAAAAAAATAGCAAGATTGGGGGATCTGGTAGAAAAATGACATTAAGAAGACATTGGAGGTGACATTGAAGGGTTTAACCATGCAGATACCTGGAGAAAAGCATCCTGGGTGGGCAATTGCCAGTGTGAAGGCCTATGGCTCATCTAAAGCATGAGGTCAAATGTGACCTAATTGCTAACCATGGTTTGCTATCAAAATAGTTACTGAATGAATATAAAGAGTGAAAGGAATGCATTTGGGAAGGAGGGAAAGCTATTTATCCTGTGTGTATTTAATACTGGAAGCTGGCTGGAGCAATGTACAGAGTTTCTCTGTAGTCTAAGCTGCTATTATAACCTTTTAGATAAAATGAAAAACGGATCTTTCTCTGTTGCCTTGCCTGTGGATTCAAAGCGTGAATAGTTTGACAGAAGAATATTGCCTGTGACTTTCTAGTTTCTCAATTTCCAGGCTACTCTTACCGAGAATTCAAGTCCTCCCTGTCATCTTCGCCCTCAATTGAAGCTAACATGACAGTGGTTGGGTAGCTCAATGGAATGCTCTAAGAAAGCTTATTTCTTCCTGGACATAAATATACCATGATGGTATATTAAACGTACTCTATTGAATATGGCATAAGAGAATGAGATTTTTGTAATCTGACCAGTTATTAGCAAACTTCTAAATGAAGCCTACATTCCCCACACTGAATTCTAATTCTGTTCTCTGCTTAATTGTCATGTAGAGGGGTCCTTCCATTTTTCAGTTGTATTCAGTTTTCATACGGTGTTGGATCAGAGACCTTTACTGGAGTACTTCTGATACTTCCCTAATGGGAGGAGATTTGTGAAGTGATGACAGGGTAAGTAACATGATCACTTCACTGGGAGTCAGAGCACCTTAGTTTAAATTTAGCTGACTGGCTTCAGTTGCAGAACGGGTCAATAGCCTAAATCTGGATAATGTCATAAACATGTGCTGCTAATCATAAGGTTACTGTACTCATCAGTTATTTTATTTTATTTATTTATTTATTTTACATCTTTATTGGAGGATAATTGCTTTACAATGGTGTGTTAGTTTCTGCTCTGTAACGAAGTGAATCAGTTATACATATGTTCCCATATCTCTTCCCTCTTGCGTCTCCGTCCCTCCCACCCTCCCTATCCCATCCCTCTAGGTGGTCACAAAGCACCGAGCTGATCTCCCTGTGCTATGCAACTGCTTCCCACTAGCTATCTATTTTACGTTTGGTAGTGTATATATGTCCCTGCCACTCTCTCACTTTGTCACAGCTTACCCTTCCCCCTCCCCGTATCCTCAAGTCCATTCTCTAGTAGGTCTGTGTCTTTATTCCCATCTTACCCCTAGGTTCTTCATGACATTTTTTTTTTCTTAGATTCCATATATATGTGTTAGCATATGGTATTTGTCTTTCTCTTTCTGACTGACTTCACTCTGTATGACAGACTCTAGGTCCATCCACCTCACTACAGTAACTCAATTTTGTTTCTTTTTATGGCTGAGTAATATTCCATTGTATATATGTGCCACATCTTCTTTATCCATTCATCCGATGACGGACACTTAGGTTGCTTCCATCTCCTGGCTATTGTAAATAGAGCTGCAATGAACATTTTGGTACATGACTCTTTTTGAATTATGGTTTTCTCAGGGTATATGCCCAGTAGTGAGATTGCTGGGTCATATGGTAGTTCTATTTGTAGTTTTTTTTTTGTTTTTTTTTTGCGGTATGTGGGCCTCTCACTGTTGTGGCCTCTCCTGTTGCGGAGCACAGGCTCCAGACGCGCAGGCTCAGCGGCCATGGCTCATGGGCCCAGCCGCTCCACGGCGTGTGGGATCTTCCCGGACCGGGGCATGAACCCATGTCCCCTGCATCGGCAGGCGGACTCTCAACCACTGCGCCACCAGGGAAGCCCTATTTGTAGTTTTTTAAGGAAACTCCATACTGTTCTCCATAGTGGCTGTACCAATTCACATTCCCACCAGCAGTGCCAGTGTTCCCTTTTCTCCACACCCTCTCCAGCATTTATTGTTTCTAGATTTTTTGATGATGGCCATTCTCATCAGTTATTTTAAAGCTCTTTGAAAGTTACAAAAAAGATTCTTTGAATTCAAGGTGATATTAGCATATTCTTCCCTTATTATCCTATAGTACCTTCGTTATATCCCCCTGCTCTAATACCTTTTCCCTTTTCTGTTGTGTTAATTAAAGATCTGGCTTAAAGCCAATCTTCTTTACAGCCCAATGTTCTTTTCTTTTGTATGTAATCATCAAACTGTGTCTTCTGTTTTGTTTTACTAACAGTACAGGGTTGCATATGGAATCATCTGTTTATATTACTGCCTTCCCCAATTATATAGACTTCTTTTTTTAAAATTAATTTTTATTGGAGTATAGTTGCTTTACAATGCTGTGTTAGTTTCTACTATATAGCAAAGTGAATCAGCTATATGTACACATATATCCCCTCTTTTTTGGTTTTCCTTCCCATTTAGGTCACCACAGAGCACTGAATAGAGTTCCCTGTGCTATACAGTAAGTTCCCATTAGTTATCTATTTAATACATAATATCAGTAGTGTATATATTTCAATCCCAATCTCCCAATTCATCCCACACCCCCCTTCCCCCTTGGTAGTCTAGGTTTCTTAAGGATAAAAGAAGTTTAATAATTTGGCATGGGCCTTACCAGTGGTGTTTGATTTTTTGGGGTGTTTTCTACTAGTAGGTGCTAATTATTTTGCTACACCAAGTTCTGTTTAATTTCACCATTACATTGTGTTCTACTATTTTTATGTTCTTATTCTGAAAATACACAGTAATTTGGATAGAATAAAGAATTATATTCTGATATTGCTGTTTTGTAAAAGCAATAGGTATGGTAAGAGTACATTTAAAAACTGAATACCTGCAGATTCTGTAAAGATATTAATATTTCAGTATACTCACTGGTAAGAGGTAACTTAAAAAATGAAATAATTGATTATAAGAGATTACTTTATAGCCTAATATTTCTATTTAATCATTGTAATATAGACATGTAAGCAATTTATTGTTATTTGTAAAGGAAACTAACTTCCTTTTATAAAATTATTCCTATATTTACAGTAATTGAAATTTTAAATTAAGATCTTTAAAAATTGTCAACTTTTTAAGGTAAAAGAAAATTTACCTTATTTACTAAACATTTTTGCTTGAAACTGAGATTTCTGTAGCTCCAGGTAAGGTGAATACTCCATTGGGGCATCATCAGGTATGAAGTCAAATATGCAAAGTTGTCATAGGATTAACTACAGGAATTGAAATTTGGGTCAACAGTAGTGTAATATCTTGCTGTTCTGTGGATGCTCTCTGTTTCTAGTAGAAATTAAGTTCAAAATACAGATTGATGTCTTACAGAAATGATTGTTACATTCAGCAAAGTCAGCTGGTGCCAGATAAACTCACGTTAAAAAAATTTTTTTTAATTGTGGTAAAATATACATAAAATTTTCCTTTTTAACTATTTAAGCGTACAGTTCAGTGGTGTTAAGTATTTACATTCACACTGTTGTGCAACCATCACCACCACCCAATGCTTTTCATCTTCCCAAACTGAAACGACATACTTATTAAACAGTGACTCCCCATCAGATAAGTTTGCTTTTATTTAGGTTTTTTCTCTGTCTCTGGATTTTAACTCTGATTCATTTGCTTACATTTAGCTCTTCCACAACTGAATTTAATTGGCCTCTTGTCTCTTGATGATGTATATTCTAGACAGTGCTATTTTGACTTTCTGTATGATTATGTTTCTGTTTTTTGCCTTGTTCTAGCAGCTTTGTTTCCAATTGCTAGGTTTTCATCAAAATTAAATACTGTTACTTTCTTTGATGCTTTTTTTTTAGCTTCTGTAAGCTGTGGATTTATTAATTAAAGTAGAAATACTGTGAGGTAATTGCAATAAAATTTTTGCTATTTGTCTTCCAAACTGCCAAGCAGAAAAAGGCAACTAGATCAGGAGTGACCTATAAATATAAGACTATAAATACAGTCTTATTTCTGCACTCAGCTAGTGAGGCACTTCTCAAAATTTCTATAAAGCAATTAGGTGACCCTAGTCTTTCTAGTAGACCCACTCCTCTATCCTTTGAATTTCATGTAAAGTGGTAGGTAGGGCTACAGCCTTGAGTAGATTTGGAGTCACTTTTTTTTTAAACGTAAGAATATTTGAAATACTTGGAATTTCCTTTGTTAATCGTACATGCCCTTTTTTTTTTTTTTAATTTTACCTAAGCCTGCTCAGTGTACTTTGTATATTTTAAGAGAAAGTCATTAAAAGTTCTCCATTAAACTTATACCTAATAAGTTTGGTGTTCTTTGATGAGTCAATGATTACTGGTTTGATATTGGGATTACTTTTGAACTTGGGACCATTTATTGCCAATATAAAACTGTAGCGTTTTCCAGACTGAGGATGCCAGATTTTCTTTCAATATGTGAGGTATTTTAAAGCTAGTGTTTTTAATATTCTAGGTAAAAATGACTTAAACATCTAGTGCAATCCTTTCAGAGAAAGGATAAGAGTTATGCCCTGTCCAGCTCTCAGCTGGCAAAGTTAGGACTAGAAGTCTTCTTGATGTAATTTTGTTGTTCTTACGAAACTTGAGTGGCCTCTGGTGGTCAAAGTAATATCTTCTATTTTCAAAGATGTGTTTGAAGGGAGTCTTGCTTATTAAGGCGCATAATTTTTTATTTTGAGAGTTTTATTTATACAAATATGAAGGTTTAGTTATTTTTCTCCATTCGTACATACAGACACAAATCCTTATGTCTGTATTTTCCCGCCCACCTACAGGAGATTGTTGAAAACTTTAAATTTGATTCCTGAAGAGACTCAAGTAAGTAGTATAGTAATTATTCATACATTCTTTGTGGGCAGCCAGTAGATTTCAGTATTTTATTGCTGTATCTAGTTAAGAAACTATATAGGATTTCTTTAGAATTCTTGTAGTTTATTTTTGTTTCTCATTAATTACAAAATCTTACTTTTCCTTATGTTCTCCTTTAGTTCATTAATTTATAGTCATAATTTTTGCCATCAATTGACACATTATACTTATTGAATGATTTTTCAGGACCTTTAAAAACAGTTTCTTATTTTTATAATAGATAATAAGATGTATAAAACATGCGGTGAAAATATTTACCCTCCTATACTCCAGCCACCCCATTTTTCCCAGACGCAGGCACGGTTATGTTCTCTTGCTTACACTCCCAGAACTGGTCTGTGCAAAAGCATATATGTATTCATAACTTGCCTTTTTACTTCCAGAGTGTCAGCATACTCTACATGTTAGATTGCCCTTTGCTCTTTTTTACTTAACAGTGTATCTTCGCAATCTTTCTATATTGTTATATATGGGATTATTTTTCTTTGAAATGGTTTGCATAGAATTCCTTTATGTGAATGTACAGCACTGTATTTAACCTGTACCCTCCTGAGGGACATTTTAGGTTGCTTTCAGTCTTTGCCATGCACATGTACAAGTATACGTAGAAGTGGAATTGCCAGGTCAAAGCATATGTGCATTTAACATTTTCAATAGATATTGTCAAATTGTTCCCAGTCTATTCCAAATTATATTTCCTCCATTAATTATGAGTGTTGCTTTCCTTATTCTCATCAAAACAGTTTGCTTTCTTCAGAGCTTTGGGTACTCCATTATAGTTTTAGTTTTCATCTTCTTTATTTTGAAGAAAGGTGGGCATCTTTTCAAAAGATTGAGCCATTGTGTTTCCTTTTTTGTAAACTGTCTTCATATCATATGTCAATTTTTCTTTTGGGTTGTTGATTTTTTCCTGTGATTTGATTTCAGTTTGTTGCTGTTACTCTTTCTGTGTACTATATCTTAAGTAGTATAAAACCTAACTCATTCTTTAGACTGAAACCCTTTTACTGAAACCTGGATTCAGTAAAGGTAGGTGAGGAGAAGCAATGTTGACTATTTCTTTTCCATGTTGACTATTTCTTTTCCTTTTAAGCTTCCATCAGTTCTTCTACCTAAAAGACTGGTTACTTTGAAATAACACTGTTAATGATGTCTGATTGTAGAGTTAGAATTCAGGTTGATGTATGCATAATGTTAAAAGCTAATTTGTAATTTAAATTAACATTTCCCTAGGCATCTTTGGTTAGTTAGTTCATTTTATTTGGTCTAATTGTATTAGAAAATATTATAGGTTTGTTTGTACAGAGAAAATTAAGATTGATTTTACTATGATAGTGTTAAAAAAAATATTGCTCTCATCTTCCAGTCTTTGTTTTTTCCTTAGCCTAAACTAACCTAAACTATTACAGTTCTGTGCTGCCAAAATGGATTGTCTATTTCTTTTTCTTCCCCCTTAGTATTACATCAGAAAGAACCACCAAAAATCTCTTGACATATGGCTCCTCTGAAATATTTTTCATCTTCACTGATCTGTGGACTATGTAATGTGGACTTGTTGCCTTATTTTCTATGTACTAAAAGGCCATAACTTGGTACCTGTTCCATTTTCACTTCTCGCTCATGATCATCCTTCTACACATCAGGATGGTTCACAGTTCTAACCTGTTCCATGATTACTTCACCCTCTCCCAGTTCTGCCCTGTTAACCATTTGTCATCTACTCCAGGGCTTGTCAAGCTATTCCCTGTGGGCCACCTGCCTGGTTTTGTAAATAAAATGTTTTGGGAACATGGCCACACCCATACATATATATATATATATATATTGCCTATGACTGCTGTCATTTATACTACCAAAATTGAGTAGTCGTGACAGAGACCCGTGATCTGCAGGGCCAAAAATATTTGTCTGGTCCGTTAAAAAAACATTTGCCAACCCCTCAATTACTGTATCACCATTTCATGTAAATGACCTTTGGGCTGTTTCCTGTACCCTATTCTCATCTTCTGTCTTATTTGCCTTGTTTACCTGTTCACAGATGCTCTTTCATCTGGACTCTGTAATGCACTGCATTAGCCCTCTACCCAGAAAATGTCAGCTGTCTGTTAAAGTAGGAAGCCTCTCTCTGCATCCCAAATGGGAAAAATGCTGACAGAACTTTTAATTTCAAATTTTATGAAGGTGCCTCTGCATTAAAATAAGATTATAATATTAAAAACAAAATCAAGAGTGGTTTGTCTCAGGGTTTGTTGAGTGTGTTTTGTGGGGGGTTTTTTCCTATTTATTTTGGCTGCGTTGGGTCTTTGTTGCTGTGCACAGGCTTTCTCTAGTTGTGTCGAGTGGGGCTACTCTTCGTTGTGGTGCATGGCCTCATTGCGGTGGCTTTCCTTGTTGCGGAGCACAGGCTCTAGGTGCGTGGGCTTCAGTAGTTGCAGCATGTGTGCTCACTAGTTGCGTCACGCGGGCCCTAGAGCGCAGGCTCAGTAGTTGCAGAGCTTGGGCTCTGGGGCATGCCGGCTTCAGTAGTTGTGGCTCGCGGGCTCTAGAGTGCAGGCTTAGTATTTGTGGCACATGGGCTTAGTTGCTCTGTGGTGTGTGGGATCTTCCCAGACCAGAGCTTGAACTCGTGTCCCCTGCATTGGCAGGTGGATTCTCAACCACTGTGCTACCAGGGAAGTCCTGTTGAGTGTGTTTTTACAGGAGTGTTTATTTAGTATTTTTTTCAGTTAAAAACACTTCATTGGACATAAAGAGACAGTAAGCTCCAAGGATGTAGAAAAGCTGAAACTACTGTTGTACACACCATCCAGCTTTGCTTATTAGCCTTTTACACTGTTCATTAAAATGAATCTTTTCTAATTTTTACTCTATGAGAATGAAAAATCTGTGGTCTTATGGATCTTCCCACAGTTGATGAGAATAAGGTCTTTGAAGCTTTTAAATAGCCTTGGAAATAGAAGGAAGATGGGGCTTTCTATTACATTTTTTTTTTTTAAGAAAATTTCAAATTGTTTTGAAGAATTGCCATAATCATTGTTTTTTCCTTTTGGTCACTTACATTTTTTTTTTCCCTTAAGTATCTCTGGAAAATATCTGTATTAGAATGTAATCATTTACTTTTTCCTTTTCTTCTTTACTATTTTATAGTAACATAAACCCATTATTCTTTGATTTCTTTTTTTTTATTCTTTAGTGGCTTACAGAAGAGATGAAATGTGGTCTGAGGGACGATATGACTATGAAAGACCTCCAAGAGAAAGAGTACCTCCTCGAAGTCACCCCAGTGTAAGTTATTCTTACCTGTAGAATAATTCAGAACCAAGTGTCCAAGTGAATTTTGTCTACCAAAAGCTAGTTGAAATGTAGATAGATCAAGCTTATCTTTTAAAAGTCAAAAGTTTGAAAATGAAAGGCAACATTTTATTTATGTAGAAAATCTGTATTTTATATTTCTTGCTTAAATTTCTAAAAGGGAGTTAATTTGTGAAGAAAATTTGAGGTTTGATAAAGCTCAGACCATCAGTTAACAAAGAAATATTTGAGCACCTGCTCCTACTATTGGCTGTCGCCTGTTTTTCTATATTCCTAAAAATGTTTGCAAATTGGATATATGAAATTCTAAAGTAGGAGGAGGTAGGCAGTTTCTGCTTTGCTGTTCTACTGCTTGTCTCTTTGTTGCTCTGGGAATTGGTAATTTTGAACCAGTCCTTTTCTTTTCTAAAGGAGCTTGCTGTTTTGCTTATTATTGTATTCCCAGCACTGTGTATAGTACCTGGCACATAGTAGGAGCTCACTGTTTATTGAATGTATGTATGCTCTCTTTCTCTCCTCAGAATCCTCTATAGAGACCCAAGGGAGGGTTTGGGTAAGGTCAAGAAGCTGTCAATCTTATTAAACTTTTGCTTAGGCCCATTCTAAGCACCAAGGGATTGGGCTCATGGTGATGGTATATGGGTATATTATGGATTCATTATACACTATCAAAGGGCACAAATATTAGTTTATATGTTAGTTATTTTTTGTATATTTTGTAAGTAAATCCTACAACCCACTTAAATGAGTGATATCATCTTCATGGTTGTCATTTGGCCTAGGTTACAGCTTAGCTTGGGGTTGATCTAAAATGAATTAAGTTGGAAAAAATGAAGAGGCCGTCCATATTTCAGAAGGGGCAGACTTAATTATTATAAAATGTCATTTCTTTCCAGGTTAATTAATAGTCTTGATGTTTCTAATCAAAATCTCAATTTAAAAATTTTTTCAGCTTGATAGAATTATTTTGTAGTTTACCTAGAGCAAACAAGTGATAGATAAACAAGGTGTAGGACTAACACAGGGATGGGAAAAGGGATGAATTTTTTAAAAATTATTTTTTTAGGTCCCTTACTCTCCCATAAATATATCCCATTAGAAATTTGGGATACTTAAAAGAATTTTCTGTGTGGTTATGCCATTAACTGAATATATAGTTGGGTTTGTTTTACCTTTTTTTTTTTAAATTAATTTATTTATTTGTTTTTATTTTTGGCTGTATTGGGTCTTCATTGCTGTGTGCGGGCTTTCTCTAGTTGCAGTGAGCAGGGGCTACTCTTTGTTGAGTTGTGCGGGCTTCTCATTGTCGTGGCTTCTCTTGTTGCAGAGCACGGGCTCTAGGCACGCAGGCTTCAGTAGTTGTGGCACCTGGGCTCAAGTGGCTCATGGGCTCTAGAGTGCAGGCTCAGTAGTTGTGGTGCACGGGCTTAGTTGCTCTGCGACATGTGCGATCTTCCTGGGCCAGGGATCGAACCCGTGTCCCCTGCATTGGCAGGCCGATTCTTAACCACTGCCCCACCAGGGAAGCTGTACTTTGTTTTTGATTTTGGGGGTTTGCCTTTTATTTTTCTTTTCTAATTAGATTTTTTTTTTAATGTAACACTTTTACATGGCTCCAAATTATAAAATAAGGTAATTTAGAGAGGGGATGACTTACTTTAAATGGAAATTTATTGTAACCATCTATTTAACTAGTACCTACTTACTATAAGTGAGGTATATATCAACTTCCTAATCTTCAAAACAATTCTGAGTGTTAATGGTACATTTCTAGAATGTAGTAGAGTGTTTTAGAAGCCTTAAAATGTAGACAGAGATTTATATACAGAAATATAATTTCAGAGAACAATGGGAAATACTCATGATAAAATCATGGGGAAAGTTATGACATAAAACTTTTAAGACACCATTCTGCATTATGTGTGCATGCTGTGTTATATGATAGAACACACTGCAGTGGGAGTTGGCTTAAAGAGCTGTTAAAACTGGAAGTTGAGGGACCTGCCCAGAGGTTATTGCTTATCAAGGAAGCTGGCTTAAATATGCTGGGGGAGGAGTGAGTTTTAAGATGGGAATAATCAGTTTATCAGTGTCATAAAGACCAATAAGTAGGGCCCTCTCTATCATTGTCTGTGTGAGAATGGATTTGAGAGAGCTCATAGCTAACAGCCTTTATTTTTCTCTCAAGTAAGTGGTGGCAAGATCATCTATTGAAAGTGGAGGAGATAGAGGGAGACTTGAGGCCATTGAAGCCATTGTAGGTATCTCCTGACTAGAGATGTTTAAAAAGACTGTTGCTGAGGGGCTGTAAGCTTATGTACCTTAAATTTTATAGGGGCACCAATCTGCAGGATTGTGTACTTTATTATCTAAGTAGCCCAGGTTGGGAGTAGAGAAAGCAAGTTGTATTGATTTAAGATTCCAAAATGAATGGTGGATCCAGGGAGATAAGGATATTGAAGAATTATTGAGGCGATATATGGAATGGGCTGATTAGGAAAGGGAATAAGGCTATGAGAGGGACAATGGATTGAAAGAAGTAAGGGGTTGAGGGACAGGAAAGGCTTAATGAGGTTGAAAACCAGGGTATGGTGGAAAGATAAGCAATCAGTATTTTGGAATGTAGAGTTTCCAAGATGGAACAGTTCTGGGTGACTGAAGTTCAGTATATGGTGGTGGGAATGAGGGTGGGTGAAGGTTATTGGAGTTGAGGTCAACAAAACTTTGAGGTTAGATTTTGGATCAGTAATCTAGATTAGGGGCTATCAGTCCTCACTGTACATTACCTAGAGGGCTCTTAAATACCAGTGAATGGTCCCTAGATAATTAAGTCATAATCTCTGTGGATAAGATCTGGACAATAGTGTTGTTTAAAAGTTCATCAGGTGATTCCTGTATGCAGAGTTAAGAAAGTCAGATTGTAGCTGAACACTGAAGTTGCTGATGATGACAGTTGAGGTAAAGATGACAGGTGAGGGAAGTCCTCAATGAATGAGGATATTGTAGTAAAATTTAAACAAACCCAAACGTTTTCATTTTATACCTTTTGTGTGTGTGTAAAAGTGAAACAGAGGCAATTTTCATAATTTTCATCAGTGGTAAGCAGATAGGGAGGTATGTTTTTACCACAAGTGCCCTTAAAATCAGACTAGATGTACTCAACTGTAAGTGCCTAAAGGTAAATCTCACTTCCTTAAGTTCTCTGGCTGCTAGGTTTCTCCTAAATGGGGAGGAGCCCAGACTGCTTTTCTCCTTCTGGAGCGTGGAATGTGCCCAGAACTTGTCCAAGTTCATTCCTCTGGTCTCTCTTCTTTTAATTCCATTAGATTGGTCTCTCCAACCGCCCCCCCCACCAATCAACTTCTGTTACTTTATAAATCCTTTTGTATTCCCACATCCCCCCTCCACAAGACTCAAGACACTACATTTTTTCTGGTGAACTTGGTCTTATTATGGTTAGTAATTTAAAGCCTTCCTTTCCTTTCGATATGTTATACCCCTTTGATGGCTCTTGGAAAATTATCCCTTTGCTTTTTATGTTACACCTACATTTTAGTTAAAAAAGCAGGTTCTTAACCTTTTCTGTGCCATGATCCCTTTAGCAGTGTTGTGAAACCTATGGATCTCTTCCTAGAATAGCATTTTTTCTTTTTTTTTTTTTTTTTTCCGGTACGCGGGCCTCTCACTGTTGTGGCCTCTCCCGTTGCGGAGCACAGGCTCCAGACGCGCAGGCTCAGCGGCCATGGCTCACGGGCCCAGCCGCTCCGCGGCATGTGAGATCCTCCCAGACCGGGGCACGATCCTGTGTCCCTCGCATCGGCAGGCGGACTCTCAACCACTGCGCCACCAGGGAAGCCCTAGAATAGCATTTTTAAAACTGTAAAATAAAATACACAGAATTAAAGGAGACCACTTATATTTGAATATAATTATAAAACTATTAGAAACCAAATTTGTGATATAGTAATATATACTTCTTTTAGTAGGTCATTAGCTATCAAACAAGAAGTAGTGGTGGGGATTTCATTGCTGTGTTTTCAAAGGAGTGATGAGTGTAAATGATACTTTGAGGTATCTGCAACAGCTATAACATGAACATAAAAATATCTGTGATTTCTGTTAGTGGTGAAGCCACAGATGCTGCTTTTGCTGTTGTGTTGTTTGTCGCCTACTTTTAGGTGAAAAAGTAATTTTTTATTCACATCTGATTTCAGGGACCGACAGAATTCTTGGGTTAAAGTGTTTAAGTGACACTGGAACTAGAAATGTAAATCACTAAAGTTGTAATTCTGACTTTGGATCTAATAAAAACATAATAAAAAGTTTAAAAATACTTGTTTACAAAGCAGAGATCATCTAATGTTATTTTAAAAAGTATATTGGTGTATGACATTGATATGTACAAGAATGTTCCCAAGCAGCATTATTCATAAGAACTCCAAACTGGCAACAATCCAAGTGTCCAACAGCATGGATAAATTAATTGTGCAGTTATACAGCAATGAGAAAGAATGGACTGCTTGCCATATGCAACAGCAATACTGGAAGAAAGAAGAGTGTGTCCTGTATGATGCCTTTTATACAAAGTTTCAAAACAGGCAGAACTAGCCAGGAAAGAGGTTACTTTTGGGAGACAGACAAAGAGCACAGGAAGACTTTTGCCATGCTGGGAGTGTTCAGTTTCTTGATCTGGGTGGTAGTTACACAGTGTGATTACCTTGTGAAAATTTATCCAGAAATACATTTACGGTTTGTACACTTTTTTATGTGGCTGTCATACCTAAATAAAACTTTACCTAAAAGTTTGAAAGGACAGAATATATATATTTTTCTAAATGTAAAACTTTAGCTAGTTCTTCATAAAGTGAGAACCCACTCTCATTAGTGTCTGGGATAGACAAAGTTAATGTTCTATTTTATTTTGTATGTTTGGGTTCTGTTCTCTAACAACAAACAATTTTACTGCATTTCTCTTTTTTTTTCTTACTGTTCCCTTTGTCCCATTCATTTCCAGTTCTGATACATCAGAAATGTGTTTGAGAAACTATTGCTATGACATAAAGTATGACATCAAATAGGGACTCTAGAAGGTACCTACTACACTAGTATGACCTCAGTTATAAAGCAACTATTTTGTGAGCTTCTAGCTTTGATAAACCTGGAAGGCAATTGGACACATGTATTTTGGTGCTGATGTTAAATTACACTTAATTTGAGTATTGGAAAGCTTATCCTCAATGTACAACTTGACAAATATATCAATTATTATTTTAGCACTTTAGAGCATTTAAAAGTTACTTCTGTGTCAATAATAAGTTACTTTTAAGGTGCTTCACATAAATTTTTATTTAGTCTTAAACTTGGGTAGATAAATAGGAGACTTAAGCTCAAAGAAGTATACTACACAGAATCTGCATGTAAACATACACATTCCTTTGTTGGGAGGACATTGATTGTCACCCAACATCTACATTTAACTTCTAGATGTCTATAAGGCCTTTACTTTTAATTTTTTAATTTTATTTTTAAAAATATTTATTTACTTATTTGGCTGTGCCAGGATAAATAAAGTTGCAGCATGCAGGATCTTTAGTTGTGGCATCTTTAGTTGCGGCATGTGGGATCTTTAATTGCGGCACACAGGATTTAGTTCCCTGACGAGGGATTGAACCTGGGCCCCCTACGTTGGGAGCGTGGAGTCTTAACCACTGGACCACCAGGGAAGTCCCTGTAAGGTCTTTATTTTTAAAACCATGCTTTTTACTTTTTAATCTGTAATTTCTGTGAGCTTGGTTATATGATTTTGTAGCCTTTTTCAAGTTTTTGTAACAATGGCTTTTAGATACCAGTAAATTTCCAGTTGTGGAAGTCCGCCTTGTTAGCTTGATAGGGAACAGATAGGTAATGTGGAACATTTTAATGAAGTTGCAACATAAAATGTCCATTTTCCATTGGCTTCTTTCAGATTTTTAGAGATGTTTTTAAACTTTTCCCAAACTTTTTAAAGTTTGGAAACTAGGATCAAAACACTAGCAGCTTATATTTGGGGCACTGTAATGTAACTGGGACTGAAGCAGTCCTATCTGCTTCTACCTGCCTTCTTCTGTTCCTTTAACAAATGCATATTAAGTAAAGATTTTCTAATCTTGGTAGCAGTAAGAATTGTAAAGCCTGAGGGTAGTGATGAGCAGCAACATTTTTAAAAAATTTTATTTTTTGGGAGTTCCCTGGCAGTCCAGTGGTTAGGACTTGGAGCGTTCACTGCCATGGCCCGGGTTCAAACCCTGGTCGGGAAACTAAGATCCCGCAAGCTGTGTTGTGCGGCCAAAAAAAATTTTTCTTTAAAAAATTTTTCTGTCACATATAATTAGTTTTGAGTTACATAATTAGGTTTTATAATTAAGTAATTACATAACAATATTTATTTCCTTGGGTTAGTTGAATGTATCTCCTCTTCTTGTCATTGGTTATTTCCCTCCTGGAGACTCTAACCAATCAGAAATCAAGTTTTTAGTGAATTCAGAACATGAGTTTGTTAATTTCTAAGGTCTTATAGATAATATATGGACATATATTTGTTCCATATATTCTCATATTTAAATGTATCCAAGATAAAATCAGACATCTGTTTTTAATCCAACTTGAAATAAATAATCAAGTCTACTTCATTTAGCAATTCAGTTATATACATATTCCAGATACTGTTGCATAAAGTATATTAATGTGGAAATATTCCTTTTCTTCCCACTCTTATTTCATGAAACACTTTTATTAAAAGTGTGCACATGCATAATTTAATTCTTTTTATGCCCCGCATTTTACTGTTTTACCTAGTCAGTGTTCCTGTAAATTTACCCATGTAAATAAAACTTTTTTCAGTATTTTATTATGAAAGTTTTCAAACCTACAGCAAAGTTGAATTTTATAGTGAACATCCATTTACTCATCATTTAGATTCAACTGTTAACATTTAACTGAACTTGTTTTATCATGTCTTTATCCATCTGTCTGTCCTTTATGCATACACTTAATCCATCAGATTTTGGGGATGCATTTCAAAGTAAACTGTGGACAACAGTACACTTTACATTACCTACCTAAACATGCATATCGTTACCTAAAGTGCAATGTTTTTTTTTTACAGTTTACTTGAAATGGAGAAAATTACATACGTGAAATACAAAATCTTAAGTGTTCATTTGCTGATGTTCGTTTGTGTAGAGCTGCCCTAGGAGGTGTTTAATTTTTTTGGCTGGCAGAATTGCATGAACTTAACTTTATTTTTGTTGTCACTATTTCCAGAGAGATATGACCAATTCTTGGCTACATTCTGTAATATGTCCTAATTTTCTTTTTTTTTTAAAAATTATCTTATTTCATTTATTTTTGGCTGCATTGGGTCTTCGTTGCTATGCGTGGGCTTTCTCTAGTTGTGGCGAGTGGGGGCTACTCTTCGTTGTGGTGCACAGCCTTCTCATTGTGGTGGCTTCTCTTGTGGAGCACGGGCTCTAGGCACGCGGGCTTCAGTAGTTGTGGCATGTGGGCTCAGTAGTTGTGGCTCGCAGACTCTAGAGCGCAGGCTCAGTAGTTGTGGCGCACGGGCTTAGTTGCTCCGCGACATGTGGGATCTTCCCGGACCAGGGCTTGAACCCGTGCCCCCTGCATTGGCAGGCTGATTCTTAACCACTGCACCAGGGAAGTCCTATCCTAATTTTCTGGGGCAGTTCCAGTTTCAGATATTTGACCCATTATTCCCGAAAGCCATTGAAATGACCCAGAAAAATCAATATTTCATTGAAAATTCAGTGAGTGAATTAAGCCAATAAGTGCTACAATACAGAGACATGTCATAAAACATGAAGGATCAGAGTGAGGAAACCTCAGGCTTTTGAAAGCAGAAGTCCACCAGCCTGGTGGGTAATCAAATTTTTTAGTTAGGTGTGGTACTTTTCTAGTAAAAAGCATGTGATGCCAACAGGAGCGTAAAATTGAGATAGCAAAGTGGAATATATATTATGTATGTGATGCTTGCTGTGTGCCAAGTACTGTTCCAGGTGCTGGGAATAGAGCAGTGAATAAGACCAAAGTTTCTGTGCCCATGAAACTTGCATTCATACTAAGTTGATTGTGTCAGGAAATAATGGCATTGAATAGTTACATGTACCATTGTACTTAGTTACTTCGTTGGTAGGTTAATGTTTTAGTTGTTTTTGACTTTTTATAAGGGTGAAAGTTAAGTATATGAAAGTAAACAAAATGATGTAATGAACTCTCAAGGACAAATCATTCAAATGGTAATTATCAACTCATGGTCAATGTTGTTTTGTCTATGCCTTCACCACTTTCCTCCCTCTTAGATTATTTTGAAGTAAATCCAAAAAGCCTTATTTCAAATGAAAATATTTCAGTATGTGTTCCTAAAAGATAAAGATGCTTAAGGGGGTGCTTATATATTAAAATTTTTATTTTAAATAAAATGTTTTTGTGTTAAAATGGGTGCAAAATATATTTTAAGGACAATGGAAAATAAATGTTTTTAAAGAAATGTAATCCTCATAATCTGTACCCAGTTAGTAATGAGACTACACATTAGTATGGGAAATTTGATGTAATTTATATATTGAATCAAAGAAAACATCAAACTTGGTGCTTTTACTTAACTAAAATGAAAGTGTTTTTCATAACAGGTAGTTATATTAAATTGGAATTTATAGAAAATGAAGAAATAATTCGTTGTTTTGCAACAAGACACAATCACCATTTCAGATTTCAAAATTGCAAAACTAATTTGATATGTATCTTAATCTGATCAGATTTCTATTAGCACAAGCAAACTGTGAATAGTACATATTTCAGAAATGCAGACAGCCTTGTGGTAGGAATTGTCTCGTCTCTAAGGTAATGACAATTACGAAAGTGTAAAAAACATAGAACTATAACTTTTCAAAAAAATGGTTAAGTTTATATACATGTTTTTGCTTTCTACGTCCTGCCAGAGTGGATAAATGATTAGGTAAAATGGGTTTTCAAATTTATTGTTTTTTTTTAATGAACTACATATACTTTTTATTTTTGGACTGACTGATCATACCATTAACACTAACTTTGGAGAAGCAAATCCGATGGATCCATCTGCATTTTAAATAATAGAAATGTTTCTATTCCATTGAGTTTATTTTTTAATTAATTGAAAATGATCCTGTTGTCCTTAAAAACCCTCTATAACATATTCTTCATAAGTCATAATTTTTATTTCTGGTTTATGTATTATGGTGCCATTGTTTTCCAAAACATTTCTAAAAAGGAGGTTCCAAACATTAGTATCTGAAGCCTTGTGTACTTCCATTAGCATTTAGGAAGGAAAATTACATATTTATAGCTTAATGTAAGATTTGTACAAGAATTTCAAACGGTGGTATTTCCATTAAGATCTGGCTTTGTAAGTAATATAAAATACTGTTTGAACTTTCTTAATAATATAAGCTTTTGAAAGAGAAATTCTGAAATCTTTGCCTCTCATCATGGATTTTATCGGAAAGAAAAAAATTCTTGAATGGTATATCTGGATGAGCTGTGAACTCTCTGAAAATACAGTCTTGCTTTGTCACAGACTCCTACAGTCATCTTCGTTTCCTTAAATCTTTTCATAGAATGAGGGAATTTTCTTTAAGATTAGATGCCTACAGAGCAGAGATGGTATAATGTTACTTACATTTAAAGACTTTCGCAAAACATAAAGAAAATGCCAGTTTCATCTTCATTGCTAGATGTAAGAACTGTCATTAGGAGACTTTTTCTTTTGCTGATTAACAAGTTTGGAATGATTATTTTCATTTGTATTATTTTGTAGAAACAATTTGTTAAATATATAACTAAATGTGACTTGAGTTTTACTTCTTTGAAAGTTTTACCATATACATTTTAAAATCCTGAAATAACTTTGTAGTAATTTGGGGGAGTTGAACACAGAAACAGGCTGCTTGGTAAAGTAATAAGCTGTCTATTAATAGAAGCATTTAGGTGTATATGCTCACCCCGCCATCCCTTCACCAAAGCATGTACAAACAAGGGTATTGTGGAGTGGAATTTTATGGTTTCTTGAAACTGGAGATATCAATGATTCTAATTTTATGTATAATAAATTTTGAAATAGAAAATGCTATAAATTGTAATGTTAATTTTGGCTTAATGCCAATTTTTTTTAAGAAACTCAGTATTTGTTTAGATTTAATTGAAATCTCTGTGAAAGATAGTGTTTAGAAGAAAGAGTCAATAAATTCATTTGTGTACTATATTTTATGTAATCATACAGAATATATATTACAATCTAATGTCTAACATACTAAAGAAGGAAACCAAGTTGTATCCCCATGGAAAAAAATTAGGTGGGTCATTTTAACTGTCAAATAGATATGAACTATTGATTTTATTTTTTCCTAGCACATTGACAAATTTCCTACCCATCGGGAAATTTGAATTGGATGTAATTATTTATATCTGAATAGTTGTAGTTATTAATGCTAAGAAGTAATGTAAGGAAATAGACACTGAGGAATTTAGTGTTTCACTTAGACTTGCAAAAATAGTAATCAAAATAGCAAACATTTTTTGAGCACTTAGTGTGTCCTGCTATGCTAAATGTTTTACAATTTGGTTTTTATTTAAACCTTACAACTCCATGAGTTAGGTACTAATATTAATTTTGCAGATAATGAAACTGAGACTTAAGGTGGTAAAATAACCAGCCCCGAACATTGGGCATTATATTTTGGTTTTTCATTTTGTCAAATTAGTTAACTGATATTGATCATATCGTATACTTAGATAGCTTGCCAGTTTCTTTCACATATACCTCATCTGATATTGATAAACATAGCAAGATTGCTTAAGACCAGATTGTTTACAGATACATGTTCTGTAGCTCTCCAGTTCTTCTTGTTGATAATCATTTTTGTTTAGTTATTTTACAGCAGCTTCTTGTCTAAGACAGGTGTTCTCCCTCTGTCCAGTTTCCCAACTCCCACTAAGAATCCATTCAGCTGCTAAAACTTTAAAACATTAACGTATTACTTTGAAAATTAGTTCAAATTTTATAATGAGTTTTATTTTGCTTCAAAACTCGTGATGTCAAAGTCTCTCCTCTCTCTAGTGCTGCTGGAGAAATGGCAAAATGTTTTCTCTAGATCTTTCTAGCTCAGTATTACCTCCCTGTTTGCTGTTGGATATGTGTAAAAATCTTATATTTCTTCTGAACAGTACTTCAAACACAGTAGACCAAAGATGTGTGCTATCTTAAATGGTTTTACTTATAAAATTCCTAGACAGTTAGGGATTAGAGCTACTGTAACATTCTCACTTTTGTAGTTTATTTTTTATTAAAACAATAATATTGTACTTTTTCTTTTACTTATGATTGGTTTTTTGCATTGCTGCATGTTACTTTAAACACCTGGCTTTCTTCATTGAACAGTTTTATTTCCTTTAATTCATGTGAAGACCTTACTATTAGTTATATTCATGTTATTTCATTAATGCATTTTTGTTTGTTTATACATTTACTCTATTTGATTAAGGATAAGAACTCCTGTGCTTTTTTAAAAACCTTTCCAAAACCAAATAGAGAAGTTAGTGATTTTTATATATTTCTTTTTGTCTGTTTTAGGATGGCTACCGTAGAGTAGTTAATATTGTGCCAAAGAAACCACCACTGCTAGACAGACCTGGTGAAGGAAGCTACAGTAGATATTACAGTCATGTTGGTTACCGAGAATATGACGAGGGCCGCAGTTTTTCTCATGATCGAAGAAGTGGTCCACCTCACAGAGGAGTATGTAAATTTCCCCCATGTACTAATTGTTATTTTTTATAAGTTTAAAAAATCATGTAATTTTTGGAATTTATGGGACTGACCATGAAGGCAGTTGAATAAACACTTCCTGCTTGATGCTCTGTTGACTTGCCTGCTGGAGCTGTCAAATGGGAACTGGTAGTCAAGAATCTTGGGGTGCTGGACAAAGTGGGTAAGCCCTCTGGATAGCTCTATCTAAATTACATTAATTCCAACTAGCCTGCTTTTTTATCCCCTAAATTGGCAAGGATTTGCAGAACCAGATAAAGGTAATCTTATCTATTGCTTTTGTATTCAATAAGTGATAACCAGGTAGTTATCTTTTACTAGATGTGCCCACTTACAGTTACTTTATTTTTATCATGATGAAATGCTGTGGGTAAGGTTGGGTTAAGGTTGTTGAGACTCAGTCTCATTTTTGTTATTATTAAAGTCTACTTCCTAACTCAGATTAGAAAGCCCTCAAAACATTGCCTTTCCTATAATAAGCACTTTTAAAGTGTTAGCCATTATTGCTATTATTATTATGTTTTTTCTCTTGATCATCTTTAGTAATCTAGAAGTATATATTTAATGTTGCAATAACCTGTTATTGAACTTGATTAAACTATTCCTTGATGCACTTCCTTTGACCTAGCTTGCATGTTTATAACATTCCTTTGCTAAACCATTTTCCTACATTTTCTCCTTCCCTTCTATATAATGTTGTAATTAACAGTACATATTCAGACATTGCTTATGATAAATTTGACCTCACAGTAGCCATTGGAATTAGTTTCCTTACTTTACACCTGAGGAAATGGAACTAAGGTGATTTACCCAAGATAAGTATGTATGGGAGTTTAGTTCTTTTACTACCACATCATCGTGACCCTTGACAATTCTAAAGTGGCAGTGAGACTATTCAATATTTTCTTGTGTTTGTTTTTAAGTTTGGGGTGTTACAGCTTCCTTACTTCTCAATAGAATTGATTTTTATTTTGTTCAATTTTAAATGTCATGCTGTTCCTTTAGGAAGAAGGGTTTGGTATTGAAAAGTAAATACTATGTGTTATCTCTGTTTTAGAAATACTGGATTTTGCCATCAGAACCATTCTTCCAGGTAGTCTCAAGGAGAAACAGTTTGGCCTTTGCATAAACAGTTGTTATCCCTTAGGAAAACCCTGTGGCCATTTAGTATAGACAGGGAATTTTGGATTCATTGGACCAATTTGCATTTGAAGCCGTATGGACAAGATTTTTTTCTAAAACCTTGCAGCATAATAGTGCCTCGATAATATTTTTTACTATTGTTGTTACAAATTGTGTTTATTCATACTTGACACATTTTCTCTTTAAATTTTCTTCAAACAAACAAGCAGGCCCACTTGAGATCCTTAGGATTCTCATGATGCTAATTCTTACCTAGGGTTCAGTTAGTATAAAACAAACTGCTTACTTGATCCAATATTCTATTATAGCTATTGAGTTTTTTCTTTTGTTTGTTAATAGTTTAATGTCGGGAAGGAAAATGATAAATACATTTTACTTCTGTAAGAATAGAGTACATGATGCTAAAGAGGAGGATGAAGATAGTATTTATTTTAGGTGAATCAGTGTTTCTGATTGTAGGTAATGCACATGTTACAGTTGTCCCTCGATATCAGGGGATTGGTTCCAGGACCCACCAGGATACCAAAACCTGAGGTTGCTCAAGTCCCTTATATAAAATGGCATAGTATTTGCATATAACCTATGCATATCTTCCATATACTTTAAATCGTCTCTAGATTATTTATAATACCTAATACAACATAGTGCTATGTAAATAGTGGCTGGCATGCAGCAAATTTAAGTTTTGCTTTTTGGAACTTTCTAGAATTCCCTCTTCCCCAGTATTTTTGAGCCGATGCAGAACCAGTGGGTATGGATGGCTGATTGTACATTGTTCTTTGTATAATTTTAAAGTAATTGAGTATGGATTACCATGTGGTTCTTTTATATGTATCTTTTCCAAATTTGTTTTAGAGGACAAAGTGTGCTTTCTTTGATTAATTTTAAACTTAGTGCCACATCTTGTTCTAATATAGCTTATCAGTAAGTGTTGATTTCTTATTATATTGTTTCCAGTTGTGGTTTTTAATGGGAGGTAGGTTGAGAAAAGGAAACTTGAACAAGAAGAGTGGAAAAGTGACAAGTTCTTCATTGGGCTTGAATATGAAAATTGCTGAGCAAACTTGACAGAGGAAGAATAAAATGAAAGGTTGAGAAATGTGTGCTTGGCTAAATTTAAATTGAACCTTTGTTCTCGAACAGACTTTCTATGTTGTGAATATTGGCATGTGCTTTTGGTAATAAGGCTGTTTGGGCCTACCAAAGAAATACTTTACGTATTTTAATAGAGATAAATGGTACCACAGGTTCTCAGTCTACCAAATTAGTTGTTGAAATGGATGGCTTGCGGTATCCTTTTTACTTTTTTATGCCTTTGAAGCTCAGAGAAATTTAGAAAGGTGTCTTTGCCCTCATATTATTTTGGTCTTAGAGACTAGTTTCCAGTAATTCTGTTAGATACATATATACCCTCCCTGACCAAAATAATGTAAATGAATATCTAAGTAACGTTTTTCTGTTATAGGATGACTCTGGCTATCGGTGGACAAGAGATGATCATTCTGCAAGCCGACAGCCTGAATACAGGTAAAAAGATAAAAATAACATAATTACTTTGATATTTGCCTCACTGAGATGTCTGCTATTGAAATCTAACCTCAAGGCACATCAATGAAATATTTAATAGGATTTAAAAATTTGAAAGCAACTACCATTATATTCTTTTTGTGACTGTGTAATATATTAATGGCACTAATAGCTAGCGTTCTGTATCTCTTGGTATTTTGTAATTGACAGTAAAAATATATATTTAAAAATATTTAAACTCTTGTTATATTCTTCTCTAATTATTTAATTATTCTTAATGAGTCATGTGGATTATAAGGTATGTATTTGCTTAATTAGAAAATAAGGCATTTTTTCCAGGAGTATCCTTCTTGAAAACATTTGAGTCATTACAAATTGTCTCCTATTAAAAAGCATCTCTCAGTTGCTTTATCTTGATCAATTAAGTTCTGTTGGGAAAATGCATTTTCGAAGGACCTCGATCATTGTTAGCTTTGGTTACTTAATAGAGGCATTTGATAGAATAGTTAAAAAAAAGATGGACATTTTTAACCAGGTTGATAGTTGTTTTTTTAAATGATTTCACTTTGGTAGTGTTGGAAGTTGTAAAAGCAGCCTTTTAAAGATCTCTTATAGACTGTCAGACAAGAACCCCAAACTCATGGAGAATGGCAAGGAGTAACTGCCACAGCTCCATAGGTGCCAGAAGTAGACAGCTGGATTCAGTGGATAAGGGCAGTTAATTACTCATAGCACAGCAGACAGAAGGGGCATCAGCATGGCAGTATTGGTTTCCTGCCCCCAGGTCCCACAGGGTGATGTGATTGGCAGAGATGGTGGCTATGCATTGCAGCTAAGGAACCCAGAGTTAAGTGATAGGTACCTTTTGTTGCAATCAGGAAGCAAGCCAGTCCTTTCCCAGGGAGTAAGCAGTCACATGGTAATTATGCTGTGATCACCCTGACCTGTTGAACTGTCTCTGACCAGTTACAGAAACTCTTCAGTATCACTGGATGGTTAGGTCTTTCAGTTTGGTATGTATGGCAGGCATGTACAAGGACGTTCAGAACTCATGGCAGACTGCCTCTCTCAAAAGAAGCAACAGAGATAATAGATGCTGAAAAATACTTTGATAAAATGTAAGACTCAGTAATTATAAAAACTGTCAGCCAGCTAGGAATAGAAGAGAATTTCCTTTATTTGATAGGCATTTGCTATACTGAATGGTAAAGTTAGAAGCATTCTCCTTAAAACCAGAACAAAGCAATAATGCCTGTTTTCACTGCTTCTATTCATTATGGTAATGGTGGTCTCAACACCTTCAGTAAGACAAGAAAAATGAAGGTTAAGGGTTAGAATGAAAGAAACAAAACTATTTACAGATTGTATAATTATCTATGCAGAAAATCCAAAGGAGTCTATAAACTATAGAACTACTAGGATATTAGCAAAGTTCAGTATAATAAAATCAACTATCAGCAGCATAAATTAGACAACGTAATTTAAAAATACTATAGCAGGGACTTCCCTGGTGGCGCAGTGGTTTAGAATCTGCCTGCCAATGCAGGGGATACAGGTTTAAGCCCTGGTCCAGGAAGATCCCACATGCCACGGAGCAGCTAAGCCCATGCGCCACAACTACTGAGCCTGTGCTCTAGAGCCCGCAAACCACAACTACTGAGCCTGCATGCCACAACTACTGAAGCCCGCACGCCTAGAGCCTGTGCTCTGCAACAAGAGAAGCCACCGCAATGAGAAGTCCACGCACCTCAACGAAGAGTAGCCCTGGCTCGCTGCAACTACAGAAAACTCATGCGCAGCAACGAAGACCCAACGCAGCCTCTATATATATATATATAAATTAATTAATTAATTAGAAAAATACTATAGTATGAAAACTATAAGGAGTAATAAGAATAAATTTAACTGAAGTGTGTGAGACCTATTTGGATGAAATTACAAGTCATTTCTAAGGAACATTTTAAAGTCCTGAGTAAAAGGAGCAGCACAGCATCCTTGGCTATGAAGAGACAGTATCACAAATATGTCATTTCTCTTCAGATTCAGGTGTGAATTCAATGTGGTTCCAGTCTAAATTCCAGGATTTTTTTTTTTTTTTTTGCATAGAAGTTGGCAAACTGATTCTAAAATTAATATGAAGAGTGAGGGGCCAAATAGCAAAAATAGTATTGAAAAACGTGTGAAGACTGAATATGCCATATATCAAAACTTATTAAAGCTGTAGTAATGTAAACAGTGAAACAGAATAGGGAATCTGGAAGCAAACCTAGATATTGAAAAACATGTGAAGACTGAATATGCCATATATCAAAATTTATTAAAGCTGTAGTAATGTAAACAGTGAAATAGAATAGGGAATCTGGAAGCAAACCTAGATATTGAAAAACATGTGAAGACTGAATATGCCATATATCAAAACTTATTAAAGCTGTAGTAATGTAAACAGTGAAATAGAATAGGGAATCTGGAAGCAAACCTAGATATGTCAAGGAATTTAGGATATTAGTAGTATTAAAAGTCAAATGGGGAAAGAATGAACTTTTTAATAAATAGTACTGGGACAAACTGCTATCCACTTGGGGGAAAAAAATGTGAAATTGGAAGCCTGGCATGTCAACATAAATAATCTGATATAATAGAGACCTGAATATGAAAAGCAAAATTAAAAAAAAAAAAAACACAGCTTTTGGTTAGATTAGCTAATGGTTTATATTTCTCCCTAAATAAACAGCTCTTTTGTTTTTTGAAACAGCTCTTGGATTATTTTAATTCTGTTGTTTTTTATTGTTTAAAATAAGAGTTTCTGTTTTTATCTTTTTTCTTTTTGTCTTTTTTAGCATTTTTTTCCCTGTGCCTGTGTATAATTTTACATAAATGAAATAAAATCATATATGTGACTCCTCAGTCTTAACAGCTATATTAACAGCTTGGTGTATATTCTACTTTTCTCCATATTCATAGGCATTTGGGGTATTTGATTTTTGTTAATGAGATCATGTTACACACACTTTTCTCTAAGTTGCTTTTCTCCTTCAGAGGCTTATGAAAATCCCTCCGAGTTATTTGGTTTACCTTTAATTTGAATGTTTTTAGTGGCCAAGTAATGTCCCATTTTGTGGCTATACCAAATAATTTAGTTGTTCACCTATTGATGAACATTCACGCTGTTTCCAATACAAAACAGTGCTGCAATAAATCTGAGTACATAATATCTTTAAGAAACAGTACTTTGGTTTCTATGGGATAGATTGCCAAAAGTGGAGTTTCTGGGTCAAAGGGCGTATATATTTTAAATTTTAATAGATGTTTCCAGTTTGCTTTCTAAAAGCCTAAAACACTTATGCTTTCATTTTAAAAATCTAATATTTTAATTCAAGTTTAATTTGTTTTTCTTTTTTTTCTTTTCTTTTTTTTTTGCGGTACGCGGGCCTCTCCCGTTGCAGAGCACAGGCTCCGGACGCGCAGGCTCAGTGGCCATGGCTCACGGGCCCAGCCGCTGAGCTGCATGTGGGATCTTCCCGGACTGGGGCATGAACCCGTGTCCCCTGCATCGGCAGGCGGACTCTCAACCACTGCGCCACCAGGGAAGCCCTGTTTTTCTTTTTTATTTCTCATTGGTGAAGCAGTTTTTATTTTATATTTTTAAAATTTTTATTGGAGTATAATTGATTTACAATGTTGTGTTAGTTTCAGGTGTACAGCAAAGTGAATCAATTATACATATATCCACTCTTTTTTTTTTTTTCAGATTCTTTCCCCATATAGGCCATTACAGAGTATTGAACAGAGTTCCCTGTGCTATAACAGCAGGTTATTATTTATCTGTTTTATATATAGTATTGTAAATGTCAATCCCAACCTCCCAGTTTAACCCCACCCCCCATCCACTGGTAACCATAAGTTTGTTTTCTACATCCGTGACTTTACTTCTGTTTTGTAAATAAGTTTATTTGTACCCTTTTTTTAGACTCCACATATAAGATTTAGATTCCACAAATATGATATTTGTCTTTCTGTGTCTGACTTACTTCACTCAGTATGACAGTCTCTAGGTTCATCCATGTTGCTGCAGATGGCATTATTTTGTTCTTTTTTATGGCTGAGTAATATTCCATTGTATGTATATGTACTATATCTTCTTTACCCATTCCTCTGTTGATGGACATTTAGGTTGCTTCCATGTCCTGGCTATTGTAAATAGCGCTGCAGTGAACATTGGAGTGCATGTATCTTTTCGAGTTATGGTTTTCTCTGTGTATATGCCCAGGAGTGGGATTGCTGAGTCATATGGTAGTTCTATTTTTAGTTTTTTAAGGAACCTCCATACTGTTCTCCATAGTGGCTATACCAGTTTACATTCCTGCCAGCAGTGTAGGAAGATTCCCTTTTCTCCACATCCTCTCCGCATTTATTGTTTGTAGATGTTTTTGTTGATGGCCATTCTTACCCTTGTGAAGTGTTTTTCTTATTTATTAACATAAGTAAAGTTTTGAAATTTCCTTTAAGCATTGTAACTGTATCCCACTGATTCAGATATGTAGCAATTTTATACTGATTCTGACATAGTATATTCTAGTTATTCTCTGATCAGAGAATGTTGCCTGTATTCTTACTCTACTGTTTGAAATTCATTGATCATTAGTTGATCAGTTTTCTTATCTGTACCATGAGCATTAAAATAAGATATTTTCTTCTTGAATTTTTTCTGGATATATACATGCATTTCAGTGTTCATAGAAGCACTATTTATAATAGCCGGGACATGGAAGCAACCCAAGTGCCCATCAACAGACGAATGAATTAAGAAGACATGGTATATATATATATATATATATATATATATATATATATATATATATATATACACACAATAGAATATTACTGAACTATAAAAAAAAGAATGAAATACTGCCATTTGCAGCAACATGGATGGACCTAGAGAATATTATGCTAGGTGAAATAAGTCAGAGAAAGACAAGTGCTGTATCACTTAAATGTGGTAACTAACAAATAATACAAAGGAATGTATATACAAAACAGAAACAGATTCACTGTTATAGAAAACAAACTGGTTACCTAAAGGGAGAGGGAAGGTGGAAGGGACAAATTAGAGGTATGGGATTAACAGATACAAACTACTGTGTATCAGTATAAAACAGATAAAAAACAACTATATACTGGGTTGGCCAAAAGGTTTGTTCGGTTTTTTTCCGTAAGATGGCTCTAGTAGAACTTAGTTGTCTTTAACTTCATTTGAAACAATTTTGTTAGATTGTATGTGACCGCTGTCATATCAGCGTGCATTAAAAAAAAAAAGACATCAAAATTGGTGAATTTTTATGTAGCCATTTTAATACTGAAGATGGAAGAAAAAAAGCAACATTTTTGGCATATTATGCTTTATTATTTCAAGAAAGGTGAAAACGCAACTGAAACGCAAAAAAGATTTATGCAGTATATGGAGAAGGTGCTGTGACTGATTGAACATGTCAAAAGTGGTGTGGGAAGTTTCGTGTTTGAGATTTCTCGCTGGACGATGCTCCACTCGCGGGTAGACCATTTGAAGTTGATAGCGATCAAATTGAGACATTAATTGAGAACAATCAACATTATACCACATGGGAGATAGCCGACATACTCAAAATATCCAAATCAAGCATTTAAAATCAATTGCACCAGCTTGGCTATGTTAATCACTTTGATATTTGGGTTCCACATAAGCAAAACGAAGAAAACCTCCTTGACCATATTTCCACATGCGATTCTCTACTTAAACGTAATGAAAACGTTCTGTTTTTAAAACAAATTGTGTCGGGCAATGAAAAGTGGATACTGTACAACAATGTGGAGCAAGAGATCGTGGGGCAAGTGAAATGAACCACCACCAACCACACCAAAGGCCGGTCTTCATCAAAGAAGGTGATGTTGTGTATATGGTGGGATTATGAGCTCCTTCTGGAAAACCAAACGATTAATTCCAACAAGTAGTTCTCCCAGTTAGACCAACTGAAAGCAACACTTGACAAAAAGCATCTGGAATTAGTCAACAGAAAATGCATAACCTTCCATCAGGATAACACAAGAACGCATGTTTCTTTAATGACCAAGCAAAAACGTACAGTTTGGCTGGGAAGTTCTGATTCATCTGCCATATTCACCAGACGTTGCACCTTCAGATTTCCATTTATTTTGGTCTTTACAAAATTCTCTTAATGGACAAAATTTCAGTTCCCTGGAAGACTGTAAAAGGCACCTGGAACAGTTCTTTGCTCAAAAAGATAAAAAGTGTTGGGAAGATGGAATTATGAAGTTGCCTGAAAAATGGCGGAAGGTAATGAAACAAAAAGGTGAATACGTTGTTCAATAAAGTTCTTGGTGAAAATGAAAAATGTGTCTTTTATTTTTACTTAAAAACAGAAGGCACTTTTTGGCCAGCCCAATACTATATAGCATAGGGAATTATACCCATTATCTTGAAGTAACCTGTAATGGAATATAAACTGCAAAAATACTGAATCACTATGCTGCACAGCTGAAACTAACACAATATTGTAAATCAACTATACTTCAACTTTAAAAAAGGATTAAGTGATTTTACACATACAATGCATATTTTACCATGCCTGTCGCATAGTAATCATTTAATAAATGTTAACTTTTCAGGGTATAGAGTTAATTCTATATGGTATATTCATTCATTTGGTAAGTGTTTACCAAACACTTACATAGTGTTTACTATGTCAGGTACTCTTCTAGCCTCTGGAGACAATAAGCTCCTACTTTCACGAGGCCTACATTTTACTATAGATTATAGATAGTAACAGATAAAAAAAAACCATAATTTTTATGAAGAAAAATAAAACAGCGTAGTGGAGTAGAAAGTGCTTCTACTTCAGCACCTTCCTGTACCTTCACTTGATGTCTGGATGTCTTCAGTAACATTTCACATTTTACACTATCACAAAAACTATAGCTTTTGCTGGCTGGCATCTTTCTGGAGCTTCTACCTAAAAGACTTTGTGAGTGGAAAATAACTGTTGTTCTAGGGGGAAAAATTACTGCATTGTAAACCAGACAAAGAGAGTAGTTGTGTATTTTTGTAAGAGAATAATGTTCTGAGCAATTAGGAGAACCATGCTAGTCAGTGTTTTTGTTTTTGTCAGTGGGGTATACATAATAATTCCTTATTGTGGGAAGGAAATATTAGAACATTTAAAATATTTTATTTGAAACAGTTTTTAAAATTTAAAAAAGTTGCAAGAATAATTCAAAGAATTCCTGTAATCCTTCACCAGAGACCCCATTAATGTCTCCAACACTGCCCCAGTAATGCACTTTATAGCAAAAAGATCTATCTGACCTCATGGGTCATGTTTTTGTAGACTTCCTTAATCTGGAACAGTTTCTCAGTCTTTCCTTGATTTTTATGGCTGTTTTTGGCAAAGTGAATACAGGACAGACATTTTATAGAATGTTTCTCAATTTGGGTTTTTCTATTGTTTCTTCGTGATTAGATCCAGGTTATGCATTTTTTTCTGATGCAGTTTCTGAAGTGATGCTGTCTTCTTTGTATTGCATCCTGTTAGGTTGCACATGCTGTTGATTTGTCCCCTTATTAGTATTGTTGTCTTTTATCACTTGATTAAGATGGGGCCTGTGAAGTTTCTTCACTGTGAAGTTAGCCTTCTCCCTTAAAGTTAGTGTTTGTGGGGAGATACTTTGAAAGTATGTGATTATGCCATTCTTCATCCCACTTTCACCCCCTAGTTTTAGCATCCATTGATGTTTCTTGCCTGAATTAATTATTAATGAGATGCTTTTAAATGGGTGATTCTGTAATTAGGTGCTTCTTTCTATATTTATTATGCAGGCATTCTGTTGTGAGAAGAGCTTTCTCTTCTCTCCACCAGCCCCTTTAAAAAACAAACAAAACTTTGTTCTTTGTGGTATAATCTGTTGCCACTATTATTTTGATGCCCAAATTTGGCCAGTGTGAATCCCTTCAAAGTAACTTCTGTGTTTTTTTTTAAAAAATATTATGTTGTGGTAGAATATATATGACATAAAATATGCCATTGTAACCATTTTCAGTTATACAATTCACTGGCATTAATTACATTTACAGTGTTGTACAACCATCTCCACTATTTCCAAAACTTTTTTTTTTTTTTTTTTTTTTTTGGGGTATGCGGGCCTCTCACTGTTGCGGAGCTGCGGACGCACAGGCTCAACGGCCATGCCTCACGGGCCTAGCCGCTCCACGGCATGTGGGATCTTCCCGGACTGGGGTACGAACCCATGTCCCCTGCATCGGCAGGCGGACTCTCAACCACTGCGCCACCAGAGAAGCCCTGGATAAGTCCACTTTTGATGTACAAAATTTTTAAATTTGATAAAATCTAATGTATCTATTTTTCCTTTTGTTGCTAATGTTTTTGTGTCATGTAAGAATTTATTGCCAAATTAAGATCACCTGTGTTGTTTTGACTTATCCACCTCATTTTTTGATTATTTCTGCTGAAAGATGTTCATGGTCCTTTTTATACTTTCCCTGCCCTGACCCTAAAATCAGCAATTTCTCTAAGGAACACAGGTTCTCTTTAGTGGAGAGTGGTTTTTTATAACCAAGATCTGGACACTAGGTGCGTGCATGTATGCACGTGCACACACACACACACACACACACACACACACACACCTTTACGTCTGTATTTATTTTTATACAGTATTTACATATATGAGTTCATGGCAGTATCTTTTCCATATTTTACCCTGCTTCTTCATCAGTGAGAAACCTGGCTTCCATTTGTTGGTAGAGACAGTCCTCCATGGGTCTCTTGCACTGCTACACATCTGGCCAAGTTACACCAGGAGTGCAAGGCCCTGATCACTTTTTATCCATATTATTTCTCAGAGCTGAGTGTGTAGTGAGCAAGCACTCTTGAAGGATAAGGTAATATCACTCTCTGTGTCAAAGAGCAGTCTTGCTTATTGCTTGGGGTAAAAATAGTGGTTTTTTACTTGGGTTCCCCAAGTTCAGTGTTCCTCAGTTATGAACCAAACCCATGACATGTGCATCTATCTGGGCTCATATCATATCATCCCTGTGGGACTTGGGACCTGGGGAAACTGACACAAATGTGCCAGTGCTTATGTTGTTTGCTATGCTGATGTATTAAGTACTTTGTCTCTGACCCAAGAGTCTTGTGTCTTCTGCAGGCATCCATGAAACAGTAACGGTCTAACTCATTAGCTTGTAAATAGAGTAAAATCTGATCTCAGACCTGAAACCAGCACCCTCAATATATTTGCTTACATTCCTGTACATAGTTAATCCTCTGACCCTGTCGGTCTTTCTTCTCATACTCCCCAGCACCTTCCTTTTGCGGATTGCCATCACTGGCTGCTGCTGGGGTGCCTTGCTTTCACACCATCTTCCACAGGTCTGTTACTGGCAGTGGAACGTTCTGTTTTATGTGTTTCATATTGTAGCACATTACGTACTTTATAAATCTAGCGTGTGTGTGTGTGTGTGTGTGTGTGTGTGTATTAGTGGTTTATATTCAAATATGTTTTATTAATGGGACTGTGGAATCACTGGAAGCAACTGGATGAAATAACAGTTAACAGAGGAAAAGAGAATGTATCAAGTTTTCTATCATCCTCATGCAACAACCCCCACCCCCGGCTTGTCACTTTCTTCTTTTTTTTTAATATCTTTACTGGAGTATAATTACTTTACAATGTTGTGTTAGTTTCTTCTGTACAACAAGGTGAATCAGCTATATGTATACATATGTCCCCATATCCCCTCCCTCACTTTCTTATTTAATAGAGCCACATGCCTGGTACATTTCAAGTATATCATTGCCTACTAATCTTGGTTCTGTATTTACTCAGTGATTATATTATCTATTTGTTCAAAACACACTTGTAGATGAAATTCAGAATATGTTAGGATTTTTTTCATTTTGTATTCAAGGAGCATGTCATACTTTATTGATTTAGATAGAATGAGGTTATTTTTAACAGTCACTTTTCCCCCTGTACTTATGAGGTCTTATAATAAACCTTAGGATGGAATTTATTTAAAGTACTAAATAATATCTAAAAATATGGAACAAGAGTGTCACCAAGTGGTCAGTATACTTTATTTTTAAATACTGTATTTTTTTCCTGCATTCACATATGGAAAATTTTGATTTAGTTAAGTATTTCATACGTATTGATTTTTTTAAAAGAGTAGATTTAATTTTTAATTTTATTATAGCTATTTTATCTTCTTAGGTGATAATCTGTTTGATGGAGAAAAATACTGTATAATATCTTTTTTTCTTTTTTTCTAAAATTAGTTAATTAATTTATTTATGGCTGTGTTGGGTCTTCGTTTCCGTGTGAGGGCTTTCTCCAGTTGCGGCAAGCGGGGGCCACTCTTAATCGCGGTGCTCCGGCCTCTCACTTTCGCGGCCTCTCCCGTTGCGGAGCACAGGCTCCAAACGTGCAGGCTCAGTAGTTGTGGCTCACGGGCCTAGCCGCTCTGTGGCATGTGGGATCCCCCCAGACCAGGGCTCGAACCCATGTCCCCCGCATTGGCAGCCAGACTCCCAAACACTGCACCACCAGGGAAGCCCCATCTTTTTCTATTTAGTTCAGGGGTACAAATGTTTATTGAGTGTTTACTATGTGTAGGCCACTGTGTTTGTATCACTGACTTACAGTCTAGGTAGTGAAATAGATGCACAAGTACATAGCATAATATAATATGTGCTGAAGTTTCATCAAGTGCTGAAGACAAATAAGCACTTATCCTGTACTGAGGTTTTATTAAAAGTTTCTGGTAGGGGTGGATAATTTGAACAGAACCTGAAGGAAAAGTAAGAGGTAATCAGAAAAAGAGTAACAGGGACCGTATTCCTGCAAAGGGAAGAGCATGAGCAAAGCTGTGTAAAGCATGATGTGTAGAGCTATTAATGGGTGATTATGTAAGAGCTGGGGAACTGTGGATTAAACTATAACTAAGAAGTCTGGGTTTTATTCTGTTAACTGCGGGGAACTACTGAAAAATTTTAGCTTGGTAGAAAGGGGGGGGCTCCAGTAACGCAGTCAGGTTGTAGCTTGTCTTCATTGTAGGGGATGACTTTTAAAGATGGCACTAGGGCTTCCCTGGTGGCGCAGTGGTTAAGAATCCGCCTGCCAATGCAGGGGACACGGGTTCGAGCCCTGGTCCAGGAAGATCTCACATGCCGCAGAGCAACTAAGCTCGTGCGCCACAACTGCTGAGCCTGTGCTCCAGAGCCCGCGAGCCACAACTCTTGAAGCCCGGGCGCCTAGAGCCCGTGCCCTGAAACAAGAGAAGCCACGCAATGAGAAGCCCACACACCGTAGTGAAGAGTAGCCGCTGCTCACCGCAACTAGAGAAAGCCTGCACACAGCATCAGAGACCCAACGCAGCCAAAAATAAATAAATTAAAAAAAAATAAAGATGGCACTAGAGATAGAATAAGAAACCATGAATATCTTAATTGGAGAAAGGGAGTTAGGGGTGGAGGAAAAGGGTTAAATTTGATAAATGCTTAGGAAGTGAAAAATCAGCAAGATGTGGTTGTTGGATGTGGGAATAAAGAAGAGGGGAATATCTGGAGTCCGGGCGGTGTCTGGCATGGGAGCCGGGGGACCACGATGGTAAAGAAGTGGAAAGGCCGCGTTGTGATCAACTCAGACATGGAAGACAACGACAGCGATGAGAACCTGGATCAGGGGACACAGGTTCGATCCCTGGTCCGGGAAGATCCCACATGACGTGGAGCAACTAAGCCCGTGCGCCACAACTACTGAGCCTACGCTCTAGAGCCTGAGGGCCACAACTACTGAAGCCCGCGTGCCACAACTACTGAAGCCCGTGCGCCTAGAGCCCATGCTCCGCAACAAGAGAAGCCACCGCAACGAGAAGCCCGCGCACCGCAACAAAGAGTAGTCGCCGCTCGCTGCAACTAGAGAAAGCCCACGCACAGCAATGAAGACCCAATGCAGCCAAAAATCAATAAATAAAATAAATAAATTTATTAAATAAAAGAAAAAAAGGGGAATATCTGGATTTTTTGTTTGTTTACTGTGTGTGTAATAATACCATTATCTGAGATTGGCAGTATAGGAGGAATGGTTTCAAGGGAGGAGCTGCATTCAAAATTGAGGTTGTCCAAGGTATAGTTAGACAAGAGCAGTGGACTAAGGTCAGAACCCTAGGGAACACTTTTACGGGAGTGGTGGAAAATAAAGCTTTTTAAAACGATATTATGGGTCACCGATGTCTAATACAACTGAGTATTTCAGTGATATAAAGATTAAAATATCTCTTGGGTTTGGCAGTGTCAGGATGAATGACATGTGAAGGGGCTAGATTCAGCCTGGGTGGATAACTTTTTTAAAAATACTTAACTGGGATGGAAAGTAGGCAGTGTTGTTAGCTGGAGAAGGACACTGGCTAAAGGGAGATCACCTAAAACCTTTTTTTAGCTGATCAGTAATTTGAGCATATTTATAGGTTGCAGGGAAAGAGAGGTTGAAGATACAAGACAGAAAAGGGATAACTGATGAAGCAGGTGAATGAGGACGAGGATGAACACCATTGATAGAAGGGCTAACTTTTTTTTTTTAGGTAGCTGTGGTGTGGCATCCTGACAGATAGTTTTGTTATTTTAACTAACTTTTATTGGAGTATAGTTGATTTACAATGTTGTGTTAGCTTCTGCTGTACAGCAAAGAGAATCAGTTATACATATATCCACTCTTTTCCATTATAGGTCATTACAGAGTTTGAGTGGAGTTCCCTGTGCTATACAGTAGGTTCTTACTAGTTATCTGTTTTATACATAGTAGTGTGTATATGTTAATCCCAATCTTCCAATTTAAGAAGGTCTAACTTTTAATGGTGGGGAGGAGAGAGTTATATACCAAGAAAGGAAGGACAAAATTAGGGGTGGGCAGATGAAGGCAAATTGGGGGAGACGGGTGTGGGCTGGCAGTTGAGGTAGTTCATGCCTAAAGATTGCTGTATTTTTCAGTATGTAAGGCAACTCATTGAGAGTGAAAAGTTTGGTGCTAGGTTAAAGGACTTGGGGAGAATTATCAACATATAGAATACTTACTGGCATGAATGGGAGATGGAGCTCACTAATGATAAATAAAAATATTACTAGTGGAGTTGAAGGCACGGTGGAAGTCAGAGACCATGTATCCAAAGGGGGACCAATCTGTAGGCTTGTGTAATTTCTCTAGGATATGGCAACCCAACTGTATCAGTGAAAAAAATCACAGATTTTGGAATTAACTCAGGCTTTGGGTTGCCTTAGACGATGTATCAGAATTGCCAGGAGGGAAAGTTAGTGGTTTTCATAAAGTATTTCAAACACTAATTTAGGCTGGAAGCACAATAAGAATGGGGTTCCTGGATTGCTAGGAAATATAGGAGACTTAAGGTATCCATGAGGTGTAGGTGGAGTTATTGTAGGAGTGAGAAAACTGAAGGATAAGACATTGTGATAAGAATGCAGTATTGGATTCTGATGAAGAGCACCTCTGGGTAATAAGTGGCAAGGTTTTGGATTTCAGGGAGTGCCTAAGTATTGTGAAGAGGTAGGAGGTGGTCAAGGAATTGCTACCGTGCTGCACAGATGATCCACATGAATTCTGAAAGTCACTCATGATGTGGATAGGATATGTTACAGTGCATAGGATATGTTACAGTGTTACAGTGTGTCATTGAGTTAAAGGCTTTAGGAAATGTGGGAAAATTCCCAGAACGTTGGTAATATAGGCAATGTGGGGTTACAGTGGGAAGCCATTACTTTAAATAAGGAGTTGTCGGGCCCTTTCTCCCATTTTTTAGAGGATGGAGGATTTAGAACATAATCCTCTGCCCCATATACCTCAGGAGCTTGAGGTAAAGTCATCAATGTGCACTTATTACTCAGGAGTTTGAGGGGAGATAGTATTTGTGTTCCATTGCCAGGCTTCAGTTAAAGAAAGTTGGAGGGATTGGTTTATGAAGAAGCTGATATGAAAACATTACAAGATTGACTCAGATTACTATATTTTTGTTACGTGAGTGAAACAAATACAGTTATTAAGCATAAAGTACTTGTAATACTTACAGGTGAGTAGTTAACATATTTGTTTATCTGTGGTAATAATGCCCCTGTCTATCAATGGCAGTAACTCATGTGCCTACGGTGGCCAGTTAGGGAATGTAAACGAATGCCAAGGGTCAGATTGGAGCAGCTGCTACCTGGTACCAGCTGATCTTTGCTGTTTAATAATATAAGGCCACTGTGGCCTGCTTCAAAAGAAGTCAGAAATCCAGATTTTAAAAAAATGTTAGATCTCTTGATTTTTCAGCGTTCACAGCTAATTAAAACAAGGGTTTGTGATCTCTGGAGTAGGGCAATAATCTGGGACTCCGAAATGAAGAGCATGTAAAAGCAGCTGTCTCATAATGGCGTTTCTCAATCCTGGCTGTACTCTGAATTAGGTGTAAAGCTTTTTTTAAAAAAAAGAATACTCCATAATTCCTGGTCCTCACACTTGGTGATGTGATGTAATTGGTCTTGGGTGGGACCGGTGCATCAGTATTTTTTAAAAGCTCATCAGATGTTCTAATGTGAAGCTAGACTTGAGAACCGTTGATCTAATAGGTAGTATGGCTCGACAACAGTCCAGAGACTGCGGGATCATGTTAACAGTGACTTCTTGGCACCTTCTCTCATTTGTGCTAACTTCATCTTGAATCTTTTATTTTTGACAGCAGTTATTCCCTTTGCTTATGTTTCTAAAACTTGTGTTCGTAAGAATTGCTTAGGAGCTCATTAAAAATGAAGATTACCAGTCTTCATCTCAAGAGATTCTGATTCAGTAAATGGAGCCTTAGAATCTGAATCATCTGTATTTTTCACAGGCCCCCTGGATGATTGTGATGCAGAGGGTCTGAGGACTGAACTTTGAGAATCTCTGACCTGTACTGTCTGTTGCTGATGGCAGACAAATCTGTATCTCTGGCCTTGGCTTGTTTTCTGAGCTCAACATTTCCACATCCAACTGCCTGTTAGACACATTTTCACTTGGGAATCCCAGACTTTTCATTGAAAACTTTTTATTTCATCATTCTTGAAAAGACTTCAAGCTCTTCTTCACACATCTTAGGCATGTAGGTAGACTACGTTTCCCAGCCTTCCTTCCAGCTAGGTGTGGCCATGTAACTATTTATCTCCAGAATAATGTGAGTAGGAGTTCTGTTTCTACACATATTCTTCCACAAGCATTTACCTTTTCCCGTGTTGCAGGGTGGACCCTGGAATGCAATGGCAGCAGGCATGTGACCTTGGAAGCCACATGTTGAAATAGCAGAGTGGTCAGCCAGGGTTCTTGGATGATGCATGGAGCAGAGTCTCTCACCTTGGAAGGCCTGCCCTAGACTGTTTCTTGGTGGTTAGATAGACTTCTTTTGTGTAATGACTCAACATTACATTTTTTGGTATTTTTGTTATAGCAAGTTAGGAACGTTTTTCCTTAATAACATTAGGCACTGTTTTAGGTGTCAGTGATCAAATTGTGAATAACACAGAAAAGATCTATATTCTAGCTGGGAGATCTCAGCCCATATCTCATTCCCAGATTACTTTTAACTGTAAAGATGTGGTTTTGTGGAAAGAACTCTGCACTGGGTCCCCAAACTTCCATCTCAACTCTGGTATAAGACAGTTACTTGATTTTGGGGTAGTATAGAATAAAAAGTAATGCGGGAAATCCCTTAGCTTAAGTAACAGTACCCCTCGTTCTCTTATTCCACATTTAAAAACAGATATTTGAGGTCTGCACTTAACTTATTCTTAACCCTGCTCTACTAGTTACCAAGCTGCTCTCTCTAAATGATTCTTGAAAATTTAATTCCTTTTTGAAGTTCTTGTTGACAAGAAATGAAGTAGCCAGTATTTTGTGTGAAGTATTTCTGAGTGTTGAATGCGGGAAGGAAAGAAATATGAGGTCCTGAATAAGAAGTAAAATGCTTGCTTTCTCCCCCTTGTTCCCTCCCATTGTATCTTTGCCTTTGATTTTTACTCTTAACCAGTAAACATACATCTGCTGAAACTGAGAGGTTGATCACAATTTGTCTGGCTTGGTGTGAGGGGTGGAATTAGTTTGGGGGTGTATATTAACAGGTGAGAATCCTGAACTTTTTAAGTTTGCTTTTGAAACCAGCATTCAAGGTAATTATAGTGTCGATTCTCCCAGGTTCACATTTTGAGAAACAGTGCCTTATAGCATATTAGTTCTTCCCATCTTCCATTCTCTAGGTTACTTTGCCCCCTATATATATGTCCAGCATTATGGCTGAAATGTTTGTGACACAGCCAAAGATGCTGTCCTAGCTCTCAAGTTATATACTTTTTTGATAATAAAAATGATCAGTTCTGTTAAATATATGTTTTTTTGGGAGAGGCCTCATAGTAAGCATTCTAGTTGTACTTATATTTCTTCTCTTTTTTGATTGGATTCATTATATATGTTGATATCCTCGTTTTCAACATAGCTAGAAACTTTAGAGTTTGAAGGCTTTTGATGTAAGTTTTCTTTGTGCAGTAAATGGAACTTCGTCTTACTTGCAGTGCAGAGTTATACCCTGTGAATTATGGAATGACAATTAAAATGTGCTCAAGTTCCCAGTATCATGTTGCTGTGTTTAGCACGCCTCAGGGGCATCTTTAAACAAAATTCTTTCTTAAAATCAGGATGATACTTGCATAAAGAAAATTATACTAGTTGATATTAATTGAATTTTATAGCTAATAATGAGTGTTGGGACTAACGCACTTTAAAAGAAAAAAGTATGAATAAAGCTGTGATACTTATTCAATCGATTCTTTTAACTTTTTTTGGACAAACTAATGATAAACTATAGAGATTTTATGTTTTGCATTTTAAGTACTAAATGACAGTTGTATATGTGGGTTTGTTTTAATTTGTACCATTCTTCAGGAGACAGTTCTGTATTTAAGAATGTTTAACTTAAATTTATTTTACTTACGCGATTTTAAATACTTAGATTTTCTTGTTAAAATGGGATTTTTACATCTGAAATAATTTTAAGGAATCTTAATTAGTGATCAAGAAGACAGAAATCTCTAAGTATTTCAAATAGAGGGTTAGTCATTAGCAGTTCAGGGTCAACCTAAGGGAAATTAGGTCATATGAAGCCAGGCGAGTCTACTTCCAGTTCACCCTGCTCATTGTGTAACCCTTAGGAAGATCTTTATATCCTAATTCTGTGAAGCCATCAGAATTATTTCTCAGCTTTTCATCCTCTCAACTACTGTTTCTGAAATTGGCAGATATATAAAAGCAAAAGCAGCCCAAAAAAGACAGGCTCAGCAATCTGGGCTTCCTACTTCTCTTGTACTTTGGATCCATAGTTCTTTACTATGTTTTTAGCTCTCTGATGGCTCTGAGCAGATTACTAAAAAACAAATCTTTTGTCCAGTTTCTCTAGATTTTTTTCAGCAGTCAAATTAGAATTATTTAGTTCCCCATTTTTGGACGTAGAAATATTTCTTAAATGTAGTAGTGGTATTTTATTGAAGTAGCAAAAATCGAGGTGAGCCTTGAAGTAATGGTATCTTTAGGTCAAACTCTATGAAACAGAAATATTTAAAAAATGATATGTCAAAGATTTTATTAGTATAAAATATCTATTAAATATATGGTACAGAGTAAAACCATGAGTGAGTTTACAGAAATACAAGCTGTTAAAGCAAGGGCAACGGAAGACTTAACATTTTTCTGTTAATAATTATTTTGTGGGCTTCCCTGGTGGCGCAGTGGTTGAGAGTCCGCCTGCCGATGCAGGGAACACGGCTTCGTGCCCCGGTCCAGGAAGATCCCACATGCTGTGGAGCGGCTAGGCCCGTGAGGCATGGCCGCTGAGCCTGCGCATCCGCAGCTCCACAACGGGAGAGGCCACAATAGTGAGAGGCCCGCGTACCGCAAAAAAAAAAAAAAAAAAAAAATTATTTTGTGTTTGCTTATTCATTAGTCATTTGATAACGTTTAGCTGCATACATACAGTAGCAGGCACCAAAGATTTAAGAAAAACTATGGGAGACAAAAAAAAATCTTTAAATTTTATATATTGTTACAAAGGATTATTTTTTTTTAAATGTTTTGTCTATAAAAGATTGTCTTCGAATCTGTGCACTATTCTGCAGGTCAGGTGAAGAGACTCATATTTGGAAATAATGTTGAAGGTTAAGAATTGCTTTGTTAAGGTATAGCATTTTTCTGAATAATGGAAAAATAAATAGCAACAAAATATAAGTTGGATTATTTCTTGGTCAAGACATATTATAAGGTTTGCCTTTGCAGAGAGAATATCCTGAGGTGGAGGAAGCTAATCATATTTTACTGATTTCTTGGTGATCCTCTGGGAAGATTACCTGGCACCACGTTGGTAGTTGAAGTTGACAAGGCTGCCTTATCTTGGGTTTGGCGAGTAATGCTATGCTGTTCGGGTGTTTGAAATAAATCTTTAAAATATAATAATGATTTTTAGATAGTAGTTAGTCTTACAATTTGTTTTCCCTTAAAATAAATATTAAAAATGAAAATTCTTTTCTCGAAGATGAAAGTTCTGTTTGGTTTCTTATTTTTTATTTTTATTTTTGGTGGTTCGCGGGCCTCTCACTGTTGTGGCCTGCCCCGTTGCGGAGCACAGGCTCCGGACGCGCAGGCTCAGTGGCCATGGCTCACGGACCTAGCTGCTCCGCTGCATGTGGGATCTTCCCGGACCGGGGCATGAACCCCTGTCCCCTGCATCGGCAGGCGGACTCTCAACCACTGCGCCACCAGGGAAGTCCCTTTTTGCTTTCTTTAAAAAATCCCTTCACATCATTTTAAGTGATAAGGAGCTAAATTTTTATATATCACATTTTTAGAGGAAAATAAGCACCTTTTTTTTTGCTGCGTTGGGTCTTCGTTGCTGCATACAGGCTTTCTCTAGTTGCGGCGATTGGGGGCTACTCTTCGTTGCAGTGCTTGGGCTTCTCATAGCAGTGGCTTCTCTTGTGGAGCACCGGCCCTAGAGTGCATGGGCTTCAGTAGTTGTGGCTTGCGGGCACTAGAGTGCAGGCTCAGTAGTTGTGGTGCATGGGCTTGTTGGCTCTGCGGCATGTGGGATCTTCCCGGACCAGGGATCGAACCTGTGTCCCCTGCATTGGCAGATGGATTCTTAACCACTGCGCCACCAGGGAAGTCCCAATAGCTTTCTTTTTCATAGACACTTATTAGAGCATATAACATACATAAAGTACACAAATCAAGGTGTATAGCTCAGTGTTAACCGTAAGTGTAACCACATCCAGGTTAAGAAATAGAACATTACTTGCATCCCAGAAGCTTCTTCATGCTCCTATTCATAACTCCTATAGAGTTATTTTCTCCTTCCTCTCCAAAGGTGATCATTATTCTGACATAAAGCCATCTTAATAGTCAATGAGAATAATTACAGTCGTTGTGACTTGCAAAACTTTTTGTCAATACATCAAACTCTTTCAATAGAAATGTATAGGGAAGTAAAATAAATGGTAAAACTAATATTCATTTAATACACTGTAATTTATAACATTAGAAACATTGAGAGTTTGAGTTTTATTTCTTTGTAAAAAAACTTATCAAGAGTAGTTTGAACAGTGTTTGTCGTCTTCTTGAAGCAAGCATCTTTTTTATGCCTTGGTGAATGGTCATACGTACTCCATTCTGAGTTTGGATCAGTTTCCGACATTTTATCCTTTGCATTTTCATTGTTGTGAAATTTCTCTGAGAGTTCCTTTAATGGAATTTTTTTGTTAGCCTCACTTCCTCTGGGACATCTTCATCCTTTTTTGTCACAGTCCCTTTTGTTGTTTGCCTTCAATAAGCTTGCCTTCACCAATTTCCTGAGGCTGTATATCTTGAAGGCAACATTGTCAACATTCCTATGGTCACATGTTTCTTCGGTAACTCCATTTACATTCAATTTGAATTCCACTCCTACCATTGTCACTTTGTTTCTTGGCTGCACTTTTGTCTTTGTTGACTAATTTTCTTTCAATTATCCATTTTTATAAAATATCACGTGGGTTTATCACTGGGAACAAGAAGGCAACAAAACTACGTGCTTTGTTGTCTGTGTATGAACTGAGTAACAGATGCACCGTGATTAATCCAAAAGCCTTTGAAAAATGCAGTGCGATTCGTCACTGATGATGATGTGCATTTGCTAGTCTGTGGTGATTTGTGGACTGAGAGCTAGCAGCTTTGCACCCATTTATATTCCCATCCGCAACACATGTGAATTTCATTTGTTCCACATCCTTGTCAACACTTGGTATTTTCAGTGTTTTTTTTTAAAATTTGAGTTAATAAGTATGAATACTTATTATGTATTATGAATTATGTAGGCATTATTCCTCTTAATCCATCATTCCCGTTTTATAGATGACGAAACAGGCACAGAGAAGTTAAGTAACTGTCACACCTCTCCCATGGTAACCAAATGATGAAGCCAGGATTTGAACCCTGGCAGACTTGTTCCAGAGTCTGTGCTCTTAACTATTGGACTGTATATAAATTAAAGATTGAAAATAGAGTAGAAAATACTTTACTTGAAAATGTAACATATAATTTGAATGTTTAGAAGAGTTGAAGGAATTTTAATACTTGAAGTTAGGTATGTTATAAAGTAACATTTTAGAATCGTTAAGTGGTTCCAAGAAAGCTTTAGAATGTTTCTTCTTATTTCTTAAACTGATAGATTAAATTTGAGTGTGTGTGTGTGTGTGTGTGTGTGTGTGTCCGCGTGGGTGCATGCACGTGTGTCTGTCTCAGGATTTCTGAACTTTGACACTATTGGCATTTTGAGCTGGGCAGTTTTTTATTGAGGGGGTCTGTCCTGTTTATTGTAGGTTGTTTAGCAGCACCCCTGACCTTTACCCACTAGATGCTAATAGTATCCCCCTGTTGTGACAGTAAAAAATGTCATGTCTTCAGGTATTGCCACATGTCCTGCTTGGAGCAAAATTACTGTCACTTGAGAACCATCAATATACTAAGGAGCCTCACTTAATAGAATCCTTTTTTATCCTTGCATATATTTTGACTGTTTTTCATATTCATAATTTGGATAAGTAGGTTTTTTTTGCATTTAGAGTATCAGATTCTCAGAGCAGTAATAATAGTTGTACTCCTCACTTGAGTACATTAAGCATCAGGAAACTGTTTCTAGAGGTTGCTTTTCCTCTTTGAAGTATAATTACAGCTACTTAATTACTGTGGAGAATATTAGCTATCCAGATTTCTTTTTGGATTGGAAGGTTGGTGTTGGAGGGAGGTGGCTTTGAGTAATGGAAGATCAATTTTTAAAATCTAAAATAGGGAACTTAGAATATTGACATCAGAAAATATTTAGTTACATAAGTTTTTCATAATAGTCAAACTGATTTACTAAATAATTGTGAAATATTTGGTCTTCCACTTGATAAATAGGAACTATCAATCAATGAAATGAAAAAAAAAAGCTTAACTAATTTCTAATTAAATAAAAATTTAAAACTTACATTATGAAGTACTACAATCACATTATAGAAATCATCTGAAAAGAAAGGAAAAAATTCCTTGATTTTACTAGGAATAAGTTTACAGATGAAAGCACTGTTGACTTTCTGTTGAATTACATGCTTTAAAAACTCATTGCACTCTCACATTACATTTTATGCCAAAGAAATAGAAGTGAAAGGTTTTTGTTTAGGTATAAGGTAAAAGATACAAGGTTGCTCAATTTGTCCTTGCCATATTATCTTAATTTAAAGAAAAAAAGAACAAAACAGCTAAGCCCTTGTAGTATATCCATTTTTACCTAAGTCTGGCATAAATTATAGTGGAAGACAAAAATTTAAGAAAATTAAGACTCAGTTGTGTCATAAAACTAATATGACGTGCACCAGTGATATATATTAAGACACCCATCTTATTTATGGATTACTGGATTGTTTTGATAACAGTAACTTTTTTCTCTCAAAGAAACTCTTCTGGTTGACATTTGAAACCAAGCGCAAACTAAATTAACCAGGTGTTACGCCAAGAAAAAGAAGGAATTCAAAGTATTGTGTAGCATTTTGTAACTTTAGATTGAGCCTAGAAAAAGTGAGATTTGTACAGAATATAAATAGAGGAAGAGAGAAAGGAAACTTGTTATTTAAAGATAAGAAAGGCATTCTGACAGTCAGTGTGGACCTTGAAGTCTAACTCTGTTTTATGGACTAGAGTAGTATTTTTAGGACCAGTAAATCCCTAGCAATTTCCAGCCCAACCCAAATTGTGTATTATGATGAGGCTTATATATCCCACCCTAGTTTTCACTATTGGATGGGATCATTTGCCTATTTGATAGGAAAAAATTAAAATAACTTGAGTTATATTAAATATTTAGTGAGATGATACATTTGTCTTTCATTGATTTATCTTCATATCCTTCATCTACTTTTTATTGGTGTTTTCATCTTGTTCAAAGGTTTGTCAACATTCATTAAATTATTAAAGACTAACATTTAAGATTGCCATCAGATGTTGGAATTTTCCCTCTTAATTGGAAATTTGCTTTAAATCTAATTACATTTTCAACTTTAGGCTCTTTTTTTGTATGTAGTTTAAACTTGGTATTTTGATACACAGTGGTTTCTTCCTGTAGACTTATAATTATTTAGTATCTTTTAAATATATATATATAGAGAGAGAGAGAGAGAGAGAGAGACAGACAGACAGACAGATAGAGAGACAGGTCTTTTTCTCCTATTCCTTCCTTCCAAACATTTAGCTTTTTAGTCAGCCTGAATTTGTCATGGTATGTGTTAAAGGAAAGAGAATCTATCACCCTCTTCCCCACATTGTCTCAAAGTTAGGTAAAATATTTTATAACTTGAGGATCCATGTGTTTGGGGGAAGGTTAAAAATAAGATAACGGATAATGAAAAGACTAAAGCTTAAAACTATAGTCATAGATACCATATTCATTGTAAAGTTGCTGTGCTTAAAGGAGTTAGGAAGTAAATTAAGATCAAAGGCCATACATGAGCAGATGAACTAATTTTTGGGTCTGTGTCTTCCTGCAGAGGATGCTCTGAGAAGTGTCACTGTAAATAAAGGTGTTTAATTTTATTAAACTCAGTGTTTCCCACAGTTGTGGCTTAGTATTTTGTGGAACATATTTTGAGAAAGGCTTTTTTATATTATAAGTAAATAAATACTAAATTTGTATATTTACAGTTACATTATAAACATATAAAGTCAGGTCTCTGGTAGAAAATATGAATCAGCCAAAACATATTTCTATCATTATGTAATGAATTTGCTCTCCAAAATACAATTAAACTTCTAAAGCATAAAAATCTTGAGATATTTGCAAGGGGTAGGGTGAAAAAAATCCCCATACTTTTCTTTGTGTTCTGTAAGAAAAAGGAAGCTATAGGTAAACTTTTTATTCTTTAATAAATTGTGTTTGGAAACCTTCAGGAAGTACATACTTGACATTGGGATCAGCAAATTATAACCCATGGGCCAAATCTGACCAGCTGTCTATTTTTGTAAATAAAGTTTTATTGGAACACAGCCACACACATTGGTTTACATATCATCTGTGGCTGCTGTTGTGTTAGAGTGGAGTGTTGAGGAGTTGTGATGGAGACCATATAGCCCACAAAACCTAAGATATTTGTAGTTGGACCTTTAAGCAAATGTTTGTTGACCCCTAGTCTAGCGAATGGCCATTCTGCCTACTTTTCACTTTATATGTGTTTCATCTGTGTACAGAACTCCATAACTGCCATTCTTTACATTGAATTATCCACAGTTCATCTTCTGTAAAGCAAATTGCTTGCGAAGTCAAGTGGAAGTCTTGTTCTGGAGGTTTTATTATTTTGAGTAGGTTTTAAACTCTTACAAACATGTAAGATTTCATAGTTTTTCTGAATGACAAAGCTATCAAGCGGTTGTATTGGCACGCTTAGCTAATTTCTTGAATAAGCCTTTATACTGATTTGATGGAAATCATAGTGGGGTAATACTGTCAATAGAATTAGCTAACATCTGTTGAGTGCTGTGTACCAGGCCCTGTTCTAAGTGCTTTACATATAATATCTCATTTACTCCTTGCAGCTGTAAGTAGGTACTGTTATTATCCCCACCTTGTAGATGATGAAATTAAGGCATAAGGAGGTTAAGTAACTTGTTCAAGGACATGGAGTCAGTAGTTACTTTGGGAGGGGCTTTTAGTACTTAGGAGGCTAGTTCACAGAGGGCCTTAACAGTCTCTTTCCTTCCTCTACTACTTATGCTTCTGTTAAGTCCTATACATAGGGCTAGTATTATATTTGAAATGTAGGTGCTGTATAATTCTATAAACGCCAAGAAAGCTCTCTGACTCATCATTGTGTCCTTGGCACCAACATATGATGCCTTCACAGAGCAGTTAGAGTGATCATTGTAAATGTACATCAGATCTCTCTACTGCCTCATTCTTTGTTGGGTTCCATCCCCTCTGTTATATCTCTGCTCAGATATTACCTTCTCAGAGATGTTCTTCCTGATCATCCCATCAAAAATAACCTCCCTCACATCTACCTTTCTTTAAACTGCCTGTCAATCTGAAATGTTGTATTTATATGTCTTCTCCATTGCCCAGTGAGGGCAAAGACTTGGTCTTTTAGTATCAAAGTAGAGTGGATATATTTTCTCTTGTTCTTTCCATCCATTTTCTGCAACAGGAGCCTAACTTCCAAGGGTTGAAACCACTTACCTCCCAACTCACTTGCCTCCTAATTCCTTGATTCTTGAGATGAGTTCTGGGCATACTTCTTGCTCCTTATTACCTCCTCCAAGCCACAGTTCCAGTGTCGTCTCTGAACTTCTCCATTTGTACCACCTGTCCTCATCTTTGTACTCTTTGATGAATTTCCAGGACCCCATTTCTTGTTCCTGGATTATTATAGTTTCTGGCATATAGTCTTCTCCTCCATCCCTTCCTGTCCTGATTTGATGATGCTCTTAATTAACACCAGTTCTTTCTTGTGTTTTCAACTCTTTAGCTCTCCACTGGCATGGTCAAACCCTACAATCATCATCCCTGGAAAATGTTCTGCCTCTATCATTAGCCCTGAGTTTCTGTTTTTGACTTAAAGATACCATATTTATTTGTACACAGCTCTTAGACGTTAGTTTGTCTAGTTCAGTCCTTCTCAAAGTTTCCTGTGCATCAGAATCACCTGGAGAGCCTTGTTAAAGCCTGGAATTCTTGGTCTCACTCCCAGAGATTCTGATTCAGTAGGTGTGGTTTGATGCCCTGAATTTGAATTTCTGTCACCTTCCCAAGGTAATGCTGATGAAGGTCTGGGGACCTGTATTTTGAGGAACACTGCTCAAATGAATACATTCCCCCAAAGGACAGATACTTTCCACTCTGCCTTAAGCGTCTGTTCGTGTCCTTACTTTCTTTACCTTCTATTAATGACTTCTAGAATTATGTTACTGAGGTAAAGGACTTCTGAAGAGAGATTTCTCATATTTTTTCTTCTTGAAATGAAAATTTTCCTCTTTATCCTTTTTGTGTTCTTCTCTTCTTGCCTTCAGTGCTATTCTCTTCTACTTAGTTCTTTTGTCCCATTTTTTTCCTGGTGATTTTTGGCTCCTTTTTCAGTTACCATTTTTGTGTCTTGGTTTATCAGTTTCTCCATCTATAGGAAATTAGCCTTTTCCCCCCAACTTCCAAATATGACCAAGTAAGCCCCTTTCCTCAGAGTATTGTCCCAATTCTCTTCCTTCTTCCCTCTACCAAACTTTTTTTTTAGAAGAAAAGTAATAGTTTAACTCTGTTAGTAGATAGGTCATAATTTCTTATAGTCTGATTTGGTTTCCAAAGTTTTACTGGACAGCCCACTCACTGGTCATGTGACTCTTAGGTTTTAAATATGAAGATCTGTTCCAGCCTCTGCAGTATTTGATATTAACTACATTTTCCCTTTTCAAAAATTTCTTCCTTTGTTTTTTAGTTACTACTTTTTTAAGTTTTCACTGTTCTGACTACTTCTCTTCTTGTGTGCATAATATCCTTTAATCCTTCTCTACTTTTTCTTGAAGCTTGGAATGCCTTTCCCACCATCTAACTCTGTGCTGTTCATACGGGAGCCACTAGCTGAATGTGCCTGTTGAGCACTTAAAATGTGGCCAGTCAGACTGAGATATTGTGTAAGTGTAAAATACATACTGGATTTTCAAGCTGTAAGATGAAAGGGAGAATATAAACTATCTCACTAAATTTTTTAATATTGATTACATGTTGCTAATATTTTAGATATATTGGGTTAAGTAAAATATTGCTAAAATTAATTTCACCTGTTTCTCTTTACTTTTGAAATATGACTACATCATGTGTGCCTTGATTATATTTCTCTTAGACAGTATTGATCTAAATTTCACCTTTGCTTAAAGACTCCTTGGTCAGTTTTTCATCTATTAATATGTATATATGTCTCTTCTAAATTACAGTACCAGCCTTTTGGAACATTTACTCCCCATCCCCCCAATTAGATATTAAGCTTCTTCAGAGCCAGAGTAATTCCTCATAGTGCCTTTCATATATTGGGACATAGATATATAGATATGAAAAAATATGTATACATACACACATGAATAAATGACTTGGCTAATATTACCACTTTATCAAAGTAGTACCATATACTTATGGTAGATGATGCCTGTGGTGATGTTTTGTTTAATCTGATGGTCAGTAGGAGATGTTGATGTGAAGGAGAGGAGAGACGTTGCTCTGCTCTGAGATGTTGAAATCTGATGTGCACTTCCCCCATGTGTATCTAGCCACCCCAAGCCGCTCTGATAGCTCTGAACTGTGCTGTTGTGATTTTACTGCCATCTGGTGTCAGGATTAGGAAACTGTAGTTCAGCATTTCATCTTTCCATTCCCTCCAGAGAAAATAGGCAGTCTTTCCTCTGAATGTGGGCCTGTTCTTCTCCATTTCCTGAGTAAGTTATCAGGAAGAGCTCATTTACTTTCGCTGTATGAAACCTTTATTCTCCTTCTTGGAGCACGCTTTCATTGCCTTCCCTGATAACTTACTCACCTGTGCCTCATGTTTCTGTGGCCACTCTATTCTCAGCCCATTTCCTTCTCAGTGTGGCAGTTTTATAACCCTAGATTCTGGGCCTTCTGCACTTTTTATTCTTTGTTTTCATCTATACCCAAGGCTTTTAAATACTTCCTGTTTACAGACAAATTTATAGTTATAGCCAAAAATCTCTTCTGATATTATCACCAGTATCTGTTGTTGCCTACCAAGATATTACATGAGCATCTCAAATATAGCACTGTCAAGTCTAAATGTGGATCTCCCACCCTGTCCCTATTTCTCAGATCTATTTTTCTTATTTCAGTAATTCATCGTGGCCAGAATTCTGGGTATCATCTTGTCATCCACCATCTCTCACACTCATTAGTCAAACATTTACCTTGTTTCGTTGAGTCTACAAAACTGCACTCTTGTGCATGTTGAATTTGTGACCCTTCCCCTGCTCCCGCCTTATCTAAGTCACCACTGTCTCTTGCTTGGACTAAGTAGACTCCTAGTCTCCCTGCACACACCATTGGCTACATGTTTTATCTGTATGTTTAATATCAACCTCTCCCACTAGCCTGAGAGTTCCGTAACGGCAGGGACTGCATGCGTGTGGTTCACCATTGGGTCCCCAGTGCCTGGTACAGTTCCTAAAATCTGTGTAATACATATATAGCTACTTACTTCAGCTCTCAGTGATATTCATATGATTCCTATAGCTTTAGTGATTGAACTTGAATATATTGGAATTTCTTTAATGCTTTATTTCAGTATTAGTATTTTGTCTGAGTCTATTTATCATAAATGAGTTTTAACTGTTTTCTACTTTTGCACAGAGAAAATTATATCTGGAAAGAGGATATAGTTTGGGTATTAATCAGTTAATGACAACAGCCTACTTATATATTGTGGACTACCAGTCAATATGCTGAAATTATTTTCTGAGCAGTTGAAATTTCATACAATTGGCTCATCTTTTTACCATTCTTCTGTCTGAAGATAATGGTCTCTAATTTTAATATGGAGGTACATTTGCTAAATCTTCAATTAAAACCTGTTTGACTCCAAGTGTTCTTTTAAATAGAGGCTTGTGTCTTTTTTAAAAAAATTAATTAATTTATCTGTTTATTTTTGGCTGTGTTGAGTCTTCATTGCTGCGCGGGCTTTCTCTAGTTGTGGTGAGCGGGGGCTGCTTTTCGTTGCGGTGAGTGGGCTTCTCATTGCGGTGGCTTCTCTCGTTGTGGAGCACAGGCTCTAGGCACACGGGCTTCAGTAATTGTGGCACGTGGGCTCAGTAGTTGCGGCTCACGGGCCCTAGAGTGCAGGCTCAGTAGTTGTGGCGCACGGGCTTAGTTGCTCCGTGGCATGTGGGATCTTCCCGGACCAGGGCTTGAACCTGTGTCCCCTGCATTGGTAGGTGGATTCTTAACCACTGCGCCACCAAGGAAGTGCGAGGCTTGTGTCTTCATAGTTGTATTTAATAATTTTAATTTGCTTTACTGTTATAAAGATAGTTTTGCTTTATAAGTCTTTATTATTTGGGCTTTCTGCTTTGAGTTGATGATATTGCTTAATAAGGAAAGTTAATTTATAAAAGTAAAGATGATATAAAAAGTTGGTATTTAGAGATTGGCAACAATCTGTTGTAAATTCAGAGAGCAAGGATTTTATAGGTATATACCAGGGTTTCTCAACCTTGGCATTGTTAACACTTTGGGTTGCATAGGTTTTTACTGTGTATATGTGTGGGTGTTGTCCTGGGCATTGTAGCATTTTAGGAGCATCCTGCCCCTAACCACTAGGGGCATTCCCTCCTCTCCAGTTGTAACAACAAAAGTGTCTGTAGATGTTGCCAAATTATCACAGGGGGCAGCGGGGAATCACACTAGTTGAAAACCAGTGGTACTTAGAAGAGGGTAGTAGACCATGAACTGTCTCATTGGGGAAATCTTTGGCATTCTCTAGGTGTCTTTGAGAGTATGGTAGCTGTGTGGTATGTTGTTGGTAGCAAGCAGAAGTAGAGACTATATGACTTTTTCACATTGAACAATTTTTGTGCTTGCTTAAAATAAAGTAACTTTTGCACTTAACCACCTGGTTCTACCCCAAACTGAAAAAATGACATAATTCACTGATAAAGTTTCATTTTGTTGACTGATTTCAGAAGTTAGGTGGTGGTAGAAAAAGGGGACATAAATTACAACACAAACAATGGTTTGTAACCAGAGCTTTTGCCATTTGTGCTTGTATATATAAAGTATAGAATATAATTAACTTATTTTATTTTTTCTTCAAAGGGGCATGAGAGATGGCTTTAGAAGAAAAAGTTTCTACTCTTCCCATTATGTGAGAGACCGGTCTCCTCATAAAAGAGACACTTCTTTTTTCAGAGAATCACCTGCAGGCCGAAAGGATTCTCCACACAGCAGATCTGGCTCCAGTGTCAGCAGTAGAAGTTACTCCCCAGAAAAAAGCAAAACTTACCCTTTCCATCAGTCTCAACATAGAAGTATGTATTTTTAAGAGTTCTCCTTTTTTTTTTTTTTTTTTTTTCAACCTCCACTGATAAGAATGTATTGAGTCAGATTGCCTTATATGTGTTATAAGATATTATTTTTAACTCTTTATTTGAAAAATTTCAAACATACAGAAAAGTTGAAAGAATAGTATAATGAATGTCATACACACACATACACACACGCACACACACACACACATTTTTAAACCATTTCAAATTGCAGTCTGTATGACATTTCACTTCTAGTTCTTCAGCGTGGAAGAGGTTGTAATCATGTTGGAAAGTCACACACCTCCTGTATTTTCTGCTAATTCCTGAGCTGATCCAGCCTCTTTACTCTTCTATCACTAGGGGAAATCTATTTATATTTTTCATGAAAAATATTAGTGGATCCCCCTAAATATAAGGTATAGCCTTATAGAATTTAGAGCTAAAACCTACCTTAGGTTCATTCTTTCCCAACCTCCAATTTTTTTTTTTTTTTTTTTTAAGTTTGGAGTGCCTGGCCATGCATAGCATTCAGTGCATGTCGTCCTGGCCCAGTTGTTCAGTATGTGTTGGAATAAATAAATGAAGCAACTTTTCTAGGTAATGCTTTCCTGTGTTGTCATTCTAGACTCTACTACCTGCAGTTGAGCTCATTCACAAAACACTTCCTCATGCCTTCTGTATCCAGGGCACTATGTTAGAATGATGTCCCTGTCACCAAGGAACTAGAATATATATGTGTATTTTTCCCCAACTGATAACAATTTTATCATTATGTAAATATAACATGTAAAGTATAACTTTGATATAAGGCTCATTATGTCATAAATGAGTTAACGTGACATTAGCCTGTCAGGGTAAGAGACTCTCACTCTGGGGTGGAAGAACACGCCATGGAGGAAATGACATTTGGGCTTATCTTTTAGTTCAGACTTCTACAGGTGGAGAAGTATCTTCTAGGTGGAAGGAATTATAAGCCAATAATTTTTCTTTCCTTTTTAACTTCCTTCCTTTTAACTGTTTTTTTCAAATAATAAGGTTTTTAGTTCAACAGTCTTTGCCTCCTGCATGTTCAGAATGATGGAAGATCACTTCAGATCATTAGATTGTCTCCATTGTAGCTGTTGCTGGATTCCTGTATTTAACAAGCATTTATCACTTGTCTACTGTGATAGGAGCTAGGTAGAGTGGGGTTTCCAAAAAACATATTTTTGGATATATGTGTAAGAATGCCATTTGAAGGATTTAAAACAAACACAGTCACTTACACATGCCTGACTGCTTAAAATATTCTTGGAATAGTTCCAGGTAACTGAAAGTTTTACTGTGGAGTTCAGTGTTAAAAGTTTGGTATTTTCTCCTATGCTTTACTTCCTTTTTCTCCCCTCACCCTTCAAGTGGATAAATAGCCTCTAAGTCTAATTTATGCTCACATGCACAGACCTAAATATCCCAAATTAGCTAGATATACCTTCTAAGACCATATTTTTTTAGATGTGTGTGACTTAAATCCAAATCTATTAATAATTTGGTTAAGAGGAAGAAAGTGTCTTTGGAAATTGATTTTGAAGCCTTTTTAACAAAACATGAGTAAAACGGAAGCTTGAGATCCTTCTTTACAGCTTATAGTGAAGCTATTAAGTTATTTAAGTTACTGTTGAATTAGCCTTATTTTTTACGTTTCTCCTCTAAAACAGATTCCTAGGGGGGCATCTTCTATCTGCCTTTGGCCTGGTAGTCAGTGGCCACAACTCTAAAATCTCAAGATGAAATGTAGAGTCACACGGTGATGCTCCTGTCTTAGTGTCTGCGATATGCTTTCCCCATCCTCTGAGGTCTAGTACCTTTAATATCTTGCAGTGATGGAAAGATAACAGAGAAAGTTGGGAGACTAAAATCTGGTGTGAATTGAATGAAATAGAGTGTATGACTTTGTTAATGCCTTCATGTTTATTTTCTTAAGTCATTTAGCTTTGAAAGTAAAGTTCTTTAATCAAGAAAAAAAAGTTCGTTCTGGGAAAACTCTCTTTATGGGTTACTTTGGTTGATTCCTTAGCTGTTTGGGCTGAACTGTTTAAATGTTTTTCTGTACTCCTTTCACTAAATAGTTTTTAGAATAGTTACATGAGATAATCTTCCAAAAAGTTAACAGTAAAAGTCTTGCTTTAAACAATAAAAGGAAAAAGTAATTGTTATTTTACATATTTGTGATAATGGTTTTTGCTTTAAATCTAAATCTCAGAAATGTTGATGGCACCTTACTTTTCTTCAAAAAAGGACTGAGAAATATCATCCTTCAATTATCAGTCACTTAAACTGGGCTAACTAACAATGATGGGTTAATTTAGTTTTCCAATGTAAATTGAAATTTTGACAAAGATTTTAAATGTTTCTGTAACAGGTAAAAAATAATTTTCTTATTCCTTATGCCCTCATTTTGTTAATTCTTTTTTAACTTCTAATTTTTTGCTTCTTGTTCATACTTTTCAGAATAATTTTATTTATTTTAATAATCACTAGTAGTTTGTCCATGGTAATTATTTTAGGACTAATTCTTCACAATTGTTCTGTGCATTTAATATATCTGTGCTTAATTATAAGCCACAGAATGACTATTACTTTTTCATCTCAGCTGCTTAGTTCCCATTTTGTGCTTACACACACGCACACACATGTTATTTAATTAAATTTTTTCTGCATAGCCTTTTGGGTTAAATCCTATGGAACTTTGTACTGACATAGACTAATTAGCTTCCTAAATCAAACTGTTTACACCTTGTGTTCCACGTTTAAGAATTTTCTGCCTATAACTTAAGTGGACTAACCTGTTCATAACGGTGACTACTATACTATTTTTCATTCCTTATTGTTGTTCATATTTACATGCTAACAGTGTAGGTTGTCCTTCTTAATCTGTTTATTAACACATTATTAAGATACTGTTATAGTTTAAATAGTTTTGTTATGTATACCTTGTGTATTTTTACTTGAATTTTATTTTATTCTAATTAATCTAATGAAACATCTCCCCATTTGTCAACTATCTCTTAGATATTTATTTCCTTTTTCCCTACCTTCTCTCAAATGAATCTCACTGTTTTCCTATCTTATACTTTTGCTATTTACCTTCTGTTTAGGATAATAGCATTAATAATGATCACTATATTTAGTCTCCCATATGGGTATGGGAGGCTTTTTGTTAAAGTACTTCCTGTGATGTTTACTGTATCACAGTACAGTCTTTCCATTTTTGTATAGCTCATTTTTAAAAACAGCTAAAATCTTTTCCTGTAATGTCTACTTAATACTAGTTATTTATCTTAGAGCCATAAAGATATTTCTTTTTTTGTTGGAACGGTTTGTGTATTTGAAAAGTACCATCATAATCTTTTCGATTTTTTTTTTCCAGGTTTAAATATATTTAGTTCCTTCAGCTGTTCCTTTCATTTGACATGGTTTTCAGACCTTTTGCTTTCCTAATTTTCTTTCTATTCCTTTTAAGTCATGATGCCAGAAGTGAACTTTTATTTTGTCAACCATATTGTATTACTGGTACTTACTGAAACTGCAGGCAACTGAAACCTAGGCCATTTTCACATATATTACTATGAAACAAAAAGCCCTGCAGCCTGTACTTTTTTCAGCTGCAATTACTTGTTTGTAGTTAATTCATTAAAAAAAAATCTGGGAATGATATATTTCATGTAGTTAACTTTGACTTATAATTCTCTTCCATAAAGGTCTTAAAATCTCTTTAGTGATCCTATATATTTAGCAGCAGATAAAAAGAGCTTTGTTTTATCTACAAATGAAGTATGCTTTATGTGTTTTGTATTAATCATTAATAATTATGTTGTGTTATAAAGCAGAAACTAACACACCATTGTAAAGCAATTATACTCCAATAAAGGTGTTAAAAAAAAATTCTGTTGAGTAGCATAAGGCACAATATAGAAACCTCTGCAGTGTTTATCTGCAGTGTTTGCTGTTATTCAGCCAGTTGTGATTCCCCATCTTGTTTTCTTTTCCACTTGAGGATTACAAAGCATTTCCACTGTGGAAACAGTGACATAAAGATTGCCTTGCTTAGTGTTGTAAGTCTGTTGTGGCTCCTTGGGATGATTATGTTAGGTATTTACAAACTCTTTGTTAATTCATTCTAAACATTTGCTACAGATTAATGTCAAATTTACCAGTGGTGCTCATATATAAATTAAGTATATGACATTTTTAAAATGTCATTACTATGGAAGATTTGTCAGTTTATTGTTTTTGTTGGTCTGTATCTGATTTTCTATAGCTCTGACTTTGGGCCCAGCCTCCCCTTACTTTCTCAATATCAGCAGCCACTATTAAGAATGAAAGATATTTTTAAGAAAGACTTATTCATCAGTGTTTAATCCTTTTCGAAAGCATATCTTCTACAATAACTGAAAATATACAAGAATTAAAAATACTATTTTGAGAAGAGTGTATTTGGAAGATAGACTCTATTATTGAACTTAAGTATAATGGGAAAAGGCACATGTCTTAATACCTGTTGGCTGTGAATGAATTTGGAAGTCCACATGAATTTTTGGATCATAGCTGAAATTCCAATAAAATTTAGAGGTTTAATTCTGCCTTTAGAAAGAAGGCTTTTCTGTGCAGGTGTAAGTGATAATGGGAATATGGAAATAAGACTTTACCATCAGATTATGTTTATTACGCAGTAAGAACCTGTTTTCTTAGCAGCTAAATATTATAGTGTTTCTTGGTTTGAAAGTCATTGTATTTATGTTCAGTACTCATAAAATCATTCAACAAAAATATATTTCATATAAATGGTTTGCCAAGCAAGACAGACCTAGTCTTTGCCCTCTGAGTTTATGATTTAGAGAAGGATACAAATCATTACATGGGAATAGGCATTTTAGGTGATATCTGACGAGTGGGCAGAAGTTTGTGGAAGGATGAAAGTGGAGAAGGATTATTGGGATGAGCTGTTTCATGAGGAATTTAATCTTGGACTCTTAACTGATCCAGGCTGTAAATGTGCTATTGAATTAGATTCTACAATGTATTCTTTTGTGTGAGAATCTATTTATTATATCACAAAGAGCTTTGGCTGTGAGTTTTCTGGGTGAATCCCAGGAGTACAGCTATAGCTTTTCTGGCACCTGAGTGATGGAGGTTCTGAAACAGTAATCAACTAATGGCATTTTCATATGTGTAGGCATTTATAGCATCCCTGTTGCACATGTTCATAATATGTACAGATGATGTAATATTTTACTTATATTTTAAAAAGTGAGCCCATGTGGTTGTAACTGATGTATTAAAGGAAAGTTCTCTTCAGAAATGCACTTCCATGTATTCATAGTTAATATGCCTTTATTTCAACTTGTTGGATCTCTTACCTCCAAAAGTTTGTTATTTGTGGGAAGCAGAGGTGGTACAGAGGGAGCTTTTTCTACCCCTGTGTCTGGTTGTTTTTTTGGTGTCTTTACCACAAGGATCATTTTTTCTGTGTCCCCTCCATTTTTCTGTTTCATACCTTCTTTTTTTTTTTCTTGGCTGCACCGCATAGCATGCGGGATCTTAGTGCCCTGACCAGGGATGAACCTGTGCCTTCTGCAACAGAAGTGCGGAGTCCTAACCACTGGACCTCCAGAGAATTCCCTGTTTCATACCTTCTTGAATGAACCAGTAGATCTCTGAGAAATCATGTTCTTCCTAACCAAGAGCACCAAATTTGCATGTCTTCATCCATGATCCAGAAAAATGAATCATTTCCTCAGCATCCTTATAGCCACCCCATCTTCATTTGTTCATATCTTAATTTCCCCTTTAATGCTTCAGCTATAAAGGAGAGATGAATCTACTACCTGCGCTGTTAAGTTTATTTATTTATTGATAAGACATTCAGAAGTATCTGGTTTTCTCTTATACATCAGGCACTGTACCAAGAATTTAATAGTTTGCAAGATGTAGCCCCTAATTTTATTATCTCCAGTGATGGTTTTCCTTTTTTTTTTAAGATTTTTTGTTTTTGATGTGGACCATTTTTTTAAAGTCTTTACTGAATTTGTTACAATATTGCTTCTGTTTTATGTTTTTTGGCCATGAGGCATGTGGGAACTTAGCTCCCCAGCCAGGGATCAAGCCTGCACCCCCTGCATTGGAAGGTGAAATCTTAACCACTGGACCTCCAGGGAAGTCCCTCTAGGGATGTTTTTTTTTTTTTTTCCTAGCAGTGTATTTTGCTCCTATATGGGTTATCAGTAATTAATAATACTTGATAGGATTGGGTGAGTCTGGTTAAGTTCATCGCTGCTTTCATCAGGAGAACACATCAGCAAGAAAGTATATTTCTGAAAGATCGTTTCAGACTTACAGCTATTATATGCAAAGAGACAGCAAATGTTAAATTCTTAGAGAACTTTTAAATGTTTATTGTAACATGAAGCTGCTTCTCTGGCTTTCATTTCACCTGCGTGGGAAGCACTTTATACCTAGTCTATGGCACCAGTATTTGAAATTCTTGTTCATTGTCTTCCTCACCATTTATTCTTTCACTCACCAGTACATTGACTTGGATTTTGATTTCCATATTGCCAACTTTAGAATTTTTCTTTCCTGGTTTCTTTCCTTCATCCTACTTTAGAACTCATTTTCTTTAGCAAGTCACAGCAAAGGCAGGAATGTGTTGAGCCTCTGGCCCTGCTCTCAAGTAGGAGTTAGTTTCTGCTTACTAAGATCACATGTGAGATGAATTTGAAGTAATGGCTAAGTGGCCAAGGAGTAGCATTCTGTCAGTTAGAAATATAGAAGTGTGAGTGAAAGAAGTGGATTTGAGAGACATTTGTCTTCATAGTATTGGTTGGAGCCACGGAAGAATAACAAAACAAAAAGGATTGAGGATAGGAGGAACATTCATATTTAAGGAACAATAACCAACAAAGAAGAAAGAGAAAGGTAGGAAGATGTAGGATGACAAACAGAAACGTACAAAGGCATGAAAAGCAAATGCTAAAATATTAAGAGGAACTTGTGTATGAATCATTAAGCTGCAGTAGTAGAGCACAAGAAGAAAGACCTTCAGTTTTAATATAAGCAGATCATTGGAAACTCTGGGATGAAGAGTTTAAGCACAATGGGTTGTTTCTATTACCTCTTATGTTAAAAAAAATACTCTAAAATTTCGTGGGCTAAAACAACCACTTGTTTATGATTTTGCAATCTGAGCTGGATTCAGCTGGTTTTACTGTCTGTTAGGATATTATTAAATAGCCCAGGTCTGTTGAAGGTAACATGGATGGGAATCTGTAGTTAAATGCAGTCATTCCTACAGTGGTTCTGAAATTTGGAATCAAAATCAATCAACACAGCACCAGTTGTGTGTTAGTAAACTGACTCTTCAGGGGAAAAACACCTGATTGTGACATTTGCCAATATTTGTGGAGTGAATACTTTTACCATGGCTGATTTCAGGCTACCAGTGTGGAGTCACTGAACTTAAGAGTTTGGAAGACATACAGACAGTTCATTCTCAACAGCTAGTGTGAGCCAAGCCCAAGCCCCAGACACTCCTATAAAAAAATATCGTTGTCCTGACCTCTTCATCTACAAAAAATTTGAGGCAGGTTAACAAAAATAAACACTTATTAAAACAGGATTAAGTAAACGGGTAAAGAATTTTATAAAAAAGGGAAATAAGGGTGTGAAAATAAAAGAATAAAGTTAGTAGTTTATGAAATAGATACCTATGATAAGGATTTCAGCAATTACTATAAGTGAGCTAAGGATTTGCCTAAAACAAAGAGGAAATGAGCAATAGATAGTGTTCATAGTGAAACTTAGATAAAAACACATCAGCTGCTCAGGAGGAACAAAACTTTCTGATGACATCAGTGAACAATTAGATAAGGATACTGCTTCTTCAACATTCTTGCAAAAGTAGGATGGCAGTATTTGTGTGATATTTCTTGAATTTTTTTTTTTAGTGCAAGGTGCTGACAGTGCCAAAGTGATTCAGAAAATGTATTATTTTCTCAGAAAAAAGGATAAAATTGGCAATTTGGGATCTATAATAGAATAATTTGAAATAAATGATAAGAAAACGTATTGGAAATATAGCTGAGAGCCCCTTCTAGTTTATTTAGGCTATTTAGAAAGCCGATTCCATCTGCATCATTAAGAGTTTGCAGGTAAGGAAACTAACAAAATATTTACAAGATTCTAAGTATGGGATAATTAGGAGATCAAGTAGCTGTGGATTTGTTTATAAGGAAAATCCATACATGAGAGAGTTTGCATGAAAAGAATTAGCAAGATTTAGTAACAGGCTACCTGTTGAGAACAAGTCAGAATGATTACTTGCAGGTAGCCATCCTATGCTCAGGGAACTGATATGATATACCATGAAAACTTTCCCAGGTGTCCTTTTTGATTTCTAGTGGTGATTCATCTTTCACTCTTGATTTTTTTGGTGTCATTCTTTAATCCTTTGAGTATTGACTTTATGGAGGAGATTAGATTAGATGCTTATAGTGATAAGTAAGACGTGCGATCCCCGTCTTTAACTTTTGGTGTCTTATCATAGGATCCTTTTCTCATTTCTTTCTGCTCATGCTGTCCTTGGTTAGCCTCATCTTCATACATCATTGTTGTTGGACCCAATCTTAAACAGAGTTTTTCTCCTATTCTGTTATTTATTTCTCTTTATTGGTGTTTGCTCAGGCAGCCCAACTTGAAAGCAGGGTAGGAAGGTGGTTAGGGTCACCGGCAAATGCTCAGAAGTTCCTGTTCTCATTACTCCTACTTCTGGGTTCTTCTCCTGTTCCTCCTGGGCACAGAGGTGCTGGTGTTAATTCCTCCCTGCCCACCTTTCCCTAGAGTCCGTGCGTGCTGGTGCCTCCTACAAACGGCAGAATGAAGGAAAGCCAGAAAGAGGTGAGTTTTGAGCTAGATTGTGATTTGGGATCGTGAAGGGTGGGGGGCTATAATTTGTAGAGGTTATAGAAATGGGAAAAGTGTATAACTGCTCCATTAGTCTGCTGTTGGAACCAGAGTTGAACAATAGCAGACTCAGGTAGTAGGATTTGGGGAGACATGTGGGTTTGTTGTCTGGGCTAGCCACTCCCAGTCAGCAACTGCCACCTCATAGGAGGTTGAGATCTGTAGAGTAGACAAGTCACTGGCCGAAAGGACCCAACATCAGTAGGATCAGGATATTTCTATTTACCATTTTTGTGCTCTTTCTGCTGCCATCTGTATCATCCTTTTTCTTTATCCTTTGCTTCTTGCCTGTCCCTGCCCTTCATGCCACCGGTATATATGAATATATGTTGATATATAAACCACTGCCCTCTCCTTCAATGTTCCTTTGCTTCTGCACACTGAGATTGGTTGAAATCTGCTTAAATTAGCCTTATGCAGCTAAAATCATGAAAGATCCTAAGACTACACTTGGACACCATACTTGGCATACCTGTAGAGCTGATGCTTTGTTTGTAAAGGAGGTGCTAAATAAGAGATTAACAGCTGCTTGTGAAAGTTTTTTGCTGTGTTTAGCTGCTGTGTGCCAGAATTGAGCCTATAATTATGTCTTTAATTAACATAGTGTGCTGTGCTGATTGGTCCAGTTCTTCATCTCTCAAGGAAATACTTAATCAGAATAGACTGGGGAGGTCACTGAATCCTAAGGGTAGAAAAATAATTCATCTTTTCACAAGTTTGTGAGTACCTACTCTTTTCTTAAAGGACTCAGCTTGGTAGGCCTTGGGTATTCGGGAAAAAATGAGCTATGATACTTGTTCCTCTAGGGGCTTTTGGTGCAGTGGGATAGACTGACACTGTCACATTATCATATGGAATTTGCCATGTGCAATGGAAATACAGTAGGGAATGACTAAATAAGCCATGTTCTTAGCCATTTGGGGATGTAGTGATGGTTGTATCATTTTGCTTTTGATTTTTAAGGTCTGTAAGAACTTTTAAACTTGCTTAGTGCGAAAGTCTCTTAATGGTACCACAAGTTAAAAGATTCTAGAGTTAGGTCTTTTTTAAGACTATTGGAGCTTCACAGTTGGAATACTGTGCCTAGAGCAGGAGTTTTCAACCTCAGCACTACTGACATTTGAGGCCGGATAATTCTTTGTTGTGGAGGGCTGTCCTGTGCATTTGTAGCATGTTTAGCAGCATCCCTAACCTCTACTTAACCATGTGCCAGTGGCACTCACCCACTGTGAAAATCAGAAATATCTTCACACATTGCCACGTGTTGTGGGTGCGGGGAGCTGTGGGGGGCATCTTGAGAAAGCCTTTCCGGCTCTGCAGGACATTGGAAAGAGATGTTATTCACTACGTCCCCAAGGTGGTTGGAAGCCCTTGACCTCCAGGCCCTTACTTTGCTGTCTTGACCATAGCAGGAAGAGCTTAAGAGGCTTTTTGACTGAAACTGGCTTTGCCTCAGTTTCAAGGTCTTTTTTCCTCCGCTTTTGCTCTTGACTGCTTTCCTGGCCTTAACCCACTATCCAGTCTTGACCAGTTTCTGTGTCACTCCAAACTTGGTGCTGCTTTTTCCTCTTCTCTGAAATTAAAGTTTTCCTAGCACTTGAAAGCAGAGGCTATCTGTTACAGTTGACATATAGATAATTTAATGAAACGTTTTTCTGTTAGCAACAGCTCACTGTTATTTTTAAGATTATATTTAACTAAACCCATTTTTGTTGTTGTTTTCGTTGAACTGGCTAAAATAATATTTAAATTTATTTTCTGGCTTATATTTCCATAAAAATAATAGTATACATAGAGCACTATGTGAGTGTCTGAAGTGACCAAAGATAAAGTTTAGTGACTTTATCTCATACAGATTTATTTTTCACCATTTAACAAATATTTGGGTACTCATTCATATCAGGTACCGGATTAGTGCTCTATTATAGTTTTCTAGTTTTAATTTTTTTAAAACATATCATGAATACCTGCTAAGTTTCCTACATACCCTTCTCTTTGAGCTATAGCTTAATTAGCTAATAATTAGCTAATTCTCTTTGGTAGCATCTATATAATAACCTCCATTGGATTTTTAGTGTGATGTATTAAAAGTTAACTTTTCGGAACTTGGAGGTGGAAGCATTTATGATTTTAAAATGTTTTTTGCCTTTCCTGAGGTCTTCTCTGTGGTTCCGTGTTTGCTAACTGGCATTGATATGGCCTAGATTGCCATATATACTGTCCTTTGGTTCTAGGTTATTTGAAATTTTTGATGGTGCCCAGCCTCAAAGACAGATAGGAGGATTTAGATATTAACAGATTTAATTTAATAATGTAATAAAGATTTCACTATTAAAATAAGTGTATGACTTCCACCCCTTATTCATTTACAAAAACACTCTAGTTGAAAACAAATAAGCTAGAAAATTGCATTTTATATTTTCTTATATAGGTAAAGAAAGACCTGTTCAGTCTTTGAAAACATCAAGAGACACTTCACCCTCAAGTTCTTCAGCAGTTCCTTCATCAAAGGTTTGTTGTACTTCTAAAATCAATTCAAAGAGGAAACACAAAGTAAATGAGATGGATTGTATAGTACAGGTGCTTTTATTCTTTACTGTCACACCTAACGGGGGTAATTTGCTGCATTGAAAGCTTGAGTTTCAAGTAACCATAACTTAAAAGTTGCCTCCAGAGTAAATGAGCAGTTTTCTCATAGAATTATTTCCACAGGTTATGCTAAAATTAGTATTTACTGATCCCCTTCTCATCTTGACCATAGCCGAGTGGGAATGAATATCCAGATGAGGCATATTTGAGAGACTGTGCTTTTATTTTGGAAGTGGGGTCATAGGCAGAGACCTAACATTTATTGTATAATGACTTGATTCTATGTGCTATATTATATATTTTCTTCTGTTATTAATTCATATAAAAATTCTATGATGTAGGTAAGTGTATATTTCCATTTTATATAACAGGCTCAGAAGTTAAATAATTTTCTCAAATTATTTCACTGATGAATTCTCCCAAACGTTTAAGAATACCTGTACTTCTCAAACTTCCAAAAGATAGAAGAGGATTGAACACTTCCAAACTTGTTTTATGAACCTAGAATTATCCTGACACCAAAACCAGACAAGGACATTACAAGAAAAGAAAACTACAGGCCAGTATCTCTGATGAAGATAGATGCAAAAATCCTCATCCAAATGTTAGCAAACCAAATTCATAAGCACATTAAATGGATCGTATACCATGATCGAGTGGGATTTATTCCAGGCATGCTAGCACACATGGTTCAGTATCTGCAGATCAATTAGTGTGATACACCACATTAATAAAGTAAAGGATAAAAATCATATGATCATCTCAGTAGATGATGAGAAAATTTAACATCCATTTATGATAAAAACTCAACAAAGGGGACATAGAGGGAATATGCCTCAACGAAATAAAGGCTATATATGTCAAGCCAACAGCCAACATCATTCTCAATGGCAAAGAGCTGAAAGCATTTCCTCTAGGATCAGGAACAAGCAAGGATGCCCACTCTCACCAGTTTTATTCAACATAGTATTGGAAGTACTAGCCAGAGCAATTAGGCAAGAAAAAGAAATAAAAAGCACCCAAACTGGAAAGGAAGAAGTAAAACTGTCACTATTTGTGGATAACATGATTTTATATGTAGAAAACCCTAAAAAGAAATAAAAGCAAAAATAAACAAATGGGAGCTAATTAAACTTAAAAGCTTTTGCAAAACAAAGGAAACCATTGATAAAATAAAAAGACAACCTACAAAATGGGAGAAGATATTTTCAAATGATAGGACCAACAAGGGATTAATATCCAAAATATATAAATAGTTCATACAACTCAATATCAAAGAAGAGGCAGAAGACCTGAATAGGCATTTTTCCAAAGAAGACATACAGATGGCTAGCAGGCATATGAAAAAATGCTCAACATTGCTGATTATTAGAGAAATGTGAATCAAAACCACAATGAGATATCACCTCACACACCCAGGATGACTGTCATCAAAAAGTGTACAAATAACAAATGTTGGCGAGGATATGGAGAAAAGGGAACCCTAGTGTGCTCTTGGTGGGAATGTAAATTGGAGAACAGTATGGGGATTCCCCCCCCCAAAAAAAAAATTAGAACTATCCTATCATCCAGCAAGCCACTTCTAGTTATGTATGCAAAGGAATTGAAAACAGGGTGAACACATGGCAGCTCTGAGAGTGCAAGGAAGCTCTGCACCCCTTCACTTAACCTTGCCTAAGCATCTTTTATCATAAACTGCCTCCTATTGGCCACAAAACTCAGCCCACGTGTCAACACTGGGAGTTTGGTGTCCATCTGCCATGATGCTTCAGTATGCACGTATGACCACTGCTCATACTGCTCTCATAAGGAGAGCAGCCAAGATGGCAAGGTAGAAAGACCCTGAGCTCATCTCCTCTCAGGAGCACACCAAAATCAGTTTCCTGCAGAGCAACCATCAGTGAAAAAGAGTGGGACCTACCAGAAAAGATATACAACTAAAGACATAAAGAAGGAAACACAACGAGACAGGTAGGAGGGATGGACTCACAGTATAATCATATCCCATACCCCCCAGGTGGGCAGCCCACAAATTAGAGGATAATTATATTGCAGAAGTTCTTCCACAGGAGTGAGAGTTCAGAGCCCCATGTCAGGCTCCCCAGCCTGGGGTTCTGACACCAGGAATACAAGCCCCCAGAGCGTTTGGCTTTGAAGGCCAGCAGGGCTTAATTGCAGGAGCCCCACAGAGTGGGGGAAATAGAGACTTCATTCTTAAAGGGCACACACAAAATCCCACGTGCAGTGGGACCCAGGGCAAAAGCAGTAATTTGATAGGAGCCTGGACAAGACCCACCTACTGGTCTTGGAGAGTCTTCTGGAGAGGCAGGGAGCAGCTGCGGCTCACCCTGGAGACATGGACACTGGCGGCAGACATATTAGGGAACGCTCAAACACATGAACACTGTTGCTGGCTGCTGTCATCTTGGCTCATTAGCACCAAGACCTGGCCCCACTCAGCAACCTGTAGGGATCAGTGCTGGGCTGCCTCAGGTCAAACAACTAACTGGGCGGGGACACAACCCCATCCATCAACAGACAGCCTGCCTAAAGACTTCCTGACCTCTAGACGCACCCCTGGACACAGCCCTACCCACCAAAGGGCCAAGACCCAGCTCTAACCACCAGAGGACAGGCACCAGCCCTTCCTGCCAGGAAGCCTACACTAGCCTCTAGACCAGCCTCACCCACCAGCAGAAGCAAGCCAGACCCTACCCTGGGACCAGCTGTGCCGTGGCCCTGACCACTAGCGGGCCAACACAACCTTCGGGACACCCCAGACCCCATACCCAACTGTTTCAGGAACTTGCCTCTCCCCTACTCCAGTAATCTGAAATGAGCTCTGGGATCCCTGGCCCTGCAGCCGGACTCCAGGAAGCAGTTCTGCTTGCCAGTAGTCCGGCACTAACCCCGGATCTGGCTTCACCTGCCAGTGTGGGCAACAGCTCTAGAGTTTTTGAGACCCTGACTCTGCCCACCAGTGAGCCAGCACTAGCTCTGGGGCCCCCGAGGGTTCTGCAACCAGCCACCTTGTGACCAGGCCCCACTAAACAGTAGCCAGCAGCATCTTCACAAGGCAGGGCCTGGCAACCAACTGGACTAGGGGGCAGCCAACTGGACTAGGGGCCAACCAAGCCTACCAGACTACCCACGTAGTTAGCCCACCATGACAGGAGGACCCACACAGCCCTTTTAGGGGGAACGCCTAGAGCATATAGCTTAGGTGATGAGGGGCGGGGGGAGTGTACTGCTAGGACACAACGGATCTCCTACAGAAGGCTACTTCTCCAATGTGGAGAAACATAACCTACCTACCACATACATAAAAATACAAAGAGCAGCTTAGACAAAATGAGGCAGCAGAGGACTATGTTCTAGAAAGGAACAAGCTATAACCCCAGAAGAAGAACTAAGTGAAGATAGGCAGTCTACATGTAAGAGTTCAGAGTAATGATCATAAAGATGATCAAAGAACTTGGGAGGAGAATGGATGCACAGAGTGAGAAGTTTTTAACAAAGAGGAAATATAAAGAACAGCAGAGGTGAAGAATACAATAACTGAAATAAAAAATATGCTAGAATGAATCAATAGTAGACTAAATGATACAGAAGAACAGATCAGTGAGCTGGAAGAGAGAGTAGTGGAAATCACTGCCACTGAATAGAAAAAAAAGAATGAAGAAATTAGGACAGTTTAAGAGACCTCTGGGACAACATGAAGCACACTAATATTCACATTATAGGGGTCTCGGAAGGAGAAGAGAGAGAGAAAAGGGAAGAGAACGTATTTGAAGACATAATAGCTGAAAACGTCCTTAATCTGGAAAAGGAAACAGTTACCCAAGTCCAGGAAGCGCAGAGAGCCCTGTTCCGGATTAACCCAAAGAGGAACCTGCTGAGACACACAGTAATCAAAATGACACAAATTAAAGATAAAGTGAGTATTAAAAGCAGCAAGGGGAATGCAACAAATAACATACAAGGGAACTCCCATAAAACTATCAGCTGATTTTTCAGCAGAAACTCTGCAGGCCAGAGGGTAGTGGCACGGTATATTTAAAGTGATGAAAGGGAAAAACCTGTGACCAAGAATACTTTACCCAGCAAGGCTCTCAGTCAGGTTTGATTTAAAATCAAAAGGTTTACAGACAAGCAAAAGCTAAAAGAATTCAGCACCACCAAACCAGCTTTACAACAAATGGTAAAGGAACTTCTCTAGGTGAAAAAGAAAAGGCCACAACAAGAATACAAGAAAATTATGAAATGAAAAAGCTTACCAGTAAAGGCAAACGTACTATAAAGGTAGGAAATCATCTACACACAAAGCTAGTAAGGAGGTTAAAAGACAAAAGTAGTAAAACCATCTGTATCCACAATAAGCAGTGAAGGGATACACAAAACAATTAGATGTAAAATAAGATAAAGACAGTAATCGTGAGGGGAGGAGGGTACAAATGCAAGGTTTTAAAAATGCATTTGAAATTAAGAGATCAGCAACTTAATATACAGTTATACAGAAACCTCATGGTAACCACAAACCAAAAATCTATAATATATATACACACAAAAAAGAAAAAGGAATCCAAACATAATACTAAGATTAGTCATCACAAGAGATGAGAAAAAATGAAGAAAGGGGGGGAAAAGGTCTACCAAAATGGCAATAAGAACATACATATTGCTAATTCCCTTAAGTGTAAACAGACTAAATGCTCCAACCAAAGACATAGAGTGGCTTCATGGATACAACAACAAGACTCATATATATGGTGTCTACAAAAGACTCACTTCAGATCTAGAGATACATACAGACTGAAAGGAAGGGCATGAAGAAAGATATTCCATACAAATGGAAATCAAAAGAAAGCTATATAACAGTACTTATATCAGACAAAATAGACTTTAAATAAAGACTGTCACAAGAGACAAAGAAGGACACTACATAATGATCAAAGGGTCAATCCAAGAAGAAGATATAACAGTTGTAAATATATATGCACCCAACATTGGAGCACCTCAATGTATAAGGCAAATATTAACAGACATAAAAGGAGAAATCAATAGTAACACAATAATAGGAGGGGAGTTTAACACCCCACTTATTACATCAGTGGACAGATCATCTAGACAGAAAATCAATAAGGAGACATAGGCCTTAAATAACACATTAGACTAAATGGACTTAATTAATTTATAGAGAGCATTCTATCCGGAAAGCAGCAGAATGCATATTCTTTTCAAGTGCACGTGGAACTTTCTCCAGGATAGATGACTTGCTAGGCCAGAAAACAAGCCTTGGTAAATTTAAGAAAATTGAAATTGTATCAGACATCTTTTCTGACCACAAGGCTGTGAGAGTAGAAATCAACTACAAGGGAAAAACCTGCAAAAAACACAAACACATTGGAGGCAAAACAGTATGCTACTAAACAACCAATGGATCACTAAAGAAATCAAAGGAAATGAAAACAGTATTTCAAGGAGATATCTGCATTTTTTTTGGCGGGGGGAATTGAACCTGGCCCATGGCAGTGAAAACCTTGAATCCTAACCACTAGGCCACCAGGGAACTCCCCTGCATTTCTGTGTTCATTGCAGCATTATTCACTGTAGCCAAGATGTGGAAACAACCTAACCTGCCCTCAATGAATGGATAAAGAAAATATTGTATACATACATGATGGAATATTATTCGACCATGAAAAAGGTGAACATCTTACCATTTGTGACAAAATGGATGGACCTTGAGGGCATTATGCTAAGTGAAATAAGCCAGACAGAGAAAGACAAGTATTCTATGATCCTGATGACATGTGGAATCTAAAAAAGTCAAATTCACAGAAAGAAGGGTTGTTACCAGAGTCTGGGGGACAGGAGAAAAGGGGAGATGTTGGTCAAAGATTATGAACTTGAAGCTATAATATGAATGAGTTCTGGGTATCTAATATATAGCATAGTTATTATAGTTAATAATACTCTCCTGTATAATTGAAATTTGCTAAGAGATCTTTGATGTTCTCACCACAAAAAAGAAATGGTAATTATGTGACATGATGCAGGTGTTAGCTAATGCTAAGGTTGTGATTATTTTGCAATTTAAAAAAAGTGGGTATATATCTCCATTTTATGGAAAAGGCTTAGATGTTAAATAATTTTCTCAAGGACATAGCCAGTTTTCACTGCATCATTCTTCTCAGTCCTTCCTTCTCAGCATCTGAAAACGTGTTGAAAAGGTGCATCGTTCTAATCCTCAAAACTTAAAACTTTGGGGTGTTTCTGAGGTTCTCTTCACCAACCTCACACTGTTTCTCTTTCCATAACTGTTGTTACTTCTATTCTCGTCTTTCTTCACTTCTTTTTGTTTTCTGTCTTTGGTATGTTTGGCTTTTCTGTAAGAAAAGATATCACCTGGTGGTCTGTGCTGGTGTTCAGTGGGCAGCTGCTTCTCTGCCTCAAATGGAAAAAAGAAAAGGTGTCTTTGTGACAACTTGTGTCTTTGGAGCTTTCCCAGAAGTCAGGATGCTAGAATGCTGGATTTTGAATAGGAAAGATTGATTGGATTTTTTGGTTCTTTCTTATCATATCAAGGGTGCTTTACCCATCTGAAACACTGGCTTGGTTTTGTTTTTTTTTTTTTTTCCCCCAGCTAGAAATGAATGAAGAGTAAATAATACTTACCCATCTAAGTCACTATGAATATTTAAATTATGATATTTGAAATATTTATTTCCCTTGAACTATAATGTGGTGTAAATATGTTATAGCATAGGACTTTGTGGTACGTGATGAAAATATATTTTAACCATCAAATCCAACCCTAATGGATTTTAGATATTTTCATCTGACAGTTTATTTTAGATGTTTGCATTTTTGTCTTAGAATGGAATTAGAATTTCAGAATTTTAGATCTATAATCATTTTATATATTGGGGAAGTATAGCTTCCTGTGTCCTCTTCCCAGGGTTACATGCTAGCTTTATTACCTAGATTTCCTGATATGGTGGAGGACTTTTTCTTTGAAACATTATGGTTACTGTCATGTAGGAATAGTTTTTCAGAGTTTATTTTCTGCTGTTAGAAGTCAGTTTCAAATGAGAGTTTTTTAAGTGTACAGAGTTAATGATGGTTGAATAGAAGGATTCAGTTATAAAAGATTTTGCTTCCTTCTTTACTAGAGATAATTTACAATGTTTTGTTTTGTTTTTGCTCTAACTTTCTCTTCAAAACAGGTACCAAAGAAAAGTGAGGTGTACATTTAAAAAAATATTTTTGTTTGTGTTTCTTATTTTTAAAAAAACTTTTTAACCTTATTACTAAGTAATAGTAAAGGTATTGCTTATATCTTTTTAACCTTATGTATGGGTAGAGCTTTGGAATAAGATATTGAGACTTACTCAGTGGCCATGGAAATACTCCATGTAGATACACTGTGATTATCTTCTAGTAAATATTATGGATGGCAAACCAGTTTTTTGGTAAATTGAATTGAAGGTGGTCAAGGGCCTTACTCATCTAGAAGACCTAGTTTTAAGTTCCAGCTCAGCATTTATTGGTAACTGTGTACAAATCACTAACCTTTTGGCATTCAGTTTTTTGGTTTATAAGTTGGGGGTGATAAAGTCTAGCCACCTTCATGGAATTCCATTTAATTAAAATACCTTTTTTTGGTTTGCATGTGTAAGCGCTTTATAAATGATAGTGTACCATAACATGGGGATTTTTACTGACACTGTCATCCAGAGGAGGTATATTTAGAATCAATGATGTGACTTTATAGAAGTAAGAGATGGAGACAAAATTAAAGTACCAGGCGTTATGCTAGATGCTTTCAGGTCTGTTACTTCCCTTGATTCTCACAACTACCTTAAGAGTGAATATAATATTATTAATCCCTGTTTTGTAAATGAGAAAATGAAGGCTCACAGTGTCATAAGTTATGTATATAAAATCATCTACCCTCACTAGTGATGAAATGGCTATTCAAACCCAGCTTTGTCTGTAACTCCAAATCCTATACTTTGTTTAGTATTGTATGTGGTTGGAGAAGGGAAGTAGTGATAGTATCAAAAAATGAAATTTAAGTGTATACATTTCATGTAAAGAGTAGGATTTATATAAACTATTACAAAGTATAAAATAGCATATCTGGACTTCTCTGTTTCATTAATTAGAAATTTACCTTGATGAAATTTTGGCATTGGTTATGTCATTGAATATAATTAAAGATACAAAGTTGAAATCAGTATAATGGCTTGTATATTCTAAATAATATTTAGTATATTAGCTGTCAGTGTTTTTTGTTTCGTTCCTTAGATGAATTTCTAAAGCTTTATATAAATGAAAGTAGGAGTCAGATTTAGTCTATATGTCCCCCCAAAATTGCAACTTAATGAAATTCTGTGTTGAATATTTTTGAAAAAGCGAAGAACGTACTTGTTCTCTTTATAAATTTGAAGGCTTAAATGATTTCATGTGTAAGTGGGGTATACTTCTTGATGTATTTGAAATTTAAAAGCCCTTGAGAACTGTAACAGAACCATTCTTTTGTTTTTATTAGGTGTTAGATAAACCCAGTCGGCTAACGGAAAAGGAACTTGCTGAGGCTGCAAGCAAGTGGGCTGCTGAAAAGCTAGAGAAGGCAGATGAAAGTAACTTACCTGAAATTTCTGAGTATGAGGTAAGGCAAAATTTCTTCTTTATGTTTCACATCTGAGAGTTTTGCCTGGATTTTAAATTATTGATGAAAATTTTAGTTTGTTCTAGTGTTTTAAAGTATATTTGGGGAAAATGTCCTCATGGATTATTAAATTTTACCACACACAATAATAGAATGAATATGAATGACTCTGAATTCAGTAATTACACTATGTCTGAATGTCTCTAGTAGTTTAGAAGTGTAAGAATAGTATAAATATGGAGTATAAGGAAAATGCAGTATTTATATCCTTCTTTTGTGAGCTTTTAAAAGTATTTCTAGAAATCATGCTAAGCCACTAGTCATAAATCAGTGAATTCAGAACAAAAATCTAATTAAACCTTGGATCTTGGGCTATATTTATATTGCATGTTATATTCTATGCAAATTATCTCATAAATATTCCAAGAAATGCAATTATGCATTGTTTGGTCTACCTGTACTTTTTGATGAGTCTTGAGTACTAAAAAATGAGAACATTTTTGGGTCCACAGAATACTCTTTATAGAATGTTTTCATTAAAATATTTGAAAATGAACTGAAAAATTTCTCTATAACCTGTAATAGAGGGAAATACAGATATTTTGTGGGCCAAGTTAAGCTTCTAGATTTAGAATTTGTTACTAGAGGAATTATTTTGACCTGGCAGAGAATATAAAAATCTCTGTACGATGACAAATTATGTATATTTGGAGGAGATTTCTCACTTTACAATATATTTTTGGTTGCCTTTTAAGGAAGGTCCTTTGATAAAACAGATCAAGCATTAGAGTTCGATGTACAAATTGTATACCTACATACATCTTAATACACTATGAAAAGATCCTTTCCAAAGTAACTAATGTACACTGCTCATAGAAAGTACAAACCAGTACAAACCCTATCAGTACTCAGAAATAGAGCCTTTCTTTTTTAAAATGCTGATCTGTCATTTAGCTATCAGTTGTTCTTAAATAGGTCAAGGTTTCCTTGTTACTGTAGCTATAATAATAGATATTTATGCGTATTTTCAAGTAAAGATATAAATATATCAAGCTGTCCTTCTTTGGTACCTTTCTAGCACTATTTAAAAGCATGAACAATACACTAATACATTAATAGGGTCAGTTTGCCTATTTTCCTTAATAATTTAGAATAATGGTTTTTATATTAATAATAGAAATATGTGCTTTAAAATTGCTAATTTGGACAGCTGATAATTTTTCTCAGAGTACTTAAACCAAAAACTTCCAAAAATACTTAATTTTTTGTTTCCTAAATACTATATCTTCAATTAGCAAAGCTTTATTAAGATATATTCTTTCTCCCCCCTCGTCATTTTTGATATCTCTTAATTAAAAAAAAAATCTCATTATCCACCTTTTCCAGATTTTAAATATTCTATTTATAATCTTTTTTCATTGCTTGACTGGATTTTGACTCTGAATAGTCAGTGACATTGGGTCTAGAAAGACTTTTTTTCAGGCTTCTTGTTTTTTCTCTAAAATATGCCCAGAATTTGCTAGGTTTTGAATTAATGAGAAGTCAGTAATCCTAAAAATCTATATGTGGGTCATAGGTCAGACATGATTTTTTGTTGGACCAAAGGCAGGGTGAGAACATACTTGAGTATGTTTGTTAGTTGGTGTACATCATGAGTGTTGAGCAGCATTATCAATCTCGTAGCATCTAAATGTTCTTCAAGTTACATTGATACTTTTCCATACTGGAGATAAAGCAGTTGAGAAATTCTTAACGATACTCTGTCTTTTGGGCACAGATAGTCACATTTGTTCTTGGGTAGTTTTTAAATAGTTGCTCATTTCAGTGATCTATGTTTTATGAGAAATAAACTTTTTGAGAATTTTGACTTTGGTTCTATAAACTCCTTTCTGATTTGAAAGAATAAGGTGGAAGGAAAAAAGGACTTTGATGCTGTGGAAGAGTTTGGCATAGTGCTGTGTGTGTGTGTGTGTTTAAATCTAATTGTGGCAATCTTTATATTAGCTGTTGAATAGAGAGGAGATTAAATATTTAAGTTTCCAGTTTATCTTCTCTTGCTGTCATCAATATAGTTTTAAGCAATTTGGTTGGGAGACCATGTAGTTTATAGAGAGTCCAGTGAAATTGAAGGTAAATTCAGTGATATGTTTAAATATTCAGGAATATTATAGTTCATTCTTCTGTAACAGTTTGCATACATTAACCTTTTGGACTCTTAATAGAGAATTTCCCAAAGTATTTGATAGAATGATAATTCTGAAGGGTCTTAGTGGTCTGAGGAAGAACAAAAAAGATTCTGTTAGCCCCCTTACATTTGGGAAATGCTAGATTTAAAAGAGGTAGGTTGATTTTGGCACTTCAGCACTTTTCAGAGATTTTAATATGTTAATATGCTCATCAGTGGTCTGTGACAGGAGGATGAATAATAAAGTTTGCATAATTTATCAAATTTTTGGCTTGAATTGTTTTTTCACAGTGCTAATTTTAGGATTAGTGTTTTAAGGCATGTATTTTCAGAAAATAATACTATACTGGCTTTCTCATAGTTTATTTAAATTCACTAAATATTCATTCTGTGTCTGTTTGTGTCAAACACTGCATTAGAGACACCATCTTAGCTTTCAAAGAGCTTGCAGTCAAGTTTGGTAGAGATATAATTTACTATCTGTAAATATATGGCCATGAGAGTTTTGCTTTTGGCTATCAAAATGAAAAGCAAATTATTCAGAGATGATTAGAATGTCGCAGTAGAGCAGGTTGTTGCTTCTTGCTGCAGAAGAAAAATTTTAAATGTTTCTTATTTCAATGTGAAAATGTGAATTATGTTGTTTCCATGTATCAGGTGTTATTTTCCGCTTACCCTGTCCCTAGTGAAGTATGCCCAACTTCCATGGCCCTCTTTCAAATTCAGATCCATTCAGTGAAATCAATAGTGCTCGAGATAATAAGACTCAATATCTTTCTTGATTCCACTTTTCTTCCTTTCCTGTTGTAAAGTTTTTTGCCACTATTTCACTGATGACCTTATATTGCCTTTATTAAAAATTTCTTTTACTTGTCTAGTTATTTAGATAGATAGATAGATAGATACATAGAATGTATCTCATGTCTTGTTTTCCCTCCAGTACCTTGGATAATATATATCTAATGAACTAAACTAAATTTAATTACTAATAAGCTCTTTTTTTCCAGTTTTACTGAAATGTAATTGACATACAGCACTGTATAAGTTTAAGGTGTACAGCATAATGAATTGACATATATATTGTGAAATGATTATCACAGTAAGTTTAGTTAATATCCATTGTCTCATATAAACACCACAAAAAAGAAAAATATTTTTTTCCTTGTGATGAGAACTCTTAGGATTTACTCTCTTGTCAACTTTCAAATACACCATACAGCATTGTTAACTATAAACACCATGTTGTACATTACGTCCTCAGTACTTATTTATCTTATAACTGGAAGTTTGTACCTTTTGACCACCTTCATCCAATTCCCACCCCACTACTCCCCAGCCTCACCTCTGGTAACCATGGATATGATCTCTTTTTCTATGAGTTTTTAAAACAATTCCATATATAAGTGAGATCATACAGTTTTTGTCTCTCTCTGTCTGGCTTATATCACTTACCATGATGCCCTCAAGGTCCATCCATGTTGTTGCAAATGGCAGAATTTCTTTTTCTTTTATGGCTGAATAATATTTTATTGTGCATGTAACTTCTTTGTCTGTGTATCAGTTGATTGATACTTAGGTTGCTTCTGTATCTTGGCTATTGTAAATTATGCAGCTATGAACATTGGGGTGCATGTACGTTTTCGAGTTAGTGTTTTCATTTTCTTCAAATATATACCCAGATGTGGAATTGCTGGATCATATGGTAGTTCTCTTTTTAATTTTTTGAGGAATCTCATACTGTTTTCTGTAGCGGCTGTACCAATTCACAATCCCACCAACAGTGCACAAAGGTTCCCTTTTCTCCACATCCTCCCAGCATTTGTTACATCTTGTCCTTTTGAGGCTGGTCATTCTAAGAGGTGTGAGGTGATATTTCATTGTGGTGTTGATTTGCATTTCCCTAATGATTAGTGATGTTGAGCACCTTTTCATGTACCTGTAGGCCATTCATATATCTTCTTTGGAAAAATTTATATTCAGGTCCTTTGCCCATTTTTTAATCGTATTATTTGGTTTTGTGTGGGTTTTTTTTTTTTTTTTTTTTTTTGCTATTGAGTTGTATGAGTTCTTTATTTTGGATATTAACTCTTTGTCCACATATATGATTTGCAAATATTTTTTTCCCATTCTGTAGTTTTTCTTTCATTTTGTTAATCATTTCTTTTGCTGTGCAGAAGGTTCATAGTTTGATATAATATCACTTATTTTTTATTTTGTTGCTTGTGTTTTAGATGTCATATCTAAAAAATCATTGCCAAGACCCATATCAAGGAACTCTCTTTCCTGTTTTCTTGTAGGAGTTTTATGGTTTCCAGTCTTACATTTAAGTCTTTAGTGCATTTTGAGTTAATTTTTGTGAATAGTGTATGTTAGGGCTCTAGTTTCCTTCTTTGACATGTGAATAACCTGCTTTCTTCAGCACCATTTATTGGAGAAACTTTGTTTTCTCCTTTGAGTATTCTGGCCTCCTCTGTGAAATATTAGTTGGCCATATATGCATGGGTTTATTTCAGGACTTTCAGTTCTGTTCCATTTGGCCTATGTGTCTCTTTTTATGCTGGTATCATACTGTTTTGATTACTGTAGCTAATGAGCTCTTTTAGTGTCAATTCAAGTTATTTCTCTCTTCGTTACTTGCCTTTTATTTTCCCAAAACTCATCTACTCTGATGTGTTTATTATGCTCATCAATTTATATTTTTGTATGTAGGTCTAGAATTATGATGAAGCTTGAAGTTCCTATTTTGAGTGTGTTTTAATAACTTTTTGTTTTGTTTGTTTTGCATTGACCTAAGATGGAATCTAGTGGCAGAATTATTTTGACCGTGGGGTAGTCAGAACACAGTATAAATAATCTTTCTTGACATCATCTGAAATGAACTGTTGTCTGTCTAGTGTTAGAAACCATATACTGATATTGTGATTTATTTCTTAAATTATTTTTTATTGTAGTATAATACATATAACATAAAACTTCCATCTTAACTGGTTTGTTTTTTTTTTTTACGTTCCACATCACTTTTATTGCACAGTGGATAGATAATAAAACAATGTTTTTTTAAAAGGATACTTATACCAAACAACCATGGGGAGTACAGGGATATACATTCCCAAATGCAAAGAGGAAAAAGGAGACAGTTAATATGACTTTTTCCAGAAGCCAGAATGAGCCCCAGAGTTTTGCCACAGTAAGACTAGTGGTACATAGTTTGATATGGTCACATTTAGCCAGTTTATTGGTATAGTGTCAGCAGTTGGGAAAAAAAGAACTACGCAGTGGAGACCTGAATGCTCAAAGAACCATTAGGTGGCAGTAGGGACACAGGTATCTTTTTTTTTTTTATATACAGCAAGTTCTTATTAGTTATCCATTTTGTACATACTAGTGTCTACATGTCAATCCCAATCTCCCAATTCATCCCACCATCACACACCCCGCCCCCACCGCTTTCCCCCTTGGGGTCCATACGTTTGTTTTGTACATCTGTGTCTCAATTTCTGCCCTGCAAAACCAGTTCATCTGTACCATTTTTCGAGGTTACATATATGCGTTAATATACGATATTTGTTTTTCTCTTTCTGACTTACTTCACTCTGTATGACAGTCTCTAGATTCATCCACGTCTCTACAAATGACCCAATTTTGTTCCTTTTTATGGCTGAGTAATATTCCATTGCATATATATACCACATCTTCTTTATCCATTCGTCTGTCGATGGGCATTTAGGTTGCTTCCATGACCTGGCTATTGTAAATAGTGCTGCAATGAAAACTGGGGGAGCATGTGTCTTTTTGAATTATGGTTTTCTCTGGGTATATATGCCCAGTAGTGGGATTGCTGGGTCATACGGTAATTCTAGTTTTAGTTTTTTAAGGAACCTCCATACTGTTCTCCATAGTGGCTGTATCAATTTACATTCCCACCAACAGTGCAAGAGGGTTCCCTTTTCTCCACACCCTCTCAAGCATTTGTTGTTTGTAGATTTTCTGATGATGCCCATTCTAACTGGTGTGAGGTGATACCTCATTGTAGTTTTGATTTGCATTTCTCTAATGATTAGTGATGTTGAGCAGCTTTTCATGTTCTTCTTGGCCATCTGTATGTCTTCTTTGGAGAAATGTCTATTTACGTCTTCTGCCCATTTTTGGATTGGCTTGTTTGTTTTTTTAATATTGAGCTGCATGAGCTATTTATATATTTTGGAGATTAATCCTTTGTCCGTTAATTCGTTTGCAAATACTTTCTCCCATTCTGAGGGTTGTCTTTTCGTCTTGTTTATGGTTTCCTTTGCTGTGCAAAAGCTTTGGTTTCGTTAGGTCCCATTTGTTTATTTTTGTTTTTATTTCCATTACTCTAGGAGGTGGATCCAAAAAGATCTGGCTGTGATTTATGTCAAAGAGTGTTATTCCTGTGTTTTCCTCTAAGAGTTTTATAGTGTCCAGTCTTACATTTAGGTCTCTAATCCATTTTGAGTTTATTTTTGTGTATGGTACTAGGGAGTGTTCTAATTTCATTCTTTTACATGTAGCTGTCCAGCTTTCCCAGCACCACTTACTGTAAAGACTGTCTTTTCTCTTGTATATCCTTGCCTCCTTTGTCATAGATGAGTTGAGCATAGGTGCATGGGTTTATCTCTGGGCTTTCTATCCTGTTCCATTGATCTATATTTCTGTTTTTGTACCAGTACCATACTCTCTTGATTACTGTAGCTTTGTAGTATAGTCTGAAGTCAGGGAGTCTGATTCCTCCAGCTCCATTTTTCTCCCTCAAGACTGCTTTGGCTATTTGGGGTCTTTTGTGTCTCCATACAAATTTTAAGATTTTTTGTTCTAGTTCTGTAAAATATGTCATTGGTAATTTGCTAGGGATTGCATTGAATCTGTAGATTGCTTTGGGTAGTATAGTCATTTTCACAATGTTGATTCTTCCAATCCAAGAACGTGGTATATCTCTCCATCTGTTGGTATCATCTTTAATTTTCTTAATCAGTGTCTTATAGTTTTCTGCATACAGGTCTTTTGTCTCCCTAGGTAGGTTTATTCCTAGGTATTTTAATCTTTTTGTTGCAATGGTAAATGGGAGTGTTTCCTTAATTTCTCTTTCAGATTTTTCATCATTAGTGTATAGGAATGCAAGTGATTTCTGTGCAATAATTTTTTATCCTGCAACTTTACCAAATTCATTGATTAGCTCTAGTAGTTTTCTGGTGGCATCTTTAGGATTCTCTATGTATAGTATCATGTCATCTGCAATCAGTGACAGTTTCACTTCTTCTTTTCCAATTTGTATTCCTTTTGTTTCTTTTTCTTCTCTGATTGCCGTGGCTAGGACTTCCAAAACTATGTTGAATAATAGTGGTGAGAGTGGACATCCTTGTCTCGTTCCTGATCTTAGAGGAAATGCTTTCAGTTTTTCACCATTGAGAATGATGTTTGCTGTGGGTTTGTCGTATGTGGCCTTTACTATGTTGAAGTAGGTTCCCTTTGTGCCCACTTTTTGGAGAGTTCTAATCATAAATCAGTGTTGAATTTTGTCAGAAGCTTTTTCTGCATCTATTGAGATGATCATATGGTTTTTCTCCTTCAATTTGTTAATATGGTGTATCACATTGATTGCTTTGCCTATATTGAAGAATCCTTGCATCCCTGGGATAAATCCCACTTGATCATGGTGTGTGATCCTTTTAATGTGTTGTTGGATTCTATTTACTAGTATTTTGTTGAGGATTTTTGCATCTATATTCATCAGTGATATTGGTCTGTAATTTTCTTTTTTTGTGGTATCTTTGTCTGGTTTTGGCATCAGGGTGATTGTGGCCTCATAGAATGAGTTTGGGAGTGTTCCTTCCTCTGCAATTTTTTGAAAGAGTTTGAGAAGGATGGGTGTTAGCTCTTCTCTAAACGTTTGATAGAATTCACCTATGAAGCCATCTGGTCCTGGACTTTTGTTTGTTGGAAGATTTTTTTTTTTTTTTTTTTTTCAGTATGCGGGCCTCTCACCGTCGTGGCCTCTCCCGTTGCGGAGCACAGGCTCTGGACGCACAGGCTCAGCGGCCATGGCTCACGGGCCCAGCTGCTCCGCGGCATGTGGGATCTTCCTGGACCGGGGCACGAACCCGCGTCCCCTGCATCGGCAGGCGGACTCTCAACCACTGCGCCACCAGGGAAGCCCTGTTGGAAGATTTTTAATCACAGTTTCAATTTCATTACTTGTGATTGGTCTGTTCACATTTTCTATTTCTTCCTGGTTCAGTCTTGGAAGGTTATACCTTTCTAAAAATTTGTCCATTTCTTCCAGGTTATCCATTTTATGGGCATAGAGTTGCTTGTAGTAGTCTCTTCGGATGCTTTGTATTTCTGCGGTGTCTGTTGTAACTTCTCCTTTTTCATTTCTAATTTTATTGATTTGAGTCCTCTCCCTCTTTTTCTTGATGAGTCTGGCTAATGGTTTATCAATTTTGTTTATCTTCTCCAAGAACCAGCTTTTAGTTTTATTGAGCTTTACTATTGTTTTCTTGGTTTCTATTTCATTTATTTCTCCTCTGATCTTGATGATTTCTTTCCTTCTGCTAACTTTGGGTTTTGTTTGTTCTTCTTTCTCTAGTTCCTTTAGGTGTAAGTTTAGATTGTTTATGTGAGATTTTTCTTGGTTCTTGAGGTAGGATTGTATTGCTATAAACTTCCTTCTTAGAACTGCTTTTGCTGCATCCTATAGGTTTTGGATTGTCATGTTTTCATTGTCATTTGTCTGTAGGTATTTTTTGATTTCCTCTTTGATTTCTTTAGTGATCTCTTGGTTATTTAATAACGTATTGTTTAGCCTCCTTGTGTTTGTGTTTGTATTTTTTACGTTTTTTTCCCCGTAATTGATTTCTAACCTCATAGCATTGTGGTCAGAAAAGATGCTTGATACGATTTCAGTTTTCTTAAATTTACTGAGGCTTGATTTGTGACCCAAGATGTGATCTATCATGGAGAATGTTCTGTGTGCACCTGAGAAGAAAGTGTAATCTGCTGTTTTTGGATGGAATGTCCTATAAATATCAATTAAATCTATCTGGTCTATTGTGTCATTTAAGGCTCATCTTAACCATTTTAAGTGTATAGTTCAGTGGTATTAAATACATTCACATTATTATGCACATCACCACCCTCCATCCCCTTAACTCTTTTCACCTGTAAAACTGAAACTCTACACCAATTAAACAACAACTCTCCAAAGCAATTTTATCAGTTTATTCTCTCCCTCCCTCAGTCCCTGGCAATCACTATTATGCTTTCTGTCATTATGATTTTAACTACTTTAAGTACTTAAGTGGAATCATATAGTATTTTTTTTGTGTGACTGGCTTATTTCATTATGCATAGTGTCTTCTAGTTTCATCCATGTAGTAGCATATTGTAGAATTTCCTGTTTCTTTTAAAAGGCTGAGTAATATTCCACTGTGTATGTGTGTACTATATTGTGTGTGTGTGTGTGTGTGTGTGTTAAATGCTTTATATTATTTAGAATTCCTTAGTGGATTTTTAAATAGGTTTAAAAGATACTTTAGTGATATTTTGGGAAATTGATTGGGGTTTTTGGATGGGCTAGGAGTACATTCTTTTTTGAAAAATTTTTTTACAGTTAAGTCCTTGTTGGTTATCTATTTTAAGTATAGCAGTGTGTGTGTGTACTGCATTTTGTTTTCTTTTCATTGGTATGTTGTGTTTTCATTTTCATTCATCTCTAAGTATTTCTTACTTTCCCTTGTGATTTTTCTTTGTTTGTTTAAAAGTGCATTAATTTCCAGAATTTTGTGAATTTTCCAGATTTTTCTTTTTAAATCTGTTGAGACTTAATATGTGCCCCAATACAGGGAAATGTTCCATGTGCACTTGAGAAGAATGTATACTCTGTTGAAGTTTGGTGGATTGTTCTGTATATGTCTGTTAGATGTAGTTAGTGTATTGTGTTGCTTAAGCCCACTATTCCCTTACTTATTTCCTTACTTATTATTGTGAAACTGTTTATTTCTCCCTTCAATTTTGTCAGGTTTTGTTTCATATATTTTTATAGTTTGTCATTAGGTGTGTAAATGTTTGTAATTGTTATATCTTCTTGCTTTATTGAAACTTTTATTAATACATAATGTCCTTGTCTCTTGTAACCTTTTTTTATTTAGAGTTTATCTGTCTGATATTATTATAGCCACTCTTGCTCTCTTTTGTTTACTATGTGCATGGAATATCTTTTTTCCATCCTTTTAGTTTCCACCTGTTTGTGCCTTTGGGTCTCAAGTGAATCTCTTGTTGATAACATATTGTTGGATCATATGTTTTTATTCATTCTGCCAATTTCTGTCTTTGGACTGGAGAATTTAAACCATTTACACTTGAAAGTAATTACTGAGAAGGGACTTACTCCTGTCATTGTGCTATTTGTTTTCTATATGCCCTGTAGCTTTTTTGATCTTCATTTCCTGCATTCAGGTCTTCTTTTGTTTTTAGTTGATTTTTTGTAGTGAAATGTTAAAATTTCTATCTTGTTTCCTTTTGTGTATATTTTATAGCTGTTTTCTTTGTGGGTACAATGGAGAAGACATTTAACATCCTAAAATTGTAACACTAATTTAAATTTATACCAGCTTACCTGCAATAACATACAAAGCCTGTACTCCTTTACAGCTCTGTCTCTACCTCCTCATTTGTTGATGTTCCACAATTACATCGTTATACATTGTGTGCCGCCCCAAACCATAAACTAATAATTATTTTAAATACATTAGCATATTAAATTATCTAGAAAATAAGACTTGGAGTTATAAACCAACATTGCAGTGATACTAGTTTTTACACTAATAATTTTTTTCTTTAAATGTCATAGTCTCCTAAATCATGTTGCAAATAAAAAGTGCAGTTTCCAACTATTTACAGTAATACTAGCTGTTTTAACTATGCATTTAACTTCATTGAGCTCTTTATTCCTCCATACAGCTTCGAGTTACCATCTAGTGTCCTTTCATTTCACCTTGCAGGGCTTCCTTAAGCATTTCTTGCATGACAGATCTAGTATCATGAATTTCCTCAGCTTTTGTTTATCTGGGAATGTCTTAATTTCTCCCTCACTTATGAAGGACAGTTTTGGTGGATATAGCAGTCTTTGTTGGCAGTTTTTTCTTTTAACACTTTGAACATATCAGTCCACTGTCTTCTGGCCTCCAAAGTTTCTGATGAGAAATCTGCTTAATCTTAGTTGAAGACCCCTTGTATTGATGATGATGATTTCTTGCTGCTTTCAAGATTCTCCCTTTGTCTTTATCTTTAAAGTTTGATTATAATGTGTCTTTTGAGCTTCTTTGAGTTCATCTTGGGTTTTTTTGAGCTTCTTGGATGTTTATATTCATGTCTTTCATCAGATTTGGGAGTTTTCAGCCATTATTCATTCAAGTATCTTCTCTGCCCCTTTCTCTCTCTCTTCCTTCTGAGATTCCCAGAAGGATGTATATATTAAGTGTATATTGGTCCACTTGATGGTGCTCCACAGATCCCTTAGGTTCTGTTCACTTTTCTTCAATCTTTTTTCTTTCTGTCCTTCAGGCAATAATTTCCTATTTCCTTGTCCTGTTTTTCAAGTTCACTGATTCTTTCTTCTGCCTTTGAATCCCTCTAGTGAATTTTTTATTGTAATTATTGGTCTTATTAGCTATGAAATTTCTTTTTCATTTCCTTTTAGGTTTTTTATTTCTTTATTGATATTTCTATTTTGTTCACACATTGCTTTCTTGGCTTTTCCCACAACTTTCTTTAGTTCTTTGTGCATCTTAGAGATGGTTATTTTAAAGTTTTTTCATCCAGTAGATCTAACATTAGGTCTTTTTCAGGAGCAGTTTCTGTTGATTCATTTTTTTCTTTGAATGAGCAGTACTTTGCCGTTTCTTTGTATGATTTGTGATTTTTTTTGTTGAACACTGGGCATTTGAATCTAATAATGTGGTAACTCTGTAAGTCAGATTCCCCCTGTTCCCCTGGGCTTGCTGGGTTTGTTGTTGTTGTTGTTACTGTTTGTGTTTTATTGTTGGCTGTTTCTGTACTGAGGATCAGTCTGAGGTGTAAACAAAGTCTTCTCTGTTCTTTCTGAGCCTTTCCCTTGTTGTGCCCATTTACTTTCTAACTTCCCCCATGTATACAGTTTTTTTTTTTAACATTCTTATCTTTAATGTCTGGCTCCCAAAAGAGGAAGGTGTGAAAAATGAAGGGGGGAGGGTTCTGGTCCTTTATATCCCCTGGAAGTCACTTCAGTCAGAATAAGAGGGGCTTGCAACAGTCAGGGGAGGTATAATAATAATGGCTGTTCACCTGTTTGTCTGCCCCTCTGATCAGAAGCAGCAATCAGTGATCGGAGCACAGTTCCCTGATATTTGAAGGATAGGGTACTTTTTCCCCGGTCTGACTCCCATAAGCAATGTGTAAGCTGCTCTAGGAACATGTACACAGCTTCCTGCCAAGTGGGTAGGGGTGGGAGATGGGCAGCTGCTACTGTGTGAAGAGCTGAATTTAACCTCAGTTTTACCACCCATGTCTTCCTCGGAAGGGACAAGACTTCAACAGAGTCCAGAGTTCCACAATAGTTAAATCAGACATTATGCCAGTGTAATTTTTTGTGTAGGTTGGGAGACAGATTGCTAGTGCTTCCTATTCTGCTGTCTTCCCAGAATCCTCTCCCCTTAAATGATTCATATACTTTCAATTTAAATCCCTTAAGATATATAACTCAGACTTATAAAAACCAGGTTTTTTAAAAAGTAGATTATGCATGCACATGTCAGAAATTCAAAAGGCATTGGAATAGGTACAGTGTCTTCTAAGTTATCCCTATTGAGACAGCCTCTTCTATCATTTTTTTCCCCATAGGTTATATCCCTCCAGAGATAGTGTGTTCATATATATGCATAAAGGTATATATATCTATGCTTCCCTCTTCCCTTTTGTTTTTGACACAACTGGCAGTATATTTATGGGGAATGACCTTCAGGACTTGCCAGGAGAAAAATTAGGATACATTATGCAGTATATTTAGACTGTTCTTATTCTTTTAAATGATTTCTTAGTATTCCATGGTTCTAGATAGTGCATAATTTACTTGATGGACGTTTAGGTTGTTTTCAATCATTTGCCACTAACGGCAACCATATCTTAGCATTCGTTGCTCATGTGTGTATCTGTAGATTAAGTTCCTACAGGTGAAGGTGCTTGGTGAAAGGGATATGTGGTACATTTTGATAAATATTGCCAAATTACTCTCTAAAGAGGTTGTGGCAGTGTACAACACATTAGATGTTGGAATGCCACTGCTCTTACAGGTGAAAAATACCACTAATTAATATATATCTTGTGACTTCTGTAAACCTACTGCTGTTTGCTGCTACATCAATCACAAAAACCGTAAGTTTTTTGATAAACTTGTGATAAGTACAGTTTTCTTATTTCCTCCTTCACCTCCCACCCAACTAAAATATACAACAGTAAAATATATTAGCTCAAACTTTACTCTTTCCAAGTTACTGCTTACTGCAGGCTCCATGAAGCCAAGAATTTTTGTCTGTTCTGTTCATTGATAGATCTAGTGTCACTTGAGCAGTGCTTGGCATTTATCATAGAATAAATTTTTGAGTAAACTAATGCATTGTAGTTAAATAATAGTTTTCCCTCATTTATTTAGTTTTCCTCTTTTCATCAAAAGTATTTTTAGAAAGTAAGATAATCGGCCTTGGGCTTTTTATGGGATCATTTACTCATTAATGAACTATTGCAGTATTGTTGAAGTAATAATTATTGCTGTTTGGAGTTGTTTTCTTTTCAGTTATTTCAATAAATTCTTAGGTTACAGGAGGCAGGGTATTTTTAACTTCTGAAGTAGAGTCCTTTTCTATGTTTCTGTGTAATATATTTGCTTATGTGTGTTCACACTTCTCACTTCCAGTTGGACTTTTTTCTTCTGTGTTTCTTATATAGATTGCTTAAGGAATAGTTACAGGACAAAACCTTCTATCTCTGTCTTAATATAGTATGAAATATAATTTTGGAATGGAATAAACCTAGAGGCTTTGTCTTACCTAAGATTTAAAAAGTAGCCATCATTTCCTCTTTAATCCTCCTCACATAAGTTCATTATGCATAGCAAGATTGAAAGTGTTTCTTTTCTTAAGACAGGTTAAATTTAGCACTTTCTCTTGAGATAATCTGCCAATTGGTGCTTATATTCAGTCATCTAAAATGCTGTATGTCCTTTAAGAAAGTAATAAAAGATTTCTAATTCTTTTTAAAGGCGGGATCCACGGCACCATTGTTCATTGACCAGCCAGAAGAACCTGAGACAAATGCAACAGATGGCATAGAATTATTCGAAGACAGTCAGCTAACCAGTCGCTCTAAAGCAATAGCCTCAAAAACCAAAGAGATTGAACAGGTGAGAATCCAGTCTGCTTAAAGTATAAAATCTTTTGTTCCTGTCATTTTGTACACAGTAGTTACAGTAAATATTTATTGAATAAATATTTCATTTTGTCTTTTTCCATTTGTGACCCTGAAATTACAATGTAAAAAATTCTAAAAAATGTTTGATTTGATTTCACAGTAATTTTGATCAGTTTGGTCCTCCACCCCTGCTTACTTTTTTTTCTCTTTTTAATAAAAAGCAAGCTTCTATTTTAGAGAATATTAATATTCTAGTTAGTGTGGAGCAATTAAAGAACTATTAAACTTAGAGATGGGTTGAAAAATATTAAATATACCAATATAATAGCAAATGTTAGTTTTGAATACTGGGATTACAGATGTTTCTTGATGGTTTTCATTATACTTTTAAGTATTTTTCAAATATTAAAGAAAAAATAAAGGATAGGTATTTAAATCTAATTTTAATGATGTCATTTTGAAAAGTCAGGGTCTTGTTTTTAATAGATTGAATAGATTGCTTAAGGAATAGTTATAGGACAAAACCTTCTATCTGTATCTTAATACAGTGTGAAATGTAATTTTGGAATAGAATAAGCCTAGAGGCTTTGTCTTACCTAAGATTTAAAAAGTAGCCATCATTTCCTCTTTAATCCTCCTCGCATATGCTCATTATGCATAGAAAAGTTGAAAGTGTTTCAATATGGAAATATTACCTGCTTTATAGGGTATTATCACTTTATGAGAATTAAATGAAGTAAATGAAATGTGAAAGGGCTTTCTAAAATGTGACATGTTGTACAGCTGTTTGTTTTTGATGTTGTTACTCTCTAGTGCCTTGAGTAAATGTCATTATATTGTTATATAATCTTCTAAAAACTGTTGGAAATTAAGAACAAAATTAAACCTTTTCTCAAGGCGCTGTCCATTTCCACATCAATTAAAATCTATTTCCCTTGGTTAAGTAGAAGATCTTATTTAAATCCTAGATATGATTGTGCAGCTTATATAGGAAAACGGTGACTGAGAAAATCCGGTTTAATTTGGTGATGTGAAAGGCAGATTGGTGCCTTTCGAGATATCAGTTAAATGGGAGTAAATAAATGGTTTGCTCACTAGGTGTATCTTCCAGTAAGAATATGAATATCATTGCCCTATATAAAATTACTGTCTTTTTACTCTGACTTATTTTTCTTTGTAGCTTTTTTTTTTCCCTACCATTTGACATATGTTTGCTTGTCTCCCTTCCATATGGAAGCTTCATGAGAGCAAGGACTTTGTTTTGTTTACTGCTTTATCTTCATTACCCAGAATAGCGATTGGCATGTAGTGGGCTCACAAGAAATATGTGTTGTATGAATAGTCACTGAGTCACTTGAAATCAGAGTGTGTCTTAACCTGACCACTTAACAGAGTGCCTAGGCCCAGCACTTAGTAAGTGCTTGATAAGTGATTGTTAAGTGAATGAATTATTTAATGTTATTTTTCTTTTTCACCTAAATTGCAGCTCTTTAAAGGAGAGGTTTTCTTAAGAATATAACTGGTAGAAAAACTTGACTGACTCCCCTATTAGGAGGGAGTATTTTCGGTTGTTATTTATTAATATTTTTGTACTGTCTCCTCTTGTTATTAGTCATAGGTGATCTATTTGATCTTGAAAAGGTGGGTTACCAGTCAGAGGTAGAGCCTAGCTTAGCAGCACACACATAAAATTATTTAGTATGAAACCAGTGTTTGTATACTTTACAGACACCCATATATGTTTGACCTGTAAGTATGACTATATTTCTGTTTTCATCTGTCCATTGTTCAAACACATGAAAAATCTGATACTAAAGTATATTGAACAAGGAAAGATGAACTAAAGAAAGAAAAATAACTCTAAAAGGTCATTACTGTATTCTGATGTACTAGAGAAGTAAAACCATTATAAAATAGAGAACTTAATGATGTTAAATATTGGAATGTAACTACTGTGTTGCTAGGATACTTTGGTTTTCATATATTGACAAGAAAATCAAACCAGAATTCCTCAAAATGTCACAAAGCTAGTAAATAATGACATGTAATTATTTTATAAATCATGTCTTAATGTTACAGTGATTTTTGAAAATGAAAAAATTAGGTTTAAGGGGATTTCTCTCCAACATTTGCACATTTTATTTTTAGAGATTAAATACCAGATGGATAGGAATATTATAAAGGTTTGAGAAAGCTAGATGGTAGTTATTATACAGCTGTCTAGTAATTTATATTTTTCCATATGCTTGAAATATTGCATGATTTAAAAAATGAATAATAGCCCCCCCAAAAAGAGCCTGCATAGATGAGGCCAACAAATCAAACTTAGAATAATGTAGGAATGTAAATATTGGTGTTATAGCCAAGTTGCTTTTTCTCCCTGTTATGTCAAGTGCAATATGTTCAGATATCTTATAAATTTCCACATGTTTTTTGAGGGTTTATATAAATTAGGTCCTTCAGCCCTTGAATCCAAAGAAAGTCATTAACTTGAGGCAGTATTACAATATGTAATAAACTAAATCTTCAGGCCAAAATTTAATTTAATTCAGAGGGCCTACAAATGTGGCTTATTCGATGTTTAAGGGCACGCATATGGATATAGAGTGTATCAGAATCACTTCAATAAGAGCAGATTCATGTTCTTTGCCATATTATTGCCATCTCATTCCTGGGCATATAAGAATTCGGTAGGGTAGAGGTACAGGTGTCTTTTGAAAAAGCTGCCAGCTTATAGTCATATATGGTGGAGAACCACTGGTCTAAAATCCTTGAGCCAGAAGACATCAGATTGCATCTCTGAATATTATGTTGCTAGAGATCATTTGAATCATCTCACTTTTACATAAATATCTTTTAGTGGATATGATTCATTCTCTTGCTACAGCACATTTATCCTCCTTATGCTTTGGATCCTGTGGTGTATCTTTTCCCCCTATTTCCCCAGATTATCCCCTCTTACCCAGTTTGGGCCACCTTTTACATTCAAATACTGGAATATTTTCCTAGGCTTTCTGGCTTCTGAGCTTAGAAAGGCGAACTTCAGAATTTCTTCTGTCATTATGGTAATTCCTAGAGAGACTTAATCCACAAAAATATAGGTGATGAATTGGGAGATTGGGATTGACATATATACACTAATATGTATAAAATGGATAACTAATAAGAACCTACTGTATAAAAAATAAATAAAATTCTAAAATTCAAAAGAAATATATAGGTGATTCATATTCTGGTTCAGGTATTTGGCATTAACCCCTTGATCGTGATATATCTCTCAAGTCCTCACATACCTACTACTACTGAACTATTTGATTTGAAAGTGCATCCTACTCCTTGATATTTTACCAGTGAGGAATCTTGGCTTTTAACAAATTGTTACTTTGAATGAACGATGCAAATTGAAATCCTCCATTATTACATACCCTTCTTCCCTTTATTGTACCTTGAGGGATAAAGCAATATTTACTTTAACTCTTTGGAATTCTCTTATTTCAGATTTGCAAAATCCCTCATAAATTTTGATAAAATTGTGCTTAGACATAGCCTGTCAGTGAGATCCTCTGTTTTCTTGGGGACCTGGCATCTAATGATATTTAAGTCTTCTTGTAATTTCCCACTGGCAAGATCTGGCTTTGATTGTTCTATCTTCCTCTTTCTTCAGATGGAATCAGATAATATGAGTAGATCTGGGGTGGGTACACACACACACACACACACACACACACACACACACATATGTATATGTATACATACACAGACAAAAAATATGCATATGCATTGTTGGCCTAGCAGATCATATGACTAAGAGTGTCAGGTGGCTAAAATCCTCCTAAAGACCCAAGAAGTTGTAGAGAAGCAGGTGCCTAGTGAAGCAACTGTAAGGATAGTTGGTGTGTAACTGAAGTTTATTAGGATCTTTTGCTCTGCCAACTAGTCTTAAAAAAAAGAACCTTTCATCTCTTCACTCTCAAGGCACCATGCTTATATTGTAATTCTCTGCTTTTGTTGTACATCTGTGGGGCTTTTAAAAAGTAGAGCTTGTTGGATATCTACCATAAATATTCCGGTAAGTTAGTTATCAGAGCTTCTCAAACTTTAATGTGGGTGTAAATCACTGGGGGATCTTGTTAAAATACAGATTTTGATTCAGTAGATCTGGGATGGGGCTTGAGATTGGAATGTCTGACATTCTCCCAGGTGACGCTGATTTTACTAGTCTGTACCATATTTGGAGTAACAAGGAGTTGGAAGGAGGTGACTGTTTTTTCTTAGGTTCTTCTATACTTTCTAATGTACTGAAAGGTTGAAAACTATGACCACCTTTTATGTAAATTAAGAGACTTTTGTACTGTCTGTTTTTTAATTGTGGTATAATTAACATGCAATAAAATGCATAGATCTTAAATATTCAGTTGGATAAGTTGTAACAGTTGTAGCACTTTGTAAATATCACCCAAAACAACTATTTATGAAAGTCTTTTCTATTATGTTAAAATGTCCTCCAGCCCATCCATTGAAAGCTGTATTTTAAGTGATAAAATACACAAGGATAAAATTCAAAAGGCACAAGAGATTATGCAGGGAAAACAAGTTTCCTTCTCACCTATAATTCTTAGCTGCCCAGTTTCTTTCCCCAGAGTGTAGATATACTGTATATGTGATGTATGTGTATATATGTGTATATATACATATATATGTGTATACACAGAGTTTATATACAGTATTTATGTATGTGTGTATACACACATACATACATATACACACACACACACATCTGGAGCATGTTTGATTCAGATGAGTGGAGATAAAAGTTGGTGTGTGTGTCTCCATGCTTTTTCTTTAAATACAGTACCATACTCTGTACCCTGTTCAATGTTTTAGTGACCATTCTATATCAGTATATATAACTAGTCCCCTATTAATAGACATTTATAATCCCTTGGGAACCGTGTTTCAAAATATAGGTCCTCTGATTTTTCCACATTAAAAAAATGTATATATATGTATTTTTTTAAATAAACAAAATATTACATTTAATATATACATTTTGGGGCTGTGGAGTTGCTTTAATACTGTGGGTGTCAAATGCCTGTGTTTATGTTTTGTGAAGTGCTGTACAGGTTTTAGTAACTGCATAGGAGATCACCAGAGTGCCTGTTTACCTCTTATGGTTCTAATGGCATGTCAAGTTTGAGCGTAACTGTAATATGTGAGTTTGTAGAGAATCTGAATTTCTTGCTTGTACCAATCTTTATCAGCCTTTCTTAAAAATTATGTTAGTAGATGCAATTAATAAAATCTAAGCCAATCTAATTGCGGGGATGTACCTGATAATATTCTTTAAATACATTACTCATGATGCTCCTCAAATCGCAGAAAGTCATCATTTGTAAGGGGGAAGGTCCATCTCTTCTTTCTTCTTATTTGGTGAGTAATTCAAAAAAGAACAAGTACCATGAAGGCAAATTCATTTTTAAGACCTCTTTGGCTATTTCAGGACACTATCCTAATAACATAAAGCTGTTTTATGAAAAAGCTGATATTTCTACCTGCAAGTTAAGTCTCTCTATTAACAGAATGGTTGATTACTATATTTATCTGATAATTTATAATTGAAATATAGACAGGAATCATTTTAGATCCAGAGAGGGTGCCAATCTAATGTTCTAAAACAGAGAGACTACTCAGAGACTCTTGATAGGGGGGATTGTGTATTTTTCTTCTTTCCTTCTTTTAACTTCCAAAGACTTAAACTGAATATACATTTGTTTTGGTAAAGACATTATTTTTTATAGTCAATCATAGCTATGCCAGCCTTGTTATATTGAGGAAATTTTATTTCTTAGCCATGTTGGGGCCACTTTCCTTACTCTAGTTAATAAAAATCAAGTTACTTCAGAAATCATTTTGTTGCCTGTCTAGGTCATCAGTCTTATAGGTTAATACAGTTTTGCTGTAAGTCTAGATCAATCTACTTAATATGTGATTTTTATTTTAATTTGAATTCTACATGTTAACCATTTTGTGACCGTATGGGCTGCTCACTGGCTTTTCTTCATTTTCTTCCTCAAAATAAAAAAGTTAGGCTGAATAATCTTAGGTCTCTTCCTAATCTAAATCATATTAAAAATTAAAAGCTAAATATTGCTTCTTCTGTACACACTATTATATGTGTACATAAAGAAGCTAATTTCAGATTTAACTATAGAATATTTAAGTGTTGATTCTTTTTTAAACCTCTTAATGAGGACACAGTGTACTTACATTAAAATGCTTTTTAAAAACTCAAATATTTATCATTGCTATGCATCAGTCAGTAATTAAATAGTGCTTGTTGAGCTAATGAATTGTGCAGAAAAGGGTTTTCTTCAGTAGACAAGACGTTCCGTTAGTCACCATTCTGCCTGTGGCCCTCTTCTTTTCTTCGAGTGTCTAGCTTCAGTCACCGTCTAACTATATAGCTGATTCTTCCCAGTCCTCTCACTGGGTCTCTCTTTCTCCCTCAATATAAAATAGGATATTTTTGTTTTACTTTTACAGAGAAAAGGCTTGAAAATTAATCAAATGAACCATCTTCCTGAAATGTCAACTAGAGTTGCAGACATGGAGAAGAGTCACACATGATGGGTTAAAATGAAATTGTTTCCAAAGTAGTGGCAACTCTATCATTGTATATGCATGATCTAATAAGCATTTTATACTAGTCCTACATGATAGAAACATTCTTTGTTTTTTCTTTTTATCAGAGCAAGTAACGAACTTTTTAAAAGTGTAGCTCTTACCACTATCTTGTCTAGACATCAAGTCTACCCTACTGTATTTAACAGTCCATTATTACCAACCACTTATTCGGACCTTACATATATAGATTTAGTAAAATATACTCACATATGATTTACCTCTGAAAAAATCTCTTATTCCCAAAACCCATTGAAAATAAATCATTTATTTTGGCTAAATTTCAGAGTTTTTGAAATTTATCAGTCAGATTCTGTGCATGCTCTTACTATAGATGCTTGTTGCTGAAACGTAAGTGTAAAGTTTTCACTTTAAGGGAGTTTCATCTGGAAGCTGTCTCAGAAGGTAATTTGTATCATATTTGAAATGTCAAAACCAAGCGTCTTAGCTTTTACGTTTAATTAAAAGTAAGTTATTTATACCTGATATAAATTCATAAATACGGAGATTGATGACTCTGTTAAGATACAATTTTTACATAAAATATAAAATTTGGACAATACAAATACCAAGCCTTATAAAAACCATACTTAAAATGTTGCAAGTACCAGAAGAGATGAGGCCATCCTGGACATTATACCTGGGAATGTCATCATTTAAACAAAAGTACCCAATACAGGTATTCCCCATGGCGTAAGCCCATGTGTGAGCTTCCTTCTCTCACCTCCCTTCTTTGTTTCCTGTCAACCAGTGTTAGGTAAGGATTTTCTCTAGTGGTTCCAAATTACTGTCACTTGCTATTCAGTTCCCCTTTTGTAAGTTAACAATTTTATTTAGTCTCTGAGTACTTCACATTGGGAACATTTCTAAGTAGTGTGGCATAGAAATTGCTGGATGCTTCCATTTAGTGCTTTAACTTCTCAGAGCCTTTTCCTTATTTGTTAAATGGGATTAGTTGCATGTTTTCCTGCAGAATTAACAAGCTCTTGTATGTGAAAGCCCTTTATATATTGAAAATCACTATACAAGTGGTTACGGTTGTGTTGAGTATTACTTTGCCTGTTTCTTTGCAACCTTGGAATATTGACTACTTTCAGATTACCTCTTAGGAATATTTTATAGCAAGTTTCCTGTATAAGTTTAACTTTGAGAGCCCATTTTCTCATCAGTGTGAAGATTTGGGCTGTTTACCTCTTGTCCTTTTACTTCTGTTTTTATTTTGGGGGATTTCCCCTTTATTTGTTCAAAATGAAATGTGAAAATAATTTTACTATGAAATATTTTATTTATTTTGGGGGGCTTTGTAATTTTCCTTTCACATTTTCCATTTGGATTGCTTTTTTATCTCACTGGTCCTTATCTATTTTTCTAGACATAAGAAGTACCATAAAAGATTAATGTTTCCTTCTCCTTAGAATTCCCTGCTTTCCCTCCCCATTCCTAAAACATAAATTGTTCCCATATATCACCCTTCACTTGTCATCCCTTATTTTTAACATGTGATCCCTCCTATAACATCTGCTGTCTTCTCTTAACTGTTGTTTAATTCAAGTATTGTGCAAGGAGATAACAAGCTTGTCTGTTATATACACTCATTTGCTGACTACAGTGTGAGTTAATTGATATTCTCAATTCATTTACAGACGGTGTTTTAAAAGTTGCACTTAGATAATCTTATGTTTCTGCTTAAAGGTAACTTGAAATTAAACACTAGAAATGAGTTGATGTTGGGAGTCACTTATATAATTATCTATTTTGTGTACTTTTCCTTTATTCTTTCTCTTTTTAAAAATTTGTTTTTAAAAAAAGTAGTACAGGAAATTGGACAATGCAGTGTATATCATTTCTGTTTAGAATACTTGTTTACTTGAATTAGCCAGGAGATTATTTGGAGATTTTTTTGTCTGCCTCTGAACTGAATCTTAAGATTTCTAATCCTTCAGTTATCTGGACTTGAGAGGAAATGAGCAGTTCAGCATCGTTCAGTTTTCTGGTTAGCTGACGTTCAATTATGCTAAACTCTGCTATGATTGCTAATATGCTCTACTTTAAGAAAGTCACCTTAGCGATGTATAACACATGTACAGAGAGAAGTGTTCAAAACAGAGTTGTTAACCTGAATGATTTCTCACAAAGCAAGCACTAGTGAAAACTACCATTCAGGGCAAGAAATAGAGATTACCAGCACCCCAGGAGTCCCATCATACCCCCTCCCTAATCACTGCCCCTCCTTTCCCAAAGGTAACCACTAAATTGATTCCTAACATTGTAGTATAGTTTTTGAGCTTTACACAAATGGAATCATACAGTATATATTATTTTGTGCCTAGCTTTTTTTTGTTCACCGTTGTATTTATGAGATTCATTGATATTGTTACATGTAATATAGCTCCTTTTGGTTTTGATTTGCATTTCCCTGATTACAGATGATGCTGAGGATATTTTCGTATGGTTATTCGCACATAGCACAAGTACTCTTTTGTAAAGTACTTGTTGAGATTCTTGCTAGTTTTCCTGTTGAGTTCTTTTTTTTTTAAATGATTTGTAGAAGTTCTTTATATATTCTTTATATATATATACAAGCCCTTTGTTAGTTATGTGTGTTGCAGATATCTTTTCCCATTTTGTGTCTTGCTTTTTCATTCTTTTGATATCTATGGAGGAATAAAAATTGTTACTTTTAATGTAGCCCAGACTTTTGAGTCTTATTCTATATTGCTTTTATTTGTCTCCTATTTAAGATATCTTTCTCTTTTATTATCTTCTAGAAGCTTTTCTGTTTTGTCTTTTACATTGAGTTACAATCCATCTGAAAATGATTTTATATATAGTGTATATTAAATGTAGCTGAGATCGAGTTTCACTTTTTTCCATGTGGATATCCATTTGACACTGAACCATCTTTTGGAAAGACCATGTGTTCCTCACTGTTCTGCATTGACACCTGTGTAATAAGTCAGGTGTCCATATATGTGTGAATCTGTTTCTGGACTCTGTTCTATTCTGTTGGTCTTTTGATTCGTGTAAAAGTACTGCACTGTCCTCATTACTGTAGCTTTACAATTAAGTCTTGATATCCAGTAGAGCAAATCCTCCTCCCTGTTGTTGTTTTTTCAAGGGTACCTGTACTTGGAACTGTGAATTTCTGTAGAAACTTTAGAATTGGTTTCTCATGTTCTCAGTTTAACAAACAAAGCCTGTTGGGATCTAGGCTCAGGATCTCTCACGAGGCTGCAGTCAAGCTGATAACAAGGGCTATAGTTTCTTAAGATGTGACTGGAGTTGGAAGATCCACTTCCAAGCTCACTCATGTAGCTGTTGGCATGAGTTTCAGTTTCTTGCATGTAATCATTGCCTCCCCCAAGAGTGAGCAAAAAAGAGCAATGCTTTGCTGCCTTTTTTGGTCTGTTGAGTCACATACTGTCTGTCACTTCTACCTTGTTCTGTTAATTACAAGTGAGTCACTAAGCCCAGCCAACACTCAACAGGAAGGGATTACACAAGGATGAAAATACCAGGAGGGTGGGGATCACTGGGGGCTCTCTGGGGGTTGGCTGCCACATCTTCCATGATCATTGTAACCTGAATTTACCAGCTTTATTAGTCTTTTTCAAAGAACCAACTTTTGGTTTTGTTCTTTTTTTTTTCTTGTTTTGATTTTATATTTCATTAAATTCTGACTTTATTGTTTTCTTTCCTTCTTCATTTTTTGGTTTAATTGCTGTTATTGAAAAAATTTTTGAGATAGATACTTACTGATTTGTAGTTTTTCTTTTCTTTTTTTTTTTTGGCGGTACGCGGGCCTCTCACTGTTGTGGCCTCTCCCGTTGCGGAGCACAGGCTTCGGACGCCCAGGTTCAGCGGCCATGGCTCACGGGCCCAGCCACTCCGCGGCATGTGGGACCTTCCCGGACCGGGGCAAGAACCCGTGTCCCCTGCATCGGCAGGCGGACTCTCAACCACTGCGCCCCCAGGGAAGCCCTGTAGTTTTTCTTTTAACCTATAAATTCCCTCTCAACATGGCATTAGCTCATCTTCCAAATTTTGATGTTATTTTTATTGTCATTCAGTTTAGAATATTTTCCTAATATTCCTTGGATTTCTTATTTAGAGTTATTTAGAATATTTCTTAATTTCCAAACATATGGGGATTTTGTAGGTTTTTAAAAAAATAAATTTCTATTTCTAAACCACTCTAGTCAGAAAACATTCTTTAGGATTTTAGCCCTATGAAATTTGTTGTAACTTACATTGCAGCCCAACACATCGTCAGTTTTTCTTTTTTATTTCTTTTTTTTTTTTTTTTTTTTTTTTTGGCTGTGTTGGGTCTTCATTGCTGCACATGGGCTTTCTCTAGTTGCAGTGAGCAGGGGCTACTCTTCGTTGCAGTGCGTGGGCTTCTCATTGCAGTGGCTTCTCTTGTTGTGGAGCACGGGCTCTAGGCATGCGGGCTTGAGCAGTTGTAGCACACGGGCTCAGTAGTTGTGGTGCACGGGCTTAGTTGCTCCGCAGCACGTGGGATCTTCCCGGACCAGGGATCGAACCTGTGTCCCCTCCATTGCCAGGTGGATTCTTAACCACTGCTCCACCAGGGAAGTCCAGTCAGTTTTTCTAAGTGTTCCATATACTTGAAAAGAAGGTGTACTTTTTATTTGTTGAGTGCATTGTTCTATTAGTATGTCAATAAGGTAAAGTTTATTATTGTGTCAACTCTTTCATATCCGTATTGATTTTGCTTGTCTTAACAGTTTCTGAAAGAGTTGTGTCAAAACCTTCAAATATGTTTGTGGATTTGCATATCTCTTTTAAATGTTTCTATTCCTTTTATATATTGAGGCTATGATGTAAAGTGCATATGAGTTTAGAATTATTTTATGTCTTTATGAAATAGTCCCCTTAATCTCTAATGTCTCATATTTATCTAAGTTAGTTTGGGCATGATATCTGTTTTTGTTACCTTACTTTCATTCTTGTATTTAAGTTATTTCTCTTGTAAGCAGCCATATAGTTACGTTTTTAAAAAATCCATCTTGAATAAAATATGTCTTTTCTTTGAATCATTTCCATTTACTGTAGTTACTGTTATATTTATGTTTAGTTGTTCTTCCTGTTCTGTAGTCCTTTTCTCTTTCTTTGGTATTTTTAAATTTATTGTTCATCTCCCATACTCCCACATTTTCTTTGTAGTTACACATTCTTTACACCGTGCATCCTTGACGTATTGAAGTCTAATATAAACTAATACTTTTCACTCCTTGATGATCAATGCAGGCACCATAGATCGTTTGAAATCCATTGAACTTCCTCTTGATTGATTTGATTTAGTTTGTATTTTACTCCCATATGTATTTTAAACCCCACAAGATACTTAATAGTATTTTATGCAGTTAATGTTCATTTGGTTTATTTAAATATTCACCGTTTGTATTATTTTCATTGCTTCTTATATCTCTAACTTCCATCAAGGATCATTTTCTTCTACCTGAAGAACAATGACTCAATAGATTCCAGCACATCCACACTATGGAATTCTGTATACTCAGTAGAAGGATTTATGGAGAATTACCACAGTGCTGCTGCAGTATTTTAGAAGTTAGAATAAGTAGTGTAGGAACTGTAGAGTTAGGGGATTTGGCTTGAATCCCAGTTCAGCCGCTTGCTGTGCTTCTTCGGGAACGTCACTTAACTTTTTCTGAGCCTTGGTTTTTCCTCACTACTCTAATGGGAATGGTGATATTACCCACTTCATAGTAAAGGTAGAATTAAGTGGGAATGCATATTTAAGTTGCCTAATATATTGTCAGTATCAACATGGCTGCTATTATTGTTTTGTACTATTTTTCATAGTAGATGAAAAGTATTAAGTCTTGTGTGCTTACAGGATTTTTGTGGATTCGCATGGAATCCCAACTTAGAAAAAATAAGGCTTAAACTGACCAAGTAACTTGTAAGTCACACTGAAAAATAATCTGTTCCTTTGGTAGTCTTGTATTTTAAATTATAATCTTTGTGAATGGGTTAAAATTATAATTAACGTCATTGAAACAAAGGAGGACAAAAATGACAACTCTCACTTTCATCTAGTGAGTCCCTCTTACTAGCAGTGAAAGGTGAAAGGCAAAGTAGATATTGAATAACTGAAACATGTAGGATGGTGATAATGTGATGCTATATTGTCATCTCCATTTTACCTATGATGGTAGTGATTATATTGAGGCTATAGTAGGACTTAATTTTTGTATATATATCTTTAAAAGATTAATTTGCTTGGAAAAAGTCTATAAAAGATGTATTAGAAATTTCATATTTTGAATAGGGCTTTGTCTTTTATTTATTGCTTTATCCATACAATCCGCATGTTAGATTGATAGGAAGTATTTTATTTCCGGGGATTTTGAAATAATCATTTATGGTATGTGAATTCAAGTTACAAAGTTTTTAAAATTCCATGTCAGCAGATGTAGTAGTATGCCTTTCTCCCATTAAACCATTTCTTGTTTTTTTTTTTTTTTTTTTTCGGTACGTGGGCCTCTCACTGTTGTGGCCTCTCCCGTTGCGGAGCACAGGCTCCGGACGCGCAGGCTCAGTGTCCATGGCTCACGGGTCTAGCCGCTCCGCGGCATGTGGGATCTTCCCGGACCAGGGCACGAACCCGTGTCCCCTGCAGCGGCAGGCGGACTCTCAACCACTGCGCCACCAGGGAAGCCCAAACCACTTCTTTGTATCCAGTTTTTCTTGAACATTTTCCTGAACATATATACTCCATTGTCTTTTACTATATATAGACTGTATTGAATTGTGGTGCTTATTTCTATCTTTATTTTCAGGATATTTCTGACTTTGAAGATTATTTATCTGTTTTCATTAGCTTCATTGGCTTAATTATAGGGGTGTATATATACACACACACACACACACACTCTCTCTCTCTCTCTCTCTCTCTCTTACATATAGGCATACATACACTTCTTTTGAGGATTCTTAATTATAATTTTGCCCAGAGCTTGGGCAGTTCCATACTATATTGCTCTCTAATTATGATTTACGTTACTCTGCCCTGAAATTTTATTCTGTTTATTAACATCCTTCATCGACACTGTTTGAGGAGAACTAAGAAAAACCTCTTGTACTTACTACTTCAACAACTGCGTGTGTTTTTCTGTCCTTTATATTTGTTGTTCAAAAGTTATAGATCAAATAAGGTCTTAATAATAACACAGTTGTGGCCTCTCCCGCTGCGCAGGCTCAGCGGCCGTGGCTCACAGGCCTAGCCGCTCCGCAGCATGTGGGATCCCTCCGGACCAGGGCACGAACCCGTGTCCCCTGCATAGGCAGGCGGACTCTCAACTACTGCGCCACCAGGGAAGCCCAACACAGATTTTTTAATCTAGAGAGTTAAATAGTACTCATTTATTCTACTTAAGTGTTTAATCACAAACTATGTTAGTAAAAAGTCTTGGTACTATTGAAACCAAGCTAGAAGAAATGCATCTGATTCTCTCAGTAAAGAATTTGTTCTTACATAAAAATATTTTTCCATTCCTTTTTTTTCCCCTTTCTTTTTATTTATTTATTTTTGGCTGTGTTAGGTCTTTGTTTCTGTGCAAGGGCTTTCTCACTGGCCCAGTTGCTCCACAGCATGTGGGATCTTCCCAGACCAGGGCTCGAACCCGTGTCCCCTGCATTGGCAGGCAGATTCTCAACCGCTGCCGCACCAGGGAAGCCCTCCATTCCATTTTTTTAACGTAGTACATTCTTGATTGTAATTGTGAAAGAGATCAGGGCCCCATGTAAAGCAAAAGTGTAAAAAATATTAAATTATTGATTTTCTAGTTGAAACCGGGTATTAAGAGAGGGCAGTTTGTTTGCAGCATGTTTACTTTTCTAAATTTTGTTTTATTTATGCTAAAACTTTATTTTTATTCACTGAATTCGTCAGTTGCACAGCCAACTGTTGTTTGCCCATGAAAGTTACACAGCCAAAAGTTAATAACATCTTTTTCTCCTACTCGTAGTTAACATATGTTCATCCACAATGCTATTTACCTTTCTAATAGGCTGAAAGGACAATTACCAATTAATCATCTTTGTATCATCCAGTTCCTTGCCTACAGTAGACTCACAGTGAGTGTTTACCAGTTGAACGAATGGAACTAGAAGCAGTGCCCAAAGCAACCTTGGTCCCACGTAGTTTTTGCTCTGCCATTTTAGCTTCAAGGATCTTTCCCTTCAAGGGATTGGGAGCTAAAGGAAGAAGGAAAACCATCTTCATTCATTTTGTTGCAAAAACATAGCCAGATTTTTATGGTTTTCATAGTCTACAAGGTTGAGAGGATTTCTCATATATTTATTACATATGACTAAAATACATATTAGAAGATTGATGTAAGAAATTGTTATTGATGTAAAAGATTAGATCTTTACAGCAACCTATGAAGGGACAAGGAAGAGATTATTATTTTAAAATTTATTTACTTTTGAAGTGCAGTTTCACTATAATGTGTCTAGATAAGGATGTTTTAAAATTTATTCTGTGTAAGATAATTTATGCTTTCCGAGAATTTACATTTTTCATTAGAGCTAGAAAATTATAAACTGTTACCTCTCTGAATTTTGAGTATCCTGTATTTCTACTTTTATGTACTCCAGTTGGACACAGGTTTTCATCCCATCTTTCATTTCTCTTAAATTTTTTTCTTTTGTCTTTTCTATCTTTTTCTATTTGAAATTATGGGTATTTTGTTCAGGACTCCCTCTAAGTCTTCAGTTGTATCTAATTTGTTGTTTAACCTATCCACTGAGTTCTTAATTTCGGTTAATATTTTTCACTTTTAGAAGTTCAATTTGGTTCTTTTTGTAAATCTACCTAGAATTAGATTGTTTATTGCTTATGTTTTCATTCTCTCATTTCTTTAAACATCTTATTTTCTGTAACTGATCATTTTAATAGCTGAAGTCTCAGGTCTTTAATCCAGCTGTTGTTTCTGCTAACCCTTGCTTATGGTAGCATGTGCCCTCATTTACGTAATTTGTATTTTGGAGTTGTGATATTATATTTAGAACTACAAATGCATATGAAGGTAGACTGTGCTTATGAATTCTCAGAGGAAACTGCCTCTCTTCACCTCGAGAGCCTAGACCAAGGCAGAGAAGTTTTCCTGTCATTTTCTTTTACTGACAGGTGATTTTTGTTTGTTTTTTTCTAGTTCGACCTTTCACAAAAATCTTAGCTTTATACAGAGGCCTTAAAACCAACTCTGTCTTGAATGAGCCAGAAGTCGTGTCTCTCATTGCCCAACAGGCTGTGAGTTCCTGGCTCTTTGGGGCAGCCATGGCTCATGATATTAGCTTAGCACTCTGGTTTATTGCTTCTTTTCTTTCTTCATTTGTGACTGTTAAGGGCAGTTCCCCTTACTTATTTTAAGAGCTTAGCTATGCTTCTAAAAGAATGTGTTTCTAAGTTTTTTAAGGAAGGAGAGTTTTCTGGGAAATAATAGTATGTTGTTTTGCCCTATCTTTATTTTACAAGTTTAAAAAGCTCAAGTGACTTATTCAAGTTTATACTGGAAATGGTAAAAATGTGACTGCTTCTTAACTTATTGCATTCTGTTATTCTTGTTTGCCTTGAAGCTGAGATTTAAAGAGTCAGTTTCAGTTAGGAGAACCAGAAAGGTTTCATTTTGGAAGTGACAATTGTTTGGACTCTTAAAATTCAGGTAGGAGTCTCATAGGTAGGAATACGAGGTAAAAGATTCTAGATAGTGGTGAATGACATGAACATAAGATGAAAAATAGTAGGGAACAATCAACAATTACAAATAGTTTAGTTTAGGTAAAACCATATTCCACATGAATTTTTGGGGGGTTCTACTTTTAAAAAAAATTTATTGAAATATAATTGATTTACAACGTTGTGTTAATTTCTGCTTGTACAGCAGAGTGACTCAGCTATACACATATATGTTCTTTTTCATATTCTTTTCCATTATGGTTTATTACAGGATAATGAAGACATTTCCCTGTGTTATTCAGTAGGACCTTGTTGTTTATCCATCCTTTATATAATTGTTTGCATCTACTAATCCCAAACTCCCAATCCTTCCCTCCCCCGCTGCACTCCCCCTTGGCAACCACAAGTCTGTTCTCTGTGTCTGTGAGTCTGTTTCTGTTTTGTAGATAAGTTGTATTTTAGATTCCACATATAAGTAATACCATATGGTATTTGTTTTTCTCTTTCTGACTTACTTCACTTAGTATTATAGTCTCTGGGTCCATCCATGTTGCTGCAAATGGCATTGTTTCATTCTTTTTTATGGCTGAATAGTATTCCATTGTATATATGTACCACATCTTCTTTATCCATTCTTCTGTCGATGGACATTTAGGTTGTTTCCATGTCTTAGCTATTGTAAATAGTGCTGCTATGAACATAGGGGTGCATATATCTTTTTGAATTACAGTTTTGTCTGGGTATATGCCTAAGAGTGCGATTGCTGGATCATATGGCAACTCTACTTTTAGTTTTTTCAGGAGCCTCCATCCTGTTCTCCATAGTGGCTGCACCAATTTACATTCCCACCAACAGTGCAAGAGGGTTCCCTTTCTCCACACCCTTTCCAACATTTATTATTTGTAGACATTTGAATGATGGCCATTGTGACCATTCTGAGGTGGTACCTCATTGTAGGTTTGTGGGTTTTTTTAATTTATTTAATTTATTTATTTATTTTTGGCTGTGTTGGGTCTTCTTTGCTGTGCGCAGGCTTTCTCTAGTTGCAGCGAGCGGGGGGCTACTCTTCGTTGAGGTGCACAGCCTTCTTATTGCAGTGGCTTCTCTTGTTGTGGAGCACGGGATCTAGGTGCGTGGGCTTCATTAGTTGTGGCACGCAGGCTCAGTAGTTGTGGCTCACGGGCTTAGTTGCTCTGCAGCATGTGGGATTTTCCCGGACCAGGACTCGAACCCGTGTCCCCTGCATTGACAGGTGGATTCTTAACCACTGCACCACCAGGGAAGATCCTCGTTGTAGTTTTGATTTGCAATTTTCTAATAATTAACAATGACAAGCATCTTTTCATGTGCCTATTGCCCATCTGTACAAGAATATTTTTTAATCTTTCCCCCATACCCTTCATTCTCCTATTCCACTCCCCAGCCACAGCATTTATTGCTATGATTTCATAGAGTAGATGTTGACAAAATTTTATTTCCTGTGGTATTATTAGAAAGATCTTGAATAGTCTCGAGTAATGGGCTTAAGATCTTTGTCTTGCTTTGGAAGAAAGGCTTTGGAAGGAAGTATTTTGTTTCAGTCCCAACTGGTGTACTACAGTTCTGTTGCTAACCACCAGAGTTAGTGCAGACCCCAGAAGTTAAAGGGCACAACAAGACTGCCCTTACTTTAGATACCAGCTGGCTGTACTTTGGGGCTCCCTGAACTCCTGACCAGTTGGCTGCGAATTTGAGGTTCCCCATGATCCCATCAGGTCCAATTATGTGCTAGAACAACTGACAGAACTCAGGAAAGTGCTAAACTTCTGATCACAGTTTTGTTATAAAGGATACAAATCAGGAAGGAAGTATTCTGTTTCAGCTGGTGTACTGGTGTACTGCAGTTCAATTCTGGCATTAACCACTCACAGTTAGTGTAGATCCCACAAGTTAAAGGGCACAGTCTCCAAGTAGAAGATGAGAAACTAAGGTAGTGTGAGAAAGGGTGTGATTATAGACTGTATTTTACAGAAATTTGTTGGTAGGGAAAAGATAGTAGATAGCAAGCCTAGGATAGTTTTCTGAGGATAGGTGGATTGAAGCCAGATTGCTGAAAAATTTAAGTGCCAGAAAAAGAGAGTTTGAATTCTGTTGATAGGCAGTATGGTTTATGGATGAATTTCAAATACATGAGAATTAGGATCAGGATTGTTTTGAAGATGAGTTTGGCTGTGTAGAGCTGTTTGGCTACTCTTCGGGTGAGGGATGATGAGAGCCTGAATTAGATTGGTGAAGTCAGCAGTGGAGTGCTAGTGTGTGAGAACATGTGGCAGGAGAACAAACAAAACTTGATGCCCTATTTATTTATTTACTTACTTACTTTTGACCACTTGTGAAAGGTTAAGGGTAATATGAGAGAGAGAGAGATAAAAAAACAGATGAAATAATTGATGAAGCAAGAGAGGCTATCAGTAGCACAGATAGAGGGACTTAACCTTGAAAATTTAGAGAACCCTTTTTCCTGCGACTAGGGCAAAGGAGAATAAAGTGGCAGCATTTTTGAGGTGAAGAGGAGGATCAGTTTAGGAGAGGCAGTTTTGCTCAGAGTAAAAGGGGAAATGGGTACGGAGGAGAGAGTCCTATAGCAGTTGGAGTTCCTGATTTGGGCAAGGAAAGGGCTTAGGATACCCCAAATGGTGCATGTTGATATAGAACTCAACAGGGAGATTAAAGAGTTTGTGGTGGATCAAATAATTGCAGTTTTGGATTTTTTCCAGCAATTCACAGTATCCTTTGAGTAAGAGTAGAAAAGCAAACCAGATTGTTTATCCATAGCTAACCAAGTAAGAACACCTTAAATATGACTAAACAATCAAAAAAAGCTCACTGATAGATGGTGAAGGTGATGATTTTACTGAAAAAAAAGACACAAACTTAGTCTCTTTTAAAGGTCTTTAATTCAGTTATTTATATGCCAGGAAGTTTGACCAGTTCTGTTGCCCAGGCTTTTGAACAACTACATATAGTGCAACTCAAAATCGAAGAGGCAAGTGATAAAAATTAAACTTACATTCATAACTTCGCATAACGGTTGATCATGATACATTTAAAAGGGGAGGAAAGAAAAAACTACTTTAGCTTTTAATGTTTTTGAGGTGTCTTTTTAAAAATACATATATATTAGCCTTAGGCAGGAAATGGCTAATGTATTTCAGAATTTTCCACCTAAAAGAAACAAATAATATTATTTTTTTAAATAGGGAATATATACTTTGTTAAAATTTATTTATTTGGCTGCATCAGGTCTTAGCTGCGGCACACGGGATCTTTTAGTTGCGGCATGCGAACTCTTAATTGGGACGTGTGGGATCTAATCTAGTTCCCTGACCAGGCATTGCGAGCGCAGAGCCTTAGCCACTGAACCACCAGGGAAGTCCCAAACAATAGTATTTTAAACAAGCGAGTTGCAGTGCTCCAGGATGCATTGAATCTCTATCTTTTAGCCAAATGGAATGTTGCTATGGTTATTTCCTGACTTCTAAACCTGTTAAATATAATGGCTTCCCATTTGAAACCCTCCAGTGGCTTCCCATTATAGTATTTCAGAATAAAAATCCAAAGTCTTTACCGTGGCTGTAGAGATCTGCTGGTTCTTTCTACTACCTCTCCCTCCAAATTTCTTTCGTATTACCCCCGTGGTTCACTGTGCTGCAGTCATACTGGCCTCTTATAGGACACACTTTCTCCCCTCTTGGGTGTCCTTTGTTGATGCTATTACTTTTGCCTGGAATGCTTTTGCTGGCCTCTTCTCATCTTTCAGGCCCCTGCTTGAACATTACCCTTTCACTGAAACATTTCCTTATCCCCCTGACCAATCAAAGTAGTTCCCCCATCACTGAACCTACTTTATTTCCTTTATAACACTTCCCACAATTATACATATGTTTATATGTTTTTATACTTTTTATTGCATATCTTTCCCACTAAAAAGAAAGCTTCCTGAGGATAGGGACTGTATGTTTTTTTATTCACCACTTGCACAGGGTTTGTACATAGTAAGTCCTCAAATATTTGTTGGCTAGTAGGCCCTCAAATGTTTGTTGAGTAAAGCAATTATAGTCCAATAAAGATGAAAAAAATTAAAAAAAAAATGTTTGTTGAGTGAATGGTTTCTGAGTATTAAGTACTTTATGTTTGCTCTGTCACTTAATACTCACAAAAGCCCTGTGACATAAGGTCCTGTTACAATACCCACACTATAAACAAGGCAGCTGGGGCTTACAGAATTAAATATTGTGCCCAGAGACACACAGCAACCCAAATCTAGGGACTCCATGACCTTAAAATCCATCATCTCCATCACTCTGCCATATTCCCCTTCCATCCTGTTAATAATTTAAATTCTTTCATACACATTTTTAAAAGTAAGAAAAAATAAAACTGGACGTTTAAAATGCTTATGAGCCTACCTTTTATAATAGTGGCATCTGTGGGAATTTTTTAAAGGGTTGGAGAATTAAGATTTTTTTTTTTAGTTTTGAATATTGAATTATATTTAAACTACTTATGTTTAGGATGAATGAAAAAATTACTTCTTTTGTAGAAAGAAAATTATAAGAAATGATACCTATGATAATTTTTTACATTTTGTTTTCCTTTCTTTTTTGGAATACCTGTGGATATAAGTGGCTTATTCCTCAAGGTCATAACAAGTTGATTCTTATTGTGCAAAAGATTTCAATTTGAAGCTTTTACTGTGTAATTATGTCCCACATATGATAGAAGGCTAAGAAAACATAGTTAATCTGATTTTTATATGGATAATTTTCATATGGATAATTCAGAATGTGTTCTGTATGTGAGGAGAATGGTATATTATTCTTTTTTTCTTTTTGACAGAGATATAGGATGTTATAGTCAAAATTTGACTTTTAAAGTTGTATTTGGTTTTTCCCATTTAATGTGGTTTCTTTTTTCTCTAAAACTGAAATAACTTAAGTGCCATTTAAAGAAAAATACAGAATGCAGCTGCTACACAATTGAGTTATATGAGATAAATACTGGCTTGAATCACTGGAGATGATTCAGTGTTTGAGGGAAAAATTTAGAGCGTTCCTGTCACACCTACACAGTAGAGACAGAGGCAGAATTTTCTGTTGTTTTACATGCAATATGTTTACATTTTAATTATTGCTTCATCTTAGTAACATGCAATCCTCTTGACATTTTAAGTACTGTCATCTGAATGGTACCATTTCTGGATGAGTTTTGCTTTGGGTTTTGTGGTTGTTCTTGTGGTTTTCTGTGTATGTTTTGTTTGTTTTCTGTACAAGGCAATATAAATATATTTTTAGACATTTTGCAACTTGTCTCTTTGTATAATAACCTTTTTTTAAAAAACTTATTTTCTCCTTTGGTGTTCAGTTTTCGTAGTGAAAACTATATGAATGTATAGTGAAGCACAGTGTTTCTAATTGAATTTTATTAGTTTTCTACAATATGATTGTCTTACAGGGAAAAAACTTTAGACCAATTTTTTAAAATTGAGTTATAGTTGATTTACAGTATTATTATTAAGTTTCAGGTGTACAACGTAGTGTCACAATTTTTAAAGGTTATATTCTATTTATAGTTATAAAATATTAGCTATATTCCCTGTGTTGTACAATATATCCTATAGCTTACTTATTTTATACATAGTAGTTTGTACCTCTTAATCCCCTACTCTTATCATGCCTCTCTCTTTCCCCCTCTCCGCTCTGGTAACCACTAGTTTGTTTTCTATATCTGTGAGTCTTGCTTCTTTTTTGTTATATGTTTACTAGTTTGGTGTAGTTTTTAGATTCTATATTTAAGTGATATCATACAGTATCTGTCTTTCTCTGTCAGACTTATTTCAGTTAGCATTATACCGTCCAAGTCCATCCATGTTATTGCAAATGACAAAATTTCCTTCTTCTTTATGGCTGAGTAGTATTCCATTGTATATATGTACCACATCTTCTTTATCCTTTAATCTGTTGATGGACACTTAAGTTGGTTCCATATCTTGGCTGTTGTAAATAATGTTGCTGTGAACATTGGAGTGCATGTATCTTTTTTTTTTTTTTTCTATTTTTTGGCTGTGCCGCATGGCATGTGGGATCTTAGTTCCCCAACCAGGGATCAAGCTGGCGCCCCCTGCAGGGGGGGAGTCTGGAAGTCTTAACCACTGACTACCAGGGAAGTCCATGGGGTGCATGTATCTTTTTGAATTAATTTTTTTCATTTCCTTCAGATGTATACCCAGGAGTGGAAAAGGGATCATTTGGTAGTTCTTTTTTTTCATTTTTTGAGGAACCTCCACTCTTTTCCACAGTGGCTATACCAATTTACATTCCCACCAACAGTGTACAAGGGTTCCCTTTTCTCAACATCCTCGCCAACATGTGTTATTTATAGTCTCTGTGATGATAGCCAAAAGTGTGACAGGTGTGAGGTATGAGGTAATGTCTCATTCTGGTTTTGATTTGCATCTCTCTGATGATTTGCAATGTAAAGCATCTTTTCATGTGCCTGTTGACATCTGCATTTCCTCTTTGGAAAAACGGCTGTTCATATCTTCTGCCCAATTTTGAATTGGGTTGTTTGTTTTTTGGTATTGACTTGTAGGAGCTGTTTCTATATTTTGGATATTAACCCCTTATTGGTCATATCATTTGCAAATATTTTCTCCCATTCTGTAGGTTGTCTTTTTGTTTTGTTGATGGTTTTCTTTGCTGTGCGAAAGCTTTTAAGTTTAATTAGGTCCCACTTGTTTATTTTTGCTTTTGTTTCCTTTGCCTAGGGAGACAGGCAGTGTCTTCTGCCCATGTTTTCCTCTATAAGTTTTTATAGTTTATCATTTTGCTTTTAGATCTTTAATCCATTTTGAGTTTATTTTTTGGATATGGTGTGGGAAAAATTCTAATTTCATTCTTTTATATGTAGCTATCCAATTTTCCTAGCACCACCTATTAAAGAGACTGTCTTCTCCCCACTGTATATTCTTGCCTCTGTTGTACATTAACTGACTGTAAGTGCGTTGGTTTATTTCTAAGTTCTCTTTCTGTTTCATTGATCTGTGTGTCTGTCTTTGTGCCAGCACCAAACTGTTTTGAATACTGTAGCTTTGTACTGAATAGTATAGTCTGAAGTCAGGGAGCAGGATACCTCTAGCTCTGTTCTTCTTTCTCAAGATGTTTTGTCTCTTCACAGTCTCTTGTGCTTCCATACAAATTTTAAAATTATTCTAGTTCTGTGGAAAATGCCATAGGTATTTTGATAGGGACTGCATTAAGTCTAGATTGCCTTGGATAGTGTGGTCATTTTTACAGTATTAATTCTTATAATCTGTGAACACAGCATGTCTTTCCATCCATGTCATCTTCAATTTCTTTCATCAGTGTCTTTTAGTTTTCCAAGTACATGTCTTTTACTTCCTTAGGTAGGTTTATTCCTAGGTATTTTATTCTTTTTGATGTGATTGTAAATGTGATGGTTTCCTTAGTTTCTCCTTCTGATAATTCATTGCTAGTGGATAGAAATGCAGCAGATTTCTGTATATTAATTTTGTATCCTGCAGCTTTACTGAATTTATTCATGAGCTCTAGTAGTTTTTTGGTGGTGTCTTTAGGATTTACTATGAATAGTATCATGTCATCTGCAGATAGTGTCAGTTTACTTCTTCCTTTCCAGTTTGGATCTTTTATTTCTTTTTGTTGTCTGATTGCTTTCACTAGGACTTCCAATACTGTGTTGAATAAAAGTGTTGAGGGTGGGCATTCTTGTCTTGTTATTGATATTAGAAGAAATGCATTTCACTTATCACCACTGAGTGTGATGTTGGCTGTCAGCTTTTCATAATATGACTTTTATTATGTTGAGAAATATTCCCTCATACCCACTTTCTGGAGAGTTTTTATCATAAATGGATGCTGAGTTTTGTCAAAAGCTTTTTCTTCATCTACTGAGATGATCATATGGTTTTTATTTTTCAGTTTGTTAGTATGGTGTATCACATTGATTTCTGGATGTTGAAACATTCCTTGCATCCCTGGGATAAACCTCACTTGGTCATGATGTGTGATCCTTTTAATGTATTGTTGGATTCATTTTGCTAATATTTGGTTGAGGATTTTTGCATCTATGTTCATCAGGAACGTTGGCCTGTAATTTTCTTTTGTTTGTGATATCTTTGTCTGGTTTTGGTATCAAGGTAATGCTGGCTTCATAGAATGAGTTTGGAAGCATTCCTTCCTCTGCAGTTTTTTGGCATAGCTTGAGAAGGATAGGTGTTAACTCCCATCTAGATGTTTGGTAGAATTCTGTGAAGCCACTTGTTCCTAGACTTTATAGTTTTCTGGAATTTTTTTTTTTATTACTGATTCAATTTCTAAAATAATTGGTGTGTTCATATTTTCTCTTTCCTCCTGGTTCAGTCTTAGGAGTTTGTCCATTTCTTCTAGGTTGTCCATTTTGTTGGCATATAGTTGTTCATAGCAGTCTCTTATGATCTTGTGTATTTCTGTGGTGTCAGTTGTAACTTCTTTTTCATTTCTGATTTTATTGATTTGGGCCCTCTTCCTTTTTTCCTTGTTGAGTCTGGCTAAAGGCTTATCAATTTTGTTTGTCTTTTTAAAGAACCAGCTTTTAGCTTTATTGATCTTTGCCTTTTTGTGTGTGTGTGTGTGTTTCTGTTTCATTTATTTCTGCTCTGATCTTTATGATTTCCTTCCTTATACTAACTTTGGGTTTTGTTCTTTCTCTACTTTCTTTTTAAGTATAAGGTTAGGTTGTTTATTTGAGATGTTTGTTGTTTCTTGAGGTAGGCTTGTATTGCTATAAACTTCCCGCTTAGAACTGCTTTTGCTGCATCCCATAGGTTTTGGATCATTGTGCTTTCATTTTCATTTGTCTCTAGGTATTTTATGATTTCCTCTTTGATTTCTTCAGTGATTCATTGGTTGTTCAGTAGCATATTGTTTAGCCTCACATGTTTGGGTTTTCTGCAGTTTTTGTATGCTTCTGTGCTTTCTGGACTTGGATGTATGTTTGCTTTCCAAGGTTAGGAAAGTTTTCAGCTATTATGTCTACAAAAACGTTCCCTGCCCCTTTCTGTCTGTCTCTTCTCCTTCTGCGACTCCTATAACGTGAATATTAGTACATTTGATGTTGTTTCAATGGTGTCTTAAACTGTCCTAATTTCTTTTTATACTTTTTTTCTTTTTTTCCTATGCAGCTTCAGTGATTTCCACTACTCTGTCCTCCAGCTCACTGATCTATTTTCCGTATCATTTAGTCTACTGTTGATTCCTTCTAGTGTATTTTTCATTTCAGGTATGATGTTCATCTCCATTTGGTTATTCTTTATATTTTCTAACTCTTTGTTAGAAACTTCTAACTTCTCGCTCTGTTCATTCATTCTTCTCCCTAGTTCTTTGATCATTTTTACAACTGTTACCTTGTACTCTTTCTCAGGTAGATTGTCTGTCTCCACTTTACTTAGTTGTTCTTCTGGGGTTTTATCTTGTTCCTTCATTTTCAACATGTTCCTCTGTTTCCTCATTTTGCCTAACTTGCTGTTTTTGTTTCTATGTATCTGGTAGGTTGACTACATTTCCTGACCTTGAAGAAGTGACCTTTTGTAGGAGACATCCTATGGGTCCCAGCAGTGCACTCTTTTTTGGTAACCAGAGTTATCTGCCCTAGGGTTCCCTCCTAGGTCGGCTGTGTGGGTTGTTCCCTTTTGGCGGGCTGACTGCTCTTGGCAGTCTGGTAGGCGTGGCTGGCTCCCAGTCCACTTGTTTGCCAGGTTCTGCCTTGTGTGGAGCCTGCCTGCTGCTGGTTGGCAGGGCTGCATCATGAGGTGCCTGGCTGCAGAACCCCGGCGGGCACTGGGGTTAGTGCTGGTTCACTGTTGGGCAGAGTCGGGGTCCAGGAAATCATGTGGCTGGTGCCTGCCCACCAGTGGATGGATGAAGCAAAGTCCTCAGACTAGTGCTAGCCTACTGCGGGGGCAGAGCTGGGTCTTGGCGTCTGGGTGCAAGGCCCAGGGGTCCCAGAGCTGGTGTTGGACTGCTGGTGTGTTCTGCCAGTTCATGACACAGTTGACTGTGTGGTCTGTGGCATCCTGAAGCTTGTGTTGGACTTCTGGTTGGCAGGGCCGTGGCCCATCCCATCCTAGGGCTGATACTAGCCTGATGGCAGGCTTTGTGGCTGTAGTGGTCCTGGGGCTTGAGTCTGCTTCTTGGTGGATGAGACTTTTCCCAAGGCTAGATGTGGCTTGCTGGTGGGCAGGGCCAAGTCCCAGGGGATTCTGGGCCTACTCTCTGCCCACTGGTGGCTCCTGGTGCTCTGGCTGCAGGGCTTGGGGGTCTTGGGTCTAGTACTTGCACAGTGGTGTGTGGGACCAGTTCCTGGGCCCTCTGGTAGGCAGGGCCATGTCCAAGTGCGACTGTGGGCTCAGGTTCAGCCTGTCTGCTGGTGAGTGGGGCTGTGTCCCTGCCCAGTTAGTTGCTTGGCCTGATGTGTTCCAGTACTGATGCCTACAGACTGGTGGGTGTGGGCAGGGCTGGTTATACCTTCCTTGTAATGCTAAATCAATTAAAAATTTAATTATGATATTTACTTGATCAAGGAACAATATTTATTCACAACACCTATGAACAGATTCATTTACTAATCTCAAAGAATTTGCATTTAGGATCAATTGGATGGATGGCCAAAACGTCTAATTAAAGTTTGAGCCAAGGCCAAAATATATAATGTTAAGCCTTTAAATTAATCAGAGAATTAAAGATCCATTTTGTTCCCAGCCTTATACCTAATGGGAGACAGTTACAAAGGAAGCAAAATAAATTGTATTTACCCTCAATATAATAGAGGTACGATGGCCAGAAATAAATGTATACTTCTTAGATATTTCAAGTAACTGGAAAAATTTGATCTGGAAAAACTTCATGAAATATATCTTGAACAAAATTTTGAATAAATTAAAGTAGAAAAGCAACCAAGGAAATGCAAATGGCATATGAGAGCAGGTAAAATCCTGAAAAATGTAGTGCATGATATTTTGGAAGGTGATGAGACTATTTTAGTAGCTAAGATTTTATTAAAGAATTTGAGTCAGATCTTGGAAGCCAATAGGATGATGGCTTCTGTGAGCAGGAGAGTTTAGAATAAAAAGACTAGAAACAAAACAATTAGAAAGAAGGCTACTGTGTTATAAAAGAGTTGTATTGGTTAGGTTCACACCAGTATTGTGACTATAGAAATAGCACAATCAAGAAATAAGGAGGTATACAACAGAGTCAGATTTCAGCACTATGGTACTTCCTAAAGTGTGTAAACAGTCTCTTTTAACAGTAGAATACTTTAGCAATTAAATTTTATAGATGATTTCGTGTTTTCTCAGGCAGTAAGTCCTAACCTTCAATATTAATTTCTGGCCTTTTAATTACTATAACATGAAGCACACTGAACCCTCAGAGAGTGAAGGCACATTTTGATATTTATGCTTTTTATTTGACATAGGACACTGAAAATATGTATGGGGGAAGAAATGGTTTAATGCATTTTTCCAGGATGTGTTTGTATGAAAAACTTGTGTCTATGTTGTATCAACATGACCACATGAGAATCTTGAATGAAGTAAGGTTAAAGGGGAAACTATAGCCTACAGTTTCTTTTGGCTCTTGTAGTAAGGTGGCCAGCCTTTTGACCATTATTTTATCTGAAACAATTCAGTGTTCAGTGCTGCTAATCCAAACAAAGATTTAATGTCTGGTTTTCCCCTTTATTCTTACCTAAAATATACTGATCACTCCAATTTTAGTGACTTTTGCCAGCTAAAAAAAGTTATTAATTTAAAAGTACAGTTTTAGTACTTTCATTTTTATCCTCATAATTTCAAATAAATGGAAATACTTAGTTGTATTGTGTAATAGCAGCTTACCACAAATTAGAAATACGTAGTCATATTCTGTAATAGCAGCTTACCCCAAATTATCTGTAAACAGAAAATTTCATTTGACTGGATTCCTATCTCAAATCCTTGGCTGTAGCTAAATTCCATCTTCAAAAAGGCTTTTTTGAGGACCAGATTTACATCTTATTTACAAAAATTTAATAACATCAGATAACAACACATGGTCCTTATCTTGAACATAAAATGGAAGTAGTGGCATAATTGGTTGATGTAATGATGACAGCATCAAGATTCTAGCATGTGTCTGTTCATTTGTGTGCACAGTATTGTTATAAGTGTGTCTCTGATTCTTGGAAGGTACTTCAGTATCATTTGAGAAGTCATTAGTAGTTTTATTTGTAATGTCAAGTAGACATATCAAGACTAATTTTAAATCACATACCAATTACTCTGTAGACTTTGCTATTAAATGTATAGACTAGAAAATATTTGCAGAGAGACCTTGAAAATATGTATTTCCATTCATATGTAGTGGGATTTATGGACTTTTCCCACTGTACATAATATAAATACCTTCAGAGATAACAGTTAAATAATAAATTATTTTAAACATTCATTAATTTTAACCTACTTTTAATATACCGGTTACCGCAGTTCCTATTTTTAAAATGAAGCTGTGCTATTTGTGTTAGTTATGAATAATTCCTTTCTTCTGGAAAGAAAAAAGGACACATATTAGAAGTATTCAGAGTGGTACTATATGTTATCTAATTGAAAAGCTTCTCTCTGGTAGAAGTACAATTAAGTAGACTGATAATATTCTATTTCTTACATTTGCATATGATGAGTTGAAAGCAGATACATTGGTTTTTTTTTTCAGTAGGAGTAACAAAAGCTGTATTTTCAATGGAACTCCAAGGATTGGCAGTTGTTTAGTTTTCACCATGAAACAGTATAGCCTGTCTTCAACTATGTTGGATAAAGCCTTGTGAAGCACCTTTTTGATAGGTTTGCAACTGTATTGAAGAGAAAATAGATTTCTACCATCACCTTGGCATTCTTGCCAGTGTGAAAGCACTGCTGATGAGCAGATATGCTGCAGTGCAGGTATAACTGCACAGGTCTTTGCGGCTTGCAGATCGTCACCCCAGCCCAGAAGGCCAGATGACATCTACTACATGCAGCAGGCTATCATGCTAGGTATCTGGAGGAAGTTCTCTTTGGCTGCAAGTTATAAAATCCACTCAGACTACCTTTAGCAAATAAAGGGGAAGTATTGAAAGCTTATGGGGATTTCTCATGAAATACAAGGCAAAAACCAGGTTTAGAGCCTGGAACTGGAAGGCTACCAGGCAGTTTCTGAACTTCTTCCTTAATTTTCCTTCTTTCTCCCCATGCCTCCCTCCCCACCAGCTGTCTACTTTTCCTGTTCCTTGGCAATGCAGCATCATAAACCCAATTCATAATCTAGTACGCCCTGGGATATGTCTTTCACCAAAATCCCTTAAATTTTATTCTATAAATATATATTTTTCAATTGGAATATAATATAAATATAGCTGCCAGAGGCCTCTCTCAGGATGGGGGTCGGGGTAGGGGTGGATAAGGTACAGCTAAGCAGAAACTGCTGAAGCTGCCAGAATACTGAAGTTATAGTTAATTCTGACCACCTCTAGTGCGTCCAACCCCTTCACTGGCACCTTCTGGTTCGGCGACTTCTTCATAACCCCCACTCCCATTACCTTCACTACAAGAGACTATGGCATACATTTTAAGTCTCCCAAAACTATTAGCAAGGACTTCTTATCTTGAGCTGAAAATTCACAGTACCTTGATACTGTAACGAAAATGAAAGTTTTTCTAAACTGCACTACATACAAAATATTTAAACTGTCTAGGGTCGCTGAAAACAGAGGAAAAGAAAAAGTAGCACAACAGCACATATGTGCTGAACCATAACTTAATTTTTTCAGTGTGAGACATCGGGAAATTTCACAGTAGGAAAAGTAATTTCCCTTAAAATCAACTTTACAGTATAGAATTTTAATGTTGAAAGAAATGGGATGATAGAGTGAATCACATAGCAAAAAAGGTGCACTGAATCACCTGGCAAAAAAGCTAGAGAAGAACTAGCCTCCCCTGTAGAATTCATTGAAAATGTCCCATTTCAGCCATAAAATGCTCTTTAAACCAACAGCATAAGTAGTTTACAGAACAGTAGTGCTTTTTCTCAGCATGGGGAAGATGGCTGATCTGACTTATTTTTCATAAATTTATTTTAGTGGCATCCCTGAAACTGTATGGAAAAATAACCCAAGTTTCAGATTGCACTAGGGGAATGACTTATAAAGTATTAGACATGAAGCACACACACAGAAATAATGTCTCATTTTCTTAAGATAGTTAGGAATCGTGATCAGATGACCTGCCTTCCAGGTCATCTTTCTTTACATCACTCTTCAAAACCAAGCAGATTAATTTATCTTTGCCAAAGATTTAGTCTCAGTCGTGGCTTTATTTCTAATTTTGGATTTAAATAATTCTCATGGGTTATAGCAGCAGTATTGTAAAGGTTAAATTAGAAACCTAGGCTGTGAATGTTAGTCATACTTCTTGCAACTGTGAACTTTAACCACTCTGCTTCAGTATTTTTGTAAAATGAGGATAGTCCTGGTACATAAAATAATGTAAAAAGCCTATGAGAAGATGTTGTTAGTGACTTAATGTTTCTAATATGCCAGTAATTTCTAAATGCTGTTACGTTTAAACAAACAACAAAAAGAAGCCTTTAGAATTGTAACCCATAACCATTTCTAGTCATAGAGACGTTTGCTTAGGATGCCTCCCCATTTTCTTAAAATTCTTCCTGCGTAGTGAGCCCTTCCTGATGGCTCACTGACTGGGCTTAGGTTCTGAGTCGTTCTTCCATATCTTCGTAAGGTTAAAGCAACCTTACTTTTGGATTCTCGCCGACCTCTTTTGTGAGAGACGAACCAGGAGGAAGGGGGTGTGGTGGACGGGTCATGAAGTAGCTAAGCTGCTTCCTGCTTAGTCACTCCTAACGGTTTCTCCTGTCAGAGGGTTACTGGGTGGGTGGAGGTTGCTCCTCTTATTTCTCTCAAACCAGTGTAAGATTTTTCGCTTATGGAACAAGCTGTTGCTAATTATTTACTTTCTTTTAGCCTTATTCAAATCTAAAATCTGACCTTTTGTAAGGCAGGACTTTGTACTTTTCTGATTGATAATGTTAAATCATTTGAGGACTAGACTAACCTCATGAACAATTTAAAATCTATTAATTTCTAAAAAGATTTATTTGGAAGTAATCTTAGTTAAAATAAATTTTCTTTGGATAACACTAATTTAAACTGTATGTTAGGTTTTTCTTTTGGTTGTATACTCATTAGCTTCATTTAATTTTCAACTAATAATTTCTTTTATAACAAATAGCTATATGTTAAAAAAATCAGCTCAGTATATACATGAGAAATTTTACATTTGATTTTTTTATTATTCAAGGGAAATACTTTCTAAGTGACAAGTATCTTTTAAGGAGCTGACTTGTCATCTTAACCTGTGATCTGTTTTCATGGTGATGAACGTTTTAGACATTAACTTGGGAAAATGTCTAAATTGAGCCTATCCTTCCTGGCCTTTATTAAAGAATTTTTATTGTTTTTAGACCTGAGAATATTAAAAGCCACCAGATAAATTTGGTCATTTTGCAAAATGCTTATTGTTAACCATTTTCTCAGCAATTGGAATTTTTAAACCTATTTTATTTAATTGCCTTTTATCTTCATTATGACTATTTTTCTTTAGATATAGCCTTTTGTTTTTTTGGCTTCTCGTTGTGGAGCACAGGTTCTAGGTGTGTGCGCTTCAGTAGTTGTGGCACACGGGCTCAGTAGTTGTGGCTCGCGGGCTCTAGAGCGCAGGCTCAGTAGTTGTGGCACACAGGCTTAGTTGCTCCGCGGCACGTGGAATCTTCCCGGACCAGGGCTTGAACCCGTGTCCCCTGCATTGGCAGGTGGATTCCTAACCACTTCGCCGTCAGGGAAGTCCCTAGATATAGCCTCTTTATAAAATATTTTGAATCTTAGAATTTCTTTTCTTAAACTGGCATTGAGCACCAAATTACTTTTCCTGGTCTACTGAATCAGATTTGAAGGGGATATTGGTAATGAATACATTCATTTTCCTCTAATCAGCAATCTTCAGAGATTTGTTTGTTGTCTGGTGAATAAGGAAAAAATGTCTACGGTGTAATATAAGTTTGTCTACAATGTAGTATAAGTTAAGTCCAAGGAGAAGTTAAACCGTAGGCCAGTCATAAGTTATTTCAAGTCCAGTCTGTTCATATGTTCGCTCCATTTGATTCTAGTCTATCCATTAGCCATCTTTTCCAAATCTTCCCTATCTTCCAAGATTCATTCTTCTTTCTATGCTTTTTTGTTTGCAATCTTCCAGGATTCCTGAAAATAGCCAGCATTCTAAGTGCTTTTAATCCTCCCCCCTCCACTCATTATGATCTTTTCTTTGGAATTATTATAATATCAATATTTTGTGTTTGTCTTATGGCATTTACTGTAAAGACATACCTTGTTTCATTGTGCTTCGCTTTACTGGGCTTTGCAGATATTGCATTTTTTACAAATTGAAGGTTTGTGGCAACCCTGCATCTAGCAAGTCTGCTGGCACCATTTTTCCAACAGCGTTTGCTCGCATTGTGTCTCTGTGTCACATTTTAGTAATTCTTGCAGTATTTCAAACTTTTTCACTATTATTATATTTGTTATGGTGATTTGTGATCTTTGATGTCATTATGGCAAAAAGATTATGACTCACTGAAAGCTCAGATGAGTGTTAGCATTTTTTAGTAATAAAATATTTTAAAATTAAGGTATATACAATTTTTTAGACATAATGCTATTGCACACTTAATGGACTACAGTATAGTGTAAACATAACTTTTTAAAATTTATTCTTGGCTGTGTTGGGTCTTCGTTGCTGCGCGTGGGCTTTCTATAGTCGCGGCGCATGGGGGCTGCTTTTCATTGTGGTGCGCGTGCTTCTCATTGCGGTGGCTTCTCTTGTTGCGGAGCAGAGGCTCCAGGCACGTGGGCTTCAGTAGTTGTGGCTCACAGGCTCTAGAGCGCAGGCCCAGAAGTTGCTCCTAGACATGTGGGATCTTCCCTGACCAGGGATCGAACCGGTGACCCCTGCATTGGCAGGCGGATTCTTAACCACTGCGCCACCAGGGAAGTCCCAGCATTACTCGTTTTTTGAAGTGTAGTTGATTTACAATATTGTATTAGTTTCAGATATACAGCAAAGTGATTCAGTTATATATATATATTTTTTCAGATTCTTTTCCATTATAGGTTATTACCAGATATTGAATGTAGTTCCCTATGCTAGGTAGTAAATCCTTATTGTTTTATCTATTTTATATATGGTGGTGTGTATCTGTTAATCCCCTCACACACACCCCCTTCCCCTTTGGTAACCATAAGTTTGTTTTCTATGTCTGTGAGTCTGTTTCTGTTTTGTAAATAAATTTGTCTGTATTATTTTTTAGATTCCACATATAAGTGACATAATATCTGTATTTCTCTGTCTGACTTACTTCACTCAGTATGATAATCTCTAGGTCCATCCATGTTGCTGCAAATGGCAATATTTCAGTATTTTTTATGGCTTAGTAGTATCTTTTCAAATTAGAGTTTTCATCTTTTCCAGATATATCCCCAGGAATGGGATTGCTGGATCATATGGTAGCTCTAATTTTAGTTTTTTAAGGAACCTCTACACTGTTTTCCATTGTGGCTATACCAGTTTACATTCTCAGCAACAGTGAAAGAGGGTACCCTTTTCTCCTCATACTCTTCAGCATGTATTATTTGCAGACTTTTTAATGATGGCCATTCTGACTGGTGTGAGGTGATACTTCATTGTAGTTTTGATTTGCATTTGTCTAATAATTAGAAATATTGAGCATCTTTTCATGTGCCTGTTGGCCTGTGCGTTTTCTTTGGAGAAATGTCTGTTTAGCTCTTCTGCCCATTTTTTGATTGGGATTTTTGGGTTTTTGATATTGAGTTGTATGAGCAGTTTGTGTATTTTGGAAATTAACCACTTGTTGGTTGCATCGTTTGCAAATGTTTTCTCCTAGTCCATAGGTTATCTGACATAACTTTTATATGCACTGGCAAGCCAAAAAAATTAATGGGATGTGATATTTGCTTTATTATGATGGTCTGGAACTGAACTCGCAATATCTCTGAGGTATTTCTGTATTTTACCTTGCCTTATGGTTATCTTAAACATATTACTCTTTTTTATTAGAATCTAATTTCCTTGGGCAGGGTCTGCTCTATTACTGACTAAATCCAGTGCCTTGCACATAGTAGGTGAGTTCTAGTTGACAGGCACAGCTATCTATGATTCAAATTTATATCTGCATTTACAGATTCATTAATATCTGTAATTCTCAACCCACTTTGATAAGATGCAAAGTTCAGTACCCAGAGTCCAAGCAAAACAGAGATCCATCTTCATTTGTAAGCTGAGATGCCCAGACCCATATACCCATCATTAGGCCTTATTTTGCTTTAGATCTCTCTTTCCCTTTAGTATTTTATTATAAAAATTCCAAGCATAAGGAATTATGCAGTGCAAACCCATATACTGATCACCTAGATTCTCTAATTAATATTTTGTTTTATTTGCTTTGACATATCTATCCACACTTCTGTTCATCCATTAATTCATCTTACTTTAGGTGCATGTCAACATATGTTGCCCATCTCAGGACACTTCACACCTAAATACTTCATGTATGTCATTAACTAGAGTTTAATATTTGTGGCTTTCCCCCCCTCTTTTTAAATAAATAAAATATTACAGATGTAGATAAAGCCCCTCGCAGATCCCTGCTGGCTCCCTCCCTTCTCAGGGTTGTCATTCTTATGTATTTTTAGTTTATATGTATGTATACCTAAACGAAATAAACTTTTAAAGACATGCATAAATGGTACCTCTAATTTCCTTTGCAACTTTTTTTGCTCAGTGTTAATTTGAGATTTGTCTTGTTCCTGTATTTAATCTCAGTGGTCCCTGGTTTTGGCATCAGCGAAAAATTTTGTAGACTCTTTGGAATTATTTCTTTTATTTTTGTCTGTTGAGTATATTAGTATTGGAAGAACCAATAAGCTGGAAAGGATAAAATGAAAAACATTTAAATATTAACCTTTGATTGAATTGTGTAAGTTTATAAACTGATCTGTATTTATGGATGAGAATTCTACAAACATTAATTGCTAAGGTTTTTTAGCATTTAACTACTTTATCATTAATTTTGGACTTACTTTTTTATGTGACTGTAGTAGTTGTACCCACATATTGAATGTAGGCGGTTGAGATCTAATCCATGTATTCATAATGCATTTCTTAGCAACCATCAGTGTTCTTTTTAGGAGCTGTGTTTTTAAGAGCCAGTGCAGCTTTGAGGAGGATGTTTCAAAGATATCTTTTTCTATTAATATAGCACAAGGAGCAACATAGATGACAATAGTTTTGATACCTTCTGCATTACCACAGACCCAAATTAAAAGGTTTAAGTTTGCTCCAGTATTGAACATCAGTATGTTGTCACTTTTTTCCCAGCCTCATCAACACATTAGACATTATGAATGTTCCCTTGTATATTAAGCCTCAATTGGAGTTACCTTTTTTAACTTACATTTTTATATGAATTTCACCAAAAGATTATAGAATATTTCACAGGTACTAATATTTCACAGTGCTTATTTAAAAGTGGTAAAAGCTTTTATTTCTACTTTAATGGTAAAATAGTTGCAAATATATATTAATTAATTTACCAGGTCAACACTTGTCACTTCACCCTTTTTTCACTGCTCAATTTTCTGTAACAGCACTGCTTAATAGAATTTTCTCTGACGATGGAAACGTTTTGTATTTGCACTACCCAATATGGAAGCCACTGAAGTGCAACTGAGGAACTGAATTTTTGATTTAATTAATTAAGATTTAAAGTTAAGTAGTCACATATGGCTAGTGGCTACTGGATTGGTCAGCATAGCTCCATAAGCTCCACCAGCCCAGTAAACTGCTTCTGCAGTTAACCACCTACTCCCTAATTTCCACATCCGATGAACATGTTTTGTTTGTCAGCTTCTTAAACCCTTCTCTGGCATTTGATTGACTGTGTCCTTATTTTACAAACTTTCTCCTTCATTCTCTCCTGGTTCTTAGTCTTCCTTATTGTCACTTTTAGGGTTGGTATTGACGTTTTTAGATGTCTACTTTGGGCTGTCTTTTGTTCTTACGCTACACATTCTCTCAGCTGACTTTAGCTATTCATTCAGCATTTACTGAATATCTACTTTATCAGATACTGGAGCTGGAAAGAACTTATCCCGTTCTTCAAGGAACTCCCATGGCCTCAGCTGGCACTGGTGCTGAAAATGATCTCTCTCTCCCCCTCTCTCCCTCCTCTCTTTCTTTCTCCTAAAGTCTAGACTCAGTACTCAACTTCCCTTTGATAGGTGCCTCAATTACATATTAGGTACTGACCTTATCTCCCATTCCCAATACCCTCCCCCTTGAAATAAATTAAAACCTTCCACCCATTATTCTTTTTTTTTTTTAACCTCTTTCTTTTTTTTTTTTTTTTTTTGCGGTACGAAGGCCTCTCACTCTTGTGGCTTCTCCTGTTGCGGAGCACAGGCTCCGGATGCACAAGCTCAGCGGCCATGGCTCACGGGCCCAGCCGCTGCGCAGCATGTGGGATCTTCCCAGACTGGGGCACGAACCCCTGTCCCCTGCATCGGCAGGTGGACTCTCAACCACTGTGCCACCAGGGAAGCCCTTAACCTCTTTATTGGAGTATAATTGCTTTACAATGGTGTGTTAGTTTCTGCTTTATAACAAAGTGAATCGGCTATACATATACATATATCCTCATATCTCCTCCCTCTTGTACCTCTCTCCCACCCTCCCTATCCCACCTCTCTAGGTGGTCACAAAGCACTGAGCTGATCTCCCTGTGCTATGTGACTGCTTCCCACTAGCTATTTATTTTACATTTGGTAGTGTATATATGTCCATGCCACTCTCTCACTTCGTCCCAGCTTACCCTTCCCCCTCCTCATGCCCTCAAGTCCATTCTCCACGTCTGCGTCTTTATTCCTGTCCTGCCGCTACGTTCTTCAGAACCTTTTTTTTTTTAAAAATATATATTCTATATATATGTGTTAGCATATGGTAATTGTTTTTCTCTTTCTGACTTACTTCACTCTGTATGATAGACTCTAGGCCCATCCACCTCACTACAAATAACTCAGTTTTGTTTCTTTTTATGGCTGAGTAATATTCCATTGTATATATGTGCCACATCTTCTTTATCCATTCGTCTGTCGATGGACACTTAGGTTGCTTCCATGTCCTGGCTATTGTAAATAGTGATGCACTGAACATTGTGGTACATGACTCTTTTTGAATTATGGTTTTCTCAGAGTATATATGCCCAGTAGTGGGACTGCTGGGTCATATGGTAGCTCTATTTTTAGTTTTTTAAGGAACCTCCATACTGTTCTCCATAGTGGCTGTATCAATTTACATTCCCACCAACAGTGCAAGAGGATTCCCTTTTCTCCACACCCTCTCCAGCATTTATTGTTTGTGGATTTTTTGATGATGGCCATTCTGACTGGTGTGAGGTGATACCTGATTGTAGTTTTGATTTGCATTTCTCTAGTGATGTTGAGCATCCTTTCATGTGTTTGTTGGCAATCTGTATATCTTCTTTGGACAAATGTCTGTTTAGGTCTTCTGCACATTTTTGGATTGGGTTGTTTGTTTTTTTGATATTATCATATCCATATTGCTTCTTAATTACTCTGAATTAAGCCTCTTTCTTTAACACACCATGTGGCATTCATAGTTCTGGTTCTCAGGAACCCATTTCATTGATTCCTAATCATTATCTCCCTGATACATCAAAAGAATCCACTTCCTGCTTGTAGCTTTTTACTCATTTGCTAATTGTTAATGTATAAGTTGACATCTAAACTCCTTGAAAGAAAGCTCTTCATGACCTACTTTGAGGTTAACATGCTTTAACTATGCCAAGCCAGTTGAGTTTCCCCAAAATGCTATTTCCTTTTCCTCCTCCATGTATTCCTAGTGAGAACTCCTCATGTTTAATCAGCTCTTGAGATGGGAAATGTGGTCTTCACATTGATTTTTTTTTTTCAATGTGCATGTGATTACTGTCAGCAGAAAGCAAAGGGCTTGAGATAAAACTAAAACCAAAATAAAAGCATTAATGATAAAATTTTAACTGTAGTCTTTGATGTTAGAAATATAATTAGATGTTAAACATTAAAAAGAAGTTACAATATCATTTTCTAATACTCCCTTCTCTAGGCAAAGTCAGAAGAGTGTTTTTCCTCTTTCCGTCATCAGCATCACTATCTTTAACATATATTAAATGCTTCCTACAGAGCAGGCACTATACTGAGTGCTGTTTGTTATCTCAGTCCTTACAACAGCGTAGTTAGGTCTGTAGATACTGAAACTAAGGTACAGAGGGTACCTAACGTTTCCCCTCTTTTTTTCATTTGTGTGATTCTTCTCAGTAGTCTGCCAAAGTGGCCTGTATCATTTTGCATTCCCACCAGCAACGAATGAGAGTTCCTATTGCTTGCATTCTCACCAGAAATTGGGGTTGTCATTGTTTCAGATTTTAACAATTCTAATAGGTGTGTAGTGGTATCTCATTTCATCACTGTTTTAATACTCAATACCCTTAATGACATATGATGTTGAACATGTTTTCATTTGCTTATTTGCTATGTAAATGTCTTTGTTGGTGAGGTGTCTGTTCAGATCTTTTGCCCATTTATTAAATTGAGCTTGTTTTTGAGTTTTAAGAATTCTTTGTATATTTTGGATACTAGTGCTTTGTCGGATATACGCTTTGCAAAGATTTTTCTCCTAGTGTTTAGCTTGTCTGTTTGTTCTCTTAACATTGTCTTTCCCAGAGGAGATGTTTTTAATTTTAATGAAATCCAGTTTTTTTTTTTCTTGGGACATGCTTTTGGTGTTGTCACCTAGATTTTTTCCTCTGTTATCTTCTAAAAGTATTATAGTTTTGTATTTTACATTTAGGTCTATGATCCATTCTGAGTTCATCTCTGTCTAGATTTTGCACATGGATGATCAATTCTTCCAGCACCATCTGTTGAAGACTGTTCTTTCTTCATTGAATTGCCTTTGCTCCTTTGTCAAAGATCAGTTGACTGTTCAACTGTATGAATGTATTTCTGGGCTATTTATTCTGTACAACTGATCTCTTTGTTCTTTTGAAAATACCATACAGTCTTGATTACTGTGGCTTTATAGTAAGTTGAGTGTCAGTTCTCTGACTTTGTTCTTTTTCTTCAGTATTATGTTGACTCTTCTGGGGTCTTTTACCTTTCCGTATAAACTTTAGAATCAGTTTGTCAATATCTACAAAATTACTTGCTGGAATTTTTGTTGTGACTGTGTTGAATTTATAGATCAAGTTGGGAAGAACTGATTTCTTAACAATACTGAATTTTCTTATCCATAGACATGGACTATATCTCCATTTACAGACATACCTAGGAGATATTGCAGGTTCAGTTTCAGGCCACCTTAATAAAGAAAATATCACAATAAAGCAAGTCACATGAATTTTTTGGTTTCCTGATGCATATAAAAGTTATGTTTATACTATACTGTAGTCTGTTAAGGGTGTAATAGCAATATGTCTAAAAAAACAATATACATACCTTATTAAAAAAATACTTTATTGCAAAAAAATGCTAGCCTTCAGTGAGCCATAATCTTTTTGCTGGTGAAGCGTTTGAGGTATGGCATGAATTACCAAAATGTGACACAGAAACACAAAGTGAACAAATGCTGTTGGAAAATGGTGCCAATAGACTTGCTTGATGCAAGGTTGCCACAAATCTTCAATTTGTAAAAAAACACTGCAGGCACTGTAAAGTGCAATAAAGCAAAGTGCAATAAAATGAGGTATGCTGGTATTTATATCTTCTTTGATTTATTTCATCAGTGTTTTATAGTTTTTCTCATATAGATCCTGTATCTATTTTGTTAGATTTATACTATACTTAGTTTTTTTGGTGCTGTGTTTTGTTTTTAATTTCAAATTACATTTGTTCATTTCTATCATCTAGGGAAGCAGTTGACTTTTGTATACTAACCTCGTATCCTGCAGCCTTACACTAATCACTTATTAGTTCCACTAGTTTTTTGGTCAGTTTTGGGATTTTTCTACACAGTCATGTCATCTGCAAACAAAGAGAGTTTTATTTCTCCCTTCATCATTGGTATACCTTTTCTTGTCTTACTGCATTATCTGTGTTCAGTATGGTGTTGAATAGGAGTTGTAAAAGGGGATATACTTGTCTTGTTTCCTGTCTTGGGAGGAAAGCATCTACTTTCTCACCATGATTTAGCAGTAGGGTTATTGTAGATATTTTTGTCAAGTTGAGGAAGTTCTCCTCTATTCCTGGTTTGCCAGAGACTTTTTGTTGTGAATGAATGTCGGATTTTTTTCAAATGCTTTTCTGTGTCTATTGATATGATCATGTGATTTTTCTTTTCTAGCACATTGATGTGATGGATGGCATTAACTGATTTTCAAATGTTGAACCAACCTTGCATACCTGCAGTAAATACCGCTTGATTGTGATGTATAATTCTTTTTATTGTATTTTAGATTTCAGAATTTTTTGGCATCTGTGTTCATGAGAGATACAGGTGTGTAATTTTTCTTCCTTGTAATGTCTTCGTCTGGTTTTGGTAATAAGGTGATGCTGACCTCATAGAACAGTAGGAAATGTTCCCTCTGCTTCTGTTTACTAGAAGTGATTGTGAAGAATTGGTATCATTTTTTCTTTAAATGTTTGGTAGAATTTACCAGTGAAACCACTTGGGCCTAGTACTTTCTGTTTTGGTATGTTATTAATTGTTAATTCAATTTCTTTCATAGATATAGGCCTATTTATATTATCTATTTTTCCTTGTTTGAGTTTTGCTAGACTGTATCTTTCAAGGAATTGGTTCATTTCATCTGATTTATCAAATCAGTGCACATAGAGTTGTCTTAATATTCCTTTATTATAAATGCCTGGGAGGTCAGTAGTAGTGACCCCTATTTCAATTTTGATATTAATAATTTGTGTCTTCTCTCTTTTTGTCTTGGTTAGCCTGGCTGGAGGTTTATCAATTTTATTCATCTTTTTAAAGAACCACCTTCTGGTTTTATTGATTTTCTAATTTTCTTTTCTCAATTTCATTGATTTCTGCTCAGATTTTTATTATTTTCTTCTACTTACTTTGCATTTAATTTGCTCTTTTTTCCCTAGAATCCTAGCTTATTACATTGTTTATTTTATATCTTCTTTTCTTTTCTTTTTTTTTTTTGGGCGGTATGCGGGCCTCTCCCGCCATGGAGCACAGGCCCCAGACGCACAGGCCCAGCGGCCACGGCCCACGGGCCCAGCCGCTCCGTGGCACGCGGGACCCTCCCGGACTGGGGCACGAACCCGCGCTCCCCGCATGGGCAGGCGGACCCCCAACCACTGCGCCACCAGGGAAGCCCTATCTTCTTTTCTAACATACTCATTTAATGCTATAAACTTCTCTCTAAGCACTGCTTTTGCTGCATCTCACAAATTTTGGTAAGTTGTATTTTCATTTAGTTCAAAATATTTTAAAATTTCTGATGAGACTTCTTTGATCTGGGTGTTATTTAGAAGTATGTTGTTTAATCTCCAAGTATCTTGGGATTTTTCTAGCTCTCTTTCTTTTGATTTCTAACTTAATTCCACTGTGGTCTGAGAGTATACTTTGTATGATTTCTGTTCTTTTAAATTTGCTAAGGCGTGTTTTATGGCCTGGAATGTGGTGTATCTTGGTGCACGTTCCATGTGAGCTTAAGAAGAATGTGTAAAGTCCAAGAGTGTGTCTGCAAGGGCCGTACTTACTCTGGAGGCTCTAGGGGAGAATCTCTTTGCTGGCCTTTTTCAGTTTCTGGAGGCTGTGTGTACTCTTTGGCTGGTAGCTCCCTCCTCCATCTTTAAAGGTCATCACTCAACCTCTATTTCTGTGATCACATTTCCTCTCTTTTTCTGCGTTTCTTTTTAAGGACTTTTGTGATTATATTTTATTCACCTGGATAATCCAGGCTAATCTCCCTTTCTCAAATCCTTGACATAAACGTATCTGCAAAGTCTCTTGTACCGTGTAAGGTAACATATTCCTAGGTTCCAAGCATTAGGATATGGACATCTTGGGGATGGGGTGGGGATGGAGAACATTATTCAGCCCACCACAGTAGTAGAGTCAGGATTTGAACTCAGTTTTTCTAGCTTCCCCGTCACCTTCCACATCTAGTTATCTCCTTTGTGCTGTGTTTTACTTGTCTGTGTTTACCTTTCCCGTTAGGATGTGACTCTCCTGAAATAGGACACATAGGATTTGAACCAAATTAGTTCAGATAAAGGAAATTATATGGAATGTTGAGGTATCAACAATAGAGAAAAATCATTGTTTTTGATTCCTCAGTCTTTTAAGGCTGTGTGCATGTCTGACTTTTGCAGTTTATCCATGTACCTCCTAATATTAATATAAATTATAAATTAAATATTAAGATAAGTATATGCATATTTACCTAAATTTAAGTAGCTTCCTGTGGCTAATGGCTCTGTTCTATCATTCCACCGAACTACTCTTATGGAGCTGTAATATATATGCTAAAGATGGTTTGTCTGAAATGAAAATTCTAACAACTCATTTTGCCTATTTTGTTTTCTTTTTTTGTGGGAACAGAGGTAAGGTCTACAATGATATATACATTTTAGAGGAATTTTATGTCATTATAAGTATGTATAAGTATGTAGTTTGTTTTGCCAGACATTCTTCTTTCAGTCACTAGACAGCATAATTAATAGTAAAAAGCCTTGGTAGTTTATTTTATCATATCCCTTTATTCCTAGAAGCACTTTATGAGAATTCAACTATTAACACAGACTACTATAATAAGGGACTGTGTGAAAGCACATTTGGATAGTGTTTTCATTATGCTGGCAAACTTAACTATGTTTCTATGCAGTGTATGTGAGCCCCACCCAAACTTTAACATGTTTCCCATTTTGATGAGGTCCAATCAAGGGAAAATGCAACAACAAAAAATCTTCCTGTGTGGCCTGTAGATATCAGATCTGAAGATTATTAATGCATTTCCAGCTTGGGACCATAAGCAAACAAACTCTTCCACAGATAACTACACCCTTCCTGTTTGGGATTGAGTTTACTGTGGAACAGATTTCGGAAATATGTTTCTGACCGTTGTGAATTTTATTTATAAAAGTTTGGAGGGTGAGGTTCTTCCTTTAACAAAAAACTGATTATTTCCTGTCTAATGCCCAACCATTGCATTTTAAGCAGTGTTTTTAGAAAATCTACCCTGTAGTAGAGAATTACATTGCTTTGGGCAGTTCTAGTTGTTCTTGTCAACTAATGTACAAAAATTTGTCTATTTCAGTGAATAATTCAAAAAGGATTTACAATTAAAAAATAAAACAGAACCTTTAAATGCTTGTATTATCTTGTCTCCAGAGTGACAGTAGTTTGCAGTTTAAATGTATGAACACATTTTAATATGGTTTTACTTTTGATATGCAAATCTGTAGTACATTTATGTTCTGTAAATATGCTAAACAAAGAGTTACAGTTTAGGTAAAACAGCAGATTTACATTAAAGAATTTGCAGGTTAATTCACAGTGTAACCTTATCCTCATCTAGTTACATCTGCTATAAAGAAGCCTATAAAATTTAGGCCACCCACAAAGTGGTCTTCTGAGGCCTGTGGTTGGTGTTAGAATGCTGTTATTATGTGGCTTGACTGGTTTGGTAAGGAATTTACCTTCCCCCATGGGGACTGCATTGGCTTCATTAGGTTAGGTACTCTGTGTTTGTTAGGCCAGTTCCTGTGCTCTATTGCCTTGACAGCCTATGTAATATCATGTGAGTGGTATACTGTTTCCTAAGTTGGTTTATTAGAGTAGTTAGTAATATCAATTCTGGGTCATGTAAACCTTAAGATAAACTGGAATAAATGTTTGGTTTAAATAGTTGGATTAAACTTAATGGCTATTAGTAAATTTCATCACTATTTAGAAAAAGGTGTGTGTGTGTGTGTGTGTGTGTGTGTGTGTGTGTTTGTGCTGAGATGGAGAAGGCAGCTGAGGGTTTTATATATTTTAATTTCTAGGTCATTTGAAAAACTTATTCTTTTTAATTTGGGGCTTGTGAATAGTTTTCAAGAGCAAAGAAGTGAATTTAGTATAATTTAGCAACCTAGTACTGATAGTCAAAAATAAATATTCTTCTTTAAATAGCTATTTTAAAGGATAAAAACAATCTTGCAGACATTTAAAAAATATTAGCAGCAACCACCACAACTAGCAGTGATCATTTGAGGAATGAAAACTATCATAAGCGAAGCAGTGTCTCAAATTACTTCTTTCTAAGGTTTTAAAAAATGAATAAAATCCTTTTTCAGAGAATAAACATGTTATGTTGATTGTTTTTGTTAAATTTGGAAAAGTTAAAATTAATGTGACAGTTCTTTTAAATCAGACAATTTGTATTTCACTTAATTTTCATGAAGACTTAACTGTAATATTTCTTTAAATACATGAATTGCAGAGTATGAAAAATAGCATAGAAATCTAAAGTGCATTTTGTGACTGTAAACTGAAGAAATAACATTTAGTCTGGAGAAAATTTAGCAATTTTTGGACAGGAAATAATACCTAATTGCCATTGATAAAAATTATATATACATATTGAAGTAAAATAGTATAATGTATACATTGAGGTGGAAAAAATATATACATATATACACATGTATACATGTGTGTATCTATATATACATATATGTGTACACACATGCATGCATGAACATGTACGTGTATAACATACTGTTTTGATCTTAACTCTGCCTTGGTGATTTTAATTATGGTTAAATATTTATAACTTGAAAAGCTTTTTTCAAATAAATACTTTCAGCCTCCTTATAGTTGTTTTTTGTATACTAAACAATTTTAAATTTGTCATCTGGTCATGATTCAAACAAATAATCTGAAGTTAGGGGCTTGGTAACTTACTTCTTCCAAACAAGTAAAGAATAAAGCCATCAACGTGCCTTACCTAGCTGGCATTTGTTTTCAGTTCTTCTTGTTCCTAGTCTGATGTCCTGTTAGTAGACTGCCTTATGCTTGACAAATGCCATGCCAGATTTCCATAGTCAGTGATGTGGTGTATCAGTGCTTTTCTACTCATTCAACTTGTCAGCAAATCTCAGAGACAGAGGTTTAAATGGCCTTTGGCAGTAGTGTATACTCAGAGCCAAGAGAGGTTCAGCAGTATTGTGTCTCCCTTTTAGATTTTTAGCACCATAGTTCTGCCAGCTGAATCAGCTCAATGTTTGGCTAATTATTCTTAGCTAACCACAATGTATTTCATCTTTCTAGGTTTACCGACAAGACTGTGAAACTTTTGGGATGGTTGTGAAAATGCTGATTGAAAAAGATCCTTCATTAGAAAAGTCTATACAGTTTGCATTGAGACAGAATTTACATGAAATAGGTGAGCGGTGTGTTGAAGAACTCAAGCATTTTATTGCAGAGTATGATACCTCTAGTCAAGATTTTGGAGAGCCTTTTTAGATTACCTGCTCAGGCAAAAAAAAAGTTTCTAGATTTTTCCCCCCCTGGATTGTGTAAATCCTTAATATATGGAATTTTTGTGATGAAGAGAAATACTTTATGATAGTGACCGTATTTCCAATATCAAATAAACATCTAAAATAGTCTAAGATATTTTAATTAGAATTTTTTTTATCTACATGTAGAGCTTCCTAATCCATACTTATCTTTTTTTCCCTCCTAAAGTGATGGGTCAGTTAATTTTTCAAGCTTTCTTGAAAATGCAGTCCTGGAGAGCAACTTTCTGCACTTACTCATGTCCTGTAGTCTTCCTTAGTTATGCGATCATTTGTTTGGTCACACTAGTGTAATGTATAGGTTAGAGACCATTCCACTTAAACATTTATAGTCTTTTTGCATTTCATAGTCAGTGACACCATGTGAAGATGTTAGAATCCTGAGGCGATTTTATTGACTTGTTGCTTGCTTATCTTAGGCTTTGTAACTTTTAATATGTTTAAGTATATTACCCAAGTAAACTGAATACTTTGTTATCTTAGAGAATATTTGCTTTGAGGATAATTCTCATTGTGATAAAACAGAGCACTTAAATCTCTAAAAGTCACCCCATAATAAAATCCTGTTTTCCAAGTAAATAAACTCAGTGTCTTCTATTAAAATGGTCCTGAAACTCCTGACTAGTCTCACTGATGTGTGAGTTTTAAACAATATCATATATAAGACTAAGAGAAGGGGCAATTCAAGATGAAAGATGAGGCCTATTTTAAAGTTGAGATTTCTTTAAAACTTTCTAACCAGAAGAGAAAAATTTACAATATGGGGGAGTAGTGGAGTTTCATTTTTTCCATAGGCCCATATTCCCCATCTCAAGACAAAAGGTGATTGATGACATATCCATAATTAAGCCATTTACGGATTATGCCTTTGTTAATCTCGGTTTGTAGTCTAACAGATTGTTCTGCTGCCCTTTTTAGGGATGCATAGCCCTCTAAAAGTGTTCTTGAACGAAACAAAGCAGAGTAGGCTGTAAGCCTAGCACAACTACCCTTCACCAAGCAGCCTATGTAAACAGTCCTTCATGAGCGAGCCATCCAAATCACGGGTTAGTTAAGAATCTAACTGGGACAATTAGGATATTCCACTCATTTCCTGATCACTTCCAGCTGCCCAATGGCATTTAGCCAAAATATGTAATTTCATGGCATGTGTTCGGAAACCTTTAAAAATGTTTGTTATTGCTACCCAATTTCATTATCCTCCCATCCTCTTTCCATTTCCACTCTCTTCTCACTTGAATTCTGGCATTATTTTTAGTGGCCTCTATTGATTATATCCAGAGAGCTACCCCAGAGTAGATAAAAATTATATTAAAAGTGAAAACAACAGTGTAAATAATTGTAGTGGATCCTGTAATGCGTGCCTCAAAATATGTATTATGCCATTCCACAAATTAAAAAACTAATTGAAGGCAACAATTATTAAGTTTCCTATATGAGACCACCTTGAATTTAGATATTGTACATAAGCCAGAACTAAACCCTGCGTATCATCTTTGCTATTCTTCCCTAATGTGAACAGTGGTTTTATCTGTTATCCACATTAGAAAGACTAAGAAAGTAGTCTTGTTTCTCTCTTGCGCCAATGTTTTTCTTCTTAAATATTCTAATTCCAGGATTCATTTCCTTAAGTCAATATGTCACAAGTTTAAAAATAAAACTTGAGACTCAACTACCTTGAGGCAAAGGAGTTGTTCACTTTGTTGAAATTCATTAAACTAGAGACGTTTTACTCACAGATGCATTTAAATATAGGTTCAACAGATAATTCCTTTTCCCCTTTCCCCAAATTACATTCAACATTTAAAGCTATTTATAGCTTGCCATCAGCATTATTCTGGTAGGCTTGTCAGTGTTAAATCTGTTTTATTTTTAAAGCTTTTTAAAGTCTTATTTTAAGATAGATGAATTCAGATAGTGCCAGAGTATGTATGTTGCAAAATGTTCTTGATTAAAGAAATTTGTTTGTAAATGATCCATTGTTTTTGAGTATGCCCAATTCCTGTGATAAAGGTTTCACTGTCTTACCATTAAGCCTTGATGATCAACAGGGGAAGAGCAGATATTGTGAAGCTTTTTGTGAATTTTAAAAGTGCAAAATAAAGCAACTGGGTTTAAATAATTAGATTGTCTTTTTTTTTTTTTTTTTTTTCTTAACAGGCTTAGAGTGTTTTGCTTAAATGTAGATTTTTATTACTGTCTACAGAAAGATTGCTCCTGACTCAGCAGCAGGATGGAGGAAGTTTGAGAAGCTATTAACTTTGGTGACTTGGGGAGTCTCCATATCTGAGAAAGCAGTTAAGCGAGATAAGATTGAGTGTACAGTAGTGCTCAATAATTGTGTAATTAGGACTCTGAGTTTCAGAGAATTACAGAATTAAAATCCTTTGTCTTTATAGTAACCTCTGGCGGACAGGAACCACGTTGTCTCTGTGACCCCAGTTCCTAGCACAGTTTGGAACGTTGTAGGTCCTCCTAGTTTTTGATGCTTCACAAAGGAAGTGGCATTTGATCCCCCGGGTCTTGGAGAAATAGGACTTATTCAGGGAGAGAAGGAAAAGTATTAGAAGTTCAGGTTGGGGAAGACAATAGGGGACGAATGTAGGAAAAGGTAGGTTGAGAGCAGAATATGAAGGACTTTGAATCCGAAATCTCCTACTTAAGAATAATAAGATTTTAAAATAATTACCTTTGTATTTATTCTTGCCAAAAATGTTGATTTCTCACAGCGCCCCAGCCCTGAGCCAATTCACAGACTCAGAACCTCATGAAGGAAAGGGAGGGCAGATCCCCTTAAGAAAGGACTGTGCTACAATGCCAAAATATTGTATAGTGGTTTCAGCTTCATTTCACACTTTTTCCCACGAGGGATCCTAAACTCCTAGGAAAACACTGACAGTTTTTTGGCAACAACTTTGGAGATGGTGATCTGGTCATCCCTGAAATATTCATGGTGGACAATATTCAGTGTTTTGGGCAGCCAGCCACCCAAGTGGCATAATGTCTGTCACACTGCTCAGGCTGGCACCGGCACCTCCAGTGAGTAATGGCCACATTCTGCTTGTTAGACCAAGGTTTGTGGGTTAGCATCTCCTTCTTGCCAGTTCTCTTGAGAGCACTGATGGTACCCAATTCAGTGAAAAAGAAAAAAGTGGTGGGGCGGGGGCAGCTAGTAAAACTAAGGTATAGTTAGCAGAATCTAGTCTTCCCTTTTTCCGTGGTAATGGAATTGAAATTGAGTCACATGACAGCCTAATTAGGACTATATTTGCTGTGTCCCTCTTGTCACAGTTGTGATCAGGTGACCACTGATTTTTTTTTGAGTGGAAGTGCTGCTACTTCTGGGCTGGGACCCTTAGGACAGTGGATGTACCTCCTTCATGCTCTCTCTTATCCCTTCCCTAAAGTAATAGGAATAGCAACCCAGCCTTGAATTGTTGCAGAGCCACAAGATAGAAGGTGCCTGGATCCCTGTGTGACCATATGGAGTGCTGAACTGTTATGTGAAAGAGGAATCAATGTCTTTACGGTTTAAGCCATATTATTGGTTTCTGGTTAGCAGCTCACCTTTTGCTCAAACTAATACAAATGATATCTGAGGGTTAGCTTCACTGAAGTTGGCTTTCAGCAGGCTGCACCAGTCCTGCATTTCCGTTGTACGATAATAATTGATCTTGAAGTAATGGGGACTGATTATATAAAAGGCTTTGCTAGTCTCCTGAGTCTATTTCAAGTTGTGTTTAGGATGTCACTTGATGACAAATATTTTTAAGGCTGCGTGCACATTTGTATAGCAGTAGAGACAGCCTGCATTTTATAGCATGTTGTTTTTTGAGCTCTGCTCCCATAGATTAATGGTGTTCTAATGTTAGACCATTATTATTGAAATTGTGTAAGGTTTTTGGGGGGGGGTTGTGTTTTAGTTTTTATTGAGGTAACATTTGTTTATATGTTTCATGTGTACAACCTTGTATTTCTACTTCTGTATACTCTACAGTGTGCTCATCACCAAAAATTTAATTTCCATCCGTCACCATACAGTTGATCCTCTTTAGCCATTTCACCCTCCCTCCCACCCCTACCCCTCTGGTAACCACTGCTCCGTTCTCTGTATCTACATGTTTGTTTTTGTTTGGTTTGCTCATTTGTTTTGTTTTTTACATTTCACATGAGTGAAATCATATGGTATTTGTCTTTTTCCATTTGACTTATTCACTTAGCATGATACCCTCAAGGTTTATCCATGTTGCTGCAAATGGCAAGATATTCTTTTTTATGGTTGAGTAGTAGCCCATTGTATATATGTACCACATCTTTATCCATTCATCAGATGGGCTTCTAGGTGGTTTTCATATCTTGGCTATTGTGAACATAGGCGTGCATGTATCTTTTTAAATTACTGTTTTCATATTCATTGGATAAATACCAAAAGTGGGATAGTTGGATCATACGATAGTTCTAAATTATTCTGAGGAATCTCCATACAGTTTTCCGTAGTGGCTGCACCAATTTATATTCCCACCAACAGTGTATGAGAGTTCCTTTTTCTCCACGTCTTCACCAACACTTGTTTAAAATTGTGTAAGGTTTTAAATCTTTTTCCCATTTGTGTGTGTATGTGAGAGAGAGAAAAGGTTGAAGTTTATTGAAATATAAACATTCGAGGACAAGTAAGATAGAAAATAACCACAACATATACAGACGCTTGCTGCAAGAGGACATCTGAGGTCTCTATCCACCACCTGAGCTGCCCATGTGCTGTCCTGGTTCTCCTGGTTAGAACATGTATGAGATGGGGGGAGGCGAGGACAGAGTAGGCCTGGCTGACTGGCACATGGCCTTCAGGACTGCACCATCCAGGAAAGCTCCTCCTGCCTCAGGGCCCTGTTCTGGGACTCCTGCCGGTGCCCCCACTCAGGCTTTCTGGCTGAGACCCTGCTGTCCCTGTTGTCCTTGAGGGCAGCGAGGGTTCACTGAGAGGGTAAGCCTGGGCAAGCTGCCCAGGGAGAGGGAGAGGACCCGGTGACAAGACATGGTATGCTGTCCCTGCATCCTTCGAGTGGGAAGAGGCCATCCTTCATAACCAAACCCCTGAGAAAGACACACGGACCAAACGTCTGCGATGCCTTCAAGCGGGCCCAGCACCAGCCGACTGGTGTGCCCACACCCTACGCTTGCCTGAGGCTTCTGAGGCCAGAAAGGGGGTCAGCCCCCAGCAGATGGGGCTGTGTGTGTGTGAGAGAGAGAGTGTGGAGGGCTCAGGGAGGGGAGAGAGAAGCTACAGCCCAGCAGAACTGCAGCTCAGCAGGCTGAGGTATGTTTCGTGCTCAAGCGTTCGTGTTCCCTTTCCTTCACTGGCCAGGACTGAACCTTAGCCATGATGTGGGCTTGGCCAGTGTGGCTTTCCACCATCCCAGTGGGTGGAGTTCTGCTGAACCCTGTGGGGCTTACTCAACTGAGAGGCGAGTCTTGTGTGAAAATCACCTTTCCAACACAAGAGCAACCTGGTCCACCCCAGCGGCCAAGAGGAGAGGCACTGCTTTCTCAACATCTCATCTTCTGGGGCAGCTCAACCTCTGCTGCAAAGGCCACGGCCTCCCTGTCCTGAGGTGGGAATGTTGAGTGAAGGAGATACGCCCTCCAAGCGGGGGGAGGGGCCTGGGACTAGTCCCGCCTTGTAGGAATTTCCCATTTTTAAAAACTTTGTGTTCTGTTACTTCTGTATAGACTCTAATGTACCATATCGGATGTAGCTTACAGTACATTTCAGGTTTAAGATACTAAGTGTAGGATTCAGAGAGGAACACCATGTTTTTCATTTGTTTCGTTATCTGAACAAGGTTAGAATGACCACACTAGTGTTCTTTAGATTCACACACACTTTCACATGTTATAAGCCAATAGGGATTTTTTTCTCACTTTACTGTTAAGGGCAGAAGGTATAAGTCATCTAAGGTCATATAGCAGGAAGGGGCAGAGGCAAGGTTTTACCCAAATCTTTCAACGCTACACTCAGTGTTCTTGGAAGAAGTGGAAGTTCGGTGGTCACTCAGAACTAGGTTCCAATCCTGACTCCAGGACACGCTAGCTATTGGTACGTACAGTTAAAGTGTGATATGATTGTAATGGGCAATATATAAAAGTAACTTTACAAAAAAGTTTCGATAACTTTCAAATCCTAGCTCAGTAGGTTTTTCCTGGTTTTCACCTGTCAGTTCCCATGACCTGTGCTTTGGAGTTAGTTAGTTTAGAATACACCTTTGAGGCTCCTAAGAGGCGGTTGTTAAGGGGCAGGTAGCAGGTAGGGTCACAGCTCCCACAGCCAGAGCTCTTTGGCTGCGGTACTCGACCCACTGTGGTTTGCCAAGAGCCATTTCAGTGGAATGAGCCTGGTAATTCAACTCTCCTATTCTAGGAGCCAAGATTAAACAGTTAACACTTTTTCAGCTTTGCTTACAACTTGTTCAGAGATTCCGGACTATGCTGCCAATAGCATTGTAGAAAAAAAATCTTACTTTTCATCCTGTTAATTGGGGAGAAACAACATTTGGGAGGAAAATATCTTGTCTTCCACATACTCTATGCCATCTCCAGACTGCCTACATGCTCTGATAGGGAGATAACCATTTCCAAACTTCACAGTTTAGTTTAACCTCTTGCCCATTCAGAGTCCCAAGCATTAATATAAAAAAGCACCAACCGCCTTTACAGTTCCCAACTCCCATGAGCCATGGTGTTTGGAAGGATCATCCTTTTAGGCATCCTTGCCTAATATGTTGGTAAATGAAAGAGTCAGAAAAGGGAAACAACACTTTATGCTGAGTGGGAAGACTCTTCTGTTGGCTGACCCAATAAATCGAGTCTCCACAGAATACTGAAGCTGGAAGGAGACCTTTGAGGTGGCTGAGTACTCTCATTTTACGGAAGTGGAAACTGAGTTGGAGCTTTTAACCCGCCTGAGTTAATGAGAGACGGTCTCCTAACCCAGATCTCCTGAATCCTGAAGACCAGTGTGCTTTGCGTCACTCCAAGGTCAGCTTTATGGTAGGTTTATATTAGACCAGTAATCACCTTATCCAACATCAGTTACTTGGTTCGTTGACCTAAGCACACTATAGCAAGTATTAGCATTTAAGAGAACTAGTTTCTTACTTTTAGTATTTTTATGTTTGGAATCAAATGCTTCTGGAGAATGGGCTGCAAGCTACTTCTAAAGTTGTCCTAACAGCACCTGGTACACACGCAGCAGTAGGGATGTGAAATTTCTTTTGCAGAAAGAGAAGTTGAGGCTAAAATGGATCTCTAAAATGGGACTACCTGACCAGCTAGCTGGGTCTGTTGAAAAAGAATAGACTGACTCTGATCCTGTGACCAAGTCTATACACATACCCCATGTCTTACTTTTCCTCCACACTTCCTTCCTAAACATTTTGTGGAAGCCACCCTTCAAATTTCTTCCCCTGGTAAAGTTACTGCTTCTGTGACTTTGGCAAAACATGAGCTCAGAGATGCAAATTTCAGTTGCTCCTGTGTATTTCTCCTGTTTACCTGGAAGCCTTCCTCCTGTGCTTGACAGTGAACAGAAAACCCATGCGACTGTACAGAAGCATGCCTTGTTTTTAGACAGTTCGAAGAATGGCTAGAGAATCTAACTAGGCAATTAGCAATTTTCTCATTTGCCTAATTTAAAAGGTTTTTTATAATTGTGTTGCTAACATTAAATTGGTAATGAGGCTCTTAGTGGAATTTTTTTTTTAATCCCAATAATTTTTCTTCCTTGTGCCTCAAAAAACGGTCACATGTATTTCTGTAAACAGTAATTAATCGTGCCTCCTCTAGACAGCTCCAAGAGACAGCTTCAAGTGCTTAATTTATAACCCATGCATTGGTGGCTTGCTGATGGCAGGCTCATTTTGTTCAAAGGGTTTCAGAAATGTCTGAATTAGTTGCTAGCATTGAGAATCTGGCAGACGTTTTAGAGAAGTTCGAATTCTTCATTCCTTTTGGAAAGTCTGAAGGTCTAGCATGTACACTCTTCTCTGTCCACAGCAGCAGTCGAGTGCTCCTTAGGAGAGAGCAGGTCAGTCAACCAAAGCCTGCCCACACAGTGTTGACAATCCTGTGCGCTACGCACCCTCGGGCACTCCCCAAACACCTCCACACCCATACTTGCCCAGCCTGTCACCTGAGGACCTTGTGGGGCAGGGCAACATGCCACACAGGGAAATCTAGCAGTCTTCAGTGCCCATTCCAATTTTACTACCCTTTTAGGATGGCCCGTGCTTTGTATTCTAAAGTGAGAGGGGTTAGACAGCAAATCTCTCCCTGCACTTCTGGTACTTTTTATTTAACTCAGGAACTGGAAAGCAGAGTGCCAAGAAGAGCAAGTGCATACACAAGGTGAATCATTTTCTTTTACTGAGTGCTGAAAGGAGTTCCCATTGACGTTTTATCAGCATCCCTACGCGGGCTGTAAGCAAAATGTTCTCCAGTTTGGTCTGAAGTGAGGAAAATGCAATCATTAGGGTTCTGCTTCACCCAGGTAGAGATTAGAGGCAGTGTTTTAATATTTGATACTTACCTTGGGACCAAATTTTAGAGTTTAGTGACTGACTAGACACTTTGTTAACTAAATCTATATGAACACTTTATAGCAACTGTAGGCCTAGTTTTCTAGCCTAATTCTTTACAGAACTGCAAGGTAGCTGCTTCCCTTTCTTCCTTTGTAGATAGTCTTCTTTGTTATTGCTATTAACCAAGATTTAAAATCTTTAAAGGGTACATTATTATTATGAATAAATATTTCTGCATTCCCTTAAAACCTTTGGCAATCTATATGACCCTTATATAAGGAAATGAAAAGATGAATAGAGTGATTATTGCCAGAAGCAAAAGCAACTATGACTTGAAAGCTAGAGGACCGTGACTTCAGCTTATACCTGCCTTTCTCCAGGTGAAGTAAGGCTGAATATTACCTGTTTACTATTTGTTATCCATCCTTTCCAAGCAACAGTCTTTTCTAAAAGGATGCCCACTGTTGGCAGCATAGGTTCTGAAAAGGTCTTCAAAAATCAGGAAGTCTGCTCCTGTGTCACGTGAGACTCTGAGGGAAGAAGCACTCGCATACGTTGTAAATGTAGAGCAGGAGATGGCCTTCTGGAGGAAAACTGGTGATAACCCTGGTCCCAGGAACTGTGCTGCTCAGAATTTATGTGCATATGTGCCAGTGCAGGATAAGATGTCTATGAGGAAATTCAAGCCCATCACTAAAGGACTGGTGACATAAATTATGGTATATCCAAAAGTAGACTATTAAGCAGTCATTGCGAGAACAGAATGAGGCAGACCTATCTGCACTAATGTGGAATGTCCACATGTAAAGTGAAAAAAGCAAGTCTAAGCCGGTCTAGTGTGCTGCCATTTTTAAAAGATACATGAATGTAAATATGGTTTGAACATCTGAAGGATACACTAGAAATGGATAACAGTGGTTACTTCTAGGGAGGGGAACTGAGGGGTGGAGAGGGGAAAGGAGATTCCTCACTGTTCTTGTTGTTTTTTAACCACGTGTATGCATTATTTTTTTGCTGCTATGTTTTTAAAATGAACCAGACAAGGGAAATGGTGATACGGTTATTGAGGAAAGAGCTCTCCCCTCACTGGTGTGTTTCTGAAGGGCCTCTGTCTAGATACCAAACCTTGCCCTATCCAGGGGTGGGTATAGTGGATGCTGTCGAGCACTGGTTTTCCTATTGGATTCAGGTCTGCCCTCCCAAGGCCTAACAGCTTTTCCCCATACCAGTAAATACGGACAGCTTTGCTTCTGTACCTCAACTTCTATTTTGTGCCGACTGGTAGGGCAAGTGGACACGCAGGAGTCAAATGTTGGTCTGTTAATGGTAGGAGAACGGCAAGGTAAATCAAAGGAGCAGAATGGATCCAGTGATCTGGATATGTGTGCAGAGATCTGTGTTCAGAAAGGTAGTTTGTTATTTATTAAGCATTTATTAAATACCTTCCTAAAGTTCTGAGATACCACTGGGACATTGAGTTAGGACTGAAACATATGTGCAAGAATGGCTCATACCAAAATATTAGCTCATCAGTTCAAATCCAACGTAATTCTCCCTTGAAATAGAACCACATATTAACTTGAAGTAACCAGTAATACAGCATCCTCTAAAGATTTTAAAAGAAAAACATAACCAGAAGGCCCGGTTTTCAAAACTGCTGCTAAAGGCCAACAAATTAGCTGGAAAGGAGGGATGAAAAGGAATAAATCTACAAAGTACTCTGCCACAGAAAGCAGATCCTTGTAGTTTTTTTTGGTCTCTTTCCATGAGATAATCACTACCTTGCTGAAAATGGGAAAGGCAACCCCTGCCCATCCCAAAGGGGAAAAAAAGTATTCACCCAAACAGCTTCTACTTGTTTTTACCATATATTCCAGGTGTACGTGTATGTGTAGGGGTTTTTTTTTTGTTTGTTTGTTTTTACATTTATACAGTTTACATTGCTTGACCCATAAATAACACTTGTAAGATTAATAGGGCCATAGTTTTAAAGAGTATTTACATAGCCCCACCATGCATACAGAGCCTTTTTAATATTGAAAAAAAAAAAGGGAACTTTCCATCACTAGGCAATATAAATTTGACCATCTAAACTTATAAACCCTGACTAAAATACAAGCAATCATTTCATCCATAAATGCTGTTTCTGGTTCCCTAACAAATCTAGCACTGCAGTGTAACAAACATCTTACATTTCAGGGATATAAAAATATCAGCTTTAAAATCTGAACTGTACAGTATATACATTAATATTTGCACCGTTAAATTAGGAATACACTTAAGTCTATGAAATACTACATTATAAATAGCAATGTTCTTTTCGATCTCTAGCTGGAGCTAATACAATATAATGTTTACCTGGCTAATGAGAGTTGGAAGGGGACGACGTGGCCTCGCATGATGGGACGCACAGTGTTGGCTGGGTCACATGACTACGTGCATGCCACACAACAGGACAGACTGTCAGGACCTGGGCCAACCTGGCGCAGATAAAGGACAAACACTAGTGCTTTACAAAGGTGGCTCAAGTTCTCCATTGTCTAAAATCGACACCCCCATCCAGTCACCTCTCAACAGGTTCTTGAGGCTCTCCTGAGGGTTGGAGATCAAAGCAGCTGTATCAAACTGTGATGCACCCAACAGGCACGAGAGGTCACGTCCACCTGGCACCATCCAAGGAGGGTAAATGGAGAAATCACACCTTCCAAAGGTTAATCTGACACTGTAAACAGCAGTCGGGGTCTCATTTACATGGGCAAAGCACTTTAATCTATTTTAGCAACTTTCCTATGGAAGAAAAAAGATTCGATGTAAGATGGTTAATGGCTAAGCTTAACCATCTCCACAGCTACTCGGTTAAGAAATGATACAGTTTTTGCCCTTGTGTCCCTTTTTCTTCTTGGATTTAGTTGTCCTCTGGCCAAACTGAGGAGTGGGGAGTGCGGAAGTTGGACTAGAAAGGTCGTCTGTATAGTATGCATATCTCTGCGGCCGGGGCTGAGGAATTGGTTGTCCAAGAAAGTATCCTTCTTCTTCTGAGTCGGAGGAGGAAGAGGTGGTGGAGGAGCACCAAGAGCTGTCGTCCTCCCCGTGGAGCCCCAGGAATCGAGGGCCCCCCGGGCTCCGCAGGGTGTAGCTGGAAGCGGCACGGGCGTACTGCCCATAGAGCTCAGCGTTCCGCACGTAGGCCTGGATCTCCCGCGCGCTCTTACTCTGGATAAACTTCTCATAGTTATCAGGGGCGTAAAGCCGCAGCCTGTCCTTGGGAGAGTATTTTCTTTCTGTAACAAGGTTCAGAGCATTGTCCGAGCGGGACTTCCTACTTCTTCTGCGGCGATGGTGATGAGACCGGGGTCCCCTTTCTTCAAAATGGTACACCCGTCTCCGAGTTCTCTCGCTCATCGGTGGCTGCCGGATTTCGATGTTCTCATAGCTTCCGTTGTCAATGACATCATCCGAAAACTTGACCTGCTGTGGCCTGGACTGAGACTTGGACCTTCGGAGCACTGGCAGGTGGACTGGTTTCTCCTCAGGCAGGATTTTTTCTGGACACAACTCTGAACTGAGACTCTTCAAGGACTCTGTGCTCCTGTGCAGCATGGAAGAGTTCAAAGTCCCCATATTGCTCATTTTCTCACAATCTTCTGCCTCTATTTCCTCGAAGTTTTGCAGAGAATATAACGATGGCCTTGGCTTGCTTTCTCCATCCACCGAAGCCCCTAAAAGAAAAGCCAAGACAAGATGTGATTCTCAGTAATCCTGACACTCTGACAGTTCTTACCAACAAGCTTCTGAAAGGAAGCATTTCAAAGTGAAGTCTCTCAAACCTCAGTATCTGATTAATGATCACTAGGCAAAACCAACATACTATAATATACACTTAATTGACAAGAGGTATGAATTTTGTTATTGAAACAAAGGGCCCAGCATCTCCTACGAGCCCAGCCGTTTTGGAGCCAAACGTGAGTTACAGCCCATGGGATGAGCACCAACTTGAAAAGCTCTTCGTAAGAGTCCTGTCGTTAGCTTATTGGTATGACACATAGAAGCTTCTGTCTCTCAACCCATTAAAGTCAGATTGCTTCATCTGAACGTCTCTGAACGCAGTCCTTCCCTTTGCTGTCACACGACTAACATTATGGTCCTCTTCCTATAGCCAGACTAGTCTTATACCTGGTTGTGCAGCGCAAGGGCCACATCCAGCCCACAGCCTATTTGTGGATAGAGTTTCACTGGGACACGGCTACACCTAGTTGCTCCCATGCTATCTATGGTTTCTTCCACAATGACAGAGTTAAGTAGTTGCAACAAAGACTGTAAGGCCCCAAAAGTACTCTCTAGCCCTTGACGGAAGAAGTCTGCCAAACCCCTGACCTAGACCTTCATCCAGTCTTCTGCCCCTTCAACCCATAAACTAATAATGCCACTTCCCTATTAATCTCATTTTAAAACTTTTCTCAAAACCAATATTGCACTCCTTGTTATAACAGGGCTCAGGCAAGTTAAGAGAAATGGATGTAACCCAGACAGCTGCAAGGAACAACAGGAAGTGGTGTGAACTGTTGTCAAATGGAGGCTACACAGCTTCCTACTTTCTAAAGAAAGCCTGTTTTTCAGCCCATCATTGTCAAGAAACGTCAGCACCAGCACGACGTATACCAAATGTTGTCTATTTTTGATATTAACTGTTAAAACACCTGTCATAGGGCCTAGCAAACAGGAGGTGCTTAATATTTAGTCTTGCCCACCATTCCTCAGGTCCCCTTTATTGTAGGCCTTAACATTGACAAGCCTGACCTAAGCCAGGGGAGTAGCCGTCTTATCCCTCCTTGCCCGGTACCTGGCACAGGGTCCCTCCTGGCGGCGGGCAGCTGCTCAAGCCTTTCCTGCCTATGTTACAATGTAACATAACCTTTATGAAAGGACTGAATGTCGTTCCTTGGACTGTAAAACTAGCCAAGTGACAGCAGTATTTCTGTATCCAAAAACTTACTGCAAATGTAAGATTCAGGAGGGCTGGGTTCCAGGTTCAATCTTGTCTTTAAACACCTATGTAAAGTTGGCATTTAGCCTCTCGGCACCACTTGCGGTATCTTAGTTCCCCGACCAGGGATTGAACCCTGGCAGTGAAAGCACCGAGTCCTAACCACTGGACCACCGGGGAATTCCCTAGCCTCTTGGAAATTCAAGTTTCGTCATTTGTAAAATGCAATAATATCCACTCTATCAGGTCATTTTAAGGACGAAACATAGATAACTGACATGAATGTGTTTTGAAAATTATTTTGTGAAATTATTTTATAATCTGGGTAAAAAAAAACTTAGCTCTTTTTGAGCTGTCTGTCACCACAGGGCAATTTAGGAAAATACAAAAAATGTTCTGTGCTTATAGAGTACACATGTTGATTTTAATATCTTGAAATTCACAGCATGATCCAAAGAGTCCAATATCTTTCTTCAGATACAGATGCAGACTCCATGATCCCAATAAATTCATTTCTCCTCTTCAAAGCAGGGATAATAAGACCTATCCCCAAAGACTGTACTGAAAATATATTTTATATGTATGCTCACATGTATACACGTGTTTGTTTTGCTACAGGGTTTTTGGCATTTAACTGAAACTCCTTCCTCTCCTTGGTCTACAGTTGTAAATAACATAGCCCCCGCTGGTGCTGACCTGTAATTTGTGGAATGAACTTTTTAGGGGCTCCTTTTTCAAATACCCCATAACCCCTAGATTATGTACCTGTGATATTAGACAAAGCCAAGGAATCCATAGAATCCCGAACGCTCTGCTCTGGTTTCAAGTCTGACAAACACTCCAGGGAATCTTCATACCACTGTGTTTGATCATGATTATATCCCGAAGCCCCATGGTCCAGATCCAATTCCTGGAGCCTTCGACTGCTCGCAGGGCCCGGGTGGCTGCCATAAGCAGAATCGCCCAGTCCATCTTGTGACTGTGCCCAATACATATCAGATTGGTATTTTTTACTTGCAAGGCTCTGGTTATTTTGCTTTAACTCGGTCTTATTTTTAACCATGTTATCAGATATCCAGTGCTCACTGGCTCGAATGTCCATCTCATTGGGCTGCTGCTGAAAGAGGCTTTTATCACCAAACTTGAGGAGCAGCTGCGTCATATAATCTTCATGCTCAGCCCATTCTTCAGGGTCTTCTGGGGTTTCGTGCTCTACTCTGCCTTTCCAAAATTCTTCATTGACGAAACTTGCTCCTTGCCTGGAAAGACTCAGATCATCCAGTTTCCGAGAAAGGGTGTCGTCGGCATTGCCTGAAAGGCCAGGGAACTTGTAGTTCAGAGCAGGGGACAAGAGGAGAGACTGTCGACACTGATCCGCTGACCGGCTGCTTTTGCCCATCCGGACACTTCTTCTGGAGTCTCTGGATCGAGCCGACTGGAACGCAGAGTCCGAAGAATCCGAGGCATGGACGTCTTCACCGAGGCTGCATGTCTTTGAGCAATAAATCTGACCTTGTTTGGGAAGGAAGGGGCATCCCAACAGAGAGGTTTTGCACTGGGCGCAGGAAAAGCAGGCCTCTGTAGCGTGCCAGTGCCGCCCGTCGTAGGTCATCTGCGCATGGTCCACACCTGTTTCAAAAAAGGATCCAGTAACAGGTCACAGTTCCATCTTGAAACAAAGGCAGAAGAAACAGAAAAGACAGACTGTGGGCATGAGGGAACGCTTGGGGGTGATGGGACTGTTCCAGATCTTGACAAGGCTGTGAGTTACACAGGGGCAATTAATTCCCATTATTTGCAGATTCCATATTTACAAACTTGCCTACGCGCTAAATATTTTGTAGTTCAAAAATCAATACTCAAAAAAAAAAAAATCAATACTCACAGAGCTTTCAAGGTCATTTGTGGACATGTGCAAGGTGGCAAAAAATTTTGAGTCAAGTGATGCGTGTGTGTGTGTGTGTGTGTGTGTGTGTGTGTGTGTGTTCCAGCTGGGGTCAAAGGGCACTACTGCACTCACACCTGCGGCCGATTTAGGGGCATTTTTTCGCATTTTTTGTGCTTTCTGTGGGTGGTTTTGCTGTTTAAAATGGCCCAAGCATAGAGCTGAAATGCTGTCTAGTGTTCCTAAGCGCAAGGAGGCCTTGGAGAAGCAATCCATGTGTTAGAGAAGCTTTGTTCAGGCAGGAGTTACAGTGCTGTTGGCTGTGAGTTCAATGTTAATGAATCAACAACATATATTAAATAAGGTATCTTTAAACCTAAACATACACAAAACAAGATTATATATTGATTGGTTGATGACAATGTTGCGACCAGAGGCTCACAGGAACCTAACCCACTGTATCCCTAGGACCAGTGGCTCAGTGTGGGGTAATTCAGCGTCCACGGCAACTCTACAGAACACGACTAGCAGAAGTAATGAGAATCCAGTGTACACCCATTTATCAGAACTCATCAAGCTGAAACATTTAAAACCTATACATTTCACGGTATGTAAACTATCCCTCAATTAAAAAAACAAAAAAAAAAGGAAAGAAAGAAAAAAGAGTGTGGGTAATCAGAGACAGACTGATGGATAAGTGACAGAGCCAACCGGCTGGGCCACGGACGCACCAATATGCTCGCCGCAGGTCTCACAGTACTCGGCGTACAGGGACTCGAAGCAGCCGCAGCAGAACGGGCGGCCGTCCTTCATGATGTACCTCTGTCCCCCCAGGACCATCTCGCACTCAAGGCAGCAGAAGTGTTTCATGTGCCAATGGCGACCCTCTGCTTCTGTGCACTCATCAGCAAAAATTATCTTCAGAGGAATATGAGGCCATAGGATGAAAAAAAATCATTGTGAACGATTTTAAAGGTCAAGTAACTGCACGTTTGCTGGGCAACTGACAGGCACTGGATCTTAAAGCCGCTTAGACAGTGTACTTTGTTTCTTACAGCCTTAAGCTTAACTGACTAACTTGATTTAGCTATAAAACAAGAACAGAAAGTGAAAACATTGAAAAAGAGAAACTAAGTGCATGCTTATGCTTTAAAAAACAAAACAGAATTCTACATTGGATATCATTCACTTGGTCCTATTTCTGCTCCGCAATCACACTTTGTTGGCATAATCTGGCAAAGAATACATTAACATTGAAATAATTTAGCGGTCTGTGCATCTTTTAATAAAGAAAACTCATTAAAGTGGCTGTGGAGTCAACATAGTTAGCGCTCTCTGAATGCTGGATTATGTGAACACCACTTGTGTAGATAACACTTCGTTTGACGGTGCCGTCTCCAGATTAAGGACTTTTAATTTTTTTACATTTTTGGTTTCAAAAAATTTTCAAATAGCACATCATTGAAAAAACTTAAACATATAAAAGTAAAAACTGAAAGTTTACTGTCACTGATTGAAGTAGACTAGGGAGATAATAATGAATAAATGCAATGAGGTTCTCTGGATGGGGTCTTGGAATAAAAAAGAGACATCAGTAGGAAAACTGAGGAAATCTAAATAAAATCTATGGTTTAGTTAATGGTATTACACCAGTGTTAACTTCTTAGTTTTGATGCATATACCATGGTTATGTGAGACGTTTTAACAATAGGGGAAGCTGGGAGAAGGGTACACAGGGACTCTCTGTATCTTTGCAACTCTTCTATAAATCTAAAATTACTTAAAAATGAAGAGCTTAAGGAAAAAAATTTCATTTCACACCACCAGCCCTCCCCTGAGTTAACATGCTCACCACTGTTAACTTAGTGTATGTCTTTACATACCATTTCTGAGTGTTTGCAAATATGTATACAATCTTGTTCTTCCCCCCTTTAACAGAAGTAAGATCAATTGCTGCATACTCTTCTTGCAACTTGCTTTTTTCTCACAGTCCATCAAGGACATGCTACTTATCAATACACAAAGACACCTGCTGCTTTCTCTTTATTAGCTGCATATTATTCCATTGTACCAACTTGAAGGGTTATCTTAAAAACGTACACACAGAGCTCAAGCAGGAGAGATCTGTATTTTGCTTAGGTGTGAACAGTGGAACATTGGCTTACTAGAAGCTTATTTTTTTCCAGTGTTAAGGGATGAACTTTTTTACCTCGTCACATGCTGAACACCGGGGTTTGAGCAGCTCAGCATGGTGCCGGCCACAGTGAATTTTTCCATCCTGATAAAAATAGATGAGGTCGACCAGCAGCTCGTTGCACGTGCAGCAGACAAAACAGGATGGGTGCCAGCATACTCCAGGGCCCGCTCGAGAGGCAAACACTGCAATTTCACCTCCATTTATTTTCAACCCACACTAAAAACAAAAGGATTTAGATCTTAAATGACCCCTTTTTAATGACTGGATTCTCAGCCTTTTCCACTTTATGCTAAATCCCAAGTTTGTCAGCGAAACTTTAATTTTTGTCCCCTCCTATTTTTTTTTTTTTTTTGCAGTACGCGGGCCTCTCACTGCTGTGGCCTTTCCCGTTGCGGAGCACAGGCTCCGGACGCGCAGGCTCAGCGGCCATGGCTCACGGGTCCAGCCTCCCCGCAGCACGTGGGATCTTCCAGGACCGGGGCACGAGTCCGCGTCCCCTGCATCAGCAGGCGGACTCTCAACCACTGCGCCACCAGGGAAGCCCCCCCCCTGCTGTTTAATGTTGGATTGTTCGTGATTCTCCACTGGAATGAACATGCCTCAGATTTACTACCACACTGGACTGCTCCTCGGACATGCGCAGTGGTTTTCTGGAGGCGTCCTCCTGTTGGATATACTCCTACTCTGAGGACAGCCAGTAAGGAGGCCCCGAATGTCTTCATTACGCCCCTGCGTTCTTGAGCACTAGGTGCACCCCAGCACCGCACTCCAAGCCAAGACCCCACGTAAGGCCGTATTTCTCCCGATGCTTACATGCCTCCCCCATAATACACAGCAGTGTAGCCAGTTACCAACACGAATCCCCACGTAGTAAGAAGCTACGCTGCCTTTCCTTCTCTCAGTTTTTGGAGGCTTTTAGGGCCCACGCCTGTGCTGGCGCTGCCACCTACCCCCCGAGCTGATCCACGCACATCACTACTCATCCTAGAACCGGCTACCTGCTCGCACACAGCGTGCATCACTGCTCTGGACAGAAGTTTAATCGTCCCTCTTCCGAGTGCTTCTTTCTTCCGCTGAGCACTGAACACTTGCAACTCTTTTTTCTCCTCTTCACTCAAAGTCTGGCAATACCGCACCTTCACAGAAAGAAACAGAAGCACCACTCTGAAGCAAACAGCGTCCGTCACCAATTCTTTATTTCCAGAATCAAGTTTCAGGAAATAAAACAGCAAGTTGAGCTGGCCTGCCCCCGTGAATCGCCAGTTTAAAAATGACCCCATACGTTTAAAATGACCCCAAATCTTGCAGCCTCTCTAGCAAAAGGGAAATGCAATTTGAAGGAATAGTCCTTTTTTTTTTTAAAGATGAAAAGTTTAATTTAAACTCTTAACAGCAGAGTCACTAAAAAAACATAAGACATGAACCTCTCTACAAAAGGTTTAAACTTGCTAATTGCCACCTTCATTCTACATTCTACAGGCACTCAAGTCCACTGCAGGCCTGAGCCACCATAAAGCACTGACTCTGGGTGAAGGGGTAGGGAGATCGCAGGAATTTGTAGGCTCCTGATAACTGGTGGGTGGCTGCAAACACTGTAAAAACCAACTTGTGTTAAGTTTATTGCACTGACACCCTTTTCTCTCCTAAAGAATGGAAAGCTGTATTCTCTGGCCCAATTTTAACTGAAGAAGGACAAAAGGGCCCTAGCCAGGGAGGAGCTGGGGTTTATGGGAGGCACCACGATGCTCAGGGTGGATTTTTTTTTTTTTTTTTTCCTAATTAGCCTTCTTCCTGTTATTTTACCTCATTATCATGTGGTGGCAACTGGTACAAAAGCTGTTTAATTCGGTGTTTCTCTCCAGGGCTGTTAACATAAGGAACCTTTTCCTCTGGTAAGCAAGCAAAATAGAGCTGGATCTGAGAGAGAGAGAAGAGGACGTCAGCACACAGGAAGCGGACACTTCAGCTCATTCCATCTTCGAGTTACCCTGCCCTTTAGGTACTGGCTCTGGCCTCGGACAGGATTTGGCTACTGGTAGCTAATGAGAAGAGCAGCTGAGCCAACTCAGCAGAACTGCAAACCCTCAGACAGCTAGCATCCAGCTGCTAAATTGCTCTTCAGGAATGCAATTCATAGTGACAATTAGGGGCACCATAAATTATGGACCATAAGACATGCACATTTAATGCTAGGGTCAGCCGAGAGAGTCCTAAATGAATGCTGGAAATGACCACACAGGGCTGTGTGACACTGTCCACAATCCAGCCACGACACAACACATTGGATTTGCTCTCTGAATTTTACACGTTGCAAAGACAAAAGCTGTTTTGTTAAACTCTGTAAACTCTCCCTTATCAGGTTCTCTCAAGGTTCAGCTTTCTTTGCTTGCATGGGTGCTATTTTCTAAATATCTGGAGTCAGTTTCCCCAAGGAAACGGGAAGGGAGCTGTATTAACCTGTACTTAGTTCACTTGGAAAGAACTCAGTTTTTGTTTGAGATTTTTTTTTTCTTTCTGTTGTATCTAAAGGAAATCCTTAATGAGTACTGCGAAGGATACTGCAGTGCTGAGGAAAGATGAAAAGGATTGAAGGAAAAAAAAATATGAGATTAGGCAATTTGGGGCCTGTCTGCTTCAATATCTTAGTGTCTCACAAAACCTACTCACCCTAAGCTGCAAGAAGGGTTCTCATTTAAGAAGCAGTTTATCAAAACATTGCTTTCCTACCTGGAGGACCAGCTCGCCACCCTCTTCCACTGTATCAGCCGCAGGAGCTGGTATGGTTGTAAACACTTACTGAATACTAGCTACCTGTGTGCCAGGTATTGTTCTAGACCCTGGATGAATCGGAGCTCCCATCAAAATGGGAAACACAACCATAACTCAGAAGCAATCATACGCCTAGTTGGCTCTTTTAATTTCAAACTATCTTGGCCCTTATGTCTAACACCAGCAATTTTTAATAAGTTCATCATTATAAGGATATTGGGAAGATAAAAATAGGTACACAGAATGTTCTCATCTTCCTTAAAATAACAATACAACAAAGCACAAAATGCGCTCTTTAATTTTTTTTCCAATTTACACCATGTGGTGACAGAATCTTTCACGTGCAAGGTTATCAAAGGTCAAATCCTACGCAATAACACTTCAGATGGTCTCTCACAGCTCTGTATCTCCTCTCTTCCAAAGCAAAGGCACTGCTGAGAACTGACTTGGAAACTTTCCTCTTTCCTTTGATTACCTTTTTGTTGTTACTGAAGTTTTTTAAAAAGTTAAACTCCTCCCACTCTCTCCAAAGGGACACCCCAGTCAGAAATCCACATGACAAATGCATAGGCAGTACTCTGGTCTTCACTCAGTAGGGCAAAAATAGCATCCTTATAGGGCTTCTGGATCCAAGAGTACAAAAGGGATTGAAAACATCCATGGAGAAACTAAGTGTGACCTTAAAAGCAAACATTTAAAACCATCCAAAGAGTGAGGCCCAAGGACACAGCATGTCACTGTGTGGGAAAAAAAAAAAAAAAAACAACCCTTGAAGACCTTAAATCACATTGAAAAATAGAAAAGCAGAGGACTCGGTTCCTACCTGCTCGGGTCTGAGGCCTGGGGGGACCCAGGCGTACTCCTCCAGCGCACAGCCCGAGTCGTCATCGGACGTGGAGCTCCGCTGGCACCCGAAGGCGAGTTTGCTCATTTTGGGCTCCATCTCCAAAGGCATCATAACAAAGTCAAACAGCCAGCTTCTCAGTCACAGGACATCAGACAGTGGCTGCTGTGGACAATATAAGACAAACCGAAGAGATGAACCCGAAGGCGTTGCTCTCACCCTCCAAGAGCTTTTACTGAATTCCCGCGTACGCACAGCGGGGCCCAGAGAGAGGGACCAAGACGCCAATGTCACCGTCCCCAGGCCCCCGGAACTTAGAATCTAGGGCCGCGTGATTCGGAAAGAGGCCCTTTACCAGCTCAGCATTTCAGAAAATGCCACCCAAACTAGTTTACGTCCAGATGCCTTGAAAAGGTGCTTCTCTACACACTGTTCATTAGAAAGGTTCTCATGAAAACTGCTTTGCTGACTGCCCACAAATGAAATCCTGCGAAGCCTCGGGGGTTGTAGGAAGAAGCTGGGTTTGCGCCCCCCGCCTTGCCCACTACTGTGTGCCGTGAAAAGATGGCTCCAGTCACCCCACTTGGTTCCCTGCATTTCCTCGTCCATCTTCCCAGCGGAGCACGGCTGCCTGCACAGATTGGGTCGGCTGGGCCACACTGCTTAGGTTTCAGGTTTCCAATAAAGTTTGAGAGGCACTGAACTTCGTTTACTCATGGAGTAGAAATAGCACAGTTAAATCCTTTCACAGCACATTAAATCCGCAAGCCTTTACTATCCATGGGCTAAAGTCAGCCAGACGTTCAGTAATGAGTTCCTTCATAAGACAGTAATTGAATCCAAGCACCAGGTTAAAATAAAATCCAGCGTGGTGACAACTCGTGTTTAGCGGTGTTACTAGAAGGCTTCCACTGAAAAGCTCTGCAGTACCTACTGTCCTGCATGCTCTCAGCCTGCTGCGGGGCCCAGATTCTTAAACACTGCGCCACCAGGGTAAGTCCGGCTCTGAAAGTCTCCTCAGATGAACGCCTATAAAGGTGTCAAGACAACAGTCCCTGACCTACAGCCCAGGAACTTTGTTATCACCATGTGTGTTCCTTCTAAGTTTCTTCCAATTCTGAAAAATCATCCCCTGTCCCCAGGCACTAAGAAGAAAAAAAAGATACAAGACTTTCAGGATCAGATGCAGCTTTTTATACCTGCCCCTTTCCCTCCACCAAAAAAAGGAAAGAAATATACAGATAATTAGCCCAACCCCATTTTAAAGCAAACAAGGCTCCGGGAAGTTAAGTGACTTGCCTAAGGTCTCACAACTGAAAACCAGAGTCTAGTCACACTGCGTGTCTGACACATCAGACTTCCAAAAACTCTTCTGCCTTAAAAAAATTCTCTCATTTGCTGCAACAAGTAGGAAAGACAGTGGAACGTAAACATTGTCAGCCTGACACTCAGTCATTTGTCAGTGACTCTCACAGTGCAACACTAGATACTTGTTGTTAGAACATGGTACCTATTAAAGCCTGTGAGTATGAAAACTGACGATTTTTCTCTGATGAATCAAAGGACACTAAAAAATTAAAATTGTAACAGTTCACAAATGCGAGGCCAAACATCCAATGGCTACAATCTTTATTAGGGAGGAGCAATGCCCAACAGTAGATATTATTCCAACTAATAAATGTAACTTTCATTCACCCCAAACAAAAAGTAAAGGTGACCTCATTTCCTGCCCCACCACTGGGAGGGACTGACCTTTTACACAAGACATAAGTTCACACCGGTGCACTTCATTCACGTCTGAGGAAAGGCTTTCTAAACATTGGCACATTCCTTGTACTCCTCAGTAAAAAAGGACGTGTTAATGAAAGTCAGAACATTTCTTGGATCTAGTCTTTCCCTTTTGTTTTGAAAAAAAACCACTCCCCCCAATGGAAGGAAGAGAACTAGAGGTTAAGAATTTAATCAGTAGCTCAAAATCCCACACCAGGAGAATGGGTGCCTTCAATGCAAATGAACCTGAATCCTGAAATACGCACATCTTCCCTTTGCCAAATCTGGCCGAGGAAGGAAATGTGAAGGTACCTGCTCTGCACAGACTTACTAAGATCATAAATATTAACTAGAACCTAAATCTTAAATGTCACTATATTTTAAAACAAGAGAAAACACCATAAATTAAGACAAACTGCAAATTTTCCAGGCTAGAACAAAGATGCAGATTGCCAAAGAGCTGAATTACTTTGACAGCTATATTGCCTGGTCAGCCTTCTGTGGAAACTGCACAGAAAATGACTACCCTCATCAAGGGAAATAACTTAGCACTCAGTGCCATGGTCCTGTTCTCCCAATCACCTGGACGTGCCGGCCGCGTCTCCAGCCTGCAGCTCCCACAGCCATCCCAGCCTCGGTTCAAACTGAACTGTCACTCACCACTCATCAGCGAAGCGACGAACTTCGTGATGAACTGAAGGAACATGAGTGACACAGGCGCAGCTTTCAGTGTCCTTTGTTGACACTCTGACAGCTACCTCTCACCTCCGTGCCTAGCCTGGCATGATCAGTGCTGTGACATCTGATCACCACGTCAAGCAACCCCACGAGGGCGTATCTTGCTTAAAACCGAGGAGGAAACTGAGCCTCAGAGAGATCCTCCACGGGTCAGCTGTCCAAGGGCAGTGGCCTTAGAACTGGGCTCACTGGGTGACCTTAAACCCCTGCAGCCCTGCACTGCCCCCTGGGTGGAACCTTTTCTTTGGTGAAGTAGTCACGCTGCTGCACTGCAGACATGCACAATGACACAGCCGGACAGGGTGCGGGGGGGCAGTCCACTTCACCCAGAGGGGGCATTTTAAGGAGGACATACAGTCAAAAAGGATTATAAAAATTCAATGGCCTCATGAGCTGTTGCTTCAGCCTTCTTAAATTTGGAGAAAGCCTCTCGTTTTCCTTTATATCAGAGGATAATTACTTAAAATGACAAAACATTACATTTACTAACAAGTTCTAAGAGCTGGCCAAAAAATAAACATTAAAAATATATATATAGGGCCTTCCGTGGTGGTCCAGTGGACAAGGCTCTGTGCTCCCAATGCAGGGGGCCCAGGTTCGATCCCTGGTCCGGGAACTAGATCCCACATGCAAGCCGCAACTAAGAGTTCGCATGCCACCACCAAGACCCAGCACAACCAAAGAAAGAAAGAAAGAAAGATTAAAAAATAGTAAGTTACTTCGCGTGACCCCCACGTGCCAGGCAGTGGTATACATGCTGCATTACCACCAGGTATTTTTTCTCTACCTGATAGCATAACAACCTGAAGTTGGATTTTTCTTTTAGAAATTACCCGTCTTGTCAGCAGGTCCAGAAAGCATACTGTTAAGTATCTCGCCATCTCAGACTTTGTCATATGGAAGCAGCATGGTTCTTGCACATGCAAGAATGTATAAAATAACTGACAAAAATGTGATCTCACAAATATACCTTATGTAGACATTTACATTACTACATGGTATTTGCTTTGCGGCACGAGAGAAAGAGGGAAGCCTGGCCATTACTTGTGCTCTCTGGGTGATGACGAAGGGTCTTCCGAATGCCATCCACACGTGGTTGTGTTTGCTTTGCCAAAATACTACCTTTTAGGCCAAACATGAAACCACGCCTGAATTAGATCTAACAGGAAAATTCCGTTCATTCTCTTTCCAGGTGCTGTCTCTTAAGGTTGACCTGTGAAACAGGGCCCACAAATCAGGTTTGCAAGTAAGCTGAATGATAACGGAAACAGGACTATTCTGCTGCGGGCTTTGATATGGAGGGCAAGAGCTCTTCGAGATTTCTTTTTAGCAGAACCACACTTAACGTGGACAAGAGTGGCCCCGTCCTGTGACTCGGCCTTTAGTCATTTTGTATGTTATTCACTACTTTTGTACATTTTTATTTTGATGTAATTTCAAACTTCAGAGAAGTTGTAAGAAGAGTAAGGAACTCCTAGACAGCCTTTCACCCAGACTCACCAGCTGTTTGCATCTTCCTTCCTTTGCCATGTCACCCCCACCTCGTCCTCCTCAGCCTCACCAGCACACCCACACACTTCTGTGGGAACCATCTGGAAGTATTTTTCACATTCTCTTGCCTAACCCCAATTAAATTAAACATGTTCTCTTAAAAAAAAGTTTATTTAAAAACAAATAAAACTATGTGCGGGCTTCCCTGGTGGCACAGTGGTTGGGAGTCCGCCTGCCGATGCAGGGGACACGGGTTCGTGCCCCGGTCCGGGAAGATCCCACATGCCGCGGAGCAGCTGGGCCCGTGAGCCATGGCCACTGAGCCTGCGCGTCCGGAGCCTGTGCTCCGCAACGGGAGAGGCCACAGCAGTGAGAGGCCCACATACCGCAAAAAAAAAACAAAAAAACAACAAAAAAACAACAAAAAGACTATGTGCAAGGTACCGTGTTATATGTTAGAGATAAATAGAATAAAAAAGCCAAAACAGCTCAGGCCGCCAGTATTCCGTGCTTATTCTGAGGCAGGTTTATTGTCCTGGTCTTGAAATGCTGCCATAAACTGAATGAACTCAATCACAAGTGAATGACAATCATGCATTAACCAATTCTGTGTTAGGTTTGTTAAGGAAATGAACCAGTAGGGATTCCACCGCTCCAATGTCTTTATGATTCTGGATGTAAATAAGTCTGATAAGGCAGGGAAAAGAAGTGAAACGGTTTGAGTCTGACCATGAAGGAAATGTGTAGGGGAAGCAACATCTTTAAAGCTAAAACCACTGTCAAAGAGGCCTGAGGCTGGGTAAGGAGAGATGACATACTTTTTCCCAGAAACACGAGGATTCGGGGTTGCTCCCCAAAAGCCATGCAACGAAGTTGAAGAGTTCCATTTCCCCCCCTTGTCCTTTATTTCCCTTCTTCCTTCAAAATAGTTAAAAAAAAAAAAAAGTTAAATAGCTACTTCTCACCATTTAAAAAGACTCAGAGACAAACAGCCGGCAGATGTATGACTTCTCAATCATCATATACTTGTCAAGAGAACACCTGACCCAAGGGACAGAAGCAGTGCTGAGGGAAGGCAACCTGTTGCCCCGGGCATTCGGTAAGCTCAGCCCTGAAGTCCTCAGACCTTTGACAAGTCACCAAACATTGTGGGACCTGGTTCTTTAAAACAGCAACTATTTTCCTTCCAAAGATGGCCTAAGGATGTGAAAGTTTTAAAGAAGAAAATAATTATATGAATATAAAGAATTAGAGTTACCACTGACATGTCAATCGCCACTGTTACTTCCACTGATTACACACATCTTGAAGCTGACCAGAATAAGAACACTTTAGTAACAAAGACCGAATGTTGACAGGGGAGTTTCATCTTCTTTGTGAGTTCGGGACACTCTAGACTCCTGAAGGGCAAACAATTTTGATACACTATTGGTCACTACTAGCCCTCAGAGTGAGCTTCTAACCAGTCCCTACATAAAATCTCTGACACAGACATATACACACACACCCCATGTCTGCGGAGCATGGCAGGGTCTTTCCAGGTGTCTTTGGCAAAGCAAAAATTGGGAGCACCCAGTATATGACTGGCTGTGAGATGGCACTTGTTCCCCAAATTCACTCATTTAAGGAGGGGTTCCTTGTGAGATTTACTTTCCAGATTCATTTACTTCACTCACGCATTCATCCTTATATTTAAAGACCATTACTGAGTCATTCTGGGAAACATCAAAAATCAAGGAAACTGACATTTATTCCATTAAAAGCTAGAACTTAAAAAACAAAAAATGTACCCACTGTGATAGGAATGTTTCCAAATTCCATTTGGAATTTCCTTGCTTTCTCTAATGGTGGTATGTGTGTAAGTTACATGTGATTTAGCCTTTGGCTGATCGTTTGTTTTCATTTTGAGTAGAAAATGAATAATATAAAGAACACTGGCTTCAGGATTCCAGCAAATGGAGTTCTAAGTCAGCCATCCAGTTGGGAGGAGCTGAGGGCTCTCTCACAACGCTGAGGTGATGTCCAGAACTGCATGGCTTCAGACACGTGCCTTTAATTTGTTGCTTTCGGTATTCTATAAATTAGGCGAATACAGTTTGAAAAGTTGTCCAAAAGTATACAGAATAATTATGCTGTGGACAAGGGCTTAAGCATTCCTCCCATAAGCACAGTAATCACTGGTTAAGGAAGATAACATACAGTATGTGAAGGTGTTATTCAAACTAAAAAACTGCCTTATTATTTTGCTATGCTGTTTTGGCCATTTGGAGATCATTTATTTTCTACTGGGCTGTATGCTGCATCCAGGATAGTTAAGGATTATTATTTTGATTGATCCTGACATATACATAAATGAGCCTTTACTATTTTCCTTAAAAAGCTTAACAGGTCAACACAGTATATGAAGGTCCAGAGGCAGTAAAGAGTTGACATTTTGCTGGAAGACACGTTCTTCCAAAGAAGCAACAATAGATGACCATGGTCATCTATGCACTGAGTAACATTTTCAAGAATTACACATCTCAAGCAGAAGACTTTGGGTTTAACCCTAATGAGAAAGAACAAAATGCATATGAGTAGGAGGGTGCCACTCCTGGTCTTAAAATTAAAAGAGAAAAGGAACCTGGAAGGGGCCTATTAGCCCACTGCCATCAAGAGAGCCTAAACATGGTGGCTTGGGAAGAGAAAGTAAAAGGAGCCGATAAGAAAGGGGGAAACTGGGTCAAACAGAGTTCTGAGTCCTAGGTGGCTGAAAGATGATGCACCAATATGGAAATACTATATAGGCGAGTCAGAAGGGGACTTAGGATTTGAGAGCATTGAGGAGAATGAGTTCAATCAGATTCAGATTGAGGTTATAACTGTACATCAGTTCTGGTATGGTTCCTATTATTCATCATTTTCTTGGACCAAGTTACCAAATCAAATTAAAATCATGCAAATAGAAAACAATAATTTTCAGCGCCTGCCATTGAATAATGAAGTCTAAGGTCATACCCCTAATTACAAATACTTTTCCCAATGAAATTCCACTGTAGTTCCTATGAGAAGACTACCATAGCATTATAGAATCCCTAGGAAAAAGTATTTCTTGTGTGAACACGCCCAGGGAAGTTAGAAGTCCTTTGATCACCAAAAACCAGAACAGATACTGATTTGTGAAGTCAGTTGGGCTAACATTCCCTAAGTGTCCCCTGCTGCTAAGTGCCATCCTGTGGGCCACAAGCTGCTTAACAACTTCTTTGTTAAACTGCTTGTTAACAAGGCCTTTGTACATAGAAGATGCAGATCACACACACCCATTCAAGAGCTACTCTAATTCAGCTGGGCTAAATATTCAGGTGAGTTAAATTTAGCTACAGACTAATTTGGTAGTACAGAACCTCCCAACACTTCCATCCTTTTCAACACACACACACACAATGTATACATGTATGTATGTATGCATGTATGTGTGTGTGTATATATATATCCTAGTTTTATGATGTCCTTAGCTTAAAACTTTAAAAAAGTCAGAGACCTGCAAAAGCCATAGCTCTTAAAACTATTACAATCAAGATTTGAATTCTAGTAAATGACACTAAACTGTAATCTCTTTAAAGTTTTCACACAAACAGCACTCAAGCCTACTGTCTGCTAGGCCAACAGAGGCCAACCCAATTTGACTTATACTGAAATGAAATGATAACTGTAAAATAAAAACAGAATGAAGGTATCCAAAGATATTGCTTACGGAAACATTCCTTGGCTAAAAGGACTTCATACCAGCAATTAGTGGCATTAGGCCATGTGCCCTTTGACCTTTTCTGTATTTTCCAGGTAAACCTCCATCCAACTTGTACATTTTCCGACAGCTGAGTGGCCCGTCAGGCACCATACCATTGCCAAGAAGCGATCCATTTTTCCAAGAGGAAATGTGGAACTCTGCAGGGTTTCAAAGCATTCTTATTTCATGCACAAATACATTCCACGACAGAAAGACAGCCTGCTTAAACAAAAGGAGGAAACATTATGACAAAGCATGGTCCCTTGCTAGAGCGGCGCTTTGGGGGTCAGGTTATTTGGCTGTAAACCGGTCTGTAAAGATAAAACCCGAAACGCTGGCTACGGTGTAAGACGGGCCACGCGAGGCACTGTTCTAATGAATTCACTATTTTCCATAATGGGGGGACGCAGATACTTTCTCAAAATCGTGTTCAAGTCTCCTATTGATTTTTTGAATTTCCATTTTCAACGGCGGCCCAAGGAAACGGCAGCCAGACTTGACTCCAATGTACACACAGACTCGGGTTTCACCCCGTCACCTGTTGGCTCTCGAACAACACTCTTCTTTGTGAAACTTACAGCCCTCATTTGAAACAAGTTTCCAGAGAAAACACTTCAAGAAAGTGTTTGAGAAGTCACGAGACTCGAGTTGTAAAAACAAATTCCACACATAGCCTGACTTAGCTGACACAGATTAACGTGAAAACCCGGGCTTTTTAAAAAGGCCGCGGGAGGGGAGTCGGAGGAAAGGATGCCACCGTCCTTCGGGAAAACCCTGCGGGCTAATTCGAGATGGGCCGCGGGTGATGGGCCGCCGGGCTCCGCCGGGCCCTCCGCGCCCGCCTCGGGAAGACGCTCGGAGCGGGAGCCCGCGCCCCCGCGCCCCGCAAACCCACCCTCTGCGCCGCGCTGGCTGCTCGGGCCGCTAGGGGGCGCCCGGGCCGCGGGTCCCACTCGGCCCCCGGCTCCTCCGCCTCCGCGGCCTCCCGCACCCAGAAGCCGAGCTCCAGACCCAGCGGCGGGGAGAGAAGCTCTCCTCGGCACCGGCGCGAGGCCCGCGAGGGCAGCCTCCCGACCCCCTCGCCACCTCCAGAGAGGGCCCCGCGCCGCCCTCGTCGCAGCGTCATCTCCCAGGGACCGCACTCGCCCCGCGGATCCCCGCGTCTATCCCCAGCTTCGGACGCGAAGCCCTCCCCGCAGTCTCAGCGTTCAGCCGCTGCCGCCCGGCTGCCATAGAGCCCCGGGACCCAGACGGCGGCTCCCCACCTGCGGCCGCTCGACCGAACGCGGCCTGCAGCCCCTCCGCGGAGCCCTCGGCGCGCACTCGCCGCCCCCCGCTCTGCGACCGGCCAAGGCTGGCGGCCAGGCGCGGGTGGCTCCCGGAGGAAAACAGGGCTGGGTGCTCTGCGGGTCACCCGCGCCCACCCATTTCCGGAGGAGACCCCAGCAGGGCGGGGACCGAGGGGCGGGGGCAGCAAGCGCGGGGGCCCCGTCGCGGCGCAATGCTGGCCCCACCCGGCGGGCGAGGGGTCGCCACCGCCCGCCGTGACGCGCTCACCGTCGGCCGGTCCTCCGCGAGCCCCCGTTCGGTGCAACGCGGAGATCCTCACCCGCGGCCGCCAGCTAACCTGCCGTGGGGGAACCGGCAAGAGGTGCCCCAGTTCCCCAGAGACCCTCTGTCCCCGACGGCGTCGCCGACTCTGCTTCCCCCGTATTTGAGTTGCCTACCCCAGGCCACAGCGTCCCCCACGCCCCAGCCCCGCGCCTCTACAAGATCCTTCACCGCGGAAAGAAAAAACCCGTCTCCCCTCTAGCCCCGGGAGCCGGCCCTGGGCCGGCAATCTTCAGAAGTAACCAGAGCCCGCATTAAAGAAAAGTAACCATTTCGCTTCCTGCCGGTCCTACCCTCCTCGCAGCGCTGCGGGCCGGCAGCCCGGCTTGTGATCCACGCCCTGCTCCGCACCCGGCTCCAGTCCGCAGGAGGCGCCTGCCCGGCCTGATCTCGCTGCCACCCGCTTTCCAGGAACTGTCACTGCAAACCCTGCCCCTGGCAGGTCTCCACGAGGTCCCAAGCACACGCTACTCCTCGAAAAGTTACCCCCCCACTTGGCCAGCCTCGTAGCTCGAGCACCTACCTCGGTCAGCCCGCTCCGTTCCCGGGAGCCCTAGTGAGTGGAGCAGCTGACAAGCAAATACCCCAGGACGCTTATGTAAACTTCCCCCTCCCGCAGGTGCACGCGCGGGCCACAAAACGCTGGGAGCATATGCAAGGCCACCTCTTAAAGAAATCATCTCCACTCTGCCCATAACAATGATGTCAGCAAATGGCACGTTTAACCAAGTTCTCACTTGGAAGGGGTCATTAACATATGAATTCTCCTCTTAGGACTTTCCTCGCATTTCGGAGAGATTCCTACTGCTTAGCGCAGGAGATTTATTTTTATCAGTAAATAACAGCAAAAGAAAAGGAACCAGGTCGCGGGATGCACTCAGTCAAGCACATGAATAAGAGTTTTTATAAATAGGTTAAGTGAGTATCATTATTCAAACACAAGAACTATGCTCATACTCAAGGCTAATCTTGTTTCTGAGCTACTTATAGGTACACTAAGAGAAAGCGAAGCTTGACATTAGTTGTCTACAGAAAACAAAGAGAAGCAAAAACAGGACCTCAAAGCAAGCCCAGAAAGAAACGATAGATTAATAACGCACAGCAGAGGACTGAGTCTTCAGAACTACAAATTTTAATTTCTACAATAGCCTCCTTATCACAAGGTGAAAAAATGCCAAAGGAAGGGAGAGAAAAACATGCAATATTTAAGAGCTCTATCAGTTTATAAAATGCACATAAATGAAAACAACTTAAAATGGTCACCAGTTCCTTGGGTATCCTATCTCTTTTTCAGGCTATATATATTTAAAAAAATCCTTAAACCATCAGGATTCCTTGGCAGTGATTTGCAACATATATGTTTCTACAGTATACAACTGAACAATAGCCCATTGTAACTGACTTAAAAATACACAAATAAGTTGCCATAAATAGAGCAGTCAAGTAAATAATTCTGTGGCCAATTTCTGTTATCTCCGCTGCAAGGCAAGGCAGCTGAGAAGCCGCTTTTTTTTTTAACTTACTTTTTTAAAGTGGCAGAGACAAGAAAAAAAAAAAAAAGGTTGCACCTCGGCTGGTAGACTAGCTTGGAAACACTGATTTAGACAACAGGATTTGTAATTTAAATAGACTCTCTGTTGGCAAATCTAGACTCCAGTTTTGAATACAGTTCCCAAACAGTTCTCATATAGAACTCCTCTAGCCTTCAGGTCCTGTGGGGATTTGTGAGAGGGTGGTGGTGGACCTCACAGGTGACCACTTTCCTCTGTGGGGCTGTGAAATTAACCATGAATACCTAGGCCAGATTTCCTTTTTCCTATTTCCTTCCCTTTGGGCTTTCTCAGGGAAGTCATCAACTGACAGTGTACAGTCCATTACTGATTTAAATCCAACCCTGAACTATCGTGTCATTATAATAAAGGGAGTATCAGCACACCAATGCTTCAAGCCTGGTGGATGGATCCTTTTTGAAAGCTTTTAACGGAGAACTACACATTAGCCAAGGCCCCGGAACCCTCCCAACTACAAGCCATAGCAACACTTAGGAGTATTAAATGTCAGCCATTGTAAGTATGCTTCCTCTCATGCAGTTACTTGTAAATACTGTTTGTTACATTTTCAACCAGTACTGTCAGCTTTATTGCCTATTGTAAGTGTTTTCAGTGATGAAGCAGTTTGGAGACAGTTAAGAGCTTCCCACTAAAGTTTCAATCTGAATGCAGCAGACCTTCGTCTGGTCTGAAAGGCACTGTTATTGTCAAGGGTGAACTTATTCAGGATGCGGAGCAAGACCCCCAACCAGCATCCTTTTGTTTCAGCCAGGAGGAATATTCACTGCTTGCAGATCACACTTGCGAGGAGGTTGAGAAAGGAAGCCCAGAAATTCACAGGACTCGGTTCCCTCTTGCGATCCTGGTCTCTGCTCTGCTCTCACTCAGAGAGGCCTTTTCCAACTACCCATCCCAAATATCACCCTCCCCCCTTTTTATTTGTGCTATTGTCTTCACAGCACTTTGCTTGACATTATAGGTCTATTTGTTCATGTTTGCTTTCTTCTCCCCTAGAAGGTAGGGACTTTGGGGATTCGTCACTATATTCTCAGCACTGAGATTCATGGCTGGCACTTAGCAGACAAGTTCAGTAAACACGAGTTAAATGAAGGAATGATTTTTGGACATTCCTCTCAGGCCCTCACAGCCATACCATACCTGAACTAGGAATGTTTCTAACCTAAAAGCCAGACTGAACTCCAGTGTCCTAATGGAGGAGACTAAGATAGAAAGACAGAAAAATGCCAAGGGCAGAGAAATAAAGAAGGGAGCATTTTGGTTGTCAAATGCCAGTCACCTTTATTGGGTCTGGAAGAAAGAGGTAAACATACAAAATATAAAGCACACCTGGGCTCTATTCCTTGGTTCTCCTATGATTTGTATATAGAGACCTTGAGGTCTTTTCTGCTCCTTCTGTTTTTTCATTTGTAAAACAGACCTGCTTTCTAGCTTTAAGAGTAAGAGTTGCTCTTGGTCTCAGACATTTGGAAGGATTTGTAGCTAAAAGCCAGTCATCTAGGAAGAGTATATTTAAATGACTGGATGTCTAAGTTTCTGAATAGAAAAGAGAAATCAAGGGCTCTAAAATTCATCAAATGATATTTCACTCACTAAATTGAAGGGGCAGTCGGCATAAGTAATGTTAAGTAGGGTGACAGTTTTAGTTTTCAGGACAGCAGTTGGGTAGTTCTGACTATATAGAGATAGGTAACTAAAAGAATCACAACACCTGTAGGATGCAATTTCTAATGAAAATAAAATAGCTTAAAAAATGAATCATAGAGGACTTCCCTGGCGGTCCAGCGGTTAAGACTCCGTGCTTCCCATGCAGGGGGCGCGGGTTCCATCCCTGGTCAGGGAACTCAGATCCCACATGCCGTTCGGTGCGGCCAAAAACAAAAAACAAATCACAGAATCAGGCAATGTTAGAGTTGACAACAACCTGTAGGACCCTACATCTTGTCCAGAAAAAGAAACCGAGATCCAGAAAAACAATCTTAATCATAATTCTTCATGTTTGTCACCAAATTTGTTACCACTAAAAGTTTACGAAAAATGTTTTACTTTCTTGTTAATTTTAAACATTTGTGTCGTATTTCCGATGGGGCGGTATATCCTGCTGGGTCACTGAACATATGCAAATTCTAGCATTAGCTAAGTCCGTAGCAGCCCCAGGGAAGGGCCCAAAGGAAGATATCAGCTCTTCTCAGAGTTAACAGGCTGGATGGTGTTTTATAATAGGTTGCAGTTTCTCTAGGTCTCAAATTACTTTCTTTCCCCCTTTGATTACATTTAAAGCAATGTGATTAGAGAGCAATGGTTCTTTAACATTTTCTACACCCAATCCCTCTTCAGATTTACTACTCCAGTCCTCCCAGCCATCCGTCCCCTCCCCCAACTCCTACCTCCTTTGTGAGTGAGGAAAATCCTCCCTGCAAAGTACCCAGATGCACTGGGTTTGGAGTTGGGAGACTTAAAAGTCTATTCTCCGTCAATTAGTAGGCTCTGTGACATTGGGATAAATCATTTATCTAAGGTATTAGTTTTTTTCATTTCTAAAAATGCTAGTGTTTGGGCTAGGTCGGTGGGTAGAACTTCTGAGAAGGGAACGCAACCAATTTTTCAACTAAAATAGCAATCTTTTTTTTTTTTTTTTTTTTTTGCGGTACGCGGGCCTCTCACTGTTGTGGCCTCACCCGTTGCGGAGCACAGGCTCCGGACGCGCAGGCTCAGCGGCCATGGCTCACGGGCCCAGCCGCTCCGCAGCATGTGGGATCCTCCCGGACCGGGTCACGAACCCGTGTCCCCTGCATCGGCAGGCGGACTCTCAACCACTGCGCCACCAGGGAATCCCGGCATCTTTTTAAAAAAATAAATTTATTTATTCATTTATGCATTTTTGGCCGCGTGGGTCTTCGTTACTGCGCGTGGGCTTTCTCTAGCTGCGGCGAGCGGGGGCTACTCTTCGTTGCAGTGTACAGGCTTCTCACTGCGGTGGCTTCTCTTGTTGCAGAGCACGGGCTCTAGGCGCAGGGGCTTCGGTAGTTGTGACTCACAGGCTCAGTAGTTGTGGCACATAGGTTTAGTTGCTCTGTGGCATGTAGGATCTTCCTGGACCAGGGCTCGAACTCGCGTCCCCTGCATTGGCAGGCGGATTCTCAACCACTGTGTCACCAGGGAAGCCCCTAAAATAGGAATCTTAATATAGAAACTGATGAACGTAAAACTGCTCTGTTGAAGCTCTGGGTTGGTTTCTTCCCAAACCCCTCCCACAACTACCTCCCCAAACCTACTCTTCCAACGAGGACCTCAGGCTCCTTCATCTCAGACTAGATGCTCCCAGAGGCTCCGCCAGTTCAAATACTTTTTGAGTCTCTTAAATTTTTTTTTTTTTTTTTTTTTTTTTTTTTGCAGTACGCGGGCCTCTCACTGTTGTGGCCTCTCCCGTTGCGGAGCACAGGCTCCGGACGCGCAGGCTCAGCGGCCATGGCTCACGGACCCAGCCGCTCCGCGGCATGTGGGATCTTCCCAGACCGGGACACGAACCCGCGACCCCTGCATCGGCAGGCGGACTCTCAACCACTGCGCCACCAGGGAAGCCCAGTCTCTTAAAATTTGATAGCTCGTTGTGACACTAATACCAGGCAGGTGTCTTGAGTCTACAGCCCAGGCTGGGTGGGAGAATATGGGGTCAGGTCCTTTGATTTGACTCTCGCTCAGGGTTATGACTTCTAATAGAAAATGGCAACCGTCTTTGCCCGACCCACTCCTCACTTTCAACTGCTCTGAAATAGCCCTTCCCCACCCCAGGAAACGTTTCTTTCCGTGGACAGATAATTAAACCAGGATTCAAGCACATTTCCTTAAGTTCTTCAACTTTCTCTACTCCTGTAGACCTGTGGTTTAATACAAACATACTTAAGATTTCATTGCTGAAAAACTGCCAAAATATTAAGAAATAAAGAATAAATCTTCCAGTAAATATTGAGAGATCTATACATGAAAAGAGATCCAAGACAATATTAAGATGCAAATCCCAATATATAGTATGATCACATTGTTGTAACTAATAATATATGGGCTAGTGTGTGCATAGCAAAACTAGTTAGAGGAATATAAATACCAAACCATTCATATGATTTCTAGGGAAAGGCAGATGATGGGAAACTATCGCTTTTGAGTTTACAGTTGACCCTTGAACAACGTGGGGATTAATCCATGGATAATTCCCTATCCTCAGTTCCTCTGCATCCAAAGACAACCAACCACAGGCAGTGCAGTACTGTGCAGTGCGGTATTTACTACTGAAAAACATTCAAGTGTAAGTGGACCTGTGCAGTTTCAAACCCGTGTTGTTCAAGCATCCACTGTATATTTGTAAAATAAATGTACTTTTATATGTATCTTCACGTTACTTATAAACTTTTTCTTTTTATAATGATCATATAAAAATTTTGTAAATGGTTTAAGAAACATTAGAGAAAATATTCTACAATATGAATATAAGAAAAGCTCAGAAGCAGAAAGTGACTTTCTTAAGTTATTAGCTGATATAGGAAGAAGTATGAATACATAATTCCTCACTGTGCTATCTTCCGCTCAGTCACAAACTTCAAGGGTGAAATCTCTGCTGCATTATTTATAATACTTTGGGAAGGGCGTGTCACCAGTCCCACATTTCCATGGAGCCAGACATATTGGAACAGGAGCTGCCCCAGCTTATGCCTCATGAATCCATCCATTGATTCACCGATAGATTCTTTGGTTGAATCAAAAGATATTTGTTGAACGGCAGCACTATTGGACCTAGACCTTCCCCTTAACTTAAGGACTTCGTATTTAAATTTCATATTCTATTTATATCTTGATAAAATAGAGGCATAGAAAAATACACAAGATGAGCGGGGAAAATAAACAACTGGTCTAATTTTCCAAAATACATAACAAACCATGATATGTTGTGATTATACAGTTGAGGTGTGGTTAAAATTCTAATACAGGAACAAGAGGAAATGTTGATCAATCAATTCTGGTTGGAAGGTGAGAATCCAGGAAGGTGAGGTGACATCTGAGCTGGGCCTGTAAGGATTTGAATAGTTAATCAGGGTAACGAGTGGAGTTGGGTATAGGAAACAGGGCCCAGGTTGAGCCAGTCAAAGGTGCACCAGGCTCTAAATGGCTGTGTGCCAGGACTGCCGGGACCGCTCAGCTATTCCAAGGGCTACAGGGAGCCACAGAAGCTTAAAGAAAAGTGACATGACTGTATCTATGCCCTCGTTAGAAAGAGGGCAGAGAGAACAGTGCAGGGAAACCAGATGGGAAGAGCCTAGAAGCCGCTCCAGCAGTCAAGAGCAGAAAACACAAAACAGTGCGTCTGAGGGCGTGATTTCTGAGGGTGTGATTTCTGAGGGCAGACAGACTGGACTGTGGTGGCCCAGTGTGTATGGTGAGGACTGAGGGGTGGCCGATGGGGGCTGACATTCTGAAGGAGTCAGTGTTCCCTTAGTTTACTGGAAAGACAACCAATGCTTTAGCCCTGATATAAACTCCAGCTTAAAACCGCGGATATATTTCACTGCCCATGGGAGACAAACTCAAGGTAACCTGAAGTATTTACATTTCTGCTCAAACTTTATCTTCCTGTTGGAATCCACCCTTAAAATATAGCATTGGCGGGCTTCCCTGGTGGCGCAGTGGTTGGGAGTCCGCTTGCCGATGCAGGGGACACAGGTTCGTGCCCCGGTCCGGGAAGATCCCACATGCCGCGCAGCGGCTGGGCCCGTGAGCCATGGCTGCTGAGCCTGCGCGTCCAGAGCCTGTGCTCCGCAACGGGAGAGGCCACAACAGTGAGAGGCCCGCGTACCGCAAAAAAAAAAAAAAAAAAAAAAAATATATATATATATATATAAAAAACATTGGCATCCTCCAGTGTTAAGAGCTCAGGGTCCATCACTATGAAGGAAACAGGCCCATGACTTTCAGGTTGAAAGATAGTAGTTCTTCTATGCAGAAGAACTACCCAACCAACGCAGATGCAGAGATGAATCGAAAGTGGAAACTTACTGTGTTATGTAGTTCTTCTATGCAGAAGAACTACCCAACCAACGCAGATGCAGAGATGAATCGAAAGTGGAAACTTACTGTGTTATGTGGGGTCTACACCTAGCAGTTAGTGTTTTGTACAAAACATCTACATAATAAATATTGCTTTGTCTTAAATTTTAAAGTTATAGAATATTTGCTGCTTTTCTTCATGAACTACATGATCAAAGCTATTTCACTCACCTGTGTATTTTCTTATGCTATTTAAACTCTCCCCTACCTAAGATGGTTGATTCTCCACAATGAAAAATCTGGGCCAATCAAGGCAGGCCAGCTTTTAACAGTTACCGTGTACAATAAATAATCAAGGCGTTCTTACAGGGACTTCCCTGGTGGCGCAGTGGTTAAGAATCTGCCTGTCAATGCAGGGGACACAGGTTTGAGCCCTGGTCTGGGAAGATCCCACATGCCTTGGAGCAACTATGCCCGGGTGCTACAACTACAGTGCCTGCACTCTAGAGCCCGCAAGCCACAACTAGTGAGCCCGCGAGTCACAACTACTGAAGCCTGCGTGCCTAGAGCCCGTGCTCTGCAACAAAAGAAGCCACCGCAATGAGAAGCCCGCGCACCGCAACGAAAGTAGCCCCCGCTCGCTGCAACCAGAGAAAGCCCGCACGCAGCAACGAAGACCCAACGCAGCCAAAAATAAAAAAAAAAATTTTTTTAAGTCTGTGGCTTACAAAAAAAAAAAAAGCTTTCGTACAGAGGTGTCAGCAAAGAATTATTTCAAGCAGCCTCTTGCCAAATGAAAAGGGTCAGCCAAGCTTTCCATAACATTTCTTTATCTTATCTAAGATCCCAAGTCCCTTTCTGCAACTTAAACAAGGTGACTTTGTAGTGGGGACTGGTTTACAAGCTTTAATTAGATTGTGCCAGGGCCAGGAGTTAGAATTCAAATTGTTCTATTGGATTGACTCACATAGTTCTAGATAAGTAACTGTCTTTTTTTTTTGAAAATTTTTTTTTTTTTAAACAGCAGGTTCTTACTAGTCATCCATTTTATACCCATCAGTATATACATGTCAATCTCAATCTCCCCATTCATACCACCACCACCACCTCCCCCCACCCCCTGCTTTCCCTTCTTTGTGTCCATACGATTGTTCTCTACATCTGTGTCTCTATTTCTGTCCTGCAAACAGGTTCATCTGTACCATTTTTCTCGGTTCCATATATATGCGTTAATATGCGATATGTTTTTCTCTTTCTGACTTACTTCACTCTGTATGACAGTCTCTAGATCCATCCACGTCTCTACAAATGACCCAGTTTCGTTCCTTTTTATGGCTGAGTAATATTCCATTGTATATGTGTACCACTTCTTCTTTATCCATTTGTCTGTCAATGGGCATTTAGGTTGCTTCCATGTCCTGGCTATTGTAAATAGTGCTGCAATGAATACTGGGGTGTATGAGTCTTTTTGAATTATGGTTTTCTCTGGGTATATGCACAGTAGTGGGACTGCTGGGTCATATGGTAGTTCTATTTTTAGTTTTCTAAGGAAACTCCATACTGTTCTCCATAGTGTCTGTATCAATTTACATTCCCACCAACAGTGCAAGAGGGTTCCCTTTTCTCCACACCCTCTCTAGCATTTTTTGTTTGTAGATTTTTTGATGATGCCAATTCTAACTGGTGTGAGGTCATACAGCAGCAATTTTGATTTGTATTTCTCTAATAATTAGTGATGTTTTGCAGCTTTTCATGTGCCTTTTGGCTAACTGTATGTCTTCTTTGGAGAAAGGTCTATTTAGGTCTTCTGCCCATTTTTTGCTTGGGTTGTTTGCTTTTTCAATATTGAGCTGCATGAGCTGTTTATATATTTTGGGGATTAATCCTCTGTCTGTTGACTCATTCGCAAATATTTTCTCCCATTCTGAGGGTTGTCTTTTTTGTCTTGTTTATAGTTTCCTTTGCTGTGCAAAAGCTTTTAAGTTTCATTAGGTCCCATTTATTTATTTTTGTTTTTATTCCCATTACTCTAGGAGGTGGGTCAAAAAAGATCAAGAATGTTCTTCTTATGTTTTCCTCTAAGAGTTTTATAGTGTCTGGTCTTACATATAGGTCTTTAATCCATTTTGAGTTTTTTTTTGTGTATGGTGTTAGGGACTGTTCTAATTACATTCTTTTACATGTAGCTATATACTTTTCCCAGCAACACGTATTGAAGAGACTATCTTTTCTCCATTGTATATCCTTGCCTCTTTTGTCATAGATTAATTGACCGTAGGTGAGTGGGTTTATCTCTGGGCTTTCTATCCTGTTCCATTGATCTATATTTCTGTTTCTGTGCCAGTACCATATTGTCTTGATTACTGTAGCTTTGCAGTATAGTCTGAAGTTAGGGAGTCTGATTCCTCCAGCTCCATTTTTTCCCCTCAAGATTGCTTTGGCTACTTGGGGTCTTTTGTGTCCCCATACAATTTTAAGAGTTTTGTTCTAGTTCTGTAAAAAATGCCATTGGTAATTTGATAGGGATTGCATTGAATCTGTAGATTGCTTTGGGTATAATAGTCATTTTCACAATATTTATTCTTCCAATCCAAGAACATGGTATACTCTCCATCTGTTTGTGTCATCTTTGATTTCTTTCATCAGTGTTTTTTTTTTTTTTTTGTTATTTTTTTTTTGTGGTACGCGGGCCTCTCACTGTTGTGGCCTCTCCCGTTGTGGAGCACAGGCTCTGGACGTGCAGGCCCAGCGGCCATGGCTCACAGGCCCTGCCGCTCCGCGGCATGTGGGATCCTCCCGGACCTGGGCATGAATCCATGTCCCCTGCATCGGCAGGTGGACTCTCTACCACTGCGCCACCAGGGAAGTCCTCATCAGTGTTTTATAGTTTGCTGAGTAACAGGTCTTTTACCTCCTTAGGTAGATTTACTCCGAGGTATTTTATTCTTTTTGTTGCAATGGTGAATGGGATTGGTTCCTTAATTTCTCGTTCTGATGTTTCGTTGTTAGTGTATAGGAATGCAAGAGCTTTCTGTGCATTAATTTTGTATCCTGCAACTTTACCAAATTCATTGATTAGCTCTAGTAGTTTTCTGGTGGCATCTTTAGGATTTTCTATGTATAATATCATGTCACCTGCAAACAGTGACAGTTTTACTTCATCTTTTCCAATTTCTATTCCTTTTATTTCTTTTCCTTCTCTGATTGCCGTGGCTAGGACTTCCAAAACTGTGTTGAATAATAGTTGTGAGAGTGCACATCCTTGTCTTCTTCCTGATCTTAGAGGAAATCCTCTCAGTTTTTCACCATTGAGAATGATGTTTGCTGTGGGTTTGTCATATATGGCCTTTATTATGTTGAGGTAGGTTCCCTCTATGCCCACTTTCTGGAGAGTGTTTATCATAAATAGGTGTTGAATTTTGTCAAAAGCGCTTTCTGTTGAGAAATCTATTGAGATTATCATATGGTTTTTATCCTTCAATTTTTTAATGTGGTGTATCACACTGATTGATTTGCGTATATTGAAGAATCCTTGCATCCCTGGGATCAAATCCCACTTGATCATGGTGTATGATCCCTTTAATGTGTTGTTGGATTCTGTTTGCTAGTATTTTGTTGTGGATTTTTGCATCTATATTCATCAGTGATATTGGTCTGTAATTTTCTTTTTTTGTAGTATCTTTGTCTGGTTTTGGTATCACGGTGATGGTGGCCTTGCAGAATGAGTTTGGGAGTGTTCCTTCCTCTGCAATTTTTTAGAAGAGTTTGAGAAGGATGGGTGTTACCTCTTCTCTAACTGTTTGATAGAATTCACCTGTGAAGCCATCTGGTCCTGGACTTTTGTTTGTTGGAAGATTTTTAATCACAGTTTCAATTTCATTACTTGTGATTGGTCTGTTCATATTTTCTACTTCTTCCTGGTTCAGACTTGGAAGGTTGTAACTTTCTAAAAATTTGTCCATTTCTTCCAGGTTGTCCATTTTATTGGCATAGAGTTGCTTGTAGTAGTCTCTTAGGATGCGTTGTATTTCTTCGGTGTCTGTTGTAACTTCTCCTTTTTCATTTCTAATTTTATTGACTTGAGTCCTCTCCCTCTTTTTCTTGATGAGTCTGGCTAATGGTTTATCAATTTTGTTATCTTCTCAAAGAACCAGCTTTCAGTTTTATTAATCTTTGCTATTGTTTTCCTTGTTTCTATTTCATTTATTTCTGCTCTGATCTTTATGATTTCTTTCCTTCTACTAACTTTGGGTTTTGTTTGTTCTTCTTTCTCTAATTGCTTTAGGTGTAAGGTTAGGTTTTTGTTTTTGTTTTTTTTTAATTTATTATTTTTACTTTTGGCTGTGTTGGATCTTCACACTTTGCTGCGGTGCATGGGCTCTAGGCACACGGGCTTCAGTAGTTGTGGTGTGTGGGCTGAGTATTTGTGGCTCACGGGCTCTAGCGCGCAGGCTCAGTAGTTGTGGTGCACAGTCTTAGTTGCTCCGCGGCATGTGGGATCTTCCTGGCCCAGGGCTCAAACCCGTGTCCCCTCTTTGGCAGGCAGATTCTTAACCACTGCGCCACCAGGAAAGTCCCAGTTAGGTTGTTTATTTGAGACTTTTCTTGTTTCTTGAGGTAGGATTGTATTGCTATAAACTTCCCTCTTAGAACTGCTTTTGTTGCATCCTGTAGGTTTTGGATCGTTGTGTTTTCATTGTAATTTGCCTATAGGTATTTTTCAATTTCCTCTTTGACTTCTTCAGTGATCTCTTGGTTATGTAGTAACTTATTGTTTAGCCTCCATGTGTTTGTGTTTTTTACGGTTTTTTTTTTCCCTGTAATTGATTTCTAATCTCATAGCGCTGTGGTCGGAAAAGGTGCTTGATATGATTTCAATTTTCTTAAGTTTACTGAGGTTTGATTTGTGACCCAAGATGTGATGTATCCTGGAGAATGTTCTATGGGCACTTGAGAAGAAAGTGTAATCTGCTGTTTTCAGATGGAATGTCCTATAAATATCAATTGAATCTCTCTGGTCTATTGTGTCATTTAAAGCTTGTGTTTCCTTATTAATTTTCTGTCTGGATGATCTGTCCATTGGTGTAAGTGAGGTGTTAAAGTCCCCCACTATTACTGTGTTCCTGTCGATTTCCTCTTTTATAGCTGTTAGCATTTGCCTTATGTATTGAGGTGCTCCTATGTTGGGTGCATATATAATTATAATTGCTATATCTTCTTCTTGGATTGATCCCTTGTTCATTATGTAGTATCCTTCCTTGTCTCTTGTAACATTCTTTATTATAAAGTCTATTTTATCTGATATGAGTATTGCTACTCCAGCTTTCTTTTGATTTCCATTTGCATGGAATATCTTTTTCCATCCCCTCCCTTTTAGTATGTATGTGTCCCTAGGTCTGAAGTGGGTCTCTTGTAGACAGCATATATATGGTTCTTGTTTTTGTATCTATTCAGTGAGCCTGTGTCTTTTGGTTGGAGCATTTAATCCATTCACATTTAAGGTAAGTATCAGTATATATGTTCCTATTACCATTTTCTTAATTGTTTTCAGTTTGTTTTTGTAGGTCCTTTTCTTTTCTTGTGTTTCCCACTTAGAGAAGTTCCTTTAGCATTTGTTGTAGAGCTGGTTTGATGGTGCTGAATTATCTTAGCTTTTGCTTGTCTGTAAAGCTTTTGATTTCTCCATCGAATCTGAATGAGATCCTTGCCAGGTAGAGTAATCTTTGTTGTAGTTTCTTCCCTTTTATCACTTTAAATATATCGCGTCACTCCCTTCTGGCTTGTAGAGTTTCTGCTGAAAAATCAGTTTTTAACCTTATGGGACTTCCCTTGTGTGTTATTTGTTGTTTTTCCCTTGTTGCTTTTAATAATTTTTCTTTGTCTTTAATTTTTGTCAATTTGATTACTATGTGTCTCGGAGTGTTTCTCCTTGGGTTTATCCTGCCTGGGACTCTATGCACTTCCTGGACTTGGGTGGCTATTTCCTTTCCCATGTTAGGGAAGTTTTCAACTATCATCTCTTCAAATATTTTCTCAGATCCTTTCTCTCTCTCTTCTCCTTCTGGGACCCCTATAATGTGAATGTTGTGTTGTTGTGTTTAATGTTGTCCCAGAGGTCTCTTAGGCTGTCTTCATTTCTTTTTATTCTTTTTTCTTTATTCTGTTCCATGGCAGTGAATTCCACCATTCTGTCTTCCAGGTCACTTATCCATTCTTCTGCCTCAGTTATTCTGCTATTGATTCCTCCTAGTGTATTTTTCATTTCAGTTATTATATTGTTCATCTCTGTTTGTTTGTTTTTTAATTCTTCCAAGTGTTTGTTCTTTAATTCTTCTAGGTCTTTGTTAAACATTTCTTATATTTTCTCAATCTTTGCCTCCATTCTTTTTCTGAGGTCCTGGATCATCTTCACTATCATTATTCTGAATTCTTTTCCTGTAAGGTTGCCTATCTCCACTTCATTTAGTTGTTTTTCTGGGGTTTTATCTTGTTCCTTCAACTGGTACATAGTCCTCTGCCTTTTCATTTTGTCTGTCTTTCTATGAATGTGGTTTTCATTCCACAGCCTGCAAGATTGTAGTCCTTCTTGATTCTGCTCTCTGCCCACTGGTGGATGAGGCTATCTAAGAGGCTTGTGGAAGCTTCCTGATGGGAGGGACTGCTGGTGTGTAGAGCTGGGTGTTGCTCTGGTAGGCAGAGCTCAGTAAAAGTTTAATCCACTTGTCTGCTGATGGGTGGGGCTGAGTTCCCTCCCTGTGGCAACCCAACACTGGAGCCTACCCGGGCTCTTTGGTGGGGCTAATGGCAGACTCATGCCAAGAGGTACTTCCCAGAACTTCTGCTGCCAATGTCCTTGTTCCTGCAGTGAGCCACAGCCGCACCTCACATCTGCAGGAGACCCTCCAACACTAGCAGGTAGGTCTGGTTCAGTCTCTTATGGGGTCACTGCTCCTTCTCCCTGGGTCCTGATGCACACACTACTTTGTGCGTGCCCTCCACGAGTGGAGTATCTGTTTCCCCCAGACATGTCAAAGCCCAGCAATCAAATCCTGCTAGTCTTCTAAGTCTGATTCTCTGGGAATTCCTCCTTCTGTTGCTGGACGCCCAGGTTTGGAAGTCTGACGTGAGGCTCAGAACCTTCACTCCAGTGGGTGGACTTCTGTGGTATAATTGCTCTCCAGTTTGTGAGTCACCCACCCAACGGTTACATGATTTGATTTTATTGTGATTGCACCCCTCCTACCGCCTCGTGGCAGCTTCTCCTTTGTCTTTGGATGTGGGGTATCTTTTTTGGTGAGTTCCAGTATCTTCCTGTCGATGATTGTTCAGCAGTTAGTTGTGATTCCGGTGCTCTCACAAAAGGGAGTGAGCGCACGTCCTTCTACTCCGCCATCTTGAACCAATCTCAGTAACTGTCTTTTGATGAAAGTTACTTTCAATAGTTCCTTTCTCCTTTATGCTTGGAGCCCTTGCCTCTTCAGCATTGTATTTTGCATTGAATTATACAGGGGCTAAGGGCAGGGATCTCACCTGTTTTGTTTAGTGATGGATCTATCCCAAGTGCTTAGATACACAGGCCTGGTCCATTAGGTACTTTGCCTGCTACATAGTGGAGTCTCAGTGAATATTTGTTGAGTGGTCAATGACTGGTTCACATTTGACCTTCCATAAACCCTGACTCAGACCTTGTTAAGCACTCCTACTTTTATATCAATTATCTATCTACTGATTCTGTTTTTATTTTTATTTGGATAAAAAAAGTGAGTCAACTAATTTAGGGTTCAGTTCTCTAGTTTTAATATTTAAAGGAACCTCATCAAGTTTATCATTTAAGTTACTTGTTCTTTTTAGCATATAAGATCTGATATGAACACAAACCAATTGGCTAAATTGAAATCTCTTTAGAAAGCTCAAATTGTTAAATCATGTGCTCCACCCACCTCCAGACCAATAGCCTCTTTCCTCCTCTATTCCAAGTCTGTTTATGGTACCACCAGTACTCCCAGTAAGCCAGACACCTGACCATCACAGGTGCTTCCTTCATTAGGCGCCCTCCCTCTTGCCTGCCCTCAGTCAGTTGCTTATCAAATCTTTGCATCTTTTCAATTTTCTCTGTTGATGTGTATATCCCTCTCTCACCCCTAAAACTGCTGCCCACCCATCTCCCCAGCCCTGGGATGCTACTGCAGCCTAACATCGCCTCAGGGCTTCTCTTCCCTACACTCATTCTCCCTCACTTGACCACCACAAAGCTATGTCATTCTCCTTTAAAATTCCCTTCTTCAGCTTTCCCAACACCTCCATGGAATAAAGGAAGGTCCTCCATTTCCAGCCCCTACTGATCCCTCCAACCCTATCTCCATCACTTGTCATACCTCACCTTTGGCTCCAGAACTGGTGGTTTCTAAGTGTATCATGTTGTTTCAGGCCCCTTTGCCTAATCCCGCTGCTTCCTCTACTTGCAACTGTCTAGCCACTCACTTTTATTTGCCTGGCTAACTCTTACTTCAGGACTTAATTTGGGATGGGTCCAGGAATGTTCCCTGAGGCCCCATCAGACCAAAGGTTTCTACGCTGCACTTCCATTGCTCCAAGACCCTCCATTAGCCCCAAGATACCTATCTTATTCAGACCAGTCCCTACACCATAATTACTGCTTATTTTCTTTTTCAGTTAGAAATTCTATTAACTCAAGTGACGTGTTTCTCTTCCTCTGTGCACACAGCTTTGGGACAACCCAGAGGGTCAAACTTTCCACTCAGCAGCTACACCAATGAGGATAGGCTGTAGTCACTATTTTGGTTAATATTAGTGTATGGAAGAGATATATTTTGAGAAATAGACCTCCTGATGTTCCTAATTCCTTCAGAGAGCTTTCCCAAACAAAAAGCAGTAACATCATCCCATGATGATCATGGTGAGGAAGCTGTTTGTCAGGGATAAAACTGCGGTCTGGGTGGATCTGGAGGCTACAAACATCCCTAGCGCCCTTTGGGGAAAGGGAGTGCTGCCTCATAGCAGGCCATCGAGTACCTCGTACAGGGCCTTCCTTTCACTGAACATGCAGTGACCTAAAGATGGGGGTGGGATAGAATGAGAGTCAAGTATGTATTAGAATTGCGTGTCTCTTTGGACATATAGTATGATGTTACTGCATTTTGTCTGGTGATATATCGAGTAAGAACATAATGTCAAGTGAACCTCTATTATGATGATGATTATTAAGCAGCTATAACGTATGGAGTACTTGTATGCTAGGCCTTGTGCTAAATCCTGTACATTAAAGACAATCCTGAGAACCACGTGATAAGGTAGATCCTATATTCCTCATTTTACAAATGAGAAAAGTAAGATAAGTTGCTCAGTCATCTCATCATCAGTGACTTAGTGCAAGAGCCTGTATTCAGAACTGCGTCTGACATCAAAGCCTACAGTCTTAAACCACTACGTTATTTGCTTTTGAAGCAGAGCTTCTTATAAATAGTGAAATAAAATGCTTTGCTTTCCCTAACTTGTCATTCAGTGATATCACCAGAAAGTAGGAAGGATAATTCTAGAAGTTTCATACTGCATTATTTCATCTAGAAATAAAGCAGTGATCGTCGGTCTCACTGAGGGGAGCACAGCCAACACACTGGCTGTGCTGACCTCTAGGACCAGTATGTTGCACAGCTCAAAGGAGCTGGATCACCCTCAGCCCCCAATCCTGCGGATCCTCAGACAAATGCGGCTCTGAGCTTTTGGAAGCAGTTCACTGCACCATTTTAATTTCTACAGACACAAAATCATTTATTGTCCAAATACAACAAAACTGGCCTGTATTTGAAGATCATTTATATAACAGTTGCTCTGATGCAACTGTTCGTCATTACAGTATCAGGGTGTGCTAAGCTCCTACTCAAGTAAGGGTATCACTCTCGGATGGGTTCTGAAGCCCACCATAAGCTCCTCAACTTAGAGGAAGATTATGCTGAACAAAGGGCAAACCGTGAGAACGGTTCGCTTTGTAGCTCGTGTGTGACCCACTCTGCTGAACGCATCTCACACGACATCCTGAAGGCAAAAAGGCACTGAAGTAATAACGCAGCCATTAATAAGCCTGTCAGACAAAATTGATTACAGCTCAACTCCCAGGACCATAATCCACTATTATTATTATTTTACTAAGGTCCTTCAGTTCAGTTGTAGCACATGAAAGAAACAAAAGACAATAGAATTAATAGTCTGTCTGGCAGCATTTCTTGGCAATTGTAATTGCCAGTATGTTCCCCAACAAAAATTTGTTGCAGATGAGCACAAATAATAGGAAACTATTAAGACTCATATAATACCACACAGGCTTGTAAAGACAATCTGCTTCTTACTGAAGGGCACACATTTTTTACTTAACACAAACTCTAGCTCTGATTTAAGACTGCTGACTTCTTTGTTGCTTATGTAATAGAACAAACCACGTTTCCATTATCCACCATTTCTGAAGTTTTTAGCTTCTTTCAATAGATGCTAACAAGATTCCAGGAATCTCTGAAATGCTTCTCTCCACCTTTTGGAAAGGTAAGTTTCGGAGGGGGAGTAATTTAGTGAAGACTGAACGTATCATTAGCAAAATAGTTTTATGACATAATGCTTTCAGGATATAAAGAGTCAAATGTGTTTTGAAAAAAATCCAACGACATGGTTAGATAACCTCTTCAAATGGAGCCACCATTCAAAAGATAAAAGAGGAGCGCCACTTCCTGCACAAGCAACATTTCTGATCATCTTCTTGTCCTTCCAAGAATCTTTACAGTGACTTTCCCGAACATGTAACTCTCTGATTCCTAAGAGCACCGTTCATGAAGTGCATTTTTTTTTTTTTTTTGCACAGTCAGGGAAATTAAAATCTACAGAAGAATGCTTGTCACTCTACAGAAAAATGTTTCTCATGCCTAATTAAGAGAGTTCTTAGGGAGAATAAGTACGATGTTCACATACGTAACTATTTGGGTTCCTTGAAAGCCTATAGTAGGAACATCTAGGCATTTTGACGCTGATGCTGTGTAATAAAAAGTTTAATTTGTAGTGGAATTATAAGGGGAAAAAGAATTCAAGATGACCACTAGTGTGCTAGCTAGGCTGCAAATTTTCTGTGCGTCGTGAGGAAGATATTCTCACCACTAACAGCGCTAGGACAAATTAGGAAACAGTGGGCTGGGACCTCTGCCATGTGACTCCTAGAAGCTTGTCAACGGGTATGGCAGCCAGGACCCTCACTGGGTAGATGTTCGGTGGCAGTTTTTGTTTTGAGTAGGTGAGGAACTGTCAGTTAATTTAAAGAATGGCTTGGGAATGAATGGACATTTATGGTTCTGTTTTTTTTCCAGAGGGTTTTATGTGTTCGACAGCTCTTAAAGGGGAAATATAGGGGCTACTTACCCAAGGTATTAATAGGCATGATTTTATTTTTTAAGTATTTGCTTCTCTGCTCCTTTATACTTCCAACTCTCAGGGACCCACATTTTACACTGGCATGTATTCTTAGGGCATATGGGGAAAAAGGGCCAAGTTTCAGATGTCTCTTTTCTCTATTTCTTTCCTTCATTGTAAGGTTTCCTTATGGAGCTTTCAGTCTTAGGTTTCCATAACCTCCTAATGCAAAACAGGCTAAGAGGAGCAGTGAATGTCACAAACCACGTGTTGCTCTGCTTTCCTTTTCTTGAGGAGGAAAAATCCAGCTTACAAGAAGAGTATGCAAATTTAGCAGTTCACTGAAATTAAAGATGTTATAAAGGTTTCTTAACCCCAGTCTTGGCCATCTTGTAATATTTTAAAATATAAATTGAAACATATGATTGTGATAAGCTCTGATTTTACTTAGAAGCACAGAGAAGATGCTAAGACCATGGATAATAGTTCACAAAATTAATTTTGACTTATGGGGCAATCTGAATATTTTCACCTCAGCCAAAGATAAGAGACACACACAAGAAATAAACTGTAAGGATTTCATTGTGAAATGGACACTAGCGCTTTCTGAACCCTGGATTAACAATCTCTATCTGGGCTTCCACAGACTTGCATAAATTATTCAAAATTTTTATGGCTCAATTCACCTGTCAAAGAGAAGGGCCTTTTGACAACACTTCACACCTGTTACTTATCTAGAACAGTTCTGGGCTTAGAGACTCCCCACCTGGATGAGCATGTCCAGACTTCCCTCACACTCATTTTACACAAGGGGATAGATTCTTTGCAGTGCTGGGTAGTAAAGAAATTAAGACACACACTAAAATCCCTGGAATTTTCCCAAATAGACTATCACAATACAGATCTTAACTAAAGTAATCACAGAAAAGAGCACAGACCTTTACAAAACCATCATAAGAGACAGTCTATTTAGAGCTCTTCCATGTAACACTTACACAAAAAACAAACAATTAAGGGCCATAGACTTCAATGTCTGTTCTAAGGAAAGCACCAACCAACCAAAAACAAACAAACAAGTAACAAATTATGAAAGCTGATTTTTCTTCTAGGTCCTACAGTCCTAAGAAATGTGAATGTCCAAAATAAATTCTCATCAGAATATTCCCAGCTGGGGTAACGCTCGGCTGTGGAAATCTTTATCCCCACACTTTCTTCCTTCCCTAACTCAATTACCGTAATAAAGGGATGAAGCCTAGGTCAAGTTTGAGATTCCCACATCCTCCACAAATCCATCCCTGTGGTCCTCCCATCATCAATCTGCAAGTAATTCGAAAGGGGGTCCTGGTTATTTAATTAAGTGACAAAGGGGATTCTTGGGGAAAAGAGGTTTGACACAAACATCTATGTTAAATTTTATGTCTGTGGAAAAACAACAACAACAACAAAACCCCCACTTCCTCACAAAAATCATACATGGATTTTAGAAGATTTAAATGATCATCACACTGGAGTATTAATTCTGCTGATGGTTTTTTAAAAAGGGAAATGAGATGCGAAGAAAAGTAGAGTCCTAGGAAAAGTCTATGTCATAAAATATGAGGGTATTTAAAAAGCAGGGGATGGGACTTCCCTGGTGGCGCAGTGGCTGAGAATCTGCCTGCCAATGCAGGGGACACAGGTTCGAGCCCTGGTCTGGGAAGACCCCACATGCCGCGGAGCGGCTAGGCCCGTGAGCCACAGCTACTGCGCCTGCGCGTCTGCAGCCTGTGCTCCACAACAAGAGAGGCCGCGACAGTGAGGGGCCCGCGCACCGCGATGAAGAGGGGCCCCCGCTCGCCGCAACTAGAGAAAGCCCTCGCACAGAAATGAAGACCCAACGCAGCCAAAAATAAATAAATTAATTAATTAAAAAAAAAAAAAAGCAGGGGATGTTAAAAGTTGAATGCAGATTTCTGAAAACAGAGTAGGCTCAGAGGCGCCTCTCCGGGACCAGAGTCCTGGGAGTGGTGCCAGGAAAGGAAACTTCTTGTTCAGGGAAATCTGGTAGGCAGAGTATAGGAAAATTGCTTAGTTATAATCCAAGGGTCTTTAAGGAGAATATTCCGATGATGAACAAGTGTACCTGCCTCCCAAATGAGCACATTTGGGCAGAACGTCTGAGTGGAACTTGGGTCACTTGGAACCGATTCTACAGACGGGGCTACTTCCTCTCCCTTTTGGTGGCATCCAAGCATGGTAAGTACATTAGGGAACTATACTGCTGCAAACTGGGCTGTGTTGAAATTAATGAGGTTTGTATTAGTGAGGACACTTTTTGTAAGTAACAGAAACCAGACTAATTTAAGGGAAAAAAGGGTGGGGAGTGATCATTTGCTGGATGGATACAAGAGGTGTCTCAGGCAACACAGAGCAGGATTGTAGCTGAGCTTCAGAAAATGTGATTCAGAAAGAGAAAGGCTCAGAAAACTAGACAGTATTCTTTCTTCCTTTAGTCTTCCGTCTGCTGCTTTCTGGTTAACATTTTGTGCTTCTTTCCTTTCAGACAGGGCTTGGTGGCTCCTTAGTCTATGAGGTTAAAAAATGGCCCCCTCTCAGTTCTGGTGTTGGAATGCAACATGACCGCCAAGGGCCCCACTCCTTGACCATGTATCCACGTGGGTACATGGATTTGGATTTGGGCAACTGTGTTTCATGGGCTGCAGGCCAGTAACTCCCAGTGAAGGTGGACCTGTTTCTGTCCTGCACAGATACTCCAAAACTGTCTATTAAATGGATTAAAAAATTCTATTTGTACAATGGGGCAAGAGAACTTGCTATTAGATATTATGGACGGGCATTGTCCCTAATAACGGTGAGCCAAGAGAAATTGATGCTGAGCTGGTTGACAGTTTAAGAATCACCTGGAAAGCCTAAAAATATATAGATGCCTGGACCACATCCCTATAGATTTTGATTCAGTAAGTCTGAGTTAGGACCCAGAAGTTTGCATTTCAGGCAGTCTTCCCAGGTAACTGCAGTTTGTAACTGGGTTTAGGAACCAGGCATTGATCTATAGACACCATTCACTTTGGTTACTAGCTCTCCTAAGACAGTGGTAAATTTGTGGAATGAAAAAGAGAAGCTACTTCAAGTTCTTATTGAGTAGTTGGTCGAAGCAAAATTCTACCCTCCAGCGTCTTCAATATTGCTTATGAAGCAGGCATGCTGATGAGTAAATCTCAGATCTCTTTCATAAAAAGTTCTAAAGGGATACATATCATTTTAGGGATCTGACCCACCTTAGTTAAGATGTCTTGCTCAAGTGAAAGTTAACTTCTCTTTTATTATATTAGGTGAAACTCTTCTTTTAATGTGACCTGTGGTGCTGGTTTTAATCCACAAAACATTTGAGAACTATGGTTTCTAGAATGGGTTAGAAAAAAGCATGAAGTGAGAAATTTAGAACTCAAAGCCATTTAATATCTAATATTTAAGCCCATAATTGGGGGGACATACAATGCTTAATTTTATTTATGCATAGTTTCTGTCATTTCAACACATTTCCTCTGCAGAAGCTCCACTCTCAGGATGCTTTTGAGGCGAGTACTGCTCCCACTGATGTAAATTAACTGCTGTCCTGCTGGGTAAGGCTATTGAAACTTGAAGGTTGCTGGGAAGCTGCTGTCTCCCTGAGTTCTGAGTGTTCATTAGCGTCCCAGCACATGGACACATCGCAAGCAGATCACATGTCATTTCGGGAGACAGGGGATATTTACTGAAAATACTAAGAAGATCAAGGTGTGTAGACAAAGCAGAAAAATAATAAATCACGTGACCCTCACAGACATAAGCTGGGAAGGTGTTTGAATTAAACTAATTCACTGGGAGAGCACTGTCTTGGCAGAGGATAGAAAAGCCTTCCCCTATCCCACAACTTGCTGTCTGTCCCAAAGTAACAACAACAATGATTCACTGTCCACAACTATATCTCTTGCTCTTCTCTGCTATAGTATTTTCCCTTTCTTCTTGCACCAGCTTTTTTCGTGCTCAGTCTTCTAATTTGTTTTATTACATGGAAGATTTTTTCCTGCAGATATTATTAATATTACTGTAAGAAAGAATTATTCTGGAGGAACTAACCTCCAATCCCCATCACACCATCAATGGAGGTTGCATCGCGCTGAGCAGAGAGCAGAGCCTACATGAGGTTGATGGACATTTCCAAAGCCAACGCATCTGTGTTGATTTAATGCAGGGAAACAGAAGGTGACTATGGTTAGTCATGTGACAGATGACATAGAAGCTTATCACCAGGCTGAATCACAGTATTGACAGGATTAGTTTTTCCTCATTAGTCAGAGAACAAGATAAATACATATCTGAGGACACAGAGTAGGATAGGATTGCACCTCCTGTTCCTGTGTGATTTTTATCAGGATATGAAATGCAATTACATCAATCTTATTTGAATTAATCCATCGATTTGTCACTATGGGGTTTTACAAAAGTTAACTGTAAAATAAGCAAAAGTGAAAATATATTTTAACGACGATTGAGAACACTGCTTTTACATTAATAAAAAAATCGTGAAAAGATAATAACCCTTCTTTTGTAATGGTCACAGTGGAAAATGAGAAGTATGGAGAATGTGGCTCTGAGAAGGAAGGAGGGAACAGGAAAAGGGGAAGGGGGTGGAATGTTTGTCCTAGACTAAGAATTTTTATAAAGGATCCTCCCCACTCATGCTGCTTAAGGGCACTAAGAACTTATTATATAGCAATAATCTTAGCACAACATACTTTCCTGTTAGAATATCCTGTACCATGGAGTTTTTTGGCTGAAAACTGAAGTATGCCTGAACATAATGTGTAATGTAATTCCCACAAATGAGCTACTGTTTGGGGGGAAAAAAAGGCAAGTGGTAATAAATCTGTAAATCCCTACTCAGTTTTTAGGATAACCTTTATTGGTCTGGGCTCAACAGTTTTATGTATGGGTATATAACATATACCAAATTAGAAATTCATCAATGGAACTCATTGATAAAGAACTGTTGCATAAATAGCTTTATTCTTTAGAGTTTTACTTATTACTTAGAGAGCTATTATAAACAGCATTATTATTTAGTTGTTTGTTTAAAGGAAAAACAATATAGAGAGACATTTAGATTAGGTCAAACGTGGGAAATCGCTCACAACTGCGGGCTTCCAACACAGATGGGCAGAGAGGTCCCAGAAGCGGTGAGAATGAAGAAGTGTGATGGAAGTGGGTGGGCACACTCTCAGGGTCCTGGAGCGGGGCTGTTCCACTCTGGATCTGGGTTGGAGGGGAGGGCAGGGCTTGGCATAGTAGTCCTGCCTCTGGCAGTAACTGGCTGGAAGACCTTAACCCTCTGGGCCTCAATTTCTCATCCACAAAATGGTAGATGATCTCTGAGGTCTTTTGGCTGTGAAATCCTCTAATTCTCTGAATTCTTCGGTCTAGAAAACCTAGGAATGGAGGAGGTCAGCTGTATGCACAGAGGCCACTTTAACCAAAGGCTGGTTTTAGCGTTTATTGCCACACCCCAGCATGGTGAAGTGGACCCAATGCCCGAATTCCCAGCGAGGGCAGCAGGAGAGAAGCCCACACACAGTGATGGGCCTGACCGTCTGTGCAGCCTCACGGACCCTTCTTGTCTCTTTGGGGTTTAGATGGTACAAAACTTCCAATGAAAGTTCCCAGGCATGTACCCTAAATTCCCCATCTCATCCGCGGCTCCTTAGTCTGAATAGAAAATTCTATTTCGGGAAACCATCTCGGGATACATTTAGGCTAACGTGAAGGAACAGTTGGAAAGCAAACTCGGACATAAAACGTAGACACTCTCAAAGAACTGTTGAAAAAGGAAAATGAGATTCTTCCTTTAAAGCACACTCCAGAATAAAGTTCTAAAGGACTTCTTAAGAATAATGTTGCCACAGCACTTCTTACTTCCCTACCATATTCTGTTCACCCTTTAATCATTTGTGTGATGTCTGGGGTCTCCACTGGGCTGGAGGACTTATGTAGATGGAGAGCGTGATGGTCGTGCTCAGCACTGCCCCTGAAAACAAGCCTAACACCCGTCACGCCCGTCAGGACTGACAAAGGTTTGTCGAGTGACTGAATGGTTGAATGATGAGTGCCATTAATTTTATGAGAATATCCGAGATGTGGAACATTCAGGATATTAAAATGTCAATTAAAAAATGATTACCATGTACCCAGTTTTTCTACTTTCTGTTCTACCAATGACCTTTATTAAGAAATAAGTCATGCCATTTGGTCTGAAAGATAAGATCATTTTTTAGTCAGAAACATGACATTTTCTTGAAAAAGTCTTTAATTGAGTTTCATTTGTATTTTATTCCTGATACAATTCATCTTTTTGTTATGAGTAAACAAACAAACATATCCCCCAAATTGATACTATTTCCCAAAAATCTTCATTGAGATGGGCAACTGGAAGGTTTACATGTTTGTCAAAAAGGAGCTCAGGTCCTAGCCTGTGTCATTACTGAAGAGCTTGAAAAAACCTTTATTTACCTGCCTAGCGGGGCCACTAACCTGCTCCATTTAGAGCCCTAATAAAAAGTGTGTGATAAAAATGCCAAGGCTTGCTTATCTTAAAAGATTCTTCCTAGTTCAAAGGGTCAGTTTCACACCAGGGTCCCAAGTCTTATCAGCTAGCTCTTCAGAGTCCTGCCATTGTAAAACAAAGGATTCCTCCAACTGGCATGACAATGGTACAATCACCAGACACTTCAAAAGAAGCGGGCACCGCACAGAGGATGCCCTGAGTTTGCCCCTCACCGGGATGTTTACACACGCATTCCAACAGCTCATCCCACAATAAAGGCGAGGTGGGACAGTCAAGGGCATCACGCCTGCAGAGTAGTCAAGGACTCTGTCTTTACCAATAAAGCCAGGGGAAACTTCAGTTTAAACACCATTTACTCCCAACATGGAGTTCTCAAAAGCCAGGGTCTCCTTTTTCTACTAGGGTGAGGAAGCTGCAAGGGGATGGAAGTGAGCTTCAGCGCAGCGTCCTCAGCGCATAATTAGAGAGAGACAGAGAGAGAGAGAGAGAAAGAAGTATGTCTGCAGATAACCCAGAATCATCTGCAGGTGTCCGCATGAAATTTGCAGATGTGGATAAAAATAAAAAAGTCTACACTGGCTTCGCAGGATGCAAAGAGAAAGCCTACAGGTACGAGGATAACAGAAGAACAGAATCTGCTGTATTCCCTCTGAGGGTCTGGCCTTGTGATGGGGGCTCTGATCTGTTGGCCTTGTTTGTTCAACTTTCCTGAAAATCAAAAACAAATACGAACTTTCCCAAACCAAGTTCCACAGGAAAACAGGTATGGAAATGATTGAAAAACTTACCTTTGAGGTTTGCCAGGCCTTTCTTGGAGATGTGTATTAGAGACATGTAGAGATAGGTTATTTCAAAGAAACCCAGGCACTTAGATACTGGGAAGCAGGAGGCCGAATAAGGAACAGCTTGATTTTGTCGACATCAAACAGTAAGTTATAAGGTTTTCTTTATTTTTCAAAGCCTGTACTTTGTACATTCTAGGGTATCAAGGGTGTTTTCAAAACAAGCAAACAACCTCCAATTATTATAGGGAACCCTTTGTACTTTGCAAAGAGCTTGGTGGCCTTACTGAACACCAATAAGACTGTGAGGTCTGGGCAGTCCTTTAAGCCATCACTCGACCCCCACTGGGGTCGTGCTACTCAAGCAACCTCGCCCTAGTTCTTTTCAGGTTCCTGTCTATGCTTCAACCCCAGTGAGGAGCCTGAATGCCTGTAACAGCGCATGTCCTACTAATCAACCAAAGGGGGGAAAAAAACGCGTTCAGACAAGGTTCTCAGGGAGATGGACAGATTTGTTTTTGTCAAGAAATAATTTCAACAGGCATTTTAGTGAGCCCATTATGTATCCACCCAGCCCTCTCTCTGCCCCTCACTTCTCATCTCTTTCTCCCGCGTTATTTTTCTTCATAGCTCCTAGCCCCATCTCACAGACTATTATTTTGTTTGGCCCCTGCCTCCATCCCTGCCCCCAACACCACTAGAATGTAAGCTCCACCAGGCAAGGATTTCTGTCAATTTTGTTCACTGATGTAGCTCCAGGACCTCGTGCATAGTAGGTTCTCAATTAATATGCATTCCATAAATGGATATAAGCAACCGTGCTGGACACTGCGGTATAAAGAGGAACAACAGCTGCTTTTTGCCCTGAAGCAACTCACTACTCCCTCTATTTAAATATATACTGTCAATTCTTTCCTCATTTTTATGTCTCTCTTAAAGCTTTAGTGTGTCTCTTTTAAAAAATTATTACATAATAAAACATGGATATAATCTCACTGTATATTAGTGAGCTATTCAATTTAGTATATACAGTAGCCCCAAGACTATAACCATTCCAATATATATTTGTTGTCTTTAAAAATCCTTTGAGACATCTTCATTGCAATAAAATAGTCCAACAGTAGTTTGGTATACAAATATATCCCCAAATCATGAAACATTAATGATCTAATAAAGCAATTAGTTTCAGGTTACAGCAAATGAAACTACGTCTTCTATTCTGGAATTACAGATTCTTTTATTTTCTGCATTTCATATTTTCCTCTGTGTGTGCTGCGAGACTATTAAACCCCCCATCAGACAGAACTCTTATCTCATGGTTATTCAGTGGAAGAAGAATGATCATCATCTATTTTTTTTTTCTGAATTTCTTGTGAGTGTTCTTATAAGAAATAGATATCCAAATACGGCTTAATTTTTGTTACAAGAGAATGATTGCATGCAGACCAACAAAAATGCCTTGGGAAACTCACTGGCTGATAAGCTAAAATTAAATCTGAACAATTTATCTATTATACGTTGTCACATTGAAATATCTACATTATCAAAAATGAAAACAAAGTTTCTTTGCCCATCCTGGCCTATTCCACTTTTCAAGTTTCTTTTTTAAAATTTCATTTCATTGAAATTATACAAGCACATACTTTAAAAAACAAACAATTCTAAAAGGCTTTTTCTGAAAAATAGCAGTCCCCTCCTGTACCTCCCTCTCCTGTTTTCTGCTTCCCAAAGACAGCCAAGTTCATCGCTTTTTATTGATCCTTTCACTATTTATCTCTACTTCTCTAGATAGGGCAGAGATATTAATACTTTGATTTTTCTTTTTTTTAAATGTATTATCTATTAACTCCTACCCTCACTCTATCTCTCGCACCCTTTCATGGGAGGTAAACCTGTCGAAACCTCGAATCCCTGATATTACCATCACCTACCCTTAACTTCAAAGGATACTTTGATGGACTAGTGAATTCTAAGCCCAAACTGATTTCTCCAGAGAATTTTGAAGGCACCACTCTGCTGTCTTTTAGCTGCCAGCGTTGCCATTCTGATTCTTCATCCTTTACATGAAACCTGTTTTTCTACTCTTTCTGAAAGGTTGTAGGACCTTTTATATTCCTAGCATTCTAAAATTACCCGATGATGTGCCTTCATATTGAGTCTATTTTCATACACTGGACAAGATATTTGGTGGGCCTTTCAATCCAGAAATTCATTTCCTTCAGTTCAGGAAAATTTATGGAATGATTTCTTTGATGATATTCTCCCCTCCATTTTCTCCTCCTATTTAGATGTTGGTTCCCTGGACCTGACTTCCCATTTTCGCATCTTCTCTCTCAGATTTTTCATTTCTTAGTGCTTTCATTTTACTTTCTAAGAGATTTTCTATTATTGTAGCTTCCAAGGCTTCTAGGGGATGGTTTTTCATTTCTTATTTTTAATTTCCAAGAGTTGCTTTGTTTGCCCATGAAGGTTCCTTTTTTTGTAGCATTCTGTTCTTGTTTACTGGGTACACTATCTTCTCCTTTCTCAGACAATACTAATTATATATATTTTTTTCTTTTTCTTTTTTTTTTTTAAGTGTTCTTCTCCCTGGGTAGTATCTGTTCTATCAGTACTCTCTCTCTCTGTCTGTTCATTTCATATTAGATATTCCTTCCAATGTCTTCCAGACATTCTTCTAATGTCTGATGATCCTTGGCTATCTGTTTATATTTCAGAGTGAGACACTAAAAATCTGATTGGACGCTGTCTGTTTTTGGGAGAATGGGATCAGGGGAAGGGAGCTTTTTGACTCTGTCTTCACTCTAGACTAAGATAATACAGGAACCCCCAAAGTCGGTATCTCTAGTTTTGTTTCATCTTTTGCCCACTTTTGGCTAACCAGATTCTCCAGAGAACACTTCCCATCTCCTGCCTACAGGATGATACCCAGCTGAATGATGTGGAAGGTAAGTTGAGGCATGTTACCTGACTCCTCTGGTTTTGGTTAGGGATCCCTGTATGGTCAGGCCACCCAAGATACCTGTTCTCTTGCTCTCTGTACAGCTCCTGCTTGACCAGTGCCTGCTTTAGCTACACGCTACTCACATGACTGACCTTCCTACATACTTGCCCCAGGCCCAAAGCTAATGATTGTTCTAGCTTTAGATCAGAACTCTCCACTATGCTTATCAAAGGGGTGGTGAGGGCTGTGCCCCTCTGCTAGCTTCCTGGCAACCAATGAGCCAACCTGTTGTCAATTTCCCTTATAACTGGTAATCTCCCCTTCCCCCTGGGAGCAAAGGCTGCCGCCACGTCCTGTCCTCTGTCCACTGCACACAGTGGGTGTCACTCCAGGACCTTGCTTCACCCTCTGTAGGGTGAAACCTAGCAACAATAACCCTACAGCCTTCCAATAAACTGTAAATTGCACTTATTGACAAGATAATCTTGGAGCCTTGGTTCACACAGCAGCTTTGCCACTAGCTAGCTGTGCCACCTCCCTGTGCCTCTATTTCCTATTCTCTAAAATGGGGGCAATAATAGTACCTACAGCATAACGGTGCTGATGTGGGCAATAAAAATGAGAATTCATATAAAGTAGCAGGTCTTCCATGAGAGGCACTGTGGCTTCATAATGGATAATTCTCTGCTTTATTTAGGAAAGTCAGGCCTGAAATGTTGAAAGAATGGCTACTTTATTTCTCCCTCATGTACATAACCCTCAACAGTAATCACTGTCATCTTTAATACTGAAAAATGTCTTCAACATGACCAATTCTTAAATAGCACTCAGGGAACTAAACTATTGCCTCCTCTGTGTTTTTTTGGTCGGTTGGTTGGTTGGGTTTTTTTTGGCTGCACCACGTGGCAGGCAGGATCTTAGTACCATGACCAGGGATCAAACCCACACCCCTGCGGTGGAAGCACAGAGTCTTAACCACTGGACCACCAGGGAAGTCCCTCCACTGTGTTGTTAATAGACATTGACTGAATTTTTAGCTCTAGCTTTAGACTTTTACCAAAGAAAAGGGATACTTCAAGACTTCTGTGGCTTAATGTACTTGATCAACTCCAACCCCTTCGCTGATCTTGGTGAGGAAAACAAAGCAGAACTTTCCTGTGGCTTTGAGTGTTTTAATCCAGTGTTTACTTAGCAATTCAAATAACATTAAAGGCAGACCTGTGTGTTTAGCAGCATAGGCATGTGCTATTTTTTTTTTTTTTTTTTTTTTTTTTTTGCGGTACGCGGGCCTGTCATCGCCGTGGCCTCTTCCGTTGCGGAGCACAGGCTCCGGAAGCGCAGGCTCAGCGGCCGTGGCTCACGGGCCCAGCTGCTCTGCGGCATGTGGGATCTTCCCGGACCGGGGCACGAACCCGCGTGCCCTGCATCGGCAGGCGGACTCCCAACCACTGCGCCACCAGGGAAGCCCAGGCATGTGCTTTTAAAAACAGTTGAGAAATACTGCTCTAAACCAGAATTTTTCAATCTTCTTTGTCCCGATCAGGATCAGTAGCTGTCCCCACGGTGGTGTATTTCAACCCACAGCACTCCCTCCCCTGCAGTTCTGATATGGCACACCCTCCCAGCAACCACTGCTTATGTAACGTAACCACACGCCCCATTTTGATTTGGAAAATCTTAGTTTGTGCCTCCTTTCCACATACAATTATTGACGTCACCCTCTTTCAACCTCTCAAGTGTTCAGGTTTGGATAAAAAATGATAAGGTCACTGTATACCTATGAGTCCCCAGATCTATGGTGGATCTGGAGTCCTGGAAGTAAGAGAGTTATATGGAATCTGCACAGGAGAACAGATGATTCCCCCAATACACCCTGGCAACCGAACCGCTCACCATGTTCTTCCGCCATAACCAGCCTAACATGTGGAAAAGAAAGATGCAGGGCCTTGGTGGACGACATACATGAGAAGAATATTAAGAGACAGTGCACTGTGCAGAAGGACAGCCCTGAGTTAGAATGCCAGCTCTCCCATTTAGTAATTTCCTGAGGGGGGCATGTCACTTCACTCTCTCTTAGCCTCATTTTCCTCCACTACGCAATGGAGATGTAAAGTTTCCTTCACCAAGTTGTGATGGGGATTAAATGAGATGATGCATGAAAAGTGCTTAGCACAGTGGGGAGATTCAGTGAACAAGATCCATGCCAAACAGTCCTTTACATTGTTTTAATTTGATTAAGTCTTCACTTTAGTTTGTGTTATCTGTATAACCTAACAATACACTTTTAATTCAAAAGGTTTTGAACTTAAGAAAAAGTTCTTTAATTTAGGCAGAGCCTCAAACTGTTGATTGAATTTGGTTGGTTAGCAATACAGTGAGGTATTGCAAATCAGAATGTAAGCGTCAAAGAAATTTTTCAGTATATGCACAATTTGAATCAGATGTAATGTCATGTTTGGTAGTGTGTGCTTACATCTACTGATACAAGGAAAATGAGTTAATCTAGGCAATTTATACTGTATTAATACAAATGTTGATTATACAATTGAAAGTCAAAAGAGTGATGGCAAAGAAACTTTAAAACCTTATTTTGAGGAACACTATATTTCTTTGCCAATTACACAGTTAATGGATGAAGAGAAATACTTTTAAAACCACAATGTATTTCAGTTTCAAGACCGTTAGGAAGGGAATACAGTTAAAAGTGATTAACAGTGGAAATTAACCAACCAGTTAAAATTCAGAAGAAATGGTCTGCTGCAATCTGTCCCATTTCTCCCAGCACTGAGAATGTCTCCTATGAAGACACTAGCTGTATAAACCAACAGTGAAGAGTGAGACAACTACCCTCAGAACAACCCAATTTGGTTTTAATTATCTAAATACTTCAAATGAAATCAGGGGTTTTTTAGGACTGCCATTTTCTACTTTGCTTGTACAGCTAGAATAATGTGGAATTAAATGACTACAGTCCATTTGCAATAGAACCAGATCAAAGCAGACAAGTTTTACTGAGTTTTACTCAGATAATTCAGGCTATGTCTTGGCCTTGAAATTTGCAAGTTTGGTATTGTAAACCCTGGTTTCTAAATTATACCACAGCACAGTCCATAGAATTACCACCTAATGTGACAAGAGAAAGTATATTTATCTGACAATGTATCTTGTTTTAATAAATGTAGCCAACAGTCAAAAAATACCCTAAAAATTTGAAAATGAGAGCTATGTACATCTGGCGGGGTTTGGGACTTGGCCACATTAATGCTCTTTTCCTTTGCACCTCCTGTGGCACTTTGCCGTGGGAAGCCCACCACGGCACCAAGTGAGTTTTATTACTTTGGTGGCTGAGCAAAGTTTTCTTTTCTTCCATTAGCAAACAGAATCTTTCTTTAAAGCAAGACACTGGCAAAGTTATTTTTAAAGTGGATATGTTACATAAATTTGATCTTAAGGGATCTAGGAATTTTCAGTGAACTCTCATAAAGAAAGCAAGCTTTGTGCTACTCCACCCGTTTTATCCTTAACCACTTTAATATAAAGACTGCCCATGTCCCAAAGCAGTTCATGTTAGTTGAAAGGTGATTAAAAAAAAAAAAAAAAAAAAACCTCTTTTACAAAGTTCTTTTTAAACTTGGAGCAGGCATTTAAAGGTTAATCAAGTTGCCCATTTTCTGAATTTCCCTCTAGCCCAATTGATGCAGGGGCATCTCTTGAATTGTGAACAGGACACAGGGAACTAGGTCTTTTAATGGCTACTTCACAAAAAGGTCACCTGGTAAATATTTCAATAAACTCTTTTTCACACAAGTGCATCTGTTCCCAACCTGTGTGAAAAAATAGGCTGATACTAACCACCTTTCTTGAGTCTTCAAACGACCAAGAAAGGAAAGAAAGAAGACGGGTGGAAGCAATGGATTTTCATATGCACGTCTTTCACATTCTCAGGGAGATGGCTCAAGGAATGCCCAATTATAAATAAGAACCCTCTTGGTGTATTAAAGGGTAAAAATCTGGGGGTCACATTACATAGTACAGATGGAAATACATCTTACAAACACAGTCAAAACAGGTGATCTGTATAAACCTGCAACTTTTATCTATCTGCAAACTTAACCAAACTTATCCCATGCTTAAATGAAATTAAACCGTGTCAGCCACAAAGTTCAGGATAAAGATCTTGGATGTCAGGGACTTCCCTGGTGGCACAGTGGTTAAGAATCCGCCTGCCAATGCAGGGGACACGGTTTCGATCCCTGGTCTGGGAAGATCCCACATGCCACGGAGCAAATAAGCCTATGCGCCACAACTACCGAAGCCCGTGCACTATAGGGCCCACGTGCTGCAACTACTGAAGCCCGCGCGACTAGAGCCAGTGCTCTGCAATAAGAGAAGCCACCACAATGTGGCCCATGCACCACAATGAAAAGTAGCCCCCGCTCACCTCAGCTAGAGAAAGCCCGGGTGCAGCAACAAGACTCAACGCAGACAAAATAAAAATTAAAAAAAAAAAAAAGATTTTGAATGTCAAACATAGCATTCTGAAGCAAGTTTTTATTAACTAGGCATTTTGTAAATAACATTTATCTTCAAAGTACCAAACACAGTACTCGTCCCCAGGCAAATAGTAAGTGCCTAGGAACAACAATTCAACAATGTTGAATTAACTTATGACCCTAAACATTCTTTCCTCTGAAATATATTTTAACACTTTAATTGAATTGACCATGGCTTCATTGATAAAAGGCACTTCCTATCTTTAAGCTAATTTTATTTCCATTAAAATGGCCTTTGCAACACAGGTAATTTGAAACAGCAAGCACACCTATAATACAGCAGCTTTACAAAGTGTTGTTTTGTATAGAATGTGTGATTATGAAAATCAAGGCTATTCTGAAACACTGCAAATAATAGAAAAACAAAGAACCAGTAAGTGCAAGCACCTGAATTTTAGTCATGTAATCCTTTTTAAATTAATTTTTTCCTACTAACCCAATAGTAGATTAAAGTTTTCCTGAAATAAAAACCAAAGTTAAATTATTGAGTAAATATTATTGTAATAATTACTGTTTAAATTTTTCACATTTACCTTAAAATTCTTCTTTATTAGTTATGATCCTTTTTAGAAGAAATGTTTGTTTGGAAGACAGTAAGGCACAGTGGTTAAGGAAATGGGTTCTAGAATCATCAAGACTTGGTCCATATGGCAGCTCTGCCACTCACTAGCTGTGCCACCTCCCTGGGCCTCCATTTCCTATTCTCTAAAGCAGGGACAATAATGGCACCTACATCAACAGCACCAATAAAAATGATCATTCATATAAAGCACTATGCCTTCTACACAGTAAGTGCTCAACAGATGTTAAATGTCACTATTACGAATGGACCAAAGACCATCATAATGGGCAAGGAGGGGATGAATGCCTTTTCCCAAGAAATCCGTGTGTTTTCCTGCCTAGAGGGTAGTGAGAGGTTCCGTGGTTGAGAAACAGAGAGTGCAAGTGCAAAATCGTGGCCAGAGAGGTCTGGAGGGTGGGCTGGGACCACTTTGCAAGGGCCTTGCATGAGAACTCCGGTGAAGGGTGATCCATTGGCATGTTGTAGCAGGGCCAGGCCATGATCAGATTGCTCTTCAGAACAGGGACCATGGCTGCAGTGTGGAAAATGGTTCAGAGGAATGCAGAAAGAAGCTTAGGCAGAAAGACTAGTTGGGAAGCTGTTAAATAATCACGGTGCCTTAAGTGTGGCAATGAAAATGAGAGGAAGGCTTAGATTTGAGGGCGAGTTCCCAGGAAGACACAATAGTCTATGGTGCTTGAATGTTACAGGGGCCATTGTGAAATGGCCTTGTCAAGGACAGTGTGTCCAATATCAAACTGTGGACCAGCATTATCTCTACACATTCAGATGATCAAGCAGTTAAGAAAGGAGAAGTGAGGAAGTCAGATTGGGTCACTGGGAAAGGGTAGAATTTAAGGGTGTGTTTTCCTAAAGGAAAACTGCCTCCTTCTCTCTTCCTTCCAACCCAAGATGCAACTCAAGATTCACTTAGCAGGCAACAAGCACTACTGGAGGCCCCATCTCATGACCAGGATACCTTGTCATGAGAAGACTTTACTGGGAGCCCATGAAGACATGGCATGCAGAGGGCACTTAATAAACGCGTGTCCGTGAATTTGATAAGCAGGAAGTGAATAAAACAGTGGACTGGGTCTCAAAATTACTTGAATCTACTGAACTCCTGTGTTGTGAGTTTTTTCATTTATAAAATGGAGATGAGGGCTTCCCTGGTGGTGCAGTGGTTAAGAGTCCACCTGCCAATGCAGGGGACACGGGTTCGAGCCCTGGTCCGGGAAGATCCCAAATACTGCGGAGCAATTAAGCTCATGCGTCACAACTACTGAGCCTGCGCTCCTGAGCCCACGAGCCACAACTACTGAGCCCGCGTGCCACAACTGCTGAAATCCACATGCCTAGAGCCTGTGCTCCACAACAGGAGAAGCCACTGCAATGAGAAGCCCGTGACAAAGAGGGGCTCCCGCTCACCGCAACTAGATAAAGCCTGCGTGCAGCAATGAAGACCCAGTGCAACCAAAAATAAATAAATAAATAAATTTATAAAATGGAGATAAAAATGTTAGGAATTAGAGAAAGAAAATTCTTAAAATAAGCAAGACCTGATCAAGGAGTATTGATGTTGGAAAGGAATAACTACCCAAGTTCTGTATCTAATGATAAGCAATCTACTAAAAATTTTATATATACTCTATACTCTTTAATGTCTATCTAAAGTTTTATTTTGTATCTTTTTGCCATAAAGCAATTAAACAAATAAAATGAAGTGCAAGCTTTCTCAAATTTACATGGGAAAGCTAAATCTGTATGGAAGTCTTACTGTGGAAAACATTATATTTAAGGAAAGTTTTGAGAAAAACTTCTTAAGTTTGAGAAAAACTGAATGTTTGCAAGAAGTCTTCATATTTATAAAAATAAGAACATAATACTTATGGCCTGGTTTTACAGTTGCCTTTAAACATTATTTCATAATAAAACATTATTTTTTTAAAGATTTTAAAGATCTTAGGTATTAGGAAAAAGTTAAATGTATTAAATTTAAATTGCCAGAAATTTTTATAGCTATCAATCAGGCAGAATTTGATGTAATTAGAAATGTTTGGAATATAACATGAGACTCCATTTGATATTCTCACAGCGGCTCAAAAAATACCCACTGACACACCTATTAGAATGGCCAAAATTCAGAACACTGACAACACAAAATGCTGGTGAAAATCTGGAGCAATAAGAACTCTCATTCATTGCTGGTAGGAATGCAAAATGGTACAGCCACTTTGGAAGACAATTTGGTGGTTTCTTACAAAACTAAACATACTCTTACCATACGATACAGCAATCACACTCCTTGGTATTTACCCAAAGGAGTTGAAAACTTATGTTTACAGAAATATGGATGTTTATAGCAGCTTTATTCATAATTGCCAAAACTTGAAAGCAACTAAGATGTCCTTCAATAGGTAAATGGGTAAATAAACTGTAGTACATTCAGATAATAGAATATTCAGCTCTAAAAGAAAGAAGGTATGAAGCCATGAAAAGACATGGTGGAAACTTAAATGCATATTCCTAGGTGAAAGAAACTAATCAGAAAAGGCTACATACTGTATGATTCCAACAATACGACATTCAGGGAAAGAAGACAGTAAAAAGATGAGTGGTTGCCAGAAGTTGGGGGAAGGTGGAGCACAGACGATCTTCAGGGCAGAGAAAATACTCTGTATACTACAATGATGAATACAGGTCGTCATATCCCATACAATATACAACACTATGAATGAACTGTATGTAATGTAAACTACGGGCTTTAGGTGATTATGATGCATCAGTGTAGGTTCATCAATTGTAACTAACGTACCACTGCGGTGAGGGATGCTGATCGCGGGGGAGGCCGTGCACATGGCAGGGCAGGAGGTATGTGGGAAATCTCTGTACCTTCCTCTCAGTTTTGCTATGAACCTAAAACTGTACTAAAAAAATTTTCTTTTAATCTGTTGAGTGTGAAAAAATCAAGAAATAATCATCACATACCTAACATGTAGGTGTATGACGAGCATGTGAATGAGCTGTATTAGCTAATTTTTTAAGGATCGCACAGACCTCCAGCATCTTAGTTAGAAAGCAGTCCTTGTAGCCTCTCACATAAATCTTCATGTGAAAACCAAAAGATGGCTCTTTGCCTCTGAAGTACCACCACTAAGGGCAGCTTCCCTTGAAAGCAGCCCCTCTTCCTCTGTACTTTTTTTTTTTAAAGAATGGATGTGTCAGATTTAGACCTTCTGCTCTGTGGCACTACACACGGAAACACTTACAAAATTACACTAAAAAATGGCAGGTTCTTTTTTTAATTAGGAAAAATTTCTAGTCCTTCAAAACTAGATATTTTGCTTTGATTTTATTTGTAATCAAAATATTTCTCTGGAAGCATTTTCTGTAGGCTTAATTACTCAATTAAACATGTTCCTGTGTGACTTGTATGTCGCCACTGCATGATAATCCTGCAGATGGCAAAGATTTAATATGGAATTAAACTAAGCTATTAATTATATATACAAGTTAAAAGAAATCTAAATGAATGACCTCTAAAAAATGTTTCTCATACTTGTCTACTTACCTGGGAGATACAAGAGTCAAGCTAGAAACTGAGTAATGATGAAGTGCTTGTACTTTGCTACTTGTTTTTATGAAATAAATACTAGCCTTTTATTTAAAATGCCACCATAGGATAAAAATGTGATTCTTACAGAAGTCAGGTCATCTCAGATCTACTGCTACTATATCCGATCGAAAACAAAACTATCCCAAGCTAGTACGACATGGTGTACTTTCATGTACGTTGAACTGAGAGGCAGACAGCAAAGTCTGTAAAAGATGATTTTCACTGAAGACTCATGTTAAAGTGAATAAATGGAGAATCTTTTTTTTTGCAATCAGATGGCAAAGATGGGAAACATTCACTGCAAGTTAGGAATAAAAGAGTTATGTAAATATTTTTATCTTGGATGGTTATCTCCTCTGGAGGGAAGACAAAGCAACTAAATAATAATCCAAAATGTACAGATAGTAGAGTCTTACATAACATTATCTTCGGGGACTAAAAATTCTTTTTTGGTAGTTCTGAATACCATTCCGTTGAAAGTCAGTCTTCTCTTCTCCCCTCCCTCATAAGGGGAAAAATCCAGCTTGGAGTTTCTGTTCATGGAGGTAGGGTTTGGATCAAATTCATTAGATCCAAAGTTAGGAAAAAGGAAGAATTTGTCAAGTTGGATTAAATTATGGATTTTTATTTCTGCTTCTTCCATTGGTAGACAATGTAGTTCATTATTTTAAATGAAACACTGACAGAGAACCTGAAACTCTTTATTTTCTACTTTAGAAATGCCATGAATCATTCCCCCTAAATTATATTGAAGTCACTGTTTAATGACTTGCTAACTTCCCTAGTCAAACATAAGCTCTCTTTTTGAATCGGCATTTTCTTTACTACTCCCCTGGGGAAACGAAAGAGAGTTCAGTAACTCCTGAAGGTTCCTGACTTTTTCTCTAAGAGTCCCTGAGACGCTAGAGAAAAGTACAAAAGGCAAAAACCCTAAATAAGCAAGGAAGGTTTCACAGAGGATCTACTGGCCAAGTGACACAAAAAATTAAGTGCACTTTGTCCAGTTAATATTACAAGAAAAGCACAACCTTGTTCATCGAACATATGCCTTATCGCTAAACATCCTAAGGCTTTGTTTTTAATGTACGATAGTGTTAAAACAGTGGTACCTTTCCACCAATGATAGATCAAATACTCTGGATCTCTGATAAATGATCTTTTAGGCTCACAACCCCCTCCCCCTTCACATGATGTAGTTTTACAAAGATAAATCAGAAAGGTTTAAAAAACTATATACTGTTAACCTTTTCCATTTCATGATTGTCTACAAGCAACAACCGAGAAAGCGTATGCGTTTTAATTCGGGAGGAAGAATAATGCTGAGTCCAACTCTGAACCCCTTACAATTCACATAAAACATGAAAATTCGAGCCAACTTTACAGACAACTTAGAGCTAATTTTGATTTATTTGAATATAGTCGACGTGATATTTTTGATTCAATGTAAAATGAGCAACAGTTAATAATCAGAAGCATATCTTTATGAGGATGATAACATAATGAGAAACAAAAGCATTATTTTTTTCTTCATTTATTTATAACATATTTCTCATTTAAAAATTTCTGTTCTCGGGCTTCCCTATTAGCACAGGGTTAAGAATCCGCCTGCCAATGCGGGGGACGCAGGTTCGAGCCCTGGTCCGGGAAGATCCCACATGCCGCGGAGCAACTAAGCCCGTGCGCCACAACTACTGAGCCTGCGTTCTAGAGCCTTCGAGCCACAGCTACTGAAGCCCGCGTGGCTAGAGCCTGTGCTCCGCAACAAGAGAAGCCACCGCTCACCACAACTAGAGGAAGCCTGTGCGCAGCAATGAAGACCCAACGCAGCCAAAAAAAAAAAAAAGGAATTTCCATTCTCCCAGCATTTCTACTTCTAGCAGTAAATCCTAAAGAAGTAATCAGAGATGTGCAAAAAGATTTATGTACAGCGTGTTCCAAGAGTAATTTTTAATACTGAAAAATAAGAAGTACCTTGAAGATTCAACATTATGGGACTGATTAAGAATTAGTTAAATAATTATATTCAAGTGGTATAAAATTGTGCAGCTATAAAAATGATGCTATAGAACCAGTGCTGTCCAACAGAAATAGTGTGTGATATTTGTAACTTTAAATTTTCCAATAGGTGCATGAAAAAAAGTTTTTAAAAAGTGAAATTAATTTTATTACTATATCTTATTTAACCCAATATTTCAACAGGTAATCAAAATAAAAATTAATAATGAGGCATTTTCCCTTTTTATGTACTTCCTCTGGAATTTGATGTGCTTTTTTGTAGTCACAGCACATCCTAATTCTAACTAGCCACAATTCTAGTGCTCAACAGTCCATGCTGCTGTGGTGACAGTACTGAACAGTGCAGTCACAGACAATACTTAGATCTAGAAAGTAGTTAATAATGTATGAAAATTTCAAAACAGATTATATGAAATATCTATAGTATGTTTCTAATCATATGCTTTAAAAATTCATGAACAGGAGAAAAAAGCATAGGAGGGTATATGCCGAAATGCTCACGGTATTATTCTAGGAAGCAGGATTATAGTTATTTTCTTGTTTTCTTTTTTCTCTTCTGTATTTTCTAAATGTTTGAAAATAAACCTGTATTATTTTGAATTTAAGAAATGATTCTGTTAACAGGCTCTAGTCAGCACTGATTAGATTTATGATGACCTTAGACATTCAACTCTTTCTAAGAATTTGATCCCTGAAAAGTAACTGTATTTATTTTGTATTTCATACTAGTGAATACAAATTTCATTGTCCTCAGAGAATAATTCACCACTATGTACAAGATTTTGAGCATGAGCCCTAACATTTGCCCCTTGAATGCAGTGTGTGTATTTACAGTATAAGAACTGTGAGTAAATTATTTCATTGCCTGTTAAATAACCATTTCAAGTCTAGACAAAAATCATAAGTAGCCATTATTTATAAAGTTTCCATTCAAGGTACTCGGGAAATTGTATAATAAATAGGCAATGTGACCAACACCTCCTCGTACCCCAAATCACACACAAAAAAAGAGAGAGAAAATATATTAAATGGGCAAAGATGCTAAATACAGACAAAATCCACTTTGAAAAAGTGAGACTAAACTAAAATGACTGTTACAAGCTCGGCATCCACCTTCAAGCAGCAGAGAGCTTACTCTGCTGACCCTCTTCATCACTGTAGCCCACCCTCCCAAACCCCACAAAAAAGGCTCTTAAGACAAACCAGCCTATATTTCCTCTTCAACCATCTCTTCTCAATATTCCCCATCACTGTCTAGCTCTCTGGCAGTCCTCATTTTATCCTCAGCAAAATTCCTGGGGCCCTTAAGGAGGTCCAGAAAACGTCTGACATTAACTAATTTTACTGATAAATATTTACTGAGTTCCTATTTACTGCATTAAAGTGGGGCTTATATCAGATAGGAGAAATATACAAAAACATAAAAATACAAAAATAATTTTAAATGGTGGTAAGGAAAATAACGGAAAAGAAGAGAGTGCTATGGAAGAAGATAATAGACTGGGGCTTGGGGCAGGAGCAGGGTGGTGGTCAGGAAAGCCCTCTCCAATGACAAAGGACAAACCCACTGTTGCTGAGGCCTGATGGATGAGAGGGAAAAAGCGGGAAGAAGTGCCTTGCTGAAGATGTGCATGTCCCAGCCCCGGGTGGACGAGAGCAGGTAAATTCAGGAATCTAGGGTTGGCTGGGTTAGGGTTAGGGAGTGGAAGAAGGCTGGAGCCACTCCAGCCCGTGGGAGTCTAGCAGAGGGGCCAGTGTGTAAGCATGGTCATTGCTAGTATTAACAACGACAGCAGTAGATAAAATATAAGCACTTTTGAGAAGCTAGGCACATGCTAAGAGCTTTACACACAATCATGGACTAATTCCTCACAGCAGCCCTTTGAGATGGGGATGATGAAGCACCTGTGAGGTTAGAACCTTGTCTGAGGTGACATGACTTGTAGAGGGCAGGGTAGGGGGTCTGCTGACACAGCATCCTCTTGGATGAACTGCCTCTCTTCCAAGTTTTGCACCCTGATCCATTGTCACCAGAGTTATGGGCAAAGGCAGAGTGTTTTGAAAGAGGATACTGGAAAAAAACAAAGAAACTGAGATTTCTGTTCCTAGAAGGAGAAACTTATCTTATGGACACGAAAGACCAAATTCGCTCATGTCTGAACCACAGAGGAAGGACAAAGAAAAATATGTGTAGCATGCTATAGGAGATACCTGCAGGTTTTGTCTTCCTGACACATTATTTTCATTTTTTTCTAGTAAAAACTATTTTCTTTGGGCAGCTCTCCCTCCCCCACTCTCAGTCTACAGTGGTTTTGGTAGGGCAGACCCTACCCCTGGCTTGCTTTAGGGCTGAGCACATGACTCTTCACACCTAGGCAACTGGAACATTTCATTCCCTAGAGTTACTGGCTGCTTGAGGGGTGCCAGACTCTGCGCTGTGGTGCAGAAATATGTTGATGAACAAGACACAGTCCCTTTCCCCCTTGGAGTTCATAGCTACTCCAGAGGGAAAAGGAAGGAAGCACAGGTGAGCATACCTACATCATAATTTACCTACAAACTGAACACAGTGCAGTAAAAACAGCACCTGATTAAAAAGAAAGTCTTGGTTCTCTAGTCTAGACATAAACATCGTCCACTGAACTCTATAATGAAAGGCTCGAAAGTGCAGAGGCCAAAAGACAGGGAGACCTGGAAGATGAGAGACCAGCCCTGGTAGCAGCAGCAGCTATGGGCAGAAAGGCTTAGTTAGAACCAGAACTGCAGGAATCTAAGTGGACTCTGGTCTGTTTCCAGAAATAAAGCTGCTAAAGAAAGAAATCAATCTAGGAACTGAGAAGAGAATGTCAGGGGGGACACCACAAAGAGCCATGGTGAAAAATGCCTCCAGCTGCTACAAAAGGACATGAACGCTGCAAGACTTTTCTGGCCTTTACCACCATAGCTCTCAGTAGCTCATCTCTCCTCCTGACCAATTACTGTATTTCCCTGAGCAGTTCTATATCTGGCTCCCTCCTCAGTGAGGCGGGACATGAACTGCTCTGCCAAACGCAGGATCCAGGGCCCCAGAACTTACCAAGAGCACCTGGCTTCTGGGTTCCTACATTCCTGTGTGTCCAGCCTTCAGACGGGGCCTCTTCCCAACTCGCTGTGCAGATGTGTAGGTTTTTCACCCTACTTGCTATGAAGACTCATTAAGTTTCATGCCCAAATCACAGATTTAATTCATATTTAGTGGAGGTGAATGCTCTTCAATTAACTGTTTGGAAAAATTACATGTAGCCCACCTAGAGTTATATTCATTCTTCTCCATTCTACAAGATCTCAACATAAAGATCCCATTTGGGTGTTGCTAAATTAAAACGCCTCACTCAACACAAATACGCTTCCTGAATTATCTGTTTTGTGTTAACTGGGACCTGAGGGGAGACTATTCTTGAATAAATGCACCAAGGAACAAAAACCAAAACCCAGTAATAATGGACCAAGTCAAACGGACTTAAATACCAACTCTAATGATTTGAGCAGTCATTTAACCATCACATTGATTCACTTATGCAACAAATTTACAGTGAGTGTTTACTGCGTATCAGACAGTGATCTAGGCTTTGGGGATAAGGCGGGAACAAGACATTTTCTGAATATTTTGTATGTACTGAGTACCAAACTATGCCCTCCTCCTTCATGGAGATAAATCCATCTTTCCTTCCTACTTTATTGACTCTTCCCAGGATATACTCTTAAAAATAGCATGTCCATGTCAAGGCTCAGTTGTTCAAAGAAGCGTTCTTTCAACAAAAGCAGTCTTGTAACAGTAATACAAAAAAACAAAAAACAAACAAAAAAAAACAAAAAACCCAAAACAAACACAAAAAACCTTTAAGATCATCTAATTCAACCCATCATCTACAGATGACAAACCTGAGGCAAAGTAAGTTAAGGGTACTTCCCCCAGGTGGTCCATATCATTAGTGCTGAAACAAGTATTAAATCTCTTGGTTTTTCATCCAGTGCTTTCTTCTCCTGCACCGTCCAGTACGGTAGCCACTAGCCCCATGCGGCTCTCTAAGTTTAAATTTAGAATTAAAAATTCAGTTCCTCAGCTGTACTACCTCCGTTTCAAGTGCTCAACAGCCACAAAAGCTGGTGGCTCTTGTATTGGGCAGCGAACAAAAGAGACTGTTTCCATCATTGCAGAAAGTTCACTGGACAGTGCTGTGGGGTCTAAAACACACTGCTTGCCTTATTCCAGCTCAGCACTTCTCAAACTTTAATAGGCAGAGTACCCAGTCTGTGGGGATCATGTACGAATGCTGATGCTGATACAGTATAGGTCGGGATGGGGCCTGACATTATACAGTCCTCATAAGCTTCCGTCCGCAGAACTGTGCTGGGTCTGAGGACCACACTTGGCAGTATGGAGTGTCAAGGTTCTGGTTCAATACTGCAGTTAATACTGCAAGAGTTAGTGTCCTAACAGTTTAATGTGTATGATGTTTTTGTCTGCCCCATGAGATTTTAAGCTGCTTAAGATAGAGCACCACATCTTATACTTCCCATCCTTCATCATGACTGCACAGCGTAGGGGCAGACCAGGAGTAAGTTTTCCTATCTATAAATGCATTATATTTGGTGCAAGTTACTGCAATGCTACACATAAACACACACACATAAACAGTTTCTTTCTTTTTTTTTTTTTTTTGCCACACTGCACAGCTTGTGCGATCTTAGTTCCCTGACCAGGGACTGAACCCAGGCCCTCAACAGTGAGAGCACGGAGTCCTAGCCACTGGGCTGCCAGGAAATTCCCTGTTTTTCTTTTCAAAAGACACCAGGTCTTTGATCTAACCATTCACTGCCTTTGATTTCCCAAAAGTGAGACACTGGTAGCTGTACTATGTCAACTTCAAGAAAACACATAGGAATTAATTGTATTTAATGGTTTTAAAATGAACTGTGAATTTTACTAAAGCATACATATTTAAAATAATTTTTAAATAGTTGAGAAAAAATATATAAGGTATATTTGATAGCTGAATGGATGCTAAATAGTCTCCTGAAAGTACAATTGAATATCCAACTTCTCTCTAAAATTAGAAAATGATTAAAATATTTACAAAAATAATACAATAAGAAATTTTATCTGTGTCTTTAAATTACTGTGGCCTTATTTCCTAGCCTGGAAACACAGGGCACCCTTTCTTAATGGGACAGCTGACAGCTGTCTTGGTATGAGCAGGCACTTCTATAATTCTTATCATAGTTTTCCATCAGCAATTTCCATTTTCCTAGAAATTTCAGTGATTACTATATGTAGTCAGTTATTAATTAAGAACTTTGCATTAGGTTTAAGAGTTCAATCACTTTTGTATCTAAAAGTCACATATCTATGCATTAAGCTTTTAAAGAAATGAGTCCTCTGTGCCTTTCTAAATGTATTCCTTATAAAGCAACAAGAAAAAAAAGTTTTATTAATGCACAAGACTGAAAGAAATGTTAAGTATGCTAGAGTTCTGGTTTTGATTTTGGACTTCAGAGAAAGTAAAAGAAGCAGTGGAACAGAAGAGCCCTTTAATTACAATCCAATGTCCTAGAGAAGACTATCTGATATCTCTTCCAGTTGGCATTCGAGCCGGTGTAAGAAAATCAACTGCGATGAGTACAACACAAAATCATCCCACCTCGTCAAGATAATCAGGGATTACACTGTGAGTATGTCATGAACCTCCCTAGTTTTGTTTAAGACCTTCTTGGACACATTAAAAGATGGAAATGTTTCAAGAGTTAAATCAATAAATTTATTTATGCTACACAACCTAAGCCAATAAAAGTTTGTGCTAAGATTCCTCAAACTCCCACTTCATTTTGGGGAGGGTAACTAAATGAGCATTTTTTCCCCTAGGAGGAGAGTAGACTGCTCTCTGGCAGGAAGGTGGCAGCAGTATGATGGTTGAGAGTTTGAGTCTGGAGTTACTGGCTGCATACAAATTCTCCACTCAGCCTCTTCATCATGTCAGCCTTAGGAAAATTAGCTATCTCTTTAAGACTCAGTTTCTTCATCTGTGAAATGGGAATGAGAACAGGATTGCTGGGAGCATTTAATGCAGTACTGATCATATGGCACTTGACACAGTAAATAAGCATGTAACACACAGTAAGCTTTAAATGAACCTTAATTATTTTTACTAGATCTGAAAGGGATATATCATAGCTCAGTGGCCATGAAATATTTTCCTTCACTTTCATCAAGCTCCTTTAAGACCTCTTACTTTGTGTTTGCATCTAGAAATCTTCCCTTAAAATATTAAAAAAAAACATCTATTTATGAGAGAAATAAAAGATGTATTTGGGGATTTGTTTTTTCAAAACAAGTATGTTATCTGCTCACCTGGAAATGCTCTATAGCCCCTATTCAGAGAGAAAATGATTCAAAGACATTGAAGTACAATCTCAATAAATATAGTATCAATACCCAGATTGAGTCAGTAACATTAGATACACTCTTCTAGAAGAAAACTTTCAGTCATGGGGTTGCTGAAGTGAGGTCCAAGTAGCTGAGAACGAAGTAGAAGTAGACAAATACATAATTTATATTGCACAGGGGGAAAATTTGACTTAGTTCACACAGAGGACTGTTTTTGTCCTTCAGTATCTAGTTTGGTTGTTGCCTACACAAGAATCATGTCAACTCCTCTCTTTCCTTACTGAGCGCAGAACTGACAGAGAAAGAACAAGAACCGTTCTCCTCATCAGGGACAGGAGACAGTGGTCCCAGGAACAATCGCTCGGGCTGGCCAAGCTCCCATCATCAGCCAAAGAAAGGGCTTGTGTGTCAGCACAGTCAGGTGAGAAGGGGTCTGATGCACACACTCCCTGCATCAGGGTGACCTGTCTCTGAAGGGAGGGCGGTGGACACATTCCCATTGAAGATGTTTATGACAGTGCTAGTCAGTAACAGAATCCAGGCCCCCTCCAGTCATATAAATTCTCCACTCAGCCTCATCATGTCAGCCTTAGGAAAATTAGCTATCTCTTTAAGACTCAGTTTCTTCATCTGTGAAATGGGAATGAGAACAGGATTGCTGGGAGCATTTAATGCAATACTGATCATATGGCACTTGACACAGTAAATAAGCTTGTAGCACACAGGTGCGGGGCAGGGGGGCGGCCCAGGCGCGGGGCGGTGGGGGGGCGGCCTGGAGCAAGGAAGAGAAACAGGCTTGACACTGCACGTGTGCATAGCACTGTCCCATCGACAAGGTCATAACAGAACTCACTTGACCATGGTCCTCATGAGGTTGGTACAGTTATTTTATCTCGTCAAGAAATGAAGGTCTGAGGGGAAGATGGCATGCCCAAGAAAACCAGCAACGTGGCAGAGGTAGGAACTCCATCCACGTCATTCTGTGGGCAGAGGGCGAGAAAAGGGCTGTGGGGAGGGAAGCACTGAGAACTCGCCTGTGGCAGCACTAGATTTCACCAAGATGTGGTTCTTGTGGCCTTTGGTTTTATTTTCTCCACTGTCAAAGCAAGTAAGGTTCTAAAACTAGGGTTTTTATATAATTTTTCATAATATCATCAAATATTTAATCTCTATTCAAAATTTTCAGTTTGTTTTTCAATTTCTTTTTTTTTTGGCTGCGCCACTTGGCTTGCGGGATCTTAGTTCCCAGACCAGGGGTTGAACCTGGGCCCTCAGCAGTACCAGTGCAGAGACCTAACCACTGGACCACCAGGGAATTCCCTAAAATGTTTTAATAGCAGCTTTTTCCTCACCTAACCAGGATCCGAACAAAGTGGTACACTGCATTTGGTCACTAGGTCTCTTTAGACCTTTTAGACTAGAATAGTGTCCCCATCATTTCTTTATTTTTTTTATTTTTTTGTTTTTTTTGTTTTTGTTTTTGTTTTTTGTTTTTTTTGCGGTACGCGGGCCTCTCACTGTTGTGGCCTCTCCCGTTGCGGAGCACAGGCTCTGGACGCGCAGGCTCAGCGGCCATGGCTCACGGGCCCATCCGCTCCGCGGCATGTGGGATCTTCCCGGACCAGGGAACGAACCCGTGTCCCCTGCATCGGCAGGCAGACTCTCAACCACTGCGCCACCAGGGAAGCCCTCCCATCATTTCTTTAAATCACACTGGCTTTATGAAGCATCACAACTGTTGTCTTCTAGAAGGGCCACATTCTGGATTTGGTTGTTTCCTTATATCGTCTTTTAACATATTCTGCTAGCCCCTCTATATCCTGTAACCTGGGTCAGGTTTGACTGGATTCTTGGAAAGAAGATTTCACTGGTGGTGGTATGTTTCACATTGTTTCACATCTCACCTTGCTTCCTATTGTTCTACATCAAGAAACATATAAGATCGCCCCACTGTTACGGAATTTCAGAGTGATCACTCCGTTTAGTTGGTGAGCACCATATTTCTCCATTTTAAAAGTGGGTTTTGTTTTACTTTGTTTTTGTCAATCGTTAGTATACGTAATTTTTTTGGTACTATGTAGATAGGCTATTCCTCAACAATTTCTCAATTTTTGTAGCTATTTTTTATGTTATGTTTGTAAATGTATCATGTTTTACCAATTAAAATCCTTCTGCAACATTCATTATTTGGGTTGGGAATCTGGTGAGCCAAATCTGCCCTACTTCCACCTCCCAGTGTTACCTTCATGGACCTAACTGCAGGTTCAGGCCTTTTCCTCCACCTGCCAAGTAAAGATGGTGGGCCTTACCTTTTGCAGGACAGGGGAGTTCCATCGGGATATGGACAGAATTCAATCTCTACCCAAAACTCTAAGAACAATGCTAACCATCTGGTAAAATTAGTTATGCTTTTGAAAATGTCTATTTTTATCAAAGATTTATATACACACACACACATACACTTTTTAAAAGCAAAACAATGCTAAAAGGCTCACAACAGAAACAGTAGTCATTTGGCCACCCTTGACCAACAGAGTCAACCACTTTTAACTCTTGTAGTTATTTCTTCCACTACTTACCTCCATATTTCTAAATAATATGTAGAACTATTATACTTAATTTAAAAATTTTAGTCATTATCTCTGACTTCCTCTTACAGTAGATGAGGATTAGCTGCTTTTCCTAGTACTGGCTTTGGAGGAGAAGTGAACGTGAACTCCTAAGGTGACCACACTGAATTTTTTTTTTTTTTTTTTTTTTTTTTGGTACGCGGGCCTCTCACTGTTGTGGCCTCTCCCGTTGTGGAGCACAGGCTCCAGACGCGCAGGCTCAGCGGCCATGGCTCATGGGCCCAGCCGCTCCGCGGCATGTGGGATCCTCCCGGACCGGGGCACGAACTCGTGTCCCCTGCATCGGCAGGTGGACTCTCAACCACTGCGCCTCCAGGGAAGCCCGACCACACTGAATTTTGACAACCACTAGCACATGGTTAGTGGGCCTTAAAAATACTGTTGAATGTCATTGGATGAATGATATAGATATCCAAATGCATAAAGCCAGGATGCATTCTGCAGTTTCTCATAGCAAGTATGCATTGAGCAGAATGTAGGAGAAATACCTCATCTTCCCAAATCACATACATTAAGTCGGTTATTTGTATTTTGTTTTAGTATGTTCTTAGAAAACATTAAAATTCAACACATTAAAATATTTTTAAAAGAGGAATGTCATGAAACTAATTAAAAGGACTCAGGAAAAACATCTCTGCAGCCCAAAGATTTTTTTTCAAGTAAATTCTTAATTGGCAGTAGAGAAAGAAATCTCTAGTTTCTTACTTTAGATGTGAGAAAGTAGTCTTTTCTAAACAATGATGAGCAAACATGCTTGAAAATATATGGGAGACCTTCCCTGGAGTCACGCAGGCTCAGAATTCAGCCCTTTGCCTCACAGAATTTCAAAGTTTGACGCTAAGCCAAAATAAAAGTATAAGTTATGAATACTCTGAAAAGACTCCCACCTCATTAATATGTCTCAAAACACATTGCTTAAGGGTAAAGTTAATTAAATCACAGTCCACATACATTTGAAATGGACGGATAATCAATCACAGACAAAATTATGTTATACAAAGACAAAATAGGTGTAGTGGACACTAACAAAAGTTAAATGAAAACAGATTCATACAATGGAAGGAATTTTTCACCTGACTTGCTGCTGCCTCTTTGTATTATCCAGCTTTCGGGACTATCTGAGGCAAATTGATGAAAGAATTAAATATTCTTCTTTACTTGGAAACCTTTAAAGTGGCAAATCTTCCATTTAGTACTTGAGAATTTCTCAAGCTGACTTCAACCAGCATCAGATTTTCTAACAAGGCACGAAAACTCTTAAATTTACTGGCTGAATTACGTAGCTTTGTGCATTTTCCAAGAACTCACTCTCCATGTTTTGTTGTGTGTCTTTGGGCCTTTCACTTTCATTGCATTTCAACTATTTTGCAAGAAGAGAAAAGAAAGAAACCGAAACCAGCCATTTTGATTACTTGTTAACAGTTCTGACAAAAGAGACCCTGAGTTTTGTTTTTTGTTTTTGTTTTCTGTAATTAGCTGCAGGCTCCAAGTATGCACGTACTATTACTAACAGGAGCAATCTGGAGCAGATGTGAAATTATTTTCTGTAGCTGGAATAATTTCTATCCCCTGTAATATTATTTCCCTTATATGTCTAGCTTTGATAACATTGAATCTCAGAATGGGGAGGCTCTTAGAATGAGGTACTTTCAAACCTCCACCTGAGGCATCTTCCTAGCAAGGGCTGATAATAGGAAGTGGTGCACCGTGGTCAAAAGAGCAAGGGGTTGGGAGCCAGATAGTTTTAACCACTTCTAACAGAGGCTAACAACAGATACCCAGGAAGTACTTGGGCAGTTATGTAATGTAATAGACACACAAGAGTCAGTAGCACAATGCAATAGACAAAACCCCAGGATGTAGAGTTTTGTAGACACCTGTGTGTTTCAGGATAGGTTACTTCTCTTCTCTGAGGCCCAGCTTCCCCGCTGCCAAATGGAGAAAATACTACACCTAATTCACAATGTTATTTTTAAAAACCAAATGGGACAAAATGTGTGAGGGTCAGAAAGTATGAGCTACCATTATTAGAACAATTCAGATTAAAAACCGGGAACTGGATAAACCTACTTTCAAGGTTCTCAGATGAACAGTATTATGTACCTAATGAAGGCAGCGATTTTTATAACTGACAATTTTAATTTATGAGAGAAGAAAATCAAGGTTAAAGTTCACAGTATAGATAGTAGAAAACATACCTTCTATCTTTAAATCTCCCTAATATATGAACAGAAAAATATGTATTCGTGCTTTCTAAGCATAAGCGTAATACAGGCGACAAAAAGGACAATCCTGGGTCCTCCCCCAAGGACAGTCCATCTAGGAGTACACAGCAGTCACGCACACCGGAATAACGAACTACACAAGACCGTATAAGCTAAGTGGTGAATAAAGGGTCCGGAATAATAAGTTCCAAGGAGCAAGGGCTGGCTCCCTTTCAGGAGGTGTGGTCAAAGGGGGAGGGCTTCCCTGGTGGCGCAGTAGTTGAGAGTCCGCCTGCCGATGCGGGGGACACGGGTTCGTGCCCCGGTCCGGGAGGATCCCACATGCCACGGAGCGACTGGGCCTGTGAGCCATGGCCGCTGAGCCAGCGCGTCCGGAGCCTGTGCTCCATAACGGGAGAGGCCACAGCAGTGAGAGGCCCGCGTACTGCAAAAAAAAAAAAAAAAAAAAAAAAAGAGTAGGGGGAATTTGAGCTGGGCCCTAAAGGTCAGTTTTCCGGAGAGGAGGTGGGGAAGAGCAAGGTCATTATTTCAGATGGAAAGAATGTGCTGGCCTGTCCAACCCCCATCTACAATTTAAACTAATGATAAAGCTGCAGTCCAGAGTCTCAGAAGGTTCCCTGATTTGGCGTAAGAAGGGAGAGAACTTGTAACTTTCTAGATAAGGTCGCCTCCCCCCACAGGAAGCTAGAATAAAGGTATGAGGGGTAACATTAAGGAACAATTGGCACCCATCCCAGCGTTCCTCATCTGCCCTGTGGCATCGAGGGGTCTTGCTGAAGCTGGTCAGAGGTAAGAACATACATCCAACAAGCTACAGCAGAATCCACACCAAATGGGGGTTTGTGAGAATACAAAATAAAGTGTAAGAAACACAAGAGGGAACGGGTTGAAATACCTGTTGTTGTTAAGCTTATCTTGACATAGTTGCATGGGTCATATGCAGAGTTCTCAGAGTGGGGCTTCCACTGACTCAAAGTCTCCTTTATGCCCTGGGATGGTGTAATGCCCCCATCTTCCACCCTACTGCTACTGACCATCTCCACTTGGGTGACTCTAGGCACCCTTTCCTTTCTCCTTCCACAGTCTATCTCATAGGATACGCATGCCTCCTCCCAACAGTGGCCTAATCCAGAAACCTGAAAGTCCCCATGGACTTCTGTCTCTTCCTTAGATTCTTTAATGGATGGGTCACTATCTCCCCAGTCTGGTCTCACCTCCTATAATCTATATATTCTCCAGACTGCTGCCACAAAGAGTATCACTTGCAGGATAAAAATCTCAACTCCTTTTTAGCAAGGCAGAAAAGGGCATCATTATCTGGCCCCAGCCGACCCGTCTGACCTGAGCTTCCAACACTCTTTCCTTGAAATTTGCACCCTGGCAACATCTAATTACCTGAGAGGTCCCGGAACCCACCCTGCTTTGGGGCCTCCCCGTGTTGCAAACACTCTCCCCTCCCACTGTGCTGACAACTTGGAACATTTCTATTCATCCTTCTAGCCTTAGCTCAAGTCCTTTCTCTGCACTGATTCTTTCCTGACACCTGCCCATGTGCTGAGATGCTCCTGTCCATGTATAGCCTAGAACTGTGACAATTTACAATGTCTGTCTTTGCACCTGCTTTGTAAGCTCCTTGAAATCAGGAACAAAAACCTTTTTCCTTCCAGCTCTAGCATCCTGCACACAGTGCCCACCCAAACAAAACTTTGTTGAGCAAATGACTAATTTTAAAATGAAAAAGAGAGGAATCGATATTATTTGGTTAAAATCAACAAGTCTGAAGAAATCCACTGCAAACATTATAGTCTATTTAATTGGAGGTGGGGTGGACTTGCATGGGGATATTCTCCAACAGTTTATCTTTTCTTTGAAACTGTCAAGCCAATGAAATAGACTCACGCATGTTGTACAACAGGGCAAGGAAGCAAAGGAGCATTTGTTTAAAAGAAATGACCTCTATGGTACTACCTGAATTTACAGGGTTTTGGAACTCTTTTCCACCCTGCTGATACTCAAATTTAACTAGAATATTTTCAACCTCTTCTCTACTACCAAAACAACAGAAATACCACAAAAATTTAGAAGCAGCCAGACAACAGAGACCTAGCACTAACTTAGCTTTGAGAACTCTCAAAATTACATTCAAAGGCCCCCTATAAAATGGGCGATGTTATGAAATTGTCTTTGCATCCCTCGAGGAAAAGGGTGACACACAGACTCATGCTGGAAATCGTAGGACTGAACTCTAAAATCCTCAAGTTTTGAGTATTTGGTTAATTGCAATCATTTACTTTCCTTGGGAATTAATAGAAACCATCTGCTTAATGATAATGCTGAGCTCTGCAATTATTTGAGGAAACATGTGCTGTAGTCAGCGTCTTACTGAGGAAGCCTGCTAGACATACGTATTTTTGTTTTATAATTAAAGCCAATCACATTCATTAATTTAAAAATGCTGGGTTTTTAAAATTTATCAGCACCACCCTTGTTAATATGCACCTATGCAACCTTTAATTTTAAACTTACGGTAGGTTAAGTAGCTGTAATTGTACAGATGGCTGTGATCACACATCAGAATGTTGAGGTGATCATGAGAAAAAAATAAAGATGAGAAATAAATGTCCACTCTGAACCACATACCCGCCTCTGGGTCTCATGCCTGTGTTCGGAGGGATGTTTCCCTCTCCTAGCAAACAGGAAAATGGCTGAGTGCTCCAAACAAAATTCCTTTGAACTGGTCATCTCTCAAAGCTCCTGCTAAATCTAACTGCAGTTCTGCTAGCAGATGTGAAGAAAAACAGGCAGCTTTTGTTACACGGCAGCCTAGAAAACGGGAAGAGCCAACGTCTCCTCTGAATGGCTGTAAATATTGATCCACCTGTAAAGAATAAGGGTGCCATCTCTGAATGGTGGCAAATAAATAAAGCAGGAGGAGAATAGAGGAAAGAGAAACACACACGTTGGGCCAAGAGCTCCAAGCCAGTTTCTTCTGTGTGTGTGTGGCCCAAGGGAGGAGGAGATGTTTATTTGGACATCTTCCCTTCCGAAAAGAAGCCAGCTGACTGTCTGCTTTTGTATGCGTCCACTGTTAGAGCCCAGTTAACTTCATAGGCAAAGACTGTCCAGTTTTTAACCAATGTAACGAAGGATTTTGAATTTTTAAAACCAGTTGGTAAGAAACAGCTAATCCTCACCACTCCAGCCCACCAAAAAAACCCACTTTGGCTCTACAATGTTTAACTAGTTATTACTATGGTCCTTAACCTACAGAACAGCAGAGGGGTTAAGAAGATGGGTTTTGCAAAGTATGACAGACACTGATTAAAATCTCCATTAGCCATTCACTACCTGTATACATTTAAGAAAGTTACTTATGTCCTAACACTTTATTTTCTATTTCTGTAAAATGGAGAAAACAATAGTATCTACCATAGAGGGCTGTGAAAATCAAAAAAGATAATGGGGCTTCCCTGGTGGCACAGTGGTTGAGAGTCTGCCTGCCGATGCAGGGGACACGGGTTCGTGCCCCGCTCCGGGAGGATCCCACATGCCGCGGAGCAGCTGGGCCCGTGAGCCATGGCTGCTGAGCCTGCGCGTCCGGAGCCTGTGCTCCGCAACGGGAGAGGCCACAACAGTGAGAGGCCCGCGAACCGCAAAAAAAAAAAAAAAGATAATGTATGAAAAGTGCTTAGTCCAGGGCCTGGAGCAGAGAAAGTGCCCACAAATATGAGTTATCTTTGTCATTTTTATTCTTATTATCATTATGGCCAGTCTTACGGTAGAAACTAGCAGGAAAATCTTAGGAATCATCACGATTCCTGAGGGATCACCCCTGCCAGGGGCATCATTGCCAGAAAGGAGGCATCCTCTCTCTTCTTTTGAAAAGGAATCCAGGGAGGAAGTTGAAAGAGTTGGGCTGAGATAGCTGTGAGCAGTACCACAAGCGGCCGTTCTATCAGAAATGTACATAAAGACCCTGTTTTAAAGCTGAGTAAACACAACAAATCTTTTGGCAAAGAGGGAAGAGGTGTTTTAGGATATGAATATTTGTATGCCACCCTCAGTTTCTTTTTTTAAAAAGTTTCAAACAAATATGTCCATTGTATTATGTTATCAAAAGGCATATGGGTTCTAGAGTCAGGGGGACCAGGGTGCCTCTCCCGAGCTGCCATTTACCCTAGGTGACCTGGGGCAAATCACTGAATGTCTGCCTCAGTTTCCTCCTTTGAAAAGGGGTGATAATAAAAATACTCATCAAGTTATGTAAGCATTAAATAAGCTGATACTACAATGGGGCTTAGAACTGAATTCATTTTGCTTATCATTGTAAAGATCAAAAGAGATAATGCATGTATGTAAGCCTTGCAGGTATTAAGTGCTCACTACACAGTACCTATCATTCTTACTGTAAAGAAATTAGAAAATAAAATGAACGAACCAGAAAAAAGTAAAATAACTCAATTTTTAAATGGAAACTTCTAGAATTAAATAGTATAAAAATGACCAGAATTGTGGTTGGAGAAAGACACTATTTCTAAGAAAACTATGGAAATATTTTTCCCTAATAATCCTTTTAAAAGGAGTCTGGACTAAGACGTTCCAAAGGTGGGAGATGACTTCTGTATTTCCCTTTTAGACCCATTAACAGTTCACAAATTATTCAGTGGAGGAACTATTAATAGAAACCTGTAAGACAGCAAAAGTATCACACGAAGCAAGGCAAATGCCTACTAAAATGGGAAGCTCCAAGTTCAATAAACCCAAGAGAAGCAAGGGAATGCATTTATTAATGTCAACAAGTCCAAGTCCTATTCGAGGTGGAGGTTTTAAAATATGGAACTTTCCCCCTAAAACCCAGGTTCAAGTTCCCTTCATCAACTCTTTCCCTAAGGCACTGGGCAATAATGGGTATTAATATGAAAATTTCTCTAGTCTGAATCACAGAGAATGGACCTAGACCTTTTTTTAAACCAAGAGTGCCATACTAGGTAGTGTGATACAGACACTTGGAGGGGATGGTCCACTTAAAAGTATTGCTTTGAGTGGGTAGCTTTAAAAAAAAATTTCAAACTCCTTTAGAATACACAAATTCTGTTAGATTATAAAGGAAAATAGAATAAACTTAGGCCAAATATGTTGGGGGGTTTAAATAATATTATTTTGTTTAGATATGTGGAAAACAATAATCTTTCTGTGGGACTATAAAATCAGTTTAGCAATGTTTCTTTGCTTTCCTTTTCTTATCCCCACATCCAAAATTTAAAATCTTTCACAACCTATGTACTGATTACTACATACATATAATTAATTTTTAAAATAAGAATGTACAAAAATAATTATTTCTAATGTATTTTCAAGTTTCAAATGACACAAGAGCTCAGGGTTAAATTTTTTCTCATGTTTTTTTATGGTCTAACACATAATTTTGAAATGTGACACACGAGTATTTGTAAATTATAAGAGTCTAAATATTTTAACAATAAGAAATAAAGCTTACTTATTCAAGAAGAGCTTTTTAAAATCGTCCCTCTAGGATCCTTCTAGAATAACCATTATTCCTATAACAGCATTTCTTTGTATGTTACATGGTTACTCAGAATTAGCAACAACCTTACTCTTATTCCTAGCGCATATAAACCTTTCATTATCTGGGAACCCAGAAAGTAAAAAGAATTACACCTTTCAGCATTTAATCACCAAATTTGATTTTCTTTACGAATAGCCTGAAGGCAGGTCTGTAATATTATGTACCTCTTAATTCCACTTTGAAGGTAGGCAAACATTTACCACCCCACTTAGTTCCTGAATACAATCCATATTCTTGTCTGTGGTTCAGACATAAAGCCCTATTGATTATGTTCAAGTGGCCACTTACAAGGGTGCCTTAAGCAAGTGCTTGTTGAATTCACTGAAGGAGGTTCTCTGGCCTTGATGGAGGCAAAATGCTACAGACTTCACCACCACCGTGCCCCAGCTTGAAGGCTTCCTAGGGTGGAGGATGAGGCCCCAAACTGGAGATGTGGTCCTCCGACCTTCACGGCTTCATCTCACAACATGCTCATCTTTGTTCTTCCTAATAACCACCAACAGTAATAACTACTACCCACACAGGACCTAAGCACTGGATATAAAGCAATTAATTTCGTCCTTACAACACCCTAGAGTGGAGGGACTATTATTACCCCCACTCTACAGAAGAGATTAAAGGACCTGCTTGAGATCTGCCAGCTAGCAAGTGTGGCAGCCGGGATTCAAACAAGCACAGTGTGGCTCCAGGCCTGAGCTCTCCCATCTTGACACTTATACAGAGATAGGGTCTTGCACAAAGTAGGACCTCAGTAAATCTTTATTAAATGACTGAACAAATGACTTCTACAATTAGTCAAGACGTCTATACAGTCAGTCCTGACTTCCCAGTTTCTACACATAACTCCATTATGAGTTTCAAAGGAGGATTTAAATGGATAATGCAGAAATTTGCTCAGCAAATATTGCAGAGCACCTACAATGTGCCAGGCACCCAGGCTAGAAGGGGACACTGCCCTGCCTCCAAAAAGCTCTTGGGCCAGTGTAGGACACAGACCAAGAACAGGCCACTAATTGCTACCAGAGCATTGACTGCTGGGTGCTACTCAGCCACAGAATAACTCATCTGAGCTGCAAAGAGCTAAGCCTTGGGGAGGGTTCAAGACAACAGTGAATGCTCTATAAATAAAGCCAGTTTATTCAACACATATTCGTTCTGCTTTAACCTTTTGTGAGCTGGCCTGGGACAGTGCCTGGCCTGAGGAGCAACTCAATTACTGTTTGTTAAATGGATGAAGGAAGTCAAATGAAGGCAGCAAGCCAACTGTGACTGGTCACCTTGTTTGATGACCTTGGAAAATGCATTTCAGGTTCTAACCAAACTTGCAGGCTCATGTAGTTCAGGACTCTCATTATATCAGAGCAGGAGAGGAGCCATAGTTAACAACTCCCTGCCCCTCACATACGCTTCCCTTAAAAATGAGGGGCAAACAAACAAAAATGAGGGGCAAGTCAAAAATCAAAATAGCAAATGGAACTCCAGATTTTATATCACCTATTCACACACCACCCTCTCTTCCTTTCTGCAAATGCTTTATTTTTAAAGATGTCCATGTTTACTTAAAACATGCTTTAGGGACTGGAAAGGCTGGATCCCTCCTTATGTCATCTGTGACACACGGAATACTTGAGTTATTACAATTCTGAGCTTTCTGTGGGAGTCATTTTGTTTCTATAAAACTGGCAAATCAAAATTCTAGGTTTCATGACTGCTTTATGTAACCATGCAAAGTTTTTCTGTCTATATAAAAAAGGTTCCTCACACACATTAAAATATTCCAAAATCATCACAATTTTTTCAATCAAAAACTGAACAGCTTTGACATTTTAAAATAAACTGTCACTTTCAGAATTTGATTCAACTATTCTAATAGCAAGCTGGAGTCATTAAAATTGGCTTTTAGAGAGATACTTCACATGCTTCGTAACTGGCATACTGTAGTGGCGACAGCCTCCAAATCAGGTTTCCAAGGAAGACAGTGTCTCTAAAGACTGGATAAATGCATGTCTCACAGGAGCTGCCCATTAGAAATGTGTTTCAATCTTGTTTAATCATACAAATGCTACATCTTCATAATAAAGTAATGCTATTTTGCATAAATAAAATGTAATATTTACACTTTAGTGCCCACATATTCTTGTGTTAGAAATGGAAAGATATTCTGGGAAACACGCTACTTTAAGTCAAAAGTAAAGTACAAAAGAGCATTTCATAATTCTTCTCTTTGTCCATTATTACCATTAAGGGTGAAAAAGAGAGGGAACAACCCATAATTTGTTAATGGTTTATGAGAAAAATGCCAGGTTAATTAAAACAAAAACGGCACAATGTTTCCTAAGATTTACTACCATTTTATTGCAGGGCAAACTTTCTTTAAAATTCCAGATGTGAAAGTGCCTTAGGAAAATTCTGATGCTGTTGTGGAAAATGCGGTGAAGGTCTCCAGCAGGACTCGGCATGTCTGGGTCCCCAGCAGCTCTCCCGGGAGCAGCAGATGCCAGCCGGGAGTGGGCGCTGGACCACAGGCTCACTGGACAAGCATCACTTTTGCCTTGGGGTCACTAAGCTACAAAGAAACGCTCTGTTTTAAAAGTCTTCTTACAGAAAGTAATAAAGTGCTATTTTGTGGCTTTTACGACCTTATGTTCTTTTTTTTTTGGCTGTGCCATGTGGCATGTGGGATCTCAGTTTCCTGACCAGGGATCGAACCTGGGCCTCCTGCAGTGGAAGCACAGAGTCCTAACCACTGGACCGCCAGGGAAGTCCCATGACCTTATATTGTTTTAAAGAACTTCCTTTTCCCATAGAGGAGCCAGAGCTGATGTATACGGTTGACACGGTATACGCCACAGCCAAGGGAAGCTAAACTGAGAAGGCAGAAGATACTGCTGGAAATACAAGTATACTGAATTAGTTAATTTTCTTAGGCAGTCAAACAGCTACCAAACAGGCAGGAGTTTTTTTTTAATCTGACATTTAACCAGGCGTACTGAATTGAATGATTTATTTTACATGTCTTTTTTCATTTGTGAGACGTCCTAGCTTTTAGGTTGCAGTGTAGAGGGTAAATTTCTGTAGAAAACTGAGAAATTGGGAGCAGTAAGTAGTTTGAAAGAAAAGAAAATCAAAGGACAACGAGTTCAGGCCCATGTGAAGTGCTAGACATGCACTGAAACTCCTTCAAAGAAATCACTTTTTCTTCTTTGTCACTAATATCATCTCTCATTTCAACAGCCACTCTGTTTCCTGGTGGCTTTTAGAAAATAATGTTAACCTATATAATCCATTTAGCCATCAGAGGTCTTTTATTTAGAAGAGTTATTTTGATGTCAAGATGCTTAAATGCTCCTTCCTAATTAAAATGTACCAAAATAAAACCTACTTAAGACTTTCCATGCGAAGGGAAACATCCTGATCTCTCTTCCCTTAGATATAGGCTACCGACCTGCCCTTGGCTCCAGTATTGATTTTACCTGATTTGATTGACCACAATTAAACAGGTTTTTACCACATTCTCACAGCGGGGGAAGTACATTCCAGGTGCAAAGTCTGGAGCCTGTGCTGAAGGTGTTATACGATACACAAATCATTGGCAAGCAAAACAACTGTATCCATGCTCCCTAAACATTGCTTCACAAAATTAATGTGCTAACCATTAGTTCTACATACGCTGGAAAAGAAATAAATAGGAACAAGTTCTTCAAACAAAGTGGAGATGATATAAATTTTTAAATATCACAGATAAAATGGGAAATCATTCAACATTTAGATATTCTTAGTCTTTGAACTCGGTATTCAAACTTATGTATACCATTTCTATTGTCTGAGACTATTGGTTGAAGAGTGTGGAAATAGTACCAGAGACAGAGTGTGGGAGAAAGAGAATAAGTGATCCAATTTTCCATTAAAGGCAAGCTTTTGTTAATTCTGGACTACGCAGTTATTTAGTTACATCTGTGCTTTGCCATGGCTGAAGGCAGTAGCCCCAACCCTGGACAGTCACTTCACACATGGCCACTACTGTTCACAAGGAACGGTAGGCAAGAATGGATGTGCATCTGATTCTGGAAAAAATTTCCCTTAATCTTGGCAGGTCCCAAGCACCATCTTCATGCAAGAAACACATGTACCATTGGCAGTTCTAAAAACCAGTAATAATATTGCTAACTTGTGTTAATAATATAAAAAATATTAATAGAATCCTACCCCCCAAAAGAACAAAAATGTCTTCCAGGATTTGTGATGCCTGAAATGCTATAAATCTCTGAAGACAGGTTATATCCTTCCCACTTCCCTGAGGCATTTGTCACATTGCCAGACAAGATTAGAACCAGATAAGCCTCAGACACTTTTTGAAGATATTAGAAAGATCATGTTAGGGGAAATGGCTTAGGGGTTATACTTTATCAAACCAACATCCTTCAAATGCCTCTTACTAATAATACACTGTTGTCTGCTACAGCAAGATGGTGGGCACTGAGGCAAGAAGGGAACCATATACTTAGTAATAACCTTTATTCTGTTTTCCTTTTCTGTGTGCTTGTGAGGGAAAGATCTATTAAAAAGATAACACAATAACACAATAGAAAATAAGACAATAGAAAAGTCTCCAGCACCAAAGGCATTTTTCATTTTGAAAGCCCTTTCTAACCACTCCCAGTCACTTCTCTGACCTTCTTTTTTCTAAACTTTCCTGTTACTCCACCCAAATTTTTCTCCTGAATAGTATTTTTTTTCCTACTCCATTCGACTCACAGTTTTGTAACACTCAGTCACAGAACAGCTTACTACTGGCATCTATCTTGGGTGAATATGTGTTTTCAAATGCGTTATTTACAGTAGAAAGTTAACGCTATTCTGTCCAAGAACTAATGAACTAATTTGGTTTAAATTTAAAGGTCATACTTTAGAAGCCCACAAATGTTTTTCAATTGCAGGCAAATATATACATTACAAATCCTCACTAGAGATTTTATCAGGGTGTCTAATGAAATTTGTCTTATTTTCCATTTTAGATGTCTGTTTTTAATGAAAATGACTCAACGCTTATGTACAGTAATTATGAAAAGTCATCTCTAAGAATGGCCAAGATACATTGCTAATTCAAAATCACTGTGGGAAATTTGTCAGTCATTGAAGTCACCTTACGGTTGCTCCCAGACAAACAGGTGAAAATGTAATGTCTCACCCCCCCATTTTCAAATCAGTCAAAAGGCAAAGATATCTTATCTCATTTATTGTATTAGAAAATTAAAATATATGTGCTAACATGGTAAGAATACAAAGGGAAAGATTAGGAGGGGGAGGGAAACCTCACTAGAGATTGTCTAAAAGAGTGAAACCCATTTTGAAGATGTAAAAGATGTTGATAACAGACTCAAAGTATATTATACACATAACAGAGCTAAAGGAAATTAAGAAAAGTTGCTAATGTACTTGAAATGTTCCTGAAATCAGCTGAAGTGAATTCTGAAATAAAGCACCTCTGGAAGATATCTTAAAAATAAATTTAAAAAATGAAAAAAATTAGAACTAGCAATGAAAGAAATGAGAAATGAATAAATGAATGAATATATGTAAGAAAAGCCAAGATGAGAAAGAATCAAAGCAAGGCAAAGACCTGCAGATAAAATTTAAATATCTACTTCATACTGTGGTGAAGATGCGAACTCTTCTCCTTATATGAAGAGTGGCTTCAGTACCCTAAATCACAGATGGAAAAGAGAAAAAAATAAATGATGTAACAGTGGAAGAAACTTTGCTGCTAAGACAGATGATGGAGATCACTGGCCAGAAACACTGGATCACCAACAAAGACATAGCTTGCATTCAAATTTTAGCAGATTTAATTAAAATTTTAAAATTGTGATCAGGACAATTTCACAGCTCTGGAAGATAAAGAGCTAAGTTACTGCCACAAACAGAAACTTGCCTGTGGTGAGCCAAGTTCAAGCAGGGTGAGTAAGAATACTGACTGCGGCTTTCTCAAACTACACTTACATATTGGGTTTTTAAAAAGCCATTTATATATATATATATATATATATATATATATATATATATATTTTTTTTTTTTTTTTTTTTTTTTTTGCATTTCTTTGCAAGACTTAATTACAGACAAACAAAAATCCTGATCAGTTGTTTCATAATTAAATAGAATACAGTTGGGAGATCATATAATTTATCAATGCAAACCAGGACATTTTTTGAGTGCAACTAATAACTATGTTGGGACAATAGACATAAACCAGGATGTATAGTCATCCTAAATATAGCACAATTCTAAAGTGAAATAACATTAAAAAAATTGGACTCACCACCCCCCCTTCTCCCACTATGAAAAATGTCCCTTTCCAAAATTCTATTGCAATCCTTCTGGAGGTCGTATTTTAAAATGTAGGAATAACATTTCCCAAACTTCACTGAAGAATTCAAAGAAATATCCTCAGAAGGGTTAGTTGTAAAAGGATTTAATTTAATTTTTGTCAGTTTCAGAATCATTTGGATTCCAAAGTCCAAGTGGAATGTAAACAAAAGCAAAAGGATACATTTACTGTAATGTATCCAGATGTAGAGCTTAGTGACACTGGTAATAAAGAACAATAATTCAATTATTGCAAAAAGGATTAGCTTGCATTTAATTTGCATTAAATAAATACAAATACATTTTATCTGGGGCAAGACACTAGCACTAGCAAACTGAAAGTAAACAAAGAATCTCAAAAGGAGTTGACATTGATACCACATGTTTGAAAATATCGTTCATAAATATCTGAGTCAGTACGGTCAAGGTCAAATACAAATATTAATATCTCAATTAGGGTTCCCAGATTCAGGGACATCTGAGTTGCTGCTGGATATCACTAGCCTTCTGGGGACAGCAGCTCTCTCTGTGCTGAGGAACATTCAAGCAGCACAGCAGGACTGCTGTGGGTGACGCCTAAAGGGAGAGGCCATCAGCGCTGAAAGTTTTAAAACAGGGGGTTCTTCCAAATTCTCATCAGCCAAGCAAGTTGGAGATAGGGGAGAGCAGTGTGGGGAAGAAAACCGGTGGGTTGGGTCACCTTAAGAGCCCAGAGACTCTGGGAAGTACCTCCATCTAGGAGGGGTGTGTTTTGGAGACAGGGGGAGTAGAGCAGGGGTGTGGGAAGCAACTGTCCCACCTCAACCTCCCCCCATGCCCCATTCCCAAAGTGGTGCTTTATCAGAGGCCATAAAGACCCTGATGAACTGGCATTAAAGAAAGCAACATGGGGGCTTCCCTAGTGGCGCAGTGGTTGAGAGTCCGCCTGCCGATGCGGGGGACACGGGTTCGTGCCCCGGTCCGGGAAGATCCCATGTGCCGTGGAGCGGCTGGGCCCGTGGGCCATGGCCGCTGAGCCTGCGCGTCCGGAGCCTGTGCTCCGCAGCGGGAGAGGCCACAGCAGTGAGAGGCCTGCGCACCGCAAAAAAAAAAAAAAAAAAAAAAAAGCAACATGGAATATAGGCTGGGATCCTTAAGGGACACAGGGAAAGAGAAGAGGTAAACAAAAAGGGAGCCCTTTTTATGGGTTCACTCTCCCCAACGACCAAAGGACCAAAGCAGCACGTCTTCCTTACTGGTAAAGCCTGGCTAATCCTGCAATTTTTTTTTTTTTTTTTTTGGCCTCTTGGCTTATGGGATCTTAATTCCCAGAGCAGGTATTGAACCCCGGCCCCAGCAGTGAGAACACCGAGTCCTAACCACTGGACCACCAGGGAATTCCCCAATCCTGCAGTTTTATCCATTTGTTCTGTTTATTTGCTTGCATCTGCTTTTTTTTGTTGTTTTTGCTAATTGCTTTTCACCCACAGCCAGTTCCCCTAGCTTCCTTTTTTCTTTTTAAATCAGCACTGACCTCATGATCCCAGAGGCTGGTGAGGGGAGGTTGCTGAAGACGGACTGGGCTAAAGGAACTGATGGAAGAACTACAACTACCCTCTGAGGAGCTTTCCTCCAGGTCTCTGGCTTTAACGCCTGATTCTGTGGCTTTTATACTCACCTACAGTGGGCCAGAATGAGAATCTGGGGGTGGGGGGAGGGGGAGGGGGAGGGAAAATGTGGTTCTGACCTGGAAAGAGACAATCTAAGTAAAATATGGGGGCACTCTGTCTGGCCTGTGTTGCTAGATGGTTAAAGGCAAAGAAGAGACTCGAGTGAGATGCTTGACGGGGTGGGCTCAAGAACCAGGCCATGGAGGGCTCATAGGAGAAGCACAATTTGAACGAAGAAGTGGCACAGTCAAATTTTCATTTTAGATCACTCTGCACTGTGAAGGCAGCACGACTAGAGTCCAGCAGTCTGGATGGTGGTTTAGTGAACGAAGATGAAGAACTGAATCTTGGAGAGAACAGGATAGCTGGTCCCAGAAATGTCCAGGAGGTAAATTAGATGGGACTTGTGGTTGAAGGAATGTGAAAAAGAGGAGTGGAGGATAACATTCAGGTTTCTAACTTGGACAACTACGTGGTTTATGACGTTACTGTATAGATATAGGACATATATAGATGGTGGGAAAGGTTTGAGGATGGACAGTGGCAAGCAGAGTGGCTGGCCGGGGAGGTGACAGTGGTGTCTCAGCGTAGGTACCCTACGTGTTGATCTCAAGCAAACTGGGGCGAGAACGTACTGGACTCGTGTAAGAAGTCTGGATTCCAGTCTGGTGCTAACATTTAGTAACTGTGTAACCCACAGTGATTCTCTCAACCATGGGGAACCTGATTCTTCATGTATCAAATGAGACAACTGACCCACAGTTTGTTACCAGGACTAAATGAGAATGTGTGTAAAAGCATTTTCAATGCTGAAGCATTGAAAGTCTGAACCTAAGAAAGTCTCCACACCCCCCTACACTCATCAAACGTTTGGTACTATTTTCAGCCAGGAACCAGAGGTACAGAAGTGGACAGTAATCTCACAGGGGCTGATACAGTCATCAGGATCTCGTGTCCCAAACTTGGTTTTTCACTTGAGAAACATTTATTTACTCATCAAGGAAAAAAATTTTGAGCCCTACTTTACACTTATTCTAAAAACAGAAACACAAGTAACACTATTTTCCTTAAGAGCCTCAAACTTCAGCGTGCAGGAGATAAAATATAAAGAGATGAATTACAATATGTGTTCAGCACTGTAACAGAGGTCCGAGGATGAATGAATTGGATGAATTTGCATGCCATCTTTGGCAAAGGGTTAGCTGAACTCCTTACTATTCCAATTTCTGTATATGAGGGGCAAAAAGATTATTACTACTATTTTATTATTTTTTTACTACTATTTAATTTTAATTTTATTTTTTTTGGCCGAGCAGCAGGCAGGATCCAAGTTCCCCGATCATGAATTGAACCCATGCCCCCTGCAGTGGGAGCACATAGTCCTAACCACTGGACGGCCAGGGAAGTCCCTATTTTAATTTTTCAATTGAAGTATAGTTGCTTTACAATGTCCTGTTAGTTTCAGGTGTACAGCACAGTGATTTAGTTATACATAGGGTAGGTGTGCTGAATGCATTTTCGACTTACGGTATTTTCAATTTACAATGGGTTTATCGGGACACCTAACCTGTGGGCTGAGGAAGATTTGCATATGGAATACTTTTCCATATCAGAAGCAAAATTTTATATTGTGATATTAAGCTTCATAATGCCCTTATATTTGCAATTTTTATAAAGTATAGTTCAAGTCCACATTCATTTGGAACAGAAGTGACTGCTTTTAGGTAATGCATTTGTTTTACGAAAGGAAAGGTCATTTCAAATTTGTTTAAGACTGCCATCTAGTGCCTCCTTTCTCCCTATTGGATGCAGAGGCTTTCTGTGAGCAAGTTTAAGGAGAGTCTGTAGTTAACTTTCTGGATTGGTTAACTCAGGTTTTAGACAGATAGCAGTAACCTTTTTCAGCTTGGATGGCATTCTTACGGTACCAGCTGTGCCGATTAAGGAAATTAATTGTCCTGCTCAGCAGTCTTAGAGAAAAAGTGAGGCACAGACTTGAAGTAAAGTAAAAAGCAGTCATTTATTATCCTTTGTTGACCTATGCAATTAGACATGACCCTCAAAACAAGACAAATTAACTCCTTTGTGGTGATGTAATCCCTATAACAGATGGATTGATGATGGAAACATGTAACCCCACCAAAGTTCATGTTTAAGATGAGCAGTGTGGCACTGGAAACTCTGCTCTAGCCGGTACAGCTAAAGATTATGTCAGCGGCTGAAGAGCACAGATTCTGAAATCAGAGTCCTGCAGAGACACCTGCTACAGACTAGATAGTCACTGTGTGACCCAAGGCATTCCTTTGTGAATCAATGTGAAATCAATGTCCCAGCATGATGTTAGGTGGAATTGTGCTAATGGACAAGTAAACCAGTAAGGGACACACAGCAAAGGAGACTTCGGCCTTATGAGCTCATTAGCCAATTGGAACTGGAATAGTTCCAAGACACCTGTGTGGTTATGTCCACCTACCTGAATTACACTGGAAGTTTCAATTGGATATAGTTCCCTTCCATGAGTCATAGATTATTTAAGTTTTACTGTGCACTGTTAAACAATTGTCATATTCCACGCTTAAGTGGCTGCCTTCCAAATGGGGTATGAAGTGATTTTTGTCATAAAATTCACTGGAGTCCTAAAGTATAAACGAAGTGTACTGATTTTAGATAAAATTCCATCTGGAAGCTCAACTTATCAAGACATTGATTTGATTTCAACAGCTCACAGAATTATGATGAGGCAACTCTGAATGGCACCCATATTTCTCTTTCTAGAAAATACCTAGTTTACTCATAAGTAAAATAAATCTTGAAGAAAGTCCTTTCATATTTATTTCAGTTTAATATCACAAGTTAAAAATTCCAAATTCAGTGAGTTCTTGAAAATTATTATATAAACTTTAAAATATATAGTCAAAATAAGAAAATATTTAACTTTACTTTGAAGCAACTATTTTGTATATTTGGGAAATTATTTTCACAAGCATTTATGTGTTAAGGTCAACAATAACCAGTTTAATTTAATACGCAATAGTTTGTGCGAATGTAACCTTAACCCCAGAAGTTGTCTGAGCAAATATAAAACCTTTAATTTCCTAGGCTTTATCGTGCAAATCCCCTCAAATCACCTGTCAAATTCTACCTTCATCTAGCCACTGAAAAATGTAGCCTATTTGAACTGTGAAAGTAAGTATAAATGTCATGGATAGGTCATTTTTGCACATGTTAATATTAGAAAAGAAAAAAAACAAATATTTTGGGTTTCTCCATATTATAGACTTGGTATGAGTTTCAGAGTCAACAAAAAAGACCAGTAAAAGGGATTTTATGAAGAAGTTATTTCCTCCTCCAAGAGAATTCAAAAAGAAGCTAATAGGAAAAAGAAAATATCCCTGTAGCTTATATTATATGTTGATCAAAACCAAAATCCCTGAAACCAGCCTAGGGGAGGGTAAAACCAACTAGCACAAACCCAGTCTGTAGTTAAAGCCAGTGGTGAGAAGCAGACGAACTCCGGGCTCCCAAGCCTTTGGTTTGGAAACAAGCAGGGATTCTGTGGCTTTTCAAATCCAGCTCCTGGGATGGAAGCTTGCACTTGTTTTTATGGTACAAGATGATGATCCCCCAGCAGGACTCGGGTGACCTGGGTCTTCAGGTCCTGATGTGCCAACAGCCTCGTGAAAGTCACTTTCATTCATTGAGCATCAGAGGGCTCATTTACTAATGCAGGCCAAGCATCCTTCCTCTTGCGTGAGTGCATTCCCCAGCCCAGCCCACCACATCGTGGCGTCCTGAAGGATGGAGCGGGTGGGTCACATCTTTGGATCTTCCTTTCCTTTTGCTTCTACTCATCACCCCCTTTCTTGTGTTGTACAGGAATATGTCTATGTTTCTTCAATAAATATTTGTTGAATGAATAAAATGAATGAATGAGAGATAAATTTTAAGTGTGAACAATTCGGGTAGATTTCATATTACAATTAACCTTCAAAGATATATAAGCATTTGCAAATGAAAACTATCTATATTCCAGATTATCTTCATCTATACTTTAGAACATTTAAACAAGGAAATATTTATGGGTTTTTCCCCTGCCAAGAAACGTGTAAAATATATCACTAATACTTAATTTCCTTATTTAAAAAGTAACACACCTACAGCATAAACTATGGAAAAAATGAAAAAGGGACACAAAGTCATATCCATTCCTAATCTACCCACCAAGAAATAAACCATTACTCACATTCTGCTGATACAAAAACTTCATGGAGAGTCAGTAGGCCATCCACACAGGGCATCAAACCCAAAGCACCTGGGGACCCATAGGTCCAGGAGAAGGTACTCAGTTTCTTGTATGTTTTTAAAAGACTTTTCATCAGTTAATCCAGGGAGTTCCTCGAGCACTGCAGGACTGTTTTATCCTAAAGAAATTTAGTGGCTTCTGATCGCTAATTAGACTGTACTCAGTTACACTGAGAAATGTAATGGCCAAATAAATAAGAATATTCCACAAAGGAGTCAGCTTGAGAAATGAAAATAATAATGAGGGCTACTTTAAAATTCTGGAGCAAAATAACCGAATTACCTTAACAGGCATTCTCTTCAAGCCAGGACCACTAAAACATGTGCATGTCAACTAGACCAAAAGCCAAGGATGGGCCCATGCAGGCACCTCTCCCTTGGGTTGCATTAGAATCAGGCTCACAAGCTCCCATCCATTTTTCTCTTTATGGATGGACTCTATTTGGCCAACCTGCAATCCGGATTTACCATCAGTTCTCCTTCCTCTTAAATTGCTGACTTATACGAATAGGTGACTTGACAAACATTGTTCCCAAAGATCGGGAGACTGAAGTATTTTTTTTTTTTTTTTTTTTTTTTGCGGTACGCGGGCCTCTCACTGTCGTGGCCTCTCCCGTTGCAGAGCACAGGCTCCAGACGCGCAGGCTCAGTGGCCATGGCTCACGGGCCTAGCCGCTCCGTGGCATGTGGGATCTTCCCGGACCGGGGCACGAACCCGTGTCCCCTGCATCGGCAGGCGGACTCTCAACCACTGCGCCACCAGGGAAGCCCTAGACTGAAGTATTTTATCCTAAGAATAAATTTTTGTATACATTTCTTCTATCTGTGGCTTTCAAACTGTGTGCTAGGAACCAAGACCCTCACCTGGCTGAGGAGGAGACAAGGGCACTGAAAGGGCAGGGCTATAAACGGGAACTTTGAGTTGCCAGGTAACATACAGGGTGCACGGTTAAGTCTGAATTTCAGACAAACCATCAATCATTTTTTTAGGGACATGCAATATTTGAGACACACTTATACTAAATATTCTTAATTGTTTACCTGAAATTCAAATCAACTGGGCATCTTGTGTGGTTTTCTTATCTTGACAAACCTGGCAGCCCTATCACTAACTCCCTTTCTCCCTCCCAACAAAAGCAGTTTCTACTTGACGTGCTGGAGTTCCAGATTATCTTGTGTTTGAGAAAAGGGTTCAGCTATCCAAAAAAAGTTTGTAAACCACTTTGCTAGACGAATCTGGGCAACACTCTGAACTCCACTGTCTGCGGACTTCTCATGAATAAAGCAGAGTGCATCTGGTTGTTGTGAAAATTAATTAAAGCTTGTAAAGCCCTTTGCGATTGGCATGTTCACCCACATATGCTACAAAATATTTATCACACGCCAGACTGCCTGAAAACATACTGATTGCTCAGTGAACAATCAGATGGCAGAAATTCTGGAAGATGTTAAATCACAATTTTAATCTCACTACACTGAAGAACCACATATTGAAACACAGCAGGCCTTCCAGCCTAAGAAGTGAACTTACCTTTGAAAAACAAACGTAACGTAATTTGCTTTTAAAAAGTAAATTATACTGTTATGGATTTTTTTCAGCTGAATCATAGTTTTTGAAACAGGAGATCAAGAAATAACAATCAGGAAATGAAGAAAATAGTTCATCTCCTACAAGTCTACTGTCTGCTGTTTCTGCTTGCTAAGGTTTTTTAGACTAAGAAAAAGTTTTTATGAAAACAAAACAGAGATACGAACACAATAAAACACATCTGGTGGCCACTTGGTGACATTTAGGCTCTTTTTTGTCCCAACCATTAGCTTTCATGGAAAGCACTTACAGTACTAAGGCAGATGTCATAAAAGTGCAACACATTATATAATGTTGTCTAAACACTTGAGTCTGAAATTGAAACCTGGCAGTGAAACCGAAGAGTAAATAAATTTAGATTGTACCAACATAACAATGAAAAGACACAAGGGTAAATAAATACCTGGTGGGTTGGCCAGGTTAATGCAACATTTAAGGAGAAGAGAGAGCCCTTATTCAGAAGCTTAAAGTCAATTACAGAGAAGAAAGACAGGGTCACAATTAAAGTTGTCAAAACTCATCTCTTCTGATTGAAACTGAAGTTTTATAAAGGTGACAATAAGTCCATGACTAAGAGCATAATTAGTCTTAGAGCCAGATAGAAAGATCTGCAATTCACTGAGCATCATGCTTGTCTCATGTTTCCTGCCTTTGCACACACTTTGCCTTCTCCCCAACCTGAGTCATTGTCCAATTCTAATGGCTTGGTCAACTCCTATTCAGTCGTCAAGACCCATCTCAACCATATCCTCCTCTCTGGAGCCTTCCTTAACATTTCACACAGAACAAATGACTTCCACTTTTGGCTTTGTGCCACTACTATATCTAGTACATTTCTATTCCTGCCTCTACCACAGTATTTCACAAGTGCTTAAATGCCTTCCTTCCCTACAAAATGGTGAGCTTTTTAAAGACAGGAACCATTCTTATTTGATGTTTGTATTCCCAGAGCCTAGCACAGTGCCTGGCAAACCATAGGACTCAATGAGGATGTGCTGAAGTGAAAATGGTGCCCCCAACCTGAAATAAAAATGGGAAGTTTAACATTAAATGGTTAACATCGTTTGTAAGTGCAATTTCTTCTTACCTTTCAGAGGAGAGAAAAGGCGGTAGAGAATATGCAAAATAGTTACCATCACTTTGAAGGGAATAAACGGTCAGGAAATGAGGCAGAAGATGAAAGGTTCTGTATACCCATTTAAGGAGCTAGAACAATAGAAACTACTGTGAGCTGTCCCTAAAACATCTCTGCAAAAGTATGCCAACTGTAACCTGGAGGGCTGGCCTCCAGACCAAGGAGCAGATGCAACTTTATTTCTATTCCTCCCTCTAACCTTCTGCTGAGAAGGCCCACAAAGGTGTCATTAAGAGATGGAATGCCTTCTTGCAGCACTTTCACACACTCATTACCATCTGATAGCGTTTGATCTCTGAGTCATGGCTGAAGCGACCCAGATTCAAACTGGTGATTATTAATGTCACATTTCTATAGTACTTCCTATTGGAACAGCACTTATAGTCACTTGCAAATCTGCTGGGATCGGGGCCACGGCTCATTGAGTTGTTCATCTGAGCAACTCACGAACTCCATCTTCAGAGATATAAGTAGTACCCTACTTCCCAGTGGGCGGCTGTAACTTCAGGCTCAGCCTAATTAGAATGTGAATAAGATCCAAGGGCCTGAGAATCTGCGTAAAAGTTAGTGATTTAATTAATCACAAAAATGATTTTTGCTACAAAAATGGAACAGCCAGGCCAGTAGGTATGGTGACACAGGCCAACATGTATTATTTAAGATTAATACAGAAAGAGTTTCACCACTGACTGCATATTTATACCAGCTTTTATTGGGAGGGTGGGGGGAGATAAGAATATTATTATGGTTTAAAAAATATTAAGAATGCAACTAAAATGGATGCTGGGCTACTTTTATTTTCCAGCAAACCCTCTCTAAACCTCCCCCAATTAATTCCAATTTGGTCAATGGACACACACATTTTAAACAAAATTATAATCACTATTGATTACATAAGTAAGTGAACATACTACTTTGAGTCTTACTTTATAAATTTTCCATATTTCCCATGTATAAACACAGTACTCACGTTTGTAGCTTTTAGTATGAATATAACTATGCCATTGTTGTAACTACATCAGATTCCTAATTTGCTCTGAGTATTACTGCATTTTTTTAGCTCCTCATATTAAATTATAATGTAACTTATTAAACCAGACTTTTGGTAAGGGGAAGTGTACATTCTCTTAGGTCTTTAAAACACCGCTACTGTTGAATTTTGAATTGGCCACACTGAATCATGAATAAAGAGACCATTTTTAAAAGTTGCACCTGGTTAACATGAATAATTTTGAGTAGATTGTTAAATAATTCTAGTCAGGGACTTAGGTAATAATGAAAATTAATAATAATAATATTAGCTCCCATTTGTTAACTAGTCCCCTAAAGTTTTAGCCTCCAAAGGGAAGTCTAGTATTTTAGAATCAAGGAAATTTTGAGCCTAAAATGTCATCAGGCCTCTCACTTATCATTCGGGAAACTGAGGCACAAAGTGGGTAAGAAGTCCAAAAAATTAAGTGACTTGTCCAAGATTACATGTAAGTTAGTAGTAGTAGAGGCTATAATTATCTAAAAGCATTTAATATAGAACAAATATAAACACAGCAATGTTTACAAAACAATAAAACTTTATCAAACTACTTTAGATCGATTGTAAGTGCCTGCTTATTTTTCCTCTTTCTTTTGTTTCCTTCTCTAGAAAAATTGAACTACTAATTTATTTAGGAGTCATCAAACCAAAGCTCCTTAGGAAGGTGCATCTTGAACGAACAGGCAGCTTCTCCATCAGTAAATTGGGGATAACCTTGGTTAGACCTCTACACAAAGATGCAGTGAAGGTAAATGAGATGAATCTGAAATTGCTTTGTGTACTTCGGAGGTATTAGCCATATTAGTAATAAAGAACCCCTGAGTTAAAACATGATAATTTCTGGACAAATACATTGGCACAGCTCCTTAACAGGAAAGCTGACTCACTGCCAATTTAGCCCTGGAACCTGAGACATTAAAATAATAATTTCAAGCAAACAGGTTTCCTACTGAGCTGGCTGACATCACTTAGAGGATTAGCTTTTCACCTCTGGAATTTAAGTTAGGATTTCTTGAGTGAAAGATAGTCCATCATCCTTATTTTAACATAAAAGTCTGTCAGAAGATACTACCTGTTTTTTTTTTTAAGGTTACAGAACAGCATGGGTGCATTATGAAGTGGGAAGTCACATAGCTCACAAATATTTGGTCTTACTTCTATTAATATGGCATCCATTCGCTATAAGATTACATATCATTGAGCACTTTGTGGTGGAGAGAAGGGAGGAGGGGTATTTGATCAGTTTCTTTTCTCATACTCCATAAGATTTCTCTGGCTTTACTCAGATAAGGGAGGAAACAGCTCAGAAACTCCACTGTAGCTGCCCCGCCCCCAGACAAATAACCAAAAGACTCTGTTTTGGAGATTTTCTCTCAGATAAAAACAGCAGTCAGGTCTCTGTTTTGTATTTTTGTTTTTTTTTAAGGGTTATTTTATGACATATAGATTTTTCTTTTTTTTTTTTAAATTTATTTTTGGCTGCATTGGGTCTTTGTTGCTGCGCGCGGGCTTTCTCTAGTTGCGGCGAGCGGGGGGCTACTCTTCATTGCGGTGCGCGGGCTTCTCATTGCGGTGGCTTCTCTTGTTGCAGAGCACGGGCTCTAGCCACGCGGGCTTCAGTAGTTGTGGCACGTGGGCTCAGTAGTTGTGGCTCGCGGGCTCTAGAGCGCAGGCTCAGTAGTTGTGGCGCACAGGCTTAGTTGCTCCACAACATGCGGGATCTTCCTGGACTGGGGCTCCAACTGTGTCCCCTGCATTGGCAGGCGGATTCTTAACCACTGTGCCACCAGGGAAGTCCTGGTTTCCGTTTTTACTTTATATATAACATTAAAATGGTCCACAAATGCCTACCCTGTAAAATGAGAGTGGCCATTTGCTAACTTTATGATTCTATTATGAGAATGAGAATGTAAGAGTAAAACCCTCTAACTAGCTTATACACATTATTATACATATTATTAGATCAGAGAGGGGTGTTCCAATTCGAAGCTCCCCAAATATTTGCAGTCATTCATTCTGCAGGTATTTATTAAGTAGTGCCCTACTATGTGCCAGGCACTACTCTAAGAATGGGTATAAAGCCATATATAAGACAGCATAGAGATTTCTTCCTGGAACAAACAGCTACAATAAGTAGATATCTGTCCAGGAGTGGTAAGTGCTATGGAGAAAAGTGAAGCAGGCTAAGGGGTTTTGGGAGTGCTAACTGGTGGCTGGGAAGGCAGGCGCACTGGTGTTTCATGTAAGGTGATCAGGGAGGGCTTCCCTGATATCAGATGCCTTTGGAGCCGAGACCTGAAGGGATGGAGTGAGCCATCTTCCCACTTGGAAAAACCAACACGTGTGCTTTTATATTAGCTTGAAGTCCAGAACAAACAAGATTAGCTGTGAAACTTCAGGAAAGTGAAACCTACAAATAATAAGGCTTACACCATACTTTGGACCAGCCCTCAATTTCTCTCCAATGATCCTGAAACCCTGTTTAGCGACTACTTAATCTCTTTCCTGACTAAAATGCCTCACAGTAGTATCCCTTCACATAATGACTAAGAGAGAGCTTTCCTGTTGCGTTGTACAAACAACCCAAGCAGATAACTCAGGTGTCAATGTCCACTCTGAGGCCCTGATTAGTTGATTTGGCAGTGGGTGTAGGAAAAAAGAGCTCACGCTAGCTGATTTTGCTACTGGCCATGCCTTCACAGTGAAAAAGTTCAGAGGAAACTGGACAGTTATCCAGGTTTTAGAAAGGTGAATTTTTAAAGTTCTTTTAATTAAAAACAAAACAATACCCTCCCTCCTCTCAAGAACAGCAACATACAATAACAACAAAAAAATCAAGTAAACTAGGTAGGTATCAAATGTCTCCTTTTGTTCCTATTATGCAGACACAGCCAGCAGTTATACTGATTGGTTTAAGTTATTTTTATTTAGTCTATGTTCTACAGTAATGGTAATAATGGATAATGATAGGAAATAACCCAATTTTTCAAAGACTGAAGAGCAGAGAAACAAAATGAGCAACAAACTCTTTTAATCAATTTGCACAAAACTATGCAACCAAGAATCTTCCTACCCTTGATAATAAAACTTTCAGATGCATCATAGTTATGAGAAAAACAGAGTGTGCTTCTCATATTTTATTGAGATTTTCTGATTTATCGTATCTAGAACAATATGCATATGTGTGTACATATACATATATCTGTGTATACACACATGCACTGTGGATATGGACACTTTAAAAGCACTTTATATGTTATGAAATATATGATGTGGAATCATGTCTGTAAAAGGATCCAACACAATTGCTGGCTATAAAAAACAATTATAATTAGCAATCGATTTAAAAAGTTTGACCTCTGTAATTTAAAATATTTTAAAATAAGACTTAAAATTGTAATAAAGTTGTACATTTGTCAGATAAGCTCTGAAACCTTTATAGTGGTTTGGTTGGGTTATACTTCTTAAACTGACACACATAGGTCACGGCAGAAAACTGAACAATCATTCATTCAACAAATGCAGGAGCCCAAGAGATAAGGAAACATAAGACACATTATGGTTTTCATAGGAGAATCTGTTTTTCATAGTACATTAATTGCACTTTCAAGTAATATGCTTAGTATCTTTTTTGTCAACCTCCAGATACCTTTTCAGGTGATGTAACTCCACATTTAAAGCAATGAGGCCAATTGTTAATCTCGGAAAAACTACAGTCAGTACACTATAGAGTATCCCAAAAGTCTGGAAACATAAGGGAAATAATGTATTTATTATGTTATCTTTCAGATGAACAATTACATCCATTGTTTTAAACTTGGAGGCACTTTACCTGAAAGGTACCTGAAGGCTGACGAAAAACATATTGAGCATATTATTTTACTTTATTTCATTTTTAATTTATCTTTTATTGAGGTAATATTGGCTTATATGTTTCATGTGTACAGCATTATATTTATACTTCTGTGTACACTGCAGAATGTCGACCATATTATTCTAAAATAACTAACATCACATTTTCAAAGATTCCTGAGTTTTGGGGCTCTCTGTTGTTGAGTGTCCACTATGTGCCAGGCACTGTGTTAGGCGTTGGGTATGAAATGGTGAACTAATGTGGTTCCTCCCTTATATCAATTACCATCTACTCACAGGAGCAGAACATAGATCTTCCCAGAACTGAGTTAAAATGATGTCTATATTTTGACAGCAACATTAGGAATGAACGTAGCTGTTAAGAATGAATGAACAAATGAACAAAACAGAAAGGAAGGAAGGAAGGAAAAATGTTCAGTCTAGTAGGATTAGAAACATAAAATTTTAGAACTGGAAGGAAATCTTAGAGATCATCTAATTTAGTGGCTCTTAACCACAGCTGTGTATCAAATTACTTGAAGAGCTTTTTCAACTTAAATGTGCAAGACCCCACCCCAAACCTGCTGCCTTAAAAATCTCTGTGTATTTGCATTTTGAAAAAGCTCCATAGGTGTTTACGGTTCAAATCTTTGGTTAGCATGCACTGACCTGGCCTAATTCCCTTACTTTATATATGAGGAACTGAGGCCCAGAAAGGCTGAGTGGCTGACTAGAAATCACACAGCTATTATACCACAGTCCAAATTTTCTGATTTTCAGAAAATGATGGTAGAAAAACTGACTTTTTCTGTACTATTATATTGCATCACCACTGTCTGTTCTTGAATCTCTGCTCAAGAAGAAACAGGATAAATGGACAAGTACTTGACCAAAAGTTACTGAACCAAAGTAAAAAAAGCTAGTGTGTACAGGCAACATGAACACATAAAAAACAAAGACCCATCATGTACCACTGTAACCTGGTTGCTCCCTGCTTAAACAGCCAAGTCAAGCCAGTTTAAAACTCTCCCACACAAATATCATTATTCCTATCAGTTTCTCATTTCAGCACTGCACTGAATAATAATTTTGGCTTTTGTGGGTAAGGAGAAGAAGAGAGTAATTTTTTTCTGGTTTATTCCTAAAATTCAGAAGGTTAAAAAAAATATGTTTCCAATACCTCAATATGAAGAAAGCTTGGTCTGCTTTTAACACGTTTGGCAGTACTTGAGGACATGTTTTTGGCTATTAGCCTGACAAGCTGTTTAAGCTTATAGAAGACCCACAAAGGGAACTTATATGATTAAGTTAGTTAAACACAAACATCTTCTCTGTATATTTTATTCCCTCCCTTCACATTCACAAAAACATAAAAGGCTAAAGCATTTCAGAACTAGGTGAGGAGGCAAGTTATTTATCACTTCAGCTCCCTTCCCAAGGCTTGTGTAAATAAGAACTGAAGCAACTCAATGAAATTATTCATATGATCCTTGCAAGGAACAAAAGCTAAGCATCAGAAAGGAGTTCAAAATTCCTAAGAAGCATATGAATTTTCTTACAAGAAACATCTGTGATGCTCTAATGCACTTCAGAGCTAACTTTATCTCTTTCTAAAAATTATGTAACATGCACATACTTCAAGCACTGAACATACTTATTAATTACATAGTCACAGAAGAATTTAAAATGCTGTCTCCTTTTGACACACATTATAACAAGTACTTCAACACTAGAGCACTAAGGAGTCTTCTTACATAAAATCTAACAGTTCCTGAAATTGTTTGGCAGAGATATTTTATTTATTTATTTTTAGGTCTTTTTAAAAATTAGTTATCTATTTTATGCATATTAGTGTATATATGTCAATCCCAATCTCCCATTTCATCCCATCACCTCCCTCCCTTCCCCACTTTCCCCCCTTGGCGTCCATACGTTTGTTCTCTACATCTGTGTCTCTATTTCAAGGCAGAGATATTTTAAAGCAAAACAAAATGCCATGCTATCTAGGTCTTTTTCAGATCCTAACGAAGGAACATAGATTATTCAAGCATGTAAATAACAGAGTTGGAAACATCAATTACAGTTAACAAGTTATGAGTTTCTTCAGAAGAATACCATACTATTTACTTATCACTAAGATAAAAGACAAAAAAGAAACAAGTACAAATGCCTCTCGTGAAACTATAACATGGTCTAAATCAGTTTACTATTATTAGATTAAAAGAATGTTGTGTATGAGTGTGTGTGTGTGTGTGTGTGTGTGTGTGTGTGTGTGTGTGTGTGTATCCAGAACACTGCACTGCAATGAGGGCAGAGGAGCTGGCCAATATAGAAATGGGTTTTAATATAGACTTTCTACTTCAACCATAGTTACTATAGTGGGTTTTGTCACTATAGCAATGGACCTGGGTGGGCTGAGTATCTGGCAGGCTGGGGTGCTCAGCTGGGAAAGCAACATAAATCTCATTCTACCTTGAGTTGAATAAACTTCCTCTGAGAAGGTTTGCTTAATTGAAAGAGTTTTCAAGGAGAAAGGACAAGTCTAAGTGTCGGTTGGTAGGTGCTTCTTACACTAAGGCTCACCTCGCACCCTCTCCTAGCTTTGGTCAAAGCCCCCCACCATCATTCATTAGTGGTGGGACATTGGATGCAGGCAGTAACTTAACCTCCAGGATCTCAAGGATCCCTGGCAGCCTGGGTTAATTTCAGCTGTCTCTACAGGGGCTACATGAAACATGGCATTTACAAATTTGGATTACACAGCACTATTTATTACATGATGGAAGATTTCCAAAAATGCCAGAAGAGATGTTGGCATTTATGCAAGTCAACTACTGTTCAACCCAAAGAAGCACTATATTCTATAGGATGTGTTTGCCAGGATTGAAAGAGCCTATGTGAAAACACCCTAATTGGGACCATCTTAGCACCTCAGCTATTGGATACCCTCTAGCTCTAGGTGTTATGTTTCAAATGGGCCAACAAACCATCCTGGAAACAGAACCCCCAGTCTTGCAACTAATCCCTTCACTCTAAATCCTGAAAGTGTATATTTTCTTATTTTCAGATTTAATAAGTATATCTGGTAGCTATTAAAAGATTTAAGCCACTACTGTTTTAAAAGGTTTCAGTGTTCAGAGATTTCAAGCCCACAGAGTGGGCGATCTGGCAGGTTTGGTTGCTGTAGAATGGTGAAATTATTTCCATGGTTCCCTCCCTGCCCCGCCCCCCACCCTATGCCCACTGTTTTAAGAATATTCTTATTGAACTTTCTCTACCTTTTCAATGTGTCTTTAACGTATGTTCATGGGCTCACAAAAAGAAAAGTAGAAGAAGTTGAATGAAAGACATTGTACCCAATAATCTTCAGTGACCTAAATTGATAATTATAACGACAGATCCCTAAAGAAGGAGGGGGAAAAATTCGAAAACGTTGGCTACTTACAATATGTGATCAGATAACCTTTCCTTCTTTTCTTCTTTGGGGAAATCCAAACTGCTGTACAATGTTTCTTTACGTTTTCCTTTACTGAACAGTCCTCATGCTTGCACAAAGCCAAGGGCCATCCTAGAAAACCAGGGCCAATACTGTATCACATTAAGTGGTGGCTACCTTATATGAGACTTTTTTTAAAAGGTGACAAAAATGGGGTGGGGGAGAGAAGGTGGTTATAAAAAGCTTCCCAGGAAACCAAATAGCCTTTATTTAAATTAAAAGCAATCACAGCCTGATTCTTGGAACACACTTGGAAATGCTTTTTGGCATGCAGCTGCTACATGCCGCCAATATTGTGTGTAATTGGAAACATTTCAAACAGAATTGTTACCAAAGTCAAAGACCATAATTGTAAGCTGTGGGATCTGCACTGCAGATAAAAGCAGGGCAGCTGAGGGAGAGCACGCTGCACCCAGGGGTCTCCTTAAGGCCACATCTGACTACAATATTTTCACTGTATTATTGACAACTCTTTCTTTCCAGAGGCCCAATGAGACAAGAAGGAAACAGAGAGAAGCGTACACAAAGCAAAAGCTGGTGGGTGCTATAAATCAGCAGTCGGGACAAAACTCTTAGAAAGGAGTACATGACTTTAGTACTTGAACAACTGAAATAACACAGCCCGCACTTTTTTTTTTTTCCTTCTGAAGTGTAATCCACTCGAAATGAAAGGCTTCTCTCCCAAGACTTTAGGACAAATCTACCAGTGAGAAAAAATGCAACTGCAGTCGAACCGGTCCGTTGTTTTTTAGGATCGCTTCAGACGAAGTTATGGACAGGAAGGAAAAAGTTAAGTAAAGGGGAATGACAGTTGCCCGCTAGTTTACAGCTCTAAGTTTTAAAATGTTTACACTGGCTTCTGTCTTGCTGGTATTTTTATTTTTATTTTACATTTAAAATCTCTCTTCATAAGGAAATGAATCTGGAGAGGTCTAATCAGTTCAGGCTGGGCAATCGTTCTTGTTCCAGAGAGGTCCATTCAAAAGTGACCAAAATGCATTTAGAGTTTAGTCTAAACAAGCGCACAAAACAGAGACACAGGAAGAATTACTGCATTCTGTTTGCGAGGTTTGTACCCGCCCCCCCTGCCACCCCCCGGGGACTGGAAATAGAGCCAGTGGACCACTGGCTCAGGAACGGTTCTTGGAAAAATCGTGTCATTCTGGCACACGGGAGAGGGGTCCGATTATTCTGTCGTGTCTCTGCGCCAGGAGTGTCATGACATCAGCGTGCTCCATCTTGTAAAGCCCGTCTCTTCGCACCATCCCTCCTCCAGGAGAGAGGAGAGTGAGCGAAATGGAGAGTGAGGTGGACCCCCGTGTGCCATTTCGGGCCAGGCCTTTTCCACTGTTCCAGAATGTTCCTCCACCAACACACACTTAGTTAACCTCCGCGACTTCAGTTGTGCACGGCCACAGACAGGAAGGTTGGCTATTGGTTGCTGGCGGCGCTGAGGTGCTAGGCTTGTGTGCATCCAGAGACGGAAGAGTCCAGAAGGGGGGCCGGCTGGGTCCTGGCACTTGGCTCTGGCTCCACGTACCGCCTGAGGTTTCGAGGAACTGCATCAAGGCAGGACTTGGCACCAGGACTACTGTACTTCCCTCTCCCAGCTCGTGTGCTAACACGACCTTCTGAAGACATTAGTGTGTAATACGGTACTGCTTTATTCTGTGACCAGAAGACAAAGCAGGAGTGCTCCCTCAAAACACCAAACAACCAACCAACCAACTAAGAAATATAACTCATTTACTTTCCTAATTCCTCTTTATTGTGAAATAATTGGACCTGCATTTAAGTAATCTGAATATTCTCACATGAATAAGAGTTAAACAATTAACATTATTTTATGTAACCTGGAGGGAAAAAAAGAGAGAGAGCTATTTTTTTTCCCAAGGGGAAGGAGTATACCCTGGTCTACTGGCATCTTTAACATTTCTATGCACAGATGAGAATCACTTTGATTTTCAAAATTACTTTCCTTCTTTAAAAGGAAAATTTTACTCTTTAGAAACTACTTTAATGGGAAAATTAACAGTAGTTAACTAGAATAATCTTTTCTGAAAATTGTTTCCTGTAATATGGACAACCCAAACTATATCACTAAAATAGTTAATTACTGGAGAATCATTTTAAAAATTCTTGTTCTATCTCACGAGTATTATGAAAAGTCACTCATAATACTCAAGTATTTGTATTTGGTTTTCAAGTAATTATAAACGGTTTTAGAGAAATTATCTTACAGTGTCACTTTTTAAAACTTAGATTTCAGCTTACTTTTTAAAATTCTGACTTAAGAAATTTTAACTTGTCACCTTTTTTCTTTTCTGTCTTTTCACAGTTATCATAGCAGAGGACATTAGGAATAACCAGACTTTTACCCATATCTGACTCTAAACTTAATAGTTTAGCTATTAACCCTATAAGGGTCTTTTTTTTCCTCCAGCTGATATTAGCTTTTATTTGGGTGACCCAAGCTGACTCATTACAACCTCCTTTATTATAGAGAAAAGTGGCGGTTCCATGGACCTTGATTTTAAAAACATGATAAACTTTTAATTAAAGGTTCAGTGGTATTGCTGGCAGAACTGATTGAATCTGTCACTTGAGTAAAATACATCACTTTTCTTTGAAAAACCTGTGAACCAACAGGCTCCCTCAGTGATAAATCACCAATTAGTACCAAATTAAGGATTGAAAATTAATTTACAAAATCTATTCTCTCACGTCAATATAGCTACCCCTATGTCCCATCCAGTCCTTTAGCCCTCTCTCCCTCCCTCCCACACTGATTCACAAGAAGAAGTCACTATTGTTAGCCATGGTTTATTAAAAGAGAGATTTTCAAGTTCATCAGCAAGTGTGCTAACTTTCAACTGTGGGTAACGTCCATTCATTTCTAGCACCTTTTAGTATTAATATGTAGAACACATGCATTGTTAACCTTTAAATCCTTTGTATAAACATTTCTGGAAGAGCTTGTAAAATATCTCCTTCTGTGTTTCCTGACTCGCCAGTTGATGGCATTTAGGAACCTCCTGGTACCAGCAGGTGCTGTATTTTGTTTTCTTCAGGCTCCAGCTGGGCTACAATGACAGATTCCTGTCCCAGGCCCGGCCCAGCCACCTAGGCTAGGACCACATGGAGGCAAACTGAACCGGGCCCCACCAGACAGCAAGATAAATGGCTGCTGTTTAAGTTTAAAATCCCCTAGTGGGAGTAAATATTGTTCCAAAGAAAAAGGCTTGACAAATATTGCGTCATCCTTCCAGAGCTGTCTTGATTAAAGCAGAATCTTTGGATTAAGTTGGTGCTCAATTCAAAATGTATCTATCTTGCTGTCATGGGATTTTTTTTTCCTTCCTAGAGTCTGAAAACAGACATATTGTTGGGGATGGTGAAACAACGCTGCCACCTCCCAAGGGGCTAGAGTCCACTCTGATAATAGAAGGCGGCTGAACATTGACACTTCACTGAGGATAATGGAGACAGCAAAGGCTTAGTGGGAAAAGGCCAGTTGTCACCTAAGTGACAGGCAACAGCTGAGCTCACACATCTGGAGCCAGACCAGGGCAAACATTCAGCAACCCTCACCCATCTACACCTTGGGTTTGTCTGAAGTAACAGACGGAAGTTCCTTTTACTCCAAAGGCACATTATAAATTAACTGATGGTGAACCGCATCAATTATATAACATCAGCTGCAGACAGTGCCTTCTGAAGTCTGGTTAAAATCGGGGGGTAGACAAAACTGTACCGGCATGCACAAATACAATTTCATTACATGTAATCTGTCCTTCATAAAACCCGTCCCCAAAGCCACGTATATATGCATGCTTTTTGTAGCACAAATGCATCTTAACTCCTCGGGAGAGGCAAGATCCTTACATGTTCTTTTCCTTCAGGCAGTTCCCATGCTGTGTTCTTCACCCTGCTCAGGGCCGCAGCTCTGCCTACCATACTCTTCAAAATCAGCAACCAAACGTGTTTGGCTTAAGACTCTGAATCCTCCTCAGGGAAGCTGGAACTCAGGGCAGTGCCAGCCATCCTCCCCCCACCCCCACCTCCTTCTTCAGCCTCCTGAAGACAATCTGTGGACAATTTTCCCGAAGTCCCCCAAATAACATGGCACTGCCAACAGTCACTGGCGATGCCGTCTGTTTTTCTTAGAGGGCAATGAAAATTTAACAGCTTTCTGCTGCATCCTGAGTCCCGGTCCTGCTAATTATTAACATGCCCAGTTTCTCCAACTTTTTCTGCCTAAAGGGAAGAAGACGCTCCCACTCTTTCCCATATACGTGCAAAATCCAGAAAACACCACTGCTGGGGCGGGAGCGGGGGCGGGGGCGGGGGCGGGAGGGGGGAGCTGATGCACCTCAGTCAAAAAGCAATCGGCCCTTTCCCCAGAGCGTTAGGGGAGAATAGGCACCCTGCCTCCGGACGCCAGTAGGTGACAGGCGATCCTAAGAGGTGGACACAGACCAATGCACCCCGGCCTCCCCGCGCCCCGCATCGCCCCAACTCTGGGGCTACTGAACGGGTTTCCACGCAGGAGAGAATCAAGGGAAGAGTTGGTTGTGATGCCGCAAGCGGGAGCCGTGCGGGCAGCCTCTCTGAAGCCCTCTTGGTGCTGCAGCCCCAGTATCTGCTTTCACTGTCTACCAAGCCCAACAAACCGATTATGCCCATCTCCCCCATTTTCTGCGACACCGACCCAGTCTGGGTGTCACAGACCCCCCGCAGTGACGCGGACCGTGCTGGGCCCTTCCCCCGCGGCGCTCGCCCCTCACCGCCGCACCCGCAGCCCCTCTGCGGAGCCCACTCACCCCGGCGAGGGAGCGGGACTCGGCTGGACTGTCGTCGGCGCCGCGGCGGGTCTGCGGAGCTGAGGTCCGCGGCGTCAGCGGCGGGCGAGGGTGGGCAGCACGCGAACCATCCGAAGCCCGGGACGTGGCCGTGCCGGCCGCGGTGCCCCTCGCGGAGGTCAGCGCAGGCTGTGCGAGGCGGGCACGCTCCGGGGCGCGCTGTCGGGCGCGGCGGCCGCGGGAGGCGGCGCTCGCTGGGCTGCAGGCGGAGTGCGCCCTGCTCCGCAGCCCGCGCCGCGCTGCAGCGCACCCCGCCCTCGGCAGCCTGCCCGGCGCTAGCGAAAACGCGGAGCGCGGACGCCGCCGCGGGATCAGGGCTGTTCGCGCGCCCACGCGCCCCTGGCTCCGCCTGGAAAGGCCGGGTAGGCGCCCGGCTCCGGCGGCGGGGCGGGCAGGACCGGCTCTGCGCAGCAGGAGGGCTGAGCTGGGCGCGGGGGGACAGGCTGGATGAAGTTCGCCTGGGCGCAGCCCAGGTTCTCAAGTGCAGTTGGGTCGTCTCCTCTGCTCCGCCCCCCATCTTACGCCTTTTTTTTTTTAACCAACCATTCTGATGGATTGAAAGACAGGAAGGGTGAAGTGGGGGAAAAGACAGACTCAATTTCCTCTGATCAAACGGTTTGGGGGTTGCCTATTTGGGTTTCTTCTCCTTCGGCGTGGAGGGGGGGTAGTTAATTAAACTCTTACTTAGATTCCTTCCGGCGCGCCTCGCCTCACTGGGGACCCGCTTGGACCCGATCCTATCTCGTGTAATCCCACAGGCTGGGCTGTCTCCGCCTCGGAGCACGAAGCCAAAGATTCAGCCTCTAGTCTGTTCCCTTCCCTCCCCGACGATCCTGGTCATCTCAAAAAAAAAAAAAAAAATCTCTAAGTTTGGGAAGTGCACGTGAGAACCTCAGCCCATCGCAATGTCCTCAACCTGACCCAAGTTAGCGTGGCGAACTTAAAGCCGTGTTCAAAGTGTTAATTTGATCACGATGATCATTTTTCATTGGCCAAGCTACTCTCCATGTTTTCATTCTGCCCAGTTCCCAGGGCTGGGCTCTCAGGCGCTTTTGCTCAGGAGGAACTTGGACTTAGCCTGTTTGAAAGTTCTGCCCTGACGTCTGGGTTACCTTAGAACCTTAAAACCCTTCACTCGTTCCAGTTCCAGATCAGTGGAGTCTCACACCGTGGGAGTACTGTTTCCCCCGTTGCAGAGGGTGAATCCGACAGCAGCTGCTGAGCCCAATTTGACAGGTGTCTCTGCAAAGCTGGAGCTCTGTTGACCTCTCAATCCCTTCTACAGCCCTCTAAGACACTGTAACATCTTCCAGAAAGATGAGGATGTGTGTATGTGTGTGTGTGTGGGGGGGGGGGGGAGTGTTGATCAATGCATTTTTTTTATTCCTTTAAGAAAAATCAAAACAGCCAATTTCTGGACTTTTCAGAGCACCAAATCTCCTTGATTTTCATTGGGAGTAAAACAAGGGAATACTAAACAAATTCGGAGCTGATGAAAAAGAGGATGTAGAGCAATAACATCTAAAGGCAGAAGGAAGGAGAAAAGGTACAAATCTAGGAAAATGTTTGACCACAGCCCTGTGCTCTGTGATTCCAAGTCAGATTCAGATCTCCCTGCACCGTCAAAACCCCTCTAGATTCACGACTGAGTTTCTAAACCTCTGAGCATAGATCCCTCAGGAAACAAGGCTGTTGCTTTTGAAATAACTCCACTTGTTCCTGGTGTTTGTAACTAATGGGAATCTAGGGAAAAACAATCTGGGCTGTCTTGCTCCTCGGCATTTTATTGGAGTTGGCCTTTTAAGTTGTGTCTGTTTATCTTGCCAGGGTTACAAATGCTTCTATTAAGCTGTAAACTTTTATCTTCTACCTGAACTCCAGAAATGCCAAGAAGACTGACAAAATGATTTATTCCACCCATGAAGGTCATGAAAATTAGTACTTATAAGGGCAAAGAGTCCACTCTCCTATTAGCATCTGTGGGTGCCTATCTGTCTATTGTCTCAATGGAGACCTTCAAATGAAAGCAGTTTCCCAACACACTGAATGACGCAATGGAATAGAATCAATGGAGGATGGAGTGGAGGACAGCATCATTGAACTCCTGCAGCTGTGTCTTCATGAGAAAGTCCTCTTTGATGGACCAGTAGACACTTGTAGCAGGCAGAGCTGAGTATGGAGAAGCTCAAGAGGAGGATATTTGTGAAAACTGCACTTGGCTCTCCCTATTAACTGGAGACAATGCTACTTTCTTATGATTAGAAATGAATCTGATATCAGAGGACTTACAGCTCTATGGTGACTTCACAAAGGTTTTGTTTGTTGAGCACCTATTGTTTGGTATCAAACATGTTGGGCACAGGAGGACATTCATAATTGTCCCTTAAGAGGACTGTTGCCTCTTTGGACAGTGCGCTGGGCAGCATCTTTTGGACCCATTGCAGAGACGAACCCTTGGTCTTCAACCAGGACTCACAAAATTACTTTGGATGTTACATGTGACAATTTGTGGTCAGAGAAATTTGAGTTCAAATCTCAGCCCAACTGCTTACCAAATGCAGCCTAGGATAATGTAGTTAGGATTAAAGTGGTGCTTAGCTTCTTATTTGTAAATGAGGATAATAATATCCACCTCAGAGAGCTGTTGGGAGGATTGAATGCTAGGTATGCAGAAGAGACTCAGTAGGTGGAAAGTTTATACAATGCCATTGTATAAGGCATTGTCTCACACCACTCTTCTCTACACCAGCCTCCATGCGAAATCCTACAAATTAGAAAAGAACAATTTTGAACGTAATCTGAAAAAGCATTCTTCATTGTGGACTATTCGGTTGCTTCTGGGTCTTTTATATTAATGGTGTTATTTTCTTTGTCTTTACAAACCAACAAGTACCAAATCTTTTATAAATAAATCAGTTCACTTAGGGAATGTCTACTTTTCTTTTAAAGCTTTGATAACAAATGCATCTTTTTGTAAATGATACCTTTATGCATTGAAGTGTACTCCAAATATTCATGTGTTGGAGTTCTTGCTTCCAGTATCTCGGAATGCAACCCAATTTCGAAATAGGGTCTTTACAGAGATGATCAGGGAAAAAATTAGGTCATGGGGTGAGCCCTAATCCAGCATGACTGGTGTTCTTCTAGAAAGTGCAAACAGACACGCACATAGGGAGAACAGCATGTGAAAAGGCAGAGGTCAGGGTGATGTGTCGTATAGATAAGCCAAGGAACCACCAGAAACTAGGCACGAGACTTGGAACGGATTCTTCCTGTGGTTCTCAGACGGAACCAACCTTGCTGACACCTTGATCTCAGACCTCTAGCCTCTAGAGCTGTGAGACAATACATTTCTCTTGTTTAAGGCACCCAGTGTGTGTGCTTTGTTATGGCAGCCCCGCTCACAAATTCAATTCCCAATCAAGTCATGCTATGAATGCCTTGGCTCGCTGAAGAGGACTTCCAGGTGAAGATGAGGAATTCACGACGGTTTAGGCCACAAGCTTGGGACTTTAAAAAGGAAGAACCTGATGGTGTTGTCAGGCTCTGTTTGATTCCCTGGTCTGCTGGGTTCCTAGGCTTTGCTTGGTTCCTGTTCCTTGTGTCTCTTGTTTGCCCACATCTGGGACTCTTTTCCCTGACCTGCAGGCTCAGCCCCACTTAATGTTTCCAGAGTGAGTCATCTTGACCCTGGAATGACCTGCATGGGCTTAGCTGTAAGGCATGTTCCCCTGTTGAGGAATCCTACATAGACTTCCCAGTGCTTTCTGGATAGAGTGCACCCTATTTGGTTAGCCTAAAAGGTCTGTCATATTTGCACTCTGCTTATCTTTCTACTTTATTTTCCTACCACTCCCCATCCTATTTGCTCTTACCATATTAAGCTATTCACAATTCCTTGAAAGCATCAAGCTATTTTATGCCTCTGTGCTTTGAACACACCTAGAACATTATCCACTGACAAAAGGTCCTCTTTATTAGCTAACTCCTGCTTATCCTTTAAAATTCAACTCAAGCATCAACTTCTTGACAGTCCATTGATTTGCATATTTGTTGTTTTGTCTGCCCAGAATTTGTTTCTCCTTTGTAACACCCCAGATTTCCTTTGGGGAACCAGCTTCCTTCACTGTGAGTGCACAAGCTTTCATTGCAGACTCATCCCTGGTTTTGCTGTTGGGATCATGTGACCCAGACCTGGAAAGGAAGAGCTCTGGATCCCCCTGATCAAAAGATTGGTTCAGGGAAGGGTATGTGATCCAAGTCAGGTCCTGAGATTCGTGCACAAGCTTTTAGGAATTCCACAACAACAAATTCAACAAATATGTACTGAGCACTGACGTACCAGCCACCTTTTTACTGGAAATCCAACAGTAAACCAAACAGACAAAGTCTCTACCCCTGTGGATCTTCTTTGAGCCCCTGGATCAAACCCTACCTGAAAACAACTACCACTGAACTTGTCAGATTACATCAATATCTTATTGTTGTTATTTAAGCCAGTTAGGGGTTTAAATGACTTGAAATTAAAGAATACTAACTGGTATATCCCTCTCCCATTTAGATGTCACTTTTCTCTGTTCAACTTTCCACTCCTTTATCACTTTGCTTAATTAATTAAACCTGACGTTATTCCAGAAAAGATCTAAGTCCACTTACAATCACGCAACAATAAAATGCAGCAAGTTAATGTGAAATTGTAATTTGAAAATAGTTATGAAATGTGAAACAGAAATGAGACAAATTCATAAAATTCATCCCATAAAGAGTGGGACACAATTTAGCTTTTAGTTTTCTAGCAGCCAGTATAATAAGGGTTACATAATTTTTACACAATTGAAAATGTATTTAAGGTAAAACAATCCTATTAAGAGAAGTACAACTATTGCTAAATCAAAGAGCAGAAAGTAACACCCTCACCCCAGGTCTTTATGGAGAAGGCTCTAGAAAACTGACAAACAATATCCTCAACAAAATCGTCCCAGAAGCACACAACAATGGGTCTCTTGAGGCTGTTTCCCAGAGCACCCCTCAATTCACTCTTCAGAAAATCCGTGTTTCAGCCAATAAAGATGGTAAAAAGAAAAAGGAAAATCCATGTTTAAGAAGGAGCAATTTAATTCACTTCATTTTGTGACCGGCACTTCACTGAGTGTGAGCAATGACATTAAAGGGAGAGGTCCAGAGTGCTCTGGTAGTGCATAGCAGAGGCAAGCTACATGGCTGGAGGGGACAGAGGTAGAGTGAGGGAAGGCTTCCTAGAAGAAGAGTCATCTGAACGATGAGTTAACCTAGGGAAAGGTGTGTGTGTGTGTGTGTGTGTGTGTGTGTGTGTGAGTGTACATGTGTTTAAGCATTTTAGGCAGAGGGAACATCACGTGTAAAAGTGAGGAGGTGAGTATAAACACGGCGAATCTGAGAAACGGAAACATGTTCCGTCTGGCTGCAGTCTGAGGTACTGGGGGAGAGTGATGGTGGAGGCTTGGATGAGCCTCGAGAGGTGGGCAGAGGCTGGGTCATGAATGAGCTTAATAGCAGGGACAAGTTTGTTGGGGGAAGATTCAGTTTTGGAAGACAAGAGAAAGTAACCTTCAATATTAGCTAAGAAGTAGTTAAAGCAAGTGGAAGGAGCTAGGGAGAAAGCAGTGTGCAAGAATTCAAAAGAAGAGAGTATTTCAAGAAGAGAGTAGTACCTACCCTCTTCTGCTAAATTTTAGACTGTCCAGAGCAGACTATGTTCCATGGAGCCCTAAGAGTTCTATCGAACCCCTAAACTAAGAGGTTTAATGGAGGCTCTCAGAGGGCCTGACGGGCGGGTCCTGGGCACCTCGAGGGGTTTCAGCAGTTTATTCATATCCATAAAGTGGACCAACAAATCTGCATATCCTTCAGGCAATCCTCCTTAAATAAAAGTGCACTAGGCTTTGGGGAGTTTGACCAGCAGTGATCTTGAAATTATAATCCCTGGGAAATACTGAACTATTCCATGCTGCTCATTTTAAAAGGAATTGTATATTTTAACAGTCAGCTGAGGCCAGTTGATGATCTCTTGTAAAAATTGTGCCTACTCAGGACACCTGAGAATTGAAGGCCATTTCAAAGGTGAGTGGAAGGAGATCACTGGGTCAGGGTCCACTCGTCCATCACAGCAATCTTTGTGGTCTTTAATTTGCTGTCTCTTCCACTAGTCTGGTCCTTGAAGGCAGTGTTGCCTCTTTCAATGTTGTGACTCCAGTGCTTGGCACAGAGACTGGAACCCAGTTGGTGCTCAATATACACAGAATGATAAGTGAACACTGGGACCCAGTGGAGAGCTGCTGGGGAGGAGGGAGAGAGGTGGAGGCAGGTAGGGCTGGTCTTCCCACCCTAAGGTGGTCCAGCCAAGGCTAGTGTGGTCCTCAATCTGCAGGAGCTCAGGACCAGGCCTTTGGGCAGTAGGGACTCCATAGATGGAGAGGCAGTGGGCTAGGGGAAGCAGCAATCGGGGTTTAGGGGCAGGGTCTAACATCCCAGGAAGATGGAGTGTCAGGTTGTCAGTGTTCAACCAGAGGAGCTGAGGTTCAAGGGTGGACCAGAGTCCCAGTGGCCAAATTAGAAATCAGGGTGAAGTCCAGTGGTGTCTGTGTGATAGGGGCACAGCTGCTGCTTAGAGAAGCCCTATAGGAGATCCCCAACTTCGGAGAACAAGATGAATTCCAGACCTCCGCAGCCAAAATGAGGAGCTGGTGTGGAGAATAGATTGGTGTTTTATTTATCTTGGTTCTCTGATTCTGGCGTCCTTCTTTATACTTCAGACCAGACACTATCGATTTCACATACCTGTGAGTTTGAGAAAAAGAGAGGAAAAGTTAATGTCCTCTCGCTCACAGCTGTTAACCCTATCTATTTTTTTTTACATCTTTATTGCAGTATAATTGCTTTACAATGGTGTGTTGGTTTCTGCTTTATAACAAAGTGAATCAGTTATACATATACATATGTTCCCATATCTCTTCCCTCTTGCGTCTCCCTCCCTCACACCCTCCCTATCCCACCCCTCCAGGCGGTCACACAGCACCACACCGAGCTGCTCTCCCTGCTCTATGCGGCTGCTTCCAACCCTATCTATTTTATTTCAGGTCTTTGTGCTATGTAGAGGCACTAAGACTAATTCTTTCGCTTTGACAGCTTACAAAACTTAAGACAGTGGCATGATGGCTTCTAATGACCTTTCTGGAAATATCCTGGGTTAAATGGTGTTTTATTTTCTCTTTTTTTTGTCTGAAAGGAACTTTGGAACTTGTAGTTGAATCACTGAAGGAAGACTAAAGTCAAACCTTTGTCTCTCTACTCTTAGATTTTACTACCTATTTTCTCTTTTTTTTATAAAAAGTAGCAATTCCTGCTTCAGAATGTGGCTTATTCTTTTGGCCCCAGGCTTGAAGCTCTCCTACAGATAACACATGGCATTCCATAAATATCTTCAGGTATGACCTGCAATGTCTGAATTAGCTTTTCCCCTCACTAGTGCTTTGGCTGGGACAGAAGTTCCCAGATGTTGGAGTTTAAATAATCCCACGACTCCTAATCATACTTGCACCCCATGTCCCAACTCCCACCCTGAGCCCAGCATTTGTGGGTCATTAAAATAAAACAAAGCTCGGGCTTCCCTGGTGGCGCAGTGGTTGAGAGTCTGCCTGCTGATGCAGGGGACACGAGTTCGTGCCCCGGTCCGGGAAGATCCCACATGCTGTGGAGCGGCTGGGCCCGTGAGCCATGGACGCTGAGCCTGAGCGTCCAGAGCCTGTGCTCCACAGCGGGAGAGGCCACAACAGTGAGAGGCCCGCGTACCACAAAAAATAAAAAATAAAACAAAGCTCAAGCAAGCATAAAAAAAATAAATAAATGACATGCTCAGTAGTGTGGTTATGGGCTATAAGTGTCAAAAAGGAGCAACTTTCAAATAGAGATTGCTAGATTTACACCCATTTTCTTCTGGAGTTTAAGATGGGAAGGGCGAAATTGTGGGGTGCTGACTGCATGCCATTTCATGAGCAAAAACAGGAGCTGTTGGCTTTGCTTAGCAACTCTGAAAATTCAGATACAAGCCACAGGGTAGAAAGAGGATGAGGGCAGCATTTCTGATCCCCTGAGATCGGGCTGCCAGACTGGCACCCTCCACCAGGATGTGGTTTTCTGGTGAGTGAGAGCCACTGATGGGCCTGGAAATTAGCCTTTTATGTTAGTGTGTTGACCACGTGACTCTCCATTACTGTCCTAAAGCATTAGCAAAATGACCTGTCACTCGTGATGTGGTTGAGAGAAATGTACAAAGGAAATGAGTTTACTAACTCCATTAGGATAAAAGGCAAATGAGAGACTGAAACCATAATCAAATGGTAATATTTTAATTTTCAGAATTAGTTATCTGACAGGGTATTTCTCTTTTAATTTAGCGTTCTATATGGTGAAATGATGAAGTTTAAGGAGCTTAATAGAGGAACAGAGGAAATTAGGGTGCCAAGCAAATCAACACGCTTAATCCACTTTATAGAGTTTCAGAGTTACAACCCATTCTTGCTAAAAAGTACTATTCCAGCCCCCAAAACAGAATAAGTCAATATGAGAGAAAGGAAAAAAAAAAAAAAAAAAAAACACACAAAAACCCCACCTCAAACCCCACACAGGAGCTGAAAATGAAATCAATGAATTTTCCCAAATGAATGACTCGAGATGGTGAGATCCCAGCCCATGCTTCTGCATGGTGCTTGAACTTCTATGTTTGCAAGTTATATGAAATCTCTTCTAGTCTGAAATTGGAGTTTGCCTGGAAGCAGCTATAATTCTCTTACTGTCTCATTAAATAGGTTAAAACAGGCAGGCAGTCCTGTCAGCAGGGCCTGGGAGAAATGTGAATACAGTGGGAAGTTGATGTCTCTGCACAGCGATTCTCTCTGCAAGAATCAGCAAAGGTGTGTGGGTGACAGTAGTAAGGAGGAAAAGGAAGAGAAAGGAGAGGCAACTCTCAAAACACAGCCAAAGGAAATGGAGCTCTTGTCACAACCCGGCGGGAATATACTGATACTATTTTTCCCCAATTGCGGTGGATGCCTCCGTCAGGGAAGTGCTCTCCGTGGGAGCAAAGTCCTTGGAAACAGATCTAAGCCATTCCATTTATAGTGCAAATGCCTATCAATGGACTCGGCTCTGGGCAAGTTGTTATTGTTACTCTTATCGACATTATTTTTATTGGATTCTTGAGGGTTAATACTGGAGGATGAAGTTTTCTTCTCACTTTTAGGATTTGATGCTGAAATTGATTTAAAATGTTTAAACAAAAACCTCAGCTTATTCACTGATTTATGGGCACCATAAGGATGGGATGCTAGGTGTGTTATTGTTAGTATTTAAGTGGTGCATTCTCTCTCTATTCTGTTTATGAATGAGGTTTGCTGACACAGCAGCTATGTGGTGGCAAAGTTTTTACCATCTCTCCCTCTCATCTGGCACTTTGCATATCTGCTTTCTTTTTTTTTTAAAGGATACATTTTTAAAAATAATTAATTTTATTTTTAGCTGTGTTGCGTCTTTGTTGCTGCGTGCAGGCTTTCTCTAAGTTGCGGCAGGGGCTACTCTTCGTTGTGGTGCGTGGGCTTCCCATTGCGGTGGCTTCTCTTGTTGCAGAGCATGGGCTCTAGGCACACGGGCTTCGGTAGTTGTGGTGCACGGGCTTAGTTGCTCCGTGGCATGTGGAATCTTCCTGGACTAGGGCTTGAACCTATGTCCCCTAAATTGGCAGGAGGATTCTTGACCACTGTTCCACCAAAGAAGTCCTGTACATCTGCTTTCATATTATTTGGCATGGTTTGTGTGCTTTAAAGCTCCGCCGATTAGATTGTTAGCCCTTGGAAGGCAGGGGTCATTTAGAAAGATTTAGAAAGATAGAAAGATTTCTTTCTATCTCTCCCATATACCTATGCACGTGGAACTGTGTCTTCACACTGTCGGAAAGCAATACATGCTGGTTGATGACTCACATTGATTAACTGAGTATTTCTACATCCTCAATGTACTCTGAACACAAAATCATAGAAGAGTCGTGGGAGACTCATTTTATAGAAGAGAAAACTGAGAAGAAAGAGAAAACTGTGCTCATAGGCACAACACCAAGCGGAGATTAGAGCTCAGCTGTCAGACCTCTATGATTTCCTTTTGTTCCTTCCCAGTTGGAGAAACTGGTTTCATTAAGTAAAGTTCAAGAGATTAGGGGCTGATGGTAAAACGAATTCATGGCACACATCCTGAGATGCTAAGGCATCGTTCTTAGCTTTGAGTGTGATGGCTGTTTTGTAAGTAGAGCACAGGGTGTTCTGCACGTCACTCAGGACCCAGGGCTATCGGGAATGCTTCTCTGCCTTGATATGGGACAAAGAGAATGTTCCACTAAGCAGTAGCTCCCAGGCATGAGCCTAAAGAGAAAGAAGAGAACGTGGCAGCCAAAAGTGTGCTGCTGGCTTTCTTACCCGAGGCCTAGGCTGCCTGGTTTTCTGTAAAGTTTCTTTTTAAGCAGCTATTTCTGGGCACTGGCCGCAGGGCAAACATTCTTTTCTTTGACCACAATCCAAAAGCAAACATATAGGAGGGCTTTTTTCTGTTTGCATCCCAAATAATGGCCTCCTTTCCTCCCTCTCTTCCTTCTTTCCTTCTGAGAATATTTGTTGATCACCTACTACTATACGCTGAGCACAATGCGGAGGAGATGATGGGGAGACAGTTATGAAAGACCTCTGCCCTGCTCTGGAGTGCCTGGGTTTATTAGGGAGATGAATGTCACCATTATTCACCCAGCAGTGAGATAAATGCTGAAGGAGGCATCTCCGAAGTGGGAGCACAAAGGAAGGGACAGCTAATGACGTCTATGAGGCCAGGCGAGCGTTTTCGAGGAAGTGACATTGAGTCTTCATGGAAGAGTTATCGGGTCAGGTTTCGCTGGAAGAGAGATGTCCCTGGTGGAGGGGGTAGCATGTGCAGCTGCAGGAAAACCCGGAAGGCTTAGGAACCCAGAAATGTTTTGGGGTGGTAGAGAGTGGGGAGTTGTGTGGAGGGGACCTGAAAGCCAAGGCAGGAAAGAAGAAATCTAAAGGACATTGGATGCTGTTCTAAGGAGTTTATATTTTAGCTCAAGGTGATGGGGAGGAAAGAACCAGCAGAGCAGAAACCTGCAATACTAATGTCCTTTTCCTCAAAGTAATACACGTTGCTAAATATAAATAGCTCTGCTAAAGAAAAAATAGACCCGGGCTCATTTTATTTTCCTATAAAGATGAAAATTAGTTCTTGGAGATACCTTTTTCTTTTGCAATTTTTAAGTCTTTCCCAGTGGTATACAATAGTACTTTTATAAAGCAAATCATGTTTTTCATGGACTTAAAATGTAAAGACTGTCATACAGGGTGACGTAAGTCAGAAAGAGAAAAACAAATATCGTATATTAACGCATATATGTGGAATCTAGAAAAATGCTATAGATGATCTTATTTGCAAAGCAGAAATAGAGGCACAGACGTAGAGAACAAACGTATGGATACGAAGGGGGAAGGGGGTGTGGGGCGAACTGGAAGATTGGGATTGACATATACACTACTATGTATAAAATAGATAACTAATGAGAACCTACTGTATAGCACAGGGAACTCTACTCAATGCTCTGTGGTGACCTAAACGGGAAGGAAATCCAAAAAAGAGGGGATATATGTGTACATATAGCTGATTCTCTTTGCTGTACAGCAAAAACTAACACAACACTGTAAAGCAACTATACTCAAATAAAAATTAGTTTTAAAAATAATAAATACATTAATTAATTAATAAAAATTAAAGCAACAACAAAAAGTTAATGGAAAGGGCAATGGAATGGAAATTGTGAGACCTGGCTTCTGGGTCCAGGGCCCCCCTTAACAGGGGAGGGTGGGAATCCCCTCTGCTCAGGTTTCCTCATTCATCAGGCGAGGGGATTGGAAGAGGAGACTTCCAGGGATCTTTCAGCATTAAGATTGGAGTGTGTAACTTGCGTGTGTGTGTGACGTGTTTCTGTCTGTCTGTATTTGTGTATTTATATCTAGTCTAATTCCAATAAGAATGTGAGGCAGATTAGAATAAAAGGCACTGATTCAATAAGAGTCAAAATCTTAAACTTAATAAGGTTAGTATAAAATAAACAAAACGAAGTAAAACAGCCTACTGATTCTCACCATAACCAGGGAAGGGAATAATATTAGAATAAAGAACGGCCTTCTGAGTTGCCATCATCATGCCATCTTATTTAAAGTTTATTAATTTTTTAGATAGAAGATACCTGCATAAGTTTCAAAATTTGAAAGTTAAAACATACAGACAATAAAAAGCCTCCATCTCACCCCTTCTCCTAGCCACCCAGGCTTCCTCTCGCCAGGCAGGCACTATACTCTCTAGCTGCCCAGATAAGGTAGGAAATAGGACAATTTACGAAGTTCTCAAGGATCAAGGTTTATCGCAAAAGAAAGACACTTTTTTTTTTTTTTTGAGGGAGGAGAATTTTAAACTCTTAAAGAAATTTGTCAAAAGGATGCCTACACAGCAAATGCTCTTGAGTAAAATCATGGAAAATTAACTCAGTAATATCTATGGACAATGTAGAGGAGTTCCTCCTTTCTGAGCTCTTCATCTGTTTCAGAATTTAAAGAAATACTTTGTTGAATTCCCCAAATTCTGTCCCATTAAAAAAATCAAGAAGAACAGACTTTGACCTGGGTATTTTGAGGGAAAAATTTACCCCAAACCTCATTTATTTCTGCCCTCGAGGATCCTTAACTCCTGAGTTATGTTTAATTTTGAAAAGGACTGCAACCTGATTTGATTCTAAGATAAATCGTTCCCCAGATGAAGCGCTGTATAACTGAATGGGGAAATCTTTTGGCTAAAATTGTTTAGTGTTATCCATTTACATATGACAGTGCAACTGACAAGAGTTTGGTTTGACATAATTACTATTTAGCTGTTCTCCTAGGCAGTTATTGGTCAACAGGTTCAACTGCTTTTAGAGGCCACTCCTGGAACGTGAAAGTGGTACCATGTGATCAGCATAAAAAGGGTCCTTCTCTTCTGTTGGCCAAATGGGTACCTTGGATTTGGAGCTAGTACCAAATAGTCCAGGTACAAGTTAAACTCAGAAGGGGTTGTGTGCCACTGTAAAGATGCTATAGTCGTCAGAAAGTGAATCCTGTCAGCTCTGATTCTCAGACTAGTAGGGAATTAAATGCGGTAAAGGGGTATTAAAAACCTTGGGTCAACGCACATTATGTAATCTGGCCATAAATCATTGCCTGTAGAATGAAGGACTGACACCAGATCAGTAATTGCCAGAAAAATTAAAATTTTCATTAAGTGAAACAAAAAGCAACATTTGAACATTTAAACCTCAAACCAGCCTGCTTTCCAGGGGGCATAAGAGGTGGAGTGACCCAGGCCTGGACCTCGTTGAGCAGAACTGGCATAGAATTCCGAGGAAATGAGAGGAGGTGAAATGGGTCTATATCTCATTTTTGTTTTCAATGGTCTTTGGGTCCATCTAGTTAATGGAGGTACAGATTTCTCCAAAAATCAGACCTGTAAATTGCAGTAGGTTAAAAAGCTCCCAGGGCAGGGCTTCCTTGGGACCCTTCTCTGGCTTAAGACTTGTCTTAGGGAGTGTTCTGGAAGCAAAACAAGAGCCCTTGTCCCGAAGCTGCAGCAGCAGAGCCGGGCCTTGACAGAGATCTGTAAGTCACAGTTCCTCCCGTCACAGTCCTGTGAAAACAAAGCCCCAGCCACCAAGTAGAGTCTAAGGGCCAGGCCTCCCTCTGAGGTCTGTGGGAGCCCCTCCCCTGCCCCTCCTCCCCCGCCATGTGTGAACCCAAGGCAGCTTTCTCAGAAGTACACAAAAACCACGTGCTTCCTTGCTAGTCTGCCTCTTTTTCTCGGCTCCCTAACAGTTCCTTCCCAGACATGGGGCAGAAAAAAAGGGGCTGGATTCTCCACCAGAAAGCTCTGTTTCTAGGTTTAATTGATCTCTAGTTCATGGTGGCACTGGCTCTTTGGCCCACCCTGGCCTCTTCTCATCTTTCAGCCAAATAGTTAGTAACCTGTAAACAAATAAACAGCTGTCTAAGGGGATCCAGATATTAAAAAAGCCCTGAGGTGAATCTTTTGTGAAGCAAAGCATCTTTTTTTGTGATGCAGATATGCTTCCTCTGATTCATCTGTTTTATAGGTTAGTATGATATAGGGCTTTCCAACCGTAAAGGTATCATTTGTCGTTGTAGTCAGAAGAATGCTGATGAGGTTTCCAGTTAAATTCAGATAAAATGAGGTCCAATTTCCTTATCGTGGCATAATGGCCATTACCTTAAAATGTCTCATTCCAACAACCCATTCTGCAGCGCTGTTTCACATTAAAGATCAGTGTTTTAATGGTTTCAAGTAGCAGGAACAAGATGAGTCTCCTCTCCACCAGGGAACTGCACATTCCTCCTGCCCGTTTTGTTGCCTGGAGAGGTGGGTGAAGATCCTTTGTGACGAAAGTAATGAACTTGGAGAGAGGAACTTCTGGAAGGGGGTGGCCTATCACAGGCAAACTGGGAGATAGTGCCAATGTCGGAGCTGAGTCTCTATTTGTCCACCCCTGGTCTTTAAACTTCCAAGAATGCAATGTATGGTTGGAATGCTTTATCTTTGTTAAAAGAAGTATTATTCCACAAGGAAAAATATTATATGAATACACAAAGATGAATAGCCTGTTTAAAAAGGAGTAGTGTTTGGATAACTCCCATTCTATGGTTTCTCTTCTACTGAAAGAACATGCTCATTATTAAAATTTTGAAAAATATAAAAAAGCACAAAGAAAAGTATTCTCTGGTCTTTTTTTTCCCCTGGACATACATATATTACAGAAACTGATCACATTGGACAAGTGAAACTCGCTTTTCAGTTAATATATAATGAACATTTCTCCATGTCAGTATTATTTTACAACCATTATTTTATAGCTATAACATACATTTGTTGGCCATTAACATTAAAATAACTTTGAAAAAATAAACATTCTTTAACTGGTGATGAGCATTCTTTAGCTAACTCTTTGTGCTCATTCATTACTTTCATAGGATAAACTTGTGAAAGGATTTCTGTTTTCTAAAACTGTATTTATCCAAAGTGAAGGGAAGAGGACTAACTAGCCCTGACTTCTAGGTACTAATATCGGGGGGCAGCATAAGACAGTATTTAAAAAACATGGAATTTGCAGTCACACTGCCCTCATTTAAACCCCACTTCTACCTTATGGATGCCCAGTTTCCTCATCTGTAAAATGGGGATAATAATGGTACCTATATTCTAGGTTTGCTGGGAGATACAAATGACTTAATATAGAAATGTGTGTCTGGCCCATTATTGTATTTTCCTCCTTTATTGCCATTAATGGCTCAGTTAGATGGTATTATTATGGCTAAATTGCAGAGGAGGAAGCAGATGCCCAGAAATGAGAAGTGACTCACCCAAAGCAGTTAAACACAGATTCTGTGTGTCTAGCTCCAAAGTGCATTCTTTCCCCTTTTATACAATAATTATTAATTTAATCCATGTAGAAACTCAAATGAAACATTAGTTCTAGAAGTACAATTTTTCAGTCTCCCTTCAGATCTCTGCCAAAGTATCACTGCTCCAGAAAAGAGCAGCTGCCTCTCACATCACTCTGTGTTTTCATCCCAGCATGTGTTGCAACTTTTATGATCTCTTAAACTCATTTTCTATTTATTGTCTGTCTTTCCCATTGGAATGTATGCTATCTGAGGGAGAGCCGTGTCTTTTCAATGATTTAGCACCAAATCTGGCACTTAGAATATATATATATATATATTTTTTGCGGTACGCGGGCCTCTCACTGTTGTGGCCTCTCCTGTTGCGGAGCACAGGCTCCGGACGCACAGGCTCAGCGGCCGTGGCTCACGGGCCCAGCTGCTCCGCGGCATGTGGGATCCTCCCGGAGCGGGGCACGAACCCATGTCCCCTGCATCGGCAGGCGGACTCTCAACCACTGCGCCACCAGGGAAGTCCTAGAATATTTTTTAAAAAATAAATTTATTTATTTATTTATATTTTATTTTTGGCTGCATTGCGGCGCACGGGCTTCTCATTGCAGTGGCTTCTTTTTTTGTGGAGCACGGGCTCTAGGCATGCAGTCTTCAGTAGTTGTGGCACATGGGCTCAGTAGTTGTGGTTCGCGGGCTCTAGAGCGCAGGCTCAGTAGCTGTGGTGCATGGGCTTAGTTGCTCTGCAGCATGTGGGATCTTCCCGGACAAGGGCTCAAACCCATGTCCCCTGCATTGGCAGGTGGATTCTTTTTTTTTTTTGCAGTACGCGGGCCTCTCACTGCTGTGGCCTCTCGCTGCGGAGCACAGGCTCCGGACGCACAGGCTCCTCGGCCACGGCTCATGGGCTCAGCTGCTCCGCGGCATGTGGGATCTTCCCGGACTGGGGCACAAACCCGTGTCCCCTGCATCGGCAGGCGGACTCTCAACCACTGCGCCACCAGGGAAGCCCCAAGGGAGGTTTTTAAGTAAGGGCATAGCAGGATCCAATTTATGGTTTAGGTCTATATGTTTGACTGTACTCAGCTCCACCCTAGTCCTAGCATTCAGCCTCTTAGGCACATGCGAAATTGCTGAAACTTACTTTTCTACCTTACACATTTCATTTGAAAACATTTTGTTTCATTTTTGCGTGTCTCTGTAGCCTGGCCCTTCTTTCTGAAGATTGTAATTTATTTACTTTTTTTCCACTAGATTTTCTTCAAATGTCGGGTGGTACTTTATCTTGATATTTGATACTTCCAAAATGTCATCTTTCACAGCACTGAAGCAATTTGACGGTGGACAGCAGGTGGAAAATGTGCCACACGCTTCTCAAATAGGGTTAGGACTTTTAGGCAGGATTGCCAAGTTTCTAGGGGGCTCCAAGCAGGAATATTGCATATTGTTTCTATCACGGGTTTTCTTCCACCCACTGAACCCCCCTTAAGAGCAGTTTTGATATCTTATTTCTTGTTTCATCTCCAGCATCTAGTACAATGCCTGGTACATAGTAAATGTGGAGGGAAACAGTGTTCGATAAAATAATGAAAGACTGACTGACGGATGGAAGGAGAGCTCATCTGGATTTCAGGAACACTGATAGTCCCCAGAAGGGCAAGAGTGACAGAAGCTAAAATACTGTAGGTTTGTAACAAGGCCCTGCCACCAGTACCCCCTTTGGAGTTAAATGGTCCTAAGGTCTTGGGAAAACTCTTCGGCAAGAAGTCAAGTAAGCCCATGAAGTTCATCTTCTTTCACAGGGAATTTATAAACTCTAAAGCATATTTCTCATTACCAAGTTGAGCAGTAGTGTCATTTGCAGGCTTTTGCTTTGGGAATTAAAAGTCAGCAACACCATTCCTTTATTTTAAATGGGTTCATGTTTGCCCTGATCCTGTTGATTCCTCTTTTTTCCTCTCCCAATGTCTCAAATAATACTTGCTGTGCAACTGGAGCTTCTAGGAGGGGAGAAGAGAAGCAGAGAGGGCAAGGATCTGTTGAGACCTGTATCTTTCTCGTGGAGAATGGGTGTTCTGCTGCGACAGACGGGAGGAAGGTGACACATCAGGTTTCTGAGTCCTGGGAGTGGGCTGCAGCTGACGTGGGCAATCCGGCAGCCTGCTCACAGCTAAGCTCTTAACACTGTTGGCTGGCTGCTGCCTTTGCATTCATCGCTGTGATTTAGATTTGGGCCTTCTAGGATGGACGCTCTTTAATACACAGTAAGTGTACATTATTAGATTTCATGCTGGTCCTGCCAGAGACATTGTAAGTCCATTCATACCTTAAAAAAAATTCTACCCACAAGGCCCTGCCCTTGTTCACAAGTGGGTTCCGGCCTTTGGGTTTAAGTCTGGGAGGGTCCCTTAGGGAATGTGAATGTAAGGTGACAGCCTTGTGTGGTACATTGCGCGTCCTTACCCTTTGCAAAGACACTTCATTTTCTCAACATCCCGCTTATGTTTGGGAGATGCTGTTGCCACGGTGACATTTAACAGACATGCAGGAACTTAGGACACCCAGTGGGCTGGATTCTGGGTCTGGGAGATGTTAAGTGGTGAGAGCTGTCTCTACCCAGAGCCTGGTTTCGAACTGTTCTTTGCTTTAGGCTGAAGGGATCACAGCCAAAGAAGCAGACTGAGGTGGAGCTGACTGCTGAGGACGCGGGTTTTCCCACAGCCTGGACGAGAAGGTCCCGCTCCTTTGGTTTCTGGGGCACAGCAGAGTGGAGCTCTGTTACAGCTCAGTCAAACGCTTTCTTCTAAAGCTGTCCCCCTGTGCCCTCATCCTCCTTCCCCCCACTGACCCCAACTCTCCCACAAAGTTTAAAAAGAAAACTGTCAGAGTTTACGAAGCCTCACCCTATGTCAACTGCAACTCAGGGGGATCATTTTCCTGGGGATTTCTGAGGAGAGATGAGAAATGCTTCCTCACAGGTCACCCAGGTTACACATTTAATCTTTCTACTATGCTGGATTCTATGTGATTTACAGTTATTTAAGCCTTGTCTGTCGCAAATATATATATATATATTTTAGGATAAAATAGTCGGTTTCTCTTTCCTGTCACCCTGACTCCACTTCCTGGTTAGTTTTCTTGGTTCAGTCACCAGGTTGTTGCTTATCTTGTGTCTGTCCAGCACGTCACCACTCGCTTGGCCCTTCTGAATGGTGGGCTCCCAGCAGTTCTAGGGGAGATGACTCACCCTCCCCAGACACCGCTGATTAGGCCAAGGGTGTGCAGTAGGGCCAATCAGAACCCCTTCTGTGGGATTGTGAGGAAGAATCTGTCTCTCGGAGGGGCTGGAACTTTAAGAGTTGAACCCAGGAGCAACGGGTGTCCGTCGTATATTCACTCGGTTAAAGAAAGTCACCAGGGGCTTCCCTGGTGGCGCAGTGGTTGGGAGTCCGCCTGCCGATGCAAGGGACACGGGTTCGTGCCCCTGTCCGGGAAGATCCCACATGCCGCGGAGCGGCTGGGCCCGTGAGCCATGGCCGCTGGGCCTGCGCGTCCGGAGCCTGTGCTCCGCAACGGGAGAGGCCACAACAGTGAGAGGCCCCCGTGCCGCAAAAAAACAGAAAGTAACACCATGTTATGGAGGAAGAGGCTGAAGATTCTGGAGGAGAGGTGGAGAAATTCTTGACCCGTTTGCATTCTCGTTCTTGTATTCCTGAAGCCTGGTCACATTCCTGTCCTCGGGGTGTGAGATCACCTCTGTATCATCATGATAACACTCCCACTTTTTTTTTTATCACCTCTGTATCATTATGATAACACTCCCACTTTTTTTTTTTTTTTTTGGTTTGAGCAGGTGTGAAGTTTTCTTCTGTCACTTCTAATCCAAAGAATCCTAACTAGTTCGTATTTACCCAGTCCTTATTTCATTTGGCACTCTGCCACAACTCCAAGGGAGCAGAGAAAGGTAGAGGAAGAGAGAGCAGTATAAACAAAGAGGTCTTCATCAAACTGGGAAATGGGAGGTTTTCTTCCTTTCTTTATCACAGTCACACACTCCCTCCTTGAGGGAAACTTTGTGGTGTGTGTGTGAGAGGTTGGAGCCCAGAGCCCATGGCAACAAATCACACAGAGCATGATGCAGCTGCAGTCAGGAAAGAAATACGTTTTGAAAGACAGGGTCCAAGTGTAAAGTTTCCATGTGCAGAGTGTATGCCCAACAGAAAGATCCCGGTCCTCTTGGGCAGATCAAATGTTGGTTCTTGGATCCCTCCACAGGACACATACCATTGGTAGGAGCCAGGAATGATTTGTTATTCAAGGTCTGATTACGATATTTTGAAATTTGCATATTGTCATCTTATTTGCATGCTGGGGGAACTGAGAGGGCCTTGAGAGTTGTTTTGATAATTACCACTCCCTTTTTCCACACTGGACATAGATAATTCATATCCCAGTTATGATGTGACTGATTCAAATATGATTATTATTCAAACATAAATAGTCTTGTATTTTCTTTGCTAGCAAATAACTTTCTACTTGATAGAGCCAAGTTATGGAAAAGTCAGCACTGTCTGTTTTTCATAAAGCACATTCTTTCTCTGCTTCATGCCAAAATTCTGTCTCAGTTGAAAATAAAGTGGAAAAATCTTCATTGTGGTTGATGTATAGCTTTTTATGAGAAGGTACATATTATGATTCTAACTCTATCCTTTGACCTTCTGTTCTGATTTAAAGTTACATGCATAGGATATTTAAAAATCAGAGAGACTACTTGGAATATGGATATAAAAGAGAAATATTAGGAATTTTTTTATTTTGACATTAAAATATTTTAAAAAGTTATCTAAAAACTTAAAGAAAAATCTTCCATAAGACAGTTTTTTCTTTCACTTAGGAAGGTCAAAGCAATGTTATTTATCGATTCTATCAGGCAGAGGTGCAAATTTTCTCCCCAACGAACTTCATTAAAAATGTTGCTTACCACAAACTTCTCTTGGCAAAACTTAATTTCAGACCTTGAATTTCAATATTATGTACACAGACTGGGATATGGGTGTTTCTATCACTAACCTAGGCTGTTCTACTTTCTATTCCATGTTAACTAGATGGATTGGAGTATATCATCTTCCATTTTTATATTCCTTCCCAACCTGAAATGAGCAAATGTTTCATGGATTATTCCTTCTTGCTTTGGTTTCCCCTTGTTACACATTTTGCCAGATGGCTGAGTTTCATTTAGAGAAGAATTTTCCATAATAACATATCACTTGGTACTCATGGCCAATGGTCCCACTCCCCACTGCCATCTACAGGAGCCATGGGATGGAGGAAAGTGGCAAATGAGTCAAGCCTGTCAGAGCCTGGAGGAAGAGGGAGAGGAGAGAGGCTTGGATTGGGAGAGACAAGGAAAAGCCTATCACAGCAGCAAGGGCTGAGTGGGGTTGTTGAGGGGAGGAGAGGGGGAGACAGGGTGAGAGGGAGAAAGGGAGAGAGAAGGGAAGGAGGGTGAGAGAGAGAGTGCCACGTGCACATACTCAGGAGGAATTGTGTATGTAAGTATTTTGGAGTGTGTAGCTGCTGGAGGGCATTCTGACAGATGTGGAACATGTGTGGCCCAACTTCATACAAGGGAGGGGAAGACCGGGGGAGAGAGGAATATCACTGAGCTGCCAGAAGAGACGAGGCTAAGATCCTGGGTGTGCCAGGGAGGGCTTGGTGAGGGAAACAGTACTAAGAAGATAGGACAAACTCACGTCGCGCCATTCGCCGTGTCTGCCAAATTTTCGTTATTAGAACAACAACAAAGAAGAAATGAAACTCTTTACCCAGAGCCTGAGTTTATAATTTTCAAGAAATTGCATGACTCATGGAGTCTGCAGGCAGAGTCGCCATCACACAAAATCTAAACAAGGGGCTTGCTTCTGGAACCAGAACCTCCACTCTGCCCAATACAAAATAGGTAACTTGCAAATATGGTATTCATTTAGACTGGAGTTCCTGAGAGCTAACTTTTCGACTTAGTGACTTTCAGCAAATTTTATAGCCTCTCTGAGCTTCAATTTCCTCAATCAAAAACGAAGCAGTTGGTCTAGAGAAGTGTTCTCTAAACCGTTCTCTATGATTCCTACTAGAAAGTGCCTCTCCCTCACTTTCAGGGTTCAAGCAGAGCTAATAGGGCTTTCCCCACTTATATCCAGTCTTTAAAGAAGGCATTCCACTGATTAAAAGGAAAAAAAGATTTGGGATTCGCCAGTTTGAACTTTAAGCTCCCTTCTAGCTGTTATCCTAAATATGTTCACCTTGGGGTTGATGTGAACACATTCTGATCCATTCAGTCAGTCAACAAACACCACGGAGCATCTGTTATTCACTAGGCACAGTTATAGGCATGGAGAGTAAAGCAGGAAAGGAGACAAAGCCCTTCAACATTCTAGTTGAAGGAAAGATAATAAATGAAGTAATTACAGATGGTGCTTGGTATTTGAAAGCAGGACATAGAAAGCTCCCCAGGGTGACATTTGAACAGACACCTGAACAAAGCAAGAGAAAGATTGTAAGGATGTGGGGAAGAGCATTCCACGTAGAGGGAATAGTGAGCAGAAGATCTTGGGTGGGTACACGCCTGTAGATTTATTTTCCTACATGACCTGATCTGGGCCTTCAGGCTCCAAGCTCCCTTAAGGAAGGAAACACTTGGTTTGCTGACGAATAACATTGGAGTCTCTTCTGCTTTTGGTAATGCCTTGTCTTAATGGTTCCTTCTTGCCCTTCTCCAGGGGCTCCTTCCACCTCGCCTACACAGCACGGTGCTCACTTCCAGCCGAGGGAAAAGTCTGGTCCTGTTCTGTCCCTGGGGCTCAGCCTCTGTCCTTGCTCTGTCTGCCGAGGTTCATGCAATGTGCCCTGACCCTGTTCTCCTCTTCCGCACTTGAATCTGGTCACCACCACTGATAACCACTGGCCTGACCACTGCCCCCAGTCCCCAGGATCCCTTGCCCAGCAGCTTGGGGCTCTCTGTACAGACTCCAGGCCTCTTTGGTCCTCTCAGCACTGCTCAGGCATGGAAACTTGATCTTTGATGGAAGGGGCGTGAGAGGCACTGGGACCCAAGCTCCCAAGCCTCAGCTCTTGGGTTTGTGTTCTGGTTCTGTGGAGCCCGGTGACCTCGAGTCTCTTTGTGTTTTTCTTTGTCTCAGTTGTTCAACCTGGAAAAGAAGGGTGATCATGATGGTAACTCTACCTTAGATGGTTGTTGTCAGGTATAAATAGGTTAACATATGCAAAATGCTTTTGAGAGTACGTGATACAGAGTAAATACCTGATAGCTTTTTGGTTTATAAGACAACCCGAGGACACTGCCCTGGGTTTCTTGCTCAGCATTGCTGCTCACCTGCCCTGTAGCCCACAGAACTCCTACTTCTCTGAGAGGCTCAGAGTACCCCAGAGTGGGCTGCAGGAAGTGATGCATCAGCTGCTGTGGTCTAGGTTTTCCTCAACTGAATGGGACCCTCGTTTAGAATTTAACATCCAACCACAGATGGTTTGTACTTAACAATATTTTCACGAGTTATTTTATTGACTCCCCAACATGACATTGTGAAGTTTGAATTATTTACCCCATATTACACATGAGACTTAGAGAGGTTGTGACTTGACCACACAGGTCATCAATAGCCAAATTCATACTTTTTTAAAAAAGGATTCTGCTTACCGAGTTCCTTTCAGTATACCTCAGTTATCGCTAAGAAAATCTTTGGAAAAACACACAGGTCAGAATATCAGGCAGATGAACTGGCTAAATCCAAGTATAGAAATAACCTGTTTTATCAAAGTCTTGCTTCTTTGTTTTCCCACCTATTTTTCATGTCATTACTTAGCCTGGTCCTCAGTCACTGAAATGTCATGAGTGAAAATGGAGTAGACAATATAACTTTGAATTATTTTAGTACTTTTGTGTATTATTTTAAACACCATTTAAATAAGGCTCATTTAAAAAAAAAACTTCTTGGAAGAATTCCCTCTCTCCTTTTTATTATATTTAAAAGTAAATTACAAAATAAAATCACTAAATCAATAGATTGATTATTCATCAGAGACTTGTGACAGGTCAAGAAATCAATTACTCATCATTCTAATTGTGAGAGAATGGTCTATGGAAAGAATAAAAGTGTTAAGATAAACACTGTCGGGTTTCATACCAACCAATCCCTTTCAAATTACAAGTTTTACAATTAAACCACAGTGCAATTAAAATGTGAATGGACTGATTGCATAGAGTTTCTATCTGCAGAGTCCTGGTCCCAGACAGTGAAGCCAACGCTGCCACATTGACTCTTTTTCTGTAGCCATGACTCCAGTCAAAACCCAAGGATATTCCAGTAATTACTGTCTTTTTTTCCTCCAAAGATCACATACAGTTAGTATACAGTATCTTTTGATAGAATATCTAATTGTTAAAAGTAGTTTTTAGGAGAACATTTTAAATGTAGAACACAATCTTGGAGGCAAAGTCCTCTGTTTTATTGTGTGAGAATTTTTTTGGCTTGGCTTTTCAAGACCACTGTCTGAGTTTTGTCGACTATTAGAAAGCTGCTCATAGTTTCGAGAGTAGGGCTTTGGCTCTGACTGTGTAGCTGGCTTTAGAGAACCTCGGTGGTAATGTTCGTTGGGCGAGATCCTGCCTTATGCCGCAGCTCTGCTCTTGCAGCCATCGCCACATGGACTTGTTATTTGCGTGTGTCTCTAGCCCGTTTGCTCTGCCAATGATGGTTAGAGATGATGCCCCCACCCCCACCCCATGGTACCCAGGTCTACATCTCAATGACGCAACCTGAGCTTTGGCCAGCGGCTTCCATTTTCTCCATCTGAAGCTCCTATTAATTCATGTCAAGTAATTTCAAAGCTGAAGTCTTTCTTTTCTTTCTAGAAATCTTGCCAAGTGCATTCCTGCCTGGGGAGTCACTGCAGGAAAGTTCAGAAGGATAAAAGAGACATTCCAATTTCCATGATGTTGACCAAGAGTGGCCACACACGTTACTTTACAAGGGGTATAATTTAGGTCTTCATTTTAATCTGTGTCACTGTTTATGGCAGGAAACTGGGCCTTTTTGCAGCTCCTTGCTTTACAGGAAATCTCTATGGGGCTTTACTAGGAGTCTGTGCACCCGTTTTAGAAGGAAATGCAACTTTCTCTTCTTTTTACGCTCACACGTCTGAAAGGAACACTGTATTTTGAGAGCACCACCGTACAGAGCAGAGCTAACTTTAATTATCTCCTTGAGGTGTCAACAATTAGGGAAACTGAGGAAGTCTCAACTTCTGAGATGAGTGAGGCTTTTCAGGTAACTCTAAGAGGTTTTAAAAGATACCTTGCGGGCTTCCCTGGTGGCGCAGTGGTTGAGAGTCTGCCTGCCGATGCAGGGGACACGGGTTCGTGCCCCGGTCCGGGAGGATCCCACATGTCGCGGAGCTGCTAGGCCCGTGAGCCATGGCCGCTGAGCCTGCACGTCTGGAGCCTATGCTCCGCAACGGGAGAGGCCACAACAGTGAGAGGCCCGCGTACCGAAAAAAAAAAAAAAGGTACCTTGCCACTTTCGTGAGTGCAGTTTCCCAACTGCTCTTTAATTATCTGTCATGAATGCACACGAAGAAAGCATTGAGACAACTGAACTTGTCTGAGAGAATAAAAGAATATATTTTTCTGGTGAAATAGCTAAAATTGAAGCTGCTTTAAGGCATTAAGTGGGGAAAATTGATTTTAGTCTGTTTTCTCTCTGTTGCAGTTTTTCCAGGTGACCAAGAGCAAATTATTTTAAGAGAGGGTGACAATTCTGCCCAGCTGCCTTTTAAAACATAGAAACCAAGTTCATTCTTCCTCGAAGATTTATTTTTACGTGTGTTCACCTTGGGTTGGGATCTGTAGCCTAACATGGCTCCATCATCTTCAGGCTTCCATTTCTAAGAATGATCAACCCAGGAGGAGAGGAATTTTCTTCTCCTCAGTTACATACTAATATTTCTCTTTCTTTACAGCTCAGCCTCTGTCACTATCCTACTCCATTAAGATTAGGATAATCGTCTCGGACTCCAGGCCCATCACATAGACTTGCCTTTCACCGTCCAAGAGCAGCTTTGTATTCTGAAACCTAATCAGAGGTTTCAGATTAGGTTCACCCCCAAAATGTTTCTTTTCACAATGCTTATTGAAGAACAGTATGCAAGTCTCTGTACCAGATGCTGGAGTAAAGGGGGGAACCAAACAGAGAAAGATCCCTGCCCTCCTGGAGCTTATGCTCAAAGGGAGGGGAGGTCAGCTTCTTACTGAAAATATAGGTTGGTCTACCTTATATCTTCCCGAGCTTTCTCATCCCAAGATGTGTACTGGTGCAGTTTATACACATTTTACCGAGCTCAGGACAGAATTCTTATTAAGAGAAAATTGTGTTCACTATGTTAAGGTTTTGGTAATTCAGAGCCATGAGCGCTTTCTGCTATAGATATATTAGTCTGGTCATCAAGATTACATGAGGACAGAGGGCCTGAAACCCCTGAGATCCTTGTTTTAAATTTAAATTTAAATTGAAAGGTGAAGACAATTGAGAAGCAAAACCAGAAAAGGCAAAATATTCCTGCTTTCATAGAGCTTGCATTTAGTTGGCGGGAGGCAGAAAACAAAATATAAGTGAGTAATATGTGTCATTGTGTCAGGTGCTGTTAAGTGCTATGGAAGTACTGTTGTCTACACAGTTTGCAAAGTAATCTCACAAACACCCTTAATTCATTTAACCAATACTTATTGAGCATCCCATATATACCAGTCATTTTGCTTGTAACAGCTATATAGTTGTTACGATTTTATGCATATTTTAAGACTGAAATACTGCAGTAAAGTTATTTTTCCAAGGTAATAGAGCTGGTAAATTGCAAAGCCAGGACCCAAATTCTTATTTTCAATTTCCGAGTACAGTGCTCTTTCTGATGCAATAGCTGTAATTTAAAAATCTGGGCCCTGAAGCTAACATTTCTTTAGAAGCGTCCTTGTTTCTTCTTTCACTCTGTCACTTACTATTTAATGGCAAAATAAACACATTTCTAGGGAAATGGATTTCTAATTTCAGGGGCTCCTTGTTATGTGTGTTGGTGGATATTTCATTTTCAATTAGATGAGTTTGGTAGCCTAAAATTCATTATGACTTGCAAAATCAAAGTGCATTTGTGTGTTTTAAAATTTGCATTTATAAGCTTTCCTTTAAGTGAATTTATCTATTTATTTATTTATGACTGTGTTGGGTCTTTGTTGCTGTGCGTGGGCTCTAGTTGTGGCGAGCAGGGGCTACTCTTCATTGTGGTGCGCGGGTTTCTCATTGTGGTGGCTTCTCCTGTGGTGGAGCGCAGGCTCTAGGCACGTGGGCTTCAGTAGTTATGGCACATGGGCTCAGTAGTTGTGGCTTGTGGGTTTTAGAGCACAGGCTCAGTAGTTGTGGCACACGGGCTTAGTTGCTCCATGGCATATGGGATCTTCCCGGAACAGGGTTCGAAACCGTGTCCCCTGCATTGGCAGGCGGATTCTTAACTACTGCGCCACAAGGGAAGTCCCTAAGTGAATTAAAAGGGAATCATTTACCATAATCTTCCCCTCCCTGTCTCATATCCTTTAGTTAATTTTATTTCTTCAATTTCCTCTGGTTAAATGAATTCAAAATTCGATCTTTTGACTCTTTCCTAAACTGTATTTGGAGAGTCTTTCAAACCTGTCTTTGCTGGATTCTTAAAAGTCCATGTCATTCTGAATTCATCCTTTATGTGGGAAACGAGAGAGATTCTTGGAAATAATCTGAGTTGACGTCTATTTCTGCTGTTTTACAAAAGTTTCCCAAAGTAGGCAGTATAAAATAAAATTAGAACAATTGTGGAAAAGTCAGCACAGAGTTGTAAATTGTAGTGTTTGCAGGTTAGGGAAATCAGGCTTCTTTTACTGAATTTTTACATAGAGATTTTCCTTGAGTTGTGTTTTTAAAACTCTTCTCATTTCTTTTATTTTTGCCGCGTGGTGGATCCATCTCAGCTAAAAAGTTTTAAACTGATTTTACAGCAGGATGAATGCAGCAATGGAGATGTGAAGAAAGTCAGGACATTACAGTGGACAGAGCACAGCAATTTAAAAAATAATTGAGCAGCTTGTATAATTATTAATCTTTAAAAAGAAACAAAATAATAATCTTTAAAAAATACAAAAACAACTTTTGTTCAATGTAGAGATTGTTACTGTTAATATCTTGGTATGGTCTATCCTTTTGGTCATATTTTCCTCCTACAAAAATATGTGATCATATATTATGGACTCTTCTGTGTCAATTCCTTTTTCTTTTTTTTTTTTTTTTTGGTTTGCCTCATTTTTATGGCTCTTTAGTGGACTGATGTATTATGATTTCTGTAACTATTTGTCTACTATTGACCATTTAAGTTATTTCTATTTTTTCACTCTTATTAATAATGCTGCAATAAATATCCTTAAAGCAAAATTTTTAAGCACATCAGTGATTTGTTCCTTAAACTAATTCACAGAAGTTAAGTTGTTAGGTCAAAGGATATATAGGATTTTAAGGCTTTTGTTAGTTTTGTCAAATTTTTCTCAGAATTCTATATTCCCACCAGTAATAAATGGTAAACTAAAACATTGGATAAGAAACTTCAAAAGGTAGAAAGTATAAAACATAGATTGAAAAAGTAGATTTCAGTTAATTTCAACAACTAAGTATGCTCTGATTCTTTATTTTTGGAGATTTTCTATTAGACAACCTTTCCAAAGAAAGAAAAATGGAACACCATTACAACTGAGAAGCTCTTTAGAGTGCGTTAAATTGGCAGTCAGGAAATTTGGTCTCTAGTCCTGGTCCTGGTACGTACTGATGTGTGAGATTCTAAGCCAGCCAGTTAGCCTGCCTGGGCCTTAGATTCCTTATTTGGTTCCAGCACAATAATTACTAGCATCTTACCTTACTCTCAAAGGGGACCACAAATCCTATGCTTACCCTACTTATCTATATGGGAGGTATTTCACCTGTTGACATGGATGTCTGTTGTTTTGGCTGCCTTGCCTGTTTTTGTCATTATGTGTTGCAGAACCACCTTTCCCACTATCACAGACTCTTTCCCAGCCTACACCTTGCAGTCTAACTCTATCCCGAGGCACATGACCAGGCTTGGCCAGTCAGAGCACCACATCCCCTCTGCCTCAGAGATGGGTCTAAATGTGGGTGTGTGGCCCAAGCCAGGCTCTTGTGAACAGTCCTCCTGGATTTCTGATGGAACTGGCTCACAGGGCCTGCAAGAGCCAATGTTAATTTCTAGGAATTTTGCCAATCAGTTGTTAAACGTAGCTATTATTAAAAAATTAGACTATATGAATTTACAATTAATTCTGTTAAAATAAAGGTACTGAATACTCAAAATTTACAGCTTTCTAGTTATAGTACTCCATTTTATTATTATCTATTCTCTTAAAGTTATATATATGTGTCGTACCTTTATGTATGGTGGAAATACTAAACAATCCACCCTCCGTATTGAAGGGTTCCATGTTCGTGGATTCAACCAACAGATGACTGCAATTAAAATTGGAAACCCCTGGATAGAAGCCAACTCTACTAGCCATTTTATATAAGGGACTTGAGCATCCACGGAATTTAGTATCCGAGGGGTTGGTCCTGGAACCAATCCCCCAGCCACACCAAGGGATGACTGTATAATGGACTAGTGCCCTTCCCAACTCCACGTTTAGTGATGTCAAGTTAGTAGGTTGAAATTGGCCACCGTAGGAGTACTTACACCATGGAAATTGACGAATGCTACAAACCAGAATTTTTTTTCTGGAAAGCCAGTTGTCAAATATTTACATTATTCCATTGGCTGAAACTATTGGGAGAAGACCTTTTGCTTTTTTACTTTGTTGCTAGGCTAGTAAAATATAATCCTGGAGTAGCCAAAGGGCCATTTTAGTCATTTGTGGAGAGCTTGCCCCAAGAATAATGCCAAGAAAAAGGAAAGCAGAGCTGAGGGAGGCAGAGAGACAAGATTCTTAAGGTTAGGTAAGCATTTGGTATTTTAGTTGGATGAGAAACAGGCTCAAACCACATTAAGTTTCTGTAACTTATGAATGAAAGTCTTTTGATAATACAGATTTCATCATCTCTAAAACTCCCTCATAGCTTTGATAATACATTAAATAAGATTCCAGAGTATGTAAAAGGGGAACTCCTTAGCTAGATATTTCAGTGCCCATAGTTACTATCTTTGAAAGAAGTCAAATAAAAATAGTCTCTAGTGAACTCACCCAATCTGTCCTCACTCAAATATTCAGTTCTGTATAATGTCAGCATTAAAAGTCTTAGAACTGAATTTTAAAGTCATAATATAAATGGAATAAACTTATGTTAATAATGTTCAGTTCATTTTACAAAATTTTTCTCCTTCCTTTTAAAATGAAATATTGTTTTTAAGTTGATAACTTTATAAGATTTTAAAAACCTATTTTTAATTCTCCTCAGAAAATGAATCTTACCTATATTAAATCATAGCACTCTTACCAGAGAACCAGTTAGAATATAGTTACTCTACATTTAAGAACACTGCATTTTCCCTCTTTGGATTATTGATTTCAGTTTACCAAAGCGCTGCCTGCCAATGTGTACCCCGAGGTCCTGTTTCTTAATTAGCGATTGAGTCTGGAGTAGGTCCTACTGAGGTAGTAGGAATACTCTTCAATTTGACACTGCTCCAGTGTGTATTTAACACCTTACTTTGTCTCACTACAGCTATGACCCATTTCACATATTGTTGATTCAAAAGAATCAAAATCCCTTTGGTATGTTTACTTTCTGGTACTTGACTACTGATAACTCAGAGGTGTTAGTGGTTAATTGTCACCGTTCATGAAAACCTAGGGACCAAACTTGACAATATGCCAAGTGTTAACATGGTTTAAATTTACACCCCCCACCCCAAATATAGTGTTCTCTTCTTTCTCTGCCTTTAAAAAGATGTTGGAGAAAGTCTGTCTAGATTTGGATGATCATATTTAAAAATAAACTCAACAATGAAAATCTTGACACTAGTACTATTAGCTCTGCTAGAATTACTTTTGGATGCCAGAATCTTGGGGTCTTGTTGCCAATAGCTAGCTGCCCTCTTTCAATTCTATTGCTGGTTTGCCCCCTTTTCATTAATGAGGTCTTTTCTTGAAGCTATAAGAAAACTGGTTCAAATTAATATGAATGAGAACCATTGTGTAGTGGAACAAATCAACACGTCTTTTTTTACTAAACTTGAGTTAATTCCCTACACCAGCATTTGCATTTCCTAAAGTGTATTCTGAGGAGCCTACTTAGGGAAACTGTCCAGATCAGTGTTTCTAAACGTGCTGGTGGTCTGCATCTGAGCCTCCTGGGGTGTCTGTTAAAATAGAGACTCCAGGGTTGCTGTGGACTCCCATTCTCTGGGAGTGGGGCTTGGCAATCTAGATTTTTAAGGGTTCCGCAGGGTGATTCATACATCCTCTGGGAATAAAGGGTCCAATAAATTTGTGACCCACTTTCTTGAAGATTTACAAACCAAAGTAGCACATTAAAGGCTCTGAGAAGTCCTGCAGTAGGGACTGCTTAACTTTTTAAACCCAGGATTTCCCCAAATTATTTCATTACAAAACTTTTTTGGGGGAGAATATCTGTTATTTGACCAAATACTATTTATTGGAAACGTTTACTCTAACCAATAGCATAAGAATTGTAGGTTGTTTCAGGTGCTTGCTAGTTTGATACTAATAAATTAATGTCATATCTTAGTAGGTACATTAGATAGGAAGATCTAAGTGTGAATCCTGGATTTTGTACTGTTGGCTCAGTTGCTGACCTTCGTCCCAAGGGAGATGGGATAAAAACATGAGTTAGTACCAACTCAGAACCATTGCTAGAAAACTAATTTAAAGAGAAAACCCCTTTGGTAATGTCATCTTTTATGAAGAGCAACCCATTAATACTGATGGGAATGTACTTTGGCCAGACTTTCTACCTCCTCTCTCTACATCCCCAGGGAAGAGATCTGGTTACTATTTTACAACGGAAGATATGGAGAGAGGAGGAAGGAGCTATTCTAGAGATGCCAATCAAGTTGAACAGTGGGAAAAAAAGAAATACATTTGAACAGGAAATTGTGTGGAAGTGAAAGAATTCTTTACCCTGTAGCAGAAAGGGAGAAAGGCGACCCCAGTCTTCCGTTCCACACTTCCTCCTATGAGGCACAAACAACACAGAGAGAGGTAAGGTGCAGAGAGTAAAGAAGTAAGTGAGCATGAACTGGGGAGACTTCAGTAGGTCCTTATCTCTGGGTGGGGCCGCCTTTTGTTTGGCTCTAGAAATAGAGGGTGCCCAGATGGGTCCAGATAAAGGAGGTAGGGGAGACACAAGCTGTAGAGAGAAAGATAAGGAGACCTTGGGGCTTCCTTTTAGATTGCCTGAGCTGGTTCACTGGTGTAGAGAGGGAGGCAAGGTCTTGAGAGCATTTTGCCCTCCCCCAGCCCCCCCAGGCATTTCATACCCCAGTGACTTTGCACATGTCACCTCTTTTGTTTCAAATGCCCTGGCCTTTTTCTCTCCTACTTTGTGTTCATGGAACTTGGCTGATTCTGCTAGTTTAATCCCATAATATTATATTAATAGTATGTGGTTGGATTGAGAGCTCTTTAAGGGCAGGGATATATATATATATATATATATATTTTCACATTTTTATTGGAGTATAAATGCTTTACAATGTTGTGTTAGTTTCTGCTGTACAACAAAGTGAATCAGCTATATGTATACATATATCTCCATATCCCCTCCCTCTTGAGCCTCCCTCCCACCCTCCCTATTCCACCCCTCTAGGTGGTCACAAAGCACCAAGCTGATCTCCCTGTGCTATGTGGCTGCTTCCCACTAGCCATCCATTCTACATTTGGTAGTGTATATACATCAATGCTACTGTCTCACTTCATCACAGCTTCCCCTTCTCCCCATGCCCTCAAGCCTGTTCTCTATGTCTGCGTTTATAGTGCTGCCCTGCCACTAGGTTCATCAGTACTACTTTTTAAAATTCCATATATATGCATTAGCATACGGTATTTCTTTTTCTCTTTCTGACTTACTTCACTTCTGTATGACAGATTCTAGGTCCATCTACCTGGCTACAAATAACTCAATTTTGTTCCTTTTCATGGCTGAGTAATATTCCATTGTATATACATGCCACATCTTTTTTTTTAATTTTTAAATTTTATTTCATTTATTTTTTTATACAGCAGGTTCTTATTAGTCATCAATTTTATACATATCAGTGTATACGTGTCAATCCCAATCACCCAATTCATCACAACCCCACCCCCACGCCCCCTGGTAGCTTTCCCCACTTGGTGTCCATACGTTTGTTCTCTACATCTGTGTCTCAATTTCTGCCCTGCAAACCGCTTCATCTGTACCATTTTTCTAGGTTCCACATATATGCATTAATATACAATATTTATTTTTCTCTTTCTGACTTACTTCACTCTGTCTCTAGATCCATCCACATCACTACAAATGACCCAATTTCATTCCTTTTTATGGCTGAGTAATATTCCATTGTATATATGTACCACATCTTCTTTATCCATTCATCTGTCGATGGGCATTTAGGTTGCTTCCATGAACTGGCTATTGTAAACAGTGCTGCAATGAACACTGGGGTGCATGTGTCTTTTTGAATTATGGTTTTCTCTGGGTATATGCCGAGGAGTGGGATTGTTGGATCATATGGCAATTCTATTATTATTATTATTTATTTATTTTTTTTGCGGTACACGGGCCTCTCACTGCTGTGGCCTCTCCCGTTGTGAAGCACAGGCTCCGGATGAGCAGGCTTCAGCGGCCATGGCTCACGGGCCCAGCCGCTCCGCGGCATGTGGGATCTTCCCAGACAGGGACACGAACCCGTGTCCCCTGCATTGGCAGGCAAACTCTCGACCACTGCACCACCAGGGAAGCCCTATTATTATTTTTTAAGGAACCTCCATACTGTTCTCCATAGCGGCTATACCAGTTTACATTCCCACCAACAGTGCAAGAGGGTTCCCTTTTCTCCACACCCTCTCCAGCATTTGTTGTTTGTAGATTTTCTGATGATGCCCATACTAATTGGTGTGAGGTGATACCTCATTGTAGTTTTGATTTGTATTTCTCTAATAATTAGTGATGTTGGGCAGCTTTTCATGTGCTTCTTGGCCATCTGTATGTCTTCTCTGGAGAAATGTCTATTCAGGTCTTCTGCCCATTTTTGGATTGGGTTGTTTGTTTTTTTAATATTGAGTTGCATGAGCTGTTTATATATTTTGGAGATTAATCCTGTGTCCGTTGATTCGTTTGCAAATATTTTCTCCCATTCCGAGGGTTGTCTTTTCGTTTTGTTTATGGTTTCCTTTGCTGTGCAAAAGCTTTGAAGTTTCATTAGGTCCCATTTGTTTATTTTTGTTTTTATTTCAATTACTCTAGGAGGTGGGTCAACAAAGATCTTGCTGTGATTTATGTCAAAGAGTGTTCTTGTTTTCCTCTAAGAGTTTTATAGTGTCCAGTCTTACATTTAGGTCTCTAATCCATTTTGAGTTTATTTTTGTGTATGGTGTTAGGGAGTGTTCTAATTTCATTCTTTTACATGTAGCTGTCCAATTTTCCCAGCACCACTTATTGAAGAGACTGTCTTTTCTCCATTGTATATCCTTGCCTCCTTTGTCATAGATGAGTTGACCATAGGTGTGTGGGTTTATCTCTGGGCTTTCTATCCTGTTCCATTGATCTATGTTTCTGTTTTAGTGTCAGTACCATAGTGTCTTCATTACTGTAGCTTTGTAGTATAGTCTGAAGTCAGGGAGTCTGATTCCTCCAGCTCTGTTTTTTTCCCCTCAAGACTGCCTTGGCTATTTGGGGTCTTTTGTATCTCCATACAAATTTTAAGATGTTTTGTTCTAGTTCCGTAAAAAATGCCATTGGTAGTTTGATAGGGATTGCATTGAATCTGTAGATTGCTTTGGGTAGTATAGTCATTTTCACAATATTTATTCTTCCAGTCCAAGAACATGGTACATCTCTCCATCTGTTGGTATCATCTTTAATTTCTTTCATCAGTGTCTTATAGTTTTCTGCATACAGGTCTTTTGTCTCCTTAGGTAGGTTTATTCATAGGTATTTTATTCTTTTTGTTGTAATGGTAAATGGGAGTGTTTCCTTAATTTCTCTTTCTGATTTCTCATCATTAGTGTATAGGAATGCAAGAGATTTCTGTGCATTAGTTTTGTATCCTGCAACTTTACCAAATAAATTGATTAGCTCTAGTAGTTTTCTGGTGGCATCTTTAGGATTCTCTATGTATGGTATCATGTCATCTGCAAACAGTGACATTTTCACTTCTTCTTTTCCAATTTGTATTCCTTTTATTTCTTTTTCTCCTTTGATTACCATGGCTAGGACTTCCAAAACTATGTTGAATAATAGTGGTGAAAGTGGACAACCTGGTCTTGTTCTTGATCTTAGAGGAAATGCTTTCAGTTTTTCACCACTGAGAATGATGTTTGCTGTGGGTTTGTCATATGTGGCCTTTACTATGTTGAGGTATGTTCCCTCTATGCCCACTTTCTGGAGATTTTTTATCATAAATGGGTGTTGAATTTTGTCAAAAGCTTTTTCTGCATCTATTGAGATGATCATATGGTTTTTATTCTTCAATTGGTTAATATGGTGTATCACATTGATTAATTTGCATATATTGAAGATACCTTTCATCTCTGGGATAAATCCCACTTGATCATGGTGTATGATCCTTTTAATGTGTTGTTGGATTCTGTTTGCTAGTATTTTGTTGAGGATTTTTGCATCTATATTCATCAGTGATATTGGTCTGTAATTTTCTTTTTTTGTAGTATCTTTGTCTGGTTTTGGTATCAGGGTGATGGTGGCCTCACAGAATGAGTTTGGGAGTGTTCCTTCCTCTTCTTTTTTTGGAAGAGTTTGAGAAGGATGGGTGTTATCTCTTCTCTAAATGTTTGATAGAATTCACATGTGATGCCATCTGGTCCTGGACTTATTTTTTTTTAAATTTATTATTTATTTATTTATTTTTGGCTGCATTGGGTCTTTGTTGCTGCGTGCGGCCTCTCTCTAGTTGCAGCGAGCGGGGGCTACCCTTTGCTGTGGTGCACGGGCTTCTCATTGTGGTGGCTTCTCTTGTTGCGGAGCACGGGCTCTAGGCATGCAGGCTTCAGTAGTTGTGGCACGCAGGCTCAGTAGTTGTGGCTCACGGGCTGTAGAACGCAGGCTCAGTAGTTGTGGTGCACAGGCTTAGTTGCTCTGCAGCATGTGGGATCTTTCCGGGCCAAGGCTCAAACCCATGTCTCCTGCATTGGCAGGCGGATTCTTAACCACTGCACCACTGGGGAAGCCCTGGTCCTGGGCTTTTGTTTGTTGGAAGATTTATAATCACAGTCTCAATTTCAGTACTTGTGATTGGTCTGTTCATATTTTCTATTTCTTCCTGGTTCAATCTTGGAAGGTTATACCTTTCTAAGAATTTGTCCATTTCTTCCAGGTTGTCCATTTTATGGTCATATAGTTGCTTGTAGTAGTCTCTTAGGATGCTTTGTATTTCTGTGGTGTCTGTTGTAACTTCTCCTTTTTCATTTCTAATTTTATTGATTTGAGTCCTCTCCCTCTTTTTCTTGATGAGTCTGGCTAATGGTTTATCAATTTTGTTATCTTCTCAAAGAACCAGCTTTCAGTTTTATTAATCTTTGTTATTGTTTTCTTTGTTTCTATTTCAGTTATTTCTGCTCTGATCTTTATGATTTCTTTCCTTCTAGTAACTTTGTGTTTTGTTTGTTCTTCTTTCTCTAGTTCCTTTAGGTGTAATGTTAGATTGTTTATTTGAGATTTTTCTTGTTTCTTGAGGTAGGCTTGTATAGCTATAAACTTCCCTCTTAGAACTGCTTTTGCTGCATCCCATAGGTTTTGGATCATTGTCATTTGTCTGTAGGTATTTTTTGATTTCCTCTTTGATTTCTTCAGTGATCTCTTGGTTATTTAGTAACGTATTGTTTAGCCTCTATGTGTTTGTGTTTTTTACATTTTTTTCCCTGTAATTCATTTCTAATCTCATAATGTTGTGGTCAGAAAAGATGCTTGATATGATTTCAGTTTTGGAAAACTTACTGAGGCTTGATTTGTGACCCAAGATGTGATCTGTCCTGGAGAATTTTCTTGTGCACTTGAGAAGAAAGTGTAATCTGCTGTTTTTGGATGGAATGTCCTACAAATATCAGTTAAATCTATCTGGTCTATTGTGTCATTTAAAGCTTCTTATCATTGTCATTTAAAGTTTCCTTATTTATTTTCATTTTGGATGAACTCTATGGGAGTTCCCTTGTATGTTATTTGTCATTTGTCCTTTGCTGCATTCAGTAATTTTTCCTTGTCTTTAATTTTTGCCAATTTGATTACTATGTGTCTCAGCATGTTTCTCCTTGGGTTTATCCTGTATGGGACTTGCTGCGCTTCCTGGACTTGGGTGGCTATTTCCTTTCCCATGTTATGGAAGTTTTCGACTGTCATCTCTTCAAATATTTTCTCACGTCCTTTCTCTCCCTCTTCTCCTTCTGGGACCCCTATAATGCGAATGTTGTTGCATTTAATGTTGTCCCAGAGGTCTCTTGGGCTGTCTTCATTTCTTTTTATTCTGTTTTCTTTATTCTGTTCCGCAGCAGCGAATTCCACCATTCTGTCTTCCAGGTCACTTATCCGTTCTTCTGCCTCAGTTATTCTGCTATTGATTGCTTCTAGTGTAGTTTTCATTTCAGTTATTGTATTGTTCATCTCTGTGTGTTTGTTCTTTAATTCTTCTAGGTCTTTGTTAATCATTTCTTGCATCTTCTCGATCTTTGCCTCCATTCTTTTCCGGAGGTCCTGGATCATCTTCTCTATCATTATTCTGAATTCTTTTTCTGGAAGGTTGCCTATCTCCACTTCATTTAGTTGTTTTTCTGGGGTTTTATCTTGTTCCTTCATCTGGTACATAGTCCTCTGCCTTTTCATCTTGTCTATCTTTCTGTGAATGTGGTTTTTGTTCCACAGGCTGCAGGACTGTAGTTGTTCTTGTTTCTGCTGTCTGCCCTCTGGTGGATGAGGCTATCTAAGAGGCTGGTGCAAGTTTCTTAATGGGAGGGACTGGTGGTGGGTAGAGCTGACTGTTGTTCTGGTGGGCAGAGCTCAGTAAACTTTAATCCACCTGACTGCTGATGGGTGGGGCTGGGTTCCCTCCCTGTTGGTTGTTTGACCTGAGGCAACCCAACACTGGAACCTACCTGGGCTCTTTGGCGGGCTAATGGCAGTCTCTCAGAGGGCTCACGCCAAGGAGTACTTCCCAGAACTTCTGTTGACAGTGTCCTTGTCCCCACGGTGAGCCACAGCCACCCTCTGCCTCTGCAGGAGACCCTCTAACAGTAGCAGGTACTTCTGGTTCAGTCTCCCCTGGGGTCACTGCTCCTTCCCCTGGTTCCCAATGTGCACAGTACTTTGTGTGTTCCCTCCAAGAGTGGAGTATTTGTTTCTCCCAGTTCTGTTGAAGTCCTGCAATCAAATTCCACTGACTTCAAAGTCTGATTCTCTAGGAATTCCTCCTCCCGTTGCCGGACCTCCAGGTTGGGAAGCCTGACATGGGGCTCAGAACATTCACTCTAGTGGGTGGACTTCTGTGCTATAAGTGTTCTCCAGTCTGTGAGTCACCCACATAACAGTTATGGGATTTGATTTTACTGTGGTTGTACCCCTCCTACCGTCTTATTGTGGCTTCTCCTTTGTCTTTGGATGTGGGGTATCTTTCTTGGTGAGTTCCAGTGTCTTCCTGTCGATGATTGTCCAGCAGCTAGTTGTGATTCTGGTGTTCTCACAAGAGGGAGTGAGAGTACATCCTTCTACTCCGCCATCTTGGTTCAGGGCCACAAATTTTGCTTCTTCCTTGATTTTCTCCCACCAAAAGTATCAGCTCTGTGTAGGCACTGTCAGTGGCTGCTTGGTTGTTGTATTTCCAGCACCTCACTCTGTGCAGTTCTGAAGAGGAGAGGGCTCCACACCTTGTAGGGCTGCACAGGGAAATGGTGAGAGTGGTCTCCGGGCACAGAGAAAGAAGCAACTTAAGGGCAGGGATATTGTCTTCTTTATTTTGAACATCTTGCATGAGGCTCAGCTCCTAGCATAAAACAGCATTTCAATACATGTTTCTTTATGATAGCCAGGGCGTCAGAAACCTGAATGGGGTGCTCCTAAACAGTATTCAGAGTATTCGTCTAGTGTTCCATGGATGCAGAATTTTAGAACAGGAGGGCATCTGGTAGATCCTCCTCATTTTACAAATAAGAAAGTGATAGTTCACACAGGAAGCAAGTGGTGGCCTAGGACTCAAGCCCCCTAGCTCCCAGGCCAATGTTCTTTGGACTACCCCAGGGTGGTTTGTGTAATTAAAGAATACAATTTCTTACACTACTCAATGCTGTCAGGACCTCTTCTGAATTATGGTATAAACCAGTACTTAAATTAATATTTGCATCAGTGAAAAATGCAGAATCATTGGGCTAGAAAGTGAGTTAAGGAGGATATTCCACCTTCAAATAGAATTTGTTCCATCTCTTTTTTTCACTCCTTGAATTTTTGCATCCCATTGTGCTCCTTTCTGATTCTTGGCTTAGCTTGGAAGCTACAGTTAAAAACTGCTGGGTGAGAAGCTATTCTCCAGGTACTCTCAACTTTATTGGAAAGAGAAGCTGTCATAAATCACATAAGGGAACTGGGGCCTGTGGAATTACTTAGTTGCCAAGTGAATTCTTATTGATTGCTTTGGAAAATATGTACATTTTCCAGGAGCTTATCTGAAATAAAATAAAAGATTCATACTTTCTCAGACAGAGCTCTCTCTCCACCAAATTTCAATGATAGTCTGTTCATTTTAATACGGTGAAAGGGCAGTTAAATGAAGAGCATAAGCATTAGAAGTTTAGTAGAAAACTTGGATAGGGCTTCCCTGGTGGCACAGTGGTTAAGAGTCCACCTGCCGATGCAGGGGTCATGGGTTCGTGCCCCGGTCCGGGAAGATCCCACATGCTGCGGAGCGGCTGGGCCCGTGAGCCATGGCCGCTGAGCCTGCGCACCCGGAGCCTGTGCTCCGCAACAGGAGGGGCCACAACAGTGAGAGGCCCACGTACCGCAAAAAAAAAAAAACAAAACTTGCATAGCAGAGCACAAATGTTATTCCAAATGGAGCAAGGTTTGGAACAACAAAGTGTCCCTAACTAAACATAAAATCAGAACCAGATTCAGGTTATACGACTCATGTTGACTTTGTCAAACTTATTCCTAAAAATGATCAGCATAGTAGAGGAATTTCTAGGAAAATCGTGATATTAGATGCAGTTATCACTTCCATATCAGGAAGTGGTATGAATTAGGGTTTCAGGGGAACTGAAATTGTGTATGTCCAAGAATAGTGAAATAAGTGGGAGGAAAGCATTTGGATCTTAATCCTTTTAGGCCACAGAATCTGTTGAAAATTTCTAAAAGCAGTGATCCTTTTCCCTGGAAAAATTCACATAGACATAAAAGCCTTCAGGCTATTTCAGGGAGTTCACAGACCCCCAGACACACAGGAATGTGGGACTCCATATTAAGGGCCCCTTATTTAGCTATTCCCCCCAAAGTTCCTGCTTTCTTCATGTGGCAGCTCTGCCTGGCTGGCATCTGGGACTTCCAACCCTGTTACAGACACACAGACACACACAGACACACACACACACACACGGCCAGGTCCTAGCAAATGGAAAGACTGAACATATGCTATGAGGCTGATTCAATTTTATTCAGAGTGAACAGAAGTGGCCTTAATCCCCCACAGATTTCCTTAACTTTTGTTGTGTGGTGAGATCATCTGGGGGAGATTTAGACTTCTCTTAGCATTTATTTACACTTTCCTTTATAGTATGTCTGAAAGGAAAATGCAAACTTTTAATTGGACTAACTTGGTCATTTGTTTCTGTGGTAGACTAGGTTTAGAATTGTCTCCATACCCATTCACTGGATGATTACGATTCACATGGGTAGCAGGCTCTGCTTGATCCTGGAGATATACAGCTCAAAGGATTTTCTAGTCTTCAGTCATTTCCATCTTATTGAATTCACTGGTGAACTAAGGAATTCTTTCTGTATTATTAGCGTAGCAAACATGGTGGTGCATCCCTGAACAGGCATGGGAAAGGAGGGTGGATAATAACAGTCTACAGCACTTTTTGTTTATCCAGAAATCAACCATCCCCAGGAGGCTGATGTGTAATCCCATGCTTAATCTGTCATCCATACTTTATGTAAAAATAATAATAATGATAATCATTTACACTTATACAGCCACTTACGTCTAGGGAATCTCAACGCTTTACAAAACACTAATTTTCCTAGTGTCCCTGTGAACTAGGTAAGGCCCATTTTACAGGTGAGGCAATTGAGGCACAGGAAGGACAAGTGGCTTTCTCAAGGCTATGGGGTAGCTGATGGCAGAGCCCAGAAGCCTGGAGAGCTCTGTACCTTTCAGGTGTCCAGAGCCAGCTGCATCTTGTGGGTGAGGGAGTGGGAGGGATCACACTAGGATGAAGCCCTCGCTCTTCTGGGTCTCATTTACCTAAGCCCAGCAGTTCGTAGAAATGCAGGGCGGCTTTCCAAAGTAAACACTTTCCCATCCCCACACGACTTGCACAGCCTGTGACGGGCTGTTTCTGAGGTCTAAGCAGTAGAGGGGGAGCTAAAATTGGCTGTCATATGTGTTTGCATAGGAAGGAGAGGAATGAATTTGGGTGGAAAATTGCCTTTTCGGTGGATGCCGCTGAGAAGCACTGCCCACTCTGTGCCAAATTGGAGCAGTCGTGGCCTTGGGCCTGTTTTATTCTGTTCCACCATATGAACAATCTAATATGCACATAACAGGGATGAAATAATTAAAGAGAGTCCCGTATGCAATTTGTCAGGGACCAAGTGGAAAATAGCTTCTCACTATTTACAGGCTTTTCAGTTGCAAAGAATTCTTAAAATTCCCCAAAACAGGTGGTGCTGAGTTCCAGGTAATATGATGGTCTATAGGAGTGCTTGTCAAACTTTAAGACGCATACAGATAACTTAGGGATCTGTTAACATGCGGAGGCTGCCTCAGTGATTCTGGAGTGCGGCCCAAGGTTATGTTTCCAGGTGATGCCGACACTAATGGTCCCTACCTCATACTCAGAGTAGCAAGATGCTAAGCCTACTATTTATCAATCTGATATGTCCATTCCCGCCGCCTAATGCTCTGGAGAAAGTTTTGGTCTCTTAGAATGAGGCTTGGGCTTAGAGGACTAAGGCCTGGGTTTGAAAATTGATTCTGTTACGTATTAGCTGAGAGAATTGGGACACCAAATCTTTGTGAACTTCACTTTCCATACCATAAATGAATTCCTCCCTCTTAGGGTTGAAGATGAATAAGAAAACCCAATAGGAAGAGTCTGTCCCACGGTGGGACTCCACACCTGGGCTCCCCAGTTCAGCGGGTCTGGCTGTCTTCCCTAACAAATACTGAATAGTTTCCTTCTGTGTCTGCCGTAATTACCAGCTACATTTAATCTATATTGCCTTTTTCATGTAACTTTATCTCTATACACTTTCTCTTCCACATGTAAAAGCCAGTATCAAATGTCACCTTTTTCATTATCAAAATGCTTTTCTTGAGCTAATTTCTTGTCTCCTTAACTATTACAATGTGTCCCTGCCTTCCTGGGTTCTCATTTGATCTAGGCTACGCAATGGAAGTGAGATTATAGGGTATTCATTTAGTAGATAAATGGTTATTAAACACCTACTATTCTAGGCCCTGGGTATACCACTGAGAATAAAATAGACTTCTTTCTTTTCTTTCTATTGTTTTTGTAGCCTCTGTTTAACTCTCTGGATCGCAGTGAAGTCTTCCTTTAATTCTCCATTTGTTGATGGCTTTAGACTTTTCTCTCATCTCCTAGTTTCATGTTCTCTATTCTTACTGCCCATACTAATCCTTTGGTTCTTTTTCCTCTGAATCTAGTGGACTGACCTAAAGCTTCTCTCCTAAAAATCTTCATAAAACTCATTTTGTGTGAATGTCTCTGTGTAAAACTGTTTTTCTTTTGTTTTTTTTAAATAGCAACACTGAAAGTCATGTACAGTATATACATAGGAAAAAAATCTTGAATAACACACACCTCACTGTTAGCACTGGAACTGTGAGAGGGAACTCTCAATTTTTTCTTTATGTATTTTGGCATTTTGGGGAAAAAAATTCTCCCTTACAGTCAGCAAGTTTTATTCTGTAGCACAGGAAAAAAATAAGGAGAAAAAAATTTAACTGCATGGATTAATGAATAGCTCAAGGAAAGATGAAGAAACAGGAAAATAAGCCTTACAGTCTTCAAATCTTCCCACATTCTCACTTGTAGTTTTATGTCTCAATTTCTGGGTCTGTCTTATTTAAGTTTCAAGTCACTGGTGCAGAACTCTGTCTTCCCGGCATTACACAGTGTCAGGAACACTGTTGGCATGAAAGCAACACTAATACTAAAGCAACAGGAGGCATTTTTACGAGAGAGAGCACAACCGAGATGGATTTTGATAAGGTTGGTATGTGCCCCAAGAGGTCATAATTACCCACATCAAAGAAGGAGTGGCTTCTTAAGCAAGTGGACTTTATCTTGCCATCTGCCAAAAATGTACCAAACACTCTTACTTTGTTAAAAACATGTGCACTCTTGGAACCAAGTCTTCGCAGCTCTGGACTGATGAACAGGACTGAAGAAATACTTTTATTCCTGATGCGTTTGACCTCCCAGCCTTTATTTGGCACCTTGCTTCTCTTATGTTCTCCTAGTTTGGGCACATCATCTGCAATGTGCATAAACGAGATAGGACTGGGTCATGGCTGAACTGGGAACAGAGAGAAGTTATCTGATAAAACAGTGCAGGAAGAATTTAATTTTCCCAGCTCAACGGTCAATTTTCACTCTACCAGCTGGAATGCCGGGCTGAGTAGTGGTCAGAGAAGTGAGAAGAAGCAGGCTAAACTGTATTAGAATTTAGCTAGGACTCAATGTGGCTTCTTATTAGAGTACCCTAGAGAGGCTATTTTAGCCAGAGAGCTTGATTTAATCAGCCAAACTTTGGAATTAATAAAAACAACAATAAACAAGTCAAAACAAAACAAAACATCAAGCGCAAAATCCCACAACTCTCCAAGTGTCTGTTGTGCACAGCCTGGAGAGCGACTCCTGGGACCGTAAGAGGCCTTTGAACAGCACGGCTTTTTATTAGAGATCACACAGTTCTCCAAAGGAAGACTAGACACTGCTGAACTCCATTCTGTCCTGTGACTTTTGGTTTCATGTACATTGGAAAAGTAATCAGGTAGGTAGAAAAATAAATTAGAATAGTCCAAGAATATGTTGAACATTTATAATTGTGTTTCACGCTTGGTACTTTTTATTTTATATATATATATATATATATATATATATATATATATATATATATATATATATATAACTCTACTATTTCATTCTCTCCAAATAAGTATATAAAACTCTACTATTACATTTCTCTCCAAATAAGTCTGATTTCTTAAATATTACTTAATGAAGTGTTTTCCCTATTGTTTCAGCAATAATTGTTATCAATCTTTAAAAAGACACAGGATAAAAATGTGTTTATCCTCACACTGGAGTTTCTGCCACTGGGGTCATCTTAAGATTTTTGCCTGCTTCTCCTTTTCAGAGGTGTCATACTTGTTAGATTTTTCATGGATTTGATAAAAGTGTTTGAGGCTAATTTTGCTTCTTTGTGGCTTTAATTCTCTTTATTTCCAGTATTACTTGGGGGTATATTTGGCTGTGTTGTTTCCTACTCCACCACTTTCCAGGGAATTCTGGGCATAACATTTTAGAAGGTACCCCCATGGTGGATAATCTGGATGTCAAAATATCTGAAAACCATGCTGAGTGATGAATATTTGAAGGAAATAGAGGCAAATGTCTTAGAAAAATTATGGTGAGAAATTGTAAGGTGATGGCTTCTTTAGTATATTTACTTTCTTAATGAATATTTTCTTTCTTAATTAAAGAAAACTTAGATCCTCCAAGGTTTTTTTTTTTTTCTTTTTTCTTTTTTTTTTTTTGTGGTACTCTGGCCTCTCACTGTTGTGGCCTCTCCCGTTGTGGAGCACAGGCTCCGGACACGCAGGCTCAGCGGCCATGGCTCATGGGCCCAGCCGCTCCATGGCATGGGGGATCTTCCTGGACCAGGACACGAACCCGTGTCCCCTGAATCAGCAGGCAGACTCTCAACCACTGCGCCACCAGGGAAGCCCTCTCCAAGGTTTTAACCCTTGTTCCTTGATGTGCAACTTCCTTTAGGGCAAGGATGGTACTCATCATTCATCTATGCTTCTCCCTCTGTCATAGTAATGATCTATAGCAGTAACTGATCAAAGCATACTTTTCTGTTGAATCTGGATATGGCCTCAGAATCTTTCTCAACAGTACTCCAGGCAGCCACTACTAATTGATTGCTATTGGCATTAAAGACGCTTATTTGCAATCCCTACCTTAAAGCTCTATTGCTAAGTACTGCTTCCAGGAGGATAATTCTGCCCTTCAACCACCAAAGGCTTTATGATCCTTATTTGAATACCTAGATAACAGTTGAGTCAAGATTGGAATATTTTACTAGGACTACAATCAAGGCTAGGTGAGTAACAAAGTGGAAACAGAGTAACAGAACACTAGACAGTTTCTGCCCATTTTTCTCTACCCCATTCTTAGCCTGTGCTCCTCTAGAAGGATACATCCCTGCATAGCGCCTGGTCTTCCTCCATGAAGAGGAAAGCATTTTTAACTCCAGCTTTCTGGAAATATTTTTAGTATCTCCATTTTTAACTCCAGCTTTCTGGAAATATTTTTAGTATCTCCAGGACCTCGAAATTTAGATCCAAGAAAATGAAGCCCTGAGAGAGAGAGGAATTGCTCTGTTTGTTGCCTTCTGAGTTGTAAGTGAATTGCTTGACATTTCTCTGAAGATCGGCAACAGAATGTTCATATGACTTGTCTTTAAGAGAAACCACATTTCATTACCATTCAGTCATGATCTCAAAGTCCCAACATTCCTTCAGGAGATTCACACATGTCGAGGTTATAAATGCTGTCTTCAAATATTTGAAGAGCTACTGTGGAGAAGAGGTTATTGTGTATTGCTGCTGAGGGTTAACTAGACTAGTGAGTAGAAATTAGAGGGGGGCAAACTTGGGTTTGATAGGAGGGTATATTTTCTATTAATAAGAGCTTCCTTAACATGAACAAGCTGTCTAATGTTATAGAATGCTCTCAGTCACTGGGACAAATAAGGCAAAGCCTGGATTGCCCTCTGTGAGAGATGGAGTTCAATGGATTCCTATCTTAGATGGAAAATTGAACGAACTCTTCTTTCCAGAGGGAGACCCTGGTGAGTTAGATATAACTAAGCTATGAAGTACAATATGTATGCTTGTATTGAGGTAGTCCATAGACCTTTTGACCTTTTCTATCCTGACATCTGCTGGCCAACACATGACTCATCATAGGTCATGATGATATATCTGCAGCTTCTGAATGGGAAGATCTTTGAGTGGGAAATGAAAAGACAAGGTGTTGGAAAAATAACCAGTGGTAATATATATTGGCACAGATTTATAAGTGAATACAACCTAGTTGCGTTATAATATATAAATGTATTCATTGTGTTATAATATATAAATGTAATATATATTGCGTTATAATATATAAATGAATATAATCTATAGTTACAACTTAATAATTGAATGCAACATAGTCAATTTTAAAAGACTTTTAAACATAATTTTGAACTTACAGTTATGAGATGGAATATTATGTAGCCTAAATAACACTGCTATAGAAAATATATAATAACGTGGGGAAATAGTCACACAATACAGAATAAAAGCAGATTATAAAAATATCACGTGAAGTATGATTCCAACTTTTGATCGGGAAAAGCCTATCTTTGTGTTTTTAAAAACAGATTGGTTAAAGGTGTGCTTTAATTTTGTAAGAAAAAAAAAGACTGGAAGGATATACCTTGAACAGTTAATAATGGATATTATGCGATAGTAGAATTCTGGGTGATTTTTGTTTCCTTTTTAAACATTTCCCCAAATTTCCAAAATTCCTAAGATAAACACACATTACTTTGGTGGTGAATTAGCTTTGTATTGCTGTCATAACAAATGATGACAGACTTAACGGCTTAAAAAAACACAGATGTATTATTTTATGTTTCTGTGGGTTAGGAGTCAAACGTGAGCTCACTGGGTTAAAATCAAGATGTCAACAGTGCTCCTCTCCCTTCTGGAGACTCTGGGGGAAATTCATTTCCTCACCTTTTTCAGCTTTTAGAGGCCACTTGAATTTCCTGGCTTGTGGCCCCTTCCTTCATCTTTAAAGACAAAAATGTTAACATCTCTCTGATATTCTTCCATAGTCACATCTCCCACTGCCTGGCTTCAACTGGAAAAGCTTCTCTGCTTTTCAGGATTCTCATGATTACGTTGGGTTTACTTGAATAATCCAGGATAATCTCTCCATCTCAAGGTCCTTAACCTTAATCACATCTGCAAAGTCCCTTTTGCCAGGTGAGATAACATATCCACAGGTTCCGGGGATTAGGTCATGAATATATTTGGGGAGGACATTCTTATGCCTACCTCAAGTGGTCAGGATAACAAATTATTTTGTAAAACTGCATTGAATCCCTACCGAACTCATACTGCACTTTCCAATAGAAGTAATGCCATGCATGAGGTCACGCTCCCAGGCCAGCCATCAGAACTTACATGACCTGAGATAGAAGAGACTTTGCTCTTTTAAATACTGCAGTAAAGAACACTGATGGGACTATTTGATATAAAAAGCACGAATAACATTTTGTTTTAGAAAAATGTGTTCAGAGTTCTCAAGAGGATATCCCTTCCCCTGTCTTCTCAGCCTTTTCCCCCCCCTTATCCTTATGATTGCCTCTCCCCTCTCCTCCTATGTTTGGGAATTGTGAGTAGAGGACTCAATTTCTAAGTTATGGTGGTGGCTGCCATGGTCTGTGGCATGGATTTGAGCAGGGTGGGTGTTGGGAGGCGAGGGACAACTGAGGAACTAGGTGACTCTGAAAGAAGGTGGCTGTGGGAACTTTTCCTGGTGTGAATGAAATCTCTGGGGGATACCCTAGGAGGATTCTGGATCTTTCCTTTAGTTCTCCCAGGGGCCTAAATGATGGGCTCACTTACTTCTTTCTAGTTGCCTCTGCTGGTCTCAACAAAGTCTTCTCTCCTTACTTGCTCACTGGGGGATAAGATATATGGTTGTGCGATGTCCCTGGTTGTCCAGTGGTTAAGACTTTGCCTTCCAATGCAGGGGGTGCAGTTTCGATCCCTGGTCGGGGAACTAAGATCTCACAGGTCTTGTGGCCAAAAAAACCAAAACATAAAACAGAAACAATATTGTAACAAATTCAATAAAGACTTTAAAAATGGTCCACGTCAAAAAAAATCTTAAAAAAAAAAAAAGATATATGGTTGTGCACACAAGCCAAAGCCCTTCTGGAGTTTTCTGAGGGCTTTTGTTTCCAGCAACTAGGGGAGAAAAAAGTGCTCTGCCCTGCTTCCTTCTATTTATTTTTACTCGTATTATGTGGGGATCACACACATAGGAGCACTGTACAGAAAGGACGGCCTTGGAAGGCGAGGAACGCAGAAAGGCTCTGTAGCGGGGTCAGGAACAGCGGGTCTGAGGGAGGAGAAGGGCTGCTTTTCCCTGACGGGGTGGGCGCTCCTCCAGCCCTGGCCACCACATTCCCACATGATCCCAACCAACAGAGCAAGTCCGTCCTCCTGAGCTTCTCTGTGGTTAGCTGAGGGAGTGTGTGGAGAAGTCTTGTTTTGGAGAAGTTTCTTCTTTTGGGGTAGTTAAGGGGAACATTGCTTCTGACTGGCATCTAGGGCTCCCTTCCCAATAATGATGAGATAATGATACAAGTAGAATTGCTTACTCAATTCTAGCACTGTGCTAGTGTCTACATGCATCGTCTAGTCAAATCCTGACGATAATACTATGACACAAGAACAAATGGGTTGTTATTTTGTGCCAATGAATTCAAAATACCACAGAAAAATATACAAAACTGTGTACTAAATCGGTGCTCTATATAAGCCGTTCAAAAATTATTGGGTGGTGCAGGTTGTGGGATGAATTGGGAGATTGGGATTGACATATATACACTACTATGTATAAAATAGAGAGCTAAGAAGAACCTGCTGTATAAAAAATAAATAAAATAAAATTCAAAAAAATAATTATTGGGAATAAGATAACACTGAATAAAGCACTGAAGTCATGGAAAGGGCTTAGCTTGGTTGTTCCAGGCCCTGGAATAACACTCATAAAATAAAATCTGGAGTCCTTGCCTCTCCCCCTGCTGCTGCCCCTCGACTCACTTTTTTTTTTTTAAATAAATTTATTTATTTTATTTATTTATTTTTGGCTGTTTTGGGTCTTCGCTGCTGCACATGGGCTTTCTCTAGTTGCAGTGGCGGGAGCTACTCTTCGTTGCAGTGTGTGGGCTTCTCATTGCGGTGGCTTCTCATTGCGGAGCAGGGGCTCTAGGTGCGCGAGCTTCAGTAGTTACAGCATGCAGGCTCAGTAGTTGTGGCTCACGGGCTTAGTTGCTCTGCGGCATGTGGGATCTTCCCCGACCAGGGCTTGAACCCGTGTCCCCTGCATTGGCAGGTGGATTCTCAACCACTGCACCACCAGGGAAGCCCTTGACTCGCTTTTGCTCGGCCCACCGTGGCTCTTCTAGTGCTCTTTCTGCCCCCTGAACATACCAAGCTTGCAATGAGCTGAACACTGTGCCCCACATTCACATGTTGAAGTCCTAACCCCAGTGCCTCAGAATGGGACTGTATTTGGAAATGGGGTCCTTAACGTGGTCCTCAGTTAGGGTAAGATGAGGTCATCAGGATGGGCCCTGATCCAATGTGACTGGTGTCCTTATGAAAAGAGATTAGGACACAGACACACTCAGAGGGAGGTCCATGAGAAGATGTAAAGAGAAGGTGGCATCTACCAGACAAGGAGGGAGGCCTCAGGAAGAGCAACCCTGCTGACGCCTTGATCTCAGACTCACGGCTTCCAGAAATGTGAGGAAATACATTTCTGCTGTTTAAGCCACTGAGTCTGTGGCGTGTGTTACGGCAGCCCTAGCAAACTAATAGAAAGTATTTTTAATGTCCCAAGAACTTTGTGCTCTGTACTATTTGGTTGGAATTCTTTGCTCCCACGTTCAGTTCAAGTATTCCCTCCTCAGAGAGGCTGTCTCCACCAGTCTTTAGTAAAATCAGTTCTCCCATCCCTCAGTCAACCTCAAGCACCTGAGCCTGTTCTGTGTTTTTCTTACTTTGACTAGCACCTGGGCTACTTACCTGTCCAAGTGTTTATTTTCTCTCCCTTGATCCCTTCTAGAATGTAAGCTCCTCGAAGGCAGTTTCTCATTCCTTTCCACTAAGTAACACTTGATAAAGGGAATAGTTCCAGTCTCCCTGAAGCCACTGGTGTAAAGTCCAGAACACTGTGGTATCAGCTGGCTTCCCTCCCATGTGGTCTGCAAATGCTGGTTGCCTGCTCCCCCATCAACCACAATGGCTACATGTTAACGGCGGGACACCCTCACCCTCTTGGACTTTCCTGTGCACTTCTGCCTTTGCATATGCTCTGGTCTGTGTGTTGTCCTGATGGACTCAACATTCTGTGTGCCGTGGTACTGGGAGGGGAGTAGGAAACCCCCTCTGGCAGGGAAAGCTACTCTGTGCTTGGAGTCAGAGCTGAAAATAGATTTCTTCACTGGACAGCAATTTGGATGCCAAGACGTCTCTTGTCGCCCCATTTAACAGCCATCCCCCTACCCGGGGAGTAGTAGCTCAGGGATATTATTTGAACATTTTTTGCCCATTATGGTGAGGACTACATAGCCACAGGGACAGACATACAGTAGAGTATTAGAAATGGTGGGAATTCCATTTATTGTGTAACTAAACTGATCTTGCCAATCATTTACCAGTCAGGCTAGATGGTCTCACAATTTCAGACTGATATATTGTACTTGAAGATTGATGATCTTTCATAATTTTGTTGCTGGCATGGGCAAATGGCAATCTGAGAGCTACCAGATGAAATAAAGACCCCGGATAATCTATTTTATTCCTGGGAAGAAAAATGAAGCCTACTGCAAAAGGACAGATCAGCCTGCTTACGTTTCAAAAAAAATCTTATTAAAAATGAATACAATTTCAGGAAAATTCCAATGGTGTTTAATTTAGGTAATATCACTGCTTCATAGAAACGGAAGCATTCCACTATGTGACAGGTTACCCTTTACACTTATTAAATGTGTCATAGGATTTTTCAACTCCTGAAACAGGGCAGAAAATATAAAAACTTCCTTTTTTGTTTAAAAAGAAGCAGAAGGTAAAGCAAGGGACAAAATGTTACCAGACAGGGGCTTCCCTGGTGGCACAGTGGTTGGGAGTCCGCCTGCCGATGCAGGCGACACGGGTTCATGTCCCGGTCCGGGAAGATCCCACATGCCGTGGAGCGGCTGGGCCCGTGAGCCACGGCCGCTGAGCCTGCGCGTCCGGAGCCTATGCTCTGCAACGGGAGAGGCCACGGCAGTGAAAAAAAAAAAAAAAAAGTTACCAGACAAATAAAGCACAAAATTCCAAACTCAAAACATTGAGGGTACTAATTTGCTAATTAGAATGTTCCTGGGACCTTCATTGCTTTAAAACTATGGACTGAACCATGAGCTGTTCCTCTTTATGGCTCATGGTTCCAGATTGACAGCTGCCATTTTTCCTTAGCAGATCGAGGCGCTTCCTTTTTCTGCTTTTCAGATGCTGAGCCTACTCAGTGAGCGCTGGGAAAGCAGGTCACTGATGTGAACACAGACAGATGAACGATTTACACTGCAATGGCACAAAACCAAACCCCAGTTTTGGACTTTGGTCTGACAGCAAAATTTGACATTGAGGTACTGATTAAAGCAAAACCTCCCTGTTTCAAGAGGTTTATTCATTAAAAAAAAAAAAAAAAGCCTATTAGGAACCCAATGAGTTTACAGTTCTGAATAACTGTATGTATGGTGTATAGTAAACAACCTGAATAGCCATTCTAAATGAGTTCTTTATATTCTGCTTCTAGAAACTTGTAATTACATTGGAAGCAGGACATGTGATACAGAAGATATATAAAGCTATTCAGCCCCAACTGCCACTTAAATTCAATGAAGGCAATCCAGCGAAATCAGTGGAACACATGAGAAAATCACTGCAATTAATCATCTCTTAAAGTTGAACCGAGGAAAGCTTTTCCTTAAAAACAAATAGATTTAACTCTTTTTCATTAGTCCTGGGCCTTTAAGATAAATTGTGATGGTGTTGCATTTTCAGCAGCAATTGATCTTTTTGGTCGTACATTTTCTATCTTTCTTGGTCATGTTAGAAAATTATAAACATAAATACTGTCAGAGCATTTCAGTTTGAAAAGTGAAGGTCTGAGAAGAGAGTTAGAAAAAAAAGTATGCTTTGATTTTCAACAACTCTGAAATCAAACGTGTGGCTACTTCAAGAATTTCTCCCCATCTTGAGCTAGGGAAGCATGATCTAGGAGAAGACATATATGCCCAAGAAAATTTAGAAATTTAAATATGAACAATCTTTGAATCAATAGGCCATGTTTTAAATGTCTTTATGTTAACAAAAATACGGCAACTTTGAAAGAATCTCCTTTCCAGACAGACTGACCAAAAATCTAACAGTTTGCTGCTAATAACTTTAGCAACCTGCAAAAATTTGATCAACTTTATTCTTCCCATCATGCATTTATTAATTCGAAAAAACATTTATTGAGCTTCACTCAGTTCTATAGCTAATGGCAGTGAACATTAAGGGTCTGAAGTTTCTTATTCATATTTCGGAATATACAATTTATCTTCTAATCTTTCAGGTTAGAATTAGGTCCGACCTAATTTCTTTCTGGTCTTGGCTCTCTTGGGCCATGTCAATTATGATCAAAGTCAACCCTCCCCTTACAAGCCTGGGACACTGATTGGCATGAGCTGATGCTGGAGAGCCATGCAGAAGAAATAAAGAACCATGCAGAAGCGGTGTGTAGGTGGTGTTGCAATCACAGACCACAGCATATGCTGCCCAAATGGATCATCGCTACATAACTGGACTATTCACTGGTCTCCTAACCAGGCACCTCATTTGCTTGTTTCTGATGTTTGCACACGCCTTTTTGTCTGCTTTCTCCAATTTCAGCGCTTTGAATTTTAAACCATTCTATAAGATACAGACCTCAAATAATTTTCCTTCATGAAAGCATCTTTAATTTACCATCTTTATTCTCTTCCCAAGGTAATTTCTTCTCTTTAAATTTCCATTTATTTATATTTTTCTTTTGGTTCACATCAGAAGTGTGAAGCAAAAGAAAAATACAAATAAATGGAAATTATTCTGTGTGTATGGTAGGTATTTTCTCCTTTGTATTCCTACTAACTGTAAGTCCTTTGAAAATAACATTGTTTCTTATTTATCTTAGTAGCCCCTGGAAAATTTTGTTTTTTGTCTTTCAAACAGAAGGTACCGGATAAATATTAGTGGACAGAATTGGGAAAATTGGATGCAATGTTGGTGACCTGTATCTGGCATATGGGTTTTACTTTTACTGTTATTTTCTCTTCCATCAATAATAAATGGTAAAAAAAGAAAAAAAGGAATCCCCATATCAAGACTTCAGTTATAGTCAAAGTATCCTTGAATTAGAGTGAAACAACTGAGGCTAGAATTTAGCTCTTTATGTTACATTTGTGGAACTAATTTTTCTAGTGACAGTTTGGGAAGTCACCAACACAGACATAACGTCATTGCAAACCAGGAGGCCAAGCATAGCTGTGGGAAAGAGAGCCCATGTTCAAAAGGAAATATCCAAAATAATAGAATGGAGGGTCTAGAAAATCACCACCATGAATGCCTTTTTTGTGGTCTCATTTCCCCCAAGGTTGCTCTAGTATGAAAGTCTTTCTTTAAGGAGATAACATAAAAAGAAGTAAGTGGTGGCAAAAAAAAGTCCACTCGTGTAATGGCCTTGTATATTCTTTGGCTATTTCAATGTAATGTTTATCTAATAAATAGCATTTCAGTGTTAAACAGTAGAGCTGTGTCTGCATTCCTGGGCCAAACGGCTGAACCTCCTTCAGGTCTTGCCATGCTCTTACTGCTGAAAAAAAGTCCTGTTTTAATGAAAAGAGATACTATGTGCCTGGAGCCAGCACCAGCAATGGCTGCTTAATGTTTTCGTGCTTCTGGGTAGTATTGAAGTCTTCAGACAGAATCACAAATTCGTGTGTGTGCGTGTGCATACATTTATGAAAAAATGTAATTTTAGTAAAAATTCATAGTTCTTGAATGATAAAAATCACGCAGATAATACTTTTTCAAAATATAATTCTTTGTAATTACTTCCTGTACTAAACTACTTGAAAGTTGTCTGTGATGTGATTGGTACAGTTGTATAATAACGTGAGTGAATATTTTGATGTCGATGTTAAAAAAGAAGGAAAAAGAAGACTAATGTGTGGTTGTGAAGTTTAAAGAAATGCTAATTCCAGAAGAGAGGAAATGAAACCTATGTCCAATTACCCACATCAACCTTTAGATGGTCAACACATTTAAATAGTATCTGAGTCAGAGTAAATTCTAGAAATGTAGTACCTGACCTTGCTATTCTCCAGTAGAGGGAAATGTGTTCTGAGAAGAGTTAGATGGATTTCCAACATGGTGGAGTGAAGAGGTGACCGGGAGAGGGTAGGTCAGGTGGAGATGGACATTAAAGAGGATAAAATGTAGTGCATTAAAAATGGCCTCAACCACAGAGATAAATACATGATATTGTCTTGTTTATTTAACCTGTCTCTGTAAACTCAGAAGGAGATGTTTATGTGGTTCTAAGGCAGTGTTTCTACTCTGAAAAAGTATATGGATTTGGTTTATGGACCACGGAGTTTCAGGCAGAGAAATGGGAAAGAGAAACTTGGAAGGGCATTTGGTTAAAGTGCTCTTATCATCAGTCTGAACTTCTTACTAAACCCTTGCATACTCATTCCTACACTCCATTCATTTAAAAAACTATTAGGCACCTTCTGGGAGCATCAGAAAGGATGGGGACACTGAAATGCACAGGTCCGGTCCCTGAGGAACTTGAAATTAGTTAGGTTTAAATTATAGGACTGGTTAGGCGTAATCCATACGGCCTGCAGCTGGAGCTTATTTTATTTAATTATTTAATTAATTGCTTTTGGGGATTTTTATTTTGATCCTGAAACATCCAGCCTCTAGCAGTCAGCAGGCTATTCCATGTAAGGTTGGCATCCCTGCAGAATTCCATTGCAACCGGAGTACTTGATCACATATTCATAGGACGCTTCCTACATTCACTCAGTAAATACCTGCTGACTACGTGCCGGCACAGTTCTAGACACTGGGCAGAGTGAACAAACAGTTCAGCTATTTACACCCACTGAGCCTATATCCTTGTTTTGGAATAATGATGGTGAGGTCCCAAATGATCAGCCCACAAAGTATAAGAGAAACAGCTTTTTACAGGAAAAGTCAGATGTAGTATCAGAAAGAGGAAAGGGGTGATAGGAAAGCAAAAGCGACAGATGTCTGTTTCAGTCCTCACCTAACATTCAGCTTGACACATCTTGTGTCTGTCACCCAGCATTTGACCCCTGACCTCGTTGTTTTCTTCTTTCCTTCCTGGCTCGGCACACTCCTAGGAAACTCTCCTGGTAACATCCCTCTTGCTTTAACCCAACCCCAAGACCCCTTCTTTTTGTACCCTGACCCAGTGGACAGTCCCTATTCCAGGGTGTACTGGCCATTAGGAGTCAGGGTGTAGGGGTGATGGCAGCGGGATGAGAGGAGACAGGACTGGGGAAGGGAGGGATTCATTGCAAAGAAATGAGGGTAACTTTACAAATACGGATGATAAAGTACAATAAATGGCAGTAACTCCAATGAAAACTAAATCATTTTAAAACAGGAAGAAATTAAAGGAATACTATTATTTTTTAATGAATAAGAAGCAAAGAATAAAGTGTCGCCAAGGAAAGGGATGGGAAGAGAAATCTACCACAGCATTCCTGAGTGTGGGCTGGGGATCACAGCATCAGCATCACCTGGGAGTTTGTTTAAAATTTTGCACTTGTCAGAAATCCTGAGGCTGGAACCCTCCAGGTGAATCTGATGTAGGACATTTTTGAGGCCTTTCATTCTAGCGGATGATGGACCCTACCTACCTGGTGATCCATTTCTTCTTTTAAAACAAGGTGCTGATACACATCTTCTAGCAATTTGTAAGATGATTCCCTTCTAGTCTCTTCTTTCTATTCCTTCTTCCTTATATTTTGTAATTTTGATCTGTAGCCCATGAGCATTACACAAACTGTCAGGGTGCAGGTCAACGAACATAGCGAGAAATAAGAGAAAGATAAAGAACAGCTTGCTAGTTCTCAGTGTATACTTTTTTTTTTTTTTTTTTTTTTGCGGTATGCGGGCCTCTCACTGTTGTGGCCTCTCGCTTTGCGGAGCACAGGCTCCGGACGCGCAGGCTCAGCGGCCACGGCTCAAGTGTATACTTAGCAAGGAGAAATCACTTGAATCCATTCAATCTTCAGCTGGTGAACTGCTTGCTCACAAAAATGCATCAGTCATTTATTTGAGTAGACATGTAGCGCAGAAAGGGATTGCACAGTCTTTGTTGTACACTATCTTACACAGATACAGAGACACATGCAAATATTGTAGAGCTCAAACATTAAAGTTTCCCATCTGAAATGAAAGAATAATATATTTTTTAAATATACCATTTTTTAAACAAATAATATGATAATGTTTTAACTTGGCAAATGTGCAGAGACATGTTCAATATGAAGGAAAAAGACATCAGTTACAGGTCAAGAGCAAAGAAACCAATAACAACGAACACTTACATGATATTTACATGCAGGTCTTATCCTAAGTGATTGACTTATATGAATTTGTTCAGTCCTCACAATGCCCCTGAGAGTTACATGCGGCTAGCAGGCTCATTTTTATTTTTGTTTTGTTTTGTTTTGCTTTTTGTGGTACGCGGGTCTCTCACTGTTGTGGCCTCTCCCGTTGCGGAGCACAGGCTCTGGACGCGCAGGCTCAGCGGCCATGGCTCACGGGCCCAGCCGCTCCGCGGCATGTTGGATCTTCCCAGACCAGGGCACGAACCCATGTCCACTGCATCGGCAGGTGGACTCTCAACCACCACGCCACCAGGGAAGCCCTTGCAGGCCCATTTTAAAGATGAGGATGAGGCACTGAGAGGCTGTACCTTGCTGAGATCACACAGTCTGGATTTGAAGCCAGGCAGTAGAGCCCAAGAACCTCTGCTCTTAACTTCCCCACCACCTTAGCCTCTGTTTCTAACCACTCTTCACTCCCACTTCTTTTTTTAAAAAATAAATTTATTTATTTATTTTTGGCTGCATTGGGTCTTCGGGCCTTCTCTAGTTGTGGTGGCTTCTCTTGTTGTGGAGCATGGGCTGTAGGTATGTGGGCTTCAGTAATTGTGGCACACGGGCTCAGTAGTTGTGGCTCGTGGGCTGTAGAGCGCAGCCTCAGTAGCTGTGAAACACGGGCTTAGTTACTCTGTGGTATGTGGGATCTTCCCAGACCAGGGATCGTACCTGTGTCCCCTGCATTGGCAGGCAGATTCTTAACCACTGTGCCACCAAGGAAGCCCTTCACTCCCACTTCTGAGCACAGTTTAATGCTATTACCGTAGCTTTAGGCAGCTGGAGGGCAGTGAAAGAGCAGATGGGGGGAGGCAGAGCAAAGATACTGAAGGAAACAGAGGAAGGAGGGCTGAGACTGGACAACAGGACACAAAGAGGAGCAGAAGCAAAAGGAAGGGACGTGGAGTGGAGGCGGGAGAAGCTAGAAGTGGGCTGACGGGGTTGATGTGCAAGAATGAAACTCAGGAGGTTGGGAGGGAGTAAAGGAGATATGAGAATGAGCTTGGATGCTGAGGGGTGGGAACAGCAGGAAGGGGCGTGGAGGGGCAGGTCCTTGGAGGTAGAGCCAAGGAGAGGTGAGTTTAGAAAAGAGGATCTGGGTCCAGAAAGATGAAATAGAAAGAAAAGAAAAAGAAAAGGACACAGTGAAAAAAGAAGGTCCTTTCCTTGGGCATTCAAAATGCCATCATGCCCTGTGGTCCTCTGCTAGTATGCGATAAAAATATTTTAATAAAGAGCATGGTATCAGCCTCATAGCACAGACAGGACAGCATTCGTTATGAAAATAAAAAAGGCTGGATCCAGCAGCGATGTCTTTTCATTTTGTCCCTCCACTCTCCAACAGCTCCTGTGCTTTTGCTACTTTAATATGAGACACAAGAGACAAAGACTGGCATTCCCTGACCACTCAAAACATGTCCCAGCCCTGCCACTGGGGCAGCCAAGAGGAAGCCATGAGCAAAAGAATACTGTTTGAATTGCCTTCAGAGGACTATCTAAACCTTCCACTGAGAACACAGCCCAGTTCAGCACAATAAGAGCATTTAACACGGCAGCTGCCTCCTCAGGCTGGGCTATGAGCATCCACACTTCACAGCCTCTTAGTTGCTCAATGAAGGCATGTGGGGGCTGGTGTTGCATCTACCTGACAGGCCTGGGTTCTCAAAGTTCTTCAAGAATGTGATTTAGGACTTCCCTGGTGGTACAGTTGTTGAGAATCCACCTGCCAGTGCAGCGGACATGGTTGGAGCCCTGGTCCGGGAAGATTCCACATGCCGCAGAGCAACTAAGCCCGTGCACCACAGCTACTGAGCCTGAGCTCTAGAGCCCACGAGCCACAACTACTGAGCCCGTGTGCCACAACTACTGAGGCTGTGTGCTACAACTATTGAAGCCCTCGCACCTAGAGCCCATGCGCCACAATAAGAGAAGACACTGCAATGAGAAGCCCGCACACCACGGTGAAGAGTAGCCCCCGCTCTCCACAACTAGAGAAAGCCCACACGTAGCAATGAAGACCCCACACAGCCAAAAGCAAATAAATAAATTTTAAAAAAATAAAGAATGTGATTTAACACAGACATAGAGAACAGACTGGTGGTTGCCGACGGAGAGGGGGTTGGGGGAAGAATGGAGGGGGAGGTTGGGGTGAGCAGAAATAAGCTTCTATATACAGAATGGATAAACAAGGTCCTACTGCATACCACAGAGAACTATAGTCAATATCCTATGAGAAACCATAATGGAAAAGAATATTAAAAAAAAGAATGTATATGTAACTGAATCACTTTGCTGTACAGCAGTAATTAGCACACGTTGTAAATCAACTATACTTCAACTGAAAACAATGTGATTTAACAAAGGGATACAGCCAAAAAAAAAAAAAATCAGAAATATTTTGCTTATTGACCTGAGAAGTGAGAATTCTTACTTGCAAATGGATCGCCTCCTGAATAAAAACCAAATGCAAGGACTTCCTCAAACCTATGCCTCACATTCTAGTGTTCCCCAAACTCACCAGCTGTTAGCAATCACTTTGAGTGCTTATTTAAAGAAGGAAAATGTTTGCTAAAAATATATTCTGGAGATTTTTTTTGCGGTACGCAGGGCTCTCACTGTTGTGGCCTCTCCCGTTGCGGAGCACAGGCTCCGGACGCGCAGGCGCAGCGGCCATGGCTCACGGGCCTAGCCGCTCCGTGGCATGTGGGATCTTCGTGGACTGGGGCACGAACCCGTGTCCCCTGCATCGGCAGGCGGACTCTCAACCACTGCGCCACCAGGGAAGCCCATTCTGGAGATTTTGAATCAATAAGTCTAGGTGGGGCTGAGGAATCCATTTTTCTCCCCCTGGGTACACGCACATACACACAAATAATTCTTTTGCTCTGACATGTTGGGAGGCACTGGCATACCTTATACACCAACTCAAGTGCATTTCTTTTTGCTCAAAGATTTTCTACTCCTCTCCTGCTCTACACTTTACATCCAATAGCTCCATATGCTGACCTCTAGTTTCCTCAAATTCTACCCACCAATACCATCTCCTCCTGTTGAAATGCTAACCATTTTTCAAATGAGTAGGATTCCTTGACCTTCCCAGTTGAAAATGGTCTCTTCCTCTCTGCTCTCATATGAAATTTGGTTGGTGTTTATCTTGTAGCGCTGCTCACATTTTACCTTGGATTGTGGGTACAGTACCCATCATCTCCTTTTTACTCTATTGCAAACTTGTTGAAGGTAGTAATCATGTCTTCAAATAGCCCCACAGATATAAAATGTCTGGCACTCTGCTTGGGACACTGTATCTCATACTTCTCATTGCATCTCATCCCTTCCCTTCCCTTTTCCTTTTTGTATCCCTTTGGTACATAGCAAGGTGTTTTGCTTGTAGTATGTGTTTACTAAATGTATGTTAAGTAAATGAATAACTGATATAGGAACTTTGGGAGGCTTTTTTTACTTTGTATTACTTTTTGGTCTAGGGAAAACAAACTTAGAAAAAAGTACCTGGAGGCATTTAGAATGCAGGCAATCATAAATTACAACGCTAAGGTCTCGGCTTGGTTTAATTTGGGGACACTTTTAGAAGAAACGAGCATTTAATTGAGTATATAGGAGGCATAAAAATCTCTCCAGGGAACTAAGGAAGGACACAAAATAAATGGGGAAATGTCCTCTCATCCTCATCAACCGTTTTGTTTAAACATGAGAAAGGTAATACCAAATATCTTCTGATATAGTTCTAACACCTAATTGCTTCAGATTTCTGTCTGATTTGTTTAGTATATCTTTAGGTCAAATACAGCTTTACTTCCATTACTGTAATTCTAAGGAGATCAATAGTTTTCATCAATTTTTATAGTGATTTCCCTTAGTGAAAACTTCAGGTTATGTGTTTTGCTTGTTTTAGGTGACAGGGTTATCCTATGAGTCTTTAGAACCCTCTGGATCACTTTCCAGTTCCTCGAATCGAAATTGTTTCCTTCAGTTCCATCTTGATGTGTAACCCTGAGTTTGCAAGGAGCCTCCTGTAAAAACATCAGCGTAATTGGATAATGATCGCTCATCCATGTAGTTTCCTTATAAGCATCCCTTATGCAGCTGGATGCAATTTCTTCAGAAATCAAGGAGGATTCTACCTGGGAAAGAGAGCTCTTCCAGATATACTTTTTTTTTTTTTTTTGTGGCACGCGGGCCTCTCACTGCTGCGGCCCCTAGCGTTACGGAGCACAGGCTCCGGACGCGCAGGCTCAGCGGCCATGGCTCACGGGCCCAGCTGCTCCGCGGCATGTGGGATCTTCCCGGACCGGGGCACGAACCCGCGTCCCCCGCATTGGCAGGCGGACTCCCAAGCACTGCGCCACCAGGGAAGCCCCCAGATATACTTTTGAGATTATGTTCTAGTATTATGATATAAAACTACGAAACAGTCATGTTCTGATGTTGACTAGACAGCCATGGCCACAGGATAGCAAGCATAAAAACCCAACTTTAAAAATGCACTCAATTATCCAAATGTTTCTTAACATCCAGATGTTTGGCATTACCGGAACAAAACATCTGGATAGCCATAAAATGTTTTTAGTTATCACCAGCATATTTTGCTTCCTATAAGACCGTATAAGAGTCTTAAAGATATTATCAAATTTTTCTGATAATCACCTCCACAGTCAATGTAATCAAGGTCACAGAAATTTTAAACGTGAACTGTTTCCCACTTTTGAGCAATGCTCTGTGTTGTGAGCTCTCACCCAGCGTGAATGCATAGCGTGTACATTTCTTCTGAATGCACTGCATTCCGATCTCACAAGTGAGGCCTTTAAATAGCAGCTTATCATTATGTCAAAAGTCCTTAATGCTTTTACACCAGAAAGAAGGCATATAAGGAAAATAAGAAATCAAACTGTTCTAGACCATCACACTGCTATTTTTGTGGTTCAATGGGACACACAGTGACCTCTGAGAATCATAATTGTTCAACTATACAAGAGAGCTGGTACACTTAAAAGATGAGTTCTTTAGGAATTGGTTAAACAAAAAGATTCATTCAGAACTAGTTCTAATGCCTTTCTGTTACCTAATGTCAGATGTGAAAAAATTCTGTGCATATGCCCTATAGCATTATATAAAAATAGCATCTCTCAGGGCACTTGATCATCAGGTAATGTTACCGAAGTTAGAAGCAGGTAACAAGTAACAGTAATTTGTGGCTATGCAGCTCTAACAACAATAACCAAAAAAGGCAACCTAGTGAACTCTCTTTAGTTAGCAATCAGGCTCCTTTCATTCTTTTGAATTATAAATTTCCAGAGAAGAAAAGAGGGAAATGACCCACAAATATTTTACCTCAATTAATTTCAGCAGGATGCTGGAATGCATGTGTCAGACTCGACCATTATTAAACCTGGTATGTAATTACAGCAAAACATCTTGCAGGATCTTGAAGCAATCATTTTCATTTTTTATTCTTCTTCGGTGACCAAAAATTACCATTTCAGATTTCAGTGAGTAATCCACATCAATTTTGGATATTTAAGAAGTCACAGAAACCTAAATATGGAATAAAATCTACAAAAGTATTCAGGTGGAACTATATGTGGTTCTTGGATAGGACACTTCAAGGTTAGCACTGCTTTATTCAGAATGATACATACTTGGTAAATAGAAAAAATATGTACCTTTACTACTCCTCAATTTTATCTACTTTATAGGACTGAGATAGCTCCTGACGCTGAATATGCTGGATTGGGACAAAATAATAATTTTAATATGTGATGTATGCAAGCAAAGAGAGTTGAGACTTTCTTGCTCACCAGAATGTAAGCTCTTTGAGGGCACAGGTCTAATTTTCATGGTTTGCTTCTGATCCCCTCTCTGCCTAGAGTAGTACGTGGCACATAGTAGGTGCTCACTAAATATTTGTTGAATGAATGAATGAATTCAATTTTTCAATAAACATGTCTTGAGAGTCTGCTCATTTGAAGACACTTCTAGATATCAAGCGAGAGGCAAAATCTGAATGAATGTACCCAGATCTGTGACAAAGTTGGTCTATTAGAAAAAAAAAAGATCTCATTAGAATACAGGTCAGTGGGGGTTAAATATCACAGGAGTGGTACTCAAACCTGGGATGCTAGGATGCTTGGCCTTCAGGGGAAGGAGAGAGCATTTCAAATGAGGGTGAGCACAAACACACACCTAGATAATTTAAAACAAAAGAAAGATAATTTGCACTCTAGATAATTTAAAATAAAAGAAAGAAAAGAAAAGAATGGAACCTGTAGCTCTGGTTCCTTTTCAGAGAAGAGAAAGGTGAAAATAACCTAGGAAGAGTGGAGAGAAACTTCAGGAAAGCTAGGCAGCTGTGTGTGGACATTTTGGGGGAGGGAAGGGACTGGCAAGATGTCACTTGATCATACGAGTGACCATTTCATTGTTGGTTTTTAACTGTTGTAGGATCTCTAAATTTCTGATTTCTGGAAGGGGCTACAGCAGAAGTACTAAATATCCCGAGAGAAGGAGGAAATCATGTTGTCCTAAGAGTTCCAGTCCAGTTTTTTTTTTTTTGCAGTACGCGGGACTCTCACTGCTGTGGCCTCTCCCGTTGCGGAGCACAGGCTCTGGACGCGCAGGCTCAGCGGCCATGGCTCACAGGCCCAGCCGCTCCGCGGCATGTGGAATCTTCCCGGATCGGGGCACGAACCCGTGTCCCCTGCATCGGCAGGTGGACTCTCATCCACTGCACCACCAGGGAAGCCCTTCCAGTCCAGTTTTTCTAGACTGCAGAGACAAAATATTTGCCTGAGGGATGAAACTTTCAGGTGGTCATCCAAGACAAGCCGGAAAGGCTTCTGAGGTTCTCCAATTGCTACTTATCATTCACCATAATTCTTATAATTATAGGTTTGTCTGATATGATCCTTGATCCATTAGGTCCTTTACACATATATCAATTTTTCTATCTTATAATTGTCCTAGGAGTGATTTAAAGTTGTGCTATTATAGAATTTAAATCAGAAAAATAAATTTAGAAAATGTTACAAAAATGTTACCTCTGAAATGTATATTTATCCTTTATATAACTATCTCTGATTCATTTCAGTGGGTTTAGCATAGTGGGATGTGTTAAAATATAAGTGAAGTGTGACTTTTTCTGTGATTAGTAAAAAGCTTTTCCTAAGATTTGCTTAACTCTTGCTGTGTGCAATTGCTGATGGATTTCACGAGAAGATGTGTTGGATGCTAGCTAATCTGAATTCCCAGAAATTCAGGCTGCAGGAATTGTTTCAGGCACTCAGACCCATCAGAAGAAAAGACAACCCACGTGCTAGAGGACTGTCACACTTTATCTGCTTCTTTTTTCACGATACCGTTGGGAAGATCAATTCAGGAATTGTCCCTGCTGATTGCTTCATGTACACGCAGTGTTACCCTGCAGCACCTCATGCTTGTTTTCTTCCTCTGGGCTAAGGCAGAAAGCACGGCCATCTCTCACTGCTCCATTCTAGGCTTTTCTTGATGCTGTGGACCCAGACAGTGCCCCAACCTAAGCTACTCCTAAGTCAGCCTACTTTGGTATAAAAAGACACAAGAGTGCTTGCTTTCCCTCTGGGGTGAATTCTCACAGCTGTGTGTAGGAATAAACATTAAGACAAATTATCAATGGCTACTTCTTTTAGATAAGAATACTCTTTTGCTTTGCTTTTAGATGAGTGAGCTCTGGGGCACTAGAAGAGCCATTTCTATAGCATCACTTATTCTGGAGTAATGGAAAATGGTTTGGCAATTTCTTACAATTATTTTTAGTTTATATTATTTGATACATTTATCATAGGACCCAGCCATTCCACTCTGAAGTATTTACCCACTATAAAACTTAGGTTCACACAATAAAGGGATTCACCTCTATTCATAATCACCAAACATAGGAGACAGTCCAAATACCCTTCCATGGGTGAATGAGTAAGCCTCTATTCGATGGAATATCACTTAGCAATAAAAAGGACCAAACTATTAATACATGTGACAACTTGCGTGAATCCCAAAAGCATTATGCTGAATGAAAGAAGCCAGTCTCAGAGTTGCATACTGGATGATTTCATTTATATGACATTCTCAAAAATATATATTTATAACTATAGCAACAGAGAATGGTCATTGTTTGCCAGGGGTTAGGTGTGAGGGGCGGGGATTGACTGAGAGTCATGGAACTAGTCTGTATTCTTATTGGGGTGTCAAGACACAGTGTTACAGACATACAGAACAGACTTGTGGTTGCCAAGGGGGACGGGGTGTAGGGGAGGGATGGGTTGGGAGTTTAGGATTAGCAGATGCAAACTATTATATATAGGATGGATACACGACAAGATCCTACGTACAGCACAGGGAACTATATTCAATATCCTGTGATAAACCATAATGGAAAAGAATGTCTGTATACGTATAACTGACTCACTTTGCTGTACCGCAGAGATTAACACAACGTCGTAAATCAACTATACTTCAATAAAATAAATTAAAAAAAAAAACAAGTGTTAAAACTCATAGGATGGTACACCCAGAAAAGTCAATTTTACTATTTGTGAATTTAATTAAACACACACACGTACACAGTGGCATCAGCAGCAGCTTAGGGAAGGAGCCTGGAGTACAGGGGTCAATGGATCCTAGCACGACCTCCAAGTTCTCCAGGGGCTCCTGAAAGGGGTTGATGGGGCAGCTGCCATGCTTCCTGATGCACGCAGAAGCCACGCAGCGCGACTGCTATCTAAGATAGCTCCAGTGACTGCCCGCCCCCCTTATCCTGCCATAATCCGTGACACTGTTAGTGTTAGAGCGTCCTCTGCTCCCCACCCCCAGCTTAAAGTAGTTGCCTTCGTTGTGTTATTCCAGTATTACCTAGGGAAAAGAATCCATTAACACCTTAGCAAGAAAGATGTTCCTTGGAGGAAGTAGACTCAGAGAATTCCAGGAAGACAGTGCACACAACTGCTGTCTTTTTTAGAAGGACAGGGAGAAGGAGGTTGGAGCAAGGTAGGCTCCCAAGTAAGGGAGACCTAGGGAAGTCAGTAGAGGCCACAAAGGCCGCCACCGCCAGTGAGGACCGTTCCCTAAAACAGGGGCAAAGCAGCCACATCAGCACAGCTCCTTTCCCATAAACATAAATACCAGGTCCGTGTCAATCAACCTTATAATAAGACCCAGTTGACAGATCACAAAACTCTAGCTCCTGGAAATGAGTTATTAAAACTGCTTTTCTGAAGCATGCTCACACCAGAGAGGTGTGAGATTTATTTATAATTGCTGGAGAGCAGATTCTGCCCATGAGTCCTTGTAGGACACCCCAGAGACTCCTACCCACTGCCTCCGGCCCAGACGCAGTGATTATGGAATGACTGAAGTAACTCCCCTCCAAGGGCCCCAGTGACTTACTGTCCACTCGTAATAAAACCCACACTATGTCTCATGGCCTTTGAGGCCCTACATGGCCTGGCCCCTGCCTGACTCTTAGATGTGGTGCCGGCCCTGCCTTGTTTATTATTCAGTCTGTCTGACTGTCCTGCTGGTCCTTGAATACACCGAGCTCAGTCCTACCTCGGGGTTTTTGCACTTTCGGTTCCACCCAATTGAACAATGTTTCCACTAAACCTCATCCTTCCAGTCTTAATTCTAGTGTCATTTACCTCCTCAGAAACGCCTTTCCTGACTTCCCGTCTAATGCGGCCTCCGCACACCAAGGCATACTCACACCACCCGCTTTGATTTTCTTCATTGTCTGGCCGTTGTCTGAAATTATTTGCCTATTTGTTTAGAGTGTAGTTTGAGTCCACTGATTCTGGAATGAGATGCTTGCTCTGAATCCCAGCATCACCGCTTTCTGTGTGACCTTAGGAAAGTGACATCCTGTCTGTGCCTTGGTTTCTCATCTGTCAAATGGGGATAATGAGAGCACCTACCTTAAGTGCTACGTTTTCAATTGAGAGACAACACGTGAACTGTTTAGAATAGTGGTGTTGGTAAGTGCTGCGTAAGTGTTACTCAGATTATTACCGTAAGAGCTCTAAGCTTTTCAGGCAGAGTAGCTCATGCCCTGCCTGGTCAAGGTGACTTGTCACCTGGGGGGACATGTGACCCCAGCTGCACTATTCTGAGCCCTTCCTGGAACCTGATATGGAGGGAAGGAGAGGACCACTCTCCTTTGGCAAGTTCAAGAGCTAAGATCACGCTCCTCAGGGCTTGCCAGGGGAGGACATAGACTTCCATTTGGAGAAAGCAGGGGAGAGAGAGAGAGACAGAGAGAGAGAGAGAGATTGGGAATTCTCTTATTATTTGAATCCCTGATTCTTCCTATGCGAGAAGGCACACTACTATTAGAGGTTTTAGTTATATGAGCCAATTAGGGCTCTCTTTTGGTGAAACTAGATAAATTGGGTTGTTGTCATTTGCAACAGAAAACTGTGTCCAGAATATACAAGATGCCGTTTTGGCTACTGAGCATCTATTTAATCACCCCCTTGGTTTTCTGTTTGGAACCCATGCACCTCTCCACTCTTAAGTCATGGGTGGTGGCACTTGGCTTGGACAATCAGTGAATTCCAACTTCTTGGCTACAATAATTGGTTCAGGGACTGGCACAAGGCAAAATCCATGTCAGAGAGACTCAGCTAAGGATTTTTATAGGAACTCTTGGAAGTATGAAGCGAGATTTTCTCTAGATTTACAACACTGGAGTTGCCAGCCCAGAGCTGTTGGGGCCATTAATGTGGAAAAGAACTGTCCGGAAGCAAAGCTCACAGAGAAAATTTGAACATGGAGAGATCAAGGCTGATGACATCAAGGTTCAGAAAGCTGAGGTTAAGAGGTTCAGGAAGCTTAAAAAGCACATTAAAGAGAGGTGTTGATCAGCTGCAGAGCACACATGTTTGGAATCTCGCTAAATCAGGGTCAACTTAAGCAGATTTTCCCACTTGCTTTTGTGATCCAGAGGAAGACTTTAGACGCAGAGTGAGTCAAAGGAGAACTTATTTCTGCCATTTCCTCTATTATATAGAAGGGTTAAGGCCATTCTTATTGAAAATTATGATAGAATCAGAATTTCAGAGCTGAAAGGGATCTTAGAATTTATCTGGACTGGTGGTTTCCAAGCTATGCGCCATATAGTTTTGGTTTTTTGTTGTTGGTTTTTTTTATGCGGACCACTTTGAAAGTCTTTATTGAATTTGCTACAACATTGCTTCTGTTTTATGCTTTGGTCCTTTGGCCCTGAGGCATGTGGGATCCTAATTCCCCGACCAGGGATCGAACCTCAACCCTCTGCATTGGAAGGTGAAGTCTCAACCACTGGACCTCCAGGGAACTCCCATGCGCCGCATCGTTTTTACAAGTGGTCCTTAAATCTACATAGGTCACAAACTCTGCCCTGCCGATGAAAGAAAGCGCAAATCTGGCACACATACATGAATTATACTTTTTCAGATGTACATATCAATAGATGCTACTCTAATTTACTTTGCTAAGATTCACTTAAAGTCTGGACTGAAAGCATAGTAGCTATTTATCATGATATTTATCATTATATCTCAATCAGGATTGAATAAAAGTACTACTAAACTTTGGTAGGGAGGAAGGTCGGAAAATTTTTTGATGCTAAAAAATTTCACCTAATTGAAAACATTTACCTTGGCCAAAATGTTGATTTCTATTAATTGAAGAAACTAAGAGTTTGCATGATCTGCCTGAATGTTTGTCTGTGATACCTCTGTTACCATGCATGGCTACTGAAAGGCAGCTGCCTAAATGACACGGTACCTAGGAGGTAAATGGAGACTCAAGAGTCTTATTGACGGTTATATCTTCCCAAGCTATATCCTTACCATCGGTGGCCAGGTCCTGCAGCACTGGCCCTGGTACGTCTCCTCCCCCATCATCTTGTCCCCATTGCCCCTTGCTCTCTGCACTTCTGTCACATCGAGTTTCTTGCAATGTTTTGGAAAGGCTCTGCTTTCTCTTGTCACAGGGGCTGTGATTGCCTCTGACTGAAATGGTCTCCACCCCCTGCCCCTCTTTCCTCACTGCTCAGCTCAGGAATCATGTCCCCATCAGGGCAGAGTATCCCAGCTCCTGTCCAAATCAAGTTTTTTGTTATGTGTCTTCCGTGACAGTACGGCTTTCCTTCTGAGCATTGCTCTCAGCATCTCACGCTGCTCTTGTGCTGTGGTTTGACCAGGTCTGATTTTCCCATGAGGGTGGAAGTGTCCTGAGAGCAGCAACTGTGTCCGTTTTTGTGCATCTTTGTCTTTGCAGCGCCTGCACCTAGTAAAGTTTGTTGCACCAATGAAGCGGGCCACTAAGCCGTCCTAAATTCCCGCTGTCTGTGCTCCTCTGCCTCCGTTATGCCCCTTTTTTACATTCTTTTGCCTGATTTCTACTTTTTCTGTCCCTGTAACTAGTCTTGGAACCCTTCAAGGCAGAAACTGTATTGCATTTATCTTTCTATCACCAATACATGTATCTATTTTTATCCAAAATGTGAATAGAAGGCACACCTGCAAGATTGTGACATAACCAGAAAACTATGTCCTATATACAGCCCTGTTCTAAAAATAGCCTGGCACATGCTCTGGTTTAATCTGACTCAGATGCTTCATACCGTAGCATTTCAGGAATAGGCCTGTTTTTATATACTAGTTAAAACTCAGGAATTGAGTTAGTACATTCAAGTGGCTGCTCAGATAAGATCAATATATTACTCCTGGGTTTAACTAGAAGCAAAGGATCCTTAAGCCTTCTGTGGCTTCACAAAGACCCCTTTCTCTACTCAACCTTAAGTGAAAGCTACAGGAATGAAGGACACATGGCCTGGGAGACCACCCAAGAATAGTGCCGCGTTTACCCCCGTGCCTAAGCAAAACTTTTGGAGTTACACACACTAGGTTTGAACCTAGCTTTGCTACTGACCAGCTGTGTGGCTGTAGCTGGCTACAAGATATCTCTGAGCTCTGTTTTCTTCACAGCTAAGGGGAGAGGACAATAGTACCTACCCCACAGGGCTGTAGGGAGCACGGCTGAAACCGTGCAAGTAAAGTGCTCTGCCCAAGGCCAGACGGAGGTTCAGTGTCATAATCGCTGCTTCTCCTCTGAGCTCAGGAGGGGTGGGTGGGGACTGGTGTAGCCTGAATGGGACCAATATTCCGGATTGGGGCAAGTCTACCAATTCTTTTTCTGCAGCCAGAGTGGTAAATGGGAAAGGATTAAAAAAGATCCCGGGGATAGAGAACAGCTCTGTCCAAGCCATCAGTGACCATTTGGTCCTTTTTTTGGGTAAAAGTCAGTGAGGTGGGAGTGTTGGAGTGTGATAGCTTGAAGATAAAGGTGGGACAAGCGACTGACCTTTGGGGACAGCAGTAAGCTTGTTCCAATAAGAATAAACTCTCAAAAGACCTCGAGGAAAGAAGATGGAACAGATACATTTAAAATACAGTTCAGTACAGATCCTATGATAAACATTAAGCGCCTCAGAGCTTCCTGGCAACTGCAGACTGTTGGTATTTTTATTGTAGATTTTAAGTGGGGCTCGCGTTTGTGATGTTTTCTTTGCGTGATGCCTCACTTACATGCTCATTTCCTCTGAAATCTGATGTCTAATTATTGCCTTTTTAAATGGTGAGTATTCAGATTAGATAATGGAGTGAGAAAGTTATAAAGTACAACACAAATGTGAAGAATAATCATTAAAACTTTCTAGCTCCAACAGACTGTCTCTATCACTTCCTCCTAATCCATTCTCCAGACTCACCATGGGGGCTATTCCTAAAACAGTCTGCTCACATCTTTCCCTTGCTTGTAGTCCCTCTGTCTCAATACTTAGAGCAGTAAATGTCCTTTTCTTTAAATTCTTAAGTTTTTGTTGAATGGTTGAAAGCATCAAATGGTACAGAAGAGCAGCAAACCTTACCTTACTTCATCCTTCCCCGGTCCCGCTCCTCAGAGGAAACCACTTTAAATTCTCTTAGCTCTTCAATCTCTTTTCGGGCTCTACATCAATAATATGCTAATAATAATATTTGGTTAATCAATTTTGGGCCATATCTGTTGACTTTCAGCACACACACACACAAACAATTATTCTTTTTCTAAGTCATTTGAGAATAGGCTGTAAATATCCTGCTCCCTTACTCTTTAATACTTCAGTGTGTATTTCTTAAGAACAAGGGGGAAAAAAAAAGAACAAGGATGCTCTCTTATGTAATCACAGTACAGTTATCAAATCTAGGAAACTGTGGATTTGTATAATATGTTATCTAATCTGTAGTCCATTTGCCATTTTAAAAATAAATTTATTTATTTTATTTATTTTATTTTTGGCCATGTTGGCTCTTTGTTGCTGCGCGTGGGTTTTCTCTAATTGAGGCGAGTGGGGGCTACTCTTTGTTGAGGTGTGCGGGCTTCTCATTGTGGTGGTTTCTCTTGTTGCAGAGCACAGGCTCTAGGCATACGGGCTTCAGTAGTTGTGGCATGCGGGCTCAGTAGTTGTGGCTCACGGGGTCTAGAGTGCAGGCTCAGTAGTTGTGGCGCATGGGCTTAATTGCTCAGCGGCATGTGGGGTCTTCCTGGACCAGGGCTTGAACCCGTGTCCCCTGCATTGGCAGGAGGATTCTTAACCACTGTGCCACCAGGGAAGTCTGAGGCTTGTGGAGTACGGGCTCTGGGTGCGCGGGCTTCAGTAGTTGTGGTGCGTGGGCTCAGTAGTTGTGACTCGCGGGCCCTAGAGTGCAGGCTCAGTAGTTGTGGCACATGGGCTTAGTTGCTCAGCGGCATGTGGGATCTTCCCGGACCAGGGCTCGAACCCGTGTCCCCTGCATTGGCAGGTGGATCCTTAACAACTGCACCAAGAGGGAAGTCCCCATTTGTCATTTTTATCCATTGTTGTAGTAGTGTATTTTACAGAAACTTTTTTCCTTCAGTACAGGATCTAGGACCACATATTGCATCTTGGGTGGGGGGTGGGGGTGTGTTTCAAATTTCTTTAGTCTGTTAACTTGGAATAGTTCCTCAGCTTTTCTTTGTTTTTCATGACATTGTCATTAAAAAAAAAAAAGGATTATAGGCCCTGGTTTTATAGAGTGTTTCTCAATGTGAATTTTATGATACTTTGTCATGATTGGATTCAGTTGTATATTTCCAGCATGGATACTACAAAAGGAATGCTGTGTCCTTCTCAGGGCATCACATCCAGAGGCTTATGACATTCATTCTGATCATCTGGTCATGGGGTTGTCCAGTTTCTTCACTGAGTCTATTTTTCCCTTGCAGTCCTTGGGAAGACACTTTAAGAACATGTATATACTTGGCTTCTCATCAAACTTTCTCCCCTAGATTGAGCATCAATTGATGATTTTTTTTTTTTTTTGCAGTACGCGGGCCTCTCACTGTTGTGGCCTCTCCCGTTGCGGAGCACAGGCTCTGGACGCGCAGGCTCAGCGGCCACGGCTCACGGGCCCAGCCGCTCCGTGGCATGTGGGATCTTCCCGGATCGGGGCACGAACCCGTGTCCCCTGCATCGGCAGGTGGACTCTCAACCACTGCGCCACCAGAGAAGCCCTCAACAAAGCATTTTTAAAGGCAAGATGAGGGAAGGGCGAGGTTAGCTGTTGCAAACTTCTTGGTGCAGGAATTCTTTGTCCATGTAGGTCAGGTACTGATGTTCCTGTAAACATCCAACAAGACAAATGTTATTCTTTGTTTTGCAACTTTTTATCTCTGTGTGAATGGAAAAGTGTTATACTCCTAAAGGTCAGAGCCTTGAGAATAGACTATCCTGTATATTTCAGGCTATAGGCAACATTCTTAACTCTAAGCAAAATAATAGAATACAAAGGTTAAAGTAAAAGAAACATCTAATATGGAGTGAGATTTGTTCTTCCTTATTACAATGCTTTCAAGATGCATTTATCTCAGGAGCAGGAGATTGCAAAGTAAAGTCTTGGGGGCAAACCAAACCACATCCAAAACAAAAACAACCCTGCTATGATTTGAAGTTCCTAAGTTTTTTGAATTAGAATTTTTCTTGATTCTGAGCAAACTAGAATACAGAAATAAATTGGTTGCTGAGGCTGCTACATGATTGCAACTAGTGTCCATAAACCTCAGTTTCAAATTGTGTACTTATACTTTTGTAATTCTTTTTATTTATACTTTATGTTTACCCAAACAGCCTAATTTTTTTTCCATTGTTTGACCTTAGAGAAACTGAATTTGAACTGAATTCAGTTCAAACTGAATTGTAAAATCCATTCTAAGTTTCTGTATCAAGACCTTATTCTTTGGGTTTTCTTATAATTCTAATTAAAATGGAAATATTAAAACAACTCAAACTCTTTGAATCACTAACTGAAGCCCAAGCTCCTTACGAGGACACACAAGGGTCTTCATGATCTGGTTTCTTCCTAACATTCCAACCTTGTGTCCTGAATCCTCCCTACTTTTTTCAAACTACTTGAACCTCCTTGACTATGCTGAGGTTTCCTTGCTCTCCTGTCTTTCCCTGATGGTCCCTGCCTGGAATGTCCTTTCTTGACTTGCTCGCATGATGAAATTGTGCTCATGCCTCCAGACTCAGTTCAGAAGTATTGTCTTTGGGGAAATGTCCCAGAGGGAGTCTGTTCACCTCTTCTGGCTGCATACGGCCCCTCGTGCACCCTATGACCCTGGGGTGTGCTCATTTTCAGTACCTGCTCCTTTTCCGTGTTTCTTTCTCACAGTTATTAAAGGGCTCGGGCATCTTGCCTCTTTTTCTCCCCTGTGCCTAGCATGGTTGCAGACATGTGCCAAGCACACAGTAACTGTAATTATTTGACAAAATGTATGATGGTATGCTATTTTCATGAAGTCTGTTCAAATGCTGCCTTCATATTGAGAAACGCATCTCCTATTGAAGAAATTGAAGTGTCAAAAGTATGGATGAAGCTACCCCTTTAGCTATTTGTAAAACTTCCTCAGTGTTGAAGCTCTCACGACACTCTAATGCGTTGGTGGGGTTTCGAGGACTTTAAAATGTTATTTTTAAAATATAGCTATATCATAACCACTTTATAGCAAGTTTGGAACTTACCAAAAAGGAAAAATATGCCTTTGCTTTTATTGCCCTAACAGTACCACAGTTTACTTAAGCATTTCCATATTGTTGGCTGTCCCCCCCAATAAGATAATTATTCTCTTAATTTTGAGACATTTAAATTGTTTCCAATTCTGTTACTATAAATAATCTTATGGAAAGCATCTTTTCCCATATATTTTAAAATGATTTCCTTAGGAATGATTATCCAAATTGTAAAAGCTGGACCAAACAGTACAAATACCTTTATGAGTCAGGATACTTATTACCAAACTACCGTCAAAAATGATTTTGCCAATACACTATACTACCAGAAATACATGAGTGCCCTTTGCACCTCACTCTTGCCAATTTTAAAAAATTTTTGACTAAATAATACCTCAATTGAGGTCTTTTGTTTTGAATCATCTATAAAGTTGTCTAATTATTATTCTTGGTGGGAAACTTACTGAGACATAAAATTTAAAAGTCTACTTTTAAACTTAGATCCCTTTTACAGTTCAAAATACTAGAACTTGACTGCTTTCCAACTCCTAATTATCAAATTCTGGATATGATGAGTTCTAGCATCATTTTCTCATAAATTCACGTCCTGCAGCTTGTTGCCATAGTAAAAGTTACTGTGAATCACATGCCATCCATCCTGTGTTGGACGAGAAATAACTCCATCTCTGCAGTTGTCTGGCACATCTCGACTAAATATAAGGGGAAGCTTAGAAGTGTCTCAAAGTTTTCCAGTTCCAAAATTTGGGAAAAAACTGAGTTGTTTGCAAAAGCAGGCATAAAATGATTCACTTGGTATTAGTGCCTTTAGGTTCTTTGATTGAAGAGTGTGTGTGAGGGAATGGAAAATGTCCTCATTTAAATGTAATTAAAGGCTTGATATTTTTTTCCTCTTTGTTCACTAGAAGAGATTGATAGTATGGTAAACAGAGATTCTAAACTGACTCTCAGGCATTGTATTTACATGATGCCAGCTTTTGCAAGTGAACTGTAAATTTTGTTCTCAGACAGTTGCACGGATGGCTGATCAAATTGATCCACTTGCCTTAATGGATCATTGGGTAACTGGGTGGAAAAACAGGAAATCTGATTGAGGCACCATTTTGATCAGAGACTGAAATCAAACGACATGAGTGCTCAGGTCATTTCGATGTCCTCCAGTAAGTCCGTCCTGTGTGACTTCATATCCGAGTAGAGTGGGAAGCTCTGCTAACCTCACCTCAGTCACGCTCATGACAAATAGAATCGTTTTTCACGGTATCAACATTTGATCTTTTGACAAAGGGTTCAGTTTTCCCAAAGACGTATTATACATGCAATACTTTTTTTGTTTTGAGAATTTTGATAATTTTCCGGGTAACTTTTTTTTTTTTTTTTTTTTTTTGTGGTACAGAGGCCTCTCACTGTTGTGGCCTCTCCCGTTGCGGAGCACAGGCTCCGGACGCGCAGGCTCAGCAGCCATGGCTCACGGGCCCAGCCGCTCTGCGTCATGTGGGATCTTCCTGGACCGGGGCACGAACCTGTGTCCCCTGCATCGGCAGGCGGACTCTCAACCACTGCACCACCAGGGAACCAAACAGTTATGTGAGTGAATAGTCAAATTGACCAACCTGTCTTAATGGATCATTATATAACAGAGTTAAAAACAACAATAAAACACCCCTTTTTGCATTTAAGCTCTAGGGCTGCAGTGCCTGGATGTCAGCCACATCTTTCCTGCTCAGTGATGATGACCATGTGACAGCTTCCTGAACCAATCCTCATCTTGGGAGGAACTTGGGTTTTAGGTGAGGGTGTGGAGGTTCAGAGAGGGAATCTGCCTGTTTGGTCTCCTTCTGCTAAAATCTTCCCATTGATCTTTTAGTTATCTTCTTTCTCATTTTTTTTTTTCTTGACACTCCTCCCGTGCCCCCGACCACCCTAGCATGCATAATTAGCATGTCCTTTTCCTCCACTTCCTCCATCCCCTGAATCTCTTATGCAGAAGTTTCCTTAGCTCAGTCTCCTTGAGATGGACATGTCCCCAGAATTACAGCAGAGCTTCTTTCCTTTCCTCACGAGGGCCATATCTCTGCCACAATAGTTTTTCCTGCTCCTACTGCCCTTTCACCAGGTTGTTCTATTGTCACTTTCCCCACGTTAGGCAGTCAGTGCTGCGCTGTGATTAGGTCAACGTTCTTTTGGGAGGTGTTTTGACATTTGCCTGAGTTGTTTGGATGCTGGGCCCAGGGATATCTTCTCTGTAGTCTATGCAGGTAAACGACTCTGTCAAAAAGTGGTACAAAAAATGATGAGAAAATGCATATTTGTAAAATTGTAAAATAAAGCCAATATAAATGTGAATTATGCTACTGACTTTTCTTAATAGGAACAAAGTTTTCTGGCAACAGGGAATAGAAATATAAATTTAGTTTCTGGTGATTCATTACTTAATAGGAAATGTTCCATTTCAATATTTGTAAACAAGGTAAAACTGCAATTTATTCATCCATTTAGTCAGCATATATTAGTTGACCATCTTTTATGAGTTGGATTTTGCACTAAATAATGGAGATACAAAGACGAATAAAATAGTTCCCACCCACAGGGATGTAAGAGTGTAAAGGAAGAGACAGATACAAAAAGAGGTCATTTGCACAGATGTAGAGAACACACGTATGGACACCAAGGCAGGAAAACCGCAGGGGGGTGGGGATGGTGGTGTGCTGAATTGGACTATTGGGATTGACATGTATACAATGATGTGTATAAAATTGATGACTAATAAGAAGCTGCAGCATAAACAAACAAACAACTAATACTAAACTTTCTCTGGGTTATTTGTATGGAAATATGTTAATATAAATGTTTCAGACATTACATGAAATTTCTAAAAATCTTATATGTTCTCGTATAATGTTATGTCATAATTCTAGTTATTACTTTAAAATGTATATCTCATAAATAACTAAATTTCCTTGTCAATTGCATTATTATGAACTTTCATCAAATCTTTAACCGTGGTCATTTTTAAGTCTTTTGTCACTTACAGACAGTTCTGGGTGTACTCAGATGCTTTTGCAAATATGTTCCTATAAAAGGGTTTCGGTCTTCCCTGGTGGCGCAGTGGTTGAGAGTCCGCCTGCCGATGCAGGGGACACGGGTTCATGCCCCAGTCCGGGAGGATCCCACATGCTGCAGAACGGCTGGGCCCGTGAGCCATGGCCGCTGAGCCTGCGCGTCCGGAGCCTGTGCTCCGCAATGGGAGAGGCCACAACAGTGAGAGGCCCACATACCGCAAAAAACAAAAAAAAAAAAGGGTTTCATCTTCAAGGAACTCGTGGAAAAGACTCTGACAAGTACAGGTTTCTGGTAACTGACTATACTGCTGAACTGAATGAATAAGCATTTTCAGAACTGTAGTGGAAAACTGATGAACTCATAAAAGTGCTAACGAAAGATCAAGATGAAAAAAAATTAATTACATGGAACTGAGTGAACTGATGAGGATGATTATATTTGTGACTTTCCGTTTGAATAAAAAAAAATCCCCCCCCCCCCAAAAAAAGAGGTCATTTAAAAACAATGTGATTCTATCAACAGGATATACACAGGAGCTCAGGGAGTATGAATAAACGAATAATGGAAAGAGTGAATGAATCTACCCATCTATTTCCTTTAATGTAATGAAGAGCAAGTAATTCAGTTGCAACTTCACTGCTTACTGGATGTGGCAGTTTGAAAACACATCTGCAGTTTTTTTTTTTTAATAGTCCCCCTATGAAGAGATGGGGTTTATGCTCTTTTTCTTGAAGTTGGGCAGGATTTTTGACTATTTGCCCAATAGAGTGTGGTGGAAGTGATGCTAAGTGACTTCCAAAGAGAAGACGTAAGGGAGATGCAGTCCTGCCTCGCTTGTTAGAACACTCATGCTGTAGCTCCAGGTGCCATCTATGAGGAAGTCCAAGTTAGCCCTTGTATAGAGACTTCATGGAGAAGCCCTAGGACTACGAGAGAGAGAGAGAGAGAGATGCCTCGCTAGCCCCCAGTTGCTCCAATCCCACTACTGTTGGGCTTCAGTCACTATTTGACAGCAACCACATGGGAGCCCCCAAGCCAGAATTACCCAGTGAAGCCCTTCTCAGATTCCTGACCCTCAGAAACCATAAGACATAATAAAATGTTAGCTGTTGTTTAAAGACAGTAAGTATTGGGGAGATTTGTTACACATCGATAGATAAATGGAAGAGATTTTTGTTTTCCTCTTTTTTTTTTGGAGTGAGGTTCTGCTATAACAAAAACTTAAAACATGTGGCATTAGCTTTGGGTCTGGGCAGCAGACAGATGCTAGAAGAGCCTTGAAGAAATTGTTAGCAGAAGCTTGATGGACCTTGAGGAATCTCTTGTAAAAGTTTAAAGGAAAATGAGAAAAATTTTATTGAAAGCTGGAGGAAAGGGGACCTTTGTTAGACGGTGATAGAAAGTGTAGCAGAATTGTCACCTAGAGTCATGTGGAAAAGAAAACACACCAAATGAACGGATGGATCCGGCTGAGAAAATTTGCAGGCAGAAGGCTGAAAAGGCCAACTGCTTTCTTTTAGATGTGCGGGCTAAGATACAAATAGAGAGAGATAAGTCCAAATGCAACTGTTCAGTTTTCAATAAAAATTTAGAGGAAGTATTAAGATGCCAAGACTCTCTGTGCTTGAGAACGAAACTGTTTCTTATTTGTAATCTAACTAGATGACAAAAAAACCCTCTCAAATTTAGTAATAGTTTTAGGGCAAAGATCAAATCCATGGCGGTCCTGTAATGTCTTTGGTTAAGACCTCAGAAAAATGTCAGGTGGTACCTCTTAGATCATTTCAAACAGACAAAACATCTTGTAAGGATCTTGAGGGCGTGCCTCACAGCTTCTCTCTGTTAAACAGAGAGAGGCTGTTTAAATAGGACTTTTAAGAATCTTAAGAGAGTTTTCCAATAGCAACTTCACAGGAAGCCCAAGGTAGGGAAGGCTTGTCTTAAAGAGATTTGTATAGCTTATGTTCAATGGAGTGGATTATACATTAATATACAAAAATCCCACAAAAATTTTAAAGGAACTGTATCAGCTTGAACTGAAAACAACAAAGACAAAACAAAATGAAAAGAGGCCTATGTTTCTTCAAACTAATATGACCAAGAAGGAGGCTGAGGAAACTACTCAGCTGCAAATAGGCTGTTTTTTTACAGAAAAGTAAAAATGACTCGGTAAAACCAAGAGTGTAGGGAGTGAAGCCAAGAACCACAGAAAAACATTCCCTGGTAGAAGGATTGGGCCTGCAGCAAGGAACTGGGAACATGTGCCCAGCTGGGTTTCAGCTGCATGGACTAGAGACTGCTATGTGCTTCTTGTTTTTCCCTTTATGAAAGGGAGTGTCTATAATGGTTGTCCTATGCCTCTTCCACCACTGTGTGTTAAGTATGTGGGACAGACAACTTGTCATTCTATTTCATAATTGAGAAAAATTTTTTTCTCATTGAGAGGGACTGTACACAAAATACCACGCCCAAGGAATTGGACCCAAGGAATACCATAGTACTTGGATTTGATTTAGATAATGTCTTGAACCTCAAGCCTGATACCATAATGTAATGAAAATATAGTGGTCTTGTGAAGAGGGTAAATGAATTTTGCTTGTATATTTTGGGCTCAGAAAGTGAACTGTGGTGGTTTAAAAACACATCTGAAATCACTTTGGCACTCCTCCTGCCAAGAGGGCTTTTGAAATGGTTTGACCAATAGAGTAGGGCAGAGGGATGCTATGTGATTTCTAAGGTAGATCATAAATGGTAATGCAAATTCTGCCTTCTTTGCTGGAACATTGCACTGGGGTCCTGTGCAGGCAGGTAAGCCATCTGACTGCCCTGGAGCCAACATGCTGTAAGGAAACGCAACTGGTGCATTACATAAAGAGCCCTGAAGCAATATCTCTATCTACATATCTCTGTTTCTATGTTTGTATCTATCATCTGTTTATCTAGTTTAGCTATCTATCCATCTACACATATACAGTCATCCCTTAGTATCCTTGGGGGATTTGTTCCAGGACTCCCCACAGATACCAAAATCCAGGGATGCTCAAATCCCTTTTATAAAATGGCGTAGTACTTGAATATAATGTTTGCACATCCACCCGTATACTTTAAACCATCTCTAGATTACTTATAATATCTAATACAATGTAAATGTTACATAAATAGTTGAGGCACATGGAAAATTCAAATTTTCCTTTTTTGGTACTTTTGGGAATTTTGGGGGGGAATATTTTCAATCCATGGTTGGTTGTATCTGTGGATAGGGAGGGCTGACTGTTTAGAGAGATGCCCGGCCAATCCTGTTACCCCAGACCTTCCATTGTTCATGCTCCAGCCCCTTCTGACTGGATGAGGAGTCCCAAGCCAGAGCTGCCCAGCAGAGCCCTTCCCCAATACCTGACTCACAGGAACTAAGTTTTGGGGTGATTTGTTGTAGGGTCATAGCTAACCAGAATACTGGCCATGCGTACTTAAACAGTATATAACTTATATTTCCAAATGGGAAAATAGATATTAATTTAGTCATTCATTTACTCTTTGCTTTATAACAGATATCTCGCAAGCAACGTGTTGAATGATTGAATCAATGAATATCCCCGTTTTAAGGTGAGAAAACGGAGCCATAGAGAGAATAAGCAATTTATGGAAGGTCACAAGGTAAGGAAGGTCGCACCTGGATGGGAAACATCCCAAAAGCCATTCAGTAAAGTTTCATTCATTCAACAGATTCTTTATTATGTTTCAACTATGTGCCAGGCGCTGTGCCAGGCAATGGGGCTATAATGGGGAACATGACAGTGATAGTTCCTGCTTTCAGGGAGCTTACATCCTCACGAGAAACCAACAATAAACAAGAAGTAATTATACATTTTGATAACTGCAGAGAAGAAGTGTAAGAGAATGCCGTGATAGATTTCGTCAGGGAATGCTTACTCTAGAGAAGGTGTCTGGGAAAGTTCTCTCTAGGGAGGAGATGTTTGAGCTAGATCCTGAAGGCTGAGGAGTAGCCAGTTATGTGAAGGGAACACTTAGCATTTTTTTGAGAGGTTGTGTATAAAGTTTTCCACCCAGTACCTAGGCGTGTGGCTGCCCTTTCCAGAGCCTCAGATGAGTAGGACGGGCAGTGAAGATGCTTTGCAGTGAGCACTCTGACCGGGGTGTTTCTTTAAATTTTGCACCTTTGGCATCTCTCCCTCACCCTAGTCCTGGCCCTGCTTGTGAACTTCCACATTTAGGTCTGTGATGCATGACTGCTTACCAAGTTTAAGACTCAATTAATGCAATGAAAGATTCGACACAGACACAGACGCACACAGACACATGGACCTAGGAAAAAGTCAAAGGATTGATAAAAATTATGGTGTTTTAAAATAGAACTAATGGGAATCTTACGAAAAGCAGCAGGAGAACTGGCTCTTACATCCGGAGACAGGACTTGCTAAGGTATGAGGTTGGGGTTACACTGTGGGGTGAGCTGTCTCCTTACACTCGTAATGTTTTAGTACCTGGTTGGCGATGAACTAATCAGCTGCAGGTGGGCAAAAAGCAGTGATATCTTCTGAAACTCTGAGAAAAATAAGTAGTGTTGAGCCAACGATCTCGGTGAGACGTTGTGAGGACTTCTGGAAAATTTTAATATGCACAAAGTCCTCTTCTGTAACACAAATACTTGTTTTGGTCAAGCTCTTAGAAACTCCCTCTTTCAGTGATTCGAAGAGCATGTGTTACTGCCCTAGGATTCAGAATGTATCATGGCCAAGTTGAACCCCCTTCATCAGTGGAATAATTTTACCCCTTGCGGGTTCGAAATCATTCTTGGGACACTGAAGACATTAGCCGAGGTGAAACTACATGACTTGCAGACACGGGGGGTGGGGGGCTGGTAGGGGGAGGTGGTGCCGAGCAACAGACCTGAAACAAACCTGTACTTTGGGAAGAGATAATGTGTGTCCCCTCACTTCATGCTTTATCTTCCAAGTATTCTTTTGGTATAAGCAGCTTTGCTTATCCTGCCATTGTTCATTTTTCTTTTGCTTTCCTTTTTTTAAAAAAAAAATTATGTATTTATTTATTTATTTTTGGCTGCATTGGGTCTTTGTTGCTGTGCGTGGGCTTTCTCTAGTTGTGGCGAGAGGGGTCTACTCTTCGCTGCAGTGCCCACTCTTCGCTGTGGTGCCCGGGCTTCTCACTGCAGTGGATTCTCTTGCTGTGGAGCATGGGCTCTAGGTGCGTGGACTTCAGTAGTTGTGGCATGCGGGCTCAGTAGTTGTGGCTCATGGGCTCTAGAGCGCAGGCTCAGTAGTTGCGGTGCACGGGCTTAGTTGCTCCGCGGCATGTGGGATCGTCCCAGACCAGGGCTCAAACCTGTGTCCCCTGCTTTGGCAGGCGGATTCTTAACCACTGCACCACCAGGGAAGTCCCTCTTTTGCTTTCTTTGAGGGATTGTTTTTTCAGAGGAAAATGTAGTTCAAGGTCATTTCTAATTCCCTATATTTGTTACTGTTGGGTTATGAATGTCTTTTTACTCTATGTATACCCCTTTTTTTCTTCTCTCTGTGAGAACTTTATGCATATAACTTTTCTCCTTTACACACACTTCCTATTACAGGCCTCACTGCAGCCTAATCAGACCCAGGACTCAGAGGAGACAGAGGAAAGCCTGGATTCTGCTCTTCTGAAAAGCTCAGGCTAACACAGGTTTATTGAGTAACTCCTTGAGCCGGGCATTGTCTCCTGGGTGCTGGGGAGCTAGAATTTAGTGGGTCCCTGGAAGAACTCACAGTCTAATGTAATTATCCGTTTACATAAATGTCTACAGTAGAGAGATTATAACACTAGTTTATAGATATCAAAAAAGCATAGAGTATGTGCTTGGAGTGAGCTGCTTACATGTGGGGTGGTGCTGACCACTCTTTTGAAGGATAATTTGGAGTTTTCTAAGTGCACCAATAGGGCATTCCAGATCAGGAGATTTATTAGGTCGTTTGTCTTTCTCTTCTTTTCTTTCTTTCCTGCCTCTTTCTCTTTCTTTCCTTCTTTCCTTCTTCCTTCCTTCCTTCCTTCCTTCCTTCCTTCCTTCCTTCCTTCCCTCCCTCCCTCTCTCTCCCTCCCTCTCTCCCTCCCTCCTTCCCTCACCTACCGAAGGACATCTTTGCTGCCTCAAGTTTTGGCAACTATGAATAAATCTGCTATGAACATGAGGTTCATTTCTTTTCATTCGAGGTTGCATTTTAGAAAGCTTGCTCTGTCAACAATGTGCAAAAATGTTTTGGAGAGACAAGAAAAGACTTGGTAGAATTTTTCTCAATTAATTTATCTCTTACTGTTTCAGGACAAGCTGTACATAATAAGTAGGTACATGGAAGAAGCGTTTCCAACACAGTGATTGCTAGCATACATGAAGCAATTTAAATGATTTGACTGAGTGGTAAAGTATTTAAAAAACATATCAATCAGCCTATTGGATGTCAGACTCAATGATTTGGCCACAACACAGCCTGAACCTTATTTGACCTTTTTTATTGCTTAGTGGATATAAGTAATTTAAAAGGAAGAATGTTTTCTCTTTTATGTCCCATAATTGTATACTGAATAAAATGATTAGTAGAGGATTTGCTAGTACTCAGGGTGGTGTCATATTATGGGAAGATGGATTTACTTTGATTAATGGATTAAAAAAAAATCTTAAGAAAATCTAGGTGTTGGCTTATGAGATCAAATACCTGACACTTGTTGTCATTTACTCTGTAGACAGCAGAGATGATATGTAGGAAAATGCAGCTATTTCTTTTGCCTACCTTAAAGTCTCATTTTCAGTGAATAAATAAAGTCTGTGTGTTTCTTAACTTTCATTAAAATTGATTCAGAAACCGTCAAGTGAGATGTAAAATTAGAGAAGAGGAGTTTAGGCTGTGGAATCTGACCACTCAGGTTCAAATCCTAGTTTCACTAACTATTTGACATTGGGAAAGGTACTTAAATCCTGTGATCTCACTTCCTCCTTTGTAAAGTAGGAATGATGTCTATAGTACTTTTTTTTAGGATTCTTGTGAAAGTTAATTGAAATAATATCTTAAAATACTTAACCAAGACCAATATATAGTATGTGATCAATAAATATCATCTATAGTAAACATTAACAAAATTAAGAGCCTACTTTAAGACATTGTGCAGGAATATATTGATGAAATACTATATCACTTCCTCAGGGATTTTGCATTTTGCAATCTATTTGGAATGCCAGCTATGCAAAGAGCTAGCAATTAAAACTCAACCAGAATGAAATAAATGTTGTATTATTTTTACAAGATGAGGGGAAGCTAGTGTGACTAAGGATCCCTGAGTAGATTAGACGATGCTTCAGCCAAGGATGGCATTTGATCTGGATCTTGGAAGAGGATGATGGGTGCTGTAAATGGAGAAACAGAGGAGAATGACCCAGACATGGGTCCAGAAAGGGTTTAGAGAGGGATTCTCTTGAACTTAAGAGTAGAAAGGGTAAGGGTGATGGAGAAAAAAGTGATGGGAAAGGCAAGTAAAGAGTAGATTGTAGGAACTTCCAGAATTCCACAGGTGGTCCAGTGGTTAAGACTCTGTGCTCCCAGTGCAGGGGGCCCAGGTTCGATCCCTGGTCAGGGAAGTAGATCCTGTATGCCACAACTAAAAAGATCCTGTACGTGGCAACTAAGACCTGGTGCAGGCAGCCAAATAAATAAATAAATATTAAAAAATAAAAAGAGTAGATTATGAAGGGCCCAGGATGCCAAGGGGAGAGGTTGGGTTGGGTTTGGTTCTAATTATTCTCAATGCTGTATAATTTTTTCATATCAGTGTTCTGAAAAAGCCGTCTTGGAAGAGAATGCATACAAAGTTTTATTTCCCTTCCTTTGGAAAAAAAGCCCCCACCCTTGTAAATCATTAATGGTCCCTTTAAAAAGGAGATTACAGTCTTGAGAGTTACTATTTTTCTGTTCAGTAGAGAAATAAAAAGAAGCATACTGAATTATGTGAAATATGAATTGGTCTCTGTGCTCCAGTACGTATCTGGGACAGATTTATAAATAATGAAATGATATAAATGACCATCATTCAGCTCCTTTAATGTTAAAGAACTTCTAATGTTAAATCAAGGATACTGAAAGAGAAAGTTTTAGGGAAAAACAGTCATAGTCTGGAAGCCTTGAGGTTATTTTTGTTTTCATCTGTGTTCATTTATGTCTAACCAATACTTGAAGATTTTTAGTTTTCTGCCTACTCCGCCAATTCTTCGAACATCTGAGGAACTGAGAATTTACTTACTCATTTATTAGTCCCTAAATACATTTTAAAGGTCACAGTGAGATCTTAAAATTATTTTATCACTTTTCATTGTGCAGTTCATTGAGGTAGAACTAATATTCAGATAATTAATTTCCAATAAAGTTTTAATGTATATGTATAGCTTATACACTTTGTTATAAAGCAGAAACTAATACACCATTGTAAAGCAATTACGCTCCAATAAAGATGCTAAAACAAAAATGACAGAAGATTGCTTTCCTCAAAAGTTTAATCCAATGCCTCCTGGAATAATACTGGCGAGTAGTGTTGGGAGGAGATGACAAGAAATTGTTTCAAATTCTAGATCAGGCAAATAGTGCTCTAATTAGTAGACTGTAGTGGAAGGAAAAATTGTCCAAAGAATTAAACATGAAAACCAAATCTTTCAGTGTTCCAAGGATGTTTAATTCCCTTAGACAGGTCTACCTATATCTCAACTGGGAATTATTTAAATTGTCTATGAAATCTTCAAGTTATTATTGAAAAGAAAAATAGAAATAAAAACTCCTCCCCTCAAAAGCTTTGTAGAGGAAAGTTTGGAAGCACTCACAACTTTATCGTTAGCCTTGACCAATTCCTCCCCACTTTCAGAGTCCAAATTGACCATCAGAGTTTTCTACTGTGGTATTTTTCCAGGCTTACCCTCCAAAGGAATTTTCTTGTTTTATCAAAACTAAGTTAAGTCATTTCCTTAGCGCTCTGATAAATGATTGCCAATTTGAGTCTAGTGTTTATTCATTTGTTCATTCACTTAGTATTTATTGATTTCTGTGAATGTATTTATCATTATCTATTGGATAAACACGTTTTCACTTACTTAAAAGGAAGTGTGAAAATAATATAGACTTTATTTTTTTTTAATTTTTATCTTATATTGGAGTATAGTTGATTAACAATGTTGTGTTAGTTTCCGGTGTATAGCAAAGTGATTCAGTTATACATGTACATGTATCTATTCTTTTTCAAATTCTTTTTCTTTTAGGTTGTTACATAATATCGAACAGAGTTCCCTGTGCTATACAGTAGCGTCCTTTTGGTTATCCATTTTAAATATAGCAGTGTGTACGTGTCAATCTCTAACTCCCTAACTAATACATCCTAACTTGGGATGTGTGGCAGATAGTATGTTCTAAAGATGGCTGCAGTAATATCTCCTATCCCGTGTTCTCTTCTTGCACTGTGATCTTGACACACCTCCCATTGAGAGATGTGGTCTATGTCTCCTGTTGGACATGGGTGATGTCGTGACTACCTCAACTAAGCAAGTATGGCAAGACATATTATATGACTTCTGAAGCTAGATTATGCAATGCCATGCACTTCTGTCTTGCTTTCTTGGAACACTCACACTTGGAAGACAATGCCATGCACTTCTGTCTTGCTTTCTTGGAACACTCACACTTGGAAGCCAGCCTCAATGCTGTGAGCAAGCCCCTGTTGGTCCATGTGAAGAGGCCACATGTAGGTGTACTGGTGGACAGCCTAGCTGAGGTCCCAGCTGATGGCCAGCATCAACCACCAGTGACTGAAGATGCCTCCGGATGATACTAGCCTGCCTCTGGCCTTTGAGTCTCCTCAAGGAGCAGAGATATGCCATATATCCTGTGCCCTCTCCAAATTCCTAACCTACCTGAATCCATGAGCAAAGTAAAATAATTGTTTCATGCCATCAAGTTTTAAGGCAATTTGTTACACAGCAACAGCTAACCAGGACAAGATCGGAAGATTCATCTATTTCAAAACTATTCTTAACATTTTAGTATGGTTGTAAAGAAAATTGGAACTGTGTTACTTCTGTTATTTTAATAGCTCTATCTTGTGATAGAAAGCTGTAGTTATTGCTTACTGGAACTCCAGAGCAAAGCAGTGATTTAAAAATATTGGAGTTCCCTAATGACAGGGCAGGAATAAAGACACAGACATAGAGAATGGACTTGAGGACACAGGGGAGGAAGGGGAAGCTGGGACGAAGTGAGAGAGTGGCATGGACATATATACACTACCAAATGTAAAATGGATAGCTAGTGGGAAGCAGCTGAATAGAACAGGGAGATCAGCTCGGTGGTTTGTGACCATCTAGAGGGATGGGATAGGGAGTGTGGGAGGGAGATGCAAGAGGGAGGAAATATGGGGATATATGTATACATATAGCTGGTTCACTTTGTTGTACAGCAGAAACTAACACAACTTTGTAAAGCAGTTATACTCCAATAAAGATACTTAAAAAAAAATTGGCGTTCCTACTTTTTCTCAAGCAGGACCAAATATAATGATGGTAGTTGTCATAGTCAGCTCCATCAGCATGTCCCTAAGTTTTCAATGGAGGGGCTGAGGTATTCCGGTTTGCTTCCACTTTTCCAAGGAATGAATAGTGAGCCTCTTCACCCCCTTGAATGTCTTCAGAGTGGAATCCAATGGGAATTGTTTTTTGGTGCTACCATCTCCGGCATTTCATCTTTCAGAATGAGTGGCAAGCAGAAAGCAGACGTTCTGTGAATCATTTGGGAAGAGAAGTATTTTATTCTCTTTGCAGCTTGATAAGATACAGTTGGCTTTTCCTGAACCCAGATGTTTCAGTACTATAGCTCATCTCCTTCATCATTTCAAGAAGATTATAAGCTTTCTCTAAACTTCTGGACCTTTGCTCAAATGATTTATTCTGCTGCGAAGGACTCCCTTTACCCCTTAGCCTTTACAATCCAGTAGAAACTGACTTTCTTCATGAAAGTTTCATGAGTTAGAGGCAGCACTTAAACCTTCTTAGCACTTTGTTGGCACTTCTCTTAGAATTCTTAACACCACCAATGCCTGTTTCCCTGATTAGGTTTCAATGTCGTTCTTGGCAGGGTCACTGTCTTGCTCTCCTTCATGACCCCTACTGTGGTTTCTCAGGAAATGCTTGTTGAATTCCATAAGGCAGCTTGAGGTGATGCCAAAATTGTGCAATCGGAGTCAAGAGACTTTGCTGCCAGTCTCAGGCCTGAGCCAGTCTGTCAATAAGCAGACCCTGAAAATGGTGTTGGGACCCTAGAAGATTCTTCATCTTTCTGGGCCTCAGTTTGCTCCTCTGGGAAACAGGAAGTTTAGAGTAGGTCAGAGGTTCTCAACTAGGGAAGCTTTTTCAATACCACTGGTGCCCAGAGGGTCTGGCACATCCTTGGTTGTACACCCTTGACTGGATACGCAACTTATAAGATGACTTGTGGTTTCAGAAATACACGCGGGTTGTTGGATATTGCTGTGGCTTGTGGAGGTGGATGCAAGTGAGCAGATTGGAATTACAGGTTAGCACTTCAGGGGCAAAGCAAAACAGTGAACTGAGGCCACTCTCTAAATAATAATAGCTAACATTCATGAATCCAGGTATTGTGCTAAGGGCTTGAAATAATTCTTATTAAATACTCACAATACTCTTATGAGGCAGGTACTATTATTACCCCTATTTTTTATAGATGAAGAAACTGAGGCTTAGAGAGGTTAAACGATGAGCCAAATTGCTAAACTAGGTTACTAAGCACTGGGACAGATCAAACCCAAGATCCCCGACTCCAGAACCTGTATTTCGAAGCACCCACCAGCTGCCTCTCTCTTAGTTTTTGCTTGTGTAGAGGGACATATGCTCACGTTGTAGGGATTTGTCACATACTTGTTAAAAATACTGACTTTATTAGTCTCTGCAATTCCTCTTTCTCACTGGTGCCTGGTAAGTGATGTGTGCGCTCATAAGTAATAATAATTTTTATGAAGACAGGCCATAGAGGCATCATCGGGCCATTTAATGTTTGAAAATTGCAGAGCCACTCCAGATTCATGCAAGAGCGGCATCTTTATTTTATCATACATACCAGGACAGACTTTGTAATATGAAAGGAATTTGCTTTCTGAAGGAAATGCCTGGAGTTAAAGGCAGAGCTGGTGTTACAAGATCACCAAAGACCAGGAAATGTAGCAAATCTTGTGGAAACTCACCCAGAGTTCTCATTAGTGGTGAGGGAAATGATGCTCTGTAATTGCATAGATAGAACAATGATAACCCACTTCCATTTGCAAAATGCTTCACCCCACAGAGTGATCAAGCAGTTAGCACTCACTGCACCCCAGACATTGTTTCTGTTTCTCTACGTGAACAGCTCCCAGATCTACCCTTTTACCCCCAATTTTCCTATCATTTCATCATTTCCAGCTGCCTCTGTAATGCCTCTGCCTGCTGAAATGACTTTTGGCTTCTGCTGAGCACAACTGATTTTCCCCTCAGGTGTTCTGAACACCCAATTTCCTAGTTTTTGTGGGCAGAGCACCTTTGCCTTTGTCCGATAAGTACTTTGTCTTAAGGTCAGTTCGGCTCTTAGCCAGTTGTGCTTTATCTTCTGATTGCTGTCTGATCTGGCGACTTTTACCTCCATGACGTTTCTAAAATCTCTTCCCACACTCTCCCTTTCTACCAGGTCCACCTTTTAGATTTAACAGCTCTAAGTCACATCCTTTCCTACAGAATTATGATGTGCCATGTCCCCCGCCCCTGTCCTGAGTCCCCAGTGTTCATCCTCTACCCTGGCCCTCTTTAACCTCTGATCAGTAGAAAAAGTCCTGTTACAAACTGGTAAAGTGATGCTCTCCCTTCTAAGGAGGGTGTGAAATAGTGTAAGTGGGCCCAGTGTGATCAGCCCTTGTGCTTGTGGGGTCACAGGAGACAAAGGAAAGACAAGGCAATTGGAAAGGACCCCAGTAGAGTGGTGGAGGGCTGGCTCCAGGCATTGGTCAAAGCCTCTGGTCCCCACAGAGGGCCTGCTCCTGGGAACCTGGCACATGATGTCAGGGTCAGGACATGCAGCCCTGCCCAAGAGAGGGCTTGAAGACTTGGGCAAGTAAGTCACTAACGTCTCAGGGCTTCAGTCTCTGTATGACAGAGGCCTCCCTGGTAGCCAGTCTCCCTTCCTTATATTATTGGAGGTGACAAAATGCCTCACCAAACATGTGTATTTCCCACAGCCTCCTTGGCAGGAACTGTAGCCACATATGTCTGGCTGGGGAGAGCTCAGTGAAGTTCTGTGTAGACTTATGGAGACTTAGGGCTGCTTCGAAGTAGGTGGTAACTGAGTGGGAGGGCTTCCTTTTTGCCTTTCCTTCCTTCTTTCCTGCTACCTGGTGTGCAGATGTCAGAATTTCAACAGCCAACTTGCACCTTGAGGTGCCCGGGAATAAAAGATATGCCTAGTGTATTCATTTCCTACCACTGTGTAACAAATTACTAGAGATTTAGTGGCTCAAAGCAACACAAGTTTATTGTCTTACAGTTTCTCTGGCTCTGAGTTCTGGGTAGGAGGTAGCTGGATTTTCTGCTTGAGGTCTCATGAGGCTGAAATCAAGGTGTCAGCTGGGCTATGTTCTCATCTGGAACTTGGGCACCTCTTCCAAGCTCATTCAGATTTTGGATGAATTCAGTTTCTTGCAGTTGTGGGACTGAGGTCTTGTTTTCCTGCTCAGCTCCTAGAGGCCACTTGCAGGTCCTAGCGCCCTGGCCCTCTCACACATGGCAGCTTTCTTCATAAAGGCGAGCTGGTGAATCTCACTCAGAAAGGTTTAAAAGCTAGCTTTGAACATCTTCCTTTAGGAAGATCCCAACACCTTTTAAGGGTTCACCTAACTAGGTCAGGCCCACCTAACTAGGTCAGGCCCATCCAGGATAGTCTCCTTTTTGATTAAGTAAAAATCAACTGATTTGGGACTTTAACTGCATTGGAAAATCTCTTCACCTATTTCATATAATGTAACCTAATCATGATGGTGAGAGCCATCCAATTCACAGCACTGTCCACTCTCACAGGGAGGGGGTTATTCTGGGCATATACACAAGGGACAAGAATCTTGGGGACCATCTTAGAGTTCTTCCCACCACACAAAAGATGGTGGAGCTGAAGGATGCAGAAAGCCTGGTTCTTAATGACCCTGGAGCCTCCACACAACCTATAGGCTGTTCTTCTTTAAAATGAATTTCTTTTATCTTTTTTTAATGTTGTCATATATTTTTATTTTATTTTTTCTCATTGGTATGTAGGGATATCTCATTTGGGTTTTAAAAATCTTTTTTAATTTTTATTTTATATTGGAGTATAGTTGATTTACAATGTTGTGTTAGTTTCAGGTGTACAGCAAAGTGATTCAGTTATACATATACATATATGTATTCCTTTTCCCATATAGGTTATTACATATAGAACTATTCCTATATAGAACTATTCCTATATAGAATAGTTCTATTCCTATATAGAACTACTGAGTAAGGTTCCCTGTGCTATACAGTAGGTCCTTGTTGTTAATCTATTTTATATATAGTCCTGTGTATATGTTACTCCCAACCTCCTAATTTATCCCTCCCCCCCCACCTTTCCCCTTTGGTAACCATAAGTTTGTTTTCTAAGTCTGTGAGTCTGTTTCTGTTTTGTAAATAAGTTCGTTTATATGATTTTTTTAAGATTCCACATACAAACGATATCGTATGATACTTGACTTTCTCTGTCTGACTTACTTCACTTAGTATGATAACCTCTAGGTCCATCCATGTTGCTGTAAATGGCATTATTTCATTCTTTTTTATGGCTGAGTAATATTCATGCACTTCTTTTAGGTAAGAGACATATCCTTGTTTTATGGAAGCCACTGTATTCGGGCTTTTTTTTTTTTTTTAACCAGCAGCTGAAAACTATTCCTAACTAATCCAGTGAGGGAGTTGGATCAGATAGTTTTTTTCATTCTCTGGGGACATTCTTTTTGGCATGTGCACGTTGGCCGATACCATGTCCTGGAATTCAAAACTCTTTTGCATGCCATTCACAGCTCTGCTCATCCCAGGTCTAAACTTCTCTACCTTTCACAGTTCTCCAGAAGCAGTTTTCTGTTTGATGGAGAGAAGAAGACATGGAATCTGAAGTCAAAAGACCTAGCTTCCAGGGCTTCCCTGGTGGCGCAATGGTTGAGAGTCCACCTGCTGATGCAGGGGACACAGGCTCGTGCCCCGGTCCGGGAAGATCCCACGTGACGCAGAGCGGCTGGGCCTGTGAGCCATGGCTGCTGAGCCTGCGTGTCCGGAGCAAAGACCTAGCTTCCAGGTTGGGCTTCTTCAGTTATTAGCTTTGTAACCTTGAGCAAGTTATTTCCTATAGCTGAACTTGAATGTCTTAATTTAAAATGGGGATAGTAATCATACCTGCCTCGCCAACTGTAGAGGGTTGATGTCAGGAATAAACAAGAGAAATACGTGAAGGTGTTTTGAACACCATAAATCTGTAAGCAACTGTTAATGACATGCCATGACCCACACACCCTTCCTCCCTCCCTCTGCACCAGCTATTTGTCGAGCACTGAAATAGTGCTTGGGACTCTGAGACTTGTAAGAGAGAGTTCCTGGTTCCTGCCAGATAATAAAATAACTGAGTAAATTAGGTAGCAAAGATATGGAAGGAGGTAAGAGAGAGTTGTGCAGATGTTGGGAAGAACATTCCAGGCAGAGGCAACAGCACTTGCAAAGGCCCCGAGGAAGGAGTGGGCCTGGCATCTCGGAGTTTTCCTGAGTGGCTAGTGGTAGGAGGTGACCTCTGAGAGGCAGTGGTAGTGTGGGCTGGCAAGCCATTTAGGGCTTTTTTGATCATTTGAAAGACTTTGCCTCTTTATTAGGAGTGAGATGGGAAATCCCTAGAGGATTTTCAGCAGAGAAGTGACATTGTATGTGGCTGAACCACGCTGGCTCCATTTTTGTCAGCTCCATCTTAGGCCCGCTGTCCTACTCCAGCCCTTTCTGTGTGACTGAGCTTTAGCCTAACTTACAAGGAATGCACCCAAGCCAGATAAGTTCCCTATCAGCTTATACTCTTGCCTTCATCTGATATGAAACCTGGAAGAATGCCTTTCGCTGACACAGATGGTTCACGGTCATGAGACACCCTGGGGAGAGGAAAAAATCCCGGATCCTGTGGCTGTGGACATGCTTCTCACTTGGTTGTCAGATTCTATTTTTAGCTTTGGCCCCTTTAAATCCCCCTGTACCCCCTTTACAGCTGAGAATGCCTCTGGATTGCTGTCTGCCCAATCCTGCCCATATGCAAGTTACCTACGATAAACGTCATAATTGCACTTTATGGAGTTGCCTGCTTCATCTTTCAGTCTCAGAGTTCCTTCTCAGTTTGGAGGATATGGTTCAATATTTCCTCCTCCCAACACATCATTTCCTTATGTTTTATAAGGATTGCTCTGGCTACTGTGCTGAGAATAGACTCTGGGAGGGAGGAAGTTTGGACAAATGTGGAAGCAGGGAGAGCATCTAGGAAGCTATTGCAATAATGGAGGTGAAGAATGATGGTGGCTTGGGAGAGCTATATTAGTGGAGATAGTAAGCAGCTGGGCAGACTCTGGATATATCTTGAAGACTGAACCTGAAGGATTTCCCAATAGATTATACAAGGAAGACTCCAAGATTTTTGCCCTGAGCAATGGGAAATCCTCTTACCTTCTGTCCTTAAGAAAAGGACCTGGTTTTAATTTTCTTTGTATGTTTCTTAGTTCCAAGTACAGTTTGGAGTGAATTTCAAGCTTTCGATAGAAACTATTTGAATTTAATGGAAAGATTTGCAGCCTCTAAGCATATAGCTACATGTAAAAGAATGAAATTAGAACACTTAACACCATACACAAAAGTAAACTCAAAATTGATTAAAGACCTAAATGTAAGACTGGACACTATAAAACTCTTAGAGGAAAACAAGAACACTCTTTGACATAAATCACCGCAAGATCTTTTTTGACTCACCTCCTAGAGTAATGGAAATAAAAACAAAAATAAACAAATGGGACCTAATGAAACTTCAAAGTTTTTGTACAACAAAGGAAACCGTAAACAAGATAAAAAGACATCCCTCAGAATGGGAGAAAATATTTGCAAATGAATCAACTGACAAAGGATTAATCTCCAAAATATATAAACAGCTCATGCAGCTCAATATCAAAAAAACAAATAACCCATTCAAAAAATGGGTGGAAGACCTAAATAGACATTTCTCCAAAGAAGACACACAGATGGCCAAGAAGCACATGAAGAGCTGCTCAACATCACTAATTATTAGAGAAATGCAAATCAAAACTACAATGAGGTATCACCTCACACCAGTTAGAATGAGCATCACCAGAAAATCTACAAACAGTAAATTCTGGAGAGGGTGTGGAGAAAAGTGAACCCTCTTGCACTGTTGGTGGGAATGTAAATTGATACAGCCACTATGGAGAACAGTATGGAGGTTCCTTACAAAACTAAAAATAGAATTACCATATGACCCAGCAATCCCACTACTGGGCATGTATACCCAGAGAAAACCATAATTCAAAAAGACACATGCACCCCAATGTTCATTGCAGCACTATTTAAGATAGCCAGGTTATGGAAGCAACCTAAATGTCTATCGACAGATGAATGGATAAAGAAGATGTGGTACATGGAATATTACTCAGCCATAAAAAGGAATGAAAGACCTAGAGACTATCATATAGAGTGAAGGAAGTCAGAAAGAGAAAAACAAATATTGTATATTAATGCATGTATATGGGATCTAAAAAAATGGTACAGACTAATCAGTTTGCAAGGCAGAGATAGAGGCACAGATGTAGAGAACAAATGTATGGAAACTAAGGGGGGAAGAGGGGGATGGGATGAATTGGGAGATTGGGATTGACATATATACACTACTATGTATAAAATAGATAACTAATGAGAACCTGCTGTATAGCACAGGGAACTCCACTTCGCTGTACAGTAGAAACCAACACAACATTGTAAAACAACTATACCCCAAATTAAAATAAAACAAATAAAGGAAAAAAAAATAAAACCCACAAAAAAACTTAAGAAAAAATAAAATTGGGGGCTTTCAACTAAACTCACAAACAATATACTAATTTGAGGCTTAAACCTGGTCACAAAGAAAGGTTTGAGTAGATTAAAGAAATTCTGTCCCTTCTGGTAAAGGAAGTTTCTTTATTGAGTTACCAGTTGACAAGCTGAGATTTTTTTTTCTTGTTTGTTTGTTTGCTTTTTAAGAAAGTGAGGCAGCCACAAGGGGCTAGTAGCTTAGTTCTCCACGTTTATCTTTGATTTGCCTAAGCCCAGATACATGCCTTTGAGACCCAAGCTAATAACAATAACACGCCAATAACATGAAAACCACAAAGGCAAAGTAGAATGTGGAGAACAAGCAGATTTTATGCCAGGGATTAAACTGCAGCTTGAGAATGTATCTGAATACCCCGTTCCCCGGCCACGTATTCCAGATGATTTCAAGTGCGAATTGAATTCAATAATTATGTATTGAGCACCTATTATGTGCTCAGTGTCAGACGCTGTCTCGAGGGAGTTTCACCTTTGGAAGAGGGGAATGGCAATACAAATTCCCAACTCAGTAAATGGTAAAGAGCTTGGGGAGGAGCCCAGGGCTGGGTTGCCTGGCTTCTATTCCTGGTTCTACTGTCTAAACACTGTGTGATCTTGGGGAAGTTATCAGCTCTCCTTTGGCCTCAGTTTCCTAGTCTGTAAAAAGGGTATAAGATCCTATGGAGTTGGTGGGAGAATTCAATGAGTTACCATTTGAGATGTGTGTGGAACGCTGCCTGGGACATGGGACATCCACGGTGCTGTTCTAAGTCCTCCTCCGGGTGCGTTTCAACATACCACACGCAGACTGAGTCTCCTTGATGTTCTACATCTACTAATGTAACCTAAGACTTTTAACTTTTAAAGGAAAATGTCTATAAGAGCCATTATCCACTCAGGTTTCTTCCACCCCATAGTTGTATAATTGGCTTTGTGAGCCTGAATGCAACTACTTACATGAATTTATTTTAAATAATTTCAGTTCACCTATCCTCTGACGTAATTTTGAATTTGTTAGTTAGAGGGATTCGTGCCATCTGTAATTTTTTAGCATAGACTAAATAAGAAAAGGCAAAGCCAGCACACTCCAGCACCCCACCACAAATTTTACTCTGAGGTTTTACCCATCTAATAATCAACACTTGGCTTTTGGATTCAACCAGTTGAATCTTCCTACAAATTGGAGTCACCATTCAGTTTGAAGCTCTTTACTGATTAGCAGACTGACATTGGGGAAGTTATGGAACCTCTCTGAACCCCAGTTTCATCAACTGTAAAGTGAGTAAATATCTATCTACTAGAGTTGCAGTGAGGGATGTATAAGATAAATTATGTAAAGGGTTTATCATAGTGTCAAACAAATGGTAAGCATTTAATGTCAGTTATTTAATATGTTATTTCTTTTGTTCATCGTATCCAATAGATATCACAAAGACTCATTATCGTAGTTACAGTATTTTCTTATATTTGTTCTTCTGGAGTTTCCTCATTTTTGAAGAGTTTTCAAGGATTAATTGGCAATGATCTTGAAATGAGCCTAGAGACTGGTTTGAAGTAGGAACCGAGAGCAATTATGACTTCCTACAGAGCCCTGGATTAGCCTAGTGACACATACAAATAATATCATTAATTGGGTGTTTGGGGGAGAGGGAAGGCTAATTCGGCTCCATAAGAGCTGAAAGTCAAACCTAGAAGTCAGACAATAGGTTTTTTTTTTTTTTAATTAGGTATGCCAAAATTGAAGATAATACAGGGTGATTTTTATAGATTAGATTACAGAGCCATCAACAGGACTCAGGGGTTGTTGCTCAGAGTGTGATGACTGACTGCTGGCTTCACCTTGCACACTGTTTATCCCATAGCATGATCATGATTAAGGGCTTCTGGGGTCAGACTGCCCTGACTCAACCATTTATTACCTTGGCTAAGCTCATAGCTGAAATCTTGGACTGAGTCTCAGTTAGATCATCATCTGAATGATGTCAAGAATATAAGGTGGTTTGATTCCAGTAGAACTATGCACATGTATTTCTAAAAAGACACGTTGTAGAATGTTCATAGCAATACTATTTATAGTGGTGCTAAATTGGAAATTATTGAAAAGTCTATAACAATAGAATATATAAGTCAGTTATGATAGATACATATTCTACAGCATTGGAGCATTGAGAATAAACTATCTACAATTATATATATACTGAAAAAAAATAAAAGGTGGTTTAAGGATGATGGGAGAAAGGGCATTTAAAGTACTTGTTTCGGTTCCTACTGAGTCCATAGTCAGTATTCAATAAATAGTAGCCATAATTTTAATTATGCTAAGAGAAAATTTCACAAAGGAAGTGCCCACAAAACACCACTAATTTGCAGCTGAAAATGATAACTGGTGCCTTTTCCAGAATACTTGCTTTTTTTCTGGTCAAGTGTATAACGTTATGACTGAATGACAGAAAGAGAGTGCTTTCTATCAGCGACCCCCAGATTTCTCTTTAACTGGAATTCAGCTTATTAGCTGCATGGCTAGCTCCAAGAGCCAGGAAACCATGTCCCACGCATGACACCATTGTCAAGCAGAGGAGACAGATGTTTCTCGGCTTCCCCTTTCTGGGACTTAATAGCTGTTGAAGGTTAACGCTTATTGACTCATTAAACCGTGTCCGCCTGGGGGTCAGTGGTGGCGAAGCTTGTGTTAACCTCAGCAAGCAGCCGTCACCAAGCTTTACAAAGGGAGACGTTGCATTTAGGAGAAAGACAGGTGATACAACACACACGCTCTATGGCCATGGTTCCCTGGAGATGAGGACAAAATACGTGTTTTCTTAAAGGGTTTGAAAAGAAAACCTTTTGCTTTTTTCTGGGTGGCTTATTGATGGGAGATCTCAAAATTGGATCCCTTGTTCTCTCTCTGTCTTTAATCTCTCTATTTGCTAAGGAGGACCACTCACATCCAGCATCTACGACGGTGAGCGGCCAAGAGGTGGGGTGCTGTGGTAACTGCTGGAGGCGTAATGAAACCCACTGGGAATGGAGGAAAAAACAATGTTATTCTCTCTTTCAGTGAAGCATTGAAAATAACTGGTTTTATTTTCTCCGTTCTCTCTCCGGTGTCCCATGTATGCAGTGATGGGAATGGAAATTAGTGCATTTGATGTTCCCAACTGAATTATTCCTAATCTATTCTGATGTGCTTCTATTTTTTGCTTACTGAATCTGGAGATACCTAATTTCTATGCTGTTCTGCTGCTAGCTCCCCAGGCGCAGGTCACGCTTCCTCTCTTGTGATCTCTTTGGACATCAGGCTGTTTCTGGCAGAGAAGTGCATGGATGAGGTGAAAGTGTGCTGTCATCATCAGCAGAGAATATTTACTGAGTGATTGTAAAATGGACTCTGGAGAGGTTCCCATGACGTTCTCTTAAGTGAGCCAATGTGGTCTTCTGGTGAACATCCTTTAGTACGTGTCAGAAATCAGTTCTGTAATAATCTATCCTGGAACTTTGTTAGGCTTAAGCTTTATCATAATGTGTGTGCATTTCTAATTATCACCTGTAATAATTCCTCTGGAACTGTAGACTTCAATTTATTCAAAGGGAAAATGCTTGTTCCCTTGGGCTTCTGGTCTGTTTTATGAGGTTCACTCTATGCTTTATAATTTGAAGAACATTTTCTTTGGTGGCCAAATAAGGAGTAGGTTTCCTGGTACCACTAACAGAATGGTCAAAAAGGTTAGAGACATGGATGGAGTTAGAACTGTGCTTTCCAGTATAGTACATGTGGCCAGTGGCTACCATTTTGGACAGAGCAGAGACAGAACATTTCCATCCTCACAAATAGCTCTATGGAACGACACCGGGTTAGATGGTCAAAAGAGTAGGACCACCTTCTGGCCTGGAGGTTTCCATCAGTAGAAGTCAAGTGAGTGCAGTAGAATTCTTCAGGCTCCTATAACCAGCCCTTCCCACCTCCCTGCCAACACATACTTTCTTTACCTCCTCTGTGGCCTTGGGACCACCAGGACTACTCTTATCATGTCACTCATCACCCGAAGCCCAAGACTGCCTGGCCATCTTCGTCCCTAGACACTAATTCCCCTATGATTCTACGTCTCCTCTTTAAAGGATTTCACTGGCCCTGTGGAATTTAAGGTCAACTGTCAGCATAATCCCCTGTATCCTCAAGGCTTTGCTGAATCTTCTCTTCACCTCCTTGCTCACCCCAAGACACTGCTTCCCTGCAGCCCTCTCAGGAGATTGCTGTTTTCTCTTCCTTCCCTGTTGCACTGCTGGACCTGGAGGTGAAGTAGGTATATTCTTTTACTCATTTCCTCCTCTGGACCACACTCTCTCTCTCTCTTCCACTAAAATCACTCAGCTATGAATCTCACTAGTCCCCACTCCCTCGTTGCAGTCAATTAACACAACTTGGACCACTCAGCCTAATTTCTTGAAGACGTTAGCTTTGGCTCACTGCCATTCCCTCATCACTCTTTCTTTACTGTTGGCAATTTGAACAGACATGTAGAGGATTCTTGACTTTCTCTCCTCCAATTATCTTGTCTTCTGTCCTAGGTCAGCAACTCCCTCTAATGGGTGATGTAGACCATGACTTGGGACACAGACTAGATTTCAGCCACCACTTACCCTTTTCAGCTGGGTACTTCTGTGCAGCACACAAGCTTCACAAGTGTACATGAAAGCCCTGTTTCAGTCTATTCATTCTGTCACATTTTAACTGTTCCTCACCAGCATCCTTAGTATCTCGCTTCCCTCTTTACCTAGTTTAAATTCCATGACCAATCATTATTATCACCCCTTTGTGTATACCCTCAACTCCCACGACTCTCCTTTGCTTTACTGTACTTTCTTGGCTAAACTCTAACTCTGGTTAAATCCCCTCATTTTTTCCTTCTTGCCTATAGTTCCACCTTTAACATGGCTAAGAAAAAACACTTACCTGTGCTGCCTGTTCTCACTTCAAATTCATGATCACTAACCCTAAGTGGGTCATAACTTCATCCATCAATTGTACTGTATTTTCTTATTGAACATGATTTTCTATTTTCCTAGACAATTCTTTGATTTCCTCTTCCTTCTCTTTGAAACTTTAACACCTCCTCCCTCACTGAGTTTCAACTGGTGACCTTGCGTTCCACTTCGCTGAGGAAATTGAAGCCATTAGAAGGTGCTCCCACAAGATCATTCCAGCCCACTTACCCTCCTGCCTGTGTCCGTACACTAGGGCTTCTCTTCTGCCTGTTGCCTCCACTTGGGTACCGGGTCTCCCTGCTTTCGCCTACTCAGGGACGCTCCCCGCTCTTTTCTGTGCTACCAGATAATGCCTTTTCTTCAGATCTTCTTACCAGAGTATAGACATGATTTCCTTCACTTTGAACACAGGCCTCCAGAGACCTCATTTCCCTCTTCAGTTACTGCTCCATTTTCCTATTTCCTTTCACAGGAAAAGTCTCTGAATGTGTGGTCTGTACTTGAGCTCTCCATGACTCTGGTCAGGCTTTCCCCTCCTCACTCCACCCAAACTTCTTTTGTTGAGGCCACCAATATCACCCACATTGCTAAATCCTTGCTCAATGATCATGCTACTCCTTGGCCCATTAGAGGCACTTAACATAGTGAGTTGGTGTCTCTTTCTTGGAATATTTTTTCGCTTAACTTCCAAGATGCCTGCTCTTCTGATTTCTTCTGACCTACTTTTCTCCATACACTGTGACTTCTCCTTTACTGTTTTTTCCTCACCTCTAACCTCTAAATATTGGAATGCCCCAGAGTCAGTCCTTGGTGCTCTTTCCTGTTTGCTCCCCACCTGGTCTCCAGGCTTCAAGTAACTCTTTTATGTTGGTGATTTTGAAATTCATGGCTGTAGCCCAGATGCTCCCCAGAACTTTAGATTTATGTTTCATACTTCAATTGCCTACTTAGCATCTCTACTTGAATATCAAATAGGTATCACAAACTGAACAAGCTCAAACTGAGCACCCGATATGCCTCCCTTCCCCAACCTGAAATCTGCTCCCTTATCTCTATGATGACAATTCCATTTTTTAAATTCATTAGCCCCCAAACCTTGGAGTCATTGATTTATATTATTTCTCATAACATCAACAAATTTTACTGGCTCTGCCTTTAAAATATGTTCAGAATCAAATCACTCCTCACTCCTTTTACTGCTACCACCCTGGATGAGCCCCTCCCTCTTCTCTTATTAGATGCTTGTAACAACAGTCTCCTAACTGGTCTCCCTGTTTTCACCCTTGCACTGTTTCAGTCTGTTTTCCACAGAGCAGCCAGGCTGCTCCTTCTCAAACATGTGATTCCCCTCCTTATAACCCTGCAATGTCTTCCCAGCTCACTCAGAATAAAAGCCGATGTCCTGTCCATAACCTACTATATGATCTGGCTCCCTGTTACTTCTATGCCCAATTACTCTCTGGCCTCCTCTCCTACTAGTTTTCCTCTCTCACTCTGTTTCAGCCACACTTCCTCCTTGAATTCATCAGCAAGACTACTGCCTCAGGACCTTTGCACTTGCTGTTCCTATGCCCTAAATGCTCTTCATCCAGATACCCACATGACTCATGCCCTCACTCCTTTCATATCTTCATTTAAAAGTCTCATTGAAGCCTTTTGTAGATCTCCTATGTAAAATTTCATTCTCCTGTGCATACTTTCTGTCTCGTCCTTGCTTCTCTTTCTTGGCTGCTTAATTTTTCTCCTTAGTACTACTTATTACTATCTAACATAACAGGTATTTTATATTATCTTGTTTTTTATTATCTCACTCTCCTACAAGAATTTAAGTTCCACAAGAGCAGGGCTTTTCATTTGTCTGTGTCTGTTTTGCTCACTGTTGTATTTCCAGTGCCTAGAAAGTGCCAGGCCCCCAGCAGGTAGTTAACAAATCATTGCCAAATGACCAATTGAAGGTAAAGAGGAATTGGCCAGTACTGCCTCTTTTTGGAAGGAATCATAACCTACTGCCTAAGAGCATGGTTTCAAAATCCTGCCTGTGTAACCTTGGGTAGGTTACTTAATCTGTTTCCTCCTTTGTAAAATGGGGCAATAAGAGTTCCTACAGTAGATTGATGGTAAGATTAAGTGAGATAATATATGCGGGGAAATCCATGGAGATTAGCTCTGCAGAGATGACACACGTAGAGTAAGTGCACAGTAGGCCTTCCTTCTCACCATTATTGCTGTCCTCTGTGAACATCACGTCACCTTCCCATCTTCCCCTGACACTTTCCTCCTAAGTTGTTTAAAAGTACAATATAAACCCATTTATAGGGATCCCAGCTCTGCTGCTCATTAACTGTGTGATTTAAGGCAATTCACTGAATTTTTCTGAACTTCAATGGTCTCACCTTTAGACTAGAGATGGTACTTTGCAGAGTTGTGGTGAGCAGTGTGAGTGAATGCTATGTAAAGAGAAGTTTGGTATCTTTCCCTTACACATAGTAAATGCTCAATTAATCATAGCTCTTAACTGTGTTGCGGGGCAGGATGTGGAAGAGGCATTCTGGCCGGGGAAGCATGAGCCCGGCCGTGGAGTCAGCTGGACTGTTCACATTCAGGTTCTTCTAAAACTGAAGCTTCTCTGAGAGCAGAATGTGCAGTCACGGTCTTTAACTCAGTTCTTCCTTTTTCTCACCAAGATCACTCCAAGCTTGTTTTTTTTTTAGCAGGGATTGTAATTTTTAGAGTTTCTTCACATGTGTCTCTTTTTATAGTTTCTTTCTTCCATAAGCTCTTTTCTCTGATTTTTAAACATCCTATGTATAGTCTAGGAAAAAAACAATCCCTTCTTTCTTTGTTTTTGTTCAACTTCAAGAAACACTCTCACTCTCTTCCAAGGTTCCAGTCACTTCCGTATCACTAACCAGTTGTTCCTTGTTGCTTAGAATCACACAGATAGCAGAAAATCCACTTGTTCCCACCTCTACTCTTTAAGCATCCAGCAATGAGATTGACATTATTTATAGATTATAGAGCAACTACACTGAAGATGTATAAATTGAACTGTTTTAAACCAATGTTCCTTCCAACCAGACTTAACCAGCTTTAGTACAATCCTGAGACTACCCGGCAAGCTGATTATTCAATACTACCCACTTTCACCCTCATACATTCTTCAGTATTGTTGCCCAAACTCATCTGCTGTCCTGATTTCCGAAGGAACTCCATGAATGGAAGAATCCCTTAGGGGACAGAAGTGAGAGTTAAATCCTACACTAAATACATAAGCTCATCTTTTTAGAATCCTGCAGAGCAGAAAGTGGAATTTTGCCAACACTTCACATTGACCAGGCAAACTTTCAATATGGTCTATTTCCTTTCTCTTACAAGGATTCAGTATCTTTAGAAAAACCTGCTATAAAACTATAGCAGAGAAAGACACCCTCATTCTAATCATGGCTCTAATTTTTTTAAATTGAAGTATAGTTGATTTACAATGTTATGTTAGTTTCAGGTGTATAGCAAAGTGATTCAGTTATACATACATATATATTTTTCCAGATTCTTTTCCCTTATAGTTTATTACAAAATATTGAATACAGTTCCTTGTGCTATACAGTAGGTCCTTGTTGGTTATCTGTTCTGTATATAGCAGTGTATGTATGTCAATCCCAAACTCCTAATTTATCCCTCCCCTTTCCCTTTGGTAACCATAAGTTTGTTTTCTGTGTCTGAGGGTCTATTTCTGTTTTGTGTATAAGTTTATTTGTATAATTTTTTTTAAGATTCCACATATAAACGATATCATGTGATATTTATCTTCCTCTGTCTGACTTACTTCACTTAGTATGATAATCTCTAGGTCCATCCATGTTGCTGCAAATGTCATTATTTCATTCTTTTTATGGCTGAGCCATGTTCCATTGTATAAATATACCACATCTTCTTCATCCATTCATCTGTTGATGGACATTTAGGTTGCTTCCATGTCTTGGCTATTGCAAAATAGTTCGTGCCTCTAATTTTTTTTTAACATCTTTATTGGAGTATAATTGCTTTACAATGGTGTGTTAGTTTCTGTTGTATAACAAAGTGAGTCAGCTATATATATCATATATCCCCATATCCCCTCCCTCTTGCATCTCCCTCCCACCATCCCTATCCCACCCCTCTAGGTGGTCACAAAACACCAAGCTGATCTCCCTGTGCTATGTAGCTGCTTCCTAGCTACCTATTTTACATTTGGTAGTGTATATATATTCATGCCACTCTCTCACTTCATTCCAGCTTACCCTTCTCCTTCCCCATGTCCTCAAGTCCATTCTCTATGTCTGTGTCTTTATTCCTGTCCTGTTGTGGCTCTAATTTGAAGTGAGTGTGCAAAATGAGGAAAAATGGTTAAACACAGAGAAAAATTTTTGAATATGATTTTTAGAATGAATTTTTCCCCTAAGTAAAAATGTTGAGGTTGGGTGGTAACATAATCCTTGGAGCTGATAAGGGACTTTCCAGTTGTGGAATATAACATATTTTGTAATATATTTTATGCCATATCATGATACAGTTTTAGAAGGAGATGAACATGATTGCTAATTAGCTTGAATTTATTTAATTTCTGAAATAAAAACTTCTTCAGTATTCTGTTGCATAGAAAAGTGACCTTCCTTGAGCAGAAATGAAATAAATACTAATTGAATTGACAGTTTTTCTTCTAATGAAGTAAAAACTTGTTAACTTCTCTCCCTCAAATCTGTCTTCTTTTTATGTAATTCATAAGTATCCATCCTGATTTCATTTCTCCCACATTCATGCAGCTCTTGAAAACAAGCTAAAAAAATAGATATGGAATTTTTGAAGTTGTTTTGCTCTGTCACATTTGTTTTTAAAGAAACACTTCGAAAATCAATTCATTTATCCAGAAACTTCTTTTAGCAGTGCCTCTGTGGGGTGGGTCATGCCATGAGAAGAGGTCAGACTTTTGAAATCAGGACACATTTTTTTCTGAGATGTTGAGGATATCAATAGTATTGGTAACTCACTGCTCAGTCAAATGGATTGATACACAGGGGAAACTTCTTTAGTTCTACTTTTCTGGCACCAGCTTTTCCTCTCTTCATATCAAGCTCAAAGGTGAACTATAGCCCCAGGCACACTTAGGCTTCCCCATTCAATGCACTCCCAAAGTGCTCAAGAATTCCTATGCTCACTTTAACCATATTGGCTATATCATTTGCAATATCTTTCCCATTCAGTAGGTGACATTTTCATTTTGTTGATGGTTTCCTTCGTTATGCAAAAGCCTTCTAGTCTGAGGTAGTCCCATGTTTATTTTTGCTTTTGTTGCCCTTGCCTGAGGAGACAGATCCAAAAAATATTGCTAAAACTAATGTCAAAGAGTGTACTGTCTATGTTTTCTTCTAGGAGTTTTATGATTTCAGGTGTTACATTTAAATCTTTAGTCCATTTTAAGTTTATTTTTCTATGTGGTGAAAAATCATCCAGTCTCATTCTTTTAAACATAGCTGTCCAGTTTTCCCAAAATCATTTATTGAAGAGACTGTCTTATCCCCACTCTATATTCATGGATCCTTTGTCATAAATTACTTAACCATATAAATGTGGGTTTATCTCTGTGTTCTCTATTCTGTTCCATTGATCTACGTGTCTGTTTTTGTGCCAGTACCAGACAGTTTTGATTACTATAGTTTGTAATATAGTTTGAAATTAAGGATCATGATACCTCCAGCTGTGTTCTTCTTTCTTAAGATTGATTTGGCCATTCAGGGTCTTTTACGTTTCCACACAACTTTTAGGATTATTTGTTCCAGTTCTGTGAAAAATGCCATTGGTACTTTGATAGTGATTTCATTGAGTCTGTAGCTTGCTTTGGGTAGCATGGACATTTTAACAATCATAATCCTTCCAATCTATGAGAACGGTATATCTTTAATTTATTTGTGTCATCTTCAATTTCTTTCATCAATGTCTTATAGATTTTAGAGTATGGGTCTTTCACCTTCTTGGTTAACCTTTTTCCTAAGTATTTTTTTCTTTTTGATGCCATTGTAAAAGAGATTATTTTCTTAATTTCTCTTTCTGATAGTTGATTATTAGTGTATAGAAACACAAACGATTTCTGTATATTGATTTTGTATCCTGCAACTTACTTGATTTCATTTATTAGTTCTAGTAATTTTTTTGGTGGAGTCTTTAGGGTTTTCTATAATAGTATCATGTCATCTGCAAATAGTGAGTTTTGCTTCTTCTTTTCAAATTTGGATGAATTTTATAACTTTTTCTTGATTGATTGCTGTGACTAAGGCTTCCAATACTATGTTGAATAAAAGAGGCAAGAGCAGGCATCCCTGTCTTCTGATCTCAGGGGAAAAGGTTTCATCTTTTCAATATTGAGTATTATGTTAACTGTGGGTTTGTCACATGTGGCCTTCATTATGTTGAGGCATTTTCCCTCTATACTCACTTTGTTGAGAGTTTTTATCATAAATGGATGTTGAATTTTGTCAAATGTTTTTCCTGCATCTACTGAGATGATCATATGATCTTTATACTTTGTTTTGTTAAGGTGGTGTATCACATTGATTGACTGTAGATATTGAATCATCTTTGCATTCCTGGGGTAATCCCAAGGTAAATCCCACTTAATCATGGTGTATGACTGTTTTAATGTATTTTTGAATCCAGTTTCCTAATATTGTGTTGAGGATTTTTACATCCATGTTCATCAGGAATATTGGCTTGTAGTTTTCTTTTTTGTAGGGTTTTTATCTGGTTTTGGTATAAGGGTAATGCTGCCTCCATCAAACAATTTGGACATGTTCCTTCTTCAATTTTTTGGAATAGTGTGAGAGGAATAGGTGTTAACACTTAAATGTTTTATAAAATTTACCTGTGAAGCTGTCTGGTCCTGGATTTTTGTTTGTTGGGAGATTTTTTTAAAAATTACTAATTCAATTTCATTACTAGTGATTTGCCTGTTCAGTTTTTCCTTTTCTTCCTGATTTAACCTTGGAAGATTGTATGTTTCTAGGAATTTATTCATTTCTTCTAGGTTGTTTTATTTGTTGGTGTACACTTGTTCATAGTAATCTCTTATGATCCTTTGTATTTCTGTGGTGTCACTTATAAGTTCTCTTTTATTTCTGATTTTATTTCTTTGGCCTCTCCCCGCCCCCTCCCCCCACCCCCCCAAATCTTGTTAAAGATTTATCAGTTTATCTATTTAAAGAAGTAGCTTTTAGTTTCATTAATCTTTTCTATTGTTTTTTAGTCTCTATTTCATTAATTTCTGCTCTTATCTTTATTTTCTTCCTTCTACTAACTTTGGGCTTTGTTCTTTTTCTGCTTCCTTTAGGTGTAAGGTTAGATTGTTTATTTGAGATTTTTCTTGTTTCCTGAGGTAGGCCTGTGTGGCTATAAACTTTCCTCTTAAAATTGTTCTTGCTATGTCGATAGATTTTAGAATATTGTGTTTCTATTTTGATTTGTCTCCAGGTATTTTTAAATTTCTTCTTTGATTTCTTCACTGACTCACTAGTTATTTAGAAACATTTTGCTTACCCTCCGTGTGTTTGTGTTTTTTCCAGTTTTCTTCTTGTAGTTGATTTCTAGTTTTATAACAATGTGATTGGAAGGATACGTGATATGATTTCAGTCTTCTTAAATTTATTGAGACTTGTTTTGTGCTCTAACATGTGATCTGTCCTGGAGAATGTTCCATGTGCACTTGAAAAGAATGTGTATTCTGCTGTTTTGGGATGGAATATTCTGTATAAATCTACTAATTTTATCTGGTCTAATGTGTCATCTAATGCCAGTGTTTCCTTGTTGATTTTCAGTCTGGATGATCTAGCTATTGATGTTAGTGGGATGTTAAAGTTCCCTATTATTATTGTATTACTGTCAATTTTTCCCTTTATATCTGCTTCATGAATTTAGGTGCTTCTTTGTTGGGTGCATAGATATTTACAAGTGTTATATTCTATTGCTGGATTGATCCATTTATCATTATGTCATGTCCTACTTTGTCTTTGTTTTAAAGTTTGTTTTGTCTGATATAAATGTTGCTACCCCAGCTTTCTTTTTTTCCATTTGTATGGAATACCTTTTTCCATTCCTTCACTTTCAGTCTGTGTGTGTCTTTAGATGTGAAGTGAGTCTCTTGTAGGCAGCATGTAGGTGGGTCTCATTTTTTCTATCTAGTCAGCCACTTTAAGCCTTTTGATTGGAACATTTAGTTTATTACATTTAAAATAACTATTGACAGATGTGTGATTATTGCCATTTTTTTAACTGTTTTCTAGTTGTTTTTGTAGTTCTTTTCTGTTCTTTTCTTCTTCTCTTACTCTTTACACTTGTGATTTGATGACTATTTTTAGTGTTATGTTCGGATTACCTTCTCTTTATTTTTTATATCTACATTATAGGCGTTTGGTTACTATGAGGTTCATATACAACAACCTATATATATAAGTGTCTATTTTAAGTTGATGATGTCTTAAGTCCAAATGCATTCTAAAAGCCCTACATTTAACTCCCACCTCCATGTGTTTTCTACATCATATTTTACATCTTTTAATTTTGGGTATTCCTTAACTACTTATTGCACATATAGATAATTTTACTACTTTTGTTTTTTTATACTAACTTTATAAGTACTTGATCCACTACCTTTATCATATGTTTGCCTTTACCAGTGAGACTTTTTTCTTTCATAATTTTCTTATTTCTAGTAGTGACCTTTTCTTTTCCATTTAAAGAAATCCTTTAAGTTTCTTCTAAAGGTGATTTAGTGGTGATGACTCCTTTAGCTTTTGTTTGTCTGGGAAACTTTTTATCTCTCCTTCAATTCTGAATGATAACCTTGCTGGGTGGGTATTCTTGGTTGTACTTTTAGTACTTTGAGTATACCATGCCAGTCCCTTCTGGCCTGTAAAGTTTCTGCTGAAAAAACAGTTGATAGTCTTAGGGTGGTTCCTTTGTATGTAACTAGTTGTTTTTTCTTGTTGCTTTTAAGATTATTTTAAATTTTGATGTTTTAGTTATAATGTATCTTGGTGTGAGTTTCTTTGGGTTCATCTTGTTTGGGAGTCTCTGCTTCCTGGACCAAATGTCTGTTTCCTTTGCTAGGTTAAAGATGTTTTCAGCTATTATTTCTTCAAATAAATTCTCCGCCCCTTTCTATCTCTATTCTCCTTCTGGGTCCTCTATAACACAAATGTTAGAATTCTGATGTTGTTTCAGAGGTCCTTTAAACTATCCTTTTCTTCTTCTTTTTTTTTTTTTTTCTGCTCTGATTGGGTGATTTCTACTACTGTGTCTTCCAGATTGCTGATCTGTTCTTCTGCATCCTTTAATCTGCTGATTCCCTTTAGTATACTTTCCATTTCAGTTTTTGTATTCTTCAGTTATGATTGGTTATTTTTTTATATTTTCTATCCCTTTGTTGAAGGTCTTACTGAATTCATCCATTCTTCTCCCTAGTTTGGTTAGCATATTTATGACTCTTCCTTTGAACTATTTATCTTTTTCTTTTTCTGAGGTTTTGTCTTCTTTGTTCATTTGGAAAGTATTTCTTTTCCTCCTCATTTTGTCTAACTCTCTGTGCTTGTTTCTATATATTAGGTACATGAGCTATATCTCCCAGTTTTGAAAGAGTGGCCTTATGTAGAAGGTGTTCTGTGGGGCCCAGTGGAGCAATCCTCTGGGTCACCAGAACCAGGTATTCCAAGGGGTATTCTCTATGTGGGCTCTGTGCACCCTCTGTTTTGGTTGGGTTTGTTTGTTGCAGGTGCACTTCAGGGCATGGTTTGCCCCAGGCCAGCTGGCTGAGAGGTCTGGCTGTGACTGCTGCAGGCAAGCTGATGTGTGGGACTTGTCTTCAGTATGCCTGGCTGTGAGTCCTGGCTGCAACTATTGTAGGCAGGCTGGAGTATAGGGCTGATTCCCTGGAATGGGAGCCTCTTTAGAGGGGCCCCAGTGCAGGTTGACACAGCCTGCCAGGTGGGGTGGGGCAGGAACGATTTTGCTGGGGCCAGCAAGGGCAAGTGGGTTGTGGGGGGGTGGTCCCCAGGAAATGCCAGGTTAGGGCACACAGCATTAGCTAGGTTGATGGAGAGTGACAGAAATGATGGAGACTGATGGGCCAGCTAGGTGAAAGGAGAGTGAAATAAATGGCACCCTCCAGTGCTTTTGTTCTCGGAGAAAGTTCCACCAGATCTCTGCCCTCTGGCGTATGCCCTAAAATTAGTTAATAAATTTCCTTCTTGTATTATCCATGCACTTTTCAACCTGCTGCCTCTGTACTGGGACTTGGAATGAGTGGGTTTGTGCACAAGCCCTTCAAGAGCAGAGTCTCAGTTTCCCACAGCCCTCTGGCTCTCCTGGATGTAAGTCTCACTGGCTTTCAAAGCCAGACATCATGGGGGCTTGTCTTCCTGGTGCAGGTCCCCCAGACTGGGGATTTTGATGTGGGGCTCAGACTCCTCACTTCTGAGCAGGGGGCGGGGTCTGCATGGTTATGATATCCCTCCCACTTGTGGGTTACTGCACCAAGGGTATTGGTTCTGACTAGGTTGTATCTTTGACCCTCCTACCCATCTGGATGTGACCTTTTCTTTATATCCTTAGTTGTAGAAAATCTGTTCTGCTAGTCTTCCTCAGAGATAGTTGTTCTATATTTACTTGTAGTTTTGCTGTGTCCATGGAAGGCAGTGAGCTCAGGATCTTCCTCCTTTGCCATCTTGATCTGGACCCCTCAGGATTTACTGTCCTATCTCCTCAACCAGATTGTCATATCTCATCTTGTGGGAAGACAATAACCCTTTTAAAAATTTTTTTATTGAAGTATAGTTTATTTACAATGCTCTTTTAATTTCTGATGTACAGCTAAATGACTCGGATATGTGTGTATATATATTCTTTTTCATATTCTTTTCCATTATGGTTTGTTACAGGATATTGAATATAGCTCCCTGTGCTATATAGTAGTACCTTGTTGTTCATCCATTCTGTATATGATAGTTTACATCTGCTAGTCCCAAACTCCCAATCCTTCCCTCCCCCAACCTTGGCAACCACAGGTTTATGGAAGAGACTAACTCTTAACCATTTTCTCTCAAGGTGGATACTTTAATGAGAATTTCTCAAAGTGTGGTCCTCAATATCCTATGTCAGGAACATCTAGAAAGTCTAGCTAAAAATGCAGATTCTAAGGCCCTACCCATTTTACTAATCCAGTACTGGCTGTAGTGAGGACCAAGAATCTGGATTTTAACAATCTCCCCAGGTGATGCCTATGCATACCAAACTGTGAGAACCACAGCCTCATAGGCACAAGGCAGATAGTTGATGACTGGACTGCTTCCCACTGAATCCCTTCGGATACCCTCAGGATAAGTCTTTGAGGGCCACAAGGACCAGCAGGCTGGGCCTAAGAGTAGAATTTATACATGCATTCATTTAACAAATAGTCATGAGCTTACTCTGCTGGGTATGGGTATACGATGGGGAGTTAGATAGGAAGTCCCTGCCCCTGTGGATCGTATAACTGAAGGAACCTGGAAATAGTTCCTTCACCAGCATTTTCTCTTCATTTCCCTTTTTGATTCCTCATATATTTTATGAGTATATTCTATTAGCCAGACTGTGTTCTATTATGAACAAGACAGATAAAGAGCCCTCCCCTCTTCTAGAGTTTACATTTCAGTAAGGAGAAAAGGAAAATAAACAAGTAAACCCAAACCACCAAGTTAATTACAGATTGCGACAATTGCAAGGAAGTAAATAAACAAAGTAATGTGTGGAGAGATTGACTTTAAAGGGTGAGGTGGCATTTGAGCTAAGAATTGATGGATGAAGGTCTTTGGGTCAGGACTGCAACGGGGCAGATTGATGAGGCATTTGAAGCACACAGGCCTAAGATGGAATGATGATGGTGATGATAATGACAGCTATTACTTAGTGAGCATTTCCTGTGCATCAGACTGTGTGTTAAACTTTTTATGGGCTCTATTGTATTTAATCTTGGCAGGAAGCCTAGGAGATAGATGTTATTACTCCCACTTTCAGATGAAGAAACTGAGGAAGACCAGACATGTTAGATGTCTTGTTCAGGTCACACAGCTAATAAGTGGCAGACTGGACAATTAAATGTAGCTCTGTGTGATGGCAAAGGCTGCACTGTTTGGCACGGCACTGTTTGCCTTTTTAGTGACACGAGGCTGCTGCTGCTGACTGCAGAAGAAGCATGATGAAATAACAAGGGCACAGGCTTGTTATGACTATGAGAATGGTTAATATTAAGAACATATAGGGCTTCCCTGGTGGCGCAGTGGTTGAGGATCTGCCTGCCAGTGTGGGGAACACGGGTTCGAGCCCTAGTCTGGGAAGATCCCACATGCCATGGAGCAACTGGGCCCATGAGCAACAACTATTGAACCTGTGCATCTGGAGCTTGTGCTCCGCAGCAAGAGAGGCTGCGACCTGCACACCGCGATGAAGAGTGGCCCCCGCTCGCCACAACTAGAGAAAGCTCTCGCACAGAAATGAAGACCCAACACAGCCAAAAAATAAATAAATTAATTTAAAAAAAAGAATAGCTTTATTATTAAAAAACCCACATATAATAGTAATGATTTAACACTGTTGAGCATCAACTCTGTGCAAGGCAGTGCGCAAAACAACTTCTTCTTTTTTTTTTAACATCTTTATTGGAGTATAATTGCTTTACAATGGTGTGTTAGTTTCTGCTTTATAACAAAGTGAATCAGTTATACATATACACATGTTCCCATATCTCTTCCCTCTTGCATCTCCCTCCCTCCCACCCTCCCTATCCCACCCCTCTAGGTGGTCACAAAGCACCGAGCTGATCTCCCTGTGCTATGCGGCTGCTTCCCACTAGCTATCTATTTTACGTTTGGTAGTGTATATATGTCCATGCCACTCTCTCACTTTGTCACAGCTTACCCTTCCCCCTCCCCATATCCTCAAGTCCATTCTCTAGTAGGTCTGTGTCTTTATTCCTGTCTTACACCTAGGTTCTTCGTGACATTTTTTTCTTAAATTCCATATATATATGTGTTAGCATACAGTATTTGTCTTACTCTTTCTGACTTACTTCACTCTGTATGACAGACTCCAGGTCCATCCACCTCACTACAAATAACTCAATTTCGTTTCTTTTTATGGCTGAGTAATATTCCATTGTATATATGTGCCACATCTTCTTTATCCATTCATCCGATGATGGACACTTAGGTTCTTTCCATCTCCTGGCTACTGTAAATAGAGCTGCAATGAACATTTTGGTCCATGACTCTTTTTGAATTATGGTTTTCTCAGGGTATATGCCCAGTAGTGGGATTGCTGGGTCATATGGTAGTTCTATTTGTAGTTTTTTAAGGAACCTCCATACTGTTCTCCATAGTGGCTGTACCAATTCACACTCCCACCAGCAGTGCAAGAGTGTTCCCTTTTCTCCACACCCTCTCCAGCATTTATTGTTTCTAGATTTTTTGATGATGGCCATTCGAACTGGTGTGAGATGAAATCTCATTGTAGTTTTGATTTACATTTCTCTAATGATTAATTATGTTAAGCATTCTTTCATGTATTTGTTGGCAGTCTGTATATCTTCTTTGGAGAAATGTCTATTTAGGTCTTCTGCCCATTTTTGGATTGAGTTGTTTGTTTTTTTGTTATTGAGCTGCATGAGCTGCTTGTAAATTTTGGAGATTAATCCTTCGTCAGTTGCTTCATTTTCAAATATTTTCTCCCATTCTGAGGGTTGTCTTTTAGTCTTGTTTATGGTTTCCTTTGCTTTGCATTAGGTCCCATTTGTTTATTATTGTTTTTATTTCCATTTCTCTAGGAGGTGGGTCAAAAAGGATCTTGCTGTGATTTATGTCATAGAGTGTTCTGCCTATGTTTTCCTCTAAGAGTTTGATAGTTTCTGGCCTTACATTTAGGTCTTTAATCCATTTTGAGCTTATTTTTGTGTATGGTGTTAGCGAGTGTTCTAATCTCATACTTTTACATGTACCTGTCCAGTTTTCCCAGCACCAATTATTGAAGAGGCTGTTCTTTCTCCACTGTACATTCTTGCCTCCTTTATCAAAGATAAGGTGACCATATGTGCATGGGTTTATCTCTGGGGTTTCCATCCTGTTCCATTGATCTATATTTCTGTTTTTGTGCCAGTACCATACTGTCTTGATTACTGTAGCTTTGTAGTATCATCTGAAGTCAGGGAGCCTGATTCCTCCAGCTCCGTTTTTCTTTCTCAAGATTGCTTTGGGTATTCGGGTTCTTTTGTGTTTCCATACAAATTATGAAATTTTTTGTTCTAGTTCTGTGAAAAATGCCAGTGGTAGTTTGATAGGGATTGCATTGAATCTGTAGATTGCTTTGGGTAGTATAGTCATTTTCACAATGTTGATTCTTCCAATCCAAGAACATGGTATATCTCTCCATCTATTTGTATCATCTTTGATTTCTTTCATCAATGTCTTATAATTTTCTGCATACAGGTCTTTTGTCTCTTTAGGTAGGTATATTCCTAGATATTTTATTCCTTTTGTTGCAATGGTAAATGGGAGTGTTTTCTTCATTTAACTTTCAGATTTTTCATCATTAGTGTATAGGAATGCCAGAGATTTCTGTGCATTAATTTTGTATCCTGCTACTTTACCAAATTCATTGATTAGCTCTAGTAGTTTTCTGGTAGCATCTTTAGGATTGTCTATGTACAGTATCATGTCATCTGCAAACAGTGACAGCTTTACTTCTTTTCTGATTTGGATTCCTTTTATTTCCTTTTCTTCTCTGATTGCTGTGGCTAAAACTTCCAAAACTATGTTGAATAAGAGTGGTGAGAGTGGGCAACCTTGTCTTGTTCCTGATCTTAGTGGAAATGGTTTCAGTTTTTCACCATTGAGGATGATGTTGGCTGTGGGTTTTCATATATGGCCTTTATCATGTTGAGGAAAGTTCCATCCACGTCTACTTTCTGCAGGGTTTATTTTTTTTTCTCATAAATGGGTGTTGAATTTTGTTGAAAGCATTCTCTGCATCTTTGAGATGATCATATGGTTTTTCTCCTTCAGTTTGTTAATATTGTGTATCACGTTGATTGATTTGCGTATATAGAAAAATCTTTGCATTCCTGGAATAAACCCCACTTGATCATGGTGTATGATCCATTTAATGTGCTGTTGGATTCTGTTTGCTAGTATTTTGTTGATGATTTTTGCATCTATATTAATCAGTGATATTGGTCTGTAATTTTCCTTCTTTGTGACATCCTTGTCTGGTTTTGTTATCAGGGTGATGGTGGCCTCGTAGAATGAGTTTGGGAGTGTTCCTCCCTCTGCTATATTTTGGAAGAGTTTGAGAAGAATAGGTGTTTGCTCTTCTCTAAATGGTTGATAGAATTTGCCTGTGAAGCCAACTGGTCCTGGGCTTTTATTTGTTGGAAGATTTTTAATCACAGTTTCAATTTGAGTGCTTGTGATTGGTCTGTTCATATTTTCTATTTCTTCCTGCTTCAGTCTTGGCAGGTTGTGCATTTCTAAGAATTTGTCCATTTCTTCCAGGTTGTCCATTTTATAGGCATAGAGTTGCTTGTAGTAATCTCTCATGATCTTTTGTATTTCTGCAGTGTCATTTGTTACTTCTCCTTTTTCATTTCTAATTCTATTGATTTGAGTCTTCTCCCTTTTTTCTTGATGAGTCTGGCTAATGGCTTATCAATTTTGTTTATCTTCTCAAAGAACCACCTTTTAGTTTTATTGATCTTTGCTATCATTTCCTTCATTTCTTTTTCATTTATTTCTGATCTGATCTTTATGATTTCTTTCCTTCTGCTAACTTTGTTTTTTTTTTTTTTTTTGTTCTTCTTTCTCTAATTGCTTTTGGTGCAAGCTTAGGTTGTTTTTTCGAGGTGTTTCCTGTTTCTTAAGGTAGGATTGTATTGCTATAAACTTCCCTCTTAGAACTGCTTTTGCTGCATCCCATAGGTTTTAGGTCATCTTGTTTCCATTGTCATTTGTTTCTAGGTATTTTTTGATTTCCTCTTTGATTTCTTCAGTGATCACTTCGTTATTAAGTAGTGTATTGTTTACCCTCCATGTGTTTGTATCTTTTACAGATCTTTTCCTGTAATTGATATCTTGTCTCATAGCATTGTTGTCAGAAAAGACAGTTGATACGATTTCAACTTTCTTAAATTTAACAAGGCTTGATTTGTGACCCAAGATATGATCTATCCTGGAGAACATTCCATGAGCACTTGAGAAAAATGTGTATTCTGTTGTTTTTGGATGGAATGTCCTATTAATATCAATTAGGTCCATCTTGTTTAATGTATCTTTAAAGCTTGTGTTTCCTTATGTATTTTCATTTTGAATGATCTGTCCATTGGTGAAAGTGGGGTGTTAAATTTACCTACTATGAATGTGTTACTGTTGATTTCCCCTTTTATGGCTGTTAGTATTTGCCTTCTTTATTGAGGTGCTCCTATGTTGGGTATATAAATATTTACAATTGTTATATCTTCTTCTTGGATCGATCCCATGATCATTATGTAGTGTCCTTCTTTGTCTCTTGTAACAGTCTTTATTTTAAAGTCTATTTTTTTCTGAGATGAGAATTGCTACTCCAGCTTTCTTTTGGTTTCCATTTGCATGGAATATCTTTTTCCATCCCCTCACTTTCAGTCTGTATGTGTCTCTAGGTCTGAAGTGGGTCTCTTGTAGACAGCATATATATGGGTCTTGTTTTTGTATCCATTCAGCCATTCTGTGTCTTTTGGTGGGAGCACTTAATCCATTTACATTTAAGGTAATTATCGATATGTATGTTCCTATTCCCATATTCTTAATTGTTCTGGGTTTGTTATTATAAGTCTTTTCCTTCTCTTGTGTTTCTTGCCTAGAGAAAATCCTTTAGCATTTGTTGTAAAACTGGTTTGGTGGTGCTGAACTCTCTCAGCTTTTGCTTGTCTGTAAAGATTTTAATTTCTCCATCAAATCTGAATGAGATCCTTGCTGGGTAGAGTAATCTTGGTTGTAGGTTTTTCTCCTTCATCACTTTAAGTATGTCCTGCCACTCCCTTCTGGCTTGCAGAGTTTCTGCTGAAAGATCAGCTGTTAACCTTATGGGGATTCCCCTGTGTGTCATTTGTTGTTTTTACCTTGCTGTTTTTAATATGTTTTCTTTGTATTTAATTTTTGACAGTTTGATTAATATGTGTCTTGGTGTGTTTCTCCTTGGATTTATCCTGTATGGGACTCTCTGTGTTTCCTGGACTTGATTAACTATTTCATTTCCCATATTAGGGAAGTTTTCAACTATAATCCCTTCAAATATTTTCTCAGTCCCTTTCTTTTTCTCTTCTTCTTCTGGAACCCCTATAATTCAAATGTTAGTGTGTTTAATGTTGTCCCAGAGGTCTCTGAGACTGTCCTCAGTTCTTTTCATTCTTTTTTCTTTATTCTGCTCTGCATTAGTTATTTCCACTATTTTATCTTCCAGGTCACTTATCCGTTCTTCTGCCTCAGTTATTCTGCTATTGATCCCTTCTAGAGTATTTTTAATTTCATTTATTGTTTTGTTCAATGTTGCTTGTTTCATCTTTAGTTCTTCTAGGTCCTTGTTAAATGTTTCTTGCATTTTCTCTATTCTATTTCCAAGATTTTGGATCATCTTTACTATCATTATTCTGAATTCTTTTTCAGGTAGACTGCCTATTTCCTCTTCATTTGTTAGGTCTGGTGGGTTTTTATCCTGCTCCTTCATCTGCTGTGTGTTTTTCTGTCTTCTCATTTTGCTTTTCTTACTGTGTTTGGGGTCTCCTTTTTGCAGGCTGCAGGTTCGTGGTTCCCATTGTTTTTGGTGTCTGTCCCCAGTGGCTAAAGTTGGTTCAGTGGGTTGTGTAGGCTTCCTGGTGGAGGGGACTAGTGCCTGTGTTCTGGTTGATGAGGCTGGATCTTGTCTTTCTAGTGGGCAGGTCCACGTCTGGTGGTTTGTTTTGGGGTGTCTGTGGACTTATTATGATTTTAGGCAGCCTCTCTGCTAATGGGTGGGGGTGTGTTCCTGTCTTGCTAGTTGTTTGGCATAGGGTGTCTAGTACTGTAGCTTGCTGGTCTTTGAGTGAAGCTGGGTGTTGGTGTTGAGATGGAGATCTCTGCGAGATTTTCACCGTTTGATATTATGTGGAGCTGGAGGTCTCCTGTGGACCAGTGTCCTGAAGTTGGCTCTCCTACCTCAGAGGCACAGCACTGACTGCTGGCTGCAGCACTAAGAGCCTTTCATCCACACGGCTCAGAATAAAAGGGGAAAAAGTAGAAAGAAAGAAAGAAAGAAAGAAAGAAAGAGGATAAAAGAAAATAAAATAAAGTTATTAAAATAAAAACATAATTATTAAGAAATTTTTTTTAAAAAGTAAAAAAGCAAACAAAGAAAAAAAACGGATGGATAGAACCCTATGACAAATGGTGAAAGCAAAGCTATACAGACAAAATCTCACATAGCAGCATACACATACACACTCACAAAAAGAGGAAAAGGGGAAAAAATAATATATCTTGCTCCCAACTTCCACCTCCTCAATTTGGGATGATTTGTTATCTATTCAGGTATTCCACAGATGCAGGGTACCTCAAGTTGATTGTGGAGTTTTAATCCGCTGCTCCTGAGGCTGCTGGGAGAGATTTCCCTTTCTCTTCTTTGTTCACACAGCTCCCGGTGTTCAGCTTTGGATTTGGCCCCGCCTCTGTGTGTAGGTCGCCTGAGGGCGTCTGTTCTTCGCTCAGACAGGACGGGGTTAAAGGAGCAGCTGATTCGGGGACTCTGGCTCACTCAGGCCTGGGGGAGGGAGGGGCATGGAGTGCGGGGCGAGCCTGCGGCGGCTTCTCGGCGTGACATTACACCAACCTGAGGCGCGCTGTGCATTCTCCCGGGGAAGTTGTCCCTGGATCCCAGGACACTGGCAGTGGCGGGCTGCACAAGCTCCCCCGAAGGGAGGTGTGGAGAGTGACCTGTGCTCGCACACAGGCTTCTTGGTGGTGGCAGCAGCAGCCTTAGTGTCTCATGCCCGTCTCTGGGGTCCGCGCTTTTAGCCCCGGCTCACGCCCGTCTCTGGAGCTCCTTTAAGCAGTGCTCTTAATCCCCTTTCCTCGCACACCAGGAAACAAAGAGGGAAGAAAAAGTCTCTTGCCTCTTCGGCAGGTCCAGACTTTTTCCCGGACTCCCTCCTGGCTATCCGTGGTGCACTAACCCCTACAGTCTGTGTTCACGCCGCCAACCCCAGTCCTCTCCCTGCGCTCCAACTGAAGCCCAAGCCTCAGCTCTCAGCCCCGCCCACCCTGGCGGGTGAGCAGACAAGCCTCTCGGGCTGGTGAGTGCCGGTCGGCACCGATCCTCTGTGCGGGAATCTCTCTGCTTTGCCCTGTTGCTGCGCTCTCCTCCACGGCCTCGAAGCTCACCACCTCTGCCACTGGCAGTCTCCACCTGTGAAGGGGCTTCTAGTGTGTGGAAACCTTTCTTCCTCCACAGCTCCCTCCCACTGTTGCAGGTCCCGTCCCTATTCTTTTGTCTCTGTTTATTCTTTTTCCTTTTGCCCTCCCCAGGTACGTGGGGAGTTTCTTGCCTTTTGGGAGGTCTGAGGTCTTCTGCCAGCGTTCAGTGGGTGTTCTGTAGGAGTTGCTCCACGTGTAGATGTATTTCTGATGTATCTGTGGGCAGAAAGGTGATCTCCGCGTCTTACTCTTCCGCCATCTTCCCCCTCTCCATGACTCTTTGAATTCTGATTTTCTCAGGGTGTATGCCCAATAGTGGGATAGCTGGGTCATATGGTAGTTCTATTTGTAGTTTTTTAAGGAACCTCCATACTGTTCTCCATAGTGGCTGTATCAATTTACATTCCCACCAACAGTGCAAGAGGGTTCCCTTTTTTCCACACCCTCTCCAGCATGTATTGTTTCTAGATTTTTTGATGATGGCCATTCTGACCAGTGTGAGATGATATCTCCTTGTAGTTTTGATTTGCATTTCTCTAATGATTAATGATGTTGAGAATTCTTTCATGAAAACACCTTATTCTTATTAACTCGTGGTCCTCAGAACAATCCTTTGAGATACAGGTGATGAAGTTGGGGTTTAGAGAGGTTAAGCAACTTGGCCAGGGTCTCTCAACTGGTCAGCGGTAGAACCAGATTCACATTTACAAGGTCTGATCCTGAATCTTGATTCTCTTCCCTCTGCTTCCCTGATGAAAGGAGCTAAGGTCTGTGCAAGGGCCTTGGACACACTTACACACAGGAAAGCTCAAAATAATCAACCTTCCCCCAAGCCCACCATAGCTCTTTTTCATCTGGCCTGGCTTCTGATGCCTGTGGCCTCCTCTCACTTTTTGGGGCATTTGCTACAGAACCATCATGCTTGTCCTCTCCTATGCTGACTTATGAGAAGTGACTGTTATTGGCAAGTACCTGGGCATGTCACAGGAGGTTTGGCCACTTTTTTCTGTCTTTAGAATGAACGCTGTCAATCCAGCGTTACATCACCTTCAGTCATTAACAAGCCAGTATGGCTTTGTCTGTCACCATCTTTCCACAGGGAAGGGATTGCTGAAAGCGGGCACAGAGGAGCTAGTTGTGGTGGGAGGATGCTGCCTGCCTGGTTTGGAGGCGGTGGCAGGCTCAGGGAGTGAAGTTGTAGCAAGGACTCTGAAAAACTGGGCCCGAGAGGAAGGTGGAGACTCCCAGGGTTGTGATTTCCCCAGGAGGGCATGAGCCTCCTTGGAATGGAAGGTGGATGGAGAACCAAAGTAAACGTCAGTGTTTTTCCTAGTGTGGTCTTTTCTGCTCGTTCGTATTGAGTCAACAATGGCACCACAACAATAGCCTCAGTCTTATTATACATCTCTATATAACAGCAATGATGGCATCAGATGGCAGTGAATACCCAGTTTATGGTTCCATGTTGTTTATTTGCTTTTCAATATTAATTAAAATCTGAGACCTGGCAAATCTAGTACTTTGAGAGTTTTTGACCTGTTCTGCTTGGGCTGTTCTGTGGCTTGGATGGGAGTACATCGGGGGGATGACCTGGCCCCATTCCCTTCACCCTCTGTGTCGATTTGGGTTGGAATTAGTGGGATATGGCTTCATTCCCTGTGATTTGGGGTTGAGCTGGATTGGGTTTGGGAGAAAACTAGGGCTCATTCCCTATCCACCAACCCTAAATTTTCAGGTCCCTACCAGTGTGATTTCAACATCTGCCAACTGGTCACACATTTTGAAGTTCCTATTATCTTTTCAAACTTAAATCTGAAAAGATGATTGGATCTTATGGATTCCAAGAGTGGTTTTTAGCTTTACCTTAATCTCAGACTTTGGTACGAAAAATTATTTTATCATCAGTGTTCCGTTTTCTTTTCTATCCGGGCTAATTGTATGTAAGTAGCTATTCATATGACATGCATTTAAAACTGCTCATTGTCAAAAAAGGGTTAAAACTAGGTTTGTGTACTATTTTACAGCATAGTTTCATTAGTAGGACTTTTTGAGAAAGCTAAGAATATATAGGTGGTATCTCTAATGTGTGGAGTTTGGAAAGAGTAGTAAACCAGGGGTCACTGACCTGGGCTCTGGTTCTTGCTTTGGCACCAACTAGCTGTTTGACAGTGGGCAAATACCCTTGTCTTTTTATTTTCCCCCCATAAATTTATTTATTTATTTTTGGCTTCATTGGGTCTTCATTGCTGCAGGCTGGCTTTCTCTAGTTGTGGCGAGCAGGAGCTACTATTCATTGTGGTGTGCAGGCTTCTCATTGCGGTGGTTTCTCTTGTGGAGCACGGGCTCTAGGTGCATGGGCCTCAGCAGTTGCAGACCATGGGCTCAGTAGTTGTGGCTCGTGGGCTCTAGAGCACAGGCTAAGTAGTTGTGGCGCTCGGGCTTAGTTGCTCTGCGGCATGTGGGATCTTCCTGGACCAGGGATCGAACCTGTGTGCCCTGCATTGGCAGACGGATTCTTAACCACTATGCCACCAGGGAAGTTCCCCCCTGCCCCTTGTTTTTTATGCCTCAGCTTCCACATTTGCAAAGAAAGGTCAGAGGTGAAGGGTGGAAGATGAGAGGCTGCACTTGCTGACCCCTTACGCATCCTTCCAACCATGATTATTTTTTCATGAAAGTGACTTTTGACCTCTACAAACTGTGTCACTGTCAGAGGCAGTGACTTGACTTGAACGCGCTTATACTTTAGCACACTTACGTATGGTTTCTATCCTTATTTTAAAATAATGATGGCAATATTTGCAATGAATTAAGATTCCAGCCTTGCCTCTCAGTCTCTGATTGCTTTGGTGTGTTACTTGGGTGAAAAGGTTTCCACTGATTCTTTTAAATGGTAGGACATGTCTCCTCTTCGGGTTTCCAAATTGCAACTTTGAACATAATCTTTCCTTCTTAGCCCAGGCTTTGTTGAAGTCTTAGGCAGCAGATATCAAAAATCAACCAGCTTTATGCACTGGCTTTTTTTCTTTAAAATCTTTTGGCAAGCTTCACTGTGCTCTCATCTCACCCTAATACACAAGGGGACTACTTTCCCAGTTAATAGAAGAGCTAAAGACTAGGCTAACAGGTTTGCTGCCGTGCTAATATGGAATAATCTCTGATAACTATAATTAACTTGTATGCACCTGATACAGGTTGACTCACCAGAACATTCACACCCTGCAGGATTGCTATTCCTCTTTGAGATGCAAGCAGATGCTTCCACCAGCTATCTAGAGCCCCAACGCTGCAGCCTCAATTTTGTATGCATTTATCCTTGACCGGAGCACCATTTATTTTAGGAAGGTATTTTGACATGTCACCTCTGGGCTACAGTGTCTCCAAAAATGCATTCAGTGAATAGAAAAGCCCTCTCCCCCATGTGACTGTCAGTCCCAGCACGTGCAGTGGCACAGGAAGCTGGCCCAAGACCAAAGTAGTTCATCAGCACTGGGTTTATTCTGGGACTCAAGGAAGATTCCTGGCCATTCACTGACAGCTCTGCCCAGGCTTCCTCTCCTGGTAGCCAGTCCTGTTACACAGAAGGGCTGGACAATGTGCTTGGGAATTCTCACCAGGGTGCATTCCATGAAAATGAGTATGTTGCTGGGCTTCATGTTCAGGCTCTTCTGAGGACACTTTAGAAGAAAAATCTTTTTCCTGGTAATCCTGTGGTCTGCCTTGCTCCTCAGAGAAAGCTGTGCTTCCTTGCATGCGTTTAGAAGAGTGTTAGGGAGGCTATCTGTTGCTTCCCTCTGTGGCAAAGGTGAGAATCGGGATGAGGAAGCATTTAGAAAACAAAGGAAATAGCACAGGCTTATTTGACATACAAATAAATGTGCATAGAGATAAAAATTAAGAGATTTATATGAAACAAGGCCATGGTTTATTTTCTAGATCTGGGCAAAATGGAATTGTATCAGACAAGACAGATCTAATCCAATGAGAACAAGTTAGTGAAGTTTGCATAGGAAATAGTAGTGAGAGAGTGTTTCAAATGGGTTTCTTAATAGAATGAATTCCAGGGATGGTGTTATGGTCATATTTTTCTAAACTATTTCTTGGTTTTCTGGAAGTCCATCTTCTTCACATTCTCAAACCCTAACCCACCAGCATTTAAGCCACATTAGTAAGAGAATCTGCTGTTAAGTGCTAGTGACTTTTACCAAAAACACAAAGTGCCTCAAAGGAAAAAGAAGTCTACTGCTCTTTATAGTAAATATTTTTAAAATTACAGAGTAGCAGCTGTCAAGTTTTCTGATGTAAAGGAACGTTTTATTTGTTTTCAGGCATCTTAGGAAAGTCTTAACTTGCTCTTTCTGATATTTTCCTTCATCTTTTTTTTTAAGGATCATGAATTCCCCCCAAATGATTTCCTGTAAATCAGTCATTAGAAGTGGTACAGAGCAGAGAGGGCAGACAGCAGAAGCAAGAAGAACTATAATCCTGCAGCTTGTGGAACAAAAACCACATTCACAAAAAGATAGACAAGATGAAAAGGCAGAGGGCTGTATACCAAATGAAGGAACAAGATAAAACCCCAGAAAAACAACTAAATGAAGTGGAGATAGGCAAACTTCCAGAAAAAGAATTCAGAACAATGATAAGATGATCCAGGACCTCAGAAAAACAATAGAGGCAAAGATCGAGAAGATGCATGGAATGTTTAACAAAGACCTAGAAGAGTTAAAGAACAAACACACAGGGATGAACAATACAATGACTGAAATGAAAACTACACTAGAATCAATAGTAGAATAACTGAGGCAGAAGAATGGATAAGTGACCTGGAAGACAGAATGGCGGAATTCACTGCTGTGGAACAGAATAAAGAAAAAAGAATGAAAAGAAATGAAGACAGGCTAAGAGACCTCTGGAACAACATTAAACACAACAACATTTGATTTATAGGGGTCACAGCAGGAGAAGAGAGAAAGGACCAGAGAAAATATTTAAAGAGATTATAGTCTAAAACTTCCCTAACATGGGAAAGGAAATAGCCACCCAGTCCAGGAAGCACAGAGAGTCCCATACAGGATAAACCCAAGGAGAAACACGTCGACCCATAGTAATCAAATTGGCAAAAATTAAAGACAAAGAAAAATTATTGAAAGCAGCAAGGGAAAAATGACAAATAAATACAAGGGAACTCCCATAAGGTTAAAAGCTGATTTCTCAGCAGAAACTCGACAAGCCAGAAGGGAGTGGTATGATATACTTAAAGTGATGAAAGGGAAGAACGTACAACCAAGATTACTCTACCCGGCAAGGATCTCATTCAGATTTGATGGAGAAATCAAAAGCTTTACAGACAAGCAAAAACTAAGAGAATTCAGCTCCACCAAACCAGCTCTACAACAAATGCTAAAGGAACTTCTGTAAGTGGGAAACACAAGAGAAGAAAAAGACCTACAAAAACAAACCCCAAACAATTAAGAAAATGGTCAAAGGAACATACATATCGATAATTACCTTAAACATGAATGGATTAATGGTCCAACCAAAAGACACAGGCTTGCTGAATGGATGCAAAAACAAGACCCATATATATGTTGTCTACAAGAGACCCACTTCAGACCTAGGGACACATACAGACTGAAAGTGAGGGGATGGAAAAAGATATTCCATGCAAATGGAAATCAAAAGAAACCTGGAGTAGCAATACTCATCAGATAAAATAGAATTTAAAATAAAGAATGTTACAAGAGACAAGGGAGGACACTACATAATGATCAAGGGATCAATCCAAGAAGAAGATATAACAATTATACATACATATGCACCCAACATAGGAGCACCTCAATGCATAAGACAAATGCTAACAACTATAAAACAGGAAATAGACAGTAACACAATAATAGTGGGAGACTTTAACACCTCACCTACACCAATGGATAGATCATCCAAAATGAAAATAAATAAAGAAACAGAAGGTTTAAATGTCACAGTAGACCAGAGAGATTTAATTGATATTTATAGGACATTCCATCCAAAAACAGCAGATTACACTTTCTTCTCTAGTGTGCACAGAACATTCTCCAGGGCTGATCATATCTTGGGTCACAAATTAAGCCTCAGTAAATTTAAGAAAATTGAAATCATATCAAGCATCTTTTCTGACAACAACACTATGAGATTAGAAATGAATTACAGGGGAAAAAACATAAAAAACACAAACACATGGAGGCTAAACACTATGTTACTAAATAACCAAGAAATCACTGAAGAAATCAAAGAGGAAATCAAAAAATACCTAGAGACAAATGACAATGAAAACATGACAATGCAAAACCTTTGGGATACAGCAAAAGCAGTTCTAAGAGGGAAGTTTATAGCTATACAAGCCTACCTCAGAAAACAAGAAAAATCTCAAATAAATAATCTAACCTTACACCTAAAGGAACTAGAGAAAGAAGAACAAACAAAACCCAAAGTTGGCAGACGGAAAGAAATCATAAAGATCAGAGCAGAAATAACTGAAATAGAAACAAAGAAAACAATAACAAAGATCAATAAAACTAAAAGCTGGTTCTTTGAGAAGATAAACAAAATTGATAAACCATTAGTCAGACTCATCAAGAAAAACAGGGAGAGGACTCAAATCAATAAAATTAGAAATGAAAAAGGAGAAGTTACAACAGACACCACAGGAATACAAAGCATCCTAAGAGGCTACTACAAGCAACTCTATGCCAATAAAATGAACAACCTGGAAGAAATGGACAAATTCTTAGAAAGGTATAACCTTCCAAGACTGAACCAGGAAAAAATAGAAAAGATGAACAGACCCATCACAAGTAATGAAATTGAAACTGTGATTAAAAATCTTCCAGTGAACAAAAGTCCAGGAGCAGATGGCTTCACAGGTGAATTCTATCAAACATTTAGAGAAGAGCTAACACCCATCCTTCTCAAACTCTTCCAAAAAATTGCATAGGAAGGAACACTCCTGAACTCATTCTATGAGGCCACCATCACCCTGATACCAAAAACAAAGATACTACAAAGAAGGAAAATTACAGACCAATATCACTGATTAATATAGATGCAAAAATCCTCAACAAAATACTAGCAAACATAATCTAACAACACATTAAAGGGATCATACACCATGATCAAGTGGGATTTGATCCTAGGGATGCAAGGATTCTTCAATATGTGCAAATCAATCAATGTGATACACTATATTAACAAATTGAAGAATAAAAACCATATGATCATCTCAATAGATGCAGAAAAAGCTTTTGACAAAATTCGACAGCCATTTTTGATTAAAAGTCTCCAGAAAGTGGGCATAGAGGGAACTTTCCTCAACATAATAAAGGCCATATATGACAAACCCACAGCCAACATCATCCTCAATGGTGAAAAACTGAAACCATTTCCACTAAGATCAGGAACAAGACAAGGTTTCCCACTCTCACCACTATTATTCAACATAGATTTGGAAGTCCTAGGCTTGGCAATCAGAGAAGAAAAAGAAATAAAAAGAATACAAATTGGAAAAGAAGAAGTAAAACTGTCACTGTTGCAGATGACATGATACTATACATAGAGAATCCTAAACATGCTACCAGAAAACAACTAGAGCTAATCAATGAATTTGGTAAAGTAGCAGGATACAAAATTAATGCACAGAAATCTCTTGCATTCCTATACAGTAATGATGAAAAATCTGAAAGTGAAATTAGAAAACATTCCCATTTACCATTGCAACAAAAAGAATAACATATCTGAGAATAAACCTATGCAAGGAGATAAAAGACCTGTATGCAGAAAATTATAAGACACTGATGAAAGAAATTAAAGATGATACAAATAGATGGAGAGATATACCATGTTCTTGGATTGGAAGAAGCAACATTGTGAAAATGACTCTAGTATCCAAAGCAATCTACAGATTCAATGCAATCCCTATCAGACTACCAATGGCATTTTTCACAGAACTAGAACAAAAAATTTCAAAATTTGTACAGAGACACAAAAGACCCCGAATAGCCAAAGCAGTCTTGAGAAAGAAAAACGGAGCTGGAGGAATCAGGCTCCCTGACTTCAAACTATACTACAAAGTTACAGTAATCAAGACAGTACGGTAGTGACACAAAAACAGAAATATAGATCAATGGAACAGGATAGAAATCCCAGAGTTAAACCCATGCACATATGGTCTCCTTATATTTGATAAAGGAGGCAAGAATATACAGTGGAGAAAAGACAATCTCTTCAATAAGTGGTGCTGGGAAAACTGGACAGCTACATGTAAAAGAATGAAATTAGAACACTTCCTAACACCATGCACAGAAATAAACTCAAAATGGGTTAAAGACCTAAATGTAAGGCCAGAAACTATCAAACTCTCAGAGGAAAACATAGGCAGAACACTCTATGACATAAGTCACAGCAAGATCCTTTTTGACTGACCTCCTAGAGAAATGGAAATAAAAACAAAAATAAACAAATGAGACCTAATGAAACTTAAAAGCTTTTGCATAGCAAAGGAAGCTACAAACAAGACGAAAAGACAACACTCAGAATGGGAGAAAATATTTGCAAATGAATCAACTGACAAAGGATTAATCTCCAAAATATATAAACAGCTCATGCAGCTCAATATTGAAAAAACAAACAACCCAATCCAAAAATGGGGAGAAGACCTAAATACACATCTCTCCAAAGAAGACATACAGATGGTGAAGAAACACATGAAAAGCTGCTCAACATCACTAATTATTAGAGAAATGCATATCAAAACTACAATGTGTATCACCTCATACCAGTTAGAATGGGCCACATCAGAAAATCTACAAACAACAAATGCTGGAGAGGGTGTGGCGAAAAGGAACCCTCTTGAACTGTTGGTGGGAATTTAAATTGATGCAGCCACTATGGAGAACAGTATGGAGATTCCTTAAAAAACTAAAAATAGAATTACCATGTGATCCAGCAATCCCACTACTGGGCATATACCCAGAAAAATCCATAATTCAAAAAGACACATGCACCCCAGTATTCATTGCAGCACTATTTACAATAGCCAGGTCATGGAAGCAACCTAAATGTCCATCAACAGATGAATGGATAAAGAAGAATGTGGTACATATATACAATAGAATATTACTCTGCCATAAAAAGGGACGAAATTGGGTCATTTGTAGAGACGTGGGTGGATCTAGAGTCTGTCATATAGAGTGAAGTAAGTCAGAAAGAGAAAAACAAATATCGTATATTAATGCATATATGTGGAACTTAGAAAAATGGTACAGATTAACCGGTTTAGGGCAGAAATAGAGACACAGATGTAGAGAACAAATGTATGGACACCAAGGGGGTAAAGTAGTGGGGGGTGGTGGTGGGATGAATTGGAGATTGTGATTGACATATATACAGTAATATGTATAAAATGGGTAACTAATAAGAACCTGCTGTATAAAAATAAATAAGTAAAATTCAAAAATTCAAGAAAAAAATAAAAGAGGGAAAAAAAGGAAAAGTCATACAAATTCATAAATCTCTCTAACATTATCCTGTGGGAAGGCATGTCTCACCCCAGAGCTCCATGTGTTCTGAGTCAGAAAAGCTATAGAAACTGTTGACAGGAATGTCTATGTGATCAATCACCTTGGCAAACAAAACAAAACAAAACGAAACAAAATGCCCCCAAAACAAAAACCAAGAACAACAATAACCAGAAACAAATCACTATTAGGCTGGTCATATATATATTTTGGAGTCATCAAATATGACTGATGAGATTTGCTGTGAATCTTGGTGGTACCAGCAACACTGGAAGAGAAACCAGAGATTTTCCTAGATCTGAGAAATATTTGTCAATGTCTCCCAAGCAACTACATGAACACATCCAGGTATCGACAGCTCAAAGATTTTAAGAGAGACCTTCTGTTGCAAGATTTAGGAAAAAAATGACAGAGGATCAGGACATTTCCTGAGGATAAACTACCTGCTGGAAGGAATTCACAGCATTAACTTCAACCAAGTGCCATTAACCCACCATTCCCTGGAATTGCTCTAGGCAGCTCGCCATTTATGCCAGACACATGTGCTACTTCTGATCCAGGTGAACTGGAGAAGATGGAACAATTGTTTCTGGAAAATATGTTCCATAATATTATTTTTGAGAGTTTGAAAACTTCATTTAATGCAGGTCCCATTAGCAGGGAAGTTTCATACTGTCACAAGCAGTTGAGGCTGGAAGGGCAGACTAGCAGGCAGTGCGGTGTCTCCAGTCCGCTGACTGTGCCAGTGTTCTCCAAGCTCTATGCCATGTGCCTGGGGTGGTCATCAAATCCATAATCTTGAAAATCTCAGTGCTTGAACCTACCTTAGGGCAACTTTTTGAAAGTTATATCAAATAAGTTTTAGAGGAAGTAACAGTGATGGAATTAAATTAGGGGAAAGGAGAGTAAGAATTAACTGCCTGGTAGTCTTCATAAAACTAACATTATTTCTTTGTAAGGTCTTTGCAATTATACTTCAAAGCCAGGCAGCATCTTCAAAACTTCCCTGTTTTCTTTTAACCATTAATGATAGTCTCTATTTGTTATTGTTTTAAAGTGCAGCATTTTCAGAGTGAAGGAATAGGAATTCTTATTAAGGAGATAAGCAAGGCAGCACTGCAAAGAAGACAGTGCAATTTCTAGATGGGATAATCTGTTGTTACTTTAATTACAGTATTTGCAGTTAAATTGTTTTGATTATTGGCCCACTGCAAAATACAGTACAATTTACATTTTTCTACATTTTTAGAGTTTAAACAAAGCATATTTTAAATGATAGCAAAAATTACACTCCAACATTTCCACCTTTAGAATTCTTATTTTAGTTTTCTTCTGATTCAATGGGATCTCAAAAAACAGTGTATCTGAGTATAAAAAGAAATATCTGGAATACAATTACTTAAAAATATTCCATTTTGCATTTATAATACATTTCAAAATGTGGAATGAATATTTTATGCAGAATCCACTTTTGACTTGAAGAAGGTTTTATATTTAAAAGTCTCTATCCAAATGTATTCTCAAAAAGAATATATTCAGCCACCCATTGTTCTCATGTCCAAGCTACTGTCCGAAGAAGGGAGTATTTGGTGATATTCCAAGAGTAATTTTTCCATTTGTAGAAAAGATAAATTAGAATCTTTATGCTAATGTGGTATGCTCAGCTGACCTTTGATTCTTCATATGGTTGAGTAAATAGATGGCATATTTTATAGGTTTTCCTATGAAAATGAAAGCATGACACCTCTATCCAGTCTCCAAAGGTGAAAATTGAGATTGTAATACCATTTATTGAACATCAAGTACAGTATATGCTATGGACTCCTCTCACAGTATCTTAGTTTTCACAGAAAATAGGTAAATGTGTGAATGGTGTGGACAAAGGCAGAAATGTCTTGATAAAGTAGTGTTTGGCATGGCGTATTATCTCTGTGTGGTTTGTTCTGCCCTCTGTTCTCTAATTCCATCTCTGTGCTTGGTTGGGCTGGGGCTCCTGCTCTCTGAGATCTCCCTTCCCTCCAGGCTCTAGTGGTGGGAAGGTTTGTGAGCCGCTGCTTTTGGCACAAGGGTAACTGAGCTGAAACATATCCTCCATTGAGCCAAGGCTTGAAAGCTCTACCACTTTCTGTGAAAAGTCATGTCTCCTGCCAATACCTGACTAAATCAGCTAAAAGGCACTACTGTGTAGTCCTGTTACCGAACACAAGTTCACATGCCTGATGCACAGAGAGGCCAAACAATACCAAAACGTGGGAGTTTTGAGCAGAGAAAGGTTTATTGCAGGGCCATGCAAGGAGAATGGGTGGCTCATGTCCCCCAAACCCCTGAACTCCTCCAAGGGTTTCAGCAAGGCTTTTTTTTTTTCTCATTTTCACCAAGGACTTTATTGAACAATGTATTCACCTTTTTGTTCCACTACCCTCCCTCTGCCATTTTCAGACAACTTCATAATTCCATCTTCCCAAAACTTTTAATCTTTTTGAGCAAAGAACTGTTCCAGGTGCCTTTTACAGTCTTCCAGGGAATTAAAATTTTTTCCATTAAGAGAATTTTGTAAAGATCGAAATAAATGGAAATCCAAAGGTGCAATGTCTGGTGAATATGGTGAATGAATCAGAACTTCCCAGTCAAGCTGTAACAGTTTTTGCCTGGTCATCAAAAAACATGCGGTCTTGTGTTATCCTGATGGAAGATTATGCGTTTTCTGTTGAGTAATTCTGGACGATTTTCGAAGAGTGCTGCTTGAAGTTGGTCTGCTTGAGAGCAGTACTTGTTGGAATTAATCGTTTGGTTTTCCAGAAGGAGCTCATAATAGCGGACTCCCTTACAATTCCACCATATGCACAACATCACCTTCTTTGGATGAAGACTGGTTTTTGGTGTTGTTGGTTCATTTCGCTTGCTCCATGATCTCTTCCATTCCATGTTATTGTACAGTATCCACTTTTCATCACCTGTCACAAGTTGTTTTAAAAACGGGACGTTTTCATTATGTTTAAGTAGAGAATCGCATGTGGAAATATGGTCAAGAAGGTTTTTGTTGATTAACTTATGTGGAACCCAAACATCAAAGTGATGAACATAACTAAGCTGGTGCAAATGATTTTCAACGCTTGATTTGGATACTTTGAATATGTTGGCTATATCTCCTGCGTGGTATAACATTGATTGTTCTCAATTAATGTCTTGATTTGATCACTATCAACTTCAACTGGTCTTCCTGGCTGTGGAGCATCATCCAGTGAGAAATCTCCAGCACAAAACTTCGCAAACCACTTTTCACATGTTCGATCAGTCACAGAATCTTCTCCATACACTGCACAAATCTTTTTTTTTGCATTTCAGTTGCTTTTTTTTACCTTTCTTGAAATATTAAAGCATAATATGCTGAAAATGTTGCTTTTTTCTTCCATCTTCAATATTAAGATGGCTACACAAAAATTCACCAATTTTGATAAGTTTTTTTTGAACGCACACTGACGTAACAGCAGTCACAATACAATCTAACAAAATTGTTTCGAATGAAGTTAAAGACAACCAAGTGCTACTAGAGCCATCTTATGGAAAAAACAGAATGAACATTTTGGCCAATCCAATATTATTACTGTTTACATGTTATAACTTTTCCAATACATACAGTAAATTTACCCTTGTTAAAATTGAAATTAGATTTAAAGAAAACCACATTCCATTTATTTTTGAGGGGTATCCCACTGTAGTAACGGGTCCTGTTGATTATCCATTCATGCAGTGAAGGATGTTGGAGTACCATCCAGGTTTTGGCAATTATAAATTGAGCTTTTAAGAAGCATTTATACCTGCAGGTTTCATGAATGTAAGTTTTTATTCCTGAAAAGCAACTATCTTGAGTGGGAAAGTTGCATCAATTGTTGTGTGATATAATAGTATAAAAGAAAATACTGCACTGACATCTCAAGTGATTGTACTATTTTGCACTCCCACCAGCAATGGATGAGAGATTCAGTTGCTCCATGGCTTAAACAGCCTTTAGTATTGTCAGCAATTTTCACTGTGGCCATTTTTATGGGTATGTATTATGCAATTAATGTGCTTCTAATATGGAAGTTTGAAGGCATAAATAATATAATAATTCCATTCTGCAATCCCACTCCTGGGCATATATCCAGACAAAACCATAATTCAAAAAGACACATGCACCCCAGTGATCATAGCAGCACCATTCACAATAGCCAAGACATGGAAGCAACCTAAATGTCCATCCACAGAAAAATGGACAAAGCAGATGTGGCACATACACACAATGGAATACTCCTCAGCCATAAAAAGGAACGAAACAATTCCATTTGCAGCAACATGGGTGGACCTAGAGATCATCATACGAAGTGAAGTCAGTCAGAAAGAGAAAGTCAAATACCATATGATATTACTTATATGTGGAATCTAAAATATGACACAAATGAACTTATCTGGGAAACAGAAACAGACTCACAGACATAGAGAACAGACTTGCAGACTTGTGGTTGCCGAGGGGAAGTGGGGGTGGGGGAGGGATGGATTGGGAGTTGCGGATTAGCAGATGCAAACTATCATATAGAGAATGGATAAACAATAAAGTCCCACTGTATAAAACAGGGAACTATTGAATATATTCAATATCCTGTAATAAACCGTAAGGAAAAGAATATGAAAAATATGAAACTGAACCACTTTGCTGTACAGCAGGAATTAACACAATATTGTAAATCAACTGTACTTCAATAAAATAAATTAAAAAGAACATAATGATTCTACATAAAAAAGGGAGATAGGATAATATATATATATATTTGTTTTTGTTTTTTGTTTTTTTTCCACACACACTGTATTTTATTTTTACAAGAGATAAATAGACTGACACCAAGCATTGTAAATGGATGACCACAGCAAAAGCAACAATGACTGCAATTACCAAACACGAAACACACTCATACTATGTCATAATATTGACATTCAGTCCAGTAATCCTCCACTGTAACAGCTCTTTTACTTTGCAGTGAAAATTGATTTGTATATTTTTTGCCTCTGAGTCCTTGTGGGATTTTTTTTTTTATTCAAACAGAAAGTCACAAAAATTATAATCATCCGCATCAGTTCACTCAGTCCCATGTAATTAATTTTCTTTTTATCTTGATCTTTTGTTAGCACTTTTATGAGTTCATCAGTTTTCCATTAGAGTTCTGAAAATGCTTATTCATTCAGTTCAGCAGTACAGTCAGTTACCAGAAACCTGTACTTGTCAGAGTCTTTTCCATGAATTCCTTGAAGATGAAACCCTTTTATAGCAACATATTTGCAAAAGCATCTGAGTACACCCAGAACTGTCTGTAAGTGACAAAAGACTTAAAAATGACCACGGTTAAGGATTTGATGAAAGTTCATAATAATGCAATTGACAAGGAAACTTAGTTATTTCTGAGATATACATTTTAAAGTAATAACTAGAATTATGACTTATAACATTATACCAGAACATATAAGATTTTTAGAAGTTTCATGTAATGTCTGAAACATTTAAATTAACATATTTCCATACAAATAACTCAATGAAAGTTTAGTGTTTTGTTTGTTTGTTTGTTTTTTATACTGCCGGCTCTTATTAGTCATCAGTTTTATACACATCAGTGTATACCGTACAATTCAGCACACCACCATCCCCACCCCACTGCAGTTTTCCCCCCTTGGTGTCCATACGTCTGTTCTCTACATCTGTGTCTCAACTTCTTCCCTGCAAACCGGCTCATCTGTACCATTTTTCAAGGTTGCACATACATGCGTTAATATACGATATTTGTTTTTCTCTTTCTGACTCACTCCACTCTGCATGGCAGTCTCTAGATCCATCCACGTCTCAACAAATGACTCAATTTCATTCCTTTTTATGGCTGAGTAATACTCCACCGTATACATACACCACTTCTCCATCCATTTGTCTGTCGATGGGCATTTAGGTTGCCCCCATGACCTGGCTACCGTAAATAGTGCTGCAATGAACACTGGGGTGCATGTGTCTCTCTGAATCATGGTTTTCTCCAGGTATATGCCCAGTAGTGGGATTGCTGGATCATATAGTAAATCTATTTTTAGTTTTTTAAGGAACCTCCATACTGTTCTCCATAGTGGCTGTATCAATTTACATTCCCACCAACAGTGCAAGAGGGTTCCCTTTTCTCCACACCCTCTCCAGCATTTGTTGTTTGTAGATTTTCTGATGATGAGCAAGGCATTTTTAAAGGCCAGGTGAGGGAGGGATGGTTGTTGCAGACTTCTTGATGTAGGAATCCTTTGTTCTTGAAGCTGTTCCGTAGGTCAGGTTACGACGTTCCTGTAAACCTCCAATGAGACAAATGATATTCTCTGTTCTGCAACTTTTATCTTTATATGAATGGAAAAGTGTTATACACTTAAATGTCAGAACCTTGAGAATGGACTTTCCTGTATATTTCAGACTATAGGCAACATTCTTGACTGGATGCAAAAGCAATAGAATACAAAGGTTAAAGTAAAAGAAGCAGATCTAATATGGAGTCAGATTTGTTCTTCCCTATTACAGTCCTATTGTATCCCATATTACATGGGTTACAAGTGTACCTAACCATATACAGGACTTACAGAGTTATAGAAGTTCAGGGCTGGAAGGAACCTTTGACATCATTTAGTGCAGTGGGTTTCAGAGTTTCCCAGGGTATGGGTGTTGGGGAAGAGGGCAGAAAGGAAGGCTTGGTCCCTTTCAACAAGAACAGGTCAGCTTTTATTTTATATATTGTCGTTCTGAGTAGGATTTATTTAGGGAAGAAATGTTTTGCCATTTTTTCCACTAAAATATTTGAGAACCGCTGAGCTGTCTTTTTACAGATAAGGAAATAGAAGCCCAGAGTGATGTTGTGTCTTAATTCAATGTCCCTTGCAAATACAGAGATTTTTATCTAGGTTGGAAATTCTTGCATAGCCAGTATGTAATAAATGTATCACTTCAGGGGAAACTTCCTGTCCAGAAAGCCATGAACAGAACGTCTATATGGCCCATTTCTGTGCCATTGTTCCAGTCCTGAAATACACAACCTCAGCACATGAGAATGTGTGTGTGTGTGGGATGTGGGCACATATGTGCTGCTTGCATTAAGCTGTGGGAGCCATTGATGCAACAAGTCTATAGAACTTGGGGGTCAGTTTGGTCCCCTCAGTAACTCAGGGGACAGTGCTAGGAACACTTCCTAATTTTTCCATGATAAGGCAGGCACTACTTGCAGCAGGAATCAGATGAAAAATACAACCCCAAATCCCTTGGCCCCTATTGCCACCAACATGGCTTTAATACTGGTGTTGACTGAAGACCTTTGGATGTTTGGGAGAGGCCATTAATTTAATGAGAGTGTTTTGTCCTGCATGTGGTACCCAGGCCCTTGAGTGCACAGCATGTTTGGGAGAGGCAACTGGACACTGCCACCTGATGCCAGTGTGGCAAAGAAGCTTTTGTCCATGGTTATAATCTGATCGAAATTTGCTGTTTCTAAGTTTTTCAGTGGTCACAAAATGCTAAACTCAGTATCCACTTTCCCTCCTGTATACTGCGTTCCATTCAATTGGTCCCGCAAACATTTCTGCGTGCCTGCTCTGCGCCAGGCACAGGCCATGAACCATATGTGAAGGACTCTGTGTTACCTTAGGCCAGGATGTTCATATTTCTTCCCAATAGATTATTTAAAAATAGGTTTAAATGGGATTGAAAACTTAATGTCTATCAGAACAGATTGTAAATGAATGGAGTAGGGAAGTGGTGAAGCCCATCCAAGGGGTTAGTCAATTCCAGCCCATCGTTGGGTAGGCTTTGTTGTTGCCAGATCATCTAAATCATGTGAAGCAAGAAATCCAGATTTTTTAAATGTTGCGTATCTCAGTTTTTAAATATTGGCAACTAAGTAAAAAAACTTTAAAAGCCCATGTCAGTGAGCTGTTATCTCATTCCCAGAAAACCTAATTTGTGACTAATGCTTTAAACTCACATTTGAGGGTGATCCCCTCATTTGTAGTTGACTGTCCTGCTACAGGAAACATATTGTCTGAGTCCATGATGCTAGAAAGCTTGCGCTGCACATACGGTTTTGTGGACATATTGTGGGCAGCCAATGAATATTAATTATTGGCAGCAGTTCTATCACCACCATTATGCAAGCTTGAGAAAGGCATTGTAGAGCAGTTAGTAGCAAACCTGCAACAGTAATTGTGGGACTGCTTTGGAAAATGATGATCCAGAAATAGATCTCACTCACATATTTAAAAGCAATTATAAGCCATGAGAGAGAAATATGATAACAGAATGGTCCAAAGGCTGAGATATTTTAAAGTAATTTTTTATGGATTGAAGAACAGCATACCTTGCCTTCCATGAAAACTTAGTACAGGTGATTATAAAAATATATATTTTGGCTACTTGGTTTCATGGAAACCATGAAATGCTTACTTGCTCTATTGGTATGGCTGATGCAGCTGCTGCTTCTCTATTATACACAATCAAAAGCGCTATCTTTCCAGATTTTACAATTGTAGAGACAAAGTTTAAGAGATTAGTCCCTGAAGAGAATAAAAAATATGTTTTTTATGAAAATGAATTGAGGGGACAATGTGTACATCACTCTTAACAAATAAATGTCCTTGATATAGACTGAAAGTTTGTGTTCTAAAATTCATATGATGGTATTTGGAGGTGGATGGTATTTGATGGTATTTGGATGGTATCCTGTCCATTCATATGATGGGCCTCTGGGAGGTGATTAGGTGATGAGGATGCAACCCTCAGCTGGTCTAATGTGTCATTTAAGGCTTGTGTTTCCTTATTAATTTTCTCTCTGGATGATCTATCCATTGGTGTAAGTGGGTTGTTAAAAGTTCCCCACTATCATTGTGTTACTGTAGATTTCCCCTTTTATGGTCGTTAGCATTTGCCTTATATATTGAGGTGCTCCTATGTTGGGTGCATCTATATTTACAATTGTTATGTCTTCTTCTTGGATTGAGCCCTTGATCATAATGTAGTGTCCTTCCTTATCTCTTGTAATAGTCTTTATTTTAAAGTCTATTTTGTCTGATATGAGTATTGCTACTCCAGTTTTCTTTTGATTTCCATTTGCATGGAATATCCTTCCCCATCCCCTCACTTTCAGTCTGTATGTGTCCCTAGGTCTGAAGTGGGTCTCTTGTAGACAGCATATATATGGGTCTTGTTTTTGTGTCCATTCAGCCAGTCTGTATCTTTTGGTTGGAGCATTTAATACATTTACATTTAAGATAATTATCAATATGTATGTTCCTATTGCCATTTTCTTAATTGTTTTTGGTTTTTTTGTAAGTCTTTTTCTTCTCTTGTGTTTCCCACTTAGAGAAGTTCCTTTAGCATTTGTTGTAGAGCTGGTTTGGTGGTGCTGAATTCTCTTAGCTTTTGCTTGTCTGTAAAGCTTTTGATTTCTCCATCGAATCTGAGTGAGATCCTTGCTGGGTAGAGTAATCTTGGTGGTTGGTTTTTCCCTTTCATCACTTTAAATATATCGTGCCACTCCCTGAGAATGCAACCCTCATGAGTGGGATTAGTGGCCTTATACAATAGGCCCCAAAGGGCTCCCTTACTCCTTCCACTATGTGAGGACACAGTGAAAAGATGGCCATCTGTGAACCAGGAAGAAGGGCCTCACCAGACACCAAATTTGTGCCTTATACAAGTACTTCCCAGCCTCCAGAACTGTGAGAAATAAATTTCTGTTGTTTATATGCCAACTAGTCTATGGTATTTTGCTATAAAAACCTGAAGAGACTATGACAGCCCTTAAAATTAAAATTCGCAATTCCTAAGCTGCCCTTAATAGAATACTTAATAGAATCAGTATTTAGAGCCAGGAACAATCTTACAGATGATCTACCTCAACTCTAGGATGAGTAAATGCAGACACAGAGAAGTCAAGTGATTGACCCAGTACCACACAGCCAAACAGTACTAGAATTTAAGTCTCCAGCACCAGGTATAGGAATCTATGACATTTATAGATTTAATACTTGTAGTTTCAGTTACATTCCAATGACCTAAAACCCATGGCATGTAGTATTTATAATTTTGCTGAAACAGGGATTTGAATGCATGCATAGTGATGCTGGTACATTGAGATGAGCCACTTCACTGCTGAATGAGCCTAGCTGACTCCCTGGTATCCAATCTCAACCCAGCTGTGCTGTTTTCTGCTCTAAAAGGGTCACTTAAATTGTTTGGTTTTATTTTATTGCCTGCCTGTAGCAAGATTTCAATAAGATGTTTCTTAAATGAAGGAGCGAATGAAAGACTACATTTTATAGAGAAAATTATATGTTACAGAGGCATTTGCAAATATGACTTCATAATTTCTCATGATGTTAGTCTTTGTGAACGTTAAGTGTCAACTGTAGTTTGTGTTAATAGAAAAGATCTTCAGATAAGGAGGTAGAGTCTCCAGTGATTTCTCCCAAGGGAATCTGAACCAGGCTCATGATTTTGTGGGGTTAAAAGATAAGACTAAAATAAAGACTTACAAATATTGAGTCAGATTCCTCCAGTTCTAAAACTAGTCCCTGAGATTAAGTTAGGGACCTATGAAAGCTGCGTCAGACTGTTCCAGTAAATCTACGTTCTGTTCAATAAATTATTGCTTTAGGGACAAAAAATTTCATGCCTAGATACTGTACAATGTCATGTGATTAAGGCTCACTTTCTGAATATATATGTTTGACTTGGGCAAGGCACTTAGCCTTTCTAATTCTCGGTTTTCTCATCTATAAAATTGACAATGACATCTGGTGCTAGAGGGTATCTGGAAATGGGAAGGACCTATTATAATTCCATCTAGGAACTCTGGTTTTTTAAATTGATGGTAGTAAGTATTCCTTGACCTTGATGCTCTGACTTCCAGCATTTAGTTCTGACCCCACAAAAAGGAAGATGGAGGACACTTATAATCCATGTGTAGGGAATTTTGGTATGTGACTTGACTGTCAATATGTTATTGGGTTGGCATGTCCTGAGCAGGGCTTTGGGGTTGGCCTACCCTTGAGGGAATCTGGACTTTTTTGTACTTTTCTAGTAGAAGCCAGGGATCTGTTCTCTCCTTCAGAGTTAAATAATATAACCATTGAATAATGTAGCCATTAAATAGTATAGTCATAGAGGGACCAGCATAGTTTATGTCTCAGTGAGTCTCAGCAAGTACTGGTTTTACTGTCCCCTTGTAAACCTCCCAAACTCAGTTGAGTATTTCTGTTATTGGTGATTTTCCTGTCTGACTTCACCTAGGATCTTTACGTATAATTTGGGAAAACTTCTCTTCATATTAGTCATAAGTGAGATCCACCATGGCCTTGCCCTTCTAAATTTTGGGTTGGCTTTAGTCTACTCAATGGTGGGTTGAAAGCCATTGGTGACCCTGGGCAATGCTGGACCCAAAGGTTGTTTTTTTCCAGGCCCATGGACTGTAAGGGACCCTCCCAGTGGGTGGGAGTGAGAGGCTTTTGTGTGTCCCTCCCTTTGCTGACAGGGTATGTGGCTGTGCCCTCTTATTCCTGGTGCAGCCACCTTGCTGCCCTCTCTAGCCTCATGATAGCTTCCTCCTCTGTTCCACAAAGAGCACACCCATCCTTCCTGCTCAAGAACTTACCCCTATTAGCCCAACAAATACACTCAGCTCAGTGGAGAAAGGCGGGGAGGTTTTGTGTGTGTGTGTGTGTGTGTGTGTGTGTGTGTGTGTGTACATTGTATACAACAAAGAGGGGTTCCTCCTTGGATTTTGTAGTGTGTCACATTCAAGCTTGTTGTGTTATGTCACTGCCCCACATTATAACAAAGATCATTGTTTCAAAGACTGGCTTCTCAGGGTTTCTGTCAAGCAAAAAATAACAAAGATTATAGAAAATTAGAGAAGCAGAATTGGGAAAGTCCATGGCTCTGAGATTACGTATAACACAATAATGTGTTTACTTGTTATAATATTTTATGGTTTTGTTCTCCCCAAAGCACAATTTACAATGGTTTTACTAAAGGGTTTCAAGTCGTCTTGGTACGTGATCTTTTGTTTACGTGTCTTTTAATTACTCAGATCGGTTTTTCCTTGACTTCAGCTCATCTTAAAAACTTTCAGAGGCTGTGCCAGGGTGGCTTAGGGGGCACCAGGTTTCTTGCTAGACAGCCAGAAAAACCACTATACATTTGTTCTGGGGAATCGTAAAAAAATTAAAAGGTGTAAGGGAGTGGTCTTTGTAATCATACACTATTGTTGAGCCCCAAACCAGTTGTGTGCTCTCTCCTAAGCTAAATCCAAAGCTATGTATGGTATTGGTATGAAACAGCATCATGCTAGAGATAATTATGTCTGTCTTGAGGACTTGACACAACCAGGCTGATACTTCATAAGGAAAGTCTTGTGATGCTGGCGTACTTGGCATTTGCCTGGGGCTGTTTGCAAATTCACTCTGTTAAAGACACAGGCTCTTCTGAGAGAAATGTTCTGTCCTTGGAACTCCTCAAAACTTTTCACTTTAAGCTAATTGCAGCCTTTCATGTGGGCACAGAATCAAGTAAATATACATTTAAAGTGAACTTCTGATGTCCACTCATAAACGCATAATTTAGCCCAGAATGACTTAAAACTGAACTCTTGGTTCACTATTGATGCTCCAATCAAATTGTACTTAGGTGTGCAGTGCTTCTGTGCCCACGTTCCCAACTGCCTTTCTGCATCTTCATATATTCCTACAATGTTTGACTTTTGACCAAAATAGCTAAGTCATCTATGTCAGTCCCATACCATTTAGGCCATTCCCCACACCTAAATCTTCTCTGTCCTCAAACGAACCTCATTCCCTTATATATTTATACTTTTCTAAGCTTCTGCACATAGTTTTACTTACTCTGGCATTTGCATCCTATTCTTTTAACCTTGACCTGTCTCTGGCTGGCTTTGGGTGACTTGGATAAACCACCCTCTGCCTCTGAGCTGTGGTCTTTAAGGTGGCAGATAAGAACCACTTATGCAAAGTGCTTAAAAGAGTGGCTGGCATGTAGGAAATGTTTAATACAGGCTGGTTAAGTGTTCTCTCCATTACAGACAGGAAACTCTGCTTTAAGTATTGTCCTGTTTCTCATTCTGCTATATGGGCAAAGGGCTCCAGTTGTGGGTAGAATGAAAACAATCCCATTTTCAGAGCACCTTCTCTGCTAAGCACATATTATTTCACTTAGTCCTTCCAACAATCCCCCAGGAGACTGACACCATCACATCATTACAGGTTTGGGGTAATGACTAGTTTGGGGTTCAGGAAGTATTTTTCCTCTCTTGCGTCTCAGAAACCATGTCTCTGAACATGTCCTACGCCACCTTTGTGCTTGCTTGAGGTGCCAGTGGGCTTCTGTAGGTTGTCTTGTGGGCTTCCAAGTGAGAAGAGATCAGTGAGCTGGAGCAGGGGCAGTCTTTGGGGATGCCGTAGGAGGCTTTCAGTGTTTTGGAGGAGTGTAGGGCATTCTTGGCAGTGTGGTTACAGAATTGTATATACCTCCTGGATACTTTCTGGAAAAAAGATCTCTAGAGTCCAGAGAGAGATTAGGGAGTGGTAAGCATCGTGAGAGAATGTTAGTGAAAAACAGAATAATTTTGTGAAAATAACTTGCTTGCTTCTGTTCCTGGGATGAATCATTGACGGTATTTGAAAAGGACTGGATGCTCCTAGCAACTCCTTGATATGAGAGTGAGGAGCTGAGTGGCAGGGAGCCCTGGGACCTGCCTGTCATCAATTCTCGGCAGTGGCCCTGCCAGAACCTGCATGGTGGATTCTCCAGGACTGGGGCAAGGTCTGGACCAGGTGTTCTTCAGGTATTCTGCTATGTCTCTTATGGAGGAAGTGACAGGGCAGGGAATCGTGAGGTGACTTTTGGCTCCATTTCCAAGGAACGTGCATTTGCTAAGTATTAAGACTTCTGTTAGAGAGCTGGAGAGGAAAATAGCACACTTACCCCTAAACCCTAATGTTCAACTCTTTCACAATTGCTACTATAGGTTCTAAAGAGAAGAGAACAGAGGAAACAGTCTGGGAAAATGCAGCCTGTTTGTTGTTATGGGGCTTTGGTCTTGAATCCCAGTGGTTGGGATGAGCTAGGTTGGAGCATGTGTCAGCGGTGAGCCTACCATTTGCCTGTCTAGGTTCAGGTGGAAGATAAAAAGCTGAAAGATAAGTTCAAGGTAAGATGAGTCTAAATAGGAATAAGAGCCAATAAAGCATAATCCTAAAGTCAGATGTGAAAGGGAGAGAATTTTATGCTCATGAATGAGATAGAGCATGAGACTGGCCTTACAGGCATTTACAGTTTCCATGCTGGACTTGACTTTGTTTTGTGTAGAACCATCTCAAGCATGGTGCTGGCATGCTCCCTCCTCAGGAAATAGTGAAATCAGGTGGGAGAAACCCTGAGCTTCTCCCAATAGCTGAAATGTGCCTAAAACACTCATTACAGCATTCTTAGAGGGAGTTCTCTAAGGAAAGTTGTATTCCCTGGGGCTGGAAATCTTAGTAGACTACAGTCATTTTCAAACTTTCTTTTTTGCAAAGAGACTTCTTTCAGGCATAAAACTTATATAGAACTCTAATAAGTAAACTATTAAAAATGTATTCTATTTGTATAAACTTATTTTATGAACTCAAATGTAGTGAAGCTTTGCTGCATACTCTCTTTGCAGGATACATAAAACATGAAGGTTGGCGGGGAGCTAACTGCTCACTGAAAAGGAGCCTGCAAACCAAATTTCCAAAAGAAATGAAGAAATCAAAAGTTCAGTAATACACTTATAAAAAACCAAACTGAACATGAGTTTTCTCCATGAAGTAGTCTAAGACATTAACAGAGAATGCTCAAAGAGATAAATGAAAGAATGATTTTCATTGAAAAGGGCAAGAAATTATGAAACAAGATCTGGTAAAAGTGAAAAAAAGTTTAAGGAAAAAATGAGCAGTTAAGAAAATGGAGAATCAATTGCAATGCTCCAAAATATCTATAATAGGAAATTCAAGAAGAATAAAATAGAGGTAATGGTGGAGAATCAATATTTTGAAAGGTGATAATTAAAAAATGTACCAGAATTGAAGGAAGACATAGGTCTTTGAGTACTCTTAGTACTAATCCCAGAATGAATAAAAATAAGTTAATAAGTAGACACATGATGGTGAAACTGCAGAGTATCAAGGTGTATTAGTTTGCTAAGGCTGCCATAACAAAGTATCACAGACTAGGTGGCTTAACAAGAGAAATTTATTTTCATACCAATCTGGAGGCTAGAAATCCAAGACCAAGGTGCCAGCAGATTTGGTTTCTTCTGAGGTCTCTCTCCTTGTCTTGCAAAGGGCCGCCTTTTCACTGTATCTGCACACGTCTTTGCTCAGTGCTTATCTGTGTCTCAATCTCCTTCTTATAAGGATATCAAGAAGGTTGGATTAGGTCCACCCTAATGGCCTATTTTTAACTTAATCATCTCATTATTGGCTCTATCGCCAAATACAGTCACATTCTGAAATGTTGAGCTTCAACAATATGAATTTTGAGGAGCATTCAACTCAGCCTGTAATACAAGAATAAGGAATAAAATCTTCAGACTACCAATCAGAAAAACTCTCACAAAGGAGTGGCCATCAGACTTTACCTCGGTCACAATAGATGTCAGAGGACAAGGGAGCATGAGCTTCCATTTACTGAGAAGGGATAGAAGTTGTCTGTAGAGTTTAAAATGAAGATAGAATATTGTTAAAAATGAAGCACAGGTAAGTTAGGTATTTTTGTTGAGGCTGCAAAACTAATAAGTGATAGGGTTAGGCTTTGATTTTAGGAGTCTGACCCCAGAGCCTATACTTTTGGTCATTATGCTGTTAGGAACAAAAAGGGGAATAATTACAGTTATGGTTTTAAAAAATAACAAGGAAATATCACCAACAAGTTGGTGTTAATAAATTGAAAACTTAAGTGAAATCTATACTTTTTAGAAAAATATAAATTATTAACATTGACACAAAGGAAATAGAAAACCTGATTAAATTTCAATTACTACAGATATTTAATGCCAAGTCAAAAGTCTTCTCTTCTCCAAAGTACACAGGCCCAGATGATTTTACTGACGATTTTAAATAACATGTTCAAAACAGGTAATTTTTATGTTATATAAATAGTATTAAAGAATTAAAAAAAAAACAACCCAGGAAACCCACTTAGCTTGTGTTATAACACTAGGAGAATTTTGACACTTACGCCAGACAAGAGCAGCATAAGAAAAAACGTTTTGGGTCATTTTAATTTTTACACAAATTTCAAATAATAAAAAAAGCTTAAATAAGCTGATTCCAGCACTTCAAAATTAAACCAAGGCCATGGCCAGGAATATAGGGATAATTTATCATCCAAAAATCTATTAAAAGGTATATACATTAATAGATTAAATTTAAAAATTATCTCAAAAGATGCAGAAAATGCATTTGATGAAATTTAATAACAATTCTCAATTATAATGATTATACAATACGGATAGAAGGAGATTTCCTTTCCCTAATAAAGTGTGTCTACTAAACTTCCACAGTAATGTCATATAACAGTGAGACCTTAGAATCATGTTCATTAAAGTCAGGAAGAACACAAGCATGCCCTTAGTCAACATTTCTTTTGAACTTGGTACTTGAGATTCTAGCCAATGAATGAGACAAGTAAAAGAAAAATGGTAAAAAGGGAGAGATCAAACTATCCTTATTTGCAGGTGATAGGATTCACTCCTAGAAAATTAAAAAGAATTTACAAGTAAATTCTTAGAAATAATAAGCGTTTAGCAACATTGATTGTTGACTATAAGGTCAACATAAAAATATCAATAACTTTCTGTACAGTAGAAAGTGAAATAGATTGAAAGATCCCTTTTACAATAAGAACCAAAAATAGAAGGTAGATAGAAATAAATCTAACAAAGAATGTGCAGAATCTTCATGGAGAAAATCACCAAAGACTGAAGGACACAAAAGAAAACTGAATAAATGGAGAGATAGATAATGTATGTGACTACAACAACTCAGTATTGTAAAGATGGCAATTCTCCTCAAATTAATCCATACATTTAATGTAATCCTAATCAGATGTTATAAGGATATTTTGTGGTACTCAATCTGAAAATTAACATTAAACAGCAAACTGTGAAAAACAGGAAAACTGTGAAGGTTAACAACATGGGGGGGAATTGTGCTATCATATCTCAAGGCCTATTATATACTGTAGCAACCAGTCAGAAAAATTGAGAGCCTGGAAACAGACAACATGTGTGCATTTCACATAAGTAGAAAAAAGGAGAGAATATTCAATATTTTTTTTTCTGGGACAATTGGTTAGCCACATATAAAAAAGTAAATCCTTACCTCAAACTATACAAAAACCAATTCCAGGTATATTCAAGGCCTAAATATGAAATGAAAAAAAAAGTAAGGTTTTAGATGAAAATATAGGAAAATATCTGTATAACCTTAGAGTAGGAAAGAAATTGGTAGAGATACCACAAAAAGCACAAAGCATGAAGACTGATATATTTGACTACGTTAACACTTAGAATAAATGTTCAATAGAAGGCACTATTAGAAAGTTAAAAGAGAAGTCACAGAAGAGAAGGAGATATTTGTCAGGCATGTAACTGACAAAAAATATTAAAGAGACTCTTTATATAAAGCTTTACATGAAGTAATCTTACAAATTACGAAGAAAAGGACAACCCAAGAGAAAATGGGCAAAAGAAACAGAAAGGCAATTCTAAGAAGAGGGAGTTAAAAATGGACAATTAAACGTAAGAAAAGATGTTCAAACTAACAAGTAATTTGGGAAATATAAATTAAAGGGAAAGTGAGCTATAATATCATGCCCATCAGAGAGGCAAAAATGAACAATACCAAGTGCTGTAGAGATCGTGGAGCTGTTGTAATCCTCATACAACATAGAGAACATATAATGCTAAGGAGAACACTTTGGAGAGTACTCTTTGACAATATCTTATAATTTTGTATCTGAGTATTCTCTGTGAAGCAGCTATTCTACATATAGGTATAACCCTTAGAGAAACCTTACACTTGTGAACAAGGCGTCTCATTTATTGTTGCGTTGTTATTAACCAAGGAGGTTCATGGCCTCAGTGTCTATTAACAGGAGAACGAATAAATAGCGATATAGTCATGCAACGGTGACAACTAACCTACCAGTTTAAAATGAATTAATTACAACTAGGTGTATCAATAAGGACAAATCTCAAAAAAGATGGCTTGGCAAAAAAAAAAAAAAGGTACAGAATTGTTATCATAAATATAAAACTGTATATATATTAAAACTTTACTATATATAACTACATATATAAGTTGTAATATTATTAAAGCTGTATGAAATGAAAAACAGAATATATTAAAGAGGTTTGCTCTGTAGTAGAAAGAATGGAATGGGATTGGGAAATGACAGGCTAGAATTTTCAACTGTACCCGTAATGTTTTATTTCCCAACAAAACAAAGCATAATAAAACAGGCAAATATGGCAAAATGTTCAAGAATGTTTATTGTTATATTCTATAATGTCAATAGAAAAATTTTAATTTCAATTGAAATATTTCATAGTTAAAAACAAAGAACAACACTTATTTAGAAGAAAGTCTTTCAATGAGAAAAATGGACTGAGTGAAAGTCTTAATATGCCACAACAGACGGATCGGTTTACCACATGATCTGGGTAAAAGCAAAGTACAGTGCCTTTTAACTGCATCATTCCAGAGCACTGATTTTCAAATATTTAGAAATGTATTATGCCAAACTCCAATATATAAAATAGAGTAGTGGTAGTTTACTAAGGTAATTTATTTCATAAGAATATATATTCTTATAAATACATATATATGAATATACAAAAATGAATATATATTCATCAAAAGGCAAGGAGACTAGATTAAGCATTCCTATTATCTGTGGAAAAAAAGAACCCAATAGAAAAATTCTCAGAGGATATCCAAATGGCCAATAAACATATGAAAAAGTGTTTAACCTCGCTAGCGTGCCAGTGGACCATAACATATATCCTGGTAATAGTCCCAGTTAACTCTGCTTAACTCACTAAAATTTTAAAAACACCCCCTTTTGCTTTTGGTTTAGATGATACGTTTTGTGGTTGCCCTACTTATATCAGGGAAATACAAACTAAAATCTCAGTGAAACACCGCCACGTATCAGAATTGAAAAGACTGGCAATGCCAAAGGTTGGCAAGGATGGGAGACAATACGAACCTCAACTCTGAACAGCAGACAGAGCCCCATGGCTCATTCACTATGCTCTCATACTGGAACCTATTTGGGGAGGTGGAGAGGAGTGACTACTTTTGGAATTTTAGAATCCTTTCTCACCAGGTGGGCCTGAGTCTTTGCTTAAAGTTCCGGGAGCTTTGCTTAGGGAGTCTGTTTCAAAGCTGGTGTAACTTAGTTGGCTGTTTATGATACATACCCATAAGCAATTTAGTTTTGGTTAAGCATTAATTCAGAACTGAGTAAAACTTTGTTCAAATGTGGTACGTCCCCAGTCCTGAACTTACAAATCAGCTAAGTTACAGAAATCTTGATGGATAGGAAGGGGGTATCAGATGGCTGCTGGGGACAGCCTCCCTGTATTTTTCTAGGTCTCTACGACCTCATTTCCTCAGGGTACACAATGAATGAGGTCAGTCTGTGAAATCTTCTTCCTGGAGGCCAGCTCTAACTTGTTTCATTCATCTATTCAGGGCTGCTGCCTGGTCCCTTACAGAAAAAGAGGAGCTGAGATCTCAGACTATCTTATTCTTTGGCCTAACACTGAGACCACCTTCTTCCAAAATCCAAGAGAACCAACCAACTTATTGCCCCAGCCTCCAAATAACCCTCTGTGTCTACTTTCAAGCCGCCAAAAAGAGCAAATTCAACCAAAATCTCTATCACTTTCTGGTTCTTCATTCAAGGAGAAATATATATTTTTTCTAATTTAAATTAAATTGCAAAAGTCAGGGTTAACAAGTCACCTGGGATTCCCGGCCGCACTCTACTTTCCTCACTTTGTGGCTCGGAGTGGAACAATGAATGTGCCTTCAGTATGCATGTGTGGTGAAAATGCTTGTTTGACTCCATCACTCTTGTATCAGACAAGAACACGGCCTGGCGTCTTCTGCCCTGTTCCCTTTTTGATTACCTTTGCTTTGATGCTTGAGGATTTATTAACCAGCCAAGCGCTCCCCGGGAACCTCAGCGCTGGGAGCCCGGTGCCAAAATCACAAGGTGCTCTTTCCGTCGCACAAGGCTTTTGTTTAAACATTTCCCAAGCAGCGAACTCCCCTGTCAAGGCTGATTCTGTGGGAGAACATATTTGTAAGACAAAGCAAGGCTGCGGCCGACCAGGAAGCCTATGACTCGCGCGGTGAATTATTCACTCCTGGCCATGCAGGGTCACCGATGCTCACAGCGGGAGCGAGGCGTTATTCATTACCAGGCTTGGGTTTGCTGTCTTCAGAGATCCCCTTTCCCCCTTTCATTGCCCCTTCAGGTTTTAACAAGACATCACATTCTTTTAAACTTCCCCTGGGCGGCAAAGGTCTCCCCCCCGCCCTCCTTTTTTTCCACAGGCAGAAGGTACAATGTAGCTAGAAAGCTGGAGCTGTTGTAAATTGCAGCAGTTAAGGTGAAATTGATGGAGCAGTGATCAAATGAAGTTCATAACCACACAATGCAACCTGAGGGCGGAATGCTGTTTCAAACATTTCTAATGACAGGGTTATAAAATCATAAAAACGGAGCCCCTCCCCACCCCCAGCAATAAAAAGACTTCATGTGGGTGACCAAAACTATTAATGAGGATAAGAGTGGACATTGGTTTTGGGATGGTGGTGCCCCGGTCAGAACTTCAGCTTTGGGACATCCTCAGAATTAGGATTTTCCCAGCTCTCTACCTCCTGGTTTTCTAACCTTGACTGCAGGGATAACAGGGAAAGTTCACTGGTCTAGAAAAGCAACGGTGGCAAATTGCTGAGCTGTCTGCCTAGCTCCGGCATACAGAATAGTCCATTCACAAAACAGAATGAGGGACAATGTCACACAATTAACAGGCAGCGAAACATTTAAAAACCTACTAAACTAGATGGTACGCAGCTGACTTCCAGCTGTCTATTTAGCTGCGGACAGCAGAAGGAAAAGTGATTAGACACAAGAAAACATTACAATAAAAAGAGTCAGAGAATAATATTGAACACAGCCCATTGTTACTTTCATATAGAGGGGAAGAACAGATCCACTCACTTTTAACTATTATAATTCTTTCCTCCAATGGAAGTAAATGGTATGAGAATAATATGGCTTCTTTAGAATGATTTAGTTGCAGGGAAAGGAAGAAACTGAACTTGGTGGCAAGAATAATAATGTGAGATGAACGACAGAGGCCACTGAAATGACAGTTAGGGTCTCCTCTCTCTGCTGCTCTTACTCTGACTGCATGGTCTGCTAGCTGTGTCTGTCGCTAATATCGAAGCAGAAAAGTGAATTGTCAACTTGTTTTCAAGGAGGCCCCCTCCTGTCTTTAGGGATGTATCTTCTAACTGTTGAAATTGTGTTTTGTGGAAATAGCCACTTTATTCAAGACTAGAAATAGCCACGGAAATGACTGAGCCTGTAACATAGGAAGATGCACATAAGACTGTAAAGATAAACATATATGAAAGTATATAAAGTGCACAAAAGAATGACAGGTTTATGGGGCTTGTGTACAGAGCACAGAAAATCACATGTGCCTGGGTTTTTCTGACAAGCAGCTTTGGCTTGCCCTTAATTACCTAAACAATTCAGGACCTAGTTGAGCCATTTTTGACGGACCATCATTTGGGTAGTTCCCTTTGATTGTGTGGACCTGGGTATGTAATATGTTATATTTCAGTTCCTATAATTTCAAAGGCGTATGTGTAGGCTAAATATCGTCAAGTAGCATATGGTTCCTGGAGGATGCCAGCATTCTCCCACTAATTGACCTGCTAAGAACCAGCAGCAACATGCTCTCCAGTAGTGATCTGGAGGCTGAATTAAAATAAAAACCCACACTAGTGTCTTATTTAGATTTGTCCGATTACAAAACTCACATACAAAGCTGATGAGACCCACTTTAGTTGCAAGTTAACGCTTGCTGGCTTCTTGCAGTCAACTCACCAGCCCCACTCAGTCAACAAACAAGAACTTGCTCTCCTTTCCCTTGGACCCTTGGTCACCTCCAGAACCCAGACCACAGGTCTTCCATGTGTAAAGTGGGGGAAGTGACCTGGACCTCATAGATGGTTGTGATGTACACAGGAGATAAAGCTTGAGACTATCTCCCCACAATCAAGTCATTGGTACTGAGAAGACTGATGTTTGCCAGCCATTTACTGGGCAACACATCACAGTGGGGATTTGTGTTGGGAGAGGACCCTGTGAGAATATGACCAGGGATGTTCCTCTCCCTTGAGATACTGTCTAGACTCCAGTAAATGGATCTCTAGGTAGCAGGAAAGCAATTGTGTCTGACTTATGGGTTGTTGGGCCCCGCTTAGAAATAGAATATCTTTAATAAGGTTTTTAATGACAGTTCCCTTCCAATTTGAGGCAAGTCTGCTTTGAGAGAAATCTGATGCCTTGGGCCTTGGGAAGCAGAATTAGCATATGTCTCTTCATCTTAAAGAATAAGGAGTTTTAGTTCACAACCACCCAGTGCATCTTGTCTAGGCCTCCTGATATACTATGTTCAGGTATAATTCCATCAAATGGGAAAATCAAATCAGTTCTGGCTGATTCAAAATGTCCTGGCTGAAAGGCAGAGGTGATGTCAGTGGAGACGTCAGGCTCATGGAAAAGGGCTTAGGTGCAGCTTCGACTGCTTCTTCTGTTCTAATCAGAGGTCCTCTGTGGGTCATAAGACAAGAAACAAGAGGTTTAGAGAGCCCCTCAAGAACAAGGGGGCCAAAAACTGGATCTGAAGAGCCAGACACTTAAACAAGCTCTGGCTGAGAAGTGAAGGTTAAATGACTCCAGGAATGCACCAGCTCATCCTGAAGCAACTTCCTTGGTTTTGAGCCAGAGGGCCAGTTGCCCAGGGCCTGTGAATATACAGGATTTAAGGCAGACTGCTGCACTCAAGAACCTTCTGTGCTTTTTAGCTCAGCCTTGGAGGAGTTTTATTCCATAAATTGTATATTTTGAAAGGCAAACCTGTGATCTGCTGGGTCCTGGACACAGAACCCATGCTATGAGAAAAAGGACTTGACCCGTAATAAAATGCTTTGAGATTTAGTCCCAGCAAAAAGATAAAAATCTTAAGTTGCCAGCATCATAAGTTTTAATTTTATTTAATCATAGACATGGTTCCTGCTATAACTTTTTAAAGATGGTCTACATTTGAAAAGAATTAGGACAATCCTGTATCTTTGATCAACTCAACGTCTCTTTAGGGGAAAAGATTTAACACTCTCGTTTTTAAACAGAAGTATAAGTATGCATCAGCTAACAGTTTTCCGAATTAGGCAGCAAAACTTTATGATTTCCTGACATCCAAATGAATAGGAGGCCTGTTTTGTACTTAGAAGTGACTGTCTTTTAACTAAATACACTAGAGCGAGGGGGTTTTGTGTGTCATTATTTTTGACACAACTTGTCGTTAGTTTTAACTTTGGGTTGTAATGAGGAATTTGGTTGTGCAAGTTTACCTACTGTTTATCTATACCCAGACTTAATTATTGTTTCACAGGTCAATCATCACCATTTTAAGTGGAAAGAAACGGCCTTTACCCATGGGATGATTCCCACAGAGTTTATTATATGTAGTTAGACCATGAGGTCAGATGTATAGCTGGAGTGGGCAGAGTACTCTGGGGGTAGGGATGGGGTGGGATGTGAGCCAGTTACCGGGGGTGGGGGGGAAGATGGAGGTACAAAGCTTTCTCCCTTTCAGAAACACTTCAGGGAGATGGACCAGTCAAAGACTACATAGGGGAGGAAGAGTGGCCGTCTTATGCCGTCTCAGAAAAGTCCTTTCTGTGTCCCCACCATAAGGCATTTTGAAATGTCTGCTCTTAAAGAACTCCTTACAATGAGAAGCCCTACTGACATGATGGCAGGGTCATTCTTGTTGTGTGGAATTTCCTGAGTATTGCAGGATGTTTAGTGTCTCTGACGCTCTCCTCCCAGTTATTTTGGCAATAACAATGTCTCCAAAATGTTCAAGAATTGCTAAACACATTAACCGAGTCAGTAGAGAGCCATGCATGACCCAGGCTGAAAGGTCACAGACATTTTCTTGGGGAAAGAGAGGAGAGGGAAACTTCAGAGCATGTGATAGATCATGTCGAGAGGTAGAGGCACTGAAAAGAGCACAGGCAAAAAATTTGCCTGTGAGAATGTGGCCAAGTGTGCCCCCTGTTGTGTAGGGAGGTGAGGAAGAAATAACATTTATTGAGTACCTATTATGTGCCAGTATTTTGTAATAATTATTTAAATTAATCATCATTATTTTGTGAATTAAGTGTAATTATTCTATCTGCACATAAAGAAATTGAATCAGAGAGAGCTGACAGTGACAAAGGCAGGATGGGAATCCCAGGCTGTGTGAACCCTTTCTCTTTTTAAAGTGTGGACTTATGATGAAGCGCCCCGTGCATTCCAAGTTCAACGTTTTTCTTGTCATCCTGTGTGTCCAAGGTTGCATGAGCAGATAAGAAAGCTAGTGGTTCTGTTACTGTAACTTGGACAAGTAACCTCTTCCACGAACTTGGTAGAACATTAGCCACACAAGGTATAATGTGTACCTCTCTCTCCAGTGCCAATCAGAGATACATTTGCTCAGTGCCTGTCGTGACAATTGTTGCATAATTTCTGACAACATTAGGCCATACTTCACACTGAGGTCACCATAGTTTTCTTCTCTGTGGCTAATAAAACACAGTTGTCAAGTGACTGTTGATAAGGTATTAATGATACTACTGATGGGCTGGAAGTTGGGTCTAGGGAAATGTGCCAGAGACTGGCTAGGTGTTTGCCAAAACTGTTTTCTTTTCCACCAGTACATGCAGCTAGACAACAGCCCCCAGCCTCCCTAGCAATGAGGTGTAACTGTGAACTGAATTTTGGCCAATGGAATGTGACTGGAAGTGTACATATCACTCCTAGGCCTGACCCATAAAGTCCTCCTTGGGATCCTGTACTCTCCACTTTCCCTGTCTGCTGCCTGGATGTTGGCATCAAGATGACCCTGGGAACCATGTGTTGAACGTGGTGGAGCCTTCATCACCTTGGGTCCCTGTGAAGCAAACTTCTCTTCTCAGCCTTTCCCACTGTTGACTGGATTTTATGCATTGGGTTAAGTCCATTGGGGTGCTGTCTCTGGCTTGTACTGGTTGGCAAGAGCCGACTGTTAAATTTTAAGGAATTTTGTAGCTCGTGGACATCAAGTTGATGCCTTCAAATCATCATGATTGGAACATTTACAGCACAGAAATTGGCAAATGCCACAAACCAGAGCTTTTGTCTTGGGGAGTCATTTTACTAGCACATCACTGGTTAAGCCACTGAGATTTTATTTGCATACAGGTAGCGTTACCATAATTAATATACATACTGCGACTCGAAGTGATGCTCTTCTTTAACAAAGCCTAAAAGATGTGAAACTGGCTTGATGGTTGGGTGGAGGTTGGCAAGAGCTGGGCATCAAGGAAATGGATATCAGAAACTGGAAAAGCAGTGACTCATTTTACGTAGTGGCAAAATATTTGGTAAAACCATTATCTGTAATAACTCAGAAGGAAGACTAAGTGCCTATGCAGCCTCTACCTCTTGGAGAAGTGGTTGGAAAACAGAATGGTAGGTAATGTGTACTGTTTATTACTGGCTGTGACTAAAAAGTATTAAAACAAGAGGTGAACTCAGGCATGGACTTGTTTATAAATAGAAATAAAAATAGGGGTAAAAAATGTAAAGGTTTGTAAAACTGGAGAAGTTTACTACGTTAGGACCCCAAATAGTAGGAAATAAAGCAGGAAAAGCTTTTGCATGCCAAAGACTCTATTCAAAAGTGAATCTGTACTCTGGTGGGTTTATTTATTTTTATTACATTCTTTTAAATCATGACAAACACTTTTAAGATGGGGAGTGTTTGAATGCATGGAAATTGAGTCTCTCTTTGAATCAATGAGAGAGCAAGATGAGCCATCCTGGTTAACTCCTACCATAGCACTGCTGTTCCCGTTACCTTTTGTCATATAACAAACCACCCTAAAACCACCTTAAAACAACAATCATTTATTTTGCCCATGAATTTGTGACTTGGGCAGAGCGTGGTGAGGAAGGCTTGTCTCTGCTCCATGCAGTGTCAGCTTGACTGAGGGCAGAAAGGGCTGCTTCCAAGATGACTCACATGCCTAGCAAACAGGCACTGGTTGTCGGCTGGGACTGAGGGTGGGGGGCTTTGCTTCCTCCCCACGTGGCTTTCTCCATGTGGTTTGGGCTTCCTCACAGAATGGTGGCTGGGTTCTAACAGCATGTATCCTAAGAGAGAGCCGGTAAGCTGTATTGTCTTTTATACACTAAGTTGGAAATCACAGAGCATCACTTCACCTGTACTCTGTTATTCAAAGTAGTCACAAATTCCTGCCCGGCTTCAAGGGAGGGAAGCATAGATTCTACTTTTTGATAGGGGGCCTCAAGGTTCTGGAAGAGCCTGTGGGGTATGAAGTATCATTGTGGCTGCTTGCCACACTTATTTTGCTGGGGAGTGAGAATTCATTTAGCCAAGTTCATTTAAGAACCCATCTTTGTTAAATGATCAAAAGGAATTTGATATCTCAAAGTTAGTGCTAAATTTTCTACTTGTTTAAGATAATCATAATAAGGCAACTTATTATCCAGTAACAATCAGAATACCTTCTATAGGAAAACAAGTCCTGAAGGGGTGCCAGGGATATTTAGAGAGGAAAAATGAGTCATAATTGGATAAAGCAGAGATGACACTCATGATGATACATGTCTGCGGTGAACACTTGTTGAAAGCCTTCAGTATGTCAAGCACCATTCAAGTCACTAAGAAGATAAAAATGAATGATTTATTTCTGTTCCCAAGGAAACTAACAGTGGTATGGGGGGTGAGGGCTAGAGGTGAATTGGGAGACATCTGTAGGTTAACAAATTACTATAGACCCAACGATAGAGATGGGAATAGTGCTTGAGAAGTACTGAGAAGGTCTCATTCTACTTGGGATAGTTGTGAAAGCTGGAGGGAATTTGCCCTGAATCTTCACTTATCAAAGATCATGAGTCAGTTTCCTAGCAGAGGCAGAGCTGCAGACCCAGCTTTCCTGACTTAGAGTCAGTGCTCTTTCCACGACATCACACACGTTTTTAGGTTGAGTTGTGTTGTATAGATTATATATATTATAGATTATAAGTGTGCTGGCGGTTCAGCTGTTAACATTTCTTGTGCTGTTGTGTCTGCTCCAAACCCCAAGGAGATTCAGCTCAGGGTCTTCATTAGATGTGTTAACGATGAACGGGGAGAGCATGAAAAGAGACCATGTTCAGAATAAGCAGAAATCTCCTTGAAGTGGAGAGTTTTTGTATCCTCTCTGACTAAATTGTCGCAAGAATTGTTAAGATACCAAAGACATTTATTTCCATTTTATTGCTTTCCTTTCCATTATCAATATTCTGAAAGAAACAGTAATAATCATCATAATGGCCAAAAGGTGAACAGGAAAAATATAAAGACATGTATGTGTTGCCAGTTCAGAAATTAGGAATTAACTAAACAATGACATGTATTTTTCATAAGAACTCATGTATTCATGATCCTGAAAACAGTGGACCCTAAATATTTGACACAGAATTTTTTTTTCTCCTCCATCCTTTGTAAGTTTTGTGTATTTTGTCCAGAGTCCTTAGTCTGACCAAGATAAAAAAACAGTGATTACTTGACTCTACTTTGGCAAAAATCCTAGGGTATTTTTGCTTACCTTAAAGGTATCTAAATTTCTTGAAACGGAAAAATTTTAAATTAAACTCATTTTTAATTTTAAAAGTGGCATGCCCCTCATGAAGTGAACATAGGAGAAATTAAGTGAGTTTAAGAGAAAAAGAAAAATATTAGTAAATGCAACAAATGATAACTGGGCTTGAAAACACTGAAAATGTTTGCAATCCCTGGCATATGGGGTGGGAGATGAAAAGTTTTAAGAAATTATGGACTCATTGTGACATTTCTTGTATCTGGAAACTTTACTTAACCTTCTACTTTCCCCAACTTTGCCTTAAAGCAGTCTTCTGATGAACCGTGTTCCGATCTTACACCATCTCATCATTGTACAGAGAGCAGAGAAGAACTTGATGTGTCTTCCTAAGCCTGTGACAGTTCATGGAGATCAGAGCATCAGCCCATTTCAATAATCTTCATGCTGTAAATAATGTGACTTTGTAACAAGATGGCGGTTGCTGGCCAAGTATGAAAAAACATGCTAATTTTAATAGAAAATTCTATTTTCAAGTGCACTTCACAGTTTATACTGAGTGAGAAATGCCTAATTCTCACCATGTGAACTTCCAGATTGCTTATGTTGCATGGTGCAGACATGGCTGTCTTGAGACCCTTGAAGCCACAATTCAGCTTTTATCTCAGAACGTCTTACTTTTACAATAACATGTGAGAAGCGGTGATCTGTCTTAGCATCATGAATAAGTTTTCCATCACTGCTGAACCCATGTGTTGAGTGGCATAACATGTGTAACATCATGCCTGTTTGATTCTAAAAGTCTGCACTAGAGTTTGTGGATAAAAGGTTTAGGCCTATCTGGCAGCTGTTAAATTACAAAGCCTATTGGATTGTGAATCAGATGCAGAATGTATTTATTTAGTGGTCTAGTGGATTTGAATTCTATACTGTATATTATGTAGATGTTTATGGTGGATGATATCCCAGAAAAATCTAGAAATACTCAGTAGATTAATTAATTGCTTGAGTCAATGACTTCTTGTTGCTTTTAGGATAAAGCCTATAGTTTCCAAGGTGATATACTAGTCCCTGCAGGGTCTCTCTAGACTCATTTGACCTTATTCTTCCCTCTCTGTCTGTGTACAAGCTATGATGGACTTAGTTTCTTGACTGTTGCATGCTCTGTCCTGCCCCAGAGTCTTTGCACTTGCTGTTTCCTTTGGCTGAAAACTTCTCTTTCTCTTGGTCCCCTAGTTCATCCTCTAGATTTTGGCTCAAATGCCACTTCTGCTGGGAAGCTGTCCCTTACACATCGTTGTACACTCTAATCACACTGTATAACTTTCCTTCATAGTGCTTAGCACAGTGTGTAATTATTCACTTACTTCTGTGTCTATTTGATTGGTGTTTGGCTCTTATGCAGGACTGTATGAGAATAGAGACCTTGTTTCTTTTGCTTATCATTTATATTTCCAGTGTCTAGTAAAGTGCCTGGCTTATGGGTAATGCTCCACAAATATTTGTTGAATAAAAAGATTTCATAAAGCACCTAGCAGAGTGGCTGATATGCAGTAGGCTCTAAGTAAAGAGCAGCTATTAGACTGCTCTTCTCAAGAAGCCTGAAGATTTAGCTCCTGTGGATGTTTTTCTCTTTTACTTTAATGGTTAATTTTACTTCGCACTTCTAATGACTTCCTGGGCAAACCTGGAAGGTCACTTCCTTAGTGCCTCAATTTTCCCAAGAATGGGTTGATCGATATCAGTAGTTGCATCAGCCAATCCCTAGGGAAGCATGAATGCCAAACTGATGGTGAGATGTGAATATATTTTGGGAAATAATTCTTGTACTGTGTAAACCTATGAACACTAGTATTGGGTCCTAAACTCTTCCTCCCGTTCTTTCATGCCTGTCCTTTCTCTCTCTTCATTCTAGGCTTAATGCCTTTGAAAGGAAAGTTGTAGGGCAGTAATGTCTGTTTCCCTTTCTCTGTGCCACACCCTTTTATGTATAGTGTTTCATTTTTAATATTCTCTCCAACCTTTTGAGATAGGTATTTTGATCTCCATTTAATGGATAAGGAAATTGAGGCCCAGAGAGGTTAAGAATTTGCCTGAGGTAATTTAGGTAGTAAATGATAGAGTTGGAGTTTAAGTAAAGGTCTCTCTTATTGCAGATTTTGTGATATTTCCCCCTATTCTAGTTAGCTTTTCAAGTGTCTCTAACACCTAGAGGATTAGTTATCTGCTCTAATCCAAACAGGGTAGAAGTTGGGGTGACTGGAGTTGGGGTACAGTTCTCCTCATGGTTACATTTTCTTGCCTCAGTGAACCCACAGGGGAGAAATGTGAACTTGGCCCAGGCTGATCAAAATCTGTTTGACTAGGGTAACCAAGATGGAGTTTGCTGTTGCACCATTTAGAGACCCAGAAGACCTCTAGAGAGAGCTCACCAAAGTGGAAGAGAAGGCTGGCTTACAGAGTCGGACCCAGCGCTGGCCCAGAGGTCAGAGGGGAGAAGTATGGCAGTTGACAGTCATGGAACCCATTCCAACTCAAGCACCCTGGGAAAGAGTCAGCCTGTCGAAAGGAAGACCACGGTCAAGCCAGATGACTTGGCCCCAAACTGAAGCTGATACAGAAAGAATAGTCTCTCACTCAGCTGTCATGTGATACACCAGTTTTACTGACAGAATTTTCAGGGAGCAGTGTTACAGAAGCAGAATCTCTGACCCAGAGTTGTCTTCCATGCGATTTTGTGTGGTCCTGGGTGACCTGATAGTGATGGAGAGCTATGGCCAGGTATATTTGTCCTGAAGATTCCTTCACATATTTGTGACTGAAGGGAGATTAAGTTTCCACACCTTTTGGAGTCAAAGACAAGTGCTATTAACAGTGGCGTGGATCTATCTCTATTCACCGTTTAATGAAGCCTGAGATACTTGGGCTACATCTGGGATAACAAGATTAATGAACCAGATTTTCTCGACAGGCAGGTTCTATTAGGCATAAGGGACCAGGCCTGTAGGAGAGGGGATACATTATCTTTTAGTTTGTGTGTGGAATTTTCACTTTCTCTTAATTAAGAAACTCTATTTTGAACAGAATACTCCCTTAAGGTTCTGACCAATTTGTTAATATAAGTAGAGAAGAGTTAACTCAGGTTTCCATAGTGAAATAGATGAAAAGAATTGGACTAGAGTCAGGAGACATGAGTAAAAGATAAATAAATGTATCTAGTAAATTGTTACTCAAATTTAGCATTCTAGGGGGTGCTGGGGATGCAATGGTGTCTTCATGAAGCTGATCAACTAGCGGGGAATATAGACATTAAAACTGATTGTACAATCTTGTATAATTAAAGAACTACATGAATACATGTAAAATTATTGGAGTGCGAAGTGCTGTGAAGTTAATGGTTTGGGCAGAGCCTTGAATAGGGGAATGTGGCTTAGTCAGGGAAGTCAAGCAAGGCTTCCTGGATGAGAATCAGCCTCTACGTAAGGATTTGGGTTGGGGGTGGGGACAGCTGGCAGAGTGCTTTTATTAAGTGGGACCAGCAAGGCCAAACGCTCAGTGATGAGGGGAAGCAAGCGTTTCCTAGTCTTACCTCTACAGTAAAACCAAAGTATTGAACAAGATGATTCCTTGACTTCTTTTTCAATCTAACAGTCCCTGAGTTGTTTACATTTGAAGGTATGTTTTCTAATCATGTGTGAGAACATGAGTTTGAATTTCCCCTCTACCACATCCTAGCTTTAAACTTCCTCTGCTGTAAAATAGGGATGAAAATATATGTTTTACCCACATTCCAAAGTTACCCTGTGGGTCAAACAAAATAATACAGCCTGTATATGACCCTATAAATGTAAGATACTTTTCTTAAGTTCGTGCACAATTTCAACCTGATCCATCTGAAGGCCGAAGTTCTAGGTCTGGAGCACTGGGCTATGATTCTCACAAGGTGGTGAAAGTAGCATAATTTAACACATTTAACACATTGTTCTTTGGGGAAATGTTTCAGAATGCTCATGGTGCACAGGTGGTGTCACTCAGGGAACTAGGAATAGAGATCTGTCGTCACCTACAAACACAATTCAGGACCCTATAATGTTGGAGTTAAAGAAGAGTTTTCCTCTGGCCCTTTGTCCCAGTATATATTTTTAAGTGAATGAAGTTCGAAATGAATGCTTATTAAAACATTTTTTTCATGGAAATAAAAAAAAAAATCTTTTCAAAGGCCTCACGACAGAAAATGACTGTGCAAGATAGACTAATTGGAATGGATGATGGATAAGGAGCCTGAAGACCTGCACTCTGGTTGGGGTTCTGTTATCAATGAGGAGGTGGCATGAATGATATCTAAGCCCTCAGGAGGTACATCTTTTCTATTTAATGTTTTATGTGGTATCACAGATTCTTTTGGCTATCTCTCGTCTGCAGTATGTCCCAGCTTTCACCGGCCGTTGAATACTAATGAGGCATTCATTTCAAATCTCACCAGCTTTGAGTCTCCACCAGTTTGCAAAGAAAGTCCCATTCTTTTCCTGGGAACCCCTCTTCAAATAGTTCCATGGTGCCCGCAAATCAATCCTTAGCACCCCAGCTAGCTGTGGAGCCCCAATCCTGAAATTTCTGCACTGATGTCACTGGCACAGGAAGGACACCCTTGGTGAACGCAGACAACCGGCATGGGTAAGGCGGGCCCCTGCCTTGGGAAACACCCCAGTGCAGGACCATCTCTAAGTCAGATTTCAATAAAGCTCTGATACAAGGGATAACACGCAATAGGAGACAAATGGTGGAGCGAAATTACCTCCTGTTGGGAGTTGTGAAAGGCTGGCTACATAGAAGAATTGGGATTTAAACCAAAATTTGAAGGATGGACAGAATTTTGATGGGCGTAAATGAAAATAAAATGCATTTAGAGTAGAGGGAACATCTAGGAAAAGGGGGCAAAAACATGAAAATAAGGAAAATTTGTGGCAACCGAAGTAGGCCAGAATGGTTGAAAGATCAGGTGTTTAGCGGGTGTAGTGTTGATGAAACTGCAAAGTCTGGAAAATGTCAAGTGAAGGAGAGATATTTGAAAGTCAAATAAGAATTTGGGCTTCATTTTATTCACCTGTATTGCCACTGACAGCATTTGAGTAGAGGAGTGACAGCACAAGATCACCCTAGCAGGGCGATGGACTGACAGGGAGAAGAAGATTCTCGAGCAGTGCTATCTATGGAAATATAATGTGAGCAACAAAGTGTGGCCAGGTGTAATTTTAAATTTCCTTGTAGCCACATGTATTAGTTTTCTGTTGCTACTGTAACAAGTTACCATAAACTTAGGGGCCTAAAAAATACAAGTTTATTCTCTTACAGTTCTGGAGGTCAGAAGTCTAAAATCAAGGTGTTGGCTGGACTGCTTTCCTTCTGGAGTCTTTAGGTGATAATCTGTTTCCCTGACAACTCTGGCTTTTAGGGACTGCCTATATTTTTTGGGTCACGACCCCTTCCTCTACCTTCAGAGCTAGTAGTAATAGCATCTTCTGTAGTCAACTCTCCCTCTGTCTCCCTTTAATAAGGACCTTGTGATTACATTAGGCTTAACCGGATGATCCAGGACAATTTTCCCACCTCAAGATCTTTAACTTAATCACATCTCCAGAGTCCCTTTTGCCTTGTTAGGTAAATACTCACAGGTTCTAGGGATTTGGATGTTGATATCATTGGGAGGCCATTATGCAGCCACATTAAAATATATAAAATGAAACTGGTGAGATAATTTAGTATTTTAACCCAATATATTAAACATATAATAATTTCAACATGCAATCAATATACAAGTTATGAATGAGATCTTTTATATTCTTTTTTCCCTACTGAGTCTTGGAATGCAGTGTGTCTTTATACTCACAGCATGTCTCATTTCAGATGAGGCACATTTCAAGGACCTCGTCACCACATGTGGCTCATGGCTGCAGTACTGGGCAGCACAGTTCCAGGGGCTGGGTGACTTGCTGGGAGCTGGAAATCTAGGCAGGCTGTAATATGAAGGGAGGAAGGGAAAAAAAAGTGAAGATCTTGAAATCAGCATTAGGTGAATGTGGGATGTGCTAGGAAGTACTGGGGAGTGCTGGATGACAGAGAAGATGGTTGTTAGCTACAATCACTGACATGGGAATTTTTGTTTCTTTGAGGGAGAAGCATATGAGTCCTTTTCTGGACAAATGAATGAACTGTCCAGTAGAAAGTTAGAAATAGGGGTCTGGAAGTCAGGGGAGGGGTCAGGCTGGAGACTTACAATTAGAATTGCTTTATGATAGATGGCTGGATCCATGATGGTGGCTGAGGGCCAGAACCTTGGAAATGTCCATGTGGGAAGGGCAGGTGGAGGCAGGGGAGACTGAGGAGAAAGTGAGGAAAGCAAGGGCACTTCTAAGACTAGAGGAAGGAGAAATGGTAGCAGCAGGTGGGTGCAGGGCTTTTCTAATTCCCAGTGGTATTTCTGACGTAGCCATGATGAGTCTCCTCATGGGTTTGGAGTCCCTCACTTCAGATCTGAGGTAATTGCTCAGCCTGCCACACAGAGATGCTTTCAAGTCCTCAGTGGAAGTGGGAATGGGAAGATGCTTGCTTACAAAACTGTTTCTCTTTAGAGAATAACTTTATGGCTATATCTACCAAGATGGGTTTAGCATTTGACAATTACATGGTTAATTTGATGAGTATAGATAGTAGAAGGGGAGGTTTCAGGCTCCTTTCTCCTCAACTCCAAAGGAATTTCTCTCTATACAGATAAAATTAACAGAGTAATTGCCAGGTCTTCCTTCAGTGTGACAAGATTTAAATTGATCTATCACTTCTTTGGGACAAATGATCCTATTTCCTTCCTAGATTCTTGCTTTTAATCTCTTAAAGGGCACTTCTGTGCAACAGTTGAGTGTTGAGTTTGGAAGTCAAACTAGCAGGGTTCAAATCCCAGCTCTCACTCTTACTAACTGACTTTGAACTAGTTACTTAATCTTTTTGTGCCTCAGTTTCTCATCAGAAAAATATGGATAATCACAGTATCTACCTCGGGATTGTTGTGAGAATTCAATGTGTGCGTATATTTATATCTGTATACATTGCTTTCCTCTGAACCCTCTGCAAGAGTTTAGAACATTCTGTCTCAATTTTAACAGTATGGAATGACTCCTTTGTTGATTAGATATTTCATGTGTCCTATTACCTTAAATCATTCTACTTCCAGTCCCTCCCAATCCAGCTCTCCCTTCTCTGGCTCTGCATTAAAATGCTTGAAGATATTTGCTTGTACTTCACCTATAACATCATGTTTAGTTACAAATAAGTCTAACAGCCAGACAAAGGCTTCATTGATTAATCCCTGTGTAACTGACTCAAGCTAGATTAAAAAAATTTAAAAAGACAAAGGTGAAAAATAAGATCAAACATACCTAAATCAACATTGCTATATTGTACAGCTATTTCTTCATTTTATAATTTTATTAAAGCCAAAACTTTGCAGAATTAAATCAGTTCTGCAAGACTCAAACAGAATTTACCAATAGATATTTCCTTCACACTTTTTCAGAAAATTGTTTCTTACATATTGGTACTAAGTATGTTTGAGACGGGAAGCCATCTAAATATCTTCAAGTTTTATTGTCTGATTTATTTGCACCAAAAGAGTAGCCCTTATGGGTAGAAATGGGAAATTGAGTTTTTCTCATTCCCATAACTTATTCTGTGTTAAGAATATTCAAATGAAAATGTGCACACTTCCTATGTGCATGCATAGGAAGAGGCAAACTAATTCCCAAGGTTGAAATGATTTCACTCCAAAGAAATCAATCCCAGCTGAAGGTGGCTGTCAGAAGTTGTAGGTGAATGGTCTAAGTGGCGGGGGTGGGGGGGATGGTCTGATCATTTTATTTAATACAAAGATTAAATTAAAAATGGATATAAAACATCCAGCACAGTACAGTATACCACATGCAGTAGAATCTCAGCAAATTCAGTTATTTTAACTTTGTAAACTTAGGATCTGAGCTGCAAACTGGATAATTCACATATTACGAGGAAAGGGATTTTCTGCTTATTTCCTAGGTAGAGAGCAGGAAAAAGTTCGGTCGCAAGAACCTCCTGTTTTCTCTGCACTGGTTGATGCTGCTCGGCTTCACGTTGGTTGCCATGTTGAATATACCCACTCATTTGATCTAGATTTTTCTTTATAAAGCTCTGGCTGTGTATGCTTTGTCCCTAATAAGCAGGCCATCACCATGATGAAGCAGGCTAAGGAGACTTTCCTTCTGTCCATGGTCTCTTGACCATATTTCCATCTCTTTTTAGCTCTCCTCTTGATCTGTGCACATCAGGAACTAAAGGTCTCTGTAGGTATCAGGGGAGACACACCAGCTGGGAAGGCAGTGAGGTAATTAGCTGGAGAACCTAGATTCCAATCGTGGTTTTTGCCTCTGAAGTTATATGACCCTAGACTCTGTGATACTTAACCTTTTGTTTACCTCTGACCTCAGCTTGACCATAATGGTTATTAGGAAATTCACCTCCGTCCAAAAGGAATGTTTGGAAGGTTAATGACATAATTGTGCCTAATCCTGGTGATGAGGAGAGAGTAAATGTCTACGTTTTGGAAATGCATAATAAATCTTCCAGGTAAATTACATTTCATTTATTGAACTAAATGCATCCTAAAGGGAAACATATGAAGAGTTTTCAGTTTTAAAGTTTTTGCTCCCTTTAATGGCCTGAGAGAGTTCCAGAGCTTCTAAAGTAGGGCAAATATATTCTTAGTACAACTGGAACTTCTGATATTAAAGACCTGTGAGTTCCCTGCAAGGAAGGCATCTTTGTAATTATCTAGTTAGATTAACAGACAGCATTTTCCTTGAGTCTCCCCTGAGCCAGTTACCACACCTGTGTCCAAAGCGAAGCAACTCAGATTTTTCCGCTTGTGTTTTATCTTTTCTGGATTCAAGACCTCACAGACCACTTCCTCTACCTCATTCTGCTTTAGGATACCAAGGTGAGCCAAAAATCTAGGCTATCCTAAAATCATGTTGCTTGTCTGTAGGAAGGTACCCCTTTTTAACTCCTTGAAATCTCAGTTATCTGAGACCAAAGTTTTATTTGATCTGAAGAATAAGGGAAGAATGGAGGGCAGAAATGTGAGGATGGGGCCTGGCTACCTGGAGAATGTGGGGAAAATGGGAGAGGGGTGCAAAGTGCTCCAAGCTCCCCAGCATCAGCTATGAATTTTAAGCAAAGAATTCACTCTACACAAAGAAGAAAGCTAAATATTTATGAGCAAGTACTATTTTCCGAGTGTGATGTGAGGTATTTTCACATACATTATTCTGGCTTAATCTTTGCATCAGTTTTCTGAAGGGTATTATTATCACCATTCTTAGTGATTAGGAAAGAGTAGTTCAATCAATCGCTTGCCCAAGGTCACACAGCTCCGTAAATAAGAGCTAGGATTCAAATCCAGATTAGTCTGACTCCTAAATCCACACTGGTTTTCATAAACCACTATCCTTTTGCAAACAGCAAAACTCCCTCACCTCTCTCTTCTTCTCAGTTATCACATACCTTTGTGACTTTTCTAAGGAGTTTGGAAAATTCAGTTGTACACATGAGCATGTGAAAATGGAGGCAGCAAGCTTTTTGCAAATTTGATGGTAACCACTTGCAAAATGCTTAGTATATGAATGCAACCCTATTATTACCTAGTAATGGTGTGTATTATTATAATAACATACAATTATTTAGCTTGGGTAAAATTAGAGTGGTATATATTTAAGATGTCATCCAGGTTCTATTTTTCGAGACACTCTGGAATATACTGTTACATTTAATAAATTGCATCATAATCTGTAACACATAGGAAGTTGATTTGCATTAAATTTTCACCTTAGGAATTTCCTGTTTTCTAGTAAGCTTTACCAATTTGAATTTATTAACACTGAAAATGCATTAATCAAATAACATACAGATCTTATACAATTCTTGATATGAGGAGTATCCATGGGAACAATTTGGCCCAGCTAGCTAAATGTCTAATGTGTTTGAGAGAGAATCTGCCCCCAGCTCCAGACTGCTGGGCAGCAAGCCCAGAGACCAGGTGCTGACATGCAGAGACCTCCAAAACCACCCAAACCTTTCCCATTGCAGCAAGCTTACTAAGTAGCTCTGCTAGTACAGAAAATACTCAATTCACCAGGCAATCATTTTTCTGCTCTTTTGCTAAACCTTTGACTTTTAAGGGATGTCTCTCCTTCCGCCTCTGTGCCCATTAGAATATTGATTAGAAGAGGTGGTTAGAACCAATATATATCATTCTGAAACATCTTAGCAGTGGTGGTTAAAAAAAATTGGTGGTAGATAGTTTTGAAATAATAAGCCCAAATTAGTTTTTTTAAAACGTCATCGTTTTGAAAAATTCACGATTTCTCTGACTTTATTTGATGAACATGTATTTATTTGTCAGCTATGATGCCTCCACTCCTTTATAAGCTTATACTAAGATATACAAGTAAATTCATTGTAATATACAAGTAAGTCGAATACAAGGGACTATGTAATCTGTGGTATGTACCACATTACCAGCCAGGATAATTAAGTTCAATGAAGGTTTGCTGCTTACACACTGTGTGCCAGACTCAATGCTGGGTTCTAGGGATACCAAAGTGAACGGAAAATTGATTCTAAGCACCACCCCCTCAATTTATCAGATAGCCAGAGTTTCAATAAAAAACGTCTTGTAATGGGTGATAGATACAGATGAAATTTTTTAGGACAAGTTTAGTCCTGAATATGGTATTTGAGGGAGATATAAAACTTTGAAACTTCGGTCATCAGTCTGGGAGTCAGCATATTCAGGGACGTGCTGGGGCTCCTTGCCCCTCAGAAATCCTGGCTGGGTGCTGATGTCAGCTTCTGCTCCTATTTGCTTAAGAGTATCCTGTCTAATTTCTGGCTCCCTCCAGTTTGCGAGTCTCCAGGGAAGCTGCTTGTTTGCTAGTAGAGGAGAGAGGGAGGGTATGTAGTGTCAGTATCACCCTTGGGCAGACGCCAGGGCTGACCTGAGTTCCTGGGAACCATTCAGGGCATGAAGATTTACTAGGGCTTGGACTTCATCCACCATTGTAGCCAGAGGCCCAGAATCAAATTGGATAATGGAGACCTGATCCAGCTTGCCTGAGGGGTTTGGCAAGAAGGCGAGTGTCTGTGTGCCTGCTGGTGCATCGTGTTGGCTCTGCCTGCTGCAGAGAAACTCTGAGGTTGCTGTTGATTAACATGCATGCAACTGTTGGACCTCCGTCCAAGTGAAGTGGTTCAGTGCCCTGGACAGTGCAGGTGGGGCCAGGACCTCCTCTGCCCACCCTTCCTCTTGTTAGGCTTCTTCTTGCTCTCAGACGTTTGCCCTGTGGGGCGGGGTACAAATTCTTTTTGGTTGCTGGTTGCCCCAAGGGATAGGGTGAGTCTTGTTAAGCAAGGAAGAAGCCGCTGGTGAATCTAGCTTTTGTTTTGCAATCCTTTGGGACAGGCTTACAACAGAGGATTTCATGATGAGTAGATTTTGGTCATTCTATAAGAAAAATACATCTACTGATGTATTTGTCTCCTGGCTGTGGTTTCTGAAGTCATATTAAATTACATTAAGAGCCCTTCTCTCATTGCCACTGGTCTTTTAGTATTCAGTAGACATTTAGAAAGATAATATGTGGGTGAAAGATAAAAAGCTGAATGATGGTCACTGCCTTGGGGAAGATGGTCTCTTATGGAGGAAGTGCACTGCTGGGCAGAGCAGGGAGGTCATTTCTGGGCAGCGGGATGGTTAGAATTCTATCTTCTGACGCTCTGCTCTCGCTCAAAGTGTAGCTGAGCATTGCCAGACTAGTTATTTTAAGCTCTTGCAAACAATCTCATAGCTTTATTTTTGCCCTGGCTCTAGCAAATTGGGGCCCCCATGCAGTGCGCTGTTGGCATTAAAATGAATCTGAGCTGCTTAAGGGCTGGGGATATGGAGGGATGGCACAGTGGGGAGGGCAGACAACAGGGTAGGACCATTCAAGGATAGAGCATAAAGGATGCTTCTTTAGGAATCTACAGGGCTACAAGTACAGTTCTGTAGTGTGTGAATGCGAGCATTGGTTTGAAAGCCTTTCCAATACTCTCAGAAAAAGAGATCTTTTCAGGCTACTTTGTATTTCATTTCCTTTTGTTCTCTGGTTTGAAAATTTGTATTTCCCCTTTATGATAGTTTTTTTTTTTTTTTTTTTTTTTTTTTTTGCGATATGTGGGCCTCTCACTGCTGTGGCCTCTCCTGTTGTGGAGCACAGGGTCCGGATGCACAGGCTCAGCGGCCATGGCTCACGGGCCCAGCCGCTCCGCCGCATGTGGGATCTTCCCGGACCGGGGCACGAACCCGTGTCCCCTGCATCGGCATGTGGACTCTCTACCACTGCGCCACCAGGGAAGCCCATGATAGGTTTTTTAAATCTATCTATCTATATGTATCTATCTATCTATCTATCATCTATCTATCCATCCATCCATCCATCCTATCAATTAGTTTCAGAGAGAGAATTCAGTAGTGAGAGAAAGATGTTGAGAAAGGTATTTTGAGCGTACTGCTTATGAGTTTCAGTCAGTGGAAAAAGCAGCACACAGGAGAGGATAGTGCTGGCCTGTTATTAGTTAGAACACTTAAATTGCTCATAAGAAACAAGCACAAATGGTGGGCTGCAGTTTCCCATACATCTGGAGTCCGTGGGGACACACTAGGCTGAGGAAAAACAGTCTTCATTCTTACCATCTGTGCATCCTCTGTGATACATAGGGGATAAGGCAGGCTCGAAATGAGTAGACAGATTAATTTGAGGGAATCTGGACTAGGTTATTTCCTCATTGGCTCAAGATTCCCTCAAATCTCATTGCTAGGATGTTTTTCTTTGGCTTGTGACCTTGTTAATATCCCATAGCTGCCTTATCAGGTTTTTATACCTTAGTGTGAATTAGTTTATTGGCTTCTTTCCTTAGATCCAGAGAGAATGATGTGTGGATGATGAGGGAGAGAGGTCCAAGGGGAAAAGTGTAGGAAAGCGGATGCTTGGGTGTACTGTAGGTCAACTTCTACCTGAAAACTTTGCTGAGGAGTGGTCGTGCCTGTGGGCTCTGCCGCAGGGCCTGCCAGCTGCAAGCACTTCCTGTGCCCTTCAGCAGTTCTCCAAACAGAACCTTCTTTCCATTCTTGAGATGTGACATCTGTTTTAAATTATGTCAATTGTACCTAGATAGTCAAGTGATTGACACCATCTTCAGAGTATGTGCAGAAACTATAGTAAAAGTGAGGAGCCAGATGCTTCCAGGAGAGTAAATTACTCCCTGCATGTAAGTTAGTCAGGGGGTTGATGCATTCACTTTTCTTAGGTCACCAATAAATTACTCCTATAGAGTAATTGGACCCAGTGTGGCCTGAAGTCCTTGTACATGTAAAGAATGGGGATTCTTGCCTCTATGCAACATCTTTTCTCTAAATAATTAAAAATGCTTAACACTTGGGATTTGTATGTTGATTCACCACATCTTTAAATCAGTTTCCTTAAAATCTTTGTAAGGTCCTTAAGCAGGCAACTGTATTATTAATCAAATTTTTCTAAAAGGTAAGCCTCTGAAGCTAGGCCAAACTGCTTACCATAATAAATTATTATACTTATTTTTGTCTTTTGGGTGAATTCTCTCATGTCTAGGATTATATAAATTTTACACACCTCCAGGTCACATTTAAGTCATGTCATATTTTATATATATATACACATACATACATACATACACACAAACTGTGATGGCTTTGTGATATGTCCAGTTAGCTACTCTGGAACTACATTTCCCAGAACTCCCTTCCCTGTATGGTTTTTGGTTATTGTCGCCACAGGAGATGTTTTACCCAAGATTTGGAACGTTCAAGTGAAGTGATGGTCATATTGAGTTCTGAAGGTCGGTGCTGGGCATTGGCACTGTGGCGACTCATGCATGTTGGTGCATGTCTGCTGGCTTGCCTGGTTGGTACAGGGCAGTTCCCAGTCCTGTGGCCCCTCCAACTCTCATCAGATCCCCCCCATCAGCTTCCCCAAGTGCTAAGACAACTGAATGTGCAGCACCAGCAGATCACCTAGGGCATCAAGGTTGAGATGGTGAGAGACAGACTCGATTCCCAGGTCATCCTAATGGTTTCCTGCTGTCTTTCTTCTCATCTACATTCAGTGTTTCTTCCCAGCTGTCAGTCTGGCTGATCTATAGTGAGTTAACTATAGCTAACTAGTCACAAAGGCAACAACCTGCATAGACTCCTCCATCAGCCCCACAGAGACTACTCCCACAACTTCATATGCTCTAACCTCTACAATAAACCTCTTTTTTGTATTATTTGGAATGATAGAGTGATGCAACCCTGACTGATACATACAAATTTCGATTTTTAAAAGAAGCATGTGAAATGCAAGCTACATGAAGGTAGCAATCCTTTAAACTTTCTTTTTTCACTGCTCTATCTCCTGTCCCTAGCATAGTGCTTGACACATAATAATCCCTCACTAAATATTAATTGGATAAGAATCACAAGTTTGGGCTTTTTATCTATAGAGAGACAAGACACGTAGTTCCTTAAGTTATGATTTTATCTTGCATTTCAGATACCTATGGTACTTCCAGCTAGAGATTTGCTAACTGGTTATATATATCTGGAGATCTGTAGAAAAATCTGGATTGAAGTTATAGATTTGGAGATCATTAACATATAACACGTATAGATAAGAACACAGGAAGAGACGAGAAGGAGCAAGGGCTGAGAAAAGAACCTTGGAAAACAAAATTGAATAGTTGTTCTGAATCATTTACTTCCTGGTAATTGAATTTTATACCCACATCCTTGCAGTAGCTTCACGGTGGGTGAATGATGCAGTCATACCTTGACATTGGGCTGGACTCTATTACTTCCTTTGGTTTATGTATATGATATGAGCAGATGCTTGAAATGTGCTTGTGCACTTGGGCTTCCTCTTTTATGTTCTGGTCATCTGCTATGAGAGAAACCCAATTGTCCCCAGTTGCCACTGTCCCTTCAGGCTGGGCCCCGAATAAAAAGAGGCAGAGAGGACCTGAACACAACTTGCCACCTGGGCTCAAGTCCAACTTATGCACTGTCTGAAGCTGAGATCACCCTAGTTAGATCAAACTACAGTTCATCTGCAGATTTGAAAGTGTGAAAATAGATACCTGTTATTGTAGGCCCCTGAGATTGGGGATAGTTTGTTAGGCAGCATTATTGTAGTAATTGCTGATTAATATAAATAACAACAATAAATTGAGGAAGAAGAACCTGTGAAAGGATCTGAGGAGGAAGAGCCAGACAAGTAAGGGAGAATTCAAGTGAGAGAAGCATCACGGTTGCCAAGAAGCCGGGCCCCCTGGGGTTCTGCTGTCAGCCACCTCATGACCAGGCCCTGACAACCAGCAGCCAACAACCTCCACACAAGGCAGGCAACTCAATGGACTAGGGGGTCAACCAAGCCTACCAGACCACCCACATAGTCAGCCCACCACAACAGAAGGACTTATGCAGCCCTTCTAGGGGGAAGTCCTAGAGCATATGGCTTGGATGATGAGAGGGGAGTGCATTGCTGGTATGCATAGGAATCTCCTCAAGAAGCCCACTTCTCCAAGGTTGGAAAACCTACAAGATACATAAAAATATAAACAGTAACTTAAGCAAAATTAGGTGGCAGAGAAACATGCTTCAGATGAAGGAACAAGATAAAACCCCAGAAAAAGAACTAAGTGAAGTGGAGATAGACAATCTACCTGAGAAAGAGTTTAAGGTAATGATTGTAAATATGATCAAAGAACTTGGGAGAAGAATGGTTGCACAGAGCAAGAAGTTAGAAGTTTTTAACAAAGAGTTAGAAAATATAAAGAACAACCAAACAGAGAAGAATAATACACTAACCCAAATGAAAAATACACTAGAAGGAATCAACAGTAGACTAAATGATACAGAGAAACAAATCAGCAAGTTTGAAGACAGAGTAGTGGAAATCACTGAAGCTAAACAGAAAAAAGAATGAAAGAAATGAAGACAGTTTAAGAGACATCTGGGACAAAATTTAGTTCACTAACATTCACATTATAGGGGTCCTAGAAGGAGAAAATAGAGAGAAAGGGGCTGAGAACATATTTGAAGACAAAAGCTGAAAACTTCCCTAACCTGGGAAAAGAAACAGTCACCCAAGTCCAGGGACACAGAGAGTTCCATACAGGATTAACCCAAAGAGGAATACAACAAGACACATTGTAATCAAAATGACAAAAATTAAAGATAAAGAGAGGATATTGGAAGCAGCAAGGGAAAAACAACAAATAACATACAAGGGAATTCCCATAATGCTATCAGCTGATTTTTCAGCAGAAACTCAGCAGGCCAGAAGGGAGTGACACAATATATTTAAAGTGATGAAAGGGAAAAACTTACAAACAAGAATACTCTATCCAGCAAGGCTCTCATTCAGATTTTATGGAGAGATCAAAAGTTTACAGACAAGCAAAAGCTAAAAGAGTTCAGCACCACCAAATTAGGTTTATAACAAATGTTAAAGGAATGTCTCCAGGTGAAAAAGAAAAGTCCACAGCTAGAAACAAGAAAATTATGAAATGAAAAAGCTCATCAGTAAAGGCAAACACACAATAAAGTTAGGAAATCATCTACATACAAAGCTAGTAGGAAAGTTAAAAACAAAAGTAGTAAAGTCATCTATATCCACAGTAAGCAAACAAGGGATATACAAAACAGTTAGATATAAAATATGACATCAAAAACAGTTATAATGCGGGAGGACAGTACAAATGCAGGGTTTTAGAAATGCATTTGAAATTAAGAGATCAGCAACTTCAAACACACACACACACACACACACACACACACACACACACATATACACAACTTGTGGTAACCACAAACCCAAAATCTATGATAGATACACATACACACAAAAGAAAAAGGAAACCAAACATAGCACTAAAGATAGTCATCAAATCACAAGAGAACTAAAGAAGAAGAAAGGAAAAAAAAAGACCTACAAAAGCAATCCCCAGTTTACGAAATGGTAATAAGAACAAACATATTAATAATAACCTTGAATGTACGTGGACTAAATGCTCCAATTAAAAGACATAGAGCAGCTGAATGGATACAGAAACAAGACACGTATGTGTCCTACCTACAAATACTCATTTCAGAGCTAAAAACTCACACAGACTGAAAATGAGGGGATGGAAAAAGATCTTCTATCCAAATGGAAATCAAAAGAAAGCTGGAGCAGTGATACTCATATCAGACAAAATAGGCTTTAAAATAAAGACTGTTACAAGAGACAAAGAAGGACACTACATAATGATTAAGGGATCAAACCAAGAAAAGGATAAAACAATTGTAAATATATATGCACTCAACATAGCAGCACCTAAATACATATGGCAAATATTAATGGACATAAAGGAGAAATCAATAGTAACACAATAATAGAAGGGGACTGTAACACCCCACTTACATCAATGGACAGATCATTCAGACAGAAAATCAATAATGAAGCACTGGCATTAAATGACACATTAGACCAGATGGACTTAATTGATATACATAGAGCACTCCATCTGAAAGCAGCAGAATAAACATTCTTTTTAAGCACACACGGAATATTCTTCAGGAAAGATCACATGCTAGGCCACAAAACACACCTTGGTAAATTTTCTTTTTCTTTTTTTTATTAACGCCTTGGTACATTTTGAAAAAATTAAAATCATATCAGGCATCTTTTCCAACCACAAAGCTGTGAGACTCTAGTCAACTACAAGAAAAAGCTGCAAAAAACACAAACACATGGAGGCTAAACAATATGCTATTAAACAACCAATGCATCACTGAAGAAATCAAAGAGAATGTTAAAAACCACGTAGACACAAATGAAAATGAAAACACAACAATTCAAAACCTATGGCATGAAGCAAAAGCAGTTCTAAGAGGGAAGTTTATAGTGATACAAGCCTACCTCAGGAAACAAGAAAAATCTCAAAGAAACAGCTTATCTTCACACCTAAAGGAACTAGAGAAAGAACAAATAAAACCCAAAGTTAGTGGAAGGAAAGAAATCATAAAGATGAGAGCATAAATGAATGAACTAGAAACAGAAAAGATCAATGAAGCCAAAAGCTAGTTCTTTGAAGAGATAAACAAAATTGATAAACCTTTAACCAGACTCATCAAGAAGAAAAGGAAGAGGGCCCAAATCAATAAAATCAGAAATGAAAAAGGAGAAGCTGACATCACAGAAATACAAAGGATCATAAGAGATTACTATGCAAAACTACATGCCAATGAAATGGACAATTTAGAAGAAATAGACAAATGTTTAGAAAGGTACAATCTTTCAAGACTGAACCAGGAAAAAATAGAAAATATGAACAGACAAATTACCAGTAATGGAATTGAATCAGTAATTTAAAAACTCCCAACAAACAAAAGTCCAGGAGCAGATGGCCTCACAGGTGAATTCTACCAAACATTTAGAGAAGAGTTAACACCTATTCTTCTCAAATGAATCCAAAAAATTGCAGAGGGAGGAAAAATTTCAAGCTCATTCTATGAGGCCAGCATCACCCTGATACCAAAACTAGACAAAATATCACAAACAAAGAAAATTACAGGCCAATATCACTGATGAACATAGAGGTTGTCTTATATTCTTTACTTTTATATCCTTTCATCTCTCTCTCTGTATATCCATCCACACATTTGTGAATCTGTCCCTCCATCCATCTGTGCATGCATGCTTCCATTATCCATCCATTTCTCCTCCACATTATTCCTTCAAAGCTGTCAGGGAACTAACAGACAATATTATATTGAAATATTAAATTAAAAATAAAAATATCAATGCACAGAAATCTCTTGCATTCCTATACACTAATGATGAAAAATCTGAAAGAGAAATTAAAGAAACACTCCCATTTACCATTGCAACAAAAAGAATAAAATACCTAGGAATAAACCTACCTAAGGAGACAAAAGACCTGTATGCAGAAAACTATAAGACACTGATGAAAAAATTAAAAATGATACAAACAGATGAAGAGATAGACCATGTTCTTGGTTTGGAAGAATCAACATTGTGAAAATGACTATACTACCCAAAGCAATCTACAGATTCAAGGCAATGCTTATCAAACTACCAATGACATTTTTCACAGAACTAGAACAAAAATATTTTATAATTTGTATGGAAACACAAAAGACCCCGAATAGCCAAAACAATCTTGAGAAAGAAAAATGGAGCTGGAGGAATCAGGCTCCCTGACTTCAGACTATACTACAAAGCTACAGTAATCAAGACAGTATGGTACCAGCACAAAAACAGAAATATAGATCAATGGAACAGGATAGAAAGCCCAGAGAAAAACCCATGTACATATGGTCACATTATCTTTGATAAAGAAGGCAAGAATATACAGTGGAGAAAAGACAGCCTCTTCAATAAGTGGTGCTGGGAAAACTGGACAGCCACATGTAGAAGAATGATATTAGAACACTCCCTAATGCCATACACAAAAATAAACTCAAAATGGATTAAAGACCTAAATTTTAGGCCAGACACTATCAAACTCTTAGAGGAAAACATAGGCAGAACACTCTATGACTTATATCACAGCAAGATCCTTTTTGACTGACCTCCTAGAGAAATGGAAATAAAAACAAAAATAAACAAATGGGATCTAATGAAACTTCAAAGCTTTTGCAAAGCAAAGGAAACCATAAACAAGACCAAAAGACAACCCTCAGAATAGGAGAAAATATTTGCAAACGAAGCAACTGACAAAGGATTAATCTCCAAAATATACAAGTAGCTCATGCAGCTCAATATCAAAAAAACAAACAACCCAAGTCAAAAATGGGTAGAAGACCTAAATAGACATTTCTCCAAAGAAGATATACAGATTGCCAACAACATATGAAAGGATGCTCAACATCACTAATCATTAGAGAAATGCAAATCAGAACTACAATGAGGTATCACCTCACACCATTCAGAATGGCTGTCATCAAAAAATCTACAAACAATAAATGCTGGAGAGGGTGTGGAGAAAAGAGAACCCTTTTGCACTGTTGGTGGGAATATAAATTGATATAGCCACTATGGAGAACAGTATGGAGGTTCCTTAAAACACTAAAAATAGAACTACCATATGACCCAGCAATCCCACTACTGGACATATACCCTGAGAAAACCAGAATTCAAAAAGAGTCATGTACCAAAATGTTCATTGCAGCTCTATTTACAATAGCCAGGACATGGAAGCAACCTAAGTCTCCATTGACAGAAGAATGAATAAAGAAGATGTGGCACATGTATACAATGGGATATTACTCAGCCATAAAAACAAACAAAATTGAGTTATTTGTAGTGAGGTGGATGGACCTAGAGTCTGTTACACAGAGTGAAGTAAGTCAGAAAGAGAAAAACAAATACCGTATGCTAACACATATATATGGAATCTAAAAAAAATAAAATGGTTCTGAAGAACCTAGGGGCAGACAGGAATAAAGATGCAGATGTAGAGAATGGACTTGAGGACACGGGGAGGGGGAAGGGTAAGCTGGGATTAAGTGAGAGAGTGGCATGGACATATATACACTACCAAATGTAAAATAGATAGCTAGTGGGAAGCCACCACATAACATAGGGAGATCAGCTCAGTGCTTTGTGACCACCTAGAGGGGTGGGATAGGGAGGGTGGGAGGGAGGGGATATGGGGATATATGTATATATATAGCTGATTCACTTTGTTATACAGCAGATGCTAACACAGCAATGTAAAGCAATTATGCTCCAATAAAGATGTTAATAAATTTTTTAAAATAAAAAAATCAGAATCAAGAAAATATAGATAAGAACATATGTAGACACATGGTGAATGCCCCAAACAATGTTTTGACTGAGTGATTGAATAGCAACCCAGCAAGAAAATTATGCTCATAGATCCCATTCTAGAGCTCTGGATTTACCGTTTAGAAATCTACCATTGCAATTAGGTTATATTTTAAGACATAAAAGGGAATTTGAGTAAGTTAGCATGAAAAGAAAGTAATATTTAAATCATAAATGCTCACTATGGAAAGCCTTTAGTTAAAACAAATTCTCCTTTGTGTCTTAAATTACACAGAAAAAGAAATTATATTTATGTAATTTCCTCCATTCTTATCAGATCGTATGGTCTGTTTCTCTTGTCATACCCGTTCCTTAGGACGGATAAAACAAGTAAGGTTATCAGTTGTTAGACCTTAGAGAATAGAGAATATATTACTATTTATCTTCTTCAGAGATGGAGAAAAGACTGCAAAATACACATTGAATTCTAATTTTTTCATATACACAAAAACTTATCTTCTGTCTCCTTTAAAAGGAGATCAGTTTTCCATTTCACTTACTTATTTTTATAATTTGTGCCTAGTAAAATATAAGATTATTTTTATGTTCAAGGAATTTTGGCCAAAAAGAAAAGAAAAGAAATTTGGCTCTCCTGGTTAATTAATGCCTTTTCCAGCTTCTCTTCAATTGGTAAGAAAATGAAATTAGTATAATAAACCCTATGTGATCAACATATTTCAAAATTATGCTACTGTTAATACTTAAAAGATAGATTTAAATGACTAGTTCCATCTCCCTTTTAAGTTTAGTATTCATATAATTTGAAAACTATTTAGCAAACATAACTATGTATCCCCTTGAGTTCCAGAAAGAGCCTTTTAAGAAGATAAAATATAAGCCAATCCAAGTCACTGATAGCCTCAGGTTTCAGGACCACAACTTCCTCCAAAACTTCTGGCAACACAATTAACTCTAGTCATTTCCCAGACCTTTCCTACATCCCAGCTACTGCTGTGATCATCTAGTGACAGGTCATCCTTCTAGATGGGAGATAAGTCTTTCTTGATGATATCCAAGGTTTTAATCATTGCACATCTTCTCTTGACTTTTAGGGTAGCTTTTCCTTACTCTGTTGATCAGCACCTAGATTGAAACCCTTATATAGAATTCTATGAAATTCATTCATTCATTCACCAAATATATTTTTAGGGCCTTCTATGTGCCAGACAGTACACTAGAACCTAGGAATACAATGATTGACCAGACTGAATTTCTTTAGGGAACATTCTCTTTAGTGCTGGAGACAGGTAAATAGAACAATACATCATGATAAGAATTCTTGTTACTGAATTGATCACCTGGACCTGCCCTGAGGTCCTAGGCAGGGCCAAGACCCCTTGTTTCAGCTGGGGAGGTTCTTTTCCCACTTGGATTTGCAGAGCCAGTAATGAAACTGATGCTGAGACTGAAACAGCACAAGCTTTATTCAATAGCCAGAGAATGGAGAAGCTGGAATTTAGTTTGCAAATCAACTTCTCAACCCCATTTGGGCTGAAACACCATATATATAGGAGGGTCGAGGTAAAAGGGAAGGAACTGAGTAAAGAGAGGAATGTTCATGACTTATATGAAAACAGGGCTGTGGTTTGGACCTGGAACTGAGGCAACACTCCTTTTCAGTCCTTGTATGGGCTCTTCCCGTTGTTGTCATGGCAGTTGTCAATTGTCATGATGCTGGTGGGTGTGTCATTTAGCATGCTAATGTACTACAATGAGTATATGAAGTGGTTCAAGGTCTACTGGAAATCAGGTCTTCCCCCATCTTGGGCCTAGCTGGTTCTAAGTAGTTCTTGTTTTCCTCTTTGCAGTTTCCTCCTTTTGTGGTTGAGGCTGAAACTCAGATAAGAGCAGTTGATTTCCATTCGAGGGAGGGGCAGGGGTCTGATTCTGGGGTACAAGCCTGGTAACACTCTCATCACATTTATATTTCATTATTCCTCTTACTGGATCAAAGCATCTAAACTTGGGGTGGGGAAGTAGTAGTCTATGAACATCTTAGAAGTCTTAGACTCTTAGAAGTCTAAGTATGTTTTATGATAATTAAAAAATTTTAAATTCAATTTGATGAGAACTAAAATTTTTTTAAAGAGTATTCTTGGTTATCTGGATGAGGAATTTGTAACAGTGATATTCTGCAATTTTTGTGCTCAAGTGTAAATACCGTGATTCAAAAAATATCATTTGTAATAAACAGAATTATATTCACATTGAAAGATTTATTTTATACACAACATCATTTGTTATATAAAATTAAAGCTGTTAATCATAATTTGTTGGTCTTGTTTTCACTTAATATATAAAATATTTAATTTTGTAGCTGTATAAGGACATAAGCAGAAATAGTTACTACAAAGGTTTATGCTTTCATTTTATTTATTTATTTATTTTTACATCTTTATTGGAGTATAATTGCTTTACAATGGTGTGCTAGTTTCTGCTCTATAACAAAGTGAATCAGCTATACACATACATATGTTCCCATATATCTTCCCTCTTGCATCTCCCTCCCTCCCAACCTCCCTATTCCACCCCTCTAGGTGGTCACAAAGCACCGAGCTGATCTCACTGTGCTATGCGGCTGCTTCCCACTAGCTATCTATTTTACATTTGGTAGTGTATATATGTCCATGCCACTCTCTTACTTTGTCACAGCTTACCCTTCCCCCTCCCCATATCCTCAAGTCCATTCTCTAGGAGGTCTGTGTCTTTATTCCCGTCTTACCCCTAGGTTCTTCATGACATTTTTTTTTCTTAGATTTCATATATATGTGTTAGTATATGGTATTTGTCTTTCTCTTTCTGACTTACTTCACTCTGTATAACAGACTCTAGGTCCATTCACCTCACTACAAATAACTCAATTTCATTTCTTTTTATGGCTGAGTAATATTCCATTGTATATATGTGCCACATCATTTTTATCCATTCATTTGTCAATGGACACTTAGCTTGCTTCCATCTCCTGGCTATTATAAATACAGCTGCAATGAACATTTTGGTACATGACTCTTTTTGAATTCTGGTTTTCTTAGGGTATATGTCCAGTAGTGGGATTGCTGGGTCATATGGTAGTTCTATTTGTAGTTTTTTAAGGAACCTCCATATTGTTCTCCATAGTGGCTGTACCAATTCACATTCCCACCAGCAGTGCAAGAGTGTTCCCTTTTCTCCACACCTTTTCCAGCATTTATTGTTTCTAGATTTTTTGATGATTGCCATTCTGACTGGTGTGAGATGATATCTCATTGTAGTTTTGATTTGCATTTCTCTAATGATTAATGATGTTGAGCATTCTTTCATGTGTTTGTTGGCAATCTGTATATCTTCTTTTTTTTTTTTTTTGCTCTACGCGGGCCTCTCACTGTTGTGGCCTCTCCCGTTGCGGAGCACAGGCTCTGGATGTGCAGGCTCAGCGGCCATAGCTCACGGGCCAGCCGCTATGCGGCATGTGGGATATTCCCGGACCGGGGCACGAACCCATGTCCCCTGCATCGGCAGGCGGACACTCAACCACTGTGCCACCAGGGAAGTCCTGTATATCTTCTTTGGAGAAATGTCTATTTAGGTTTTCTGCCCATTTTTGGATTGGGTTGTTTGTTGTTGTTGTTATTGAGCTGCATGAGCTTCTTGTAAATTTTGGAGACTGATCCTTTGTCAGTTGCTTTATTTGCAGATATTTCCTCCCATTCTAAGGGTTGTCTTTTGGTCTTGTTTATGGTTTCCTTTGCTCTGCAAAAGCTTTGAAGTTTCATTAGATCCCATTTGTTTATTTTTGTTTTTATTTCCATTTCTCTAGGGGGTGGGTCAAAAAGGATCTTGCTGTGATTTATGTCATAGAGTTTTCTGCCTATGTTTTCCTCTAAGAGTTTGATAGTTTCTGGCCTTACATTTAGGTCTTTAATCCATTTTGAGCTTATTTTTGTGTATGGTGTTAGGGAGTGATCTAATCTCATACTTTTACATGTACCTGTCGAGTTTTCCCAGCACCACTTATTGAAGGGGCTGTCCTTTCTCCACTGTACATTCCTGCCTCCTTTATCAAAAATAAGGTGACCATATGTTCGTGGGTTTATCTCTGGGCTTTCTATCCTGTTCCATTGATCTATATTTCTGTTTTTGTGCCAGTACCATACTGTCTTGATTACTGTAGCTTTGTAGTATCATCTGAAGTCAGGGAGCCTGATTCCTCCAGCTCCGTTTCTCGTTCTCAAGATTGCTTTGGCTATTCGGGGTCTTTTGTGTTTCCATAGAAATTGTGAAATTTTTTGTTCTAGTTCTGTGAAAAATGCCAGTGGTAGTTTGATAGGGATTGCACTGAATCTGCAGATTGCTTTGGGTAGTAGAGTCATTTTCACAATGTTGATTCTTCCAATCCAAGAACATGGTATATCTGTCCATGTATTTGTATCATCTTTAATTTCTTTCATCAGTGTCTTATAATTTTCTGCATACAGGTCTTTTGTCTCCTTAGGTAGGTTTATTCCTAGATATTTTATTCTTTTTGTTGCAATGGTAAATGGGAGTGTTTTCTTAATTTCACTATCATATTTTTCATCATTAATGTATAGGAATGCCAGAGATTTCTGTGTATTAATTTTGTATCCTGCTACTTTACCAAATTCATTGATTAGCTCTAGTAGTTTTCTGGTAGCATCTTTAGGATTCTCTATGTATAGTATCATGTCATCTGCAAACAGTGACAGCTTTACTTCTTCTTTTCCGATTTGGATTCCTTTTATTTCCTTTTCTTCTCTGATTGCTGTGGCTAAAACTTCCAAAACTATGTTGAATAAGAGTGGTGAGAGTGGACAACCTTGTCTTGTTCCTGATCTTAGTGGAAATGGTTTCAGTTTTTCACCATCGAGGACAATGTTGGCTGTGGGTTTGTCATATATGGCCTTTATTATGTTGAGGAAAGTTCCCTCTATGCCTACTTTCTGCAGGGTTTTTATCATAAATTGGTGTTGAATTTTGTCGAAAGCTTTCTCTGCATCTATTGAGATGATCATATTGTTTTTCTCCTTCAGTTTGTTAATATGGTGTATCACAATGATTGATTTGTGTATATTGAAGAATCCTTGCATTCCTGGAATAAACCCCACTTGATCATGGTGTATGACCCTTTAAATGTGCTGTTGGATTCTGTTTGCTAGTATTTTGTTGAGGATTTTTGCATCTATGTTCATCAGTGATATTGGCCTGTAGTTTTCTTTCTTTGTGACATCCTTGTCTGGTTTTGGTATCAGGGTGATGGTGGCCTTATAGAATGAGTTTGGGAGTGTTCCTCCCTCTGCTATATTTTGGAAGAGTTTGAGAAGGATAGGTGTTTGCTCTTCTCTAAATGTTTGATAGAATTCGCCTGTGAAGCCATCTGGTCCTGGGCTTTTGTTTGTTGGAAGATTGTTAATCACAGTTTCAATTTCAGTGCTTGTGATTGGTCTGTTCATATTTTCTATTTCTTCCTGATTCATTCTTGGCAGCTTGTACATTTCTATGAATTTGTCCATTTCTTCCTGGTTGTCCATTTTATTGGCATAGAATTGATTGTAGTAATCTCTCATGATCTTTTGTATTTCTGCAGTGTCAGTTGCTACTTCTCCTTTTTCATTTCTAATTCTATTGATTTGAGTCTTCTCCCTTTTTTTCTTGATGAGTCTGGCTAGCAGTTTATCAATTTTGTTTATCTTCTCAAAGAACCAACTTTTAGTTTTATTGATATGATTTTATTTTTAACATTTAGTAGCATTCTGATAGATTCCATATAAGTCATAACGCATGGGTCTGCACTTAAAATTATAGGGTAATTTTCCTTTGAAAGGAATTTGTACATTACTTCTGTTCAAAAAACGTAGTTCTGGTTCTATGTTAGTGATCATTCAGGGATGCTATTCCATAAAATCCCTTTTCTTCATTACCCTTAAGTGGATGATAACTATCATCTGAGAGCTTACAATACCTAGTCAGTCCCTGTTTGTACCCTCAGCTCCTGAAGTAAGGGGATGCCCGGCTACATGTGATGGCAGAATATAATTTAGAAATACCCCAAGGGCTGAGAGCTTTTTAACCCCATTAACAATTACCTAAATGGAACATAAAAACATTCAAGCAATGTTAAGCACAGTAACCCTCTGTGTTATTTGCAGGTTGGATTTTCAGTTTTTAAAATGGGTCATTTGTACTCCCAGGATGTGAGGCGGCATGGAGGATATATGGCAATCACGCTTTAATGTCAGTGAAAATTAGAAAATGAAAACAAATGCTATGTATTGGATAGAATACAATTTGAATGCATATTTAAGCCAAAACTTCAAAGAAATTCCAGGCTTGAGGCTGGGCACTGCTTTGAGATGTGCTAGGGAACCTTCCAGGCTCTGGCAATCTCCCTTTTCTGTCTTCAAGGGCTACTTTGGTGGAAACCTTTGGAAAGCATTTCACCTGGGAAATGCTCCAAAGAGCTAGAAACCTGAAGCTGTTCTCTCCCTACTAGATTTTGAGTATTTGCCTGGGAGTTGAGAAGTTTCTTTTGTGAGATTTCCTTGCGGTAGTTTGTGGACTCTTGGGTATATTCTGGTACTCCCTATCACCCCATTATGAGAGTGATTGTATTTTTCTTTGTTCAATTTATAGCAAAGTGCTTATTGCACATAAGGAGTTGAAGACATTTGCAATAGTTACTATGCTCTCTCTGGGATTTTCTGTCTATAGGTTGTAAACCACAAAATAGTTGAAGTTCCTTTCATCTGATCATCTCATTCTCATCATCTCCTGTTCTCTGCTTACCAGTGTATCAAGTCCACTCATTCATTCAACAACAGTGCTGGGTCCCTCAAATGCAAGGAATCATCCACATGTAATTGGAAGCTCTAAATATGCTTTTCCACAACTCTCTTTTCTATTAAATATGACATCTCCTTGCCTTTGGTTTCAATGCATTATCTATTTAATGTGGGTTCTTTAGCCTTAATGTCTGTTTTAGTCAGATTGAATCAATAAGCTCAATAGCCAGTTTGGACCAGATCTCTAGATTACCTTTCCAATTTGGTGGCCAGTTAAATCAGCAGGCCAAATAACCAGATTTGGGCCCAGAGACATGGGCCCATTTATCTTGTCAGTCTTCCCAAGCCTCTTGTAAATTCATCTACCAACATCTTGTGTCTATCATTTGCCTGACTCTCCTTTGAATAGCGCTTCTCAGAGCAGGTGGTGGTAGAGTGGCAGGTGTGAATTTAGGACCTCCGCTGGTATGTGTATATTTTGAAGTATATTCTAAAATTATCATGACCTGAGTTATTTCAAATCTTAATACTTTTAAATTTTTTTCAAATAACAGTAAAGGAAGGTGGATGATTTTATGTTTTTAAAAGAAGGCATGGGTTTAAAGAGATTGTAAAAGATGGCCTTAGAATTTACAGAGGGGATGAGATCTTGTCTGCCTTCCAGATTTCACCCAGCACCGCACACAGTGATAACACTTTACTTTTAAAGCTCCATTCCTGAGAATTCAGGGTAATTGTGGCTTATCAGAAGGTCAGATTTCCAGCAATCTCTACATCTTAAGAACAAGGAAATAATAAAATAAACAGAAGCCTTTAGAGACTTTGAGTATATATGTAATACACTGGTCTGGAAAATCATGCCTCTATTTTAGTTACGTATAGTTAAATGGCTGTTTTGGTCCACAAACTGTAACAGAAATGTTGTTAGAACTTTTAGGACAGTAAGAAGAAAGTCTTATCCTTTGATTATTCCCCGTTCCTTCTTTCTGCTGCTTGGAATGGGACTGTAATGGTTAGAACTCCAGAGCCTTTTTAGAGTATGACAAGTCACAAAGGGCAGAGAAAAGACAGAGGCATCTAATAGCATTGTGGAGTCCTCCTGCCTGGATTGCTTACCTCCACACTACCTTTATACAAGTGAATACACCTTTACATTTAAGCTATTGCAGTTGGGTTTCTGTTACTCACAGCTGAACCTAACTTTTAATGATACACCTTGTTAATTTGATTTCTCAGTAGCTTAAAAGGACCAAATTAGAAGGAGGAAGGGCTGCTTCTGGTAGCAAGTGAGGAAACAGAAAAATTATTATAGGCCAGGAAATGAGTTAATGGTGATGTGGCTGACGTCAATACAGCAAGAAGGCAGGAAAAGGTGTGGAATATTTCATAAAGTTTTTTATTGAAGATGGTTGATGTTTATAAAACTCTGACAGACAGGGTAAACTTCAGTTACTTTTAGATTTGACACTTTAGACACTTAATTCCCCTTATCACCCTTTTTGTCAACAACATTGATGGAGCTAGCCATTGTGTGAATGGAGACAGAAAACAAACACACTATAACTCTGCATTCAAGCTGTTCACCATAGATCCTGGGAGGGTGAGACATTGTCTGAGTGAGTATTCAGGGGTGTGGATGTACACTTATTTTGTGTAAGTGGGTAGTCAGGACAGCTTATTATTTCAGAGAATGCTCCTCTGGCTACCCATAGCTGTGTAAGTTGTCCTAGGTCAAGTGGGGAGACGGTGGTTGAATGTGAAACCCAATAGTCCAAGATCCTAGTTTGGTTCTCTAACAAATGACACTGCCTAGCTTGTCCTAAACTCTCTTTAAATAACTACAATTTATTTCCTTCTTGACTATATTCTGACAAAGGGGCTCCTGTTCTCTTCCTTTCTGTCACTCCCAGAAATACCAGCACAAGAAAGCTTCATCAGCAACAAGGGTCAGTGTCAGACAAAGCTTATTGTCTGGGTTGGTAATTTTATTCCAGGAAGAGAGCTCTTAAAATAATACCACAATACCAAAAAGCAGAGCTGGAACTTATTCATCTCTGAACCTTTCACAGTTCTATTTTGTAAACCCAACACACTGAATAATTAATTTTCAAAATCTACGGGACTCCTTAGTAACTACCCATTTTTGTGGGTAGAGATAATTCCTTGAATGGAACATGAGCAGAGAGTTGATTTTAAGTAAGGAAATGGGGTCAGGGAGAGGTTAAGTGGCCGGCCTGGGGTCAGATAGCAAGCTGGTGACTCAATGTTGCAGCTCCTGGATCTGAGTCCTGCAAAGAAAACCAGAGCCCATTTCCTCTTGATAAGTTAGCTACCCCATATCTGTGGTCTGTGAAAGCTTTTAAGAGCCACATTCCTTTTCTGATTGCAGACCTGAGCTCCCGTGACTTTCATCGGAGTCTGGAAAACACTTTCAAGGTCAGACTGTGGTATACAGAGGACAGAACAGCACTTCATTTACCACTGAAAATCATTATGAAATTCATAGGAGTTGCCATCTTTTTGGTGTCTTATGATCTACATCCAGTACATATTCCCAATACCCAGTCTATAGAACAGAGAGGGTGATGCCTCAGAAATGATGATGACCTGTGTTTATGGAGAGCTTGCTATGTGTCAGCTACTCCATGAAGAGTTTCACATGGATCATCCCATTTGATCCCCACCATGACCTTGTGGGGTCCTTTTTACCAATGAGGATGCTGAGAATTTTCAGGGCTAAGTACCGAGCCCACATTGACACTGCTAGAAGGGGACTCTGTGATACAAAATTCCTGTACACTCCTATTGACATTTTCCTCTCAATTCTGTTATTTCAGTATCTTTATAGATTAAAACTGTGTGTGGCTATAATTTTCATTCTAGCCTTAAGCAAAAGTTCTGATTAAAAAAATTGAGATTTTAATAGTGAGGTTGATTGTCCTTCCTGCAAACAGATCAAAGATGCCTCTCATTGGCTGCTGTTTGGGATCTTAGTTGTAGTCCTCAGAAAATAACTTTTTCCAAACTAAAAGACTGAAAATCAAAATATTTGAAAGTGCAATTCTATTTGAAAGTTCATGATGTATGGTGACCCTTCCCCCATCTTTCTTAGATTTCTTCCAATAATCTTCATTTTCTGGAAAACACGACCCATTAAACTAAAAAATATGATGGAATGGACGTCTATGGAAGTTTTTGTTACTTGAAAACTTTTCTTCTAAAAAATGGACTTAATGTAGGTTTGTTGGAGAAGTGTCTATTTTTAATGGGAGACAGCAATTACAGATGAATAAGAAAAATACAACTTAAGTCTTAGAATTTTTATTGTTTTAGGTGGCAAAATGTCATCTTAGAAACCAATAGTTAGACATTGTAAATTGAGTCAAAACTTTTAGTAAGAAATGATTTTATTAAACAATGTATTGGGCAAATTTGTGTGTGTGTGTGAGACTTTGGAGCATTGGTAGACTTCAGAGTTCAGTTAAACCAACTCTCATCAAATCAATTACAAATGCAAGAGGGAGGGGACCAAGAGAAAATGAAAAGAATGAGAGGGGCATACTGTAATTCTTCAAGATATGAAATTTTGAGCTTTTTAAAATAGTACACATTATGAACTAACTTACAAGGATATAAAATGTTAAGTTGGAGACTCAAAACCTCTTTATTAAGACAAAACGGCTAAAGCACCCCACCACCTCTGGCAGCAGACCTAAATTGTAGGCTACTCTTTTGGAGATTGTGAGCAAATTTCCTAAAAGCTAAAACTATAATTTTTAAAGCTATCAAAATAACTCTTAAAAAAAGTTGTAAAAGCAACGTTCATTGTGAAAAAATAAAATAGAAAGCACAGATAAGTGAAAAGGAGGAAATAAGAGTTACAGTCTTATCACCTAGAATAGCCACTGTTAATACCTTGGGGTTTGTCCTTGCAGGTCCTCCATAACTGTGTGTCCACACACAAACAAGCACACATTTAGATCATTTTACATATTATTTTATAACAAACTTCTTCCATTTCATTATAAACCATGATTATGATGTTAATATCCATAAGTGTTTTTATATTATATAATTTTCCATGGCTGTAGTTGGACATTTAATATTGTTTTTGATATTTTGCTTCTATAAAAACTGTTGGATAACTTTTCCTTTTAGGAAAACTTTGAACCTTCTCCTAATTATTTTCTTAGGTTGAGTTCTTATTTTTATAATTTCTGGATTAAAAGGAATGCAGAGGCAACCCTCAGAATGGTAGAAAATATTTGCAAACAAAGCAACTGACAAGAAACGAATTTCCAAAATATACAAACAGCTCATGCAGCTCTATGTCAAAAAAAACAAACAACCCAGTCAAAAAATGGGTGGAAGACCTAAAAAGACATTTCTCCAAAGAAGACATACAGATGGCCAACAAACACATGAAAAGATGCTCAACATCACTAATTATTAGAGAAATGCAAATCAAAACTACAATGAGGTATCACCTCATACGGGTCAGAATGATCATCATCAAAAAATCTACAAACAAATGCTAGAGAGGGTGTGGAGAAAAGGGAACCCTCCTACACTGTTGGTAAAAATATAAATTGGTACAGCCACTATGGAGAACAGCATGGAGGGTCCTTAAAAAACTAAAAATAGAGCTACCATATGACCCAGCAATTCCACTCCTAGGCATATATCTGGAGAAAGCCAGAATTTGAAAGGATGCATGCATCCCGACGTTCATTGCAACACTATTTACAATAGCCAGGTCATGACATTGTCCAATAGCCAGGTCATGACATTGTCCAATAGCCAGGTCATGACATTGTCCATTGACAGAGGAATGGATAAAGATGTGGTACATATATTCAATGGAATATTACTCAGTCATAAAAAGGAATGAGTGCCATTTGCAGAGACGTGGATGGACCTAGAGATTGTCATACAGAGTGAAGTAAGTCAGAAAGAGAAAGACAAATATATATTAACGCATATATGTGGAATCTAGAAAAATGGTACAGATGAACTTATATGCAAAACAGAAATAGAGTCACAGATATAGAGAACAAACTTACGGTTACCAAGCGGGGAGGGAGGAGTGGGATGAATTGGGATATTGGGATTGACATACATACACTACTCTGTATAAAATAGATAACTAATGAGAACCTACTGTATAGCACAGGGAACTCTATTCAGTGAGTAGAAATCTGAAAAAGAGTGGATATATGTACACGTGTAAATGATTCACTTTCCTGCACAGCAGAAATGAACACAACATTGTAAGGCAACTATACTCCAATAAAAATAAAAAAGTAAAGGGAATGCAGATTTGGAGACTTTTGAAACAGTTCTATAGTGCCCACTGGAGAGGTTTACCAGTTTACACCATGATTATTGGTATGTATAAGCCAAGGTTAGCTTGGAAAGTCTGAGAAATTATTTTTGGTGATGACTATGACTGCATTGAAAATTGTGCATGTTAGAAATAATATCTTTTGTGTGGTTAGCTTAGAGTAAAAGATGTCACTACATGATATATATTATTATTAATAGTTAATATTGAGATCTAAGATGTTTTAGAGGTCTAACTGAATGTCATGCAAATTCATTGACTGCTGGTCTTTCTAAGTCATGAACATTTAGCAAGTTTAGATATAATTAAAATATGATATCTGAAGAAATTTTGAAAAAACTGGCATATGCGGAAAGCAGATGCTTTGTATTGATAACCAGCTAAGGTTTGCATTTGGAATGTTGAACCATAAGGATAAGACTAATATCTTTGAGAATATGTGGATGTTTTTAGCAAAGAAGCATATGTTTAAGAGAAAAAAATCCCTCACATAATTTTAATAGTTAATTTTTAGTGGAATATTCTTTCCTAATGGTGCTTGAATTATTTAACACTCTCCCTTTATGGAACTATCATATGATACATAGAGTTGTATTTTAATTGTGGAATTTGCATTTTAGCTCTTTTAATCAGATCAATAATTCTATATCATTAACATTTGTACATCTTTGTTTAAAATGGTGTTTAAATTTTGTTGACATTTTCCCCAGTCACCTCAATGGACCAGAAAAATACATATAGTGAGGTAAAATTATGTAGAGGTAATTCAATATATCTAGGCTTCTTGTAGATGAATGACTCACTTAGTCCTTCATCTATCCATTCACCCATCCATCCATCCAGCCACCTACCCATTCACCTAATATGTTTTTATTGAACACCGATTTTGTATTAAGTCAGTGAAAGGACCTGTGTCTTACGGAAGAAAAGGCATTGAATTAGACCCACTGGCAACAATAGAAGTTTAGAAAATTACAAGAGTAAATTTGTGTGCGTAAATAGAAAGTTAAAGAATTTGGGATGAAAAAGCCACCCTTGTCTGTATTTCTGAAAGTTTTAGATAGGCTACCTTTTTGCAATACCACAGCAGGCTGTCCTTATTCATTCTCTTTACTTGAGATTAAGTGGAACTCCATTTTATATTAATTAATTAATTAGTTTATTCAATCAACATATTTATCAGATATCTACTGTGAACCAGGTCATGTTTAAATCACTAGCAACAGAGGGATGAACAAGAAACACCAGCTTTTCTCTCATGGAATATAACATCTGAACTATACACTCTCCCCCACCAACCTCCCCTGGGCTAGCATTCTGTATTTCCACTGCTTCACTGGACTGTAATTACCTGTTTATCAGCCAGTCTCTTCACCACGCTGCTGATCTCCTTAAGGGTAGAGCCTCTCTCAGGCTTCCTGCTCTGTTTTCAGCCTCTGGCACAGTCCCAACTAAAGTTGTCCCATCTATACATATTGGATGGATGAATGTTCATTTACTATCCCTTCAGTATGTTTATCTTGTCTAAAACAATTGTGTATATCTCACAACCACAAGAAACTTCTGTTAGACTTCAATTTAACTTTTCCAGGTTAAAGTCCTACTGCATCCCCTCATGTACCCTATGCTAAAGCACTTCTAGTTCTCCAAGTGGGTCCTGTTCCTTTACTGATACTTTCCTGTTGCCTAGAATAACAATCTCTCTTTGTTTCTCTTCTTCAAGGCCTAGCTCACATTAACCTGCTCCGTGAAGCCTTCCCTAGTTGCCCTGCTTAGAAACTATCACTATTTACTCCTCTCATGCTGCTATAGAGCACTGATTGAACCTCTTTAGAGTATTTTTCTCTTTTTTCCCCCTGCCTTCCCCAACATCAAATAATAATTCCTTGTTATTAGTCTTGTTTAGTCTGTGTCTTCCTTCCTTGAATGTAAGCTCCTTTGAGTAAGGAGCAGGTCTCATTCATTTTGGTTTCTTCCACAATGTCCAATGGGCTTTGCACATAGTAGGAGGCCAGTAAATGCTTACAAAATGAATGAATGAATGAATATATGAATATACTCTCCACAGTGAATGGACATCATGTGTAACTCAGTGGGAGAAGCTTCAAATGTGTACTTGGGATTTATAACATTAGATAAAGGGAAGGGCAGTCCATGGGGAGGGACACGGGAAGGATATGCATGGACCAAAGAAGGAAAGGTATTTATGCAGAGAGCAATAAAGGGATAAGACTGACTAACAGGTGAGTCTAGAGTCCAGAGGGCTTTGGGTATGGGACCGAGGAACCTGGCCTTGGCCCAAGGTGAGCCACGTCCTTGGTTCTTGAATTGAATGTCAGATATCCAGATATGTGTGGCACCAACTCATGTTCTCTTCCATCTATTCCTATGTTCTTGACCAATGCATTCAGTAGGATATATGTCATAGCTATAGAAGATTTCAGTGATAACTTTCATCTAACCAAAGCAGGTGTTACATTCACCTGGTGGTTATGGGAAAATAATACTTCTAATAGTACTTTACATTTGAATGACACTTTAAAGAACACAAGCTGTTTTCTAGTATATTATGTTTTTACCTGCACAAGAAATCTGAAAGATGCTGAAGGGGAAACTGAGTCCAAGGTAGCACAAATAGTATAATACTAGAGTTAAGACTTCTGGGGGTACTGAAACCAAGTCTAGTATTTTTTCTCTACAATTCTCTTATCTTTGCAATCATGAAGGTAGTTGGGAAAGACAAGGAATGGATGATGAGAGAAGAATGGAAGAAAAAGGGGAGGTGAAACTGTGATTTATTCTTTCACTTAGTGATTGTATATCAAGCACTCTTTCTCTGCTCTCCCCTCCCCATACCAGCCCGTGTCTCAGTCCTCAAGGATACTCCAAGCAGGCAATTGAAAGACAGAGGGATAAGGGCCTTGGGAGCACTCAGTGGGATACCTAGTCTAGTTTTGGAAAATCAGGAAAGCTTTCTAGAGAAAGAGACATCAAGACTGAGACTTAAGGAAGGCAAAGGAGAACCTAGGTGAAAGGGGCTGGGTGTTGAGGGTGGGGAAAAAGTTTCAAGCCAGGTTGTGAAATTGCACAACTGATCTAGGACCAAAAAAACACACCCTAGAATGGAAAGATAACTTTCAGAATGTGGGCAAAATGGGCAGAATGAGTCTTGAATCTCTGTTTCCTAGGGCTGCTCTTTCTCTGCCCCTCCTCCCTCACACCCTGTGCTCTTTTTTTTTTTTTTTTTTTCTCAATGAGGAGGGGGAATAAGCATCTGGCCTCTTTGGCCCAAGGTCTACTGTGTTTTTATACTGAAAGGTCCATGGAGAGTAATTAATTGTGTTCCTGACCTTATTTTATCAATGAATTTTCTATTCCAGCCCCAGTGGTGCCCATCAGATCTAACCTGATGTGGCTCACACTTCCTACATTCTCTGCAAGCTTGGATGCAAGGCTCTATTAATACTCAACCAGGTTGAAGATGTAGCTGCTTCTCTTTGGAAGAGATTGGCATCCATAACTCAGAGAACAAATAGAAAATATACACTGGGAGGAAAGGAGTAGATGTGATGCTGGGTTATAGATGGGAAAAAGAAAATGTTAATAATTTTGAAGATGTTGCATGATTACACTATTTTAGTGATTAAAAAATACTTCTTCTTGTAGTATTTGCAATGATTGATGTTTACAGAATATGTATATTCTGATTACTGTACTCTTTTTCTTCCCATTAAAAATTAATTCTCTGCTTCAATGAGGCTCTTAAATTTTATTTCTCATTAAGGTAATATGGCTGGAAGCTAAAACAGCATAGCTGAAGTTATGCTTGAACGGTATTTTAAAAGAGTTTTCTTACAATGTAAAACAAAATTTCCTATTTTTGAATTCAGAAGTCAGTATATGTTCCACAGTGGCTCTGAAAACCAGAATCTCAGTATATCAGTTGAACACTGACTTTTAAAAAATGTGTGAGTTAACCTATTTACAGGCTGCCAGAATGCAAGAAAAAAGGTTTCTTCCAGAGTTGAGCTCAGAGAGTCTATTTTGCCAGAAAAATAGAGCCAAACATATTAATATCCAGTGACTTTTCAAAGTCCAGGCAACTGGAGGAATGCGTTTGAAGGAGAGGAATTCATTGTTTTAGTCAGTCTGGCAAATAGGAACGGAAAAGTCAGTGACCTCTCAGCAAATCCTTTCCTACACACCCTGATAACCAATATTAGCCCATTTGCAGGGCTCCCATTTCCCCTTTGTCCGGAGATGTGAAGAACTCTGTGGCATAGCAAATAGTCTTTGCCGTGAAGAAACGTACATGTCCTCGCTATGTTTATGCGTTGGAACAAAGGTGCTCCAGTCCGAACTACAAGGGCTGTGTTACAAGTTCGAAGGTGTAAAATTCAACCTGACCACGTACATGATATCTACATGTAATAGAATTTTCTTGCATAGTTTATGGAAATTGAGCTTATTACACTATCACAGCCCAGACAAATGAAATTTTAACTAAATTCTACTGTGTGAGTGTAACTTAAAGCTAGATTGTGTACAGTCCTCCCTCTGTACACACGGGGGACTGGTTCCAGAGCCCCAGGGAATACCCCAAACTGCGAATGCTCAAGCCTTACATAGAACGGTGAAGTACAGTAGGTCGAGCGTGTCCGTGGGTCCTGCGTCTGTGGATTCAACCAACCTTGGATCAAAACTCGCAGATACAGAGGGCTGACAATACGTAGAACATTGACCATTCAACTCCAGAGTATAATATAGCAAGTTTCATACATTTTATATTGTTGAATCAGAGCAGCCAAAATCTCCGTTCTGGGCTGGGAGAATCATATTCCATCTACGTGGAGGGAAGACTAGACTTGTGGATGCCCAAAACGTGTATTTTTTCCCGTATAGAACAAAAGAGTTCATTCTTTTCTTCTCCAAAATGTGGAGATTCAGAAGTGACTGCTTCACTGCTGGGACATTTCTCCTGTAGAAATACTACTCCATGGGCTCCAAGGTGCTGAGAAACATTAGAAAATGAAGGGAAGGGTCAATGAGCTTGCCTAAGGAAAGGTGAAACAAGTCAACTTTCTGACAACTTGGACAATAATCTTCCTCCCTCCCTTCTTCTCCCTACCTCTCACTCTTCCTTCTTTCTCTTCTGCCCCCTTCCCTTTCCTTCCTTCTTCCCTCCCTCCCTCCCTCCCTTCCTTCCTTCTTTCCTTCCTTCCTTCCTTCCTATAAGCACTTTTCTACACACTACTGATAGAGATAAGACACAAAGATCAGACTAAACAGGGTATATACATTGTAGCAGTCTTTCAAAGTAGTTTCCTTCTGAGCTTTGTAACTTAAACTCAAAGTAAATTCTTTAAGGTTAAACCTTGGCCCTTTCAAGGTATTGATTTTACAGCTTGGCGATGATTTGTGTTAAAACCTTATATAATATTAAACTTCATACAGAACTGTAACTCTTTAGATTGAAGGGGAAAATGTATATGTGGCTTTTAATCTTATCACTTCAAAGGAGATTTGTGTTAGAAATGGAAAATGTACGGGGCATTGACCAATCAGGTGAACTGGAGCTTTGAGGTTTTGGAGAAAGAAAAGAGCTCTTTATAAAAACTGGAAACAAGAAGCTTTCATAATGCAACTGTGTTCCTCAAATGGTTATCTTGGTGTGCTTTAATTTATGGTCTCTAATGGGTAGGAAATCTCTAAGTAAGAACAAAGAGTTATGAACCCACTAAGAAGGTTATAAATGGGTCTTGACAAGGTAGCTTAAAAGGAGACATTATGGCATCCAGAGGACAAGAATTTATATCTTGTTCTTAGAATGTATAATTTGCCTCAAAATCATCAAAGTTATCATCAGATAATATTTCTTAAGCTCTTTTAAGAACTGGGTATCTTAAGATCTATACAAAATCAAACACATAATCACACATAGTTAATGTAAGTCACTTTACATTTTATGTTGTTAACAATCTTTTCCCAAAATGTCTTAACTCTAAATCTCTAAATACCAACCTCACAAGAAAGAATTTTGCAAATACCATTTTCCATACTGATAGAAATGAAAGTATATATATATGACAAACCAGAAACTTGCAAATCCCTGGTATTGGAATATAAAACTTGCTGTGAATAGTTCAGGTCCAATTACGGAAAACGCAGGAAAAATCAGTGCAAAAAACCCCCCAAACAACAAAACTACTGTAGACTACCAAACTCTAAAGAGAAAGATATTTGCAAAAAAAACCTTTTTAAAGTAAACCACACTCGAGAGAGAACAACTGTGATCATGAAGTGGTCATTCTAGCAGTCCAAGGGTGATTGAATTGGTTAATTTGGACTTACAAGAGAGTACTTTTCATACATTTCAGGGTACTCTCTGGAGGGAAGATAATGGGGCTGTGTTTTTAATCCCCTCAACTGAGTTCTAAGAGAACCTCACAAAACCTTGAGGTATGAGGGTTGACAGATGAAACTGGAGTGCTCAAGACAGTGAAAAACCTTGTCAGAAATATGGACATTCTCTGTATTAAGACTTCATGAATAAATTGCTTGGTCTCAGGCAAAGCATAATATTTGCAATTGCTCCAATACTGAGGGTCCACTATATAGATTTCTTGGCACTAAATACTTTGGATACAGTGAGCACAACAAAACAGCCAGGGTGTATTATTTTCCTTGTTTTATAGTTTAGGAAACTGAGAGATGTAGACTCACTTTTTGACTCCCTCCTCAGCCAAAAGTTGGTAAGAAGACAGGAGCTTTAGGGCAATGACTACAGGGCCACACAAAGTGAGGGGAATTGCAGCACCCTGACTCTGAGCCGTGCACAGCCTTGACTTCTGGGGCAGTATGAGCTTTCACTTCTGCATTTCAGTATATTCTTTCTTCATCTCTGTTGGGGGAGGCTGGGAAAGTATCTCAACTCCATTTTTCAGCTAGGGAATGTGGTCACAGGGAGGTTTTGGATTTACACATGGCGAATGGGATTGTGCTAACACAGATCCCACTGCCTTTCCTCAAACAGACAACCTCCGTCGCCTAGAGTCATGGAAATAAAAACAAAAATAAACAAATGGGACCTAATTAAACTTAAAAGCTTTTGTGCAGCAAAGGAAATCATAAACAAAACAAAGAAACAACCTATGGGCTGGGAGAAAATATTTGCAAATGATGCTACTGACAAGAGATTAATTCCCAAAATATAAAAACAGCTCACATAGCTTAATATCAAAAAAACAAACAACCCAATCCAAAAATCGGCAGAAGACCTAAATAAACATTTCTTCAAAGAAGACATACAGATGGCCAACAGGTACATAAAAAGATGATAAGCATTGCTAATTATTAGAGAAATGCAAATCAAAACTACAATGAGGAATCACTTCACACGAGTCAGAATGACCATCATTAAAAAGTCTACAAATAATAAATGCTGGAGAGTGTGTGAAGAAAAGGGAAACCCCCCTACACTGTTGGTGGGAATGTAAATTGGTACAGCCACAATGGAGAACAGTATGGAGGTTCCTTACAAACCTAAAAACAGAGGTACCATATGATCCCACAGTTCCATTCCTGGGCATATATCCAGAGAAAACTCTAATTCGAAAAGATACAAGCATGCTACGTTCATAGCAGCAGTATTTACAATAGCCAAGACATTGAAGCAAACTAAATGTCCGTCAACAGATGAATGTATAGAGAAGATGTAGTACATATATACAATGGAATATTATTCAGCCATAAAAAAGCAGGAAATAATGCCATTTGCTGCAACATGGATGGACCTAGAGATTATCATACTAAGTGAAGTAAATAAGACAAAGACAAATATCATATGATATCACTTATATGTGGAATCTAAAAAAATCATTTAACTGAACTTATTTACAAAACAGAAACAGACTCACAGACTTAGAAAACAAACTTATGGTTACAAGGGGAAAGGTTGAGGGGGAGGGATAAATTAGGAGGTTGGAATTAACATATACACACTACTATATATAAAATAGATTAACAAGAAAGACCTACTGTATAGCACTGGGAACTATATTCAGTGTCTTGTAATAACCTATAATGGAAAAGAACCTGAAAAAGAATATATATATTCATATATATATATATCTGAATCACTTTGCTGTACACCTGAAACTAACACAACATTGTAAATTAACTATACTTCAATAAAAAAATTATTGAAAAAAAGAACTAGTTTATCCCAGTATCACACATTACCCTCAATATTGACTTTGTATGCACTGCTCATACATTTTCAGAAGAACATGAATCATAAAGTTAAGAAAAATGACAATTTCTCTAGTGAACGAAGCTAACAGTTACTGGTTGCTTTTTCTTTTTATATGGTTGATTTCTATGCTTCTAAACATGAGAAAAGTGGCCTTAAATTAGTTCAGACTGCTTTAGGAACGTGTTCTTTAAGAGCTGTGTCTGAAGCGCTCTCAACTGTGTTCAGGTTAAAAATGCTTTTGTATTTTTGTTTTATTTTTCTATAACTAAGAAAAAGAATGTGTTCCAAATGTTCTGTGAGCAAGCCTTGGTATAACAATACCTATCACATATAATCATATAAATAGAGATATTTTCTGGGCCTCAGAAAAAACCCCAAAACCCCTCAAAACAGACAACCTCCAAAGAATGCCAAGCAGTGAGGCCCAGGGTCCGAGCATCAGGCTGAGGGAGGGTTATGGACCAGCTGCTCTGACAACACTCAAAAGGCCTTTAGATAAACATTTCTTACTCATTTGGATTCTGTACATGCACACACACATATACACAACTCAAGGTTACAAATTACTATAAGGTAATTTATTTTATTGAAAGAACAATAAGCCCCCCCCTCCCCAAATGAGGACAAACATTTCACTTAATATAGTTAATGTAGTCAGGTGTGGAAAATTTCGAACTTTTGAAGACTATATCCCGAAGTTCTTAGTCTTGTGCAAGCATACACACTAATAGAAATCGGAGCTCCCCAGGTTCTTTCTCTTAGAGGATATTTTTTTTTTTTGCTTCTTTGTTTGGGTCTGCTTAACTTACATCTTTCGGGCTCAAAGTCCCTTTGAAGGCTCTAAAAGTAATCAGAAGGCAGAAGTGTTAAGATTTCTCCATGATATCATTAATAAGGCAGCACTGACCTCAGAACTTAATTCACCTTGAACAGCTTGTCACTGAGGAGAGAAAATGTCATTTTCTGTTGGTAAGGAGAGAACAGAGTGGGGCAGAGAGAGGGAGAGGGTCAGTGTCGGGCTTCCTGACAGCTGCATCATTGTGAGAAGTGTCAGATGACTCCTGTCCCTGCCAAACAGGCTTTCCCCAGTTGTTTCAGCATCTTCAAAACGCTAATAAAAATACTTTCACATTTTCATTGGTACTGGCTGGGGCTTGTATTAGTTAAGGTACTGCCAGCTGCTACAATAGATAAAATTTGAAATTTTCGTGGCTTAACCCAATGGAAGTTTCTCAGAAAGCCCAAGAAGGTAAGGAGGTACCTTCTCGGAGGTAAGGGTCATAGGAAGGAGAGGAGGAGGTGGCACTCTGGTCCACACAGTTATTCAGGGATCCAAGCTGATGGAGACACTGCCATTTCAACATGTGGTACCCAAGGTGGCCCTCAGTGTCAACACCTACTTTACCCACATGGGGAAAAAAGAGAGGGTGGAGAAGGCACACCTACTTCTTAACCGCTTGGGTCTAAAGATGACACAGATCACTGCCATTCATATTCTATAAATGAGAGCTAGTTATGCGAACACACAAGAGTGGCAGGGCACTGGGAAATGGAGTCCCAGCTGACAGCATCTCTCAGAAGCAACTTTGTGCTCTGGAAGAAGAACACAGATGGAGAGTTTGCATGCTCTGCTACAACATTCTTTAGTGCAAGCGATAGAAGTTAACCGGTGACCTTTCATAATAAGATGAATTTATTAGGAGGATATTAGGTGGCTCAAAGAACCAGAGGAACATTTCTGGGGTGAAGTGGTAGAAACTACCTGAAGGTTTTGTCAAGATGAGGCTGCCACAATAAAGAAACAAATATTTTTTTATCTTTTTGTTCAGCATTCAAATTCCCAGGAGGAGTATATGACTGGCTTAGCTTGGGTCCTTTGCTGGCTCCTCAGACTGGGTCCAGAGGTAACTCCTCAGAGGGAAAGAATATTCAGTAACGAAAGGAAAGGAAATGAATGTGAAACAGCCACAGCAACAAATGTTCACTCACCATCTTTCCCAGCAAATGGCTATTTTGAGGTAAGAAAGAGAAGAAAATCAATTTCTACCT